>NC_088327.1:5296250-6692500 GCF_036884655.1 Musa acuminata AAA Group
CCCCTTGGCCACACGGACCTCTGCCCGAAGTGGACGTAAGGGTTCACCACCGTCCGATTGGGTTCTGCATGGCTGTACTGTAGGAGGATAGGGTGCTTGGGGGCGGCAGCAGCAGCCTCGCCCACAAGGTCCAGATCGAAGTGTTTGCCGAGGTCGCCGCCCAGGACCTCGGCGCGGTCATCCGCATCGAAGATCACTTTGGCGCCGTGTTGGATGGCGAAGAGGTAGCCGACAGACTTGCGGACGTGAGAGTTGTAAGGGAGATAGTCAACGGTGCGGAAGCCAAGTCTGGCCTGCTGATCCAGGGAGAGGAAGACGGCGCCTTTGAGGGACCAGTCGGGCGGAGTGACGGAGTTGCCCACGGCGAGGAGCTGCCAGCCCTTGATCCTGGCGAGGGCTCGGAGGGAGCTGGTCGGGTAGGCGGACACGGAGACGATGATCCACCGGTCGGAGCGGAAGGAGGCATAGGGCGAGGCGGAGGGATTGAGGGGCTGGATCGGGGGAACGGAGTTCCACGATATTTGGGGATAGATGATCCGGGAAGCGGCGGACGAAGCGGAACGGGTGGTCTTCTCGAAGCAGAGGAGGGCGGCGGTGTCGCCGGCGCTTCTGAGGAAGAAAATGGCGGCGACGGTGGCGACGAGGAAGCAGACAGCAAGGATCTTGTAGAGGTTGTCGGACGCCCAGGTGGAAAAGTCGAGGCTTTTGGCAGGCACGAGGCGGCGGCGATGGTGGTCACGGTCGGAAGCGGGAAGCGGCGAGGAAAGGGGCTTGGGAGGCTTAGGGCCGGACCGGTCTTGGACCAGCATTTGACTCGGTCCGATTGGGTACGAATCGGACGGAACTGCCTGCTTAGCGGAGATGGGAATGAGGCCGAAGATCTCGCAGATCTACCGACAGATCAAAGACGGCATGGCGATAGCCTCCGCCTCCGCGTCCTCCTCCTCCTCCTCCTCCGATCTCCCTTTGGCTTCAGGCTAAAGTAGGGTGGCGGAGGCAACGCAGTTGTTGCTGCGGACAGACGGAAGATTGCAGTTCAAGCGTCGCTTTCTCTGGCCTACGAGGTGAGCTCCCAAATTGCTTTCTGGTATCCTATCCGGTCGAAGTCGTCTTTGCGGTCGCTGAGATCTTCATTGCAGCCTTCATTGGCTGGTCCAAACTCGGGAATGAAGGTTAAATTGCAAATTAATTTTAATTCATACGACATCCTTCCGTAGAAAAATTACAAATGATTTTTTTTTCTTAAATAAATAAATAAATAAATATACTTTTGATATTACTTTCACTTTTATGTTAAACTGATTAATCGAATAATGCCATCTTCTCTTTTTCTTTTCTTTTTTCTTATCCTCTCTTTTATTACACCTCGAAAAGAAAGAAAGTCTGAGATTAAATTGAAGTTTTATCAATTAAATTAGCTGATAAATATTTTTACTATATAAAATCTTACCTAATAAAAAACTAACCACTAGTCCAATATAATTAATATCCATCCTTTTCAGAGCTGTTCCTCATGCTACAAAGGAAAGCCTGAGGGATTTCACAGGCACCTTCGAACTGAAGCTACGCAATGTTCAGTCACTTGCCACTTGGTGACTTTTGGAAGTCAGCCAGTGGGCTCAAACTACATTTTAGAACATCCTGATGGATCTATTTTGACTTCGAGTTGCAAGTTGCAAGTATAGTGTTCTCTCGAACCCAAGCTAAATGTTTGGGCAATTAGGGGTGACAAAATTTCATCGGTATGTAATGGATTATTTTGATTCTTTGTTGTATAACCGTTTTGTAAAGTTTGTTTGTAATTTGCATTGATTATGAAGTGTTTTCTGAAATGTTTATTTGTGGATCCCAAATGCTTTCTCTAACCCGTTTTTTTCTTTTATAGGTCCTAAAAAACCATGAGAGGTTTCGGAGAGGTTAATCTTTACGGATGGACACGTAAGGGTATCGCACGATTTAGATAAAATCAACTAACTCCATGATAGATAAACTATCATTTAGCCAATGGATTGTTTTAACTAAGATATAGTATATACAAAAATGTTGAGTCAATATCTTATCTCAAAATTTTGCTACTTAATCTAAATAAGATAAGAAACACATCTAGAGCTAGCTCCATTAAGATGAGGTAATAAATTTTCAAATCAATTTTTTATCGATCTTGATGCTCCTTTTGATTTCCTAACAATAGAATGATATAGTAATATTTTTTTAAAAAATATTAAGATATTCAAATTGATTAGTATATTATTACATAAATCATATGTCTCAGATCTGATTATGAACGTCATATATGTCATTTTAGTATAATAATTTTTTATTTTTAATTTTTTTAAGAGGATACATATTCTTTTTTTGTTTTTAGTATTTAAATTATTACTTTAAATTTAAGTTTGAAAACGAAAAATAATTAGTGAAATTGATAAGATATATTTTAGTTGTATGAAAATTTAAATACTTTTTCTTAATGAGAATGGTTTTATACATATAGGATTTTCTTTTTATTGAGTTTGATTAGATTGTTCAAAACCAAGATAGTTGCACGTTTATATTGATTGCTTAAAAAGGATAAATATGTAATATTTAATTGGAAGGATACATATAATATATTAAATTTAGAGAAGAGGAGTAAGTATGATATTTCAAGACCTTCGAAAATAAAAAAAATAAAATAGGGGGTTTTTTGAAATAAATTTCTCTAAAAAACCCTTTTCACTTTTTATCTAACTTTTTTTATTTATTCTCGCAAAACAACAGTTAGTTTCTAAAAGATGAAATTATATCTAGCATTCACTCTATAAATCGTTGCATCGACTTTGTTGCGACAATCTTCATACATAGTTTTTGCTTCTCATCCATCACCTTCATCTTATCTTTATATTTTCTCTTTTCTCCCTTTTTGTCATTGTGATCAATTATTGTCATCGCGCCCTGTCATCGTCGCTTTTCCTCTCATCTTCCTTTGATCTCATTTCACCTATCTTTATTATTATGATCATCATTGCCCTCACATTGTATCCTCTTTCATATTGTTTATAACTATTAATTCTACGAGGAAGCTAATGGTGCATCGATATAATGAATAGGCCAGTGAGGCCGAGGGGTAATTTTATTTTATTTTTATTTTATTATTATGTAATAAAAACTGTTTTACGAAAATAAATCGAAAATGAAACGCTAATAAATAAAAAAAACGGAAAAAACTGAGGGTTTTTTTTATATATATAAAAAGGGAACTTGCCCGGTTTCATGTGAGTTGGTAAGTTTCATATGCAAATAACCCAAAGAGGCATAAAACCCTCGGCCAAGCGGTCGCCTCGCAGCTAAAACCCTAATCGTTGTTTCTCCGGATCGTCGTCGATGGCGGAGCTTAAGAAGCTATCGGAGGCGCGCGACCTGACGCGGATCGAGCGCATCGGGGCGCACTCCCACATCCGAGGGCTCGGCCTCGACGCGGCGCTCGAGGCTCGTGCCGTGTCGGAGGGCATGGTGGGCCAGTGCGCCGCCCGCAAGGCCGCCGGCCTGATCCTCAGCCTCATCAAGGAAGGCAAGATCGCTGGCCGAGCCATCCTTCTCGCCGGTCAGCCCGGCACCGGGAAGACCGCCGTCGCCATGGGGCTCGCTAAGTCCCTCGGCGCCGAGACCCCCTTCGCCGCCGTCTCTGCTTCCGAGATCTTCTCCCTCGAGATGTCCAAGACCGAGGCCCTCACCCAGGCATTCCGCAAGGCCATTGGCGTACGCATTAAGGAGGAGGCCGAGATCATCGAGGGCGAGGTCGTCGAGATCTCCATCGACCGACCTGCCGCCGGCGCTGGGGCGTCTGCTGGCCAGTCCTCTTCAAAGACCGGAAAATTGACCCTGAAGACTACTGATATGGAGACGGTCTACGAGCTAGGAGGGAAGATGATAGAGGCTCTGGGTAGGGAGAAGGTTCAGAGTGGGGACGTGATATCACTGGATAGGGCATCTGGAAAGGTCACGAAGCTTGGTCGATCAATCACACGCTCGAGGGACTATGATGCCACTGGCCCAAGCACAAAGTTTGTAAGGTGCCCAGAAGGAGAGCTGCAAAAGAGGAAGGAGGTTGTGCATTGTGTCACCCTCCATGAGATCGATGTCATCAATAGCAGGTATAGGATTGCCCTCTCTGTCCATATTTTAGTTTGTAATATGCTTCCGTTTTTTATATTGCATTAGTGTAAAATATCATCTTCTTAGATTCCATGAGTGCTGCCATTATTGAATTCCTGGAGAATGCCTTTTCTGAACTTTATACACTTCATGTTTTGCCTTTTTTCCTTTGTGAAGAAAGATTTTCACCATGGGTCTCAAATAAAGATGACATATGAACTGAGTTCCTGCTAAGGTGTTTGTGCGTTTTTTATTTGCTTATAGGAATTTACCTTAATTTACTTTTATATTGTTAGTGATATAAAAAGCTTGTTCTTTTTCTCACTAGAATTTGATGTTTACTGAGAACAATGGGCCTACTAGGACCATTGTAAAATTAAAAAAGATTACCAAATTAGATAGTCCACTCAGAGCTTGAGATATGAAAGAAATAATGCAAGTTTAATGGGGAGGTTCCTTCCGCAGGTTGATACTAGAGCTAGAAATTGTTCCAGTGTTGAAGTACAATTTGTAATTTTAGCTTCACTTTATAAGAAAACAAATTTAGTCATAGTGTTATTCTTGACGATGGCATGTTTGGGTCATTTGAACTGATATTCTTTTATTCTTAACTTCTGCTTCTTCCATATCTAGTATTTGTACTATTTAATATTTAATTATTGAAAGGTGTGAAGCTTAATGTTAAGTGCATGTTCATAAGTTCAGATTAAATGATCTGATTAGAACTACAGTGAGCTAGAATCTGGAACTTTTCATCTAAAGTTCAGATGCAGAGGTATATGACAAATTAGCGTGGTTCATGTTGTGAGGGGAGCGCATTTAGTTGGTTCGCTATTTTGTGTCATGCTGCATGCGAAGCCACTTTATTTTGTCACTCACTGCAGTAGCTAATATATCTCACTTTTGTTGAGTTGTTAGCTATATGTTTAATGCTGCAAAAAAGGGCAGTAGATAACCTAAAAGCTGTGAACTTGATTAATATGATTTTTTGTTCAATTGCTTGTTTCAAGGTTTTCTTAAATGTACTGTGAAGTAGGAATGTCTAACTTGTACTTTATTCTTATTTAGTTATTTTTATCTATAAAACTGTGAATGTCATTTCTTACATTCGGCCCCAACATCAGTAATTCAGATAAAATACCGCCATTGCCCAAAATGCATAATACCATTAATCAAGGAACATAAACCATTGCACTGTCCCAGAGGTTGTAGCAGCTTCAATAATTATTTAGAATTAATGAGATGGAAATAGTAGATATTTTTATTTCCTTTCGAGTATGATGCATAAAATATTCAGTGAAGAGTCTTTGTGCAAATCAGTGTCCACTGGACGCCAATTAGTGAGATTATACACATTTAAGTCTAAACTCAAGAAAAAGATTGAGAAAAAGTGTGTGAGTGTGAGTACAGTGAGAGAGGAGGTAGGGAGTCGGTCAGAGGGACTTATATAAGCCCTAAAGAGATCCCAACTGTCAATTTGGCCTTTGAGGGCTGGTGTCGGTCGAAATCTGACTATTATCAATTTGTACCGGTCGGTAACAGTCGAATTTGCTCAGTATGTCTTATATCAGGCTGAACCCACTGGTTGGACCGGTAAATACTGGTGATTTCCATGCCGCCTGAGATTTCATTCCTGTGTGAATACTAACTTTGCCTATTATTGTTTTTTAGTGTAGTTATCATGGTGCTATATCTATTAATTGCAATGTTGTAGGAGTATTTACTTAAAATAAAGATGTTGCATCACTTATTTTGTTTAATACCGCCGTACTTTGCCTTGATCACTTTACAAACGAAATTTTTTTGGTGGTAGAGCATTTCAACATTTGATCAATTGCTTAATAGGTTAATGATGTCAAATAATGGTGCGCCTTTAGAGTATTTGTAGTTCAAGAATTAAGGATTCACTACTATGATCATTTTCAAATTAACACAATGAGTCAAATATAAATGGCAAAAATATGCATATTTTTAGTAAATGAAGTCGAAGTACTTTGATGTGAAAGTGCCAATGGTGTCATTATGATATTATCTGACACCAGTTGGCAAGTAGCATATTTATGCAACTCATTGGACAGTACAGAAAGTTACATACATTGGTCTAGATGCTTTGCTGTACATAGAAGCTTGATATAAGCATAATGATAGTTGGGAAGTGGTTGCTGATGGTTAATATTCTATATAGCCTGTCAATGTTACTTGGCCCTTGTCAGCAACACATGCAAAATCAGACATAAACATGACCATTGACACGTATGCAGATGCACACACGAAAGTATGCAGACATGCATGCACACGTGCATATATGTATATGTATGAACACACGAGTGGTATAGTTTACTTGAGGTAATCAATGCCGCTGGATACTTTAGCATCAAACTCGGTGCTTAATTCATGTGATGGATGTGTTAAACTCTTAAATCCACAAGCAGATGCTATATCTCACATGTCCAGGATATGCTATCAGTATACTCTTGTTCAGGTTAGTCACATGGAACTATCTGAGGAACATCCACCCTATAGGTGTCAAGACAATTTAAAGAAGGGAAAGGGCAATAGAGACCCAGCAACAGAACTTTCATAATACACAACAAAAGGCTCCTTTCTTGAGCATAGGTCTGTCATTATGAGCTTACTTGGCATGATGTCCAAATAAGTTAGTAACTTGTTAACCTTGTGCAACTTAAACCATCTCATGTATTTGGTATCAGGTCTCTCCTCTTGTCCATTTGGTAAGTCTGCTGTCTTGCACATATAGTATTATGATGGAACTGAAGTTCTTTACACTCTTAACAATTTCTGGGAGTATAAAACATTTGGATCCTAATGAGCTTGAGCAGATTATAAATATGCTAGTGGTTTTTTTTTTTTTACTCCTAATGTATCATGTGTTCTATTTGTACATTCTTAGCAATACTTGTGAAAGGTCTCTCAGAATGTTTAGTGGATTAGTATGAATTAGGCTTGGACTTCCAGCCAGTCTTACGTCCAACTCTGATCGCAATATTATCTAGATTTTCTTCTTCTGCTTATTCTTAAGCATTCTCTTTATAACATGCTATGGCATGAACTTCAGAACGCAGGGTTTTCTTGCACTTTTCACTGGCGACACTGGTGAAATCCGATCTGAAGTGAGAGAACAGATTGATTCGAAGGTTTCAGAGTGGAAAGAGGAAGGAAAGGCTGAAATCATACCTGGTGTCCTGTTCATCGACGAGGTTCATATGCTGGACATTGAGTGCTTTTCCTTTCTCAACCGAGCATTGGAGAATGAGATGGCTCCAATACTGGTCATTGCAACAAATCGCGGGATCACTACAATCCGTGGAACCAACTACCGATCACCTCATGGAATTCCTGCCGATTTCTTAGATCGCCTCCTCATCGTAACTACTCAGCCATATACAGAGGAAGAAATTGGCAAGATTATTGAAATCAGGTGTGAAGAAGAAGAGGTTGAGATGTCCAAGGACGCAAAGCTCCTGCTAACAAAGATTGGGGTCGAGACATCCCTGAGATATGCCATCCACCTAATCACATCGGCTGCACTGGTTTCTCTGAAGCGCAAGGGAAAGATGGTTGAGATGGATGACATAAGCAGAGTTTACCGGTTGTTTCTTGATGTGAAGAGATCCACGCAGTATCTTATGGAATATCAGAACCAGTACATGTTTAATGAAGTGCCCAGTGTGGGTGAAGAAGTTGAATCTATGCAGTCTTGATTTGTCTTGGGTCGAAATGGACTTTTGCCTTCCTTCTTGTATTACTGGCTTGTATTAGAAATGGACAGGAGCTGATGCCCATTTATATCCTTTGCATTGCATTTAACTTAACTATTGTATTTTTCTTTAGCAGCTTTTTGTTATCGAAAAATAGAGGTTTCCTTGTTTATTTAATTCACTGATTTGTAAGTTAATTAAAGCTGGTGCATCTTCTTTCATTAATCTTGCATCAGCTCAACAGATTAAACATTATGAAATCAGACATGCACATTGTGGCAGTTTAATGTTTTCTACTCTTCTCAACGTCCTTTGAGATTATTGTCCCAAGTAGGTTGGTAGTTTTTGAGTTAATTACATATTATTTCATACAGTCAGTTATCTTTAGCACGATTCTTACGCTTAAAATAATTATATTCGTATCTTTATAGTTACAAGTAAAACATCTAGATTTATTTATTTTGACAACATCAGTTTTATCAATGAAAATATAGAAATAAAAAGTAAAAAATATATATTTAACATTTTGATGATGGCGGATGACATTGGTGGTGGCGGACGATGGTGTTGTTGGTGTCGACACCGTCGTAGTTGTCGAACGATTTTTTGTCATTCTGCATTTATGTTGGCACTTCGTCATCACAAAATCGAATGTTATTGTCGAAACTATCGTGAAGATCCGTCACCAATTGAAGTCGGATTTAGAGATGCTCCCCCCCCCACCCCCAAACCAGATCCACCAAGGCGTTGAGGATTTAGAGTGCCTCACGAGCGAAGAGAGGTTGGGGAGGGCAGCAATGATATTCTCCTAGGCCGCAGACGAGTGGTGGTGGTAGTGGTTGAGGAGGCGAGCAATAAGAAGGGGCACGACGCTAATGAGGGAGGCGTGCATCTCCCGATCTTGCTTTAATAGATGATAGATCTTCGCGATGGCTTTGGTAGTGGACTTCGATTCTATGGTGATGGAGCATCGACGAAAATGCAGAGTGGCAAATTTATCGCTAGGCAATTGCATCGGTGTTGATGCTAGCGACATCGTCGTCTGCTACCACCGATGCTATTTGTTACCATTAAAATGTTAAATTAATATTTTTAACTTTTGTTTTCGTGTTTTGATTGAGAAAACTGACGTCGTTAGGATAAATAAATATAGATACTTCACTTTTGTCATTATGATGATGACAATGTAACCTTTTAAATATAAAGATCGAGATGCTAAAGGTAGCTAACTACATGGAGTAATATATAATTAACTTATAATTTTTTTTATTTAGATGTTGCAAATCATAACGATATAATGCTTAATGGTCGACAAACTATTATTATTATTATTAACATCGCCATTATAATTACCATTGCCAGTAAGATTTTTTTTTTTTTTTTATGATTATCAGTATTATTATTGCTATCGTTCTGATTATGATTGCCATTATCAATATTATTATCATTATCATTATGATTTTTAACACTATTCCTGCCACCATTACATTATGATTAGGACCATTATCATTGTCGCTACGACATTACGATTATTACAATTACAATTGCTAGTTTCACTATCATTCCACTATCATTACTATTGGATTACTATTATGATTATCATTTTTATTATCAATTCCATTATTATTATGATCATTACCATTACCCTATTTTCATTTATCATTATCTTTACCATGTATGCTCGGAGATTTAAAGCTTTTCCTTCACCTCTGACATCGAGCCTCATATCGACTGGACTTGCGCACACAATCTTGAGCAAGAGATGTATCTTGAGGGAATTATTCTGAAGGAATATCCTACTCGCTCTTAGATAGATATGATCTTAAAGATATAACTAATTTTGATGCTAATAATCTATATGCATACATCACTATACATTAGAAATTACCCAAAAATAATTCACGTGTACAGAAGAAATCCACTTTCACATAAGCCCATCTCTTCAAATTATAGCAGGTTTTGCATGGGTTTATAACCCCATAGTCATTTTATCCATGAAACTATGACCTTGGAAAATTTCAAACTCGGCCCAAAGGGAACATCAAATGATCAAAAACCAAATCAAATAATAAAAGAAAAACGCTCCTTTTAGTTCATGTATGCTGCCTCCAAAGAGGATGAACACTCAGACAGCCAATAAAATGAGAACATATGAGAAATTATTAGGAGAAAATTACATTTCTTAACTTCGTGGGAATAGTACATAGCAGCAAGACAACATACCTAACCATGGCCTGCCACCTCCGTGGCTTTGACCGGAGAACATATTTGTCAACTCCGTTTATCCATATATATACATTAATAAGAGCCACCATTTGAATACATGGCGCATAGTCTGTGCGACATCCACATGCTGATTTCTGGTCTTGTATCACACGCTGCGGCCCACTTTCTCAGCTTCTTGTATATCGACCGGTCTGATTCCGTTCCGCAAAAGCAAGAGCTATCCTCCGTCATTACAAACTCGATGATAAATACAACAACGGCACGAGGACCAAATGGGCAAAAGACTTGCCTGACCCAGAAGCTGCACATAAACGAAAATTACGTTGACATGTTATATGTAACAGAAATAGCATGGGCAACAACTTAGATTATCGGTTTTGGGTAACAAAAGCATTGGCATAACTGGTGATAATATGAAGAATAGGAAAACAGTGCTACAAAATAGAACCAACCTATAAGATAATGTGGTTAAGTAAACAAATACATGCTAGACGACTAGACACTTCTTTGAAAGAAGGTATCCATAGACACCGTTTCAAGCTTATTAAGACAGTCGACAGATGCTAAAAGCGACATCAAAGCATATGCAATGTGGGGTTAAATCTGTCAGGGTATGTAGAAGGTGAAACCCAATGCAAACAAATGGGAGGATTTCTAAAGTGGCAATGGTTACTCGACGAGAATATAAACCTTAGCCTCGACTTGCAAAACCATATGCACCATGTCATGTAACATACTGACCCACAAGGCCAACATATTGATAAATGAACTGACCATTCCCTGCAATATTTAGTACCATAACGACAGGAGAAGACAACTAACATACTTTGTTTATTTCCATCATCCACTTAACCACATGTTTTTGTCAGGGCCAAACTAATAAATCCATTCGTTAAGTATGAGACCATCTGCAGTCATGAACAAAAGAAGTGGTGCATGCATGAAACATGAAAGTGCACGGCACCATTTGATTCAAGAATACAATATATACAGAGATCAATTGACATGTGTCTATTCTAAAAGATTGAATTGGAATCAGTTAAACTTCAGGCCATATCAGGCCCCAGGTTTTTTACTGATAAAAACAAATGTATGGACAGATATTCAGTTTATGCATGACAGATGAATTATGCAATGAATGAGAAGAAATGATAAAGACCATGAAGGCTAGACATAACAATACATGATGCCTGTACGAGTGAATACATGGAAGCTTAAGATAAATACAAAGAACACTTGATGCCACCATCGTAATGTAAAGATACGTTATGCTTCTTAATTTGTGATATGACTCTGGTTTAATAAAGTCGATCATCAAAGTGTACATAAAAATGAAAACAAAATATAATAAACCGGACTCAGAAGCAATATTACTTTCATATACTCTGTCCATTTTCCAATTATAGCTTGGGATCACATCATGAAAATATTTTGGAAGAATGATATTGCAACAAAAACTTAGTACCACATGTTCTTGACCTACTTCCGATCAGATAGTATTTATTCAAAATATGACAAAGTATTTCAAGTTGTCTAGAGACGAGATCTTGATGTCTGATATTTTCTCGTTAGCGAATTTTTTAGTTAGTTATTTAAATTATGTTAAAATTTACTGTTAAAATTCAATATTAAGCTAACATGATCCATATTTGTGGGACTCACATGAATATGATGCAGGTGAAATTGATGGCGTACGATCTGGAGGCTCGGTATCTTTTACACTCTTACTAGGAGGTGGCACATGCATAAAAGAAACAGCAGGCGAAGGAGATGCTGAAATCCTGCTTGGAGCTGGAACAGGCGGATTTTCATGTGCACGAGGAGCAAGTAAATGATTTTGAGCACTCATTGGAGCACCCACAGGCCTGTAAGAACACCCCAGAACAGCTGCTGGTGCAGCAGAATGCTTTGGAGCATCAACAGGCACAGCAGCTGGAGCTGAATAACCCTTGCCTTTTGGTTTGCTTGAAAATCCACATCCACAACCAGAAGGTGAAATTTCATAACCATGTCGTGGAGCAGTATCAGGAGCAGCAGGACCAGGTGCATTATCCACAGGAAAATGGTGCTTATGGTGATGATGATGGTGGTGCAGATGATGGTTTGGTTGAGGAGATGGATGTGGTGAACTGGTATTGCTTCCATTATTTGAGGAATGCTGAAGAAAAGAGGACAAACGTATTTGCTTTACTCTACCAAATACTGTGTGATTTAGTCCAAGATTTCCTACAGAAGAGTTCTGGATTGTGTGAGCTAACTCCTTCCACCGTGGAAGGGAGGGCCGCCGATTCCCAACTGCAAGTACAATTGATGTTTGAACAATTGTTGGAGGAGAAACTGTTGTGCCCTCCAAGTTTATCAATCGAACATATAGATTCTGCAACACGAAAAGAGAATATTAGTATCAGAAAAGTAACAGTTTATGAAGCAAGTAATATTTCCTTTAATTTTACCCCTGGAACCACCACATTATTCCATCAAGGCTAGACACGGTGTGGAACCAGCACCACATATTAGGTGTTGGCAAACACATTACACAGGACGGTCATATGCACAGCTCCACTAACTTGATGTGAAGCCTCTTTCTTCATCGCATGGTACAACAATCCTTGCCTAACATGTCATACTAGATTTTCTAAAATTACTAGCAGGACCTCATCTTGTCCAAACCATGGTTATTAGAGATAAAACATCCTATAAAATCACCTGGGGACTAGTTATTGTACTGGTAAAACAATAAGCACAATTACTGTTTAGAACTAGAGCCAAGCTTATTAAGACAAATTTTTAATCAGAATCTAGGATATTTGATTCTTCATTGTCATGCAAGCTACAGGACTTTTAAAATCCTCAGAAGGAAGCTGTCATGGTTCCAATAATTTACTCAAGATAACAGACATCATGCAACAAACAACAGGTAAACCAAAAGAAAAGGACAAAAGTTGAAAAAGAAACAAATCTCTCAAATGAAAGAAAGACAAGAATGGAACATTGTGGTCAAACCTCATTCCAATTTAGTAGTAGCCCAGCCTTCATCTGGTCCTTCAGTTCATTGACTTTATCTTGGACTTGATAGATAGGAAAGTTTAAAGTGAAATTGAAAAGCATTTGCACATTTTGCAAAAGAAAAACTCTTTGGAGAGGTATTATGGTGATCCCTCCAGGAAACTTGAGCACCTCAAAGAACGACGAGTTCCCAAACAGTGTTGTAGTCAAGTGAAGAGTTGACTGCTGAATGACCAAGGACATGAAGGAAGACCTGAGAATGCTTAGCCCAGTTGATGACAAAGTTGAGTTCTTTCGATAAGGCCAAACTCCAAAAACCACATTTGTCCAATTTGATCCATCCAAAGGTTCCAGATAAATTACAGCTATCTGTTTAAATAGAAGCAATAGAGACAAGCACATCTATTTTAATATAAACATAAAAACACATGGTAGAGTAAAAAGAAGTGTACCGAGGAATCAGGAACACCGATTTCTTCAAAGATGTCAAGTTGCAGTTTTCCGATATTGGAATTTAGTAAACCAACAGGTTTTTGCAGTTTAAAACTCGCAACAACATCAGCTGGAATAAATTAGTCAGTTAGAAAATAAATCGCCAATTGAAAAACAATGAAAGAAATTAATACGGCAAAAAATATACTGCTTTTATCTCCTAACTTTGACAAACAGATCTGACTATTGATCATCGTAAGATGTTTAAAACCAATCATGACTAGAAGCATGTTGCCATATGTGGAAATGACAAAGAATAATCCATGTCGCTTTGTTGCACTAAAGCAAAGAATTCATGAACTAGAAAGACTAGTATCTTGTTGAGTCAAGCAATGAAGGCTTCGAGATCTGTATAACTCAACCACTTCATATCAAGCATCCATGAATTCTCCTAAGATAATCGTTTTTAACTAAATAGGATTAATATTGAATATATGAAACATATAAAGAGAAATTAAGAGGTGTAGATAAGGTGAATAAACAAAAAGTATCCAAGCAAAAAATTTTAGGTATCTTAGATCTATTATGTAACAGGAATCATAGAATAATAGCAAGATGATTGAAGTGGTTGAGCAGAAGATTTGTGCAATTATCATGTGATGCTAGTCATGCTTTATGAATCAAATACTGAGTAGTGTAGAAACATGTACTATAGCAGAGAAGAAAACATTGCAATAGATGTGTGAGATTATCAGAAGAAAAAGAAGTATTTTCATTTCCGACAAATTATGTCTATCCCTACTAGAGTAGAAAATGAGTTAAGGCCATTTTTTATGGTAGATTGCTTGTTCAAAGGGGATCTCCAGATGTCCTAGTCCAGGTATAAGAAACTGATCATACTAGTTCATGGTTGGACCAGACGTGAACTGGTATGCAGACCACTGGTTCTTGCTCATTTTTGTTTAATGTAGGGGTCATCCTACCAGTATGGTTACCTTATTGGATATACCGTCTAATTTTAATTGTTGAAATGGAGGAACAGTAAGACTACCATCCGATACAGTTGTCTTTTTTTTTTTTTTGTACAACTCCGTATAGCTGTCAGTTTTTTTTTATAAAATTATTTCTCTCCTCACACACTCTCGGCCCCTTTCTTTCGCTTTTTAGTATAATCTCTCTGTACCCTCTGCCTCTTGCTCATCCTCTCTCCTGCCACCTCATCATTGTTGCCTCCTTCTAAGGGACATAACCTCCTACCAGTCTGTCTATTCCTCTGCCACCTCCACCTCATCTTCATATTCTTCTTTCACCTTCTCTACTTGCTCCGCCTTCTCCTCCATTTCCTTCCCTATCTCTTTCTCTCTGGTCCTCAATGATACTAACCCGTACTGGGTGTTGATACATCAATCTATCCTTTTACTCAATCTTTCCTGTTACTGTATCAATCCAGTTGCCAACTTGCATCGGCACTGGACCGATTTTAAACCATTGTCTGATCAAATGAGGTGAGTCAACTACGATTAATGATGCTAGGAGAGGTATAAGAAGACATAAGAAAAATTAGTTATGAACAATAATTAGAATTAAATTGTTCTTCATTTAATTACTAGCAAGAATAAAAAGATATCCTAGTAGTCAACCCCAAAAGCTAGAGACATCATAGCTTCTTGTTTTTGCTCCTTTTTTTTTTAAATGTTGATATTGTTCCATGTCATTGCTCTCGATAAACATTCAATTAAAGGAGTACAGATCAATTAATAGTGAAAAAATAAAGTTCAAACTGATTACAAAATTAGTAGCATGCTATTGTTTAGAAAATACAAGAAAAGCACTGAGATAACTGCAGTAACTAGTATATTTTAGAGGTTAGCTCTAACATTAGATTACATAAGATACTAGAATATAGAGACATGCCCATTCATGCAGTTAAATGACATGTGTGCACCTGAAAAAGTAAGCAATATGGATCAAGTAAAATGGGCTGCTAATACTCCTCTTCCTCTATATACGAAAAACTTAAAACCAATGACAAATCTTGCATGCTATACAATTGGCATATTTTACATCTAAGATGTCCATTGCAGAATACATCCAAATACAGAACATATATTTGAACAATTCTGTAACTTCTTAATTAAGCCTACCATCCATTTATAGAAACCTAATATAGACCTTTAGTGTCATCGGTTGTAGAAACAGACACATACTTGGGCATAAGAATAAATCTTGAGGTTATCGAAGGTGGAACAGGACCATCCAAGAACTGAATGCAACCAATCAACCATGAACCCTATTGAACATGTATCTAATACAAGAAACAGCAGGAGTCCAGCCAAGCTAACATGTGATATGGAACAATATAGAGTTTCAGCATAAAGAGTTGCTGATAACATGTTCTTGAAACTTAATTAACCAACTTCGTCAATATCGACATTTATGAATTCAATTGTGCATCTATCTAATACAAGAAACAGCAGCTGTTGTGCGAAATTAACTTGCGACATGGAACAAAACAGAGTTTCAGCATAAAGAGTTGCTGATAACATGTTCTTAAAGCTTTATTAACCAACTCCATTAATATCGACATTTATTTTATCTAATACAAAATCACAGGAAACCATCTACCATGTAATTTAATCGAGATAAGACATATCAGCATAATTAAAATGACAGTCCCCCCATGAAGGAATTTTCAATCAGTAAATCTAACATATGCAAGAACACATTAAGGGAATGGCGGAATGAATGCATCGATTGGAACGCAACAACAAGTGACTATTATTAACGAGAAAAAGAAAAAATCAAACCAAGATCGGCCAATGTAGCCGACGGCGAAATGACTGGAGACAACAGCCCAAGATCCAACCATCCCACCACCTCACCTGAGAACCGCGGGTCCGGATCGGGACGGCCAGCGCCCTCGTACCGCCTCACGAACGGCGGCAACCAGAACACGACCAACAGCAGAATCGCAACGGCGAGAACCAGCGTGGTGACGCAGCGAGGCCGCGCTATCCGCCCGATCGAGCGGCAGCGCGGGCAACCGTCGCAGGCATTACCCTCGTGACCCTCCGGCGGGAAAATCTGCGGCGCGGGCGCCGGATGTTCGTCCTGGGATTTCCCCATCGCGGCCCCACTAGATCTCCTCAGTCCGCATCTCCTCCTCCGCGCGCTTCCTCCAACACGCCCATTGCCGCGAAGAAAGACGAGAATTCGAGGACAAGACCAAGATTAGGTCTCTCCGCTTAGGGTTAGAAGAAGAAGAGAGGAAGGAAGAGGAGCGGACAGGAGGCGGCGAGGAGAGAGGGAAGGGAGGGAGAGTTAAGCTGGAGCTTAGTGGTGGGCAGCACTGTGTCTATTGCTTTTTTAACTTCTCTTTGTGTCTTGAGATTTTAAAATGTAAAAAAGGATTGTTATTTTAACATTTACGCCCTTATAATAATAACATTTACATAAAATTAAAAACAATATAAGAATTTCAAAATAATTAAGAAGAAGAGAACACATAACTGTGAAAAATAAAAAAAAGGGTATAAGAAACATTAAGAATATTAGAAGGTATATTAGTGCAAATAATCACTAACAGGTGAGAAGGTAGTACGTACATCACAGAGGCGGACAAATTACGACGGCGCCATTCTCCTGTGCGAGGCGTCGGTGGATGGAGTTGGTGGGTCCCAACATCATTGACATGTCGATGGGTACAGAAACGACATAACCACTGGCACCAATTATTCTTAGTTATGCATGCCATTATAATTAATATTTTGTCGATTATTATTATTAGTTATTGTTCTAATTTATATCAAATTCATTATATTTTTAAAAAAATAATATTTAAAATTAGAAATTAGTAGTTTAGATTTTCTAAAGTATTATGTAAAAAGTCGATGCAAATTCAATGTGCAGTTCTTCCCCTTGTGGTCCAGTGAGTGAAAAAGAGGGCTGGTTATGTCATTTCATGAATTGTTTATTCGGCCATCGGAACCTTCTTCGGTGTGATGGTTGCCGCTGGGATGATTAGATAGGGAAATGAGTTGTTTTGATTTTGACCAAATGTTGACTGGGATTGTCGGGAAAAAAACAAATATACTTGTAGTCAGCAAACGAAATTGAGTCCGATGCAGGTAAAAATTACAAGTGCTTTAAGACCCCCACGTTGCATGATGATGTCCACAGGATAATAATTATCTGCATTTATAGTGGCAATTTACACCGGCTGCAATTATTTGCTCACCGCATGTGCAATAATAAGGGGTGTCGCGGTCAGGTTACTCTCCATCGTAGAAATGATATTAATATATTTTTCTTATATGTAAAAAGTTTATAGGATGAGATTTCAATCTCAAATAACTGTAGGAAACTGTCACATTGTCTGAAAATGAATGAGGTCTCTGTATCCAGTTTACTTTATAGGCTAAGTGTAGCATTTCGTATCTAAATCGTGAGAACCCAAATACGAGATGTTACACCAACAAATTTTACAAGCCTTGGAGAAATCATGGTTTGGGTTCATAAGATTTGTTGGAACCAAACATTGTATTAATATACAGTATAATAGCCAGATTTCTTATCTATAATATTGAAGCATACTTTCTAAACTACAATTATAATTAAATATAGAAAGTCGCATAAAATCCTTGCAATTGACATATTTAATATACAATCCGGATATAGGAAACTGATAAGCTTCAGCTAAGTCTGCATATACCTTTGCTGCAATGCTAAGGTTTTGAGCCTTACGCTGCTGTGGAACATGTAAAGTACGCATCATTCCTCGAGTATTTTAATTTTGTTGAACCCTTATCATACTTTCCTTTCTTCAAATGGAATGACAAGCCTAGGTATTAAAGTGATGTCGATCCTCTCGTTGTGGAGTTCATTCTCTATTGTTTATGGTAATTACATCGTTTTTTTTATTTACTTTGATAAGTGATTAGATATTATCATAACACATGATGATGACGATAATGATATATATAATAATAATAAAAATGATAAATCCTAATTATTTGAGATCAAGTATATGAATCTTTTACTATCATTGAAATCTATAAAAAAAATATAAATTTAATTAAGCTCAAAATACCTAAATTTTTATTTATAATTTCTATTAAGATATTTTTAATAAAATACCATAATACTATCTATAAAGATAATATTGGCAACAATTATAACTAAAGATAATAACAATTATGACAATAAACTAAATTAAGTAAAGATAAACTTGCAAATTTTAGATTTTTTTTTTCAAAATTACAACAAACCTAACATAAAAATTTTCCTGCAAATAAATATGCACAAATATAATGTGGCACTTATCATGCACTTGGCATAATTATTGATCAAAAGGGATGACAAGCACATGAATAGGCAAAAAAAATTGTGCAGTGCAACAAGCTACACAAACCTCTTCCATGTTAATCTCTATCTTGCATATGAACAATACCATTGATTATTAGAACTAATAACCAATTACATGATGGATATAGTTAGTCTCTGGATTACTTGTGCAAACTGAACACAAAACAATCCGGTACACACACCAATCAAGTATAATAATGGATCTTCAATGAGCAACTAGAAAATATACTCTGGTTCTTCAAGGATGAAAGGTGCAACCTTCGCATCAAAGTGTCTTCCTTCAGGCTTGCTTATCCTAAAGCCAAAAGAGATGGTAAGCTTTGAAAAGAAAATAGGAAATGTTAACGTCAGCACGGAATAATCTCAGTCGAACATTAAAAACTGACAGAAAGATGCGTGATAATTTGGAAATACCTGCCAGGAACAAATGTAAAGGAGCCCTCTATAGATCCAGGAGCACCTGGCAAAGGAGTGCAACTTTGATAAACAAATTCTTCCTTACCTGGAATCAGTAGAGGAAACTGCAAAGGCCAAAAGTACACGATCAGAGATGAGTAGTTGTTTGATCTAATGCATGGAAATTATACGATGCAAATCCTCAAACCCTGGAAGTTATCTTTGTCCCATTTCAACTGCATCTGAAACAATAGAAACAATACCTTTCCTATCACAGCTTCTCCACCCACATCGGAAACAATGATATCCCTGGAACGGATAATCCAGTGACGTGAACAAAGCTGACATGACGAGTAATATGTGCCATCCAGTAAGCATCCCTCGGGCAGGAGAGAAATGCGAATTGAGTAAGAATAATAATAGTCCCCTCCATTGCCTTCAGAAGCTTCCGGCACAAAAATAGCAGAGGAACGAACCTGAAGATAACAAAGCCTGCAAAATAAGGTTCTGGCAGCTTGGAAACAACTTCAAAAGAAAATGGAAAATCTATCATTATAAAAGTTCCATCATGAAAAGGACATAATAGCTCATAAGGCACATCCACATGAAGTAATAAACATTTGGAATGCAAATGACAAATGGTTGGAGTGATTTAATTTTCACCTTCCTTTGGGAATGATACAGCCTTGATTATATCATTGTGCAAAGGTCCATAGACTGGTGATTTTCCATAATGAAATTCAGATATTTATCAACCTTGGTTAAGATACATTACTAGAAATGGTAATGTCATTTGTAAGTTGGAGAAAGCACTCAAAAAGATCACAAAGAGAAAAGAGATTCCAAGAGTCAAATATGGTATTCTTTGTTTGGTAACATGAGGTTTCAAAATAAAACTGCTCCAATTATTTTACAGAAGAGAATGGTTTATCAAGTTAACCAATCCAACCACACCCGTTCACTCTTTGCACTGATTAAGCATGCAAGATTCTAGCTCAAATACTAGTGCTTGTTTCTTCTCCCTACTCTCCAAACCTAACTAAGCACATTGAAAAACTAATTCACATGTTATGAGCAGAATAATTTCAACTTATGAGTATTTAACATGTAGCTTAAAGGATAATAACTGTGATGCAAGCAATTTTATTTTTTTAGTGTGGCAAACATGACTTTCATCTATCATAGAAAACAAACTATAATGCAAAAATTAGTTCTCCATACCTGAACACCATTAGTTACTGCAACAGAACAATAAGGAGGTGTTTCTGGAAATATGCAAATACTCCGACAATCTTTTAGTTCACGAGTCTTGATCATACCACTTTGTAAACGTCTACAATGTTCTTCTAACCACAACAAAAGCGCATCTTGTGGCATATCATGACCGATATCAACTGCTGGCCTTATCAATGACTGAGGGACACATGGCATCATTTCCCCATCCTCCCTCAAATTCCTTGTGCCAACATAAAGTTGGCCACTGGTGCAATTTAGGAAAAAGAACTTCTCCATGTAGTAGGAAGCTGCCACAACAATAGACTTGGATCTAGTCAGGAAACCTAGCTGTCTAGCAATTCTTTTGGTTTCTGTCACAACCAGCCTTAAAGGCAGCAAGTGCACATTTACAATATAATCATAAAATTCATAGCCACCTATAACTCCCAAGGGAGCCAGAAGTCTGTTTTCAACAAGGTCTGGAGTCGATGTCTGCTGACCATCACACAGCCTATACAGAACCTTGGTTGGAATAGGTAACTGGACTCCTAGTATTTTCTCAGCCGATTTTATTTCAGCTTCAGAAGCACCCTTCCTCAAAGTGTCATTGACTTCAGGAAGATTAACAGCCATCCAACTCTTAATTGAACTCCAACATTCTTTTGCTCTCCTTACCAAAGGAAATGGGTACATACCAAAAGATTCAAACCATCTTCTGTACGCCTCCTGCATAATGGAATGATATTTAGTCAAATTTCACATCCATTTGGTAGGAAATGGAAAGTTGAAAAAAGAAACCTATCCAGGATTACATATAAAAGAGGAAATAAAGGAGGATATTAACTAGGCCCTCTCAGTTTTAAGTGCAACCAGACTTTAGTTTGTTGTTCATTGTTTACCATTCTTTTATCCTCAGGTCACCACACCACAAAAAAAGGTTGACCAAATGGTGAGATCCCAGAAACAATTAAATCATATGACTGGAAAACTTGGATATATGAAGTATAATTAGTCTACCATATATTATTCAAGGTCAAATTGCATCAATAGTGGTAGGTAGGCCTTCTTACTATGACAACAACTTCTCTTACTGCAGATCATCTCGTGATGCAAATACATGAACATCCTAAAGCACTACGGATGTCTGTAAGCAAAACTTAAGATTTTTATTTTACCTCCTCTTGAAATTAAGCATACTAGCTCACTGATCATCTAATTAGAATTTACTCTGTTATAAATGTTTTCTTCTCCTCTAGCAATTTCCTCAAAATTATTTTCCCCCTTTCCAAGGTACTTCAAATTTTACGACAGAAGCCGCCAGCAATTCTAGATCTTGGGACATTAAATTTTGACGAAAAACAAAGAAAAAGAATTCTCATGTTATCTCTGTTGCCCCCATTCAGATCACCCAAAACAAGCTCGAACTAAACCTCCAAGAATCTGCATTTCTTTTCCACTTCTCTTCTGAACTTTCAATTCTGAAGAAGAATTTATCATGAAAAAACTAAGATTTCGCAAATCACCTGTCTGTCCAGGCTAAATCCTCATTCCTCTCCATCTCTCTACCAGAAACCCAAAATCGGACTCATTAATTCTCGGTCCATCACCATGATCACCACCCAGCCGCCTCCTCGATCCCACTCTATGAAAGCAAGCACTCATCTTACCCCTCATAGAGTCAAAGCCCGAGTCGGCAACTTTCCACCAGACTCCGGCGGATCACTACTCTCTACCCCGATCCCTCCGCATATCCACCATTTCTATTCCCATCCCTCAGCTAACCAAAGCAGAAGTTTCGGGACTAATAAACGGCAGTAGAACCGAATGAAGCACCGCAAAACAAATCGATGGAAGTGTGAGTAAGATGGACGGATCCAGAGACAGAGAGAAAGAGGGAGACCTTGAAGGAGTGGCAAGGGTTGCCGTCGGGGTCGAGGGGTTGATCGCAGACGGCGAGGTCGCGAGCGCAGAAGTGGCGCCAGAGTGCGTCATCGGAGGCGACGGAGCGGAGCGTAGTGCTGACGCAGGCTGCGGCGGCGGCGTCGCTGAAAGCGACCTTGGAAAGGATGGTCTCCAGCACCGGTACCCCCAATCCCTCCAACACTGCCGCCATTCCCTGCTCTTCTTTGGGAACTGAAATGATTCCTCTATTTCGCGATTGAGTCGGTATATGTGTGGAACAAAATGATTTATATACTCCTCCATCTCTGCGAGTCTCTTCACCTTACTTTTTATTGATCAAACTGTGGTTCTAAAGTGGGGTCCACATCGCTCCGTTAACATTTCAAGAATAATCCGGGGGTACCTGAGGCGGAGTAGAAAACGTCTCTCGATGCGTGGGGAGGAAGAGATCGTACGTGGCAGGAGACGAGATGTCGATCCGAGTCAAAGTCTGAGACCAAATTCGAATGCGATCCGCTAATGGTTAGGGCACAGTGATCCGGACTCGGTTGCAAAGTTAACGGGTATTTGGATCCTGGTAAAGATCTGAGAAGGGAGCGAATTAGCGGGTTGATCGGAAGTGATGCGATTGTATTTAAATGACTTGTTAAGGTTTTTGAATAAAAAGACTTATGTTGATGAAATTTGTGAACATCATCAATAATACCTAACATAATACCTAAAATACTAATCTTGTGATGGTATAGCTATCCTAATTATCAAAGATTGATGATTCAAAATCTCATTTAATGTATTTTATACGTAAAATATTAATCTGAGAATGATATATTTTAAATCTCATCCAAGGCTAGTAGACTTTTATCAAATCACCCTAAGATCCTTGATCAAAATTCACTAAAAAAAACACACACATAACATATCAGAATAGTATTTCAAAATTTGAGGTTTAAAATCTTATCTGATATTTTAATCTAAAACATAAGTCTGATGATAATATATTTAACCAACTTAGTTCAAAATTTCATCCAACATAAGTAGTATAAAGACTTCATCAGCTCACTGCAAAATCATAAATATCTTTGAAGAAAAAACTAACAAACATATCAGATTATCATTTCAAAATTTATTCTGGACAGAGACAGCAGTGATTGAAAAAACTGAAAAGTCATGTATTTATGCAATAAAAGTAGAAAGACTAATTGAGTGTAAAGCTCGAAGAGTATTTTCCGACTACAGAATTGGCAGCACCATATAGCGCTGTTAATAAATAGATATAGATATCATAAGAAACAAGGAAATTTCGAAGACTTCAGCTTTATCTTCCTTGAACCAAGGTAACTGAGAATAAGCTTCAATGGCTTGGAAACAATAATAACAAAGAACAGGGCATTCACATGGAATTTTTCATATTGTTATAGGAGTCATAGAACATAACTCCGCATTATTAAGTACTAAAAATCTTCCAAAAGCATGTCACCAGGCCATAATCTCACAGCTACCAAGTCTTTACAACATTCTAATGAATTATACCTTTCCAACATTAATGACAACTGCACAGGACTAGGAGCCAGCAGAGGATGTTGTTTCAGCCTCCTTTTTGTTCTTGGCTTGTTCGAACTTGTTGATAGCAACCTGCAGCTCATCTGTGCCCCCAACCGCTCTCATAGTGTAGTAGTAAACCCCAAGAACAAAGCCTGACAACCCACCTGCAACAATCAGGTTCTTGGTCTTTGGTGCAAGGCTGCCGAATCTGGTCATTGGGGAATGTAGCTGCAAAGAATGCAAGACCAAGAAAAGAACACAATGAAGCATTAATGTTTCATAATCAACAATACAGGTATCTATATTATAGGATCATTAGAGTGTTGAGGTGAGAAATAGAGAAGTTTGTTCTCCAAACATACTAATGTCTTGCATTTTTCTGGAGCAAGGTTTTGTCACGTATGGTTACTTCTATTGTCTCCGTTCCCATCATTTTGCTTCCTAGAAGCAATAGTTATTTGTGTAATCAAATAATTTCTAAAGAGACAGAAAAAAAAAAGGAAAGGAAAGAACTATTGCCGTCCTGTTTCCTATCTCCGTCACTATTGTCGCTTCTACCTTGATGTGACTGGAGAGACAAGGGAACGGAGTATGCAGAAGAGGGAAGAAACAAGAGACAGTCCACCACATGAACACAAACTCCCACTATGCCTTCCTCTACTCAGGCAGGTCCTCCACCCTTCTCTCTTCACATGTGAGGCTATTTTCTCATGCAAAATATTGCCCCATCATCAACATGGGTCTCACCATATCACAGCGCCTCTCCTCCATTGAGTCTCTCCATTCCATGCTTGGAATCTGATTTTTTCCCTCTCTAGTGTAGTATAAAAACAGCGGGAAAAAAAGAAGTCAAAACAGCAAAAAAAAAAAAATGAAAACAAAAAAGTCAAGGTATATATATCTCTTCTTCTCACAAGGACCCAAGTACCAAGGATTTTAATTTCCCCTAGACCTATACAAAGTGGACATATGGATCGGTACCACCTATTCCTCTCCTTCCTTCCTCTTCCTCTTCTTTCTTCCTCCAATGTCTCCACTTCTTCCTTCTTCTTCCTTTGTTACCTCCTCTTCTTCCTTCTTTTTCCTGCTCTCTTTCACTATCCTCCTCTTTCTTCACTTGTCCCCTTCTTCCTTTCCATTCCATCCTCCCTCCTCCTGTTCATTCCTCTTCTCCTCGTTCTTTTTCCTCTTTGAGTCTTCACTATCATGTGCATCGGTATTGGTTGGTACATATGCGTTTGGCTAAGGATTGGTACACATGGTCGATACTAGACGACAATTCATGCTGTAGATATCACCCAACTCAATCTCACATCTCTCCACAATAACAGCATAAAAAAGAAAGGAACGCCAAAAGAAAAAACAAATAAAACATCCTATCATATGCCACCTTTTGTAACAATGTTGATATGGTGCAGGCAGTATTTACATACGAGGAGCAAACAACTGCAGCCTGCAGTGGGCTGATATGTCCCTACCAAAGTGTAATTTTACCTAAAGGGTGAGACTACCCGGATAGTCAGTGGTTAGCTGTTAGAAAGGTTATGGGGGCTATTAAAAGCCCCAAAGGCCCAAACATCTGCCTTCACACACACACACACTCTCTCTCTCTCACTCCCTCACTTACTTTTTCTCTTTAATCTTTCTAAGAATTCACTTAATTCCCTGTTAACCCCCTTCGATCGATTTATTTAATTTCCAGTCCTACAAGGATTATTCTGAACCAATGCTCAATCAGATCTCTGCAGCAGAGAACTTATGTTATCCTTTACTAGGTACCAGGTGGTGCAAATATTTATGATTTGTCAACATACTGTATCAGGTGGCACAAATATCTGTGATTTTTTTCCTTTATTATGTGTCCACAGATTCATTTTTATTGTCACAAAAGAAAGCAATGCTTTCCTTTTCTGGATCTCAATTACCATGCTAGAATAAAAACTTCAATCACTTGCACAGAAATGTTGAGTCTTTCAGATCCAAATATAAGAGCATCAACCAAATGCTAGTTTATTCCACACCTTCTTGACTGCCTTAAATCACCCTTCCACAAACAGACACTTAGATATGCATTGGTTCATATTGACAGTATCATGTTGATGTTGCCCAGATATGTCTTAGTTTATATTTAATATTGGAATTTTCCTCTGAGGAAAACTGAAGAAATTTCACCAAAATAAAAAAATTTTTTGTCCACTTCTCTTTACATCACCTCAGTGAAAAGTACCAAACAATTATCAAACATATACTGACACAAACTTCACTTGACGATCAAATTTCCAACTCGATTCAGGAAGATACAGGTTATAGTAGACGAACCAACAACCACCACAAAAACCTAAAAGAGTTATGGTAAGACATTTGAAGATTCTATAGTAAAGTGGCATACAAAAGAGGGTGCCAAAAATGATAACCTTCTTCATTATCAATAATTATATTCAGTAAGTCCATTTCACAAATCATAGACCACCAAAATAAGCCATTGATTTCCATGTCTCTATAAGCACCCTCCAAAATGGGCTAGAAGCTGAAACACCAGAGCTCCTAGAATCAACAGGCAGATGCAATAATCTAAACCACCACAAGCGTCTCGAGGCAACTAAAATCCCCCACTCCGCTCCCTGTCTAAAGGGAAAATCGAAACTACTCGAAAGCCAACCAAAAAAAGCTGGCAAGAAGAGAATAACATTACCGATCAGACTAATAGTTGTGAGGATCAAGATTAGGTTAGCATCACTCAACAAGAAAAAAAAAAAAACCCTAGAATCATGAAGAAAATAGAAACCTAATTCTAAGAATCCCCAGAGAATTGAAGGAAAATTTTTGGGCATATTGACGAAAGAGGGAAGAAAACAGGAGAGAAGAGGCAAGCTTGAAAAAGAAGAGATCGAGCCACTGATGATAAACGTATCGATATTGGGAAATGAAATCAACAGGCGATTAAATCACTTCAAACTCCTACGCCACTCCTTGCCTAGAAGAAACATCAAAACTACTTTTTGTTGGTAAGGAGAGAATAACATTATACATCAAAACAACAGCAGTGAAGATCAAGAAAACCTTATAAGGTGAAAAGAAAGACATCGTGGAAAACTGAAACCCTAATTCTAGCAACCAACAAAGGATTGACGGAAGACTTTAGGCCGATTGACGATCAGAAGCATCGGTTCTGTGCCACACAAAAACAAAAAGGAGAAAATAGGAGAAGAGAGGCAAACCTGCAGAAGAAGAGATCAGATTACTATGCGTCTCGAGAATGTTTATTGTGGGGAGAACGGCGACATCACAGTGACCTCGTTGATAAAGATCTCGTACGCAGGGCCGTAAAATCCGACCAACACCAAATCAAGTTTCGAGAAATCGGTTTCGGATTACCTCATCACAAGATTGGTATTGAGATAAGATGATTTAGCAAAGGAATAGAAAATTAAACCCTAGTGTTTGGTAACATGTATTGAAAGCTTACGAACGAAAGAAGATTCCACGAGTTTACTTGGAGCTTTTATATGTGAGACACACAACCATCTATATTTACTGGCTGGTTATTGTCACAGTGAACAGCTTCGTTGAAATATTGAGTATTTAATGTGTGAAGAGTCTGTTCGAATCGTCAAGCATTAATGTTAGGTTTGTGTGTTGATCATTCATCTTAGATTAGGTATACGACTCGACGTTGAGTTGACATTAGTGTTCTAAGGCGTGATGTTTTTACGATATGATTTAGTGATGTAAAACAACGATCGAAAACTCGACCGCATCGTAGGGTTAAAATGTTTTGTGACCAAATTCGATTGCATCATAAGGTTGAGATACTTTGTTGCTCATTTCAATTACGTCATCATCGAAGTATGATATTTCATGATCTAATTTGATCGCATTTCTAGAATACGATACTTCATGTCTCAAAATTCAATTATGTTATTAGAAAATAATATTTTATAGTCCAATTCAATCGTCTTCTTGAAGTATGATATTTCATGATTTAGTTTGATCATATTCTTATAGTATGATACTTTATGATTCAATTTGGTCATATCATTGGTTTTATTATTTTTCTACACCGACGATTGTAATAAATTTTGCTAGAAATGATTTACCCTAATTATAATACCAAATCTAATTAATTTGATTTTTGACTATTTGATAGCTTTTTCGTATGCTCAATCTTGAATGTTGAATCATCTTTTGTCATATGATTTGTTTACTTAAATTAGTGTGAAGCTAAGTAAGTAGTGTTTGCCTCGAGAAGGGGCCTTGGCTAATTGTTACTTTACATGCTAATAAATAATTTGAACTCTTGCTTTCCATCAACATTTTTTAGACCCTTAAGTTCTAATATGCCTTTCTCGCTCTCGTCGAGGTCGAAATCATTGCTCGACGAGCTCACTACTTCAATCATTCAATGGTCGATCCCCATGCCCTCTCTCACTCTCAATCAGCCTCAATTTATCAATGATATTGATGCATCACTTATCTCCTCTTTCTCATTTAAATTCATATTTTTCTGTCTTACCTATCTCATTTTCCTCCTTCAATATCGATATAGATGCAGAGCGATGTAAGAGGAGGTAGAGTAATGCGATGCCAACGTAGATGCCTCACCTCTTGGCTCTTCTTCTCCCAATATCGATGCAGATGCTTCATCGTTTTACCTCATCTTCCTTATCATCGTCGATATTTGGATCGATATTGAAAAGTTGCCCATCGTATTGTTGTCACCGACCACCATCACAAAAGTCACCCACGATATTATCGTCCATCACCACTATTAAAATTATCTTTTTATCAATCATTTTCATGTTATTCATATATTTGTTATCACGTGCTATAATTTTCATCGATAAAATCAATTATATCAAGATAAATGAGGTTAAATACTTTACTTTCATAACCATAAAGATTTCAATATGAGATTTTTTAAGTTTAAAGACTGAAATATAAAAAAATATTAATTATATAAGATAATATGTAATTAATCCCTTGTTTCAATATGCTTTCCTCTCGCTCTTTTCAGAGTAGAAATCCTCTCTTGAGGAGGTCATAGCTCAATCCTCATGCCCCATCTATCTCAATCAACCATAGTTCATCTTCTTTGGATGAGGTTGAGGTTGCCATGACAAGAAATACTACTCCGTCGAGGGGCAATTTCCTCAAAGCATCATAGAATAGAGAATTCAACTCAAATATTTGAGCCAACTAAGAGCTTGTTTCTTCGTTCTAATTGAGTTCAAGCTTATAGTTACTTGAAGCTAGTGAGTTCAATCCAAGATGGATGTAAGCTCCACAAAGCATTAAACTAACTAACTAAAGCCTTATTAAATTTTATTACATCATAATCCCTAGTTTTAGCCCCAAACATCAAATATATATATATATATATATATATATATATATATATATATATATATATATTAGTTTTGAGAAATTATTGTAAAACACTTTTTCTTTCATTAAAAAACTATTTTACCTCTACTACCATCACATCGACCATCACCTCTCCTCCCGTTTTCGACGATATGGCTAGTCTTATCCCATGATGACATCATCTATAAAGAGGATGTTGTGACTTCCTTTTCTAATCATCGTGTCTATAATGATCAAAGAGGACAAATGAGAACTATTGAGAACTGCCTCAACTCTTGGTTGCCTAAGTCTCTATGCGTAAGTCCTCTCACCCGTCACTCACCCTTAGCCACCTCTACCTCACACCCTCGCCCTTGCCTCCTTACACCATCGCCCTAGTCTCTTCTCCCCTCTTCCTTTATCATCATCGCCATCTTTGTTTGCACGCCTCACTCTTGTTGTCCTCACCTATGTCTCCCTTACTAAAAATAATAGAGATGACAAGTAAAAGGTAGATAGCTTGTATATAAAGAATGTCAAGAATAGAGGCAAAGATGATTAGGGGCGGAGGGCCAAGTAGAGAGGTGTAGGCATAAAATCATGTTTTATAGGAGATGAGACGGTAGAATTTTTTAAAATTAGAGAATATATATATATATATATATATATATATATATATATATATATATATATATATATATATATATATATATATATAAGTGGTTGATAAACCCAGCATTGGCCTATGATGGGCCGATTAAAATTGGGCTGGGCCGTCGAACCTCTAAACACAGTAGACGGATTTTAAGCAGATTTAAATCCGGAACTGAAATGTTTTCAGTCCCGTCAGCCTCCCTCTTACGCTCGGCCTCTTTCTCACCCTCTTTTACGCAGCGTTACCAGGCGGAAGCGGGCACCCAGCAGGCGGCGAACAGCAGCTGACGGCCGGAGCCAGGTAGCCTGTTCCTGTTCCCCCTCATCCTTCTCTTCTTCCTTCCACGCCAATTGCTGCTACTGCTCTCCTTCTTCTTCCCCATGGCGACAGATCTGCTGGAATCGGCCTGAATCGATCCCTGCGGGTTTTCTACCGATCCCGGCTGAATTTGGCCCTTATTCCACACCGGGATGCATATCGTGCTGTATCGACGTGGATAATTGGGGGCGACGTGCCGAGTCCAGGCACCATAGCCTGCCATCGATGATTAGGTCAGATACCGTGTCTTGGGGTACATCAGAATCGACATCCATAGTACTCAGGCCCGTTATCTCCCTGTTTCATCCAAAATACGACCATTTATCGTACCAAAGCTTCAGTAGCTTCCCATTACCAAGTTTAAATCCAAATGGCTTCCATGCGCTGTGTTAGATTTAATTTCTATCTCTAAGCTTCATTTGGTGTAGCCAATTAGCCTATAGTGATTAAGATTCATAGAATGATGATCACTATTAATATCAATTAGTCCTTAAACTACCTTCAGTTCCGGACTCTCACACCTTTTTCCATAACACAAGAATTTTTTGTTGGAAGTACCAAGCTAGAGATAGTTTTTTAAACTAATGTACTTGTTTTTCATTTATGACTTTTTGTTAAATTTTTTCTTCAATGATGTTGGTGGAATTTTAGTATTTGGAAATGTTGGGTTTTACAACTTGATTTATTTCTTATGTCAAATATTTTTTTGTCTTGTTTATCTTTTTGAGAAGGCATTTTGTTACAATATTGCAGGTAACTTACTGTTGGAGGGGATGGACGATGAGTTTGCTATGGCCAGTGCATTAGATGAGAAAACAGACAACGATGATGCTTGTGGTGGGGATGCCAAAACAAACATAGTGGATGATAGAACTCCTACTGTCGGAATGAAATTCAAGTCCTATGAGGAAGCTTTGGAGTTTTATAGAGAGTATGCTCGGCTCGTGGGGTTTAGTGCACGTCTGAAGAGGACGAATTATAATAAGTTTGGCCAATACCAATCTGTGGAATTTATTTGTTCTAGGGGGGGCAAGGGACGGGCAGATGATCCTAGCTACTTGTGTAGGCCTACGGCTAAAACAAACTGTCAGGCCACAATCCTGTTGAAGTTGCGGGCTGATGGATTATTACATATAAAGAAAGCTATTCTAGAGCACAACCATCCTATGGATCCATCAAAGATTGAATTGAAGAAGCGCAGAAAAAAGATGTCTTATGCATTGCCAAAGCATGATGAAAACAATGGGAAGATTATGATACGAAGACTGAAGAGGTTTCAGTCGCCCGTGCTCAAACTAGTTGAGGACATACCTTTTGGTGAAAAGAACATCAGAACCTTGGATGAAAGAGGGCATTTGATGCTTCATGATGGCAATGCTGAAGCTATTTATCAGTTCTTTACACATATGCAAATGAAAAATGCAAACTTCTTTTATTCAATGGATTTGGATGAGGAAGGCCGCCTGAGGAATGTATTCTGGGCTGATGCTATATCAAGGGCCACATTCAAACATTTTGGGGATGTTGTTCTACTTGATACAACCTACCTAACAGGTGACTTTGATATACCTCTTTCACTGTTTGTTGGAGTTAACAATCATGGCCAGTTGGTTCTGCTTGGCTGCGGCTTGCTATCAGATGAGACTGCTGAGACCTACTTTTGGTTATTTAAGACATGGTTAGCATGCATGTCAAGACAACCCCCAAATTCTCTGATAACTGACGAATGTGAGGCCATCAAGGATGCATTGACGAAGGTGTTCCCAGGTGTTCGTCATCGTCTATGTCTTTGGCAAATAATGAAGAGGATCTCACTGCGCTTTATAGAACATGAAAATTGCAATTCAATCAGGAAGGCACTGGAGAAGATAGTCTTTGACTCGTATGAAACTGATGTGTTTGAAAAGGATTGGAAAAACATGATTGAAGCATATGGACTAGAAGCTAATGAATGGCTCAATTGGTTATATGAGAATAGACATTCTTGGGTTCCTGTTTATTTGAAAGACACATTTTGGGCAGGATTGTCTTGTAGTGATCGAGGCACATGCTTGAGTTCTTTTTTTGATGGATTTATATATCCTGAAACTTCCTTAAAGCAATTTTTGAGTGTTTATGAGGTTGCTTTACAGAATAAGTATGAGAAGGAAGCGCAAGCTGAACTTGAGTCTTTTAACAAAATCCCAAATTTGGTCTCTAAATTTTATATGGAAAAACAACTTGTTGAGCTTTACACTTATAACAAGTTCAAAGAGTTCCAAGATGAGCTAAAGGCCACAATGTATTGTAATGTTTCCTTGGTCAAAGAGGAAGCACAAATTTCAACTTATGACATTAAGGAGTCTCTTCTATTGGAAGATGGTAACCCCACAGAGTATAGAGATTTCAGAGTTCTTTACAGTTCAAATGAACTTGAGGTCCAGTGTTGTTGTGGTTCTTTCCAATTTAGAGGCATTTTGTGTAGGCATGCTTTATCTGTGCTTAAGTTACAGCAGGTGTATGAGATTCCATCTCGATACGTAATTGATCGCTGGAGAAAGGACATTAAACTATTGAATACAATATCTTATCCCACTGATGAGATGGTTGCAAACAATCGACTGGAGCGCTATGACAATTTAGTAATGAGTTGCCTTCAACTTGTAGAAGTTGGAATGATGTCCAGTGACAGATACCATCTTGCTCTCAAGATGATTGGAGAGGTTGAGAAATTTTTATCAAATGATAAAAATTCTGGAAATGCAAACTTTATGATTCTTCCTTCTGATTCAAGGACACCTGAGAATGCTGAAAATGTTGTGCAACACCTGGTCACATCTGCAGGTCATAAAATCCAAAATTCACCCCAAATTAAACGGAGAGGTCGGCCACCCAAGAAAAAGGTAGTCTGACATATACTTCACACTTTATTTAAACAGGAAAATGATATATGAGTTGTGAGGCATACTCAAATTCCTTATTTATGAAGTACTACGTTTCCTGTAAACCATTTCTGATTCTAGTATCCACATTCCACAGGATGATCAAGGAACATTACTGTCCCGAAATCATAGTGGGATCAATCTAGTCATTCCTTCTGCTTCAAATGCAGGGATAGATATTGATGCTCAGGAAAGCTTGACGCCAATGGTACTTAAAATGCCAATATCTTTTTAAAAGACTTCTATGTTAACAGTAAGAGACATTTTTTTGAGGGTGAGCCTTAGCAGTACCATAAGTTGCTTCTTTGTAACTAAGATGTCATGGTTCGAGTCATGGAAACAGCCTCTATCGCTTACAGTCATAAGGTCTCATAATCTGACTCTCCATTGATCCTGCATTAGCAAGGATCTTTGTGCATTGGGAAGCCTTTTTAGTGATCAACATTTCTTTACTTCTGTATATATTCGTTGTCTGTTGGCCAATGAGGTCGTTCAGCTTCCTTTGGTCATAAAATTGAGAATATAATGCAGGGTGAAATTAGCCCGAGTGATTTCTCGCTTGGTTGCCATTATGGACCACAAGTGAACCACTCACATCAAACTAACAATCAATCAAGGATGTCTTTGGGCAGCATGTTCCAGGTTTGTCTATCTGTGTTTTTACCATATCCAAGCTTCTAATTACAATTTCAATTCCACATGGTATTGATAAATAAAATAATCACTTTAATTTGCTTGTCAATATTGAATAATGCATTGATTTCAATGACTTCTCTTTTTTAAGTTTTGTATATCCCTCACATGTCTCATTCGGTACTTCTTGCTTTATAGGGCCAGTTTGACCAACAAGCTGTTGGAACACAACCAAGGATGCAATGGATCTATCAGCAAATGCTACAGGTGTTCATTCATCCGCCTTCCTTCCATTTTGATGCCTTTAGTATTAGATATTTCATAATGAACTCTCTATTCAAAGGCTGTTTGAAATACAATGGGTAGTCCATATTTGGTTGATGTGATTGACATGCAGGAGACTCCGTCGCCAAATGCACCGAATGGATGGACTGGGTAGAAAGGGCACCAGCCACAAAAGACAAGCTGATGCTCTGTAAATTCTGCATGACCTGAGGAGCTGTGCAAAGTACTACTTATTATCTGATGTGTTTATTTCATGATACTTGAACTTACTACTCAAATTTTTAATCACCTATATGGTTCTTATTGCAGCTTTTCTATCAGAAGTTGGTTCAGATGCTGGAATCATCTATCCAAGCATCTGACATGTTGATAGGATGGTTGTTTTTGGAAAGGTGGTGGAAGGCATCTTATTATATCCATGCTGACATTTATGGATACAAAGAATGTTCATAAGGTGAATTATCTTCCACCAAAATATTGGAATTTGGTATTATCGGCCGGGTACCCACATCATCTGTCTTCTTCAGCTTTCCTACCTCCTAAGCTGACGATCATGTGGTATAAATGGATGCTTTGTTTCATCATCCAAACAAAACTCGAGGAAATGAAGTAGAGGATTTTTCTTTTGAACTCTCCTGTTCTTTGTCTCATTGTAGCTAGTAAGTTTCGAAAGGTGTGTAAATATGTTTACCCAACTCCGACGATGATCTCGTGTGTTCCTACTGTAATTGCCACAAATCTGCACATGGTGTCTTGCAGGTAGATATAAGTGATGGTAACAAGTCAAAGAGTATCTTCTTGGAATAACAAGCAATCTTTTTCCCGGAGAACAATGGTCTCGATTATATATGTCAAGACAGAAAAAAAATCCTTGTCAAGATTTAGATTGGTTTAGTCTTTCAAGTCCCGTACATTCTCATTTTTATTGATGACATTACCTATGAGTTGTGGTATTGCATGTTGTACAAGTAACTGAGACAATAGTTTCTTTTGTAGATCTTGAAAACTACAAAGAAGACGTCCCAAAAGTGTTTATAGAGGGGATCTCTCTCTGTTGTGAGAGTATGTTTTGGTAAATTTACTTTCATGTTGGAATCTCTCTCATTTTACTTGTGCACTGTTTGATCAGGATATTAGTAACTGTCTTATTAATTTGATTGATTAGAATTACCAATTTAGTCCGATATTAAAGTTGAGTTAATTTTAAATAGAAGTTTGTATTCTACATCCATATGTAAATATAAACTTGAATTAATGTGCTTGTAGTTAATCTTCCTCAAATGACTATTGCTAAGCCATTAAAGTGGAGACATTGAAACCTTAGTTGATACTAATGAATGAAAGTGAGGGCACTACTAATAATTTATATTTTATGATTTTAAAATTAAATTTGTTATTCTTAAATATGGATAGGTTTGTTAGATTTCATGAATAAACCTTAATTAATAAGTTTATTGAGCCAATGTGAGTGATATATCCACAAAATATAAGTGGAAAATATTATATCATATCGTACCGGTATTTCGAGGTAGGCTCAGTACGGTACTGGCGTACCGAGCGGTATACCAGAACGTATCAAACAGTATACCAGGGTTTATCGAGCTATTTCCTTTTACTGTATGACTGTAGTACTGCTACAGTGTACCACTGTAGCACCGTAGTACGGTCTGTCCGGTAGCGGATGGTCCGTGTATCAATATGTCATCGGACCGGTACGTACCGTCCGTATCAGACGATACCATTCAAAATTACATAAAAAATATATATTCATATAAAAACATATTATAATATTAAACTTTACAGGAATAGAAATATAATGTTTAGGAAGCAAATGCGTGGTAAATCTAGCTAAGATTTAATTATGGATGAATTTTCAGAAAAAAAAATCTCTAGTTCTGGGTTTTTGTCGAGATGTTCCTTTTTATTTCTCTATTAGTATTTTGTTCTTAGTTCCAAAATGTTTTTTACTAGAAATCCATTAGGTGAAATGATTTTTTACAATATTTTTTTGTATATATAATAAACATTATTACTAACATAAAAATTAAGTTTTTTACATGTTCTCGTTCCCAAACAATAAAAATATATATTTGAAATCCCATAAATGATGACAAGTTAGTAAATCCATATTCCTTTAACCATAATATTTTTGCATAGACCTACAGTGTCTTCTTGGAGGTGATAAAAATATTATATATAATAACCCAGTAAAAAATACTATGTCTAAACCATTTCATTTTATGGATCGGTCTCATGTAAAAAATAATTTTTTGGCTTATTTTATCATGAATATTTTGGGATATAAAAATGTGAAGGAAAAATAAAAAGGAAGGCACCAAAGGACAGCCCAAAATGAAACGTTTTTCATGACATTCATATTTTAAATATCTAAAACAGTATATAGATTGAAAATTTCGGAAATTATTAAGATCCGTAGAGGGAGAAATGATTTGAGAGCCAAAAGGATAAATAGAAGTTCCTAGTTCCCTGCTAACATCAAATTCTTGTGAATGGCCGCTGCCGTCTTCCGGCCTCCGATCTTCCACCCTCTTCCAAAGCCGGTCCCTGCAAGACGAGCCATGACCACCGCCTTCTGCTCTGCCGCCCCCGCCACCGTCGACTGCGCCTCCGCCTCGCAGCGTTGGCGGAAGCTTCCCGTCTTGCTGTTCGACGTGATGGACACGCTCGTCCGCGATCCCTTCTACGACGACGTCCCCGCTTTCTTCCAGTTCAGTTTCCTCCTTTGTTTTTTTCACCCATTTTTCTCTGTGATATGCCATGAAATAATATCTCGATTTCTCATGGTTCCCGTGTTCCTGTCGTCGCTGATTGGAGTCTATCAATAGTAAGATCATGTCGAATGATATTACTCTGATCCATTTCTTGTGAGATCAAAATTATGAACAGGAGGGGTGCCAATTTTGTTGCACGGTAAACATTCGTTTCCCTTGGGCTTGCTGCAATTAAGCGTTGTTGTTTGACTTCTCCTTGCCTTAAATTGTTCTCGTTCACTCATCCTTTTCAGTTAATTGCTTCCATTACCGTTAACATTATGAAGTTAGAGAAAAGCAGAACTCTGGCCGTCAGATCCTTTTTAATTTCTTGTTTCCAATTGATACGTCTATCGATTTATGATCCTTACGATAGAGAATACAGTTTTGATTGGGAGATTACTTGTTTGTTTTCCTTTTTTCTGGCTGATTTGATTATTAACAAACCACAATTGCCCCCTACTGCTGCTACTAAGGTTGTGTAGTGTTTTAGGTCAATTTGTTATTTTACTAACCTTCTCTGATGTATATCCTCTTCACATTGTCTTTTTTGTCATGCAATAAATTCCATACCATTCGTGTTATTTATGGAATCAGAGCTTGACGTTTCACTGTCATAAGAAATCTTTTGCGCATTTGGACTTATTTCTTTTATAATCAAAGTCCCTTTTGTTTCCATAACTAGTAAACCTTTCGTTATTAATTTAATATTTGTCTAAATTTGTGTTCGATATATGATTTGTTTATTATATGTTTCAAACGTAGTTATGTTGCTCCTCGTTAGGAAGGTGTTAGACAGAAAATTTTTGTAAAAACAACTTAGGTCTTGATGAGATCTAAGGGGAAAGCTAATGTGATAAAAATTCATAGCCAGAAAAAATGAGAGGATAAATCTCATTTGAGGTCAAAGGACTGGTGGACATTACATGATGGAATGTAGTGGTTCCAACTCCTTGGTTGTGCATCTTTTATGCTTTGTGTTGTTGCAGTTCCTAATAATTTGTTGGTGATTCCTAGTTCTTGCAATTTTTTTCACATTTAATATATTTATCTATTGGAGTTTGCGACTAGGAACATATTTTACTCATTTTTCATTTTTTGTGGAATTTTTTCTTGTACAGAATGTCTATGAAAGAACTTCTAGCGGAAAAACATCCCACTGCATGGACTGAATTCGAAAAGGGACTGATTGATGAGGTATTTTCTGTGACTTTGGATGGAAAAGCATGTGTCTCCAAAAAGATAATTGACTTACTTTTTGCTTTTGTATCAGCTTTTTCGTAGAAATACTAAATGTCTGTGCCTTTTACATTAGAATCCTGGAGATAAATTTGAATTCTATTTCTTAGCTAAATCATTGTAATAATATTCTTTGTATTAATTTTATAATTCATTACACCAGAAATTGTATGATACTAGATGAGAATCAAGTGTTATTGTAAAGTCTATTTGTCAATGATATCTTCATTTGTGAGAAAGAAACAATATCAAGCAGCTACAGTTTCCTGTCAAATAAGGAAGATAATGACTTTTATTGATTATTTAGTTTATTAAATTTGTTGTGCATGAGTTCTTAATATGCAAAAATTCTTCATGATCTGTATGCTCAGATATTGAGCCAAATTTATTGTCTTTTAAGCTAAAAAGGAGATGAAAAATATGAACATGTTGGTGTGAATCATAGTTCTTGCTAGATACAGAACTTTCATTTTTTTTGTTATAGTATTCCTTTTCTTTTATAGTGAAATACAACATTTTGTCTTCATAAATCTTGCACATGCTTTACCAAAATGATGACTCTAACTTAATTATTAGCAGAAATGGCTAGTTACAAATATCATATTATGATGAAAATTACAACTAAATATCTAAGTCTAATATGATAATGTAATGAAAATGAAATAAGTGGAATGGGTTGAAGGGAAGATAATCAAGCTCACTATCTAATAAAAACATCCAAGGGATATAACTCTCATCAGCCAAATCAGCCAAAGTAGTCTGCTTAGGATCTCACCATTCCAAGTAATCAACTAAAGAGATAAAAGTTGTATGAGAAGGATAAGATCTTTCAACAAACTATACTCATATTCAAATCATTCTATCCTCTGGCTTACAAGACATGATATATGGTGATAGGTGATGGGTTTGGAATGACCCTCTAAGGATGTGTGATTGATTTCTTCACTATGTTCAAGAATAAAATAAATAAAAATCTATTAAAAATTCACAGGGATTACTAAGAGTAATCTAAGAACTAAAAAGGTGAGAAGAATTTTCATCCATTTTTGTGTATAGTAGCTCTGTAAAATACTTTGAATTCTTGGCTCCTTGGGCTGTCCATTGGGATATAATTTGCCTCATAAACATCTTAGCATTAATCTTGAAATTAGCATGAAATGAATCCTGAAATTTTGATTCATGGTAAAGCTAAGAGATTAATGAGAATACTATAAATTCTGTTCATTCAAAGTATAATATGTCATTCTATTTTAAAGATTATTGTGTCAAAGACTCAAAATTTCTTAACTCATAAGAGTCCTAGCTGGAGTCAAACAATAAATTAATGTCTCTGATTAATTTTAGGACTTAACAAGTCCGAGTTAGAAGGTATTTGATTAGATTATTTATAGAGGGGGATATTCGCATGAGAAAGCTGTTCTTGTATGTGATATTTTAGTTAAGGAAAATATTAATAGTTGGCCTGTTTTTTGAAGTTTTCCATTTAAACTGTATGTGATATTTTAGTTAAGGAAAATGTCGATTTAACTTGCACAACAGTTGAAAAAACCAAAGTGAAAATGCTCCTAAAAGGACTTGAGATTCTGTTTCTTACTGATCAATTTTAATATCATGTTGTGGTTTGAAAGGCCCAAATGGCAACAGGATCAAATGCTTTTGATGATTGTTATGCAATGAAGACCCATTAATCAACCTTTTATGTGCAGATTGAGCACCAACTTGTAGCTGTTTAGCCATATCAATTGTAGTCTGTGAAACATGGATACTTCTAGGATGTGTCAGATGATTCCTGCAAATATCCATTCAATAAATAATTACTAAAAGGTCAGATAATTTAGGGTTCTTAGGGGGTACTACATTCATACAGTTCGAAATAATCTTTGTTGTCTTCCATTGCATATTTGTTTCTTCAGATGTGTACTGTAAGTGGCTGTCATGTGCTATTGTTTTTTATAAGAAGTGTATGAGAACGTGGACTGTATTGTATCTAATTTTTTGTCTTGTTTTTCAATAGATGCCCTGTGTTAGACCACTCTGTATTACAAATATATCAAATTTTCTGATGCCTTGTGTTGACAACTCTGTAATCTTTTCATTTGTCTTCATGATTTGTTACATCCCATTTTTGACCTTAGTTATTTTTGTGATGCTAATAACATGATATTGAACTTCGTTTAACAAATTCAAACTTCCTTCAGAATGAGCTTGCTAGAAAGTTCTTCAAAGATGGAAGACCTCTTGATTTGGAAGGTAAGGATAATTATTTGTGATCCATAGGAATCCCAAAGTCAACTATTCTTTTTTACAATCCATCACAATGTGGATATGGTTCCTTGAAGTTCATTATTATTATTTTTTAATTCACAACACATATAACCTTACTAATAGTTGAACATAATTATTGCTAATGTTATCTATCTTCGATCAGTTGCATTTGATCATATTTTCTAATTCTAATATCATAATATTCTTGTTAAACTGTCATGCAACCATTTGAACAGATCTTGGTGAGAATTCTGCCTGTACTCCATCTTTTAGCTTGGAATTTCCTGATCACATTAGTGCACATCATTGGGCAGGTTCTGCATTTGATGATAATAGAGGTATAGAGTTTCCTTGGTGACAAATTAGAAATGGAGGATGATTTATCCACTAGAGAAGAATAAGAATATACTATTGCAGTCTATAAATCTATCTAAATACAACAAAGAGATATAGAAAATGCTAATTCTTGAATGACAAGGTTGAATTTTATTAAAATAAAACACCAAATTTGGAGCAATGAGTAGTAACAATCCTCTTAAGTAGCTAATGATTCTCACCTTCGACTTTTGACATTAAAACCAACAGAACATAGACATCCACCATGATATGCTCTGTAATTAAGAGATATAAAAAATCTTTTAAAATATTTGTTCTGCACAATTCTCTTTCACTGTTGTTGATTGATTGTGGTCTTCTAGGATCTTTGCTCGGTCTTGATTATTAATGAAGAATTTTCTTTCCATTTATCTGTACTCTTTTGGAACTTGAAAATTCGAGATATCTTTCAGTGCCCGTGTCAATGTGACAACACTCTTTCACTTCATGAAAAATTAGAACATAAATCCATGTCTTAAGCTTTAAGCATTTGATCTCTGGTTGGTCCAAAAGATCTGTATCTGCAAGATATATCAGGATGGCTGTGCCCAAAGAAGGATGGCAGTGCTCAAAGTTAGTGTTATGTTAACTTCTAGGAAGATGTTGAAATAAGCTATGATTGAGAACGTGACTCTTTGCTAATGCTCCATGACACCTGGTGCCAACTGGGAAACTGGTAGCCATATTAGTTACTTCTTGCTGTAAGATTAAATTTCTTCGTTAGCTATAACTAGCCATTTACTTTTCCCTTTCTGCATCAATTTAAATTAAGATATCTACTGGGACAAAGCTAGAATAAATGTTGTTGCAAAGTGTAGCTACACTACAGTTTCCTCCCTCCATTTAGTTGCCTTTGTCAATTTCCTAGTTTGGTTGGATCATGGTGGCTATGCATAGGGAAGTGCAAGGTGGAACCCATTCCCATGTCGGCAGAGACTAACTTGATGCTTGGAAAACACTATGACTGCAGGAGAAGATGAGCTACAGATCTGTGATGAGTAGGTTATGACCTTGATGTTGACTTGGATCTTGCCGCCAACAAGTGTGCTTCCTTAGATCATTAACACATGCATAAGGGATAAGGTCCATCAACTTGCAGTATGAATATGCAGCAGTCATTGATTTAGATCCCAGAGCTTATCTATCATAGATAACAAAACAAACACAGATTGATGATGCCTACATAAAGGAGAAGAAAAAGGACATTGGAAAGGCTATTCCAGGGGGTTCAAGTTCCATAGGAATCTAACCCATATAGCCCAATATTCTTGCTAGCAAAGCATGTTGTCATCCATTTGGAAGATAGATCTTGGCATTCAACCCCCATGCCAATAAATATATATGGCATATATCTAGATGAAGAGGTCTAAGAACTTAGTTAGATTGGATAAAATCATTCAAGAACCAGTGGGACCTCTATCTTGTTACATTGATGTGCAACAGTTGGTTTAGACTGACAAGAATGAGAATAATCAGCTTTCTTATTTATTGTAATAGAAGGATTATAATTTATATATGTTGGCTAACTCTCAATACTTGTAGGATGTTAACTTACATAGGTCTATAATTTACATATGCTCTTTAAATTTCATCCATGCTTTAATTTTATTTCCATTGTTTAACCTGGTCAATGACTTGGCCAATCTTTTTTAGGTCTCAAAAGATGCATGATAAGAGGATACTCGTATGTCGATGGGATTGAAGCATTGCTCGAGAGTTTAAAACAAAAAAATTATGAAGTACATGCTTTCACCAACTATCCAATCTGGTTAGTTTTATTAAATTTCTTTATAATTATTTAATCAGTTTTAAGTTTAATTATTTCCAAGCTTTGTTATATAGGTACATGATGATCGAGGAGAAGTTAAGACTGTCAAAGTACTTGTCTTGGACATTTTGTTCTTGTCTAATTGGTAATATTTCTGCATGATACTGTTAAGCTGTCCTTTTTTTTTCCTGACTTAAGATTTTGTGGTTTTACTATTTAAAATGTTAACTTAAGTAGTCAGATTTCTCTTCTTTTCTTTTCTTTATCCAACAGTAGATCATTAACATCCAAAAACAACTGTAAAAGACATCCTGTCCTTTATGTGAAATTCTAAAGAAAATAATTTTGCTTGCACTTAATTTAAAAAAGAACCTGGGTATGTTGGTTGTTGTATTCCGAGTTAAAATATCATTCTGCTTGCTTATTTTTTTGTGACACATTTGAAGGTACCACCAAGAATGCTAGAGCATTTACCTGAAGAATGCAACTTGCCCATCCGATAAACCTGAAGGAAATAGAATTGTTTCATTTAAAACATTTCACTTTCATGGTCCTTTCCTATTCTAATTAGACTGGGGAAATGCTACTGTACTACCTGACATTTACATGCAAAAATGGATTCTGATATGTCTCAAACTACCATTTTCTTTCTTTTATTCTTTTAAGAAACTAACTGCAGAATTCTCTTGCATAGGGAAACATAAGCCAGCTCCAGATTGTTACACGGAAGTCCTGCATCATCTTGGAGTTGAGGCATCAAGCTGTATCTTCGTTGATGACAGGTTCTTTCTTCTGTCATTGTCTCCCAATTCTAAATTTTATGCTAGTGGATCATACTCCAGAATCACCCCATTTCTGTCTAAAATTGCGTACAAATGGATTTTGCTCATGTTGGACTTTCACATCTTGGTTACAGTTTCCCAATGCCAACCTGATTGTAAAATGATTGTTGCATGACTCCTAAATGGACCCAAAATCAATATTGTTGTCCCATACATACTGCAGGTATTTGGTAATTGAGCTGGCAAAAAAGAACAGTAACCAGAAACTCATATTCTGAACTTTCTTTTCTGTAGTGTACCTGTTTTTGTTCTGTAACTTGTCTATATAAGTGCTTCACTTAATCATTTCACTAGATTGGCTACTGGTTGAACATGCATTTGTATAAAATAAAGCAATTTCATTTCAACATTCTGACTCAGATTCCACCAACCTGAACTCGGTGGATTCGGACTTATTGCTACTCCTATCTGTCAGCGAGAGTAAATTCATTCTCTATGAGGAAGCCGAACTTCATGTTCAACAACAGTATAATGTCATTCACTGGAACAACTGTCTGAATATTTTTTTTCTTGATTCAGTCTACATGAAAAATAATCCAGTAAACTGTGATCCAATGAAATAATAAACAAAATAAAGAACACAAGATGTGATTCCCTACTATTCTTACATACTAGAGATCTCTCATTTTTCAGGATGACAAATGTTGAGGCAGCCAAGGATGCAGGTATGATTGGTTTACATTTCAGGAATGCAGATGCTCTTAAACAAGATTTGATTTCATTGGGAATTGAAATCGCAATTTCAGAAAAGGCATGATGTCTCCTCATTCTTGTAAAATTTATAGATTCTGTGTTCTCCTATATATAATGGCCCCCAATTGATATTGTTGTATGTTCATGATATGACATTGTTCCAAACGACTTTGTAGAATAAACTAGGATTTCTTGGCGAATCAAATTGCTACGTTTGATTTATCGAATGGTATGCTGTAAGATTTTTTAGAAATAGTTGGCTTGGATTATCTTTGTTATTTTTCTATTAATTTCATGCTTTGAGCACTCATTTTACTATTTTATAATTTCATATGTTTATTGTGAAGTTTTCAAATGAATCTCAATGGAAAAGGAATTTTTGAGCATTAGTTACATTGATTTTATCCCTCATTGAAAATATCTGGATAATCTCGTTCGAAATCAATTTTACTCAGATCATGAAGTCTAAAATATTCAGATTTATGTGAAATTCTTAAAAAAATGAGTTTTAAATAAAAATATGAAAATTTAGGAATTTTTTTTCGAAACTAAAAGACATTTTCAATAATTTTAGCCTAATTAAGAATTAGATTTTTTTAATAATTAGTCACTTTTCTCATGGATCAAACGCCTATAATACAATATCACATGCGTTTATGAAATTATAAAATGAATTTAATGGAAAAACTATTTGAATAGTATTACATTGTTTGTTTTATCATTTATTAAAAAATAATGTAATTCCATTTAAAATTACATTAAATTTTAAGAAGCATACAATCTGTAAATGCATATTATACACTTGTAGCATTTTTGGATTTTTGAATGACTTCAAATTATATTTTTTACTAATTTCTACCCAATTAGAGTTCAAGTTATACAAAATCATGGTTTTTCTTTGATAATTAGTCACTCATTTCATAAGTGACTAATAATTCTTTTATTTTCTTTGACTCGTGGAATAGAACATTGAGTGTGGTTAGGACTGTTCGGAACTCCCATGACGATGGACATATGATAGTGGCAGCCAAGGCTGGGGTGAAGTTTCGATGGATCGTCTCCACCTCCGAATGCGATTACGCGGTCAGTCTAACCTAACCTCCACGATACCAGCAGGGGTCGAAGACGCTACCGGCAACCTCATTCGAGGGGGGCAAGCGTCTCGATGGAGGCAAAGCTTGTTGGAGAATGCTGATGGTGGGCGATAATACTAATAATGACAATAGAGATGAACTCGAAGACGTTAGAGTGATGGTCGGCGATGGTGATGGCGATGCCACGGGGAGGAGAGGGGGGAAACAAAGAAAGAAGGTGGGGAGGCGAATGAACGACGAAGGAGAGGGAGACGTAAACGTGATGGCGATATAGAGGAAGGATGACGACGACGAAGAAGATGAAGAGAATGTTGTTCTTTTAGCAGAAACAGAACAACAAATTTCCTATCAATAGCAGCACAGCCTCGTTGCTTGGCTACCACCCACTTTCACAGCTCATTCCCGTTCAACTCTCCACCCTCCTATTATCCCCCGCCAACTCCCTCCCTCATCCCTGTTGACCGAATAAACAAAGCCATTATGAGAGAGAGAGAGAGAGAGAGAGAGAAGCGTTTAAATTAGCCACGGCTGGCTTCTTCCGCCCATCCTCAACCGTCGCCACCTTCGTTTCCTCCGCACCACTCGAATAAGTTGGGCAATGGAAAAAACTCTGGCCAGCTGTTATCGTAAGAAGAGCCCTCGTTGGCCACCACCTCCATAGCATCCTACGTCTCTATTTCCTGACCCGCAGCAAGCTCACCTCCCTCCTCTTGCTTTCATCTCTCGCCAAGCTTCCGACTCCTCCTCCTCCTCTCCTAGCCGCAAGAGAGAACCTTTGGGGCTGCCGGCGTCGTCGTCGGCGGCGCCTGGATGGACCCGTCGGAGCTGAAGCGGGTGTTCCAGATGTTCGACCGCAACGGCGACGGCAGCATCACCAAGACGGAGCTGCAGGACTCGCTCAAGAACCTGGGGATCCACATCCCCGAGGAGGAGCTGGCGTCCATGATCGAGAAGATCGACGTGAACGGGGACGGGTGCGTGGACATGGAGGAGTTCGGCACGCTCTACCAGGCCATCATGGACGAGCGGGACGAGGATGAGGACATGCTGGAGGCCTTCAACGTGTTCGACCAGAACGGTGACGGCTTCATCACCGTGGAGGAGCTTCGGACGGTTCTCGGCTCACTCGGCCTCAAGCAAGGCCGCACCGTGGAGGACTGCCGGCGGATGATAAGCAAGGTTGACGTCGACGGCGACGGCAAGGTCAACTTCAAGGAGTTCAAGCAGATGATGAAGGGCGGAGGGTTTGCGGCCTTGACCTAGCTAGCCATGCATCGCTGCAGTGGAGGAGACAACATGGTTGTAGATACCGCTGAGGGAGGAATCCATCATAAGACGATAACCCAACCTACATAATTAAAGCATGGTTTGCTTGATCCACAGATTATGTCACTTCATTGAGCTTTTCTTTTGATCAGTTCATTAATGTTAATCCTTTTGTTTAGCTATGAGATGGCCTTTTCAGTCTTCGATTGCACATCTACTCTGCTCTTTATGGCATATCACTACTGAAGGATAATAAGTTGACAACAAGACTTCTACTTGGACAGGAAGAAACCATTGGATTGCTCTATAAACTAGAAATGATTTCATATCATATCTCTTTGGTTATTATTACTAATAAATTATTATAATATCATATCTTTAGATTTATAATTAGTTTAATTGAGGTTATAGATCCATTTAAATCATTTATAATATTTTCAAATAGACTTTATTGTATTTTTAGTATGATAGTCAAAATATTATAACAGACCAAAGCATAATAAAGATGAGAAAAATTTTAAGAGGTAATTTAAGTATTTTAAAAATTAGAGGATCCTATTTAAAAAAAAAAAGATCCAAAAGAAAATATATTTTCTAGAAAAATCGAACTCACATGAAGAGATTTGATTGGGCTTCAAAGAGGCCCAAATCCATCGCTCCTCCCTCCAAACGTGGCTTTCCGATAGACCCCATCGACGCGATTTCTTTCACCGCCTCCTCCGCTGCTGCGCTTCCGACTCCTCTTCTTCTGCGCCATGGATTTCGAATTGAACTACGAAATTTCTCGCACCGTCGATTACCTTCGCGCCGGAAACTTCACCAGAGTCGCGTTGCAGGTCCTTGTCCCGTCCTTTGTTTCGGTCCAATAGCTTCGGCTTTCTGAAACCTCCGATTCTAGGGTTTATCTTGCTCTACCGCATGATCTATGAAGTGTTATCTTTGTCGTCAGTTTCCTGACGAGCTGCTGAAGGACTCGCCGCGGGTGGCTAAAGCCCTGAGGAGCGAGCTCGGGGCGGGGGTCCGGCTGTTCGTCATGGCGGACGCGGCGTATGGAAGCTGCTGCGTGGATGAGATTGGGGCCTCGCATGTGGATGCCGACTGTGTGGTGCACTATGGGCACGCTTGCATGAGCCCGTAAGTTATCTTTGATATGTTAACTTAGGTTTCTGGGTTTTAGGGACTGGGGACTTGGAAAAGTATGTACTTTTGATGAAAAGGCTCACTTTGACGGTGATCAAAGATGTCGGTTCGTCATCCTGTGCCTTAGGTTTCTCCATCATCCAGACGACGATTCTACTTTTCTTTTCATAATTCCCGATGTTGCAGTTTAGGGAAAATTTTCTGGTCGCTGCCAGTTAGTTTTGGCAACTGACGGTTTTGGTTAAGCTTCTAAGGCTTTAATTTTAGCATAAAGATCATAACTTCATCGTTCTGGACTGTTTTCAGCTCCACTACCTTGCTTCTTTATGGGTTGCACATCATGGTCTTGAATTTAGAGCTATTTTTCAGATTTGAGTAGGATCTATAGGTCCCTTTTCTAATGGTCTTTACCAGTTCAGTGTATGATATCTCTTGAAATTGATACCTCATCCAACCTTGTGCTGTTATTATTGGTTTTAATGTTCTTTCTTGGTGGAATTTTGCACTTGAATCGAGAATTTTTTGGTGATGCAGTAACCTGTTCAGGTTTTGATCTGCCAGTTGTAAATTTTATCAAAGTTTTACTGTACTATTGTCTCAATTTTTCTCAGTTTTCTTAATTTTGTAAAAGGACACATTTTTTCCCTACTTGGGTGGTTTTGAATGTCTTCCATTTTATAGATTTTTAAACAAATTGCTTCTGCTTTGAAATCATTGTTCCTTTTTATCTGTAATTCCTGATTTCTTACTTTCAGAACGTCGACTTTGCCCGCTATGTTTGTGTTCGGGAAGGCTTCTATCGACATAAAAGATTGCGCTGATCTAATAGGTCACTGCTTATCATCTACCAACAAACCTATTCTGGTATGTGCCACTTATACATGCATATATATTATAAGTACCTATGTTTTTTTTGTATTAAATTCTATCTGTCTGTTATGTTCAAAAGGCTATTGGTTAAAGAAAGATTTTTCTGCTGCTTAAATAAGAGAAAATGGAAGTGCTAAAACATGTGAGGCAGAATAGCATGGCAACCTATTCAAGCTTCTTAAAATATTTGTTATAAATTCAATGGATGCTTGTAGAGACATAGTGATGCAGGGAGTTCCTTGTCCTCTACATTTGGATTTTAATGGAAGTGCCACTGATTCCAAATCTCAATCGTGTAGACATTAAAATGTGTTTTGGTAGATTTATGATTTGCCTACATGTTTTTGTTAATCAAATGCTTTGTCGCCATCAAGGATTAGACCTTGAACTAAATCATAAGATCTTATAAGGATCTCATTGTCATCAGCACACTGTGCTGGCTGACACATTGCATGTCCCATTTTGATCACACTACTTGTTGATAGGCATGCTGGAGTCACCAATTATTTCTTTTCTTTTTTCTTTTTTTGGTTTTTTTAGGGGTGTGAACTAGGTAAAGAAAGTTATTATAAACATGTTTCTATAGCTTAGATTGAAAATCCATTATATAAGAATCCTTTAATTTCACGAACTAAACAAGTGATAACTATTAGTATTGCAGTTGTCATGAATCCTCCTTGCCTTTGGTTTTGCCTTGTGTTATGATGTAAGTATGCCATTTAAAAATTCCCTTGTCCACTTCCTGAGAGTATATAACTATGTATTTACCCCTTAAAGATTGAGATTTAGAAAAGAAGCATGTGACAATCGTGGTATGTACCATAATATTAGCTATAGAAGGGATATACATTATATTTGAAGTTTCAGTCCCTTTTTGTGATGTCATTTATTTTTGCAAGAATATATGTGAGGTACATCTTTGGGACTTTTGTAACGCTGTTCACTTCCTAGTTTCTACTATTCTACTTCTTTTTATAAATCTGAGCATGGTTTCCTAAATGTTTCATAACCATGATATTTTGTTTTTGAAATAAAAATTTTGTCCACATCAACCATCTGTTTGTTGCCTTTTAATTTCATGCTCTATTCATCTTTCAACACAATTTTTTACTTGTTTAAGTTCCTTTACTTTTTGTGTCATTGGCCCTTCATGGATTAATTGGGCTTTCATGGAATCATTGGACATCTCTCCTTATGGTGATTAATCTGGTCTACAATTTGTTAATCTTTACCAAACAATTTATCTGCTAATGGTTAGCTTTAAAAACCAATATGTTGTACAGATGATGTGGCCATCCTCATTTGCAACTGACTTGTCATCATTATAAATAATGTAATCATTAGAGTACATGCGATTTCATGTTGACATATAAGTATGATAAAAAAAGGTTCTATGGCTTTAGTTATATGATCAGTTAGTCATAAGATGCTCGTCATAATAAATCACCTTGCAGTGTACAAAACTAAAAAGTAGAATGTAATGTATTCACATGGTCTCTTTTAAAGTTTGTTATTAAATTATTTATTCACCACATTTAATATGTAGGTCTTGTATGGACTGGAGTATTCACATGCATTGATGCATCTCAAAACAGTGGTAGCTGACTCGTTGGTATTGAGTCACTCCAACTGGGGCCCTATGGTGAAATATTCAGATGTCATTGGTTCAGTGATAAACCCATCACAGGACTGTACAACAGAGAAAGATCAAATTAGGTCACTAAATGGTTCCATTACTAATGCTGGATTCACTAGTGGCAGAGATGAGAAAAAGATCCTTAAGTTTGGTAATGGCCGAAGAATGGAAAATGGTACCTGCTTCGAACTTGGAGGACTGACATGGAGTATCCCATCAGATCACAAGATAGAGGACTACTTATTATTCTGGATTGGACCCGAGAATTCTGCATTTACCAATGTTGTGCTTACATTCAATAACTGTGAAATAAGTAAGTAAAATTCTGTAAATGTTTGATATATTTCTTTTAACTAATTGTCAGATTATGGATCTTTTTCTGTTTAAAGCTAAAATTCTAGGAATTTTAACTTGAATTTAGGATGTTTGGATACTTCAATTGTTGCCAATAATTGACCTTTTAGTAGTTAGTGCCATTTCATTTTATTTGCAATTATAATTCTGTTGATTGAGTCTCATACTCAATTTGGTTGCTATTTAAAGGATATGGTTGTTATTTGAAAATACTCTTTTCCCTGTTCGAGTACTGACTTTTCTGTAACATTATTGTTACTTTTAGATGGAGGTTATGTCTTGTGCATTTATTGGATTATTTGCATGTCAATTACCTACAAGCACTTGAAGTTTTAGTGTAAAATAATTTCTATCAAATTTGCCATTGAATTAAATTGTCGGTGTTTCATACTTAATGGAAGTCATTCTTTTATCTATTTACTCATTAGGACAAGAGCTGTAAGAGTTTGCTGCATTTCTTGTCAATAGTTATTAACAGATGGCTAAATAATGCTTCAAAGGCTTAATATTATGATTGTGAAAATTTTACCATAGCCAAGATATCCCTCTTTCATTCAAGGAAATATTAGTTGCCAAGATGATATATTCTTGCTCTTTGAGTTACTTTGGAGTTCTGATCTCATTAATATTTTGTACTTGATATACCATATGATGATGACCAGCAGAAATGGCAGCACCAAAAAGCTGAAGGGACGCTGAATTGTTAATATTTGTTGGAGCCTTGGTGTGAGGTGCAACATGGGCTGCACTTAATGTAAAACTGGATGAAAGCATGTCAATTGCTGTAGCAATAGAGCAAGAAGAGAACGAAAGAAGAAAAATAGAAAGGGACTGATGGCTTAACAGAGTAATGAATGGTGTTGATGATGGCAGGGTTGGTGGTAGATATTGGATGTACTGATTAATATGTGAGAAAAACAATTCAGATCAACTGCTTACAGCTGATTTTGCCATGATCAAGCTGTATCAGTTAACTCTAAGTGACATTGACATTTGACTTATGCATATGTCTTCTTCGTATCTTTTATTTTATTATCTTTTTGGATGAGGAAGGGAAGAGGTGGCATCTAATTTATTATTCACATATCATCATTGTTAGTGGTGATATCTAAAAGTAGGACTAGGACTCATTGCTTCAGGACGAGGGAGGGCTGGTTCAATTTATTGTGAATTCCTTAATTTTTCTTCAAAAGACGCATAAGCAGGGGTGATACCCTGGCCTCTTCCAAACCCCAGCAATGGTCTTCCCAACCTCTCCCTCAAACTCCCGACCACAACAAATAGGAAAAGGACAACTTAGTAAATCTATATCTTTATATAAAGAAAAACATGAAGCAGCTCGTGGATTGTTTCAAATCAGAACTGAGCTGCACTTTTAAAAATCACCAAGCTAGAATATTTACAATAGATCTGAGCTACTTCAGAAAAATTGAACTTGGATATAAGTTGAAGTCAGGATGTCTTATTTTTTATTTTCAGGTAGATTAGAATACAGGCCAAGACAATGACTAATTTAGTTTAAATTCTTGGTGGTAATTTAGCATAAATGTTTCTTTGTAAGGAACTGAATTTAGGGTACCAAACACATACAAGGTTGGGCCTGGATCAGTATGGTCCTGTTTGTACTGGCATAGACACATGATATGTGGAGATGTACTGTGGTGTATGAAAAAGGCAAGAAAATCTGCAAAAAAACTTAAAAAACCTAATCTTAGGTTTCTTTCTCACCTAAGCTTGGCAAATACATTCAGAATTGATAACAATAAAGTGATTTCAATCTTGAAAACAATAAAATACCAAATTGAAACATATATCGGATAAGGATAAAAAACAATATCTAAAAAATACATGTATATGGGAAAGAGTTTTAATTAATATACATGCATAATAAATTTAATGTAAAACTCAAAGATGTACCTGCTCCTACCAAAATGATTGATGTGAGTCCATGGCAGGTTGATCAAGATCCTCGATATGATGAAACTGTAGATAGATACAGTATGTCTGCAAGACTCGTGATATTAGTAAGCAGTGTACAACTTAAGCAATGACGTGATAGCGCTTCTCCCTTACTTTTATTTTGTTTGTTAAAATGTTAATTCAGTGGATCAAATTCACTTGATCTTACCATTCATTGTTACTCCTATTCTCAATTATTCGGCAATTTCAGTCCAAAATTTGGTTTTCACCATCATGCTTTGATGTTGCTCCTTAAGCATGCCTTTCTTGACTTCTGTCCATAACCAGGTACATAACTTGGTTGAATCCATAATGTCCCAACTCTGTGGGGTGCCTTTTACACTACTGACAAAAACAAAATTGATTTAACAGATTAGGGACAGCTTATGCTACATGAGTTTGGCCTTCACTGAAAACAGGACTAATTGAATATTTTATTTGTGCAATTAATTTTGTTGTAAGTTTTGTCTAGGACTCTTTACATTAAGAACCTCAAGTGAAGGCAATTAAGCTTGTATACATAACAAAAAGGAAAGCTAATTGTTATCCTTCTGTTATGTATCTTTGGTAGCTTATCCATCCTCGCTATTTATCTTTGTTGCAAGTGCCACTGGTAGTCTTGATTTCAGTAGAGATGTGTCAGAAGTTTACTTAAGGAGTTGGACCATTTTCATGCATGACTTCTTGTCTAGTATAGATAAATCCATCCTTCTGCTGTATATCTCTGTTCATTGCAAGTGCTGATAGCAATCTCAATTTGATAGTTGTGTAAAAAATTTACTCTTCATGACCACTTATCTAGTAGTGATGCTATTTTGCAAGTTTGATAAGTAAACTCTTTCAACTGATGCACTATGATTTATCATATCAGTGAACTGCAATGCTGTGGTAAAATGATGCTAGTGGACCACTGTAATCACCTTATTGCAAGGATACAAATATGTGTGACTCACTTCAGAATGTCAAGGTGGAACAAAAGTTATCTCACTACTTGAATTTGAGAATTTAACATGGAAGAGCAAGCAAACTTTTAGACATGTTGTGAATGCATGCATTAAATAGTCTCTTATTCTTGTTATGATTTAACTTTTTTTAGCATGATAAAGATGCTGATAACATTGAAAATCACGTAATGATATCATTTTTCTTGAGGATATTTGAAAATGCAAATTGAAGTTTTAAATAATGCACATTTGTTTCTGTTCTGAGTTTTTTATTTTATTCAGTCAGGTATGATGCTGATGAAAGACGCTTGCTGGAGGACACCTCTTGTCAGAGAAGAATTCTCAAGCGTAGGTACTAAATGTGCATCGGGCATATGTTTTTAATACATCACGTGTCTCATGGACAACTGACCTGGATTAACTGCCCATGTATGCATAAATTCATGTAGATATTACCTTGTGGAGAAAGCAAAGGATGCAAACATTGTTGGCATATTGGTTGGCACTTTAGGTTGTGGTATGTTCATAGCAGATTTTTATTTTATATATGTACCATTTTGGCATTTTATTTAAAGTTCAGCATCTCTACACTATCTCTGGCATAAATTAGTCCTTTACGTTGCACCTTATTAGTCATGTGCTGAACTAAAAATAATTTGCAATGACTACTTTGTGAATTTACATTAATCAAGGCTTGATTTTTGTAAATCAAGTTAGTAGAAGAGAGCTAGGCTAGGGTGATAAGAGAAACCATAAACCCTAACCTAATTACATGAAATTAGATTAGAGATTAGGTTCAAACTTACCTGGATTTGAAGAGAATTAAAATAAAATATCTTCTTCTTGAGCAAGTAGTTCTATTTTAGATGTTCTGGAGTGATTTAGGAGAGTTTTGAGGGAGATTAAAAGGGAATGACAGTGAGAGAGAGGGCACATGAGAAGGAGAGTAGAGGAGAAAGAGAGAGGATTGGTTTGATATGAACCAGCCAAAGAGACCTCAATTGGTCTCTTTCGCTTGAGGTACGACTAGTCGGGTGGGCTTATCACTTGGTAGTATAGTCAAAGGTGCTAGGCGTTAAAAGGCAATAAGGTGTTAAAATGCCTGAGGTGCTAGGTGCTTGCCCGAAGTCTAAATGATGCCATGCACTTGCTACTATTGAAATTTTTTAAAGAAATATGTAATTATTGAGAAATATGATCAGTAAATTTAAAATAAAACATCAAATTACATTAATTCAAAGTACCATAGTATTACATTGTCCAAATATAATAATAAAAATGATAAAATAAAACAAGATTAATATCAATGATCATTCATTATCCTCAACAATCTCAATCTTGTCATCATCCTGCTGTTCAGTTGATTTGTATCCCTGAGGAGCTATTGGGAGTTGCTGCCAATTGGTAGGGGAGCAGGGAGCTATTGAGGAGGATTGAGATGGGGGTATCAATTGGAAGGGAGTAGGGAGCTATCATTGACGGGAGCGGGAGCTATCGGAGGAGGGTGGGTCAACTATCAGCTATTGGGAGTTGCTGCCAATTGGTAGGGGAGCAGGGAGCTATTGAGGAGGATTGAGATGGGGGTATCAATTGGAAGGGAGTAGGGAGCTATCGGAGGAGGGTGGGTCAACTATCAGCTATTGGGAGTTGCTGCCAATTGGTAGGGGAGCAGGGAGCTATTGAGGAGGATTGAGATGGGGGTATCAATTGGAAGGGAGTAGGGAGTTATCATTGACGGGAGCGGGAGCTATCGGAGGAGGGTGGGTCAACTATCAGCTAGGACGGGAGGAGGAAGGAGGGAGGAGAGAAGGGAGTTATTGGGGAGGAGGTAGGGGAGGAAGGAGAGGGGGCTGTCGGGGTTCAAGGAGGCTCGATGCGGAAGAGTAGGATGAGGGAGAAGTGGGCTATATCGGGGTCTGGGGATGCTCAACGCAGAAGGGTAGGAGGAGAGAGTAGGAGGCTGTCGGGGTTCGGGGAGGCTCAACATGAGGGGGAGGGGAAGGAGAGAGAGTGACTGCAAGAAGAAGAGCCCATCGGAGATCCACTCAATGCATAGAAGCCTCTCACTATAGGTTGACTATGTCATTCGCCGTTGGAGGGGAAGATGCTGCTGCTGTTTGCTGTTGGAAAAGAAGACGTTGTCGCTGATTAGGTTTTCCGAGGGAAAGAAATAGTGTTTCGTGCATGTGCGTGAGGAGAGTGGGGGAGGGGGGAAGGAATTGGGCTCACGCTGATATGGTGCCGGGGGAAGGTGTTGGGCTCATGCTGACATGGTTCCATTGAACCAGAATCAGTGGATCATGGCGAATTTGGTTTGTTTCAGGTTCTAGTCAACTGGATTTGGTTCAGGATTGTGCCTGAACCGCCGGCACCTAGGTTGTCCCCAGTTGATGGTGCCTGCTTGGACCTATTACTAGGCACTTGGGCCTCGCTTTACTCGGGCACCTAGGCAAGCACCCAATTATTTTCCTTCTGCTTGGTAAGCTCCATTTACAGGGTTATTGGATGGTAATCCCTGTATTGGTCTTGGACCTGATTGGGCTTGTTTTGCTACCTGACCGCTGGTCAGACCATCAGATACACACCCATGCTATACTGGGTCTGGAGAGTAATGCAAACACTTCAGTTTCTCTTTGGCTTTGAGTTCTGAAATCCTTGAAGCTTTATATTCAGTCTATTTCTGTTTCTGGTTTCTAATTTGCCAAGTTAATTCTTGTTAAAAGCATATGGTCAATTTTGTCTGCTCCATACAGCTGGTTATCTTAGTATCATCCAACAAATGAAAGAACTGATTAAGGGCGCTGGAAAGAAGTCCTATACACTAGTAATGGGAAGACCAAACTCTGCCAAACTCGCAAACTTTCCCGAGGTAGTAATTACTCACAAACTGCAAGTTTCTTCTGTTAAATTGTTTAGGTTGAATTATCTGATCATGTATCCTGGGCCAGTGTGATGTTTTTGTCTATGTCTCTTGTGCCCAAACCGCATTGCTGGACAGCAAAGAATTTTTAGCTCCAATCATCACTCCTTTTGAAGCTGCATTAGCTTTTGGCAGGTAAATTGACATGCACTGTCACAAACTGCCATGCACTCACTACCTTTTGTTGATAAAGAAATGTGTTTATTCATTTTTGTTATTATCTTTAAATTGATTTTATATTTTAAGATGATTAAATATGGTTAACTCTTTCTCTCATAGAGTAAAATTTCATGGTTTTTTACCCAAATTTATTTTGATACCATGGTGTTTAGGTAGCCAACTTAGACCTCAAAGTGATTTGCATATTTTCACCAAACTATGTCATCATACTGGGTGTCCTAATGTCTGAACTTTTAACTTTTCTAACTTTTCATTACGGACTGATGCCTGTGATGCAAACCCTGTTCCTAATTTTCTGTATGAATGCACTGGCAGTGTCATTGACAGCTGTGAACATGTATTCATGGTTGGTTGTCTATCCCTGCATCCTTGCTCCACAAATATGCAATTTGGCCACTGAATTATTTTGTTAGATTGGTGTACCATTCTTCTTTTCCTGGACATCTGATCAGAAGAAAAGGTTTCTGAATGACTTTTTCCAACTTTTAGGGGAAGACAGTGGACAGGAGAATATGTTTTAAATTTCCACGATCTGATGGTTTCTAGTGGACCAGAAGCTGTCAGTGGCACCGAAGAAGCTCGGTTTTCCTTTATCAAAGGTGGTTATATGGAAGATATTCAGCCTGAAGGTATTTTCAATGTGTTTTAACATGATACTTTCTCTTTATTTGTTCATCATCTGTTTCCTTGTAGAGTAAATTTCCTCCTTGTGCACTGAGTTTTATTTAGTAATTTATGATAACAAACAGGCTACAGTCAGCCTTGTGATTTATCAAACTATGGTTGATCTTTACTATTGATGGTTGGATGGATAAATACACCGTTGTTAGGAGTTTGTGAATGAACTTGATATTTAGTATGTGAAAACGAATCACTTGCTGCCATGGGCCACTTGCAAAATCATGAGACATGAGATGCATCATCTTCTGGAACCAAATGCTATACCTCCGAGATTGGAGAGTTAATGGGAACTATTGGAAATTTATCTAAAATGATCCCTATAGATTTTTACTTCAAGAATATATGCAGCTTCTCATGCATCCATTCTAAAATTAAGGATGATTATTCCTTGATTGCATTTGACAAGTTCCTTGTCATTATTAGCAGACAATATGTCATCAATATATTGAGATAAAAGTTATAAATTTTCTGTTAAGTGCTAGGCACACTGCATCTGGCAAATTGAAGTGTCCCATTGCTACTAGGTTGGCATCTAACATTTCAGAAGTTGTATCTTAAAGTTATTAAAAACCCATGGTTTATAGCCTTAGGTGAATATTAAATTCTGATTCTCTGATTATTCATGTAAATGTGTGGGATCATTATTGTATAGTGCTGTCTCTGATGAAGGAAAATATTGCTCAAAATTAACAAGATCAAGAAGTTTATTGTACTTAGAAAGCAAAGGATTCCACACGCAGTGGAATTTTGATGAGCTAAATGGTCGATGATCTCATCATTAAGTGCGACCAGCTTTCTTCTAATGTCATGTGGGCACATCCGAACGTAAATTTTGCAGGTATTGCTGGGATCAATCTTAGGAAATTGATATGAGTTTGGATACTAAATCAAGTTTTTCAATCATATGATCCTGTGACAACTGAAAGAGATGCCCAATATGATAAGGGAGCTGAGAGCTGAGAGAGATGTCCCATATATAAGGGAGCTAAGTTGGTCATACCTTCACCAGTAAGCAGCAAGTCCTAGCAGTTATTCAGTTTCTTCCTATCAGTTGATGTGCATGACCTTTTCCGATGTGGCTGTATATGTGAAACTGGAAGATGCATTTTCGATCTACATTCAAGTGTAATTTCTTAAGGAGGTATGGACATGCTAAAGAGACCTAGATATAGTATAGCTCTGTAGCATTCCTGTAATTTCTTAGCATACTTCTGTAACATTCCTTCTTAAGTATAGCTCTCCAGTTAGTTTATAATCAGAATAATGCCAGAAGAGGGGAGAGCTAATCATTGATGATTAGAAGATTACTTGAGATAACTATGCAATCCTTCTGCGCAAGTATCCAATCCTTCTGCCACAGTACATCTTGAAACATTGACTTATAGCTGACATCTAATTATATAGCTTCTTTTGATGCTGACAATCTTTTAATATTTCTTGTTTTATTGGCTCTTTTTAAACAGTGAGATTGTTCAGCATTTCCACTGGGAAATTGAATTCACATTTGGTCTGTAATTCATGCCAATTTTCTATTGATGCAATTTTTTATGGTATCTTTTTGATACCTTTTGGTCAAACGCTAGTGCTACTGAACTTATGTTTCATAGTTAATTTGATAATTGAGAACTGATCATTTTAACAGAAAATGGTGAACATGAGGAAAGGTCCCTTGCATTGGCAGAGACCACTGAGAAGGCACTAAATTTGCAAAGCCAGCATCCTAATACTATTATGTTCAAAGGAGCTGCTAGATCTGGGTCGGAATTTTTTGCAGCTCGTTCCTACCAGGGTCTCAACAGGCAATATGAAAACCTGGCTCCTCAATCCTATGTGATAGGCAGGTCCGGCAGGGCATCAGGTTATGCAGATGAGAAAATGCAAGCAAAAGAATCACCCGGTGCTGCTATATGACATGCTTAATATGGTAGCAGTTGGTCTATTGTGCATATTCTGAGCGAGTAAAGTATTCACATTGTGCTATTTTATGATATGCTGTTTACGGGATACTGGTCATGGATATATGCCAAGGGATGACACATCAAAAGACTATGGATATACTGATTAGGCACGACAACTTCAAAAATGGGTGATATTTGCCAGCCAGATTGGACATCGAGTTGAGTTGTCTCCACTGAATAATTAGTTTTGTTAGTGATGTTTTGTTTACAATTTTGTAGATGTGGTCATATTTAAATATGTTAATCTCATGGTCAGGGTGTTGTTCTTAATCCATTTGTTGGCTGCCCTTGGCCTGCTTTCTTTTGATTTGGGTGCTGCGGAATCTTGTTATTTTGTTTCGACCAGTGAACATGTTTTCATTTCTTCCTAGAAGTTGTAAATTTGTGTGTGTAGACGAAATGCAGTTTTAACAAATGGTTTTGGTCCTTTCATATTTGTTGGCTATGGTATTGCAGATGTGCATCACTCGATGTTCATGTAGTATATTGGGCGATTTCCTAGGTGACAGTTGATAGAGGATAAAATGAACCATCTCAGAGACCAACATATCGAGACCTTCACTTAGCAGTGGAAGGTCGTCATTTCTAGCATGTTAGTTACGATATGTAACCACATAGTGGCCAGTTGAGTTAGGGTATAAACATGTTTTCTCATTTTGTTTCTCTCTCTTTGGCACCTATTTTTTCTACATCACTAACATGATTGATTAGAGATTGATTTAGACATCGAAGGGACCGAGTTGGACTATCTTCGACATTGGTCTTTTATAAGGTCTCGGGTGACATGTTGGGAGATTAGGCAATATCCATATTCTTATGACATATTTTACTCCTACCTATCATCTTCGACTTCTAGAGATAACATGCATCGCACATTGTTTGGTTCGAATAAGCTTGTCGGGCAACCAACCATGAAGTTAGTACTATGAAAAACTCTAAAATTAGGATAAGTATATATTATTTTTCTTAGTTAGCGACTTTTAATATCTTAGTTTTTATATTTTAAAAAATTACATTGATATCTTTATAGTAATGAAAGTGAAATATCTAAGTCCATTTATTCTAATGTCATGAGTTTTATTAACGAAAATAAAAAATAAATGATAAAAAAAAATTTAATATTTCAGTTAGTGGTGATAGATAAAAACGTTGTTAGGAACTGCGGGTGGCTATTATGAATGAAGAGAGTACTGGCGAGAGGTGAGAGCTATTCTATATTTGCGTCAATGTCGACGTATAGTTATCGAATGACTCTTTCATCACTTTGTATTTGTGTTAGTATCGATACAGATATAGAGCAATCCTCACTTCTCATCCAAAACAACTACTCGCGGCCCCTAGCAGCACCGTTGTCCACCACTACCGACGTCATCCGCCACCATCAATTAAAAATATTTAAATTATTTTTTTACTATTTATTTTCGTATTTTTATTAATAAAACCGATAATATTAGGATAAACGAGCCTAGATGTTTCATCAGTGTAACTTTGTAAAGTACATGAATCGAATACTAAATACTAAAGATAGCTAACTACAGATAATATATAATTAGCTCCCTAAACCATCGTTTCTATGTTTCCTATGTAAAGATAACAAACTATCCTTGTATGATACAAACTTTCTTTTTTATTACAGTAGTTTCGAATGGAGTTGTAATGTGTCTCCGTTGAGACGTGTTGGTGTAACAGAAATTTTGTTTGATGTGCACTTGTGATAATCATGTACGCTATTTTTTTAATAGAATTTATAATTTTTTTAAAATAGACATGTAAAGTTTTCTATTTATAGTATTGTAAGATAGAGTTATAATAATGCTTTTGATACTGAACTTAAAACGTTGCAAATGGATAATATCATATTTTTTTATTATCATTCAGATATTATAAAGATTTCTATGATATTTTGATCTAAATTTGATATAAAGTGAGAAAAATTAGAAATTTCATGCTTGGTTTTGAAATATATTAAAATAGTTAATGTTAGTGGGATTTTTCTATAGCTCTGATAAAAAAAAAATATAGCTCTTTAATGTTTAGAAATCTTTTGATTTTTCTAAAACACCTTTAATGTTTGAAATCATGGCTCGTATATCTCTCATCATCGTAATCTTCTCATTTGGATGGCATTGTGGATCATCGCTTTCTACTCATCCTGACCACCTTCGTTTCATTATTTTTGTCCCTCTACTGCCTCCTTTTCTTTCGCGAGGCCTCGTCGCCTCCATTTTGTCATGGTCACCTACACCCTATCGCCTTCATAATTCCAATTCCATCTATCTTCTTTGACTCTATCACCTCCTTTCCCTATGTAAGGCTCTATGCTTTCGTTCCATCATGACTACCTACGCATCCCATTATCATATTCCTTATCATTTCGATCGCACCATCATCATGGAGCATATGTGGCTATGATGGCTATGACAGGGTGAATGTGACAAAGATCCTCAAATGGAAAAACTAAAAACTAAAAAGCATCTTCCGAGAAAATTCCAAAAACGATTTTTTTCAAGAAAATCATGTGTATAATCGTTTCACTCCCAACTTAAAGACGCAACGTTTGAAAGAAGGCATATTTAACTATCTATCTTTTTAGCAAACACTTCATATCTTCAGCTTGCCCTTTGTAATCCTATTATTATCACACAACGTTACATTACAACGTTCTTTGCTCCCCATAAAAGCATTCCGACTCAGAGCGGGATTTGGCCGTACCAATGTTGTCTCTCTCCTCTCACTCTCTCACCCTCTTCACGATACGATCCTGTCGAGCTTTTCCGATACCATCTTCATCCTCGGCCTGGCCAACGGATCGACGTCGGTGCACGCGAGAGCGACGTGGAACGCCGCCGCCAGCTCCTTCTTCGCGTGCAGGTCGCGGAGCAGCACCGGGTCCGCCAGATCGGAGAGCGGCCTCGCCTCCTCGAACCCCTTCCTCACCCACCTTACGAGACCGGGCACCTGCTCCCCGGACGACGACGACGGCGACGGTGACGACATCTCCGGTGGCTTCCCGGTCAGCATCTCCAGCAGCACGACGCCGAAGGAGTACACGTCGGACTTCTGCGTGGGGAGGGCCGCGGCGGACGCGGCGGCGGCGCGCGCCTCGGGAGCGCGGTAGGGGCTGGGGAGGTCGAGGTGGGTGGACTTAGCGGATTGGGGTAGTGCGGCGCCGAGGAGACCGGTGGTGGATGAGGAAGGGGCGGCGGCGTCGGAGGAGGAGGAGGGAGAGGAGGCGAGGGAGAGGAGGCGGAGGAGGCCGAAGTCGGAGATGCGGGGGTTGAAGTCGGCGTCGAGGAGGACGTTGGAGGGCTTGAGGTCGCCGTGGACGAGCTTTCGGGGGCTGCAGTCGTGAAGGTAGGCGAGGCCACGGGCAGCTCCCCGCGCGATCCGCATTCGCACCGGCCACGACAGGCTCGGATGCCCCGACCGCCCTGACCAACATTATTAATGTCTTCTTAATTTACCACAATTTTCACATTTATAAATTAAAAGTGGAATTACTTCCCAAATTAATCTACAATATAGAAAAGGTTTCACGAGCTTCACATAAGCAGGAAAATAGTTTTTTTTGGATTACTTATGATATTATTTAAAATGAGATTAAACGTCTTTAGACTTTAATGTCTCAATCAAAGCGGGCGTCCAAATGGTGCAAAAGATGCGAGTGGAGAGTGTATGTGACGGTACAGAGCTGTTTGACTAACCACAGTAAAACGGAGATTGCCTCGAGGACACGGAAGTCGTCGCCTTTTAGGTCGCACATTAACTTGTGTACTACTCCCCTTTCCTCTGGCTAGTCTCTCCCATTATGAGTGTCACCCATAATTATACTTCATGAGAAAGCAATTAATGATGTACAATTATTTATGTACATCTTTTTTTTTTCCCAACTTAAGGCTCTTTTTCTACACCTTTTGCTTTGCCCTAATTATTTATGTAGAAATATCCTGATGCATAAAACACTATAAGTATAGTTGATAAATTTAATTTAATATAATAAAAAATTATAAAGAAAATATAAAAAAAGAAAAGAAAAAAAAGCCTTCGGTGGGAATTAGGTAAACAATTTGATTTTTTAAAGGTATCTTCGGCTAATGTTTAGATCATTCATTTTCAACATTTGAATCCCGAATTAAGAACAAAAAGAAAGAGGTAATGCTCCTCGTGTGCATGATTGTCGACTTCTATACTACTTTTAATTTGATACCATGGATTTTAGCTTTTTGCAGGATATATGTGCACATGTGGAACTTCAATTTAAAACGGTGAATAAGGAAATCATTAATTTGGGAAGGATTGTATATGTAAGAATGCTTATAATATATTTGATGAATGGGGGCATATAGTACTCGGGAATAATTAATTGAGCGGTGATCCACCGCGCCGCACCCCAACCCAACTGAAGTCGCCTGCGCCCTGACGACAAAGGCGGCAGGAGACGAGGACGAATGCAGTCTCTCCGGTCTTCACTTGGAAGATTCCCCGGACAGAACACTGCTGTGCCTGGTGTCGGCTTTTAGCTTAATGTTCGTCAAATCGTTGGGTTTGGGTTCTAATTCGGAGGATGAGATGGGAATGAATAATGTTGACGTCTTAGTTGTTAGTTTAAGATTAATTAATTAACTAGTTGATTAATGATGTACGGAAGAAGAAGAATGGGAGAGAGAGCTGACCTCGGAGTGCAGCGGTGAGATTGCCATTGGAGATGAAGTCGGTGATGAGAAGCTTCTCGTCGGGCGCCCAGTAGTAGGCCCGGAGCCTGACCAGGTTGGGGTGGCGTACCCGCCCCATCGCCCTCACCTCCGCCGCGAACTCCTTGTACCTGCCTCCGGCGCCGCCGCCTTCGCCCAGCCGCCTCACTGCTACCGCGGCGCCGTCACCAACCACCACTTTGTACACGATCCCCTTCCCGCCCTTCCCCAGCACGTACGCTGACGCGCGCAGTAGCTCCTCCAGCTCCACCTTGAACCCCTTGTCCATCGCCACCAGTTCCCCCTCCGCACCACCGCCGCCCCCGGCGACACCCTCCTCCTCGTCCTCCGACGATGGCAACCCTTGCTCCCCCTTGTCCTCTCCCGCCGCCCCGCACCACGTGCAACCCCACCGCCGGCCGGGTCGTCCCCGTTCGCCTCCCAGCTTCGCGCACCCTTTCTCTTGATCCTTCACTTTCCAGTACGCGCACACAACGACCAGCCCCATCAGCGCCACACCAGCCGCGTCCGCTACCGAGATCAGCACTATCAGCCCCGCCCTCATCCCCCCCGTCGCCTCGCCCGCCGCCGCCTCTGCCCCGGCCCCGCCAGCCGACGCCGCCGCCGCGGCCCCCCGCCTCCCTCCCGGCGCCTCCGCCGCCGGCTCCGTCCGCGCCTCGCAGGGGATCAGTAGCGGGAACCCGCACAGCCCCGGGTTGTTAAGGAAGGCCGTCGGGCCCTGGTTCGCCAGCGACCCTGCCCCGGGAATCTCCCCGGAGAGGTTATTGTAGCGCAGGTCGAGGCTCACCGTCGACGGCAGGTTGCCGAGCGTGCTGGGGATCGCGCCGGAGAAGCGGTTGTGGGAGAGATTTAGGGTGCCGCCGAGGGAGTCGAGTTCGCCGAGGTCCGGCGGGATGGGCCCCTCGAACTCATTGGAGGAGAGGTCGAGCTGGACGAGCCCCACCATCTCAGCCCAGATCCCGGCGGGGATCTCGCCAGAGAGACTGTTCCCGGCGAGGAGAATTCGCTGGAGCTGGCGGCAGCCGCGAATCGCCGGGGGTAGGGGACCGGAGAGGGCGTTCCGGGAGAAGTCGAGGTTCTGAAGGCGGGGCAGGTCGCAAACAACGGCGGCGGGGAAAGGGCCAGAGAGGAGGTTGTCGTAGAGGAAGAGAGAGTGGAGGGAGGAGGCGTTGAAGAGCTGTGCGGGGATGGGCCCGGAGAGGCGGTTGCTATGGAGGTTAAGCCGGCGGAGGAATAACAGCGTGCCCAGCTCCGACGGGATGTAACCAGACAGATTCTTGCCCGAGACGGCGATGCCGACCACGCGCGGGTATGCGAAGCCGGTAATGTTGGCGCACGACACGCCCGGCCACCGGCACGGGTCCTCATCGCCTTCGCTCCACCCAGCGAGCGACGACGACGGGTCCTCCGACACCGCCGCCTTGAAGGCGAGGAGCGACAGCCCATCCGGCGACAACGCCCCGCATCTCCTCGCCAGGGCAACCGCGTAAACTATACATAAGAAGAAGATGATCGACAGATGCAACTTCCTCCTCACCATCATGCAGCAGTGGCGGTGGAAGCAGTTTGGTTTCAGGTGGTCGAGTATTTAAGAGTGAGGAGCGGGAGGTGGAGGGAGTGCGCGCGTTAATGCGTATGCATTTGTGGAATGAGAGAGAGGTGCGGGCGATACTTAATCGCGGGGGCCCGATGGGAAGCGCAGGCGTGGGAAGGGAGCAGTAGAAGCAACGCAAAGGGGGGAAGGGGTTGGAAATGATGTGCTCGAGCGTTGGTGGGGGTTGTTTTTGTTACTGTTGTTAAAAGGAGAGGCGGCGAGGAGAGGAGCGGAGTGGGGGTGCGGTGGGGTGGGGTGTGATTGCTTTATCTTGGGTGTTACGTTTATGCGTCTTTTTGGGGTTAGAGAAGAAGCGTTTGGACGTGGACGAACATGTTCGTGCTTTGTTGGCTGCCAAGGTTGTTTTGTTAGCTGGACACACTCTACACGGGACATCATGAGCGATCCATTGTGGTGGATGTCATCCTTTGCCGGTGGAGCAACGAACGAGAGTAAATTGGAGTAGAAGAAGGACGTGGGGCATGAGCGACAGATCGATGGGATGAATAAAGGACATGACGTATATTATACTGCTATTGGAAACATAGTAATTGGTGGTCACATCAACATTGATAATACAGGCAGATGCGACTTTCGAACACTACCTGATGGCCCTTCATTTTGGGCACAGAATTGTCGTTACGATGCAAATAAGTTATACGGATAGCAGAACGTGGCTTACATCAAGTTGCCTCGTCTGCAATATACCCCGACGGAAGTGGTCAATCATAATCTCGATGATACACAAACATCAATAAGGCTGGTCTCTCAGGCTGCTGGAGCTTCAGCCATTTCTTGCTCAACAGACGTTGGGACGACAGGATAATACTTGCGGTGAAGCTCACTAACATCATGTCCAGAAAGCTTCTTCCGACCATCAGGCCCGACATGAAAAACTGCAAGAAAAAGCTTCACAGTCCTGACATCTAGTATAGAATGATTGCTTTCATTGTCATGAATGCAGAACTTAAATCGAAATGTTCATAAAATAAGTTACTTTATATTATTCTACTAACACAAACAACAGTATCTAGATTCAGTAAAAATATAATTGATCTGATTGTCTATAACATCAAAGGCAACAGGCAATTCTCTAATCAATGGAGTTAGGAGAACAGGTCTGACATGTTTTTCTGGACATAATTGTACCATTTTTGGGTGATAATGATAAAAAAGTAGTTCAAACTAGTAGGTAGATTCGATCAAAGAAATTTAGTTGAAAAAGAACCCACCATGAGTGAAGAAAGGAAGTTTATCATTAGCAGTAGCTAGAGAATGTACAATAACTGAGAAAAAGAAATAAGCATACCACTAGCTCCATCATGAAATGTTGCATGGTAGATGGCTCGACATGCCAGTTCAGCAGCTTCCTCAAGTGTCGTGTCATAGTGATAACTAAGTGACAATGAACATGAGTTAATTGCTTTTAAACTACCATGACAAAATACAGCAACAGAACGAATGCCTACCCGCTATCCAGAACACCATAAGCTCATGGACTTCCTGACCCGACTGAAAAGTGTGTTACCTTGAGACTTCCACCTTCACTGTCAACATAATACAATCCAGGTTCCCAAGACGAAAGAGACCAGGTCAAACAGCTGAAGAAAAGGACTGATTTGGAACTTGAGTATACCATTTCATCCCATCCAGCAATCATGGTCCCTACCGAAAGGCCCGTTCCACAGTAAGAGTAATGCATGTTTGCTAATAGCTTTGAAGCACTAGTGACTGAGATCCATCTCTTGTTTGCCAGTTATTGTAGGCAGTGCTGTATAGGATGAAACTGATAACTAGTAAAATATTCCATAAGCAAATGATAGCATAACTAAGGTGGGAATTCCACTAAATTAAACAGATCAACTAATGGACAATGCACACAAATATGCATGGATGAGTAAAAGCACAGCTATACCTTGATGCCCAAGTTCCTGTGCCAGAATTGGCAATCTGCAGCACCACCAGCCATTGTACCGAGCATATATGGATTGATCTAGATGATTTTCTTAACACAGAGAAGTTGCAGATGAAAGATATCATGGGAGTGATAAGTACCAGAGTCACTATCTTGGTTTATGTGTGCCTTTTCATATATCCTGGCATAATGTGAAAGCAGAACAAAATCCAGTTCACATTTGGAAGGAAGATATTAAGTTGGTGTACCCTATGGATACTGCAAATTGTGGAAATTGAAAAGATGACAATGCAATGTTCAAACCTGGCTGTGCAAAACAGTTTCAAGATGTGGATGCATGAGATACTTCCTGGTTGTGCAAAAGCAATAAGCAGCTGAAGAAGCAATACTTAGCTATCGTAGACACCTAGCGGAAGTGAATTTGTTTGGAACAACAATACAAGTGTTACTGCTGAGACTGTATTACTGGCAATAAGCATTTGTTTGAGGATAGAAACTTCTTGTTGTTTGCTAGTGTGAGGCTCCACATTACCAGCACCACCATCCTTAATAGAATTGCAAACTTTTAAATCATTTCTTAGTCATTGAAGAGTCATTCAAATGCCAAGAGTTTGAGAATCAAGCTCTTTCTATATTCATGGGCTTGCAATAATTCTTGTTATGGACAGAGATACAGGAACCGATGCAGAATATTTAACAGATGATGTAGAACAATAAATCAAGAAGGTGCTAGAGAGTCAATGAATGTTGTATACTGATTTACCTACTAGTTTGGCAGATTTAGATGAGTCTATCTCAATCAATCATAGTTCTGCAATTCTGGCTAAAATTTATGGTAATGGTGAAAATTGTGGCAGTAGTGTAACTCTGCTATTGTTTTTAAAAGCGCTATGCGCCAAGGTTACAAAACAACCAAGGTGCAAGGCGAACTAAGCGAGGCACTCTAGAATATTAAAATTAAAAATATATTATTATTGATAAATATGATCATAAAAATAAAAATGACATATCAAATAAAAATGATATGCTAAACAAAGGTTCTACTGACGAAGACTTGTGCTAAATAGTATTTTCAATATGATACTAAATAGGGTTAACTCCTAACAAAGTGAGTAAGCACCATCTCAATATGGTGCAGCAAGTTAATTGAAATGAGAGAGAATGAATTGAGAAGAGAAGTAACTGACGGCTGTGGAGGAAGGTAGGGGAAGGAGAAGGCGATGGCCGAAGCTGCAGTGGCGAACAACAGTAGATGAAGCTGTAGCGACGGACATAGGGTTTTGCTTTCACTGGGTTGGGCACGCGATTGGGGGAGGTGTAAGGGTACATTAGTTGGTTTGATTGAACTAACTTACTCGTTCAATCGAACCATAAGCTCAAGTGCTCGGCGCTTGGACTCAGGTGAGCACCTGAGCAGTGCTTCGTTGCAATGCCTCGCCCCAAGGTTTTGCAAGGTGCTCAAGACTCACCTCACCTTGCCTGAGCCTCTAGGTCAACGGCCAAACACCTTTTGAAAACACTGAACTCTGCGAATATGCATCAGTATGATGTCATTTGTATCTTAGTTCTGTGTCAACCATGCCAATATTATCGTGATTAGCATACAGAAAGAACTCATATCTTAACCTCAGTTTCATTTGCTTTCTCAAAAATGAATATATCAGCTAATTTTCCTTGAGTCACTCTATGCTCATTTAAGTTCACATAATAACAATAATGCTATAATCCCTTTGTGATTAAGAAAGGAGAAAAAGTAAAAGCAAATAACTCCACTTGCTTCGTCAAAACTTTAACAAGAAATATATGTCTAAGAAGATCAAACTAGTTTCGAAGTTTTTATCAAACGCAATTGTGGACATACATCACAAGTTGATCCTTAATACAATACTAGGTGAACTATCAGATAATGAAGATCTCCACGCTAAGTTGATCTCCACTGTGTCAAATATCACGAGTTTCTTGTTTGCTTAATAGTTAATCATCAAGCAACCAGAGGCACACACAAGATGCAAACAGCTCTAGCATAATCTCCCAATGACATGGAGTATTAAATGCTTACGGATATATCCTCCCATGCTAGCTCGAGAATCGGCGGCCACAATGACACCATTCTTTAAGATGAAAGCCAGCGTGGTCGTCCCCTTCGCAGGCTTCACCATCTGGATCGAGTATCACAACAAAATGTGGCAACAAATCAATACATCGAGTATCACAACAATCCCGTCATCATATCAAATAACCAACAAACCCATCAGAAACAGACATCAAAGGAATCCGGGAGTTGGAACGAAGGGGCTGCGAAGAGGTCCTCGCCGAGACCGTCGACGCCGCCTCCGGTGACCGAAGGAAAGTATTGGAGACCACTCGCGTCGAGCTTCATGATTCACGAACACGACGATGGCGGAAGACGAATCAACAAGCGAGAAGAAGTGATAAGAATCCCTAGATCGAGAGGACGAGGGAGAAGCTAAAGAGGCAAAGAAAGGCTTATTACGAAGACAACGACGCAAAGAGAAACTCATTCACGCCGGCTTGGGAAGGGAGAAAGGGCAACACAAATAGGAGAAGATCCGACCCGAACCTAATCGGGTCTACCCAAATCACATATGGTTGGCCCATCCCAATACATATCAATCGGCCCAATGTAATTATCCTTCCATTAACTTGATGCGTTTGAGTCTTTTTCACCCACTTTCAATATGAAATTACATTAAGATGCCACTATTGTTGACTTGGTTGACACATAATGGGTTACAGGCTTAAGCCCATGACATTAATTGATGCAAAGAACAATAATTCAGAGCCAAACAGCCATTGGGAAACAAATGAAATCAACAATAGAGCTAAGATGCAAAAAAACAATAACTTACAGCATCCTGAAAGCTCAAGATGCAAAGAACAGTAATCAGAAAATACTGTAGACTGATGATATCCTGAGGTCATTTCAGATTTTTGTAGGTGAAACAGATCATCTAAAAGAGTTTGACAAAGATGCTAAAATGGGACTTTGGTTGAAAACTCATGATCATGACATGGTGCAGATAACTCGACGCACATTATAGTCTGGACATGGAGCTGTAAATTGAATGGTTGCGCAATTGCCTCCTCAAGATCTTTCCTGATGCTGTTTTCGGTATAGAGCTGGTGAAAACAACTTTGCGAATCTTCTTGTATGGTGCTACCTATAATACAAAACAAAAATCACGTTCTGTGCTTCAATTCTTAAAATACAAAAACACTGAAGCAGAATCATAAACAAAGATACCTGCTTTGCAATGAAATCCATGATTTCTGTTTCTTTGAGGTTATTTCCTGGCTGTCTCACAATAAATGCCATAGGTATTTGGCCTGCCTCCACGTGAGGATAACTGTTATTTTGCAAACAATCATTAAGGAAGAAGAGGGTAGAATCTAAACTCAAACTAATCAACAAAGAGGATCCTTAATGAACAAGCGATGTTTTTATTTTCTTGGTTTAAGAACAACTAAGCTGTCAATATTTACAGACAGTTCAAGGTACTTCCTTCTTGATTGCAGAAAATATCAAATGATTTAATAGGTTAATACTGAACGTACTAATACTGCATTGATGTTTCAATGCAGAAATAGTCTGAGTGCAGATTAATGAAACTAGTTGTGATTATTGATTGATGGAGTATTTAGCCCAAAAATTCATGACGACTGATGATAATGATGCATGAACAGCGTATAAATAAAGTGCATTGAAGTTGCATCACTGGATACGTACGGAACCACAGCAGCATCAGCAACTCCAGGTAGTGATAGAAGCAAGTGCTCCAACTCAGCAGGTGGAACCTGCAAAACGTCCACATTGCAACAGATGAGAAGTCTTGGCATATTTACTTCAGTGATGAGAATTCTGCACTGACCTGGTAAGCTTTATACTTGATCATTTCCTTCAACCTATCCACAATAAAAAGAAACCCATCTTGATTGAAGTAACAGAGATCACCTGTCTTTAGCCAGCCACCGGTAGCAAAGGTGGAAGCATTTGCTTTCTCATCTCCTGCGTAACCTGACATAAGAGAAAACAATGAGCAACCAAATATCTTTCTTTTGGTTGAGTGCTCATGTCACTTGAGTTCAGACAAGTAAGAATGCATTATGCTACATTACCTATCATGATTGAAGGACCACGAATCCATAATTCTCCAGTTTGGCCAATTGACAGGGTCTCACCTGTGACACTATCCACAATCTTAGCTTCAACATTCTGTGACAGGCGACCGACAGACCTCAGGTGGAGGCATTCCTCACGATCTATCATCCTTGCTATACCACCACCCTCAGTGGATCCGTAACCCTGACATGAAGAATGGATGTAATCTTATCAGTTGATTTTTCAAAGCCAAAGAGAAAAATGAAGGATCAGTAGAAAATGTTTTACTCAATCATCATTATTATCTCATAGAAAAAGTTGCATGATTTTTAATTTTATCCATCCAAATATGCATAAACTGACCATATATTTTCTTCTAACATACTGGGGCATCAAGGGCTGTAATTAAGATGACAAAAAATTGCAACACCTGTTTCTTTAGATGAAGCTAAAGTCCACCAAGGGCCAAGAAGTACTGGCTCAGGATTCACAGCCAAAATTGAAATCATTGCAATTGATTATACAAGAAGGAAGGTAAATTTCAATTTTAATATAAGCTTACTATTCAGTTTCTTCTACTATTGACAATCCCTTAAAATAATAATATATTATTTTACTATTTAGAGCCCTAGTATTACTGATTTTATCTTCTTTTTCATAAGCACTTTTTTCATCCTCGTTGTCATTGTCGCTCACTGCCATTGCTAACGTCGCTCAAAGCCATCCAACCCCGCTCATCACCCCTTTGACATCATCCTCCAAGAAGGAAGAAAAAGAGGAGGAAAAAGAAGAGAAGGATGAGGAAAAAAAGAGGAGGAAGAAGAAGATGATATTTTTATGTCTATTTGCAAAGGTGCAACTTAGAAATATTAAAAAAATTTAAAATAGGTTATAAATAGTAAATTTGGTGTTGGCACGAACAGTATGTACCAGTTCGACATGGGACCAATACGTGGATCGCCCCATACCGAGCAATACACATCACATGACCCTGTATCTAGCGATACGAGGTCTATATCTATTAGAACGATCAAAATCCGATCATTACCGACTTGTATCAGTCGGTAATAGTCAAATTTTAACTAATACCAATCAAGGGTTGAAATTACCTTGTTTCAAACGGTCAATTCGACCATTTGAACCAATAGAAATGGTTTTTAAACCCTTTCCTTCCCCTCTTTCGACTCATTTCACTTTCTCTAACTCTTTCTCACTCACATCTCTTTCTCATTCTCACATTTGAATTCTTTTAAACTTAACAAGGCAGTGATTTATGGATTAGATCAAATTCAAGAGGCTAATTTAGCTGGATTAATACTTAATTCAGAGGAAGAACATTCTAATCGAGAGGTATGTATTCTCTTTCTAGATTTTTATTGATTTATAAAATGATTAAGCCTATTCTATGTGGTTAATGTCTAAAATATTGTTTGATATATTTTTTATGATAGAATAGCGTTAATTAAGGAGTAATTAAGGTCTTTAATATTATGATTAATATTAATTTTTTGTAATTAGATAATGGGTCAAATCTTTATATTTTGCATACTAAGGTGATTTATGTGATGGTATAATAGGTTTAGCTATATTTTAATTAAGTTTTTAATGTTGTGATTAGTGGTATAAATAATGATTTTATTGAATTGATTTATTTTGGGTCAATTCAATATCTTTAATACCTATCAGGGTATTTGATATGTTTATAATGGTAAAAGAGGACTAATTAGGGATTAATTAAATATGTTAATTCTATGATTAATGTATTTAATTATGTTATGATTAATATATTTAATTAATATATTTTATTACAGAGGTAATAAAAGAAAAGGACGTATATCCTCAACAACTTGAAAATCTCCCTTGGTCAAAACATGGCAGAAAGGGTCGGCCAACATCGAGTCAAACTATTCAAGAAACTAGAGACACCTAACCATCACAGTCGTCCACCGAGCGTGCAAATGCAAAGGCAAAGGGGAAGGTAGTGGCATCAATTGCATCATTGGAAAGAATTGAGTTGGGTGATAAGACACATTCTTAATTGCATTTAACAACCCACTAGGTTTAAAAACATAGTAACAATGTTGACAATAGTGCCTCAACTAATGATGGCTACGACGTTGGGGAGTTGATGGTCCCATTTACACAGTTTAAGAGTGGTGCATGGATCAAGGAGCAGTATTTTACACATCACCCAAGATTCATACCATGAAGCTGGCGAGGTACTGATCAAGTTTACACATAGAAGGGGAAAGGAAAGGCAATAGATGATTTTGAGTAGTTACAACAAAGCTTACATGATATAAACATAGAGCAAAGCTTTTCGTATTAACAGTTGTCGTATTATGGAGAATCTTATAGCCAATACCAGTATGATAATAGTTGGTTATTCTTCTCCGAACAGTAGTACGATCGATCTTATGATACAGAGTAGCAAATCAGTGATGAAAGTAAAAGTTTTGATTTTTTTCATACTCCGCACCAATATATACTACAATCATACTTGTCTTAAGAGCCACTTTGAACATGTGTGGTTCACGACGATCAGACTACAACAATCACCATATCGATGCACCAATAGCATATGATGTATCAATATTATGTCGTAAGATCTATTTCAAGATTGGGTCCAACAAACATGTCAAATTGCTTTACAGATACATAGGATCGAGGACCCCAATTCATCACCCATGAAGTCATGTCATTATTTTTTATGGTAGAACCAAGTATATTCATCGATTGATTGCTTAAATTATTTGACTCTTAAAGTTTAAGTTATTTAAAAAATAATCTAATAATTCAAATCATTTCTTTGCGGATAATTCAACCTCAACCGAAGGACAGTCCAAAATATACCACAAAGCTACTCAAAGCCCAAAAAAATATCATTGTTCAGTCCTAATTTAGATTATTTTTGCTAAAATTATACTAAAATTAAATTTATTTCTAACTTAAAAATCTTTAATTTTCTATTTTAAGAATTTTTGAACTATTTTTTATCATTTTTTTGTGTCATCGGTACGTATTGCCATACTTACACACGATACATCAGTACAGTTCAATACGTACTATATCAATAGCCAGTTACTATACTGATACAGATCAATAAGATGAACCCTGGTAAATAATAATCTCTTTTTCATAAAGAAAACTAAATAATAATCTTTAAAAATATATAATCACAAAAGCAAAAATTAAATAAATAAATAAAACGAGTAATCAAATATCCACATCGCATGGTAAATTCTTATCAAATATACCCAAGCTGAAATTAAAATGTTTCTTTCAATTTTGGTTTGGCTTCTGCAGCAACTTCTATTCTGTTTGAACATGAAAAATTCTAAGGTTTCATCTTGGTCAAGCAATGGTCTATTCAATGAAGATACAGTACTACTTTCTAAAATTCCTTTTGGTTCGTGTACCAATGTCATGAAAATAACATGCATTACTTTGAGAACATGGTGAAACTGTACACTTGTGGATTGCATGTTCCTATCCTACCAAAACAATCTATTTCCGGTAATCTCATTCAGTTTACTAAATAAACCTAAAAATCAAGAAAGTCGATTATTTTGTGTTTTTAACCTGATAGGTTACTCCATTGACTATATTTGTTTTGACTAAATAACTTCTTATTCCATCATTTTATTATATTATACCAAAGGGAGACTAAGTGAACTCATCCTATGCAGTGACAGCTATAAAAAAATGAAATGACCACTATTATAATTTTAGAGAGATCAAAATGATAACTCGAGATTTATTGTTTTTATTAGCATAGAAGTGATTTGTCTAAAACAACTATTATGATTTGCCATGTTCAGTTGCAATCATTCATCCCAATGATGAATTATTAACTCATTAGAAGGGGCTCAAAACAAGATGGAAGGTGAACTTACAATTCATTTAAAATATTAGTAAGCTTTTTTACACAATATAGCAAGGTTCGCAATACCGTACCATACCGGTATTTCGATCTGGGCTCGGTACCGGTACAGTACGGTATATCGAGCGGTACACTCAGGTGTGCCGAGTACAGTGCACTGCTACAGTGCACTCGAACCGGCAACCTGTCGGACCGGTACGTACCACCCGTACCAGGCGGTACAGTTCGGTACTACAGACCCTGCAATATAGCATCAGAATCTATTGGAATTTGGCAGATGATGCAGTAGCATTATACAAAAGGAGAAGTAGACGATAAAAGAAAATTTCTGCATTCGTCATCTATTATACCAAGAAAAGTTTAGTGCAACAGCTGCCTTTAATGTACCTAATATTGCTGTTTGTTAGGGCCACAATAAGAACATCGTGTGCATCAGTCTTGTCCTTCCTTCAAAGCCAAGGGATCTCATTATCCAGGTTTATTCAAGAGACAACATTCCATAAAACTTGAGATCTGTTCCAGTTGGCCACATGCAAAGCAATTGCCTAACTGTGTATTGGCTTCAAGGAAGCTGACAGTGCCAGCAATCATAGCTGGCCATGGTAAATTATTACAAGCATTACTAGATTATTTATTGCAAGGAAAGACCTAAGGAAACTGATGACTCAAAGAGTGTACTATTGCATTACCTAGTAAAAATGGCTCTGTTATCCCCCATGATTTAATGCAGCGACAGGGGTTGGACTTCCAATCAACTCCCCGACGACGACCAAGTTTGACGCACGCGTCGCGTCGTGTCGTGCTATTGACGGTAGGACGACAACCGCACGTGTGACCCGCCTCTCTCAGCCAATGGCCTGAGAGAGCTTTGAATCCACCTCATTTTTTATTTAGGAAGGAAAAGAGCTGTATAATTATTTGCCACACTTTTATCGTAACAATTTTAGACTATTATTTTCCTTTTTTCGCTTATAAAAATTCAACTTATATTTATAATTTTTTTGTCTCATGCAAATAAAGGCTAATATAAACAAATAAAAGAGAAGTACTAATATAAATCACCCAACCTGACGGAGCTCCACACCGGGAAATCGAGATATGAACTGGTGTGCCGCCGCCTCGTGCAGCGGCGCTCCGCCGCAGGTCACGAACTCGAGCGCTGCCAGGTCGATCTTCTCCTCCCACCTTGCCATCGCAACAACCACCGGTGGCGACGCCGTCAAAGAAGTCGCCCGGTACTTCTCCGCCACGCGCAGCATCTCCCTCGCGCCGCCGCCGCCGCCCATTACAACGGTGGTCTCCCCCAGTGCTATTCCTTTAAGCAAAAAGAAGAACCCCATAGAGTGGAAAAGCGGCGCTCCGACGACCGTCACATCCGGCGCCTCTCGCCGCCTCCTTTCTGCCGGCAGTTTCCGTGAAGCGTGGAACCCTGCCACCATCGCGATGAAGTTGAGGTGCGACAGGGCTGCCGCCTTCACCATTCCCGTCGTCCCCGACGAGTACTGTATGACGGCCACATCCATTTGCCCGACCTCCTCTTCCGGCGGCACTTCCCCTCCGCTGCCGGCGAGGAACGACCGGAACCGAGGGGAGTCGAGGAGGATCGTCGGAACGTCGCCAGGGAGCTTGGCAGCGGTTTCGGAGGTGGCGAAGGCGACGCGGGGCTTGGAGAGGCCGACGAGCCGGGCGAGCTCGGCGGCAGTTGAGGCGGGGTTGGCAGCCGAGATGACGGCGCCCAGGGAAAGTAGGGCGAGGTAGAGTGGGGGAACGTCGAGGCGGGCGGGGCAGAGGATGAAGGCGACGTGGCCCTTGGAGAGGCCGACCTCGGTGCGGAGGGCGGCTGCGAGGGAGTGGATCTGGGACAGCAGATCGGGGAAGGAGAGCGCATCCCCAGTGGCGGCGTCGACGACGGCTGGGAGGGGAGGGAGCGGGGATGGGAGCAGGGAGACGGCGTAGGAGGTGAAGGAGAGCGGCCGATCGCGGGCCGGCAACTGTACGGGCGGACGGAGGCTGTGGAAAGTCCTGGAGACGGCGTCGAAACCACTCCTGGGATCGATTGCCGGCGACGTCGACGGCGGTGTAAGTGTGACCGCCTTTTCCTCCATCGCAAACGGAAAGCCAGTGGAGTTGCTTGCGCTATGAAGGTCTATATGCGAGCGTCTAAGAAAAGGCCAAAAACGTACATACGATTAGTCCGATTTGACTCAAATGTCCAGATATAATATGTGACATTTAATTTAGAGGGACATATATGCCAATCCAAAACATTGGAAGGATATCTATAAATGTCATTAATAGGCTTAAAATGATTGGAATATTTTTATTCCTTGTTTAGTTGGGTGTAACTCTACATTTCACAATCATAATTTTAAGAATTTTCATATTCTTATAATTCATTGTTGGGTATAATTTTTGTATGGTTATATCATATCATATCATATCATATATATAGCTCAATTCTTAACTCATACGTGAGAGACACTATTGTAAATATAGAAAATGTTTCTTGTTTTAAGGCTTTAGATGGATCCACAAGGACTGATAAGGTGAATTCAACCCATAAATACCGAATGACATAACATTATTAATTTGGCGTACCATATCACCCTGACACAACACGTCGAAGTCTATCGGATGCGTACTCAAGGGAACTCTCTTCCGCTATTCGTGTTAGAATGTTCATAGTGGATCCAGAGGTAATCTTCCAATCCCTTATGTTGCCCAATCCAAATAATCTACTAAAAATGTTGATGACAGACTCCACAAACGAAGTATAGTTGATCTTATGTAGATTGTGGTGTTGGTAGATTCGCAGCAAAATTTGTTGGAAAGCTTAGGTGCTGAAAAGGCTCTCGTGGTGGTGGAGTGGGCAGTCCCAACTCCAAAGGCACACCACAAGCTGACATAATTGTAGATGGTGACAGGGGTGATTATGGCAACAAGAACATGTCCTCTTTACCGAATATTGGAGGAGAAATGTCAAAGTGGGAAAGGACATGTTAAGTGAAGCAAATCGTCCTAGTGAATCTATCAAAACCTCTTATTAGGGAAACTAATCGACAAAATCTCACCTGCTCTAGATGGCTCCTTAAGATAGAGTTATCGATCTTCCAGCGCCGTACCGGTATTAAGATTAACGTTAAATAATTTTTTTAATCTGATTTTTGGATGCTTAAGTGATCGGGGTCTATAATGAGTATGAGTTTTCCTTTAAGAAAAGAGTCCCTTGACGTAGAGTCGAAGATTATCTTTTATACCTAGTCTCGGAGGGGATAATCTGTAATTGCTTCAACGTCTCTCTTTTGACATTTTGTCTACACAAGCAACATGGGAGCAACAACCCCGAATAACCTGTGTTGGACTTTTGTCCAAGCGGGCAGATGAGCAAGGGTGACTTGGATCTTTTTCCTTCCATGATAGCTTTTACGTGGTGCTTACGTGTCGAATGATGGTTGACTGTTAATGTATTCCCTATAATTTGACCCCCCCCCAACGTACTTCGAGGCTCTTGTTAAAGGGGCTCATAGTTTGACGTTTAATTCATCCGACAAGAGAGCGTTCGAAATCTCCTTTTGAGGGTTGGGTTTTTTCGACTAACACCACCTGCGACGACAGAGGTCTGGCATCCCGACCTCCATACCTTGTGTGACAAAGAAGGTCAAGCATTCTAACCTCTACGTCTCGGGCAAAGGCGGGGGTCGAGTGTCCTAACCTCCACACCTCATGCGATGACGGAGGTCGAGCATCCAAACCTCCATGCCCCAGGCGGAGGTGGGGGTCAAGCATCCCAACCTCCACACCTCACACGATGGCGGAGGCAGAGGTTGAGTGTCCTAACCTCCACGCCTTGAGCAGAGGCAAGGGTCGGGCTTCTCGACATCCACGCCTCGGGCAGAGGTGGAGGTCGAGCTTCCCGACTCATACACTTTAGGCTTCTTTGACTTGTGGCTTCTATCGTAACGAGTTTTTTTTTATAAAAGTTTAATTTTTTTGACTCACATGCCTCAAGCACATTTTACTTTATGGCTCTACCGTGGTGGATTTTTTTTTACATGGGTTGAGTTTTCCTAACTCACTCATCTCGAGCACATTCGGTCTATGCTTCTGTTGTGACATATTTCTTCTCATGCAAGTCGAGTTTTCTCGACTCACGCATCTCAAGCATACTCACGCAAGTCGAAAGCTTGCCATGGTAGGCTTCAAGGCCTTATATAGTGGTTAATTTGAAGTGCTCCTTCCAGTGTGGTGGGCTTCGAGTCCTTCCTCCACCATGGCAGATTTCGAGTGCTCTTGCCATTGCAAGCTTCGAGTCCTTCCTCCGTCATAATAGATTTTGAGTCCTTCTCCTACTATGGTAGGTTTTAGATCCTTCCTTTGTCATAGCAGATTTTGTATCCTCCTCCATGGTGGACTTCAAATCCTCCCTCTATCATGATAGATTTTAGATTCTCTTCCCACCATGGCAAGCTTTGTCCCAAGGTATCTTAATTAATGACTCCATCGGCTCCGAATATGGGAGAGACTTAGTAAAAATTTTGGGGGTCTATCGGCGGTGTCTCGAGCTTGGCCTTTTTCGATAGGGAGACCATCGTCAGGCAACAATGGCGCGACTCTGTTAGATTGCTTCTCAGCTCTCTGACACCGATCCTTATTGAGAATTTTATCATCGTGTGATAAGTCGACACAACTACCCTCATCTTGTTAAGTGTGGGTCGGCCTATGATCACTTTGTATATCGAGGGGATGTCGACCACCATGAATTTAATCATCATCGTTTTGGAGCAGGGCTCATCCCCAAACGTGACATGTAGGCTCATAGTCTCGAGAGGGGAGATGGAATCACCAATGAACTCTGTTAGCGAAGAAGCCATAGGGGTGAAATCAGTAGCCGAGTGCCTAAGTTTTTGAAAAGTATTAAGAGGATATCGATAGAGCTACTTACGTTGATCATAGCCCTCTTTACTCGAGTGTTAATCATCCATATGGAGAGCACTAAGGCAGCATCATGGTTTGGATTGAGTTACTTCATCTTTTTTTTAAAGTCATTTTTGAGTCATTTTTGGACCTCGGGCATTTCTCGACGGTAGCTCGGGTGTAGGTTTTACGACCCAAGGAGTTGTCTCCTCTCGAGGTAGGTCCCCCGATGATGACATTGATCTGCCTCTCCCGGTCCTTAAGGTTGGGGCAAAGGTTCCTAAGGCGTTTGGATGAACCTCCCAAGATGTCCCTAACGAATAAGCTTTTTGATTTGCTCATTTAAATCATAACAATAGAGTTCAAACTCTTTTGTAAGTCTGAGCAGCATCATCGCTAATGTCCTCAGGCATACATTCCTAAGGAAGTAGAGTTCAAACTCTTTTATAAGTTAAGCAAAGAAGCCAACTGAGAGCGGCTTCAACTGAGTGTATTATTCTTATGTTAGGCCTCTCAGTGTTATCAGGAAGGCATGACAAACTAGAGCATCCGAGGTGCTCTACACATTTGAGTATTGAAGGTGATAGTATACTGGGTCGGTACTACCGTCAAAGGCTTATAGGGATGGGAGGTGAAAGTTCATCGGGATTGGTTCCTCTTGGATATTCTGAGTAAATGAGAACCGACCCAAGGTGGAATGGACCGAACTCTGTCCTTTGGACTGTTGGAACTCTCGTCGCATCTCATCTAAGCATCAGTCCATTTATCGTAGCTAGACCCTCAAATAGTTATCCATCAAATCCACTAATTAGGTCTTGGATTCATGTATAGTAGAGTGGTGGTGTAGCAGTGTGTTAGATTCCATGGTTGGAGAGCGGGGCGCCCCCTCGACCGATGGTTCCGTGGGTGTTGGGTGATCTTGAGATGCTAACATTATATTAGTTGGGGGGGGGTCCTAACAGGTGCTGGTGCTAGTGGCGGTTAATTTATCAATCGTGGTTGAGATAGTGGCATTGCTTATTGGGCTAATTGAGATAAGAGCGAGGTGATAGCCTACATCATGCTCGTTAGCATCTACACTTACTAGGTGAGGCTCATGAGTGTATCATGAGTGTCCGAGAAAGCTACGAGATGGAGGTACCGATCTTCCGTGGCCTTACCTGCACTAAAACTAACATTAAAAGAATTTTTTGACCCAATCTCTATGACGCTCAAGTTAGTGGTCTAGGTCTAAGGGTTTTCTTTTGGGAAAAGAACCTTATGGCGTAGCATCGAAGATTATCTTTTATACTTGACTTTAGAGGGGACAACCTATAACTACTTCAACATCCTCCTCTTAACATTTTATCTACATGGATGATAAAAAGGAAAATAATCCTAAACGATCTTTCTTAGACCTTTGTCCACCTGGACAAAGAGTGACTTAAATTTTTTTTCTTTTGATAACTTTCGAGTGATGCTACACATAGAATGATGATTAACCGTTAATACATTTCCTATCACCCCTTAATTAAGTCACAGCTCCAAAGAAAACAACTTACTCCTTTTCATTTTCGTTTAAATTGTTATCTGTTTGCTGCGGGTGACATAGTTTACTGTACCTTCGAGTCAAGAAGAAGATTTAACTGACCATAAAACCTATCTTTTCAACTTATGAACATCTTACCAAGTAACTCGTCAACTCTGCTAAATCAAAATTTTAGTTTTCCAAATCTACCCCTCTGCATATTAAAAATAATATATACTTTCTCCTCAAGTATAAATGCAATCACTCTTACACTCGATGCTTGTCTTCCTCTACTCAGACTCATGATAGTCTTCTTGATAATATCTACTGAAAAATTACTTGTTCGAATCTGATCATGAGGTCTTGATTAAATATTTTCTCAATCTCTTTCCATTATAAATCTTTCACGTTACTTGGAAGCGTATCTAAATCTTTATAAAATTAAAGTATTAATTTTTTTTTTTTTTGCATGATCATATTTCAAACAAAGGAGTCCACCTAATTGAGTGTGACACAACTATTATTAAAAATAAAGATTTTGATAGATTTGATATCCACATCTCAGCCCTTTCAAGCTTTCTCTTGAAGTACCATGTATTTTTTATTATTTAAATTATGATCAGAGCCTTCGATCCATGTTTTATATTTTATATTACCAAATTTGCCCCTTTAAATCCTCATACTCCATCACAAAAACAAATTAATCATAAATCATACTACAGCAAACAAGAAAATATATTTAATTATAAAAACAATATAGGTCTCATCAAGTCGACTGGATTATGTATGACCACATATGCTAAATCATACCTAATCATATGGGCTAGTCTGAATAATTAACTTAACTCAAGTTAGACTCTAATTTGATATATCTTATTTAATTAAATTTTAATATTTTTAAAAATACTAAAAAATGTTATAAAATAACAATTAATTACAGATACATTCTTTTCATAAATTAATTCATTTAGATTCATGATTTTAGATTTAAAACTAATTAAATCATAAAAAATCATGCATAATTCTTTATATATCTATTTAAATCAATTAGAACTAGATTAAATTAACTAATTAATTTAACATTATAATTTAATTATTATTATTCATTAATTATAAAAATTTAAAATAAAAATAAAAATTGACAAGAAACAAATAGATGATACTACCTCTCCTTAGATACCCTTTCCTCCAAAAACAATCTTTTCTTTGTTTCTTCCAATGTTAACTATGAGAGATGGAGAGCTCCCATTATATAGGAGAAGATGAATTCTTTCCCAAAGGTAAGCAATAATTAAAATTTTATTTTAATTTATTTTTATTTTTATTTTCATGAATTATAATATTTATTTCTTATGATTCACACATAAAATAACTTTTGAACTATTTACTTTCTAAAAATTATATCACTCATTAGGAAATAAATTAATTAATAATTTTAATTTATAAAATTCTTAACTTATCCACATGAATAAGGAAATTAATTTTAATTATTTCCTTAACAACATTATATAAATAAGGAAGTTAATAATTTAAATAAAGTAATATATAATTTATGATAAATAATTTATGTTAAGAAAGAAAAAAATATCAATGATTAAATTCATCCCCACTTAAGCAAAAAAATAAAAATATTAAATTATCACATCCCAAATTTTTATTAAAAAAAATTATTATTTTATTATTCATAGTTTACAAAAGATTATCTTTCTTTATCTTTGAATTCAAATTTTTATTTTTACAAAACTAAAAAAAAACCATATCTTCCTAATAGGGTCATAAGGGATAAAAAAAAAAATCTCCACACAAGCCTCAAATCTATTACAAAGTAATATTTTTTTAAAGATAAAATATAGGATAAACACACATCAACAACTATATATATATATATATATATATATATATATATATATATATATATATATATATATATATATATAACTTGTAATAACTTTAAAAAAAATATAAACATAATAATCAATATTCATAAAACATATACAAATATAAATAAATTAATATAAAATGATAATATATCAATTCATTATAAAACTCATATATAAAAAATAATGATAATTCTTATACAATAAACAAAATCATGCATGTAACATATCTTGATGACATACATAATAGTTATATAATAAAGATGCACATCACATTCGATAGTGCATACTCCCAATAGTAGATTGAGATAATATCATATTTCTAACGGTAGCTGAAATAATATATCTCACTTGTCCAAGTGAGAACACATATTTCTAATAGTAGATGGAGGAATTATCTAATTATATCTAACGACCCATTAATCTTTGAAGGGAATCACCCTACCCATCCTAAGCAAGGATACATAGTCAACTATAATCATTTATTTATATTCATTTATTTATTCATATATGCATCCAAGAAAAAGTATGATAAAATATTATAGGGAATTATGTTTAATGTATGGCGTACTAGATTATGTCCATTGGTGGTTTTGTACCATGATAAAGTCATAGCTCTTTTCACTTTCAATGTGAACTACTCTCATATATACTATACGGTAACAATCACATTAATATTATCAATTTAATCTTAAAAATAAGAAAAAATTAATAATTATTTTAAATAATATCTTTAGATAAAAATTTGAACTTATCAAATCTTAAAAACATGAGGCATTAATCTCTTTATAGTTTTCAATCAATTAGAACTCTAATTGAAATAGCTCAATTGACTTGAACCAAACTGAATTTAATTATGACCTAATAGATCATCCTCAAATCTTTATAGAATCGATCTAATTTAGATTTGATTGATAAACTAGTCAAGTTGGTATGAAATCATCGTAAACTAGCTTGAACAGATCAAACTTTTTTTATTTAGTCAATTAATCGAAAAAATTAGATCATGTCGCATATTGCTAATCAAGATTGAACAGACCCACCTGAGTCTTAGACGAGTCATGTGCGTTACATATGCCTATCCCAAATAGCATATTGGGATGAGATATAATGGGCTAGATAAAGGAGCAATGACGTGTCTAACGCTAGTCGCATAGTTAAGCGAGCCTAGTTTCACGGGCTAGATTGAGTCTCGCTTAAGAGTTGGGTTGAGTCTTACTACTAAATTGGACCACGATTAACTCGTGGGTTGGGTCATACTTAGTCAGATGGGTTAGAACATGCTTGATCATATGACTTCAGTCATACGTAATCACATGGGTTAGACCATGCTCGATCACATGAGTTGAGTCATGACCATCTGAATTACACGACTACATGGGTTACGTTATCATTATATGAGTTGGGTCATGATATACAAATTACATTCAATAGGTGAAATTATCTATCTTAATTTTTTATTTAATAATACTGAAAGGTGGGGGCACTACAATAATCAGCAGAGTATCTATTTTTAGTTGGAGAACCTTGATCATGTGGGGCCAATTGTAGGCCAGCAAATTGGTGGGTAGATTGATGACTCTGACAATTGCAACAAACATGTGTCTCTAACATGAGCATGACAACACGAAGATATGCAAATAGGAACAAGGGTCAATTATCTTCTTCTTAATAAAAAGAGCACAATAGTAAAAGAGAATGATTGAGGACAAAGAAGACAAACACTTTTAAGATGAGTAATAAATACTATAAAATTTTCTTCTTCTTATCCATGTAATTAAAAGATATAAACACCATCAGCAAGAGTTAAAATACCTTTAAAATTTTTAATATTTTTAAGACTCAAACTTTCACCAACCTTGGCATGATTCATGATACATATAATATTATTATACATAGTATATATATAACAATATTATATATTTTCTCCTCAAAGCTCCCCAAGTTAAAGATATGATCCTATACACAAGGCTTCTGTCCTAAGTGAAATGATGGCAGAATTCAGTTTGATAGAACTACCACAATTCATAACAAATTCAAGTTTTAATGAGCAGCAGCTGTCAACCAAACCATCAGAATCTAAGAATTTGACCTCATGTCCATGTTGATGCAGCTTGCAGAGATCAATTAGGTTGACTGCCATGAGATATGACTGGAAGAGATAAGAAAACCTTTTGAAGACTCCATAATTGTTCAAATTTAACACCTCTCTGAAAACTGTTAAGCGTAAATGCAATATAAACAAGTCCAAAGAATTAACAGTAATCAGACCATCAATTAATTTAAGTTAATGACATCACACCATCTAATTTATTCGACGATCTCATAACAAACATATGATTGAAAGGCACCAGCAACAAGTGAAACAAAAATCTAGTTGTGATTGACCCAAGCCAACGCAACAAGACTTTGTAGAAGGAAAGGTAGGTCACAGATAACACTAATAACTTCAGGCACTGCTCTTGTATTTCGTCACAATTCATTGACGAAATATGATCTTGCTTGATATATCATGGAATTGTGCGCTGATAAACAGGCAAAGCTCCCAGTGCCTCACGCTCTGCATTCTCTTTCTTCACCTGCAGAGAAAAGAACCAGAAATTTGTCAGATCTGACATGCTAAAAATGAAATTTGAACCAGTTAAGGTTAATTAATTGCCATTCCCCAAGAAGTAAAACAAATCTTAGCTGTTAGTCTGAAAGATGAACTGCTATAAGAATTATCAGTGAATATACTTCATTATCCTAGTGAGATTGGCTAATTAACTTACTGATAATTATTCAGATGTTTACAAAAAAGATAGAAACAGAAAGCAGCAGATCTGCATATAGCATAGACAGCAGAAACAAGTACAAAATAACCATCTTCCATTTCATTCCCAAATCTAAAGACAGACGTGCATGCCCAAACCATGAAAATGGTTTAGTGTTTGATATCACAGAGTCCATCTAGTAAATAATATCACAAAGTTCTAAGGTATAGTTGTAAAGAACCATATAGTGAGAAATTACGTCAAGTAGAAAGAGTTCCAAGGTGACCAATCCGAATTTCCTCACGATGGGACTGCTTGAATGGCCTTCTAAAAACATCAGATTGCTTATATTAACTTGTTCAAGATAGTAATTGGCTGTTAAGTGATTTGATGATTGAAGATATTATGCTTCAGAATCAGTACAGTCTTGATCAAAAATAGCTCTAGTTTGTCTCCAGGAATCTTACTCCTCTTTTACCTTCTAACCTTTCTATTTGATTTTTCTTTTTGTTGCTATCATTGTACTCAACATCAATTTCCATTAAAATTAGTCCTCACAAAATTTTTTTGAAATAAATTTGGATATAATTATAGAATTCCAGCAAATATTTGTATATTTCCTCATTTTATTGAAGCCTAAACTCTATCAAATCCCTCCACACATCCACGCCACATCCCTCATTTCATTTAATTATCCCAGTATTCTGAGTGCACGACGTTACATGTAAAATCAGGACCATCTCTGAGCTCCTGAAGAAAAAAAGTTTTTTTCTATTATCCTGGACTAAGCCATGTCCTGCAGTGCACTTGATTATCTTTTTTTGTAATATATGCCAACAGTGTGAAGAGCTTCTAGTGACCAGAAAAAAGAGAGGATATGCCAATTGAGTCAATAGCATGGATTACCAAGGTTCAATATCATGGATTAGATTTGGGCACGGCATGCCTTTTGCTGTTCCCATGTTTCATTGGTCTTATTGGCAATTATGCTAGCAATCTGGAATGTGTAGGAATGGTTAGACATTGGAGGATTTTTTATCACTAGAAAGGCAACATTAGGCATTTAGTCAAATATCATCTGTTGGCTCCTTAGAAATATGGAGAAACCTGTTGCTACTAACTACAGTTTTAAGCACTTGCTTTGAACATCATGTGGTTCTGCAGAATAGAGAGGCTAGTAAAGTCCTTATTGCAACAATATAAAGCTTTACAAGATACTAATTTGGAATTGAGCATGATGTGAATTCATAGATGAACTTACCAAACCCAAAATTTCTTAACCAATGCCCTAGAGATGAAAGATGGCCAAGGATAATGATAAACTATCATAAGACTAGTAGATAAAAGTTAGCATCAATGAAAAGATTTCCCATCCCAAGCATTAAAAGAAAAAGAAAATGACTGAATATACATATTTAGTTCTCCAAATATGCATGTCTTTCTGGGAACTAAATTGATATCATAATCAGTCAACTGTCAAAGATATCTCAAAGAATCAGAAAAAAATAAAATAACAATCACATGAAAATATTATATATATATATATATATATATATATATATATATATATATATATATAATCAGAGAAAAAGAAAACGACTGATTATGATATCTAATTTATGACCAAAATTGAAAACAATGGTGAAACTTAAAAATGAGATCCAAGAACAGAGGGATGCATACACGATGGCAATGCAAGGGAACAAGGACTGCATTAGAAAGCCTTAGACCATCAGTCGGGTTGCACCAAGCTGAACAAGGAGACAGAAAAACATATTAAACCATTGTTAAGTAGTGCAAGGGAGGAGATACGGGCCTTGTTAAATAATTTGAACAACCACTTAATATGATATAGAGCTAGACTCTGGTTCCTTGTTTATTCAAAAGAAAAAAACGTTTTGGAGCTTATGGGACAAGGTCAAAAACATGTACAGGTCAAATAAAGTAATATTACAGCATACGCAAATTACACCACTATAAATACAAAAATACTTGTAGCATCATCCAGACCAGTAAAATTAATGAGATAAGAAACAATTTTGCCAAGTTATTGTCTGTATTATCATTGACAACTTAAAAACAATTAAAATAACAAATTTAGAAAGTTAAGGACAACAATATCTTACTTTAAATAGGATATATATTATACACATCTCTTCACCTTGGCATAATGTCAAGCAAATACAAGATTGTGCAAAACAAAAATTCACATAAATGAAATTGCAATTAATTGGCAGATATAAAACACTTCTGATCACCATATCTAGAATTACTGATTATGAGAATGAACACACCAACTCCAAAGATATAACCTCTAGCACATGGCCACAAGCTTAACGGAAAGCTCTAAGCTTAAGACCAGGTAAATTTTGCTTATAAGTAATACTTACAAGAGCCAGCATATCTTTAAGATAGCTTCTGAAAGGTGTCTGCAATGCCTGTGAAAAATATAATATTGTTACAAATGATAATGAAAGTAAGTATTGAGAAAAGAAATTCTGGTACATTGCTATACACACAAAAAAACCACAAAAGTTGTTGATGACAAGCGAAGCTCTAATAAAAATTTGATGACGGGATGGAGACTAAATAAGTGGAATAGATTGAAGGGAAGATAAACAAACTCAACGCCCAAGAAAAATAATTCAAGGGATACATACCACCACTCAAAAGGAGTCCAACTAGAAAAACAGGGCTTAGGAATTCATCACTCTAAGAAATCCATCAAAAGACAATAAGACGTTTCCTTCATTCCATACACATATATGATAGATTAACCATTCAACTATTACGAAGACTAGATATCATTTAACCATGGGGACTATCATATGTTCTTCAAGATTCATCTTTTTGGGACAATTATGAGATAAAACTTATCCTACACAAAATCAACATCTAAAAAGTAATTAATAACATCAAGATCCCTAAAAAAAGTAAAATAGATTATAAAGTAAGAAAAACCAAAAACTTAATACTTAGATGAGATGCATCAATTCATGATCTTTGAATTCATATTCAGCATGGATCGCATTGTAAATTATTCATGCAAGTTGTAATTTAAAAGAATAATGTTAGAAGCAGAATCCAAAGGTAGAATGCTAGGAGTGAACGCCAAAGAGGTGCAGACACCAATGGAATTTGAACTTAAACTGATACCAAAGACACTCTGATTTAGTAAAGCATTGTCTGTCGATCTAAGATAAAACAAAATCTAAACTCCTAGATCGGAATGCATCACATCTCACATGGCACCACATCCGTCTGATTCTTAACAGAGAGAACGCAATAAGTTCCGGCCAGACCTGCAAGTCCTCGGGAAGGTACTCGTGCTTCATGGATAGATCGATGGCGCGCTTGAGGCGCTGGTTCCTGGCGTCCACCACCTCGCGCGGGAGCCGCGCCAGGGCCTCCTTGATGTCCAGGTCGTACATCGGGTCGTACAGATCGTCATAGCGCAGCCCTGCACCGAAAGAAAACGCGAGATACCCAGAGCCCGATACCAGAAGCTCGAATCGAGGAAACACGACGGCGAGGTACGGTGAGATTACCGTATTTCTTGAGGCGATTGGAGAGAGCCTTGTAGTGCTGGGCCGCGAACCAGTTGCGGCGGGGGTTGGTGAGCCACTGCATCCACGACGACGCCATCGTCAGATCCGTCGACCGGTCGACCGATAGAACGATCACCAACACCTTCGCTACCGCTGCCGAAACCAACTGCGTCTACACGGGAACCTCTAGAAATCCCTAGAGTTATTTGTCTCTTACTTTTTTTTCCACCCGTTTCCTGTTACCCTCGAGTAGACCCGTATCGTAGGTCGGTACAGCATGTGGGGTCATCCCTCCGCCAATAAAGAAGGAGGTAGGATAAAAGGGCCACAACGGGTGCGTCCGTGGCGTATGAGCTCGTGTGAACACAAAGTATTTTATATAAATTGAAATTTATGTAAAATTAATTTATTACAAATTTCCACTTTATTTTTAGTACTCTGTTTGACGACACTATCAAAGTGCAAACACATCATAAATTGCGTTTGTTTTTAGCTTTCAGAAAAAGGCGAAAGAGTCCCATCACATCCTGTATTCTGTGTGTGGAGACTACGCAGCCGCTGCGGCCAATACCAACCACCAGACGTAACTAAATATCTTTCTCTCCAACTTCCCTCCTGTGAGCCACACCGCAGCAGCCTCCTCTTCTTCCACTGCCTCTCTCTCTTCTCTCCCCCAGCGCAAAGACCAAATGGCGGCCATGGCTTCCAGTTCTTTCTCCTGTCGCAGGGTGGGAAGGATGTCGTTGATTCATGTTCTGTAATGTGCTCGGTAGGAACTCCAAATGATGAGGATGACGATGTTGGGCAATTGGCAGGTGCGGGGTGGCTTCGTTCATCGGATAATGTGCAGAAAGAAGGAGAGGGACAGGGATCATCACCACCCTTTCGAGGTAGTCGAGATCACGCCGCCGCCGAGGAGCCTCGGCGTCCGCTGCTTTCCCTCGGTACTGCTTCAAGCCTTCTCCCTCTTTCTCTGGCTCCTAGTTGGGTATAGCTTTTTGGTAGATTAAGATACTGAGAGCATTCGTTGCCGATGTGATCATTTTATCATGGTCTTAGAGCAAGTAATGACATCAAATCCTGCAATATGGGAGATATAATCCAGTAGAAAGGCCTTTATAAACTATTTAGGCTTAATTAATGCATTCTTCCCCTCCATTAGATCTACCAAGTGCAACACACTGTGTGTTCTTACAAATGGGATCTCATGTTCTTAGTAAAGCACTCTTAAGACATTTTCCCCTAATTTTAGACACAAAAACATCTGCTCGTCTCAACTACTGAGGTATATGGGACTAATATTGCTTTTGATTGTGACATTTTGGCCTCAGAATATAACTGCTGGTTTATTTCCTCATGTGAAACATGTAACATGCATCTTTTTTTGTTTGGTGGATTTAGCAGCTCAATCACATTCAGTAAACTAAAGTTCAGCTTTTGCAGATCAAGAAGAATTAATCATTCATGGCTCATATGAAACTGTAGATATTTCCAGGAGACTTGACCTTTTTTTCCACTCATGTTCTTATGTCACATTAATCAGTAAATTCAAGTGAGAAATGTTAGTGAAAAGGTGGTTCTCCAAATTCTTCAAATATAGTCAGCAAGTTTGGAATTGTCTCATGATAAAAATCTTGTGTTGTAGTATCAGACATGGAGGTACTTGCATTCTGTCTTTTGTTCTTCAAATTTATTTCAATCTTTAGACGCTACTGACACGCATCATATTCCTCTCTGAATCATAGCTAAAATATATTTTATTCAATTTTTTGATGAACAAAAGACACTATGAAATTCTGTACATAGTTGGACGAAAGAAATCATACCTATATAAGATGGATCGAGATTTAAATTGTTTGACTGGCATGATAATCTCTGTGTCATTTGTTGATGTAGAACATACACTGCGGAGAGAGTGTGACAATAGAAGGCCAGACATACACAGTTTCTGCTGTGACTCACAGGTACCAGCTGCGCAAAGGAAAATATGAACCAAGGGAGAAGAGGCTTGATGTGCAGTCAACCAGCAGATACATTTTGAACTTGTACTTGGAGAACCTGCTTGAGCAATCTTGATGTCCAATGGAAAAAAGGGTAATCCCATGATGAGTGACCACAAATGTAAACCCATCTTGATTTGATTTACCAAAAATTTGTATGATAGTTTCCTTTAATTGGATGTAGAGTGGAACATGTGAACATGTAGATTCAGACAGATTTCACATTGCCTTGCTGCTTGTTCACTGAGGTGGCTCAACTGGGAACTGGAATGTGATGAGTGCATCAGCAAATGAACCAAAATGCTCATGATTTAGCTTAGCTGCAGACAGAATGAAAACTAGAATTAGATTTGATTGCATTTAGCTGTTTGAACAAAACTCAATGTGTTAAGACTTCGTTAGTATGTTGATCTCTTACCTAACAACTTATCCTTTTGAGATTTGTGGTAACTTAATCAAGTAAGCATCCAACAACCCTAATTCAAAAAGAACAAACAGAGATCAAGAATGTTAATACTGATTTCGGTCTCTATCAAGCTGTCTGATATAGATGGAGAAACTAATAGAAAAATTGAAAATAAATTATATAGACACTGATATCAGACTATATGTTCTGAAACCAAAATTTATTCCATCTGATAATACCAGTCAATAAGTATTAGTCTAATTGGTACTCAAGTCCTAAACAAGAACACTGGAAAGTGAAGGCACTAGAGAGAGAAACAATGTGAGCTTTGGACACAAACTGGGTGTGGATAGTTTACTGTCATTTCCTTCCACTTATCAGAGAACTTGGAATCATGCTGGAAACAAACTGACACCAGCGCACAAACAAACTGCTGCAAAAGAAGAGAAACGTCACACATACTAAAATGAGATGGATGTTCGGTGCCCAGTAACTGTACAAAATAGGAAGTCCTAAACATAGCGTGGTCATGAGAATCTAATCACAGCTGCTGATCAAGATAGGGATCTCTAGAAGGCTTTTGTCCAGCACCAAGGTGCTCTGCAACACCTCCAGAAACTCCAGAAACCCAGTTGGTTAGCCATGACGTGCTGCGCGTCAACCAACCAACCTGAGCTGGTGAGGTTTCTTCAGCCATACTCTTTCTCTCTTCCTCTAACAAGATGTCAAGCCATCTTTTTGCCATGTAGTCTTTAACTGCTTCAACTCCTTGAGTTACCACTTCCGATGGGGGAATAACCAGTGGGTTCTGATCCAAATTGAGTTTTGTCAACTTGTCTAGCCGACCAAATGTGTCCGGCAGTACATGTATCTGATTGTTACTAAGATCCAGTTCCCTAAGACTGATCAGGTCGCCAAATGTTGCAGGAAGCTCTTGTAGATCGCTGAAGTTGCTGCTAAGATTCAAAATCTCGAGATTTGTGAGTTTACCGATGGCATATGGTAAACCTCGAAGTTCATTGAAGTGGGCATCCAAAAGCCGCAAAGATCTCATCTCACAGACTGATGTGGGAAGAGATCGTATCTTATTGAGATGGATCCAAAGTTTTTCCAGATTCTGCAGCTCAAATCCAATATTTGTTGGCAGGTAAGTTAGTTCATTGTAGCTTGCATCAAACTCCACCAGTGACCTGAACATAAACAAAAATGAGTTCCCCAAGAACAATCTGATAAATACTTAAGGTGGAAAGTTCTTAAGCAATACCTGCATTTTGAGATGCTATCTGGTAGTGACTTGAGCTTGTTACCAGATACATCAAGGATCTTTAAATTCATTAACAGCCCAATGGAATCAGGCAATGAAAGGAAACTATTGGAAGAAAGTCGAAGTTCCTCTAGGCATTCTAACCCTGATATGGCATCTGGAATAGCCTGTAAAAGAATCAAAGAGATCCGTGTTGTTGAATGAATTTCCAGATGCAACCAGAACATGCAGGCATATTCACTAGGAAGATAATAGTTAAGAACGAAAAACTAACAGATAAACATCTTTTGTCTGGAAGCTAGTTTATGACAGTTTGTTTGGCCACAATATTAAAGCCTGTTTAACAAAAATAGTGTATATGCAAAACATGAGGGGAGGCTCCTTCACAGTTTTTAAAGCTTAAAAACATAATATATACCAAACCAAACAATGTCATCAATCGAAATCCTCATCCAGAAAAAGCAAAACTAAATTCAGTTATCACTGATCTGCTCTTCCAAACTCCAACAACTAAATTACCACTACTATTGAACATGAATTAAGATTTCTATTGTACATAAAATAACTAAATTACTAATATATACCATTCAATATTATAACAAAATAATAAAAAAAAGAATGGTATTATATTGATATCGATCTAGATGTTTCAATATTGGTACTTGATCAAACCAGTAAATACAGATTTGTACCAGCTTGTACTGTCGAGATGTAAAACTTTGCTGCGAACACAAACCAGCTTTGAGCCGGCAGAAAGGAATTGATGCCACCTTTCTTGACTAGCTTTATTTGTTTTTGAGGTTGATTGACTAGTCTCTAATGCTGGGGAGCTCCAATATCAACAGTTTCACTGCAGTTTGGGGTTAATGCATGGTCAAAGGAAATTCTAGGATGGCAAATAGATTGGTTATTAGGGATATCAGAATGGTGGGATTTAAATGGTATGATACCTGGGGGTGAGAGAAAATAAAATTACAAAACAAGTAATTTCTTGGACTCATTCAAAATCTTATGAACTTAGTTCACGAAGGGTTACGGCCTTGCAGTACTCCACACATTGTGGGAGAAGGTACTTATTATAATTACATCAAGGCAAATAAATCATTTGTCTCTTCCTTTTCTCAGGAAGATTAATTTTGACACTTGTCTTGGTAAATAATCTGCCATTTTGATTATAAATGTCAATTATCTTATTTATTGCATTTCATTTTTATAGAATGATGCGACCTCCTTATAGAGAATGAAATCTTCAACCATACCAAATGTTGATTTCTTCCACCTTTTTCTTCATCAACTTCCTTTAATTTATCCTTAGCAATGTAGGAAATAAAGATAAAAAATATTATCATATGGCAATTTATATCTTCTTTAGGCATAGCCAAGTCACCTTTAACGGTGTTTTACTCATTTTATCCTTGACTGGTGGTTCCCGGATTTCTTCGAGAGCGCACATATTTTCTTTCATTATGTCTTTTCTATTAGTAGCACAAATCAATCTCAACATCCTTCTCAGAAGAATGATATATTGTCACTATCATTCCCATCCAACTAAAACAACATTCATAATAAATGATAATATATGACCAAATCTGTGAATCCAACTTGTTTAGACCTGCAAAAGCAAAGTATCCTCTAATATCATTTAGATAAGTCAGTCCCTAATTATTAGCGTTCTTATTATTGTAAAATATTTGCATGGTTGCCATAGTATAGAAATTTGAGACTGGTGCAACTTAGTTGCAACAATTTACTTCTGCAGACCCTTAAAAGTTAAACAAATTAAAAAAATATATAAAAAAGATAACCAATTAAAGCATCAATCATTCACAGAAATAATGGGAAACAATAAATTAATCATCTTACACATTATCAAAGTTATGTTTCGTTAGGGTTGAACTAATATCCTTCCTACAAATAGAACAGCTCAAGTGACTGGTTGTACCGAAGCGTAAATTCCGATATACTAGATTTTGAATTACCAAATATCGTGCATAATGTTCAAAATTGAAAAGGAAAATGGAAAATGACTAAAACATGTACATGTGCTACAACGGTTCTACCAGTCCTTTATGACCACAAATAAGCTTCCCAAGATAATTTGCAGCTCAAGGAAAAGAATGCAAGCTAGAGAGGAGTCAAGAACCGACCTCTAACTGGTTGTTGGACAAGTTGAGGGAGACCAAGCCTCGCAGCTTGCCAAATGCCTCGGGAAGATACCGTAGCTGTCGGCCAGAGAGGTCCACTCTCTCCAAGCAATTTCCTGATCCTTCTTGCAGAATTCGGATAACCTCCTCATTCATTCCCTCCCCCTCCTCCTGTACCACGGCAGGACCCTCCCTTACACCGACAGCCTCGCTGCCCTCGGCGGCAGAACCATACATCTTGATCAGCCTCTCCTCCGCGTCCCTCAGAAACCTCTCGTACGACTCGTGCATCTCGTCAAGCTGGACCACGGCGCGCAGGGCGACCTTCTCGCGCTCGGCCCTAGCTCGGCACTGGAGCGGATCGGTCCCCTCGGGGCACGAGGCGGTGACGATCTCCCCGAGCTGCTGGGAGAGGTCAGCGTCGATCTCGGCGATGCGGGCGCGGGCGGCGTCGACGGCCTCGTGGTCGGGGCGGTCGCCGAGGACGCCGAGGACGGCGCGGGTCTGGGCCACGTCAGCGATGACTTCGGCCATGGAGGCGAGGAGCGCCGGGTGCTGGAGGCGGGGCATCCGTCCCACCAGCTCGACATCGACGCCGACGTGGGGCGGCTGCTCGATGTCGTGGTCGCCGATGTGGGTTTGGCCGGCCTTGAAGGAGGCGATCCGAGGGAGGCGGGACATCACGTAGGATAGGATGGGGAAGGACTTGGGGTTGGGATCCATGGCCTCGATCTCGATCTCGATCTCGATCTCCCAGAGAAGAAGCAGAAAGAAAGAATTGGGGTAAGCAGCTCTGTTCGTCCTGCAGCAATAGATGGGAACCAAGAAGCGACAGGTAGAGTGAGACCGGTTCTGTGGGACAATCTGGACCGCTTGCACAAATCTCAAAGCCATAATCGTCTTCGTCATCGATGGTTGATCACAAATTTCGGTATATATATTTTAATCCTAATTTAGTACGTAATCAAATCGAGTATATATACCATTCTCATCAGCCATCAGCCCCGAAGGATCAGATTTTGTCCAAAAATACTTGGGGTTCTTCGAATCAAATTATATTTTCTCGTCTCTATATAAGTTTCCGTGAGAGTGTGTTCTTCGAATCTACACATAGAACACCTGAATTAGTAGCTTCATCCTCGATCGAGTGGAATGTCCAATCACAAACGAAGTGCAAAAAAGATACTACTGATGGAATAAAACCAAAGTAGTAAAACAACAAAAGACGACGACTACTGCAGATTACGACGAACAACGACATCACCCTCAACAGAGCTGACGAAGAACAGAAGCCAATCTACGTTACCTGCAACGCTCGGCCAAATGGCTACTAATGTTGCCGAGCGAGAGTAGCGATGACTATGGATATCATCATGTAAAATATTTAAGCGTAGAATAGAAATGAGATGTTGCAGATAAATCGTACGGTCGGATATGGAGTGGATTCAATCAGAGCTGCTCCAGCCGTTCGTTGTAGAGATCATCAGGCTGAGGAACTTGCTGGTGAGGGAGGCCTCGGGGCTTCTCATCCTTCCCTTCTCTTCTTCTTCCTTGATCTAACCCATTTCTCTCTGTCGTAGAGTTCTCCTCCTCCTCCTCCTCCTCCTCCTCCTCCTCCTGAGGCAGCTCTCCTTCTTCTCTCCGACTCCTCCTCCCCGGCTCCTTTCTCTCCTTTTCTTCTTCCATCTTGTGTCCGAGCTGCTGTTCAACTCTCACAGCTCTCTCTCTCTCTTCTTCTTCTTCTTCGTCTTGTCTCTCCAACTGCAACTTCTGTGTTGTCCCGGTTCTGGTCGCTGAGATGATCTTGACACGTTGCATGAGATCGTTGTTTTCTTCTGAAAGGTTTCAGGTTCATACGCGTGTTTTGATTCGTTGTGTTCATTCAAGTCAATTTGAAGTCAATCATGACGTAGTTTAAAGTTCTAAGACCATCGCTTATATGAGATTGATTGTTCATCGACAAATCGGAAATAGCCGTCTGAATTGGTCTCTTCATTCGTTCTCATCAACTTCGAGTTGACTTCGATCAATATTATTATCTAAAATTCAAACAGAATCTGAAAATTAGAACCTTAGATTCTGTCTGTCGAGTTATTGAAATGAAAAATCTTCAGATCATCACCAAATGACTCTTGTTGCTCATTATTGAATACAACAATGTTCTTATGCATCTTAACTCTGATTCAAAACATGATGCAGTGGATTCCGACGCCACAGTCGCAAAGATGCTGGTCGACAACAAATGTGATTTGGAGAACATCAGAAATATATCTGTCGATGAAGGAAAAAGCCCTGCAGAAGCTGAAGGGCTGTTCTTTATCGAGACCTCTGATCTTGATTCTACGACTTTGAGATTGTCATCGAGGACATGTATAATAACCTTAGCAGGAAGGCTCTGAACTCTGATTCATACAAACCAGAATTGTCTCTCAACAGTGTAAGCCTTACAGGAATGGGAATGATGAGACAAAGCAGACTTCAAGCAAGTTCTCCTGCTGCTGAAACTATTTTTTGGTGGTCCAACAAATTTGAACAAGTCGCAAGAGATTTCTCATTGTCTCAGATACTATACCAAAGAATGGCTTTTGTTTGAGGTTTTTGGTTTTTCATTAAGTCAACATGGAGCCCAAATCTATGACACTATGAGCAAGCATGTAATCATTATTTTTTTTTTTATATTGTGGCTGCCATATTATAGGTTTCTCATGATGAGAGTTATGTAAAAACTTAATATTCAAGTTCTTTTAGAGAAAGTAAAACTATCTCTGTTGATCTGATGGGAGGTTTGAAGAAGTGAGGTGATAGGAAATATTCCGATATCAATCATAGTTCATAAGTTGAGAGCCACTAAAGAGCTGAGGTAGGAGATAACAAGGCATCTTCCTGATGTCGAAGATGATCGAATTGACAGCCGACACCCCCGGATCGTCCTCTATTGTGTAGGTGCTAAAGAGATCGAGCTTATCGAAGTCCTATCTTGAGATAACCCCGAAGGTTCATAGATCACCTCAGAACAATCCTTGTCGATCCTTATTCAACTTCTGTCTTTTAGCTCGCCCTCGGACGAATTTTTTATGATGATCTTATATTTTCGAGACAAGATCAAGTTGTATAGACTCCCGATCCATGATATTAAGTTGTTAGCATCAGAAAATCTTTATTTGTTAAAATGAATTGAGATTGAAGTATAGCTAAAGATTACATCTAAAGAATTATCAGCTTTTAAAATGTGTATGTAATCTTAAGTTTATGTAATGTTTATAGGATAACTATAGATTACATCTATAGGACCACATACATAATGTGGATATCAAAGTCCACTGAAGAAGGCTCTTCTACTGCATGATGGCTCCCTCCAGCTAATAGAGTCCTCTGAAAATTCAAGGATTTTTACTCCCCAACTTCTCAAGATGAGTGAAACCTTACTGTTCTCAGTAGTACAATTATTGCAGCTGTAATCAATTGAAGTGACAAAAGCCAGAGTTACTACATTCTAAATCCTCAACATGTGATGGAGATGGCATTCCCCTGTTCATTTGCCTACAGTCATTTGCTGGTCCCTTTCTCTTCACTGACCACAATGCCAAGGCAGGTGGAGCAGCTGACAACTCATTAATGCCTCCCACCCACAGGAACAAAAGACCAGCTCTGTGATCCAAAGCCAAGAAACATGGCAGATCCCTTCTCGGGATTCAGTGTAAAGCGAGGCCTGATCTCCCTGGCATTGCTTCTCTTCCTCCTCCTGGAGAGCAGCACCTCGAGGCAGGTGATGGTGATGAAGAAGAAGATGCCTTACGGTGGACAAGAGGATGGGATGGAGATGGAGATGAGCACAGAGGAGAACAGGAGGCTGCTGTGGGCTGCTTCAGGGAAGAAGTACATCAGCTATGAGGCACTCAAGGGGGATGTGGTGCCCTGCACCAAGCTCGGAGTCCCTTACTACAATTGCCACTCCTTCCCAAGTGCGAACCCTTACAACAGAGGTTGTCAGGTCATCAGTGGCTGCAGGGGTGATAGCCCTTAGAAGGAACGGTGTGAAGCTTCAGGTGAGAGAAGCTTCCCCCATGTCACTACTGTTTTCCTCAGGATGTAGTAGCTTCACCATCGTTACCACTTCTTCAAAGGGATGCAATTGATCCATCCACTAGTAGCTATTTGCTTTTCCTTTGGGCTATCATAAAAATCTCAAGTCAGATGCTTGTTTGGAGTTGATTGATGTTTGTATGTTGCGATCTATGGATAGATAACCTGCTGTTAAGTGTCCATTACACATGAGAAGCACTCTGTTCCCTGTTGATGATGCACAAAACTTGTTCCCAAAGAACAACTTTAGATACTGAGGAAAAGGAAATTAAGAGGGTTGGAAGAAGAGGCAAACTATTTGCAAACATTGTTGACTTGCATTCATAGATGGTGAAAGATCCAATTGCATATGCAAAATACAAGAAGATGATACTGATAGAGATGGATATAAAATATACAAAATATATAAAAAGACAAGTCTGATTATTATTATTTATTATTATCTTTTTTTCTATTTTTTATAGAAAAATCCCTCTATTCATTGTGATACGAAGTTAAAAAGTAAGAAGAATAAAAGCCACTATAGATATTAGGGTAGACAGTCTGCATCATATTTTATAGAAAATTATGATTTCATTAGAATAGAATGGGTTCAAAAAACTCAAATAGGGTTTGAAATATTTTTATTTTTGATTAATTGAGACTCGTCACATAAAATTTAAAATATTTGTTGGACATGCCATGTTAGGTATCCATGATGCCATATTACAGTATATCATTTAAAAAAAATATTCTCTCATTAATTGAGTAGTTATAAGAATAATATTATATAAACTCTTCTCAAGTATGGTTTTTTTGCTTGAAACTAATCAAATGGAAACTTATGAGTTTAAGATGTTTATGGACATAAGTTTTTTTTTTTTTTTTTTTTTTTTTACGTAAAGTGATTGATATATTGGACATAGATACCTTTAGCCCCTCGAATTGAAGTGGGACAAAAGACATGATATATGAGTTTTTTTTTTTTTTTTGTCCTTAGAAAAGTTATCTTTGATCCAATCTTGAATACTTGACGACTTCGACATGACGATATTCGACATACAAGTTAGATCAAATTAATTTAGTCTGGATGGATATATAAACAAGTGTTTTAATGTTAGCAGGGGAATAAAAACAAACTTGTAAGGCATCATACTTTGTCTAAAATATTAATGGAATTCCTTATTATTTGCTTTAACGGCTATACTAATGAAGTGAAGAAACAAGAATCGAAGAATTAAGCTTTATGATGTACCCCACAGCATCCTTGTAGTTGCTCCAAATACTTCAGCTGTTTCGACGACCATCTCTGACGTCTCTGTGAACGCCTGCGGGCAGTCCGCCGAGCGCTATCTTGCTCTCCTCCAGTAGTTCGGCGATGGCCGACGTTGTGAGCTGGAGTGACCCTGTCGCAACGCTCATCACTCGACATGACCATGTCCTTGAGGAGCTCCACAACGTACTGCAACACGGACACAAGAAAGCAGCGGGCGAGTTCGAGTGCATCGTAGTAGGCTTCTCCGGCGGTCTTAAAGAGGTGGCCAAAGACTACCATGACAGAAACTGCAGCACTTGCAAAGGGCTGCCAACGAGACAATAACCCAGAACATGAACTGCAGTAGAAGAAATGTCATTTCTCTTTTGTTTCCTTGTGTAATGTGTTGCTGTGGTCCTCTTGGCGTAGGGACAGATTGCTCGGAAGAGAAGGGGAAGGGAATAGTGTTTCTTAGAAGAAGAGATGTGGAACAACAAGCATTAATGGCTTTTGTTGGAGAAGTACTTGTGGCCGCCTCAATAGTTTGGCATTGTAGTTTGGAATTACAAGTGGGAAGTAATTGGTAAGAGAATCGAAAAAGCATTAATTACATATTATCTTATATAATTAATTATCTTTAATATTTTAATCTTTATAATTTTTAAAAAATTATGTTAAGATCCTTAAACTTAAACATATGCTAACTTTATCTCACTTCCGTTTGTCACTGAGCATATGATATTTTTATCAACATAATTGACGACGTAGAGAGATATAAGATTAAATATTTATTTTCGTAAATATAAAAATCCTAATATAACTTTTTGAAATATAAGAATTGAAATGTTAAAAATATCTAACTACAGAAAATAATATATTTTTTATATTATATAAAAATATATAATATAAAAAAAATATTTTTTGATAAAAAATCTACTATATATATATATATATATATATATATATATATATATATATATATTCTCCAATGGCAATGCAGGAGAGAAATGTAATTTAATTATTCCAATACAAGAAAAAAAATCATAGCTTATTTATCACCAGAAAATACAACAGTAATAAAATATATAAAAAGGAAAACTTGCTTTCAGAATTTTTTTTTCTTGCCTTTTATTTTATCTTTTTAATATGCTTGTGGAGCTGTTCTACTCTGCCAAAGGTAGACCTCAAATCATCTCTTAGACAGATTCTCCCAGTTTGTCTTCAAAGAGTTTGGAAATTAACAGACAAAAATCATCCTTTTTTTAAAATGAGAATAGGTCAAAATTCTTTAAAACCAATTGAAATTACCAAGAGATGAATCATACATATTCTTAGCTGTTAGTTGTATAAATTTCACTATATAAGCAGGATGCACACTGTTTAGAGACTGTCAACTATATGTTTCCGAAGATGGAGAAAGGAACTCTTCCACTACCATATAGAGTGATCAAAGACTGCATAATATCTTTGAAATGTGATGGTTAGATGTCACTTGCTGATCCAGAAAATTCATTATATTAGTCTATCAAAGTAACCAACCTTGATAAACATACACAGGCTGATTAAAGAGGAAATGCTTCTTCTTTGAGAATTCCTCCCATTTGCATCCTCCAAGATATATCTACTAGAGATGACAGTTCCCTGAAAAGGGATAACAAGAGTATGCTACATCAGCAGATCCATGCAAACAAAAATGCATCAATGCAGATGCTCCAATAAGATAACACACCATTGAGGGTTTGCTTATTGAAATTTCATAACAAAAAGCAGTTGCCAAATTGATGTTTAGTGTGGTGAATAAGTCGAGAATAGTTAACTTGCTAATCACAATAGTGAACGGTGCCAAAAACATTATAATATCTGTAGTCCACATCTGATATATGCAACACATGAGTCAGTACTTATCTGAGACATTAAAAATATCCAAATTTTAATGAATGACCACGACTAAGAAAATATCAAACACTGATCATAATTATTTAACTTATGTGTAGCTATTTTGATTGCAGGTACCCACAGACATAGGTGACACAAACAAGTCTGTTCTCATGTTATGGATATAAAACTATATTACAAAATCATGTAAATGGAGATAAACTATAACCAAGATCTACAACATCCAAAGCACCCAAAAATCAAAATATATATTTGATAAATCCAGTCAGCTACAAGAAAAAAGATATTTATCCTAGCTTTGATGCTGAGTCACAGTGCCTAAACTAAACATGATTAACAGGATGACAACATATGCTCTGTAAGTAATCTGGTTATTAGTAAAGCATTTAGACTAACAATTTAGATAGATGATATATAATGCCCAAACCACTTGGTTTATAAAAAAGAATTTTGACCAAAATTCTAACTACGATAGACTTCTACTTCTTTGCTCTTGTAGAGTGCAAACTCTCTTATTTTTCAACACACAGTACAATGACATCAGCAAATTTCACAAGGTCTATAACCCTATGGCTACATACCAAATTTTTATTACAAGTGGAGATTTCCTAGATGCAAAGACATGAATTGTGTAGCACACATACCAAGATTCTTATCATTTTTAACAAAAATATTGCAATTACTTGAAACATTAGCACCGTCTCCATTGCAACTTCTTTTTCCTTTTTCAAAGTTACCAAGGGAAGCAAGATTATAGGGACACAGATGACAAATATCTCATTAGTTTCAAAGAAGTTCAGAATTATATTGACAACATTGTCTTCACCATGACAATTTGATGATATCTTTGCACCTTGAATTGTTTCATCTATCATTGTAATAATCCAAATATCTAGAAAGACAAATTTCTTAAAGGACAAGAGTTTGATAATCAAGCAATAAAGTATAAATTGGCAGTTAAATTACTCTATGGATAAAACAATTATTGTCCCAATATTGCTTTAAAAAATGATGTGACAGGTGTTAACTAAATTTCTCTTAGTACTTTTCTTTCACATGTAAAAAAAAAAAAAGGTGGCATATTCCTAAAACAGAAGACAACAAACAGAAAAAGCAAACACACTTTAGATCATGGCTGACGACAAGTATTGTTAGTTCCTTCTTTAGATGCTTTAGCAACTTCACAACATCAGCCCGAGCCTTCCAATCTGGTTAAAAGAAGAATCATAACAAATGAGGTAGAAACAAATTTTTTTATCCTCATAAAACATAACAATGTATATATAAAAGTAAAGGGGACACATCAGGAACTCAAGAAACCATCCATAAAGAGTTAAATGTTGTATCATCTTTCAAAAAGCAATTCACAGGAGAATTATCTATAACATCCAAAACAAGATAAAACGGTATATATTCTAAAATTATTTTAGTGCAAACAAGTTTGATGTTGAGGAGATCAACAACAACTTCATAGTTGTTTAACAGGTATAATTGATCATACCAAGACCTGCAAGTGGCTCATCTAGTAACAGTAGTTGTGGTGTCTGAACCTGAAAATCATAGAAGATAGCACGTCACAAAAGGAGCAATTATTTGATCACACATCAGCCATAACTAAATTCCTGTTCGCTCCAGCATCCCAAAAAAAATTCTTACTAACTGGATTGCCAAGGCAAGGCGCCGTTTATAGCCACCACTCAGAGAATGAGGATCTTCATCCAAAGATATTGTATTTAAACCAACCTGGAATTCCAGCATAAGTATCAATGAACCAGTGACTGTAATTTCCAAATTTCTCAAAAGGTCATGCAATCTTCTTAGTAAGCTCTAACATGAAACCATTTTTTAGGGGTAATACTGACAAAGATATCAAGGTAGCAAGTTTTCTGTTCTAAAACAGAACAGTGTTGGAATATCTAGAACATACGAACTTCACACAGAAATAAGAAAGTTATGTTTACCGAATTAACTGCATATTGCAAATTCAAAGCAAGTTGTTCTCTCAATGTAAAATCTGCCTTCTGCCTTGGCCACCCAAAGGTCATTTCCTCGAGAATGGTATCAGCTAAAAAGTACCTAATGTATTAGAATTTCAAACTAGTAAGGAAAAGAAACAACAATCGCTGCTATAAAGAATAAAACAAAGCATCTTTATTTGTTCTTATCTCTATGGGATCAAATGTAATGGATAAAGTTACCTTGACCATATAAATTGACTTGTGAAGATAGACCAAGGTTAAAGGTTCAATTAAAGTGGTTCATCAATAACTGGAAAGTCCTATTGTGCTCCTAAATAATTAATCAAGCCTATCATTGCAGAACGATTGTTCTGATATTAGGAGCCAAAATACTTCTTAGATAATGTTAAAGTAGAACATTGAAATCATATAATCATTCTAGATGACCAAGCAAATTTAATTCTTATGAGAGTTTCTGAACTCAACACATTCCTTGATGCACTTCTGAACAATACGAGAAGGTAGGTATTCCATTAGAGAAATTTCTATTCTATTACAGTTGATCTAGAATAATTATGTTAGCATGAAGAGCAAATAGCAACCTTAATCTGAAGCATTTTTGTCCCTCATTTCCCAAGTTAACAGGTTTTGCACAATTAAAACCAATAGATCTTTCAATTTATTAGAATATAATCTTGCACACTAAAATCAAAAGCACTTGTTTTTTCAGACAACAATGATGGGATATACTAAAAGAACTCCTAGAAATCAAACCCACTAAGCCAATTATATCGTTCTCTTGTCAACTGGAATAGTAATATAACTATATATAGGTTAGATTATCGTGAGGAGAACTTCTCAGAAATCTAAAACCTGACAGGAAAAGATATTAATTGAAATCCTTTTGTTATTTAAAGTAAGATAGAAAGACACATATGAGTTTCATGATTGGAAAACAATACAAGAACCATTTAGTACCTCTCAGGAAACTGAAACACAATACCAACCCTTTCTGGTGCTAATGGTTCAGGGGAGTCACTTGGTTTTCCATCATACCCATATCTTTGCACAATGATTGACCCAGATGTAGGTTTGGATAATCCAGCCAGCAGCTGCATTAAGGAATCAAAAAGAGTGAACTAAAGAAAGGGGCTTCAAGTGGACCATCAGTGTCCATGAATAATAATACACTAGGTCTGGAGGCAAACATGCAAGAGAGTAGTTTTTCCACTTCCGCTTCGTCCAAATATCAAACCAAAGCTGCAGGAACCAACAAACAAGTTCAGTAATGAACAAGGAGCTTTTCAAATTTGCAATTTTACTGGCTAAAAGTGGATTAGGTCATTGCTCACGTACCTTTTCTCACGAAGGGACAAACTAACTTCATTCAAGAGGTTGTGCTGAGTCCCAGGTGGCCGATAGTTGACTCTCCTTACCTAAAAACAAAAATCAACTGCATAATTACAAAAGATGACAATGTTCGAAACCACAAAAGATTTATAATGGATGCGACGTATTAGAAGAAGAAATAGATACTCGGAATTTGCACAAAACTTTGGAAAAAACTGTGTCTGATAAAATGGGAAGATCAAGCTGTCAAACTTATAACTCCTAACGAATGCAACATCATGCCAAAATGTGCCATCCTATGAACAATCCAATCAGCTTTGCTAATTATATATCCGGCCGAAAAAGAATCATAATATAAGGAGAGAAGATGGTCATCTTCTCCAGTTTTGACGTATCGAAACCAGCTCTCTTCACATGAATCACCGGTTTCTGTCATCGAATGTGGTAGCTAACTTACCCCTACAATCCAACAGTCAAAAAAAAAGATACAAAGTTTAATCGGCAGAGGAAAGGGACTTACTTCGATGCAGGAATGGTCAGATGAGATCCGAAGTGCTCGTGATTTGGTAGCAACCCTTAGTAAGAATATAAAATGAAGGAATTGGTAATAGGAGATATTTTAGAGGCATTGCAAAGCACAATTCGGAGCGGGCTATATATATATATACATATACCGCACAAAAGACTAGAAAGTTTCTAAGAAGCAATTGGTCAAGCACCTCACCTCCGATATGCGGAGGGTACCATCTCGGCCGCGCATAACTTGTTGTGGCGGAACCCGGAGGAGGGAGAGCCATAGCAGAACGCCATAGAAGCGGAATTGACGGAGGCGGCTGCTGTCTTTCGGCGGCGGACGGTGCTCGCAGCTCGTCTCTTCGCAGGCTGCAGGCCCGTAGCCGGCTGAGCAGCGGACAACCGAGGGGAAAAAAAGATCGCTCCTTTCCGTATTAAGAAGAGGGGGCCCGAATCGACGAGCCAAAGATCCGACCCGAAACGTAGGGTTCGGATCATATTTCTCGATCCTATAAGCTTATCTATGACTGATGATGTGCATCAATTCGAACCCGACCCAAACTTTTGGATACACAAACTAAACCCGGTTCACTTCCCTAATCCTAATTAGCTACCTTTGTTTAATGGATCCAAATCTTAAATCAATGAGATGTATTGTAAAACCAAGAATCTTAAATCGAGTAATAAATTTTAATTGGATCTTTTGCATTTTGATTTGTTCCCTAAGATGTTAATTAGTGTTCCAGAACTATATTCAATATGCATATAACAAAAAAGAGTCCTAAATGTGTTTCTAAGATCCTATCAAATAATCTCAGTAAACATCATTTCTGATTTATGAATAGCTCGACTATTTTATGAATCTAAATGTCAAAAATATTTTATCAGGTACATCATCGGTGTAATTTTTGTGGGACAAAGATTCTTTCATCTATTAGTATGAATCCAAGAAAATTACATTAATCAATCCTCTTACGAAAATAAACCTATTTTAATTGCACGAATCCAGTTACGATGAGCCAGTTTAGAAACTACATGTATCAGGTTGGGCTTGAGGTCAGGTATCACCAGCCCGGCCCGTGCCACAGCTGACGGTAAGCTTACCTCCCCGACCGGACACCCATGGCGGTGCTAAAAAAGGGCAGATCTGGGGATCAGAATGAGGGTTTGCCAGGATTGCTCGAGTCTCCTTCTTCTCCCTTCGATCCGCTCAGGTTCTTGATTCTTCTGATCCATCCAGGGTTTTCGTTTGTCGAATTCAATTTAGATCTCGATTCCTCTGTTGAATTCGGCATTTTGTTTGATGATCTCTGGCATCTCGAATTGGATTGGTTTGGGGGTTTCAGACGAAGTTGCTTCCCCATCTCGAATCTGTGTAAGATCTTCTGTTTTTGTTCTTGATTTCAGATGGACTGGCAAGGGCAGAAGGGCGCGGAGATTGTGATGCAGATCATGCTCGTCGTGTTCGCGATCGCTGGTTTGGGGACCGGATACACCATCGGCTCCTTTCCGACGATGATGCTTACATACGCCGGTGGAGTCGTGCTTACCGCACTGATCACTGTGCCCAACTGGCCCTTCTTCAATCGCCACCCCTTGAAGTGGCTGGATCCGAGTGAAGCAGAACGCCATCCGAAGCCGCAGGTCAACGTTGCTGCTGCCTCCAAGAAGAAGGCACCCAAGCACAAATAGCAGTAGGTCTTGTAGCATTCAGTTGACATCGTTCAAGTTAAGGTTGCGGAAATGCTTTAGTCTAATGCTTTCCAAGGTATTGTCTCAAAGGACTTTATTCTCATATATGCTTAATTAATTATAATTTTGAAGGAAATTATTATTTTCTTTTCTTGTTTCTTAATTTTGAGTTAATTTACATTGGAATTCATATAATTCTAAAAATAAAATAAATAATCTTATTTATCTTATATTGACGAAAAATATTCCATTAAATCAATGAGGATAGCAATGCCTGAGCCACCAGCAGCAGCATTACCTGTGGAAGCTGATGGAAATGGTGATCCAGAGGGTCACTGCCTGCATCAGCCAACGCTCACCTCCACCCATCTCGCCATGGTCGAAGCAAGGATGCCCCACGTAGAGATCTTGGACCATGTCCGACAGGTGCAGGATCAATGAGAATGAAGTGTTCGACGAGCTTGGATGAAGGAGAAGATCCAGTTGCTGACCAGAGCTTGCCTCAAGGAGTACAGGAGAACAGCAGAGTGGGATGTGAGGGAAAGGCTCGCATCAGTTGGCCTCGCTGAGAAGGGGTACAAAGTGGAGGAGATTTCTTGGTCTCCATGCAATATTTGCAGACCTTTTCAAGTCAAAGTATCAGCATGTTATAAAATAGGAATAAGATATAAGTTCCAATTAAAAACATAAACCATTAAAATGTTATGAATTTAAATAGGGAGTTGACGAAATATAACACGAGAATATTGTTCTAAGTATTAGAAAACAAGAATCGGTCTTCCACTCTCTCCTACGCGGACGTATAAGAGAAGTAGAAGTTTGGAAAGAGTATTTATTGTATGCAAATGTTGCGAAATGGGTGGGGTATTTGTGGCCTTTCCATCTACTTGGACGATGCCACATGGCAGCGTGTGGCACATCTTCAATGATAACGAGTCAGCATGATTGTGAAATCAGTGGTGCGATTGACATTTCAGATCCACGGGGTGCTTAGTGGGACATAATGTATCTTCAAGTTATCCATCTGGCCCCTCCAGAGTGTTTCGACACATGAAAAGGTTTTGGTCATGGTGTCTTGTTTAACGAGCAATTAGACCATGTCATTTGTTGTGAACATTATTATATTGACTTCAATCGTAGGGTTATCAAGCGTTTAATGGTTGGATTCAAGCACATTATTATTGCCAAGACACTTCGTAGCCATACTCATCTACATCTTCATCAAGGATACTTGTCAAATTTGATTCCATAGTCATCGACGGATACGTCATGGTTGGACACAGTCATATCATCATCACATCGAGGGATGCTTTGTGACCATTTCAACTGCATCATCATTAGAAATGATCATATTCAATCGTATCATCATCGAATGTTAGTGATTCCATCGTATAGGAATCGTTGACATCAATGTTACTTGCAATGAAAATAACCTTGTCAATGCAATAATTTGATCCTTTATAATATCTTAGTGATCACTGCATCGTGAAGTAGGGAAAACCCTAATTAAGGTGCATGTAGCCCTATGATGTTAGTCATTAGGAGTAACGTTGACGTTCATGATTTGATCACATCAACATTGAACCCGGGTCATGTTAGTCGTATTATTATCATAGAAGAGTGCTTTGGGTTGTGTTGAAAGCATTTTTTATCTATTTCAATTGCATTGTTGTTATAGAGAGTGCTTTGAGCTATGTTGGTTGTATTGTTATCATAGGGAGCACTTCAAATCATTTCAGTTGTGCTTTAGGTCAAGGGCAGGGCACCCTTGCTAGAGCAAGCAGGTTAGCTCAATGATGTCCTTACGACATGAGCCCTCCTTCTAATGTCAACATGAGGGAAAAAATATTAGTAATGTTCGAATCAACCTCACTCTTGATTCAAGCCCACATGTATAAAAGATCTAAGGTGGTCGAAGGGAAGGCTAAGATGCTCATCGGGGATTGAGGTGGACTTGAATGCATTCTCATGTAGGAAGATTGAGGTTGAACAAGTATTCTGACCTAGTCTCTCCAACACTCAAGTTAGTAACTGACGATGATGGAGTAAAATTTAATAAAAGTAATTAATCTCGATTTTTATACCTAAGGTAGTATGGTTAATTAAGGATAATAGTTTATAGAACGTTCCTTTCCCTATCATTTTAAGGTATGAGTGAAATATTCCAAAATTCCTTAATGGCAACTTTAAATTAATGTCCATATGGCTCAATTGTTGATCGAGTCTTTCCCTCTCTTTGCTAACTATTTGTCATTTGTTACCATGTGTTAAGTTGCTATCAAGAGAGGATATTTTTCCTATCAAGTAGCATAGGTGAGATCCTCGTGGGTGGCTATAAAATTCTTTAAATCCTTGGAGATATTTAGTATCATATAGTCGATTAACATCAGCTAATTGAGAGTAGATCACCAAATGATAGAATAGTGTTGTAGGCATAATGAATGTCTATAATTATAAATTTGATTTTATGATCTTTAAATATTTTTGGATTTTGAAGGTAACATAGAGGATTGTCCTGCGAGGGACATGACAGAATTACATATGTGAATATGGATTCCATATTTTTAGAAGAGAAGCTAATTTTTTTAAAAGGTATTGAAATAAAAGATATCGACTTAGCTTTTTATATTGATCAAGATCTACTTTAATAAAGCATTTAAGATCGCTCGACCTCTTCTTTTCTAAATACTATATCAAGATCTCCATGTAACTTATGCATTTTTACTTATGCTTCTTTGCATTGGATTTGCAAGTAGGAGAATTCCGAAAGTAAAATCGTATGCTAATATTCTTAGGTTTTTTAAAGATCATAGTTAAAGAACCTTTTATTAGTAAACTTGGGTAACCATCCAAATGACTTGAGAAGTTAACCCAGAAAAAAGTTATGTTGAATCATTTGCCCTTTTTTGTTCTGCCTACATCAAATCGTCAAACAAGATGGTATCAAGTTGACCTAACTATGAGATGACAAAAGGATTGACATGCCAAATGCATGAGATATGATGTATCGTCATATTATCCACATGTTAATACCCCCTTACAGTTCTATGCAACAAATGCATAACATTATGACTCATGTTAACATTACGAGTTCTTGATTCACGTGTTGGGATGAATAGACATCCATTTTAGTATTACTATGAGATGATATTACGATCGACACGTCAAATCCATGATATGCTCAGTGGGTTATGATGTGTTCTCATATTATCCACGTATTTTAGCATCACTATGAGATGATATTATGGTCGACACGTCAAATCCATGAGATGCTTAGTGGGTTCTGACGTGTTCTCATATTATTCACGTATTTTAGCATCACTATAAGATGATATTACGGTCTGACACGTCAAATCCATGAGATGCATAGTGGGTTATGATGTGTTCTCGTATTATCCACGTATTAATCCTCCTTTGTCGATGGTGATATGCCCTGTGCTCTCAACGAGAAATACACCTCCCAAAAATGACTTAAAAGTAAAACTATGATATTTTATTTTTGATAAATGCTCTATCAGGTACGTCAACCTTGTCAACCTTGACAGGGATGCAGGCCCTCAGGATATCTTGGCCAAGAAATGCAGCCACCCAAAAGCTCTCGCTCCAAATGCAATGCTTGTAATCCTTTTGACTAAAAGCATTGGTGTGTTTGATAGATATGATTCTTTCCCCATAAGTTATCATTTTTTTTGATAAAATAATCATAATATTTATTTTGATATCAGAGCAGAACATGTGTTCATATTTGTCTGACACTTAATTAATAATATTTATTTTTTCATATCAAACAATTTATCACATGAAGACATAATTTATATTGCTTATAAAGTAGATTATTTCGGACATCATTTACATCATGGATGTATGTGAGAAGTACATATATTATCTACATATAGTTCTTGTTTTTCTTTTAAATTTTATAATTATTTTTTCATATATTACATTCAAGTTTAAGTTGGAGGTTCCTCAAAGATAATTATGTTATATTAATCATTGTACTACAACTAATTATTTCACTTGGTATATGTATGTATATATATATATTATGTGATACATACCACGGAAAGTGAATCCGCCGAAACACCCGAGGGTGATGGGTGAGCTTTTGGTCCGTGGCCCCACCTCGGATATCGGCGGGCCCACCATCAAAACGACCTTCAAAGAGCGGGGTCCGGATCCTGCGTGGGCCCACCTTCGTGACCAGTGAATCTCCCGGCCACCACGCGTACTTCCCCCGGTTACGTTTCTGATGCGCCCAAGTTCGTCACCTCCTTTGCGCATTCGGAGATCCCACTGGCTCCCAAACCCCGGCCCCCACAAAGAGACCCACTCATACCAACCGATCAACAGCCTCCACGTCGGCCGCCTTAAATCACCTCAGGCACATCGTACCGTGGTAGAGGACGTATATAAAGGCAGAATACCCACCCCGGATCTGTGCGAGTAACAGGATTCTATTTACTCGAAACGGCGTGGGCAAGATTAGGAGACGAACTCCGAGTACCAAACCCTCGCGAGAGACGAGCAGCGACCGTTTTGATCTCGTTGATCGATAAGATCACCGAGATATGATCTTTCGATCGGTGGGCGGTGACGGGGGTGAATCCATAGACGTGCAGGGGGAGGACGAGGGGCGGAAGGATGGAGGATCGGGAGGAGTACCGGAGGAGTCGTTCTTGGTTCGGCCCTCCAACTTCGGCATTGTGGACAGAGGGATCTACCGCTCGGGGTTCCCCGCTGCCGACAATTTTCGTTTCTTAGAAGGGCTCAAACTTCGATCCATCGTGTGAGCCGCTCGTGATCCTTTTTCGTTTCGCCGCGTCTGAAGTTGTTTTCTCGATGTGTTGTCGCCTTCTTTTCTGTTCGGGGTGACATGGTCGGTGCAGATGAAGTGGGGATTTGATTGCAGGTACTTGTGCCCGGAGCCCTACCCGGAGGTTAATGCGGAGTTCGTGCGCTCCCATGGAATTCGTCTGTTCCAGTTCGCGATCGAAGGAAGCAAGGTAAATAAATCTTCATTCTTCTCGCGTAATTTTTGTTTAGAGACCAATTTCTCAAGACATTCTTTTGAAGGCAGATAACGAATTTGATGTGATTTCTGGTTGAAGATCGGCGTTTTATGCAACGCTGATAAATTTGAGTTTAATCATCGTCATTAGAATTTTATGGTAATACTTCTCAAGCATATATGAGGAACTCTTTTGAGAGGGTTTCTGGTCAACAGAGGCATCTATTTTAGATGTCAGTTTCGTACGGCATGTGATGAAGTGAAAAGGATTAGCATACGAGTGTTTCCCCATCAAAAACACGTCCTTCATACAAGATTGGAGTTAACAATCTGAGGCGTCTGGATGTGACATTGGATTATATGAATGTCGAAAATTCATCTCTAGGAATAATAATCTAGATATATGTATTAGAATTTTATCAATTTTTGTGCATTTGTGAATTTAAGGAAAATATTTTCTATATTTCTTAGGTTATCTGAAATGTTCTACAGTAGATTGAACCCTTATCGTCACTCGGGTATTTAATGGAATCATAAGTTGAACCAGATCTTACTAGCTAGAGTTCTCTACATGTATTCATCATTTCCTAAGCCTATGCCGTTGTGCATTGCCAATAATTGTAAGCCAACCATCTTCTTTATTGAATTCAACAGGACCTACATTGTTCTAGTCATTATCTTGTCATCTATTTTCTTTATCCCATGTTATAATAGAAAGCCATATTTTTTTCCAGAAGAATCTTTGTAATGATCACAAGATATAGACTGCCGGTAGTTGGTCCTAGCTGTGTTGTTGTTTCTGTTCCATCTGTACCTTGCATTGGTGTCATGAATCCTCCATTTTGTGGTGAAAAATTGTAGGTCACTTTAGACTTTTCTGCTGTTATACCACCTTCTCTTAGTTGATTAGCTTTTAGCAGAAATTATGTCTATCTTTGTTTTGTTCCAAGGCACTTTTTTGTTAATTATGACATGGAATCTGAGTATAACGAAGTTGCTGGATAGAGGCACATCATGTTCTTTGTAAAACTCAATACCTAAAAAGAGTTGTCTTTCCTTCCTTCCATAATAAAAATGGTAACCATACAGTTGTTGCCAGCAGTTTATGTCAGAAACTCTTCCCTGTTGGATAATCATCTTTGACCAGTTAACTTCCCAATTCCTGTATTGACATGTGATGAAAGATGTCACATTATAAATGCATTGAAATGTCACAGTTGTTATTGAGGGTTCAAGTTGGATTTAGTCACAGGAAAAATTGGACCTGACGAGGGAAAAGCTGGAACTCTTAGGTCATGTAGTTGGTCATGAGTTTTGTTGATTAGATCAAATTGACCCGTGTCTGAGAATATTGAGAATACTCTATAATGTTCTTGAAGTGCCAATTATACTATTAGCAATCTTTCTCTATATAAATATTTCTGGTTTTTTTAACTCTGTGATACCGGAATAGCTAATATCTATTGTGTTCCGTAATTCTACATGCTTTATTATTCTTGTAATCAAGGTTTTGCATCTGTAGGAGCCTACTGTGGCCTTACCAAAAGATACCATCATGATGGCTCTCAGAATCTTACTTGGTACAGAAATAGTCGAAAGCTCAATTTTTTTTTTCGATTCTCTTTGTTTAAATTATAAGCTGATTATGGTCGTCGAGATTCATTTGATTAGCCTATCTCTTAATGTTATTTTGTTACAGACGTAAGCAATCACCCTATTCTGATTCACTGCAAAAAGGGGAAGGTAAAAATAAAATCACACTAACACACACATGAAAGTCATACAAGTGCCTTTAGCGGATTGTTAACATACTTGTTTTTCTCTCTTATGCGAATGCTAATTCAGCATCGAACAGGGTGTCTTGTGGGCTGTTTCAGAAAGCTACAGAAGTGGCCCCTCTCTTCTGTGTTCGAGGAATATAACCACTTCGCTGCTTCCAAAGCTCGACCGTCAGATCTGGCTTTCATCAGTAACTTCGATGTCTCATACAAGCTGCGTGTACTCTATATCATCTACCGCTTCTATGGATATGGTTCCCGAGTCAAGCGCTTGGTCTACCAAGATAGCTCCTCATGACATCCAATCCTATCTCCTTCCTCGTTTGCCTTTTTTTGCTGCATCCATATCGAGGAAGTTGACAGGAAGTCAAGCATTTTCCTGTACGAGATCATGCGCCCTATACATGTTTCCCCCATTGCAACTTAGACATCACAGCACAACACTTGTTGATGGGTTAACGAGACATTTATTGTTCACCCATTTTTCTGAGATCTGAAACGATAAAATTCTGACTCATTAGCTACGACAGTGTACTTTAAGCTCTACTCTTATCAACTGTCGTTAAAGATGCAAATTGCGAAACCTTGTTTACCTCGTTGTCTTCGGTTGCTTGCTTATAAATAGTTTTCTGAAACAAATATTTGTGATCTATCCCTATACGACAAGGTGGTGTAGCAATGTAAGTAAATTCTGTTCTTTTCCGATATAGCAGTTTACTTTTTTTTCTTCTTCTTGTGATGCAGGATGATTAATGTTGGTATGTATTCGTCAATCCAGCTTATGAGAATTTATCTGTCCTTTGTAAATTTTATTCATGCAGAATCATCCGGTATGGATAGAGATATCTCGAGTTATTTGTTTACTTATATTTTATCATATGTGCCACGTGACTTCTTTTCTTGGTATCCTTTCGACAGGGCAGAGGCTCAAAACTCCCTCGTGTCATCCAACGTACAGCGAAAGGGACGAGATGTACGTAGCAAGTAGTAGGATTTCGCATTCCGAGGACAAGTTGGAATGTCTTGGACAGGTGAACATCCTTGTTGGTTCATAAAACGGTGGATCCCGCTTATAGCGATCTCTGTCTGCTTCGGGATTCGTACGAACATTGACGACCTATTCTGTTCTTTTTCTTTTGGATACTTTTTGGAAAGGATACGACGGTAGAGAAAGAGGAGGATCGAGAGAAAGCATACGGCAAGGAAATTTTTCGTAAAACTTCTTTTTTCCTCACATAATCTCTCTTTTTACTTTATATGATGCTTTTTTATTTGTTTAAATTATCCTTTTACAATGAGTTCAATTAACATATTCTTTAAAAGAATCGACGAACTTTCCCTGCACCTTTCACATGAAAGTGATGTGAAGTATCAATTGCCATGCTATCTCTCATTTTAGTTCACCCTCGATGTTGATCTTTTTCATTCGAAGTCCTCGTTCGATGATGTCTCAGTTCCAAACGCTGAGGTTTCAGTTCCAACAAGGTGACCTCAAATTTGAAAGCCTCGGTAAGTTCTCTCTACGTAACATCCTCTCGATGCCGGTTCTCTCGTTGCTTCTCCGGTCTTTTGTTCTCTCTTATTCTAGAGTACATTGACATCTCATGTTCTTTCTGTTAATTTTAGGTGCTTTTGCAAACTGTTATTAGATTAAAATAATAAATTCGTCTACTCTATCATAAACTATTTTAGTATGAAATACCTAACCCTAAATTTTAACTGTGGAATCCTGGATTTTGATAATGAAATCAATTAATGATTTTATGGACTAATATGCTTTTGAGATAAGTGACACAGGAAATACTTCGATCATGGATTCGAACTATCAAAGGGTAAATTGTCGAAGCAGGACAATCAAATATTATACCGAAAAAAGTATCATGTCTTGAACATCGAGCAAGAGGATTGATCGACGTGCCAAAAATTAGACTGTCTTATAAGTTCAGACATCATACCAGAAGGATCGGGTATTACGTCAAAAAATAAGATATCGTGGGAAAATCGATATACCGATAGATCAGACGATATGCTGAAGGAAAGGACGAAGTGTCGGAAGATCAAACGATATGCCAGAATTGCGTACAATGTGCTAAAAGCTTCATAATTATGCCGGATATATGGTTGGATTGTTAAAATATTGATCGATATCTTTTGAGTCAAATTGAGTTGATATTGGATCGAAACGATGCTAACTTATCGAGGAACCCATTAGACTTGAACCAAAGCCGAATAAGGCCTGTTAGAAGATCAAATCAGTGACCTAAAGTAGGCCTGAGCAGTGGTATCGTCTGAGTAAGTTGAAAAGCACTATTTGTGCTTTTTCGACTATAGTACCGCCCATGTCAACGGTAGTATTACCTAGGCCAATGATAATACCACTAGATCCTTAATTCGTGGCCCTATTATGATGGTGGTACTATCCGTATAAACTCTATCTTTGAGAAGTGTTTGAGTCTTTTCCTTCTTCTTGAGTTTAGAGATGATTATAAATTGTAAGGGGTGAGAGATCTTGTAAAAGAGAGAGTATCAATGTTCTCTCCTAATTTTGTTAAAAAGAAAAGAGTTATAATAAGGATATTTGATCTTCATCCGTTAAAAAAAAAGATCAATAATAAAAATTAATTATTTTAAGGAAGGAAGAATTGAGAGTTGACGTAGGTCCGGAAGACCAAACCATTATAAATCGATTTGCATCTTTTCTCTTATCTTTGTTTTGATATTGCTTGCTGATTTACTCCGCTCATCACACTTTTGGTTAAACATATTTCTAATACAGATTTATCGATCTAATCTTAAAATTATATAAAATTACTATAGCACTAATTGTACTACTATGAAGACAAATCGTCTCTCACGTACTATTCAAGATATTGGATTTTCTCTTAACTATGTATTTTAATGATAAACACTTTGACTGATGATTTTTTTAAATATTGAGTTGATTGGTCTCATGAAGCACTTTCCTAATTCATCTAAATACTTAAAAGAAATAATAAGAAAAGGCTAAAATTGAACCAAAAACTAAAATCGCGATGAAATTGAGTTGAACATAAATTGAAAATGAAATTTTGGCTGAAGCTGATCTTTTTTCTAAGGTTAAAATTGGATTCAAAATTAGCTCAGGTGATGGTTTAATTTCTGATTTTAAAAAGCGAAACAGACAGTTTCGGTTCCAAACTAACGATTATAGTTTCAATCTGATGATTTCAAACTTATTAAATATGATTAAAAATAAATATAAAGCATAAATAAGGTCTATGTTATGGTGGTCAAATCATAAGCTTTAAACCAATTAATGAGTTCAAATTTTGATATAGTCATTTAGTTTGATTAAAAATATTAATTTTTTATTAACTTTTTTAAGTCATTACACTCATTATAGTTATACATTTATTTTTCAAAATTTAGAAATAAAATTATGAATTTTTATATTTTAAATTATGTTTAATTAAAAAAAATTAATAGTTCAATCTGCTATCGGAATCGCTCGAATGGAAATCAACAATTTTAGTTCTAAAATGAGTTCTGGATGGTGAAATTGATGATTTCGGAACCACGATGAAGGCCAAGTAATAGTCTTTATCGCTAATGGCGAAGTTCAAATGTCATTTTCATCGTTTACTCTTTGAAGAAAAAAATCTAAATAATTGAAGTGCAAAAATGTGAGAAACATCTTTTGTTCAGTTATAAAAGTTTTTCCTTTGATTTCTCGCACCCACCGGAATACATATGGGATCTCTTCTGCTGGCAAAGGACAGACCAAACGATGTGAGTCCAGAAACAGTTCCACCTTTGCTTTCTAATATATGCATGAAAGGCAAAGGCTTTACTTAATCAACCCAAATGAAAAGAAACATTTGCATCACGGCAAACCAAAAACTCAAAGTTCAGGTGGCCAATCGCTGCGCCATACAGTTCATAAATGAATCGACTCGACTGTTTGTCACGTAAAGGATTTAACAACTGAATCAAGACGCAATTAAGTGAAGCACTTTTAAGATGAGCGACAAAAGTATCATTATCAGAAAACTGAACTAAAGGTCACAAAATAAAAAAGAGAACAAAGAGATGAAACTAAGTTGCAAGCAGACATGAGGCACTAAGATAAAAAGAAATATGTGCCACATATACTGTATATTATTTCCGCTGACACTCGGAAACATAGTTTGATGATTGTACCGGTTTACACTCAACAGAAGACGTAGATCTGAGACATTCATTTCCAGTCTAGCATGTCTAGAAGCCACAAGACTTCATTCTCAGAGTTTGCAGCATCACAAAAATCTATCTTGATGCCAAAAACATCTACGACATTGTTGTAGCTATTCGCCATAAATAGCAAGGACACCCAAGCCCTGACCCCAGATATGAATGGATGTCCAGCTGAAAATCTTAGATAGTCGTAGGCGAGTGCTTGAAAAGCATTAGCATCCACATACTCAAAGACTGATTGGTTTATGATGCATGCCATCTCGTTTGTGTCTTTGCGGGCCAGGAGAACAGACACACTGATTCTCTGCCCCAAAGAGAGAGCGAACCTTGGTTCCACTTGCATTATCATTTTGTAATCAGCACCATCGACAAGTGGGTTCTTTATCCCTGTCGTCAGCGCAGCGCCCGAGACTGCTTCAGAGAATACCAATGTTTGTTCCAACCAGACATCGATGTAAAATTCCAAATCATCGAAGGATAGTCTTGCAGGGGGAAGAGACTGATTGAATTGGGACCTGGAAAAGGTTACAAAAAGCTTGTAATAGCTTATGGCTGGAGGTGGTCTTTTGCATATAGAAGGCCATCTCTTGGCACAGATGCATTTCCAAAGGTATTCATCCCTAGCAATATCTCTCCAATGATGGCATACCAGCATGCATGAAGCTAGGTCCTTGCCATCAAGTAAAGGGAAGACAGCCTTCAAAACTTCACCATGTAACCAATCTCTGGTCATTCTGTGCCTCCAGTGGATGATTCAACAGGAACAAGGATGAAGCATTGTCACGCCGAGTGCAGTTACATGGTGTAGTGAAAGTTTTGCCTGCACAGAAAAAAAATCTGTATCACAGATAAGCTTTAAGGCCAAACTGGTAAATGTAGAGAACCAAGCACATTGTAACTGTAATTGAAGAGAATCAAACTGGAAGGAGAACGACCATACAAGATTTGACAACATGGCACCAGGGAGGACAGAGAAAATCAAACTTAAGTTCCTTCTACACTACAAGCCACCGATAATTGACTAGGACCAGTAGAATACAAACAGGCTTTCTTAGAAATCACAAGTTGATCAGCTTCAGCTTTGATGACAAGAAATTGAGTAAACTCTGGGGTAGTATGGACCGATCATACTGAATAAGCCAAGGGCCAGATAAAGTGAATAAAGATTAATAATGGTTATTAAATAGAATAGCCATGTAGCAATGAAAACTCAGGACCACACAATGAAGAACAGAAAAGAAGCATCGAGTTGTACAAGAAAAATGAACCTAGGAAGAAAGAACAAAGAAAATATGCATATCTTTTGTGCAACACGGTTGACTAGCATAGGATAACAACTATCATGAAATCTTGGTTTCTCAACCCACTAGGAAAAAAGAACAAAGAAAATATTCATATCTTGTGTGAGACATGGTTGACTAGCAGAGGATAACAACTACTACGAAATCTTCATTCCTCAAACCACAGCATAAATTTATGAATATGGAGTGATCAAATTTTGCTTTCACTTGTGCAAATGATGCATATGAATAACAATTAGGTCAGTTTAATCTCATGAAGAATGTAATATCCCTAAAATGACAGAAAAATCTTCCTAAGACTAAATGGAAAGCAATGAAAGAAGTCTGGAATTTTATAGAAAATTAAGTGAATTTAGTTAATGGACTTAAAGAATGATTAGTAAATATTTGAACAAGAAATAGTGCAGCACAAAATGCATGAGAGCTGATAAAGTTTAAATGGTATATTTGTAGCATAAAAAAGGAAACAATCGATGGTGTTAATAAGAGATCTTGTGGTACAATTATTAATGGAACATATGAAAATTTTCTTCAGGTGCTAGGCATGAATATTAGGCCACTAGCTTACTTGTGAAACTAAACTAAGGAAACATGTATCCTAAAGGTAAAGTATCTAAGGAAACTAAGAAAGCTCTTAAGCAACCGGTATCTAATGAAACTAATGTGTAGGAGTAAAAAGTAATGTGTGGTTGAATCAAGAATATAGCTGTACAAGCCAAGACATAACCTACTAAGATCATGCCTCTTATAACAAACATGCAAATGAATCATGGTAGGAGTAAAAAGTAAAATTGAGAGTGATAATGGGGTCTTATGTAAACATCACCTAACCCTCTAGCAAACTGAAAGAAGATATAGTCATTGTGAAGCTTGTATGCATGTGAATTTGGTTATACAAAGTACATCCACTAAAAGTTGGAGTGTCACAAATAAATTTCAAGTGAACATGTCCTCCAATTAGAATAGGTAAAGATATAAAAATATCAGAAAATTGAGTTATTTGAAAAATACTGCAGCTCAGGCATATAAAGATCAATAGCGTAGTGAAGCTTGAACACTATCAAGTAACAAGTAGCACACAAATTTTAGCAGGAAAAGCCAATAAAAATGTTTTAACAACATTGCATTAAACCATTGCGTTACAATTTCTTGAGGCAGAAGCCCATAAAACCAGACTGAAACTAACTGCTTTTTTTTTTAATCTAACTATGTATTTCTTGCTTCCAGTACAAAAAAATATCCGAGATGGAATACAAAGTACTAATGTCAATGGACGCTCATCTGAATCACAAATTTTAGCATTTTTCATGTTCTTTACACCGAAGTCATAACAAAAAGGTAATAAAGATCTAATAGTTTGACACCTCTTCATAAAAAACTTATATATATATATATATATATATATATATATAATCAAAACCTCATCCAATATATTTGGAATATTTAAATTTTATCATTGATATGATGGTAGTGTACAAAATTCTAGTACTAAAGGTTTAATAGGAGGGTTCAAAACCTTATCCGATATAGTTTAAAATATATCAGTTGGCTTAGCTGGTAATGATATTGATAGTTTGCGAAATTTTTCTTCATCATTTACTCTTGGTAAAAAAAAAAAAATAATTAATTAAAATAAATTTAAAATAACTATTTTCCATCTTCCAAATCATTAAGACGATACTTCTCACAGATAGGAGCAAAGTTTCAGTTCAGCACGAATTAGGTTGTCAACAGAATTTTAAAAAAACAAGGAAGAAATAAAACCTGAGGAAGAGGAAAACAGAACTATACTAAGAGGGTTCAGATAATCCAAGAATCCATTCAGTCGATCCGTAAATCATACAAGATACTGGGAACTCTCAGGATCAAAAGACAACGTTTCTCGAGTAAAAAAATACGCGGAGAAAGGAATCGATCATGAAGAATCAGTAAGAACTCACCAGTCGACGGATCAATGCAAAGAAGGATCGAATCCGAAGCAGAGACTCGACGATCTCAAATCAAGGGGCGAAGATTCCTGATTCGCGACTGCAAGTCGTATGGAATTGGGCGCCTGCGACGTTTCACACGCGAGAGAGAGAGAGAGAGAGAGAGAGAGGTTACTTGGCAAATCGAGACAACCTGGCTTGCGGACAGGACGGTTGTGCGTGGCAGAACTTGTGCAAAGGACTGCAAATTTTACATATCTATCCTTTCAACTTTTCAAAAAGACATATCTGCCCTTCGAATTTGCTGTTTCATTTTTTTATTTTCCTAAAAATAATTTCCTTCTCATATATATATATATATATATATTCTTTCTTTCTTTCTTGTACCAAATCGAATCTCATGCTAATATATATATATATATATATATATATATATATATATATAATTAAATTATAGATAAGAGACTTCCTGAAACCTAAGTTCTATCACCTACGGAATAATGTACTGATCAATCGTGTGTCTCAATAGAAACATCAAATTTTAGATTTAACTTCAAAATTATAGTAATATAATTAATTTAATCATTATATTATACATTTATTCAGCATCTAATCAACCAAAAAGATTAGGTACACTCTTATAAAAAGACGGGTCATTCAATCCTAAGTAATTAATTTTATGTATATATTATGTTTGTATATAAATTATTATATTATATTCTATTCATATTTGGCTATATTATTGGTTAGGATACATTATGGAAAAGTAATTTTTTCATGAAAAAAGTAAATAAAACATGTATATAGAAGTTCTAATAGAATCAAGAATGAAGTAACAAATAAAGAACAAAGACTATCCTCCTATCATTTTTTTCTTTCTTTTTTTTTTTTTTTCATGCTATGTTAAAAAATATTAAGTTGTCATCTATACTCATTCTTAAAAATAAATATATTTTTTTATAAAAGAAAAACATAAGGGTCTTGGGATCCTTATACATCGTTAATCTACGTAAGAAAGAATGAAGCTAAACTCGATTTCTTTTTTCTTCCTATATTTCATAGGATTATTATGAATGATGATTCAGAGATAAAAATAGAGACGAGAGAGGACATGTAATATCTCAATAAGTTATGTAATCTCTCAATAATCTTAATAATGTGACATATCTACTGATATTTGTATATTTACTTAGATGATAGCAAATGATCTTAGTATAAATAATTAAAAAAGTCATTATCATCGACAACATCTTGTAACAATATATTACCATATAAATAAATAAATAATAAATTAACATGAAATGTTATGATGATATATTTATATATATGATTTTTTTCTTCTCAAGAGAAGGTAAACCTATACTGATTGGATGATTCCCTCATGATCATTAAACCATGGCAAATGATTATTAGTTAAAAACATGCTCAATCACCTTTATCGTTCACTATTTTAAGATATATAAAGAAAATTATAATTTTTATTTAGAATCATCCAAAAACTCTCAAATAAATTATTTTACGAGATCTCAAATATTATTATGAAATTAAAAATAAAGGTCGATAAGAATTGAGACTGATTGAAAAATCTAATCGATATAGTGTAAATCGAAAATTAAGGTTATGTTCTGCTCCAAATCAATATAGTCTAAATGGATTATTTTGGTCTTTGGGAAAAGAAAAGCGTCTATCATCAGTCTAAATCGAAGCATCACCAATCTGTTGCTGAAATTGCCAAAATTACCTAATCGTCCCTGTCATCACCGCGATCGGAACGCTCAAATTCTTGAACCGTAAGCCTCAATCTGCACCCCTTTCCTAAATCCCTAACCCTAACCCTAACCAGCCGTCTTCGCCTCTTTACCTCCGAACTCGCCCGTCCATGGCGGCCATCCTCCTCCGCTCCCGATTCCTCCTCCCCAAGCCCCTCACCCCCGCCCCGTTTATCCGCTCCATCTCGGCTTTCCCTTTCCTCTCCCAGGAGCCGCAACTCGAGGAACCGCCTTCTTCGCCCACGGCATCCGCCTCCCCGCTGCCCCCCAGCCCCTCCACCGGGAGCCCCTTCTACCAGGAGAACTGGCGGAGCCCCAACCCCGCCCCCGGCGTCGGGCCCCTTGTCGGCGGCCAGTCGCTCGTCCCAATGGGGCCCTCCGCCACCGCCCGGATGATGGCCTTCTCCCAGACCTTGGACGTCTCCAGCCTCATGAATGTCTTCGCTGATTGGATGACGTCGCAACGCTGGTCCGATGTCAAGCAGCTGTTCGAGTTCTGGATCCGCTCGCTGGACGCCTCCGGGAAGCCCAACAAGCCCGACGTCCACCTCTTCAATCACTATCTTAGGGCTAATCTGATGATGGGTGCGACGGCGGGAGAGCTCTTGGATCTGGTGGCCCAGATGCAGGAGTACCAGATCGCACCCAACACCGCGTCATATAACTTGGTGCTCAAGGCTATGTTTCAGGCGCGAGAGAGTGAGGCAGCGGAGAAGTTGGTCGATCGGTAAGGAACATTATTCTCTTGTAGCTTAGTTTCATATTTTTTGTGGTTTGTTATGTGGATTGTTGTTTTCAATAAATGTAGCTAAGTTTTTTTGAAGAAATGACCCAAAAGGGAAAGCTTGTGTCAGCAATAAGGGGGCTTAGGAATTGGGCGTGAAACTTAAAAGAGATCATTGAGCTTCTAATTTGTGCCTCTATTAATAACGATTTATTGGAAGAGTTCCGAATGCAAATTTGATTATCGTTAACTGATTCGTTGATGATATAATCAAAGGAATTTTTGAATTGTTTGGACCTCTTGTAACCATATGTAGACCGGCGTTTCACTTCTTGCATGGCGCACCTATGCAATATCAAAAGGTATAATGTTTATGTTATAACATGTGGGGAGATGGGGGTCTTTAGGCTCATATGGTATGATCTGCAAATTGAATAACTATTATTGATTTTAGACAACAGTTCAGTGTTGATTTTGATTGATTAGTTAATTTTGTTCTATCAGAAAATAGAATGTACTGTTCGTAGTATCATAGCCAGGTCTTAAAACTTAGTGCTAAAGTTGATGGCACTAGTAAACCTTTTGTGACAGTAAAACGTCTCAAGCTCACTGTCACACACACACAGAGAAAGAGAGGATGTAGAAATGAGTGGGGTAGTTGTGGTACCACTTGCTGAAAATATGTAGGTTACAACTGATTTCATATATGAAAATTGTTTCATGAAGGCTAAGTTCAGATGTGCTTATTTTCTTGTTTCGTTACTCTCTCTTTTTGTTCTTTGTTCTTTCTGCTAATTTTGTGAACTCTGTTTCATCTATGATAATCTTTCTATTAGTGCTATTTAACTTTAAATGTTTCATGTGATTATTCTCTTTTGGACTACTACATTGGATGTTGGATCTCTTTAGAAAATTATTCTATTTGGATGACTACCAGATGAGCTTTTGGAATGTTGAGACGTGGCTTTGGTTGAACCAGTATAGCCCTATGATTTTCCCCTTACTTTTTGTTAGTACCTACAGATTATTATTTCATGAATTTACTGTAGACCATGGAATGATGGGACTTTACTGGGTATAATGTAAAAGTTTATCATGTCTAATTTGAGGTGATGTGGAACTTCAACTTAATTGAGTGTCCTATTTGATTCAAATAGCCTCCATTAAAATCCTATAAGTTCTTATAGATATGTCAAGTATACTTCTTGAACTAGGGTACATTGTCTCTGATTTGTTCTCTGCTTCATAAATGTGATAAACATGGAATTTACCTACAAAAATGATATCATTTTTTTTTCTTTTCCTTTTGCATATCTGATGTCTTTTTCCTTTCTTTTCTTATATTTCCATTTGGGCTCTGTTTATATATTGTGACCATTAATCCTTTGAGGCACCTTGTATTCTTTTTCTTTTTCTTTCTTGTCCTCCCTCCTCTCTTTAGTCCTATGTCCCTGAATCTCATTCTTGAGGAGTACACATGCAAAGAATCAGACATGATGGAGATCTTGATCCTAAGTGTCAAAGTTAATGCCAGAGGCCCATAGAGACGTACCTACAAGGTCAAGATGTATAACATGGTCCTCATAATATTGACAAGCTAGGTACAATTTGGCTCTAGATGGTTAAATTGGGCAGTGATGTAGTTGTTTAGAAACTTGTATACGATACCTTTTAATCTCGAAACGGCTGGTAAGAGACAGTTGATGTGGTATTTAAATCTTGTAAATTTTCTATAGCATGTGCATTTTACCTTTTTGAATGATTGTTTATTGATTGACCTCAGGATGCTGCAGACAGGCACCACACCAGATGATGAATCATACAATTTGGTTATCGGCCTTCTAATTCTTATGAACCAGATAGATTCCGCATTGAAATATATGGATTTGACGATAAAATCAGGTTACATGATATCGTCTAGTGTCTTTATGGATTGTGTACGGAGCTGTGTAAATGCTGGAAAGCTGGACACTCTAGCATCCATCATAGAGAAATGCAAGGTACTGATCAAGTTTTGCAAATAACTATGATTACCAACACTTTGTCATTTATGGCCACTGTCTGCGATGCCTCTGTATAGTAATGATTCTCGTCTTTCACAATTAGTTAACTCTGTTCTGTCATCTTTTTTAGTTTTTAAGTTTTGATTTGGTTTCCCTGTTTGGGTGTTTCTCAGACAACAGACCAAAACAAAGCCTTATGCCCAAGCTGGAATTTGTGTAACTATATTGCAGATGTTGCTTTGCAAGCAGATCATAGCAAATTGGCATATTTCTCCTTGGAGTTTTTGGCTCGATGGATTGCTCGTGGTGAGATTGCTAGACCACCTGTTCTGCTTTCAGCAGAGGAAGGTTTAGTTGTCTCAGCACTTGGTGCTGCCGGGAGAACATACAACTCTACTCTTCTAGATGCTGCATGGTCAATCTTGCGACGTTCACTGCGTCAGAAAAGGGCCCCAAGTCCAGAGACTTACCTTGCAAAGATATATGCACACTCATCGTTGGGACAGTTACAACGTGCTTTTGCTAGCCTCAACGAATTTGAAACTGTGTATGGGAACTCTGAAGAAGTTGATCAGGAGCTGTTCTCACCTTTTACATCTTTATATCCACTGGTTGTTGCTTGCTGCACGAATGGATTCTCAACTTTGGATTCGGTATGGTTGCACACTATTAAAATTGAATACCCTGGCCTCACAAGTTTTATGAATTTCACACTATTCGATATGTGCAATTGGAACACAGTAGTTCTGATCTGGTGAACCACTATTTTATGTGTTAGACCTGCTTGAAAAAGGTTCTGTCTTGGTTCTAGCATAATAACTTTTTGTCTTCATCTTACCATTGAGTTGAGCTATGTTAGTGATTTTTCTTGTGGATTAGTAGCACAATCAACAAGCATGAAGATTAATGAATCTGAATCCTTAAGTCTTCGTATTTTATGTTATCTAAAGCTTCCGCCTTTTTTGTCCATGAAACACATTGGAACATCTACCCTGCAGATTATTTTGGATTTTGTTTTTCCGAATCATCCGTGTCTTATTAATAATCTTTCAGTGTAAAGTATCACTGCAACTTAATTCCAGTTTCATGCTTAATGATGAATTTAGCCTTGGATGACTGCATCAACACTGATTCAGAATCTTGATATTAATTGGTACACAGTTGGCAAATGATGGCCATAAGATGAATTTGGTTTTGGCCAGTTGATTTTATTCAGTCCGTAGGTCACCAAAAAAATTTGACACTTTAAACTTTTGTCATGTGCTGTATACTGTTACTGTTTGCAAGAGTGGATGATCTTCTAGTTAACCTATTTTGTGAAAATGTCGTTCAGGTGTATATTCAATTGGAGAATTTAAGCCGTGCCGATCCCCCTTACAAGTCTGTTGCTGCTCTCAACTGTGTGATCTTAGGTTGTGCAAACATATGGGATCTTGATCGAGCATATGAGACTTTTGAGGCCATCAGTGAAAAGATTGGAATGACACCTGATGTACATTCTTATAATGCTTTAATGTCTGCATTCGGAAAGCTCAAAAAGGTTACTTATCTTGCTTCATGTTAGTTCTTGAATATAATTATCTACCTTTGTTCCCATGTGGTTGCCATTGTTTTTCTTTTCTGTTTGAAAATTGAAAGAATGTTGCCTGACAGACCGCTGAAGCTAGCAAAGTGTTTGAGCATTTACTGAGCTTGGGTGTGAAACCAAATGCAACGACATATTCGTTGCTTGTTGATACTCATCTTGTCAATCGGGATCAAAAAGCTGCTCTCTCAGTAATTGATGCGATGGTATGACCCTCTTTCTAAACTCTTCTAGTGATGCTGTTTCAATCAGGAAACAACTTGGGTTTTGGTTTCCTGCTTATGTTTCAGGTCGAGGCAGGCTTCACACCATCAAAGGAAACACTAAAAAGGGTTCGAAGACGCTCCTCACGGGAATTAGATTTTGATAGTGATGAAAGGCTACAGTCTCTTGCTCAAAGGTTCAAGTATAGAATGGGTAATGAATTACGTAGAGAGATGCTCTATAATCTCGAGTACAGCACCAACTATTAGTAAGAGGTACTCTTCACTTTCCGACCTAGACTGATGCTTTGGTTGCTTGGGCAGCTAATATCAGCATTGAGATAGAAAATTTAGTTTTTGGCAACAAGCTGTTTGCTTGTCTGGTTGAAGTGCAGAATCATAACCTGGATCTCTTTCGAACTCACCAGGCTGCTGGATACTTTTGATGGCTGGCTGATGAAGAACGACTCAAGCTCATGTAAATTTCTTGTTTGTAATCAAATTTTAACGAAATGAGAAACCGTGGTAGGATCATATTCAACATGTTGGCAGTTTGCTTCATTTTCAGTTGCAACTTAGTCACCAAAACTGGGCCTCGTCTGTCAAAACGAATTTGTTGTAGGTCTTCAAAATAAGGTTTTTTAACTTTGCAGGATCACACTACGTCGTTGATTTATGCGACACTTTTGTTTCCTATAATGTTCATTCCATCTTCATTAACCATGGTGTGAGATGCTGCCTGTAGGCGCCGTGTGTTGATGCTTGACGGGCATCCCTTCTGCTACAGCGGCCCAGGTTCGAGTGGAGTCGATGGATTACAATGTGCTGCCTTCTTTGGTCCCTTTCGGAGTCCAATGTGAAGAGTCCTAGAAATGGCAATATTCAAGGTGCTTGCTAACTTATCAACGGCTTATTTCCACTTAAGGGGCTCAAAAATATAAAATAACAAAAGAAAACATATATTTCGCTTTAGGTACAAGTGAGTGGCTGGCAATAATTCCAAATGAAAAAGGAAAAGACAAAATATCTTACAATAATAAAATACATCAGTTTTCCTTTATTTTTAGCCAAATTTTGAAGAAAAAAAATATATATATAATCTTGCCTGGCATGGAGTAAATCGACTATATCTCATTCCGAATGACTGACGATTGCAGCACAAAAATGATAGGGATTTAGCCAACTCGTGAATATGTATCATTATCTCATGACATCACATAATGAGAATTTCTATTATGTAAATTGTATATAGATTCAAATATGATACTTATCAACTGTGCAGCGATATGCTGACTACAAGATGGGAATTTGAACCAGCTTAAAGTAAGCAGAAGCCCAGTTTCTTGTTGGGGCTGGTTGTGCCTGTACACAAGGCATGGTTTCTTCATGCAAGAGGTCTAAAGCCTTGTGAGAGTAGACGTAGCTGGTCAAAAGGCAACTCAAACGACACAAGTGTTTGGATTGTGTTGTATCAAGAAGGCTGCTGATGATAAATCTCCCATGAATGCAACTTTATGTCCTTATCAGATATCTTAATCATCTCCCATTTGAATCACTCATGTGATCTTAGAATTGTCAGCTTCTGAGGATCTCACTCCTCATGATTTGACTGGTGATATGAAAATGATCTGAGTCAACACATTCCCCAACCCTCATATGTTTGACTGAAAAGGCAGAGAGCAGTGAGGAAATGCATGACTGAACATGGTCCAGTTGTCATTAGCTTAAGGTGTCAAGTTGTAGTCTTTTTCTGAAAGGGAAAAGATGGTGCAGTGTCCAATATTCTTGGAGAGTACTCTCACTCGATCCACTCCACAAGCAGAATCTCTCTCTCTCTCTCTCTCTCTCTTCGGTAGTATTTCCTTTTTTTTTTGGATCCTTGGTAGACACAATGATAAGGATCTTTTGCCTTGCTTCAAAGTCAAATGATTCCCATGTCTGTACTCTTTCAAGGCAATCCGAGAACATTCCACCGAAGGGATGTGATGGCAACAGCGCCACCATGCAGATAAGTGCTTGTTTTTGGCGGCTGTTTGGTGGCGGTTCTTGGGCAGGTGCTGCACCCTTAAAAATGGTGTGCCACTTTTGTCTTCGAACTTACGAGGGCTAAGTTTGATTGGCCATCAGAAGAGTTTGGGATGTCTAAAACTTCCTGCAGAAGCTCACCAACCAATGTGTAAAGGTCTGATTTGTTGGAAAGATGTTTTTGTGCCATGCAGCTTGTTCCTACATGAAGCTTCAGCATGCATGTCCTCATCCAATCAACAGGCACCAAGACAAAAAGTTTGGTTCAGTGGATAAATTGAAGTTTAAAATCTCCTCAAACAAGTTGAGTTTATTGGATTTTTGTTTCTTCATTTAAGACTTATGTTGGTTTCTGAATTATCAGTCTTCTATTCCTCTGTCAACTCTTCCATTCTTATCTGAAATTATTTTAGCATTTATAGTCTTTTATATTTATTATGTATATTTTAATACTTCCCCTCATACACAGACCAACAAAATACCTCAATTTCATTATATAAATGGAGAACAAAGTTCAACATGGAGGTTCAAACTCAAGATCTCCTCTCAACACAGGGAAAAGCCTAAGCCAATAGATGAAATATCATTTATATTCTTTGTATAGTACAATATTTTTTGTTGAAGCCAAATCTAAAAATGAAGTCCAAACTTACCTGTGCAAGTATTATTTTGTGGTAGACCATCCAATTCCCAGTAAGAAGAAACTCTCCTACTATTTTTTCAAAAATAACTTTAATGTTTTCAGCACAAAGATGCATGCAGTTTACATGATTCATGATAATTAAAATTATCTCAAACAGGTTTTAAATGTCACCTAATGAGCAAATTCTTTGAGTTAGTAAAAGATATCACAATACAATAACATCTCAGCTAATATGCAAAAGCAGCTTTAAATCATACCAAATCTACATGAAAAATGCTCTCATATTATACATAAGTCTATTAGCATTTGCACTCTCATATTAAATTGGGTGATAATGATTAGTATCATAGTTAATCTAATATTTGACATAATAGATGACTCAAGTAGGAAAATATCAATTATGAACAGAGTCAAAGAATATGTCATGACATGAAGAGCATTGAAGATGAAATCAAATCCTCTTATGTGAGGTGAGGGAGATTATAATACTTTAGTTTTAAGATGTACAAAAATCTTTATAAAAGAAAAAGAGTTATGGTGTTCCAATATATAATAGATATTATTCTTGCCCTCTATCCTCTTAGATCAACTCAGTATGTTATATATATAATTAATGATCATGACAAAAACCATCAGTCTATGTTTAAGAGCCAGTAATTAACTGAAGGGAAGCATATTAACTCCAATTTCTTGTAAGTAGGAACAAGCTAAGGAATAATCTAATAAAATATATTTCAAGGAATGCTCCCCATGTGAGAGACATGATAATGATTGTCATAACAGTACAAAATGCTAGTTAATTAATCCAAAGTTGATAATCTTTTCAATAAAAACTTCCACAACATTTTTATTTTGATGTCAATCTTAAGACCCACACCACCTTTGAAACCCTCTAATCTAAAGTCATATTTGATTGTCTTTCTTGTAGGTAATGATAGGTAAACTAGAGGTGGCCTTTACTAAGAGGGTGGGAATATACTAATAAATAATTTGATCTATGAGAGTAGGGTGAATGAAACTTCTGTCATTTCAAGCTAATAAGTTCTAAAATAATTTCAAAGATTTTTATTTTTATTTTTATTTACATTAATTAACATAAGTTGGATATCTATTAAAAAGAAATATTATCTATCAATATATTCTCTCAATCTCACAAGTATTCTAAACATTTCTAAGGCCATAAGCCTTTTTCTAGATTAAAAGCAGCAGGGATGATGAACATCATATTTAGCATTTAGAAGATGTTTTTATCTTTCTTGAGTAGTGGAAAAAAAAATTTAGCATACAATATTTTTTTTTTTAATAGTGAAAAGGTCTTAAAAGGTTAATACCTTCAAAATATTTAGGACTAACTAATTATCTTGTCCCAATATATAAGTTTAAATGTATTATAGGATGAATTATAATAAAAAAATAATACATTAAGGGGAGAGAAGGCTATCTTAATGAATTCGCCTATGAGTGTTAAACTATTTAGTGGATAAATCATTATAAACACTATAAGAAAATAAAAGAAAAAGTAATATAAATCTTAATCCAACTCAAAAACTTGGAACTTCAAAATATAATTTTAACAAGAGTAGTAACCAAGAGAATTTATCATATGCATTCTCAAGATTCAACTAAATATTAAATTATATACGCGTGTTGTCTATTTGTCTAAGATTAAAAGTAAACTATTTTTTATTAATGATAGAAGAAGATTTCTAACATGATTTAAAAGGAATTCAACAAGAAATTTATAAATAATATTATACAAAACAATATGGTGATTGATAATTGTAGCGGAAAAATTCAATTTGAAAGTATAAACATGTTTGATAAATTTTTTAAGGATCCCTAATAAACATATTTTATAGTTTTTAAAACTTTATGGTTCTCAAACAAAAAAATCTCATTTCTTTTTGGTCATTTTCTCTGAAAAGAGATTGACATTCTACATTTTTTTTCCTCCAATCTACACTACTTTGATTTTGTCTCGTGTCCTAAGGTGTGATCTGATGCGCCAAATACGTGGGAGTCAAAACCCCGGCCCCCATTTCCCGCCAATTTCTTGATGAGGATGCCCATCGGACGCTTCAGATCCGCACACAGTGAAGAACTGGGAAACGAACGGATGAGAACGGTCGTAATCGACTGCTATAGTATAACACGTTTAAACGAAAAAAGGCCCGTCTCCGGCTCGGTTCCGGAGCGCCATCCAAAGCACTGCTTCGGTTCCGAGCGAGGTGCTTCCTTCCCCTGACCCGTCGTCGAAGTTTTCGTAACACACGCCTCTTTCTCTCTCACTTTATCTTTTTCCCCCAAAAAAACCCCCTTTTCTCGCAGACAGAACGAGAGAGAGAGAGAGAGAGAGAGAGAGAGAGAGAGAGATCCATTAGGGTGATCGTGCCCTCATTTCTCGCAGAACCCTAACCCTAAGCACCGATTCTGAGCGCGGAGGAACCCTAACTCCATTTCCGGGACGATCGAGTCCATTACCATTTCCGTCCGCGACCTGCGTCAATTCGCTGAGCCGAAGCGCCCGGGAGAGATCCCCGAGTTTTGCGCCCACTGGTCGGTTTTCTACCCCTCCCGGACCCATCCGTTCGTCGATCCGGTGCCCTGCGCTGCGGTAGGTTCTGGATTCTCTTCTTCTCCTTTGTCTTCTGCGTTTTGCTGGGCTGGTTGGTTCTTGATTTACCGGTCGAGACCCGGAATTGTGTGGGCTACTTGCCGATTCGAAGAGGAATGTCGCGGAGAGCTCCTAGATTTGGTGGGTCTCGTCTTACTAGGTGTCGGGACTGGGTTTGGGGCGCGGGGAGTTGGGTGGCTGCGGAGTAGCAGTTCCATACTTTTCTGGTTGTCTGCATCTTATGGTGTGTTTTGGGTTGAGTCAGAGGCCTTCGAGTCATCGTTAGGATTCCAGATTTAGTACGATTTAGGTCTTTGTTCTCTTTAACTTTATCTTGGACTATTTTGCCTGAGAACTGATGATTAAGAGCATGTTTGTGCTCATTTGAGCGCAAACTTGGGTGTAATTTCTGAAATGGAGATTTGAAATTGGGGGCTTGACTTGCCTTTTTTTCCCTTGTTTTCTCTAAAGATGTAGCTAAGCTGTTATTTGAGCACAGCCTATTGCTGATAAAGGTATTTTTCGTTAGGGGATGAATGGAGGTCATCTTATTGGATATGTGCAACAATAGGTGTGCCTACTACGGAATGGCTATGGATAAATTAATTTTTAGAACCAGAAACATCTTCAAGATAATTGATGCTTTGGATGAGGATAATATAGAAGCTCTTTGATTTTTCTTCAAATGTACTCTTTTAAACATACAACTCATATCATCTGCTGCTTCTTTGTCTCTATCTTTCTCTGTCATGCCTTTCTTAGTTCCATAGTTTAATGCGTGTTCTATGTTTACTTATTTGCTATCTTCTTTTTTTGTTCTTTTGTTCATGGATGAAGTTGGGACACATTACCTAGGTCATTTGAAATCAGTATAGATTTCAGAGAATAAATCCTTGATTCAAGGGTTGGGGCACCTGAAGTACTCCAGAAACTCAATATTTAAGTTGCCTGAGAATTGAGAAGTGTGTATACTGTAAGATTTCTTGGTTTGTTTTTCACATACTATAAGATGAAATCTTCCTTCATCAAGGCCTCAAATCCCAGCTTCCCTCCCCCGTTCCTGTCTAAAAGGTTCCATAATATCTTGTAGAATTTTGATCTGCTTTCCATCCTCCCAGGCATTCTCTTTGAGGCCTCAGAATTTGTTACTTTCTTAGATTTCTTGTAGTTTTCTTGGGGTATTTTCTGTGTGATACCAGGTTAAATACATCCATGAAGCATGTTTTCTTCTCCTGAAGGAACTCTCTTGTGATCATGCACCTATGCTGGTGCAACAGTTATATGTGATTGCTGCATTTAATCCATCAACCACTTTTGTTTCTTTTTATTGCTAGTGTTATCTGAGTTACTGTTTTCCAGTTTGAGATATGGTGAAATATACATCTTGCTCAGTATGATTAGGTCAATGCCAAGTGGAAATCTAAGTTCATTTATTTCCAGTATGGTAGGATGTGAATCCACCTCTACAGGGAGTTTTGTCCACAGAAACAAGGGAGTTAAGAACAGATGTGAGTAATGTACACCTTTCAATCGTGAACCAAAAGAACTGGCAGTTGAAACTAACTTTTCATCTTTGAATGAACTGTTAATGCATAGTTAATTACTTCTCTGGATGTTTTATAATTTGGGAGGCAGCAACAAGCAAAATAAAAATTCTTAAAAGAATACTTTTGGTCAGAAGAGTGATCAAAGATGCTTTAATTAGTCTGTTAGGAAGCTATATGTTTTCCTTCCCCAAAATGGTTGGCAATCATGATTCTATTTGGATGGAATAAAATAAATTATATTCTTTGTTCATTGATTATGATCACAAGAAAGAACATGACTTTAGTTCTTATCATTTACCAATTTAACTTGATTTAAGTGCATAACTAGATATATTATAAGAGTGGCATGCATTTTGGCTTACTGTTTGGCATTTTTTTGTAGCTTATTATTATATGTTGGTCCTTTTGTTTCCTGAGTCATGCTTCTATATGTATCAGTTTATTTTACAGAGTGTTTACTTTTATACAAGGAAACTCATCATGATATGTGGAAATTTCTTTCCATTTCTGAGGAGATTGTGTCTACAGAATATTAGAGAGATTATGTTATAAATTTAGGTGAGTGCAAACTGGATTTTATGCCACGAGTGGAGATTCTGGTAAGCTTCAGAATCTCCTTGAGGAGGCACACTCACACTATAGTTGTCACAAGAAGTTGGAAGTTGTCCATTAATGTAGAATATGCCGGGGTAGTTAAATGTCTACTTACAATTTTGTAAATCTCAATTCAGAAGAGTTTCCAGTGCTCGATTGTTAGGTGCATATCTGTTGGTTCTTATCTTGAATCTGCCTTCCAAAGGACACATTTTAACAGCCCCAGAAAAGAATTTAGACAGGAAGACAGCCATCTATTTTCAAATTACTGTTAAAATTTTGATCTAACACTAATTCGATATATTTTTATATTCTTATAGGAAATCATGGAAATCAATGGAAAAGGAAGTTGACATGGTGCCTGATAACAATATAAGTTGTTTACTCATTAGGAAGTTTGATTCCCATGCTCGATATGGTTTGTTTCTAGGATTTTTGTCTAGAGATCTGAGAAAAGAAAGTGGATGTTCATCCTCAAAATTGCAATTTGACATTAAGCTCAATTATCTTATAAGCTTTGCTTGGAGTTGTTTTGAAACAAACATTCATTTTGTGTATTCTTACTGGCTATTAAAATATTCAAAAGGACTGTCCGCGCATACAGATTTTTCAGAAGCAAGAAGTTGTTGGATTTCTGTTAATATTGGACTTCTTTTGGTAGTTAATCTCTGTTTATTATGAATTATCTTCCTTGAGCGATGCTTCCTTGTCCACGAAAATACTTGGTGTGAACATTATGCAGTTGTGGCAACAGCAATTGATGTACAAGCAGCTCCAAGAGCTTCAGAGACAGCAACAACTTCAGCAACTAGATCATGGAGCACGACAGACAAGTCCTTTTAGCCAGTTGTCTTCTATGCCAAAACCTGCAACAGGAAATCAGTCACCTTCAACATTAAATGAAATACATGCCAATGGTGCATATAACTACATGTGGCCAAATAATTTTGTTGGAGGCATGCCCAATTTACCTAGTAACTCTCAAATGTTTACTGCTGACAACAACAACTCATTGCAGTCCCGGTGCTCTGCTTCCATGCACAATCTTGCAAATGGGTTTGCATTGAATGATCAAGGTGAAGCTATGCGAGCTAGGGGATTCAACTCAGAACAGATTAATCAGACTCTTCATGGCATTCCTGTTCCTGTCACCAGCTCTGTAAATCAATACTCTCTCTTCATGGGAACATCTAATAATTGCCTTGATTTGATAAATAGAGCAGATGCAACCAAGGTAGAAAAGGCATCATATTCATCTAGAACTTTTCAAACTGATCGGCGATTAGCTGCACAAGGTTGCTTACAGGATAATTCTTCGGCTACTTCACAGAAGTTTCAAGGAAAACATTTCTATGAAAATTCACCTGGACAAGTTTTAGGTCATGATGTACAAATGAACAGTCTGCAACATAATGTTCAGTTTCAGGAACATTATGGTAGGCAAGAACAAGATGATTCATCTGGTAACCTACAGGAAAAGACAATGTCACAAGTAGGAACTTCTGGCAGTGTTGCAAGTCTCGATCCTATAGAACGCGAGCTCTTGTTTGGCACTGATGACAACAACTCTGTATTTTCATTTGGTGGGTGTCTTATATCTGGCATGGGTGAAGATATGCATGGGCATTCACCAGAGAATGATAATTATGGTGTATTTCCTTCAATCCATAGTGGGAGCTGGAGTGCTCTTATGCAAGAAGCTGTACAAGCTTCTGGTAGTGACAAGGGGCTCCAGGAAGAGTGGGCTGGCTTGAGTGTTCAAAAATCAGAGCAACTGATGGTAAAGCCTCATATCACGACGAGTGACAACGGCAAGCGGCCACCTGCTTGGGATGATAGAAATCTTGAGATTGCATCATCTTTTCCTTTGTTTAGTGATGCTAATGCAACCCCAACCTACTCCACTGCCCCTAGTGATCGGCATCCTTTTAAGTCTGCTCATGAAGAGAACAATAAGGTTTTGACTGAGGCACCCAATGCATCTTTGGTATCATCCTCTAGAGGAGCCAGTAACACTGAGTTCCATCAGAATCAGAGTCAATCTCATGTAGCAGAAGGTTGTCTTCAAGCTCAAAAGCCTTCAACTAGTGGAGTGTGGGCTGGGCAGGCCATTGAACAGAATGATAAGAGGTTTGAGGATGTACGGTTTATTTCACAGGAGATAGGGTGTGGTTGGGGTAACCAACAAAACCTGCCCTTGTCTAATATTTCTATTCAGTCAGTTAGTAGACTAAATGGCTGGAACACAAATTATCCAGTAGCATTTAGAGAAGACATCACTTCAAATTATCATGAAACTGATGGCAATTTGTGCAAGACTAGTGATAATCATGCGAATCCAAATTCTGAATTGCAACCAGTCAAATCCTTCATCAGAAGTCCCAAGATGCAAGCTGAAAATTCCTTAGCTGGCAATTTTCATTCTGGTAGGGAACCTAACAACTTAAGATTGAATCAGGATGTGCAACAGCAGGTAATTAATACTCAGCAAACTGATTTAGAGAGACACTTTGCCCTTAACACATGTGTGAGTGCCGAAGGTGTTCAGGATGTTGAAAAAAACCAGAATCGACCAAGCAAAAGACCACAAACTTGGCAATCATCCTTAAGTATGTCCGTGAAAAGATTGGGTGAGAACCATGAGAATGTAAGGGACAATGGAAGAGTGGATGTAGGTGAAGGTTATGTTGGAAATACAGCAAAAGAGAAGTCTTTGTCGACTGCTAATGACCAATATCCTTTTGTGATTGGAGGCCAAAAGTCCTCAATTCAGTCTGGCCAACATATTGTAGAGTCTAAAATGTTACGGAATTCATTGGGAAGTTTGAGGACTGTGGACCCTTCTCTCCCATCTGATAACCCATTAAGCGTAAAGGGCCTGTCCAACTCATTTTTCCAGGGATCAAGTAGTGGGGAGCAAAAGTTTGTTGGGAAGACACAATTTGCTGGTAACATTGTTATGAACAGTCCTGCAATTGTGTCCAAGGTAAATATAGTTATTCTTGGAATCATTTGATTTTATGCCTACTCATTAATCTGTCTTTAGATGCTTCATGTGGAAACTTCTTTATTCTACAGAGGACTGCAGTGGGATCCGAGGAACTGCAGTCTAGAAATACTATGCCTGTTTGTGCCTCTCACAGTTCTTTTGGTGAGTCAACTGCTCAATGTTCCCAGACTGAAACGAATTCTCAAGCAAGGTACATCTTAGTTTGGTTATCTATTTAGCTCCATAGCTTTATCATGAGTTTTCTCTGTAAGGAATTGCGTGCCATGGCACTTCATATGCTTTACCACGTAGTGCTGGGACAGCTGGTAGGGACTGCCCGTGCTTTCTTCTATGACTTAAACATTGCTTGTATGACATTTAGGACTAACAAAAGATCAGTTACCTATCCCTTAAATTACCTTTTGATGGATCAATCAGCAAACCTAGTGTTGAACCTCAAGTTTGAATGTCCAAACTTCACTGCATGCCATTTTACCCAACTTGGTTAAATTTTTTTCTCTATGCCATTGTATGGTAGTTACCAACTCTATTAAGATAGCCATCTTGCTATTACCATGCTTGATGGCCAAAAAGATTTCTCTTTTTGCCGTTGTTGAGCATATGCATTTGGATACTTCTAATGCTTGAATCTATATAATTTGTTGCAGCTATAATATGCTTGAGCTTTTTCAGAAGTTTGATCAGTCAAGGAACGGGAATTATATAAATGCAACTGATCTACCTGCACAAGCTGCTGCTGATATTTCTGTTACTCAACTTCAGTTGGAACGGTGTTCTAACTTGAGAGGTTTTGGATTGCAATTGTCTCCACCATCTCAACCACTACCAAACTATGCACCAATCTCTAAGACGGACATTAATAATATTAACAATAGGCAATTGGACAAAGAGGCAGGATATCAGGATCAGCCATGCTCTAATTCTCTGTCTTCTGTTCGACCTGTTCCACCCCTTGATGAATCATCTAGAAGAGAAAATTGGGATAAGATGTCCAGCTTATCTGGACAGAGACAAAAGGAACACCCAGAAGCAAGTAAGCATTTTATTTTCTCATCACCAGCTGCTTCTGAATCTACTTTAGCTGTAAATCAGCTACAGGAACACCATCATCAGCTTCAACAACACGGTTCTAGTGCAAAAGATCACCTAGTGCGGCAACAGCAGCAAGGGCAGCAACAAAACATCTCTGACACAATTGCTCATGAAGAATTGGATCAATCTGTCAAGGTTTCTTTTGGCAACCAAACTAACATAAGTGCATTTGTTAAAAATGCTTCACTTGTGACGCAACCATGTGACTCTCATGATGGTGTTGTACCCGGCCAATCTATTCAAACATCATTGCCTCCTGCTGGTAGATTTCCAACTTCAGGTGTTGCTTCATTTGCTGAAACTCATGTACCTGTTGGTTCACAAATTTCTTCTGGAGGGACAGATCATACAAAGTCGCTATTTGCAGGCTGCTCTAAAATTTCAAGTTCTGGCCAACAGTTACCTGTTATGCAAACAAAGTCAGCTTCACAATCTTCCATATCTGGTATGTCTCAGCAAGTTGCCTTCTCAAAGATGTTGCACAATGTCTGGGCAAATGTATCAGCTCAACAGCATCAAGCTGGTATCAGTCCTCAGAATCTCACTCCAAACATACTTCAGTCCATAATAAACAATGCTAGAGATACAAGTTTTCAGGGCATGCCAAAGCCAGGTGATCAAGTACACAAGGAAGGAAGTGCAACTCCTGATGTTGGTACGAGTTCTGCTAAGTCACGAGATGAAGGTAATCCAGTTCAGGTCAAATCCTTGAATCTGATATACACTGAAAAAACGGGTGATGCTTATAAGTCAACAAGTGCATTCCATGGAGAAAAAGCAGTTTTAAGACCACCCTTAGATGGAGGCCCTAGTGTGCCGATTTCATCTTTGGTCCATCTGCATCAGCAGGATATTAACAAGGCAACAAATGGACAGGCTCCAGCTCTTAGCTCTTCAGTATTATGTCCTCCCTTAACAAGCAATATCTCTTCTAGCTGTGATATTGGTATATCTGGATGCACGTCACAGCCTTCAGATGTTCAACAAAACTATTCACTACTTTGTCAAGTACAATCCATGAAGGCTTCCGATTCTGATGTAAATAAGATGACAGGAAAGGTATCAAAAGCAGTTGGTTCTAATGCTTCTCAGATGAAACTCAATGTAGATAAGAGGTTTGATCTTTGGCAGAGTACAGTCTCCAGAACACCTACAGATGGCAAAGCTGGTGCAACTTCTCAGATTTCAATTCCGCCAGATCCCAAAATGCTGAGCTTTGCTTCAAATGACAGTGAAGAAAGAATTCCAAGCCCATCAACAACTGGATGGCATGATGTCCAAACTCACACTTGTCCTGTCAGTGCAAGTTCCATGATGAATATAATGGGAGTTAGTGAGCGCACCCAGCTTAGTCCTCAAATGGCTCCTTCCTGGTTTGATCATCCTGAAACCTGCCAAAAGGGCTCGGTGATGGCTGTTTATGATGCCCAGAGAAGTGAAAAAGCTGCTATTCAGCAAAATTTTTTTCAGAAAATTCCTGCAAGGATGGATAATTCCCATGTAGTGGAACAAAGATTTGACAGCAGCCACTTTGATAGCTATGGGCAAGGTGCATTAGCCACCAAGATGGCTCTCAGTGAATCATCTCCCTCAGTGCTGCCTCCTGATGTCACCATGGATCATGATATAAATGTAAGATTAAAGAAGCGGAAAACCACTACAGATCTGTCATGGCATAAGATAGTCACAGAACCACAAAGGTTGCTGAGCATCAGGTTGTCGTTCTTAATGGACTTTTGCTCACTTAGTGGTTCCATTGTTATTTTGTTATTTTGAAAACACAATTTCTGTATGGATTGGTCTGATAAACTTGTTTTTTTATTTTTTTTCAGTATGGCAGAGTTGGACTGGGCTCATACTTCAAATAGATTGGTTGAGAAGGTTTGTTCATTTGCCCAATTTGCCTGGTATGAATTTCAGAACTTAATGATGAATGTAACTAGCCTTATTTTTCTATTAATAGGTGGATGATGAATCTGAAATTATGGAGGATGGCCCATTGGCGCCCCAGTCACGGCGAAGGCTAATCCTGACAACTCAGCTGATGCATCAACTTATTCCAGCAGCACCAGCTGTGCTGTTTAAAGGAGATGCAACTTCTGCTTATGAAAGTGTGATATTCTCTGTTGCCAAATCGGCACTTTCTGACGCATGCAACCTAATCTCTTCCTCAGAAAGCAATTTGCATGTGCTGTTGGGAAAGGAAAATATGTAAGGATTGCCCTTGAATTTCTTCAAGAAAATTATGTTTCATTAAATATCAGATTTTTTCTCTTTAGCTTTTAAGTAGAGGATGCTACTTTTCTGCCTTTTACGGGTGGGAAATATCATGCGGGTGCATACTGTTCCCTACAATTAAATTGTTTCTTACAATAAAATCTTCAATAGTATCCTCTAAATCAAATATCTTTTCCACCTTAACACTATAGGATTTCTGGAGAGCTTAAGATTTCCAAGAAGGTGGAGGATGATACTTTTTCAAAACTCATGGAAGATTTTGTTGGTAGATCTAAGAAACTTGAATCTGAATTCTCAAGGTATGAGCAGTATTTGGTTATTTTCCGTGGAGGATCTTTCTTTTGCCTTTACCCTTGTTTGACTCATTCTTTATTGATTGATTTCACTCTGCACGAAGTGCTAACGATGTGATATTCAACAGGGATGTGTCGATTGTTGAGGTCACAATATATATATTTATTACATGCTTGTGATCCTTTTTGAATTTATTACCATCCTAGCCCTCGACACATTCAGATGCATGACTTTGTTTAAAGGTACTATTGGGGGCCATGGCTGTTTAAAGGTTTTAACTCTTTTATATTCCATATATCCGGATAAAAATTACCATTGAAAGCAGGTGTACATTTCTGTGAATTTTTTCCCTGAATCAGCCTTTAAAAAAAAAATAATTTCCACACTAGCCTCAGACAAATATTTTTACAACTGGCTTCCTTGGTGTCCTTTTTTCTTCACACTGTAAGCTAGTTACAAATGGCTACACAAATACATTTGGTTGGAAGATAGTATCTGCTGAGATCAAAACTTGAAAGTTAAAGAACATAAAACTTAGGGAGGTTGGATATATAATTGTCTTGAGGGTCTAATCAGTGATTGAAAGAGGCGCTCGGACGCTCGCCTAGGCGCTCGGGCGAGGCGAGACGAGGCCCGAGCGCCTCGCTAATGTCCCAGGCGGCGCGCTTCAAACAGGCGCCGCCTGGGCGCTCGCCCGAGCCCAGGCGCTGGGCGCTTCGGGCGAGCGCCTGGGTAAACCAAGGCGACCGAACCAGGATTTTAGGTCTGGTTCGGTCCCGGTTCGGTTATTAGTTGGTTCAATCGAACCAACTAAACCGATATAACCCTTACCCAACCCTAACCCGCTGCCGCTGCCGCTCCCGATCTCGTTGCTCGTCGCTCCTGCTCCCGCTGCCGCTGCTCGTCGCTGTCGCTGCTTGCGCCTCCCACTGCTCGCGCCTCCCGCGAGCCCTCCGGTTGCTCGCGCCTCCCGCGAGCCCTCCCGCTGCTCGCGACTCCCGCGAGCCTTCCCTCTGCTCGCGACTCCCGCGAGCCCTCCCGTTGCTCGCGCCTCCCGCGAGCCTTCCCTCTGCTCGCGCCTCCCGCGAGCCCTCTCGCTGCTCGCGACTCCCGCGAGCCCTCCCGCTGCTCGCGCCTCCCGCGAGCCTTCCCTCTGCTCGCGACTCCCGCGAGCACTCCCGTTGCTCGCGCCTCCCGCGAGCCCTCCCGCTGCTCGCGCCTCCCGCTCCTTTTCCCTTTCCCACTGCCGTTGCCACCGCTCGCCGCTGCTTCCTTTCTCCGTCAGGCTCAGTATACTCTTAATATTAAGTTTATTTGCATTTTGAAATGATTAATTTTTATTAATAGATTAATAATATATTATTTTGATTTTAATATTATTAATTTTTATTTATTTGAAATTATTGTTAGGTTTTAACATAAATAGCAAGTGTAGAGAGCAACTCAATAGAGTCTCCAATGGTATCAAAAAAAGATCCTGCATGGAAGTATCTTAGATTTTCTTAATTTAATAGCATATTTTTATTTAAAATTTTAAATAATTATATTTATTAATTATATTATATATTTTTATATTTTAGCGCATCGCTTCGCTCGGGCGAGCGCCTAGCGCCTCGGGCGTTTTTGGACCTTGGCGCCTTTTGGCGCCTAGCGTTTTTTAAATCACTGAGTCTAATTAACAAATCAATTAAACTTAGAACCCATTATTAATCTCAGCAAAATTAGTTATTTTTTCATCCACAACCACAAGGTGATCTGTTTATTTTGGAGAATTGCTTGGCCTGCCTATATCACCATTAGCCAACTTTCCTCTTAAGAAATAATGACTTAAGATTTCCAGTATGCTAGTGCAGTTACTAGGATCTCCCAGTAGCACTAGTCATATAGCTTCCCTCGGATGGGCATTTTGCTACAAGTTTCTTCCATGAGCAGTATTCTACATTATTTAAATTGTCTTTAATATCTACATGGCATTTATCATTGAAGATATTCTACAGATAGCAGTTCATTAGTGAGGCTTTTGTGTGGAGATGTAACAAGGATCAATGAACTTTTCTGTGTACTACTCTAGCAGTTTATTAGGAAAAGACTGCTGCTGTCATTAGTGGTTCTTTTCTGTGCAACAGCTAACTTCAATAGCAGCTATCGCAGGCTACTCACCAATTGCCTCCAGCGGTGCTAGTTGTTTCTGCTATAAGCTGATCACAGAATCTTGAAGTTTGATATTCTTTTGGATGCCACATGTATGATCTGAAAGAAACTTGATGTAGCCGAATTTGAGAATATAAAGTGAATGTTCATTATTAAAACAGGCTGACACATATCTAGATTCAAATTCGAGACGGTGGACACATAATGAAGTCAAAATACCAGCACAGTAGATGAAGAGAATTTTCCTAGGCACATAAATTTAAGATGAGCAGGCTTCTTCCTCAACTCTACGTGCTGCAAATGTTGTTCCTTATGTCACATAAATTTAAGATGAGCAGGCTTCTTCCTCAACTCTAGGTGCTGCAAATGTTGTTCCTTGTGTAGTTTAGATGGATTATTGGTCTGTGTTGAAGTTCAGATATCCTTTTGGGTAGCCATTCCACGTCAGCAGTGACAATTGCGGACCCCTTGCCTGAATGAGCCTTTAATGGCTAGTACTCGCATTTTAAGAAAAATAACTTGATGGGATAGGTTGGTTTTATACCAATGGGATAACTGCCATGGGGGCTCACAGTTTCCTTAGGTATGGAACAGCCACCATCATTAGCAGTTATCTCATTAACTTTCTACATCTGATTATAAGAAAGCCAACTATAGCCTCAATCAGGAACTGCTATTACCACTAGTTGTTTTCCACACAAACCGCTAATGTCAATAGTGGTTTGTCTCAGTTATAACTGTTATAGTCAATAGTAGTTTGTGGCCCAGCATGGCAAGAAGGTCCAAGGAGGCATATTGGGAAAATATTTTAGTCATGATAATCAATGTATATTTTTCATTTACTCTATTATTCATTTTGAGAGACTGGTCATCAAATATTATGAACATTGCAAATTTGGGAAACCTTTATATTTCAACTTTCAGATTCTTGGAAGAGGAGACACTATTCTTTGTTAGTCTTTTTGGGTCTGAAAATTCTTTGCCCAAAGGTGAGGTTTTAGTGAGAAACAGGAGAGTTGTATGCTTGACACTGCACAATTGAATGTCCTTATGAAATGCTTAATGAAACTTAATGATTGTCTTCAGCTGTTAGAATGGTTGTTTTTATTGTATCTATTTGTCACAACTCTGCTAAATGCTTTCCCCAGCGTATTAGGTCGTGTAGCTTAGAATTTTGGCATTGCATTTAAATATTTCCTCTGCATTTTCTCCATTTAACATCGAAAAACTTGGATTGGTCAGATTGCCCTTTTAGATTTATTATTCCCTTGGAAGCTATCTTAATAGTAAAAAATTTCCTAGCCATATCATGTACTTGATCTTTCTATTTTCATTTGATTTATATATTTCAGGTTGGAGAAGAGGGCCTCGATATTAGATGTACGACTGGAGTGCCAGGAACTGGAGAATTTCTCCATCGTCAATCAGTTAGGCAAGTTTCATGGTCGGACTCGTGCAGATGGCACTGAGGTTTCTTCCACTTCTCAAACAGCCCATCGCAAACTCTTTCCACAGCGATACATAACCGCACTCCCAGCTACTGGAAATTTTCCTGAGGGGGTTCTCTGTCTCTCACTCTAGATCATTTATCGATTGATTTTTTTCCTTTTAAAATGCCTATGATCACCATCAACCTTGATGTTATTCAATGCCCCCCTAAAAAAAAAAAACAAAAAGAAAAGATAGAGAGAGAGAGAGAGAATACATCTTTCATGATAAGAAACATACTTGAACATGAATCAGAGGGGGCTATTCTGTCAATTGTAAGACAAAACAACCTCATGGGGTGCTGATCTTTGAAATGCGCACCCTTGGTGGTGGTTCCTTTCTTTCAATCTGAAGTATATAGGCCTTTGTATATCAATTAAGATCTAGAAGGTTAGGCGCTTGCATCATTTTTTTTCTAACAAATGGAGAGTATTATTAGCATGGTTACATATGTTTTAACTCGAGTAATAAGCTTCTTTTTCCCCACCAACAACATCATCACCACTGGCCTTGGCAGGTAAAGCCTCAGTTGAGCCTGTAATTTCTCATACTAAGTTCCTAGTGGTTAGGACAAACAATGTACTTGAATGGAATGATGAGCATTTTAAATGAAGTGTATGTATGTTCGCTCAAAATTTATGTTGTGCAACAATTTGTAGACTGAATCAAGCAACTCTGCCTTGGTGGTAACTCTTAATGGCAATGAGTGGGGCTCCGCTATTGTAGACTGAATCAAGCAATTCTGCCTTGAGCCTAATTAGCAACCTATGTTCTCAAATCCAACTGAGTTGGGTTCCTACTTCTTTAACTGAACATATTTTAAATCCGATCAGTATCTTAATTTGACTAAAAAGAGTCGATTTCTATTCGTACTGGTTTCAAATCCGATTAAAAGATGTCGTAATCCGGTTGGTGTAGACTTATATAGTTAGCTTTTGCATTGATCTATCCTGTATCAAAAGCCATTGGAACTAACATAAGGTCACAAAAGGGCTAACTACATATTGCCGTGTTATAGTTAGATCTCTTTTGTTATAGTTAGATCTCTTTAGCCTCTGATTTTTAGATTTTAAAAAATTACATTAAAAAATTTATAATTATAAAAATAAAACATCTAGTTTTATTTATCCTGACGTCTTCAGTTTTGTTGACGAAAGCATAAAAATGATGAAAAAAAATTTTAATATCTTAATTATATTTTCAATGGTGGTAGATGATAACATCGTTGAAGACTACGAGTGACTATTGTAAATGAGGGAGAATGACGATAAAAGATGAGATAAAAGGAGATGAGGAAGAAAACGACATAGATGTTAATGCTTTGCATCTACATTAGCATCACTGCATCTACATTAGCATCACTTGGTAACTGGGTCAACGTCCACGCAAATGCAAAGGAACGAAAGAGTCACTCAGTATTTACATCAATGCCAACACAAATGCAAAACGACATCATCCTTCCTAACATAATTATCGACGTCGATATAAATGCAGAGCGATGTTACTCAATATCTACATCTACGTCAATGCCAATGCAAATGCCGAGCAACACTTTCGTTACTATGCATCTACATTAACATTGACGTAATTACTGAGCAATGTTAATGCAAATGCAAAGCATCGACATTTGCATCGTCCTCTTCCTTTGCTTCACCTCTCACCATCACTCTCTCTTCTCATCCACAACAACTACTCATAACCCCCAATAAGACTATCATCCATCATTACCAAACACATAACTAAAACATTAAAATTATATTTTTACTCATTGTTTTCATATTTTCATCCATAAAATCGATAACGTTATAATAAATAATATTAAATATTTCACTTTCGAAATCTTAATATAAATTTTTAAAATCTAAAAATTGAGATACTAAAATGATCTAACTATATGGGATAATATGTAATTAGCCCATCACAAGAATAATCTTATTTCTAAAATAAGAAGTGCTATGTAAAAAAGATCACTCTTAAAGAAAAAAAACTAAAGGTTTATTTTTTGAAGAATTTATCAATCTTTATGTATCTTTGATGAGCACACTGAGATTGGTCTCACCAGATAATGTGCCGGTGAAGGGCCACATCATTTGCTCCCGCTACAGTCACATACCATGTGATGTTTGGCAGTAATTGACGGCCAGCTACTAATCACACATGCTCCCCCTGCCCCTAACAACGGTAAATCTGCAGCTTTGACTCTCAGCGCTCATCATAAGACGCATCAAATGGAAATCATACATGGTTACATATATAGTGTGGTATCTGAGAACTAGTTGAGCATGGAAAACAAATTTTCTGGACTCACAATGATCTGGAAACTTTATCATTCATGTCGAATAAACTTCAGAATGTACTGGACCACCAACTCTGGCTTCTCTACATGAGGAATATGACCGCATCCTGGAATCTGAATTAAGGTAGAATCTGGCAGTTCATGATGCAATCTCTGCATGGTAATGTTTTTTCCAAAGTGAATGCAGTAATTTAATGCTCTGGAATGAACAATTTGTAGCAGGTGAATTCTAGAGAACATACCAGTGCTACTTTGCTGCTAACAATTTGATCGTCCTGTCCCCATATAATTAAAGTCTCTTGTTTTATCTGTAGAAATAATTTGCAAGAAAAGTCTGTAAAGACGTGAAACTGCAACCTACTGGCATACAGAATACCAATCAACAGTAGGCATCGACATGCATGGTAAATGTATTCTCAACTTCTCTGTGATAGCATAAATCTACTTCACCCTGCAAGTATGGTTTGCTAGAATGAAGCCACACATTTATTCACTGCACGAAAAATCATGACCAAACCTTCAACTGGGCCGAGCTGCTACAGAAGGCTGATTGGCAACAAATTGTTCCACAAAGATTATTGCATGTGGTTGCTCTACACATGATGCTCTGCATGTTTGTTGGTTCATTGGATCAATCATGCTTTTGAGGCTTGAGATCAAAATTGATGTGTCATCAATGCTTCTCATATGCCCAATCATCCAAGTTCAACAACTGAAACCTTCTTGTCGTATGAGTTTATACTATAACCAAAAGGTGGATCATTATATCTGCTACTAACTCTAGAATTGACCCCATAATGTTGAAAAAGACATGGACAAACAATAAAGTAACTTTCTAATAATCTAATGTCTACACAAGAAACTAAAAGAACTGCAGATTTCTGCTGATTCTTTTTTTCCATTTTCTAATCGCATTTATGTACTAGTGAAAGTTCAAGTTCAAGCACAAATGTGACTTGTCAAAAATCTCTGAAATTGCCTGTGATTTGCATTCTAATGGGTTACTATTGAAAGCAATGCAACTCATTGGCCAAAACAAACAAGAAAACGGAAAACCCTTAATGACAGAATGAACAAGTCAGAGCTGCAGGACATGGCTGACTAACCGAAATATCCCTCACCTGTTTTACATGATTTCGGACATCATAACCTCCACTAAGCATAAAATCAACAGTTGCATCCTCCCACCACGGTTGTAAGCAGTGCAATCGGCCCACCTAAAGTTACAAGTAATTGTTAGTATCAGTATAAAAGTCATACGATGTACTAAGGTTCGCAATACCGTATCATACCGGAGTTTCGACCTGGGCTCGGTACCGGTACGGTACGGTATACCGCTCGGTACACCCAAGTGTACCGAGCGATATATTCAGGCGTGCCGAGCACTGTAGCACTGTAGCAGTACTACAGTACTACAGTACTACTACAGTGCCGGACCGGTAACAGGCGGTCCGTGTGTCGGAAGCCTGTCGGACCGATACGTACCGCCCGTACCGGGCGGTACGGACCGGTACTGCAAACCATGCGATGTAGAACATGCTCAAGAATTTCATTGAACCATTCATTGAATATGCATATTAACTAACTACTGACTAACATTATTTATACTAGTTGCCTATGAAGGTGGATGCCACATTTCCTTTCTGAAATATGCCACTCCATATTTGACCATGACGAAGGTGAATATCAAACATAAACTCACTTTAGTGTGAGCAAAATATCATTGAGGGACAGTAAACATTGTCAAGAAGATGATGACCATAAAAATAACACCATGCACATTTGTGAGATCTTCCCAATATTTGGCATCTTGTTACTGCAATGAATATATATATCCATCTTCAATCAATCAGATTCACCACATTTTTATGGAGATATGGTATTAATGACTCACTTTTTTCTCATTTTGTTGCATGGTATGTAACAAGATGAGTAGGTAAAATTATTATGCAAAGGATGACCATACTGGAAAAGAAATGAAAGAAATGCTGAATCCTATGGCCCTATTCTAACATCAAGCTTGCATTTTTGCAAGCTCCCTTCCACCTCAAACTTCTAACTGAACAACACCTCAAAACATAATCTAAATATCAAATATGCTTCTTGTGAGAACTCCGTACCTTTGTGTGTGTGTGTGTGTTGTGTACAAAACATTAAACAGATATTAAGAAGGCACAAAAGAAATGTTGTCTGTATAGCCATCCACATGCACACATAAGCACCTATTTACGTATATCAATTATCAAGTGCAAAAAAAAAATCAAAATGCATATTTCTAACCAGCCATATGCACACATAAGAACCTATTTACATATATCAATTATCAAGTGCAGAAAAATAAATCAAAATGCTTATTTCTTACATTCATAGAGTCCCAGGATGACTGCAATGAGACTTTATTTAAGGCCAAGGAATTTACATAGAACCGCAGTGGGATGCTCTTCAATACGGAAACCTGCTAAGAAAGTGGATGTTTTTAATGAACTAATACAAGACACATTAACTCAATTAGATAATATGTAATGTTTAAACTGAATCACTCTGATGTAACAAATATTAAACAAACAGCATTCATAGACCAGTTAGGATTACCATATATCCAAATACATGAAATGTTTTACACAAAAAAATTCTCACCCCAGCATAAGCTACTATTCTAGGTAGTTTAGCTAGGTTCCCGGTGCCTTCTGCATAAACACTTGCGTCGATCATGACTAACTTACTAACCTGTAAGGGTTAAAAGTAGGAAAGTGTAAGAAGGTAGATGACAAAATTCGAGCTTAATTTAAAATCTCAAAAGGAAGAAGCTAATATATATTTTGGTTGGATACTACTGTCCTTATATTATTTATATTTATAAATAGGTCATCAGATTTACAATTAGGTCATTATAAACATTTCAAAACTGGTCCTTACACTACAAACAAGTCCTTACAAAATAAATAAAACTCCCACCGCCTCTTATCTCTGTCTTCATCCTTAAGGAACCTGAGAAGGCAGCAATTGGGGGAGAAGAGAGGAAAAGAGGAAGAAGAAGAAAAAGAAGGAAGAGGAGAAGAAGGATTTGGGCTAAGGGTTTGGCTTAATTTCTCATTGGGATCAAAATCTTTTAAAGGCAAGTGTCCTAACTCTTTCTTACAGTGATTATAATCTCTACTTTAATCTTGATTTTGGATAATTTAAATGATTATGGCCTTGCACCCGATACCTATCTTGTTTATATATAAAGCTTTGAATCTGAAATTTTCAAGATTTATGACCTATCTGTCTTGTTCTTGCTATAACTCTTTGTACCGAATTCTGATTTGGGCAAAACTTGCTTTATCTGAAAAGAGACTCGTAGATCTTTCTTTTTATACCTTGATTGAAAGATTCTGAGTTAGTTTGACTGCCTAAACTTCTATTTCGATTGACACTATGAATTCTGCAAAACAGAGACTGTAATTTCTGACCTTTCGATACTAAACTACTTATAACTCTCTGTTTGAAACTCTGATTAGTGCAAAACATGCTTCAATGAAAACTAGACTCGTAGATCTATTTTTCAGTACCTTGATTGAAAGATTTGAAGCATATCATTGATGTATGAAATATTTCGAAGCATATCAATGGCGTATGAAATATTTCGGAGCATATCAATTGCATATAAAATATTTCAGAGCATCTCAATGGCATGTAAAATATATTGGAGTATATCAATGGCATATGAAATATTTCGGGGCATATCGAAAGAACAAATAAGAAACATAAGCTTAAATGTCATATTTGACATTACATTCATTTCATTCTTATCCAAAACATACATAAAAACTCATAAGCAATGCTTTGGATATCATATCAAAATCACAGAGGGTGAAGTGAGATCATAACATAAAATGGTCCATCCATTTCTGGATGACCACCAAACATAAGTCTCTCACGTTTGGGAACTCCATCTACCCACGTTTGGATGAAGTCAAAGGGGGTCGACAGAGCATCGCGGGCTTTAAACATAAAATTCTTTCCCATTTCTTAAAAAGGTTCACATTATCCCATAAACACTATAGTACAAAAGGATATTGCAAGCAATAAAATAGACACATATCGGAAGCACATGCGAAACAACGAAAACATACATGTGCCTATATGAAACAATACGATACAAACATAAACTTTCGTATAATGCGTTCAAATATAAAAAAAAATTAAGGATAAGAGCATACAAGAGTTCAAAACAATCACATAAGGCTCAATCGAAGAAAGAATTCTAAATGAATTCAATTTCAAAGAGATAAAATAAGAATAGGCAAAATTGGCAAAAGTTCTGTCCTGACAGATTCTATGAGACATATTGCATAAATTATTTGAACAATCAATCATGCTCCAATTTATTCAAAAAAGTTATTATTTGAAAGATATATCAATCTACTTTCAAATGAAACAAGTTTTATATGAATTGGAGTTTCCAATAGAGAGTTACAAATAATTTAATAATGAAAAGTCAGAGAATATTATCTCTGTTTTGTAGAATCCATAGGGTTAATTCCAATAAGTGTTTGGGTAAGGATTTGTGCTCCAAATCTTTCAAGTAAGGTACTGAAAGATAGATTTATGAATCTAGTTTCCAAAGTATTGTGTTACAAACAATATAGTAACGAAAGGTCGGAGAGCAACATCTCTATTTTGCATAATCCATAGGATCGATTCAAATAGAAGTTTGGATAGGCATTTAAAATCCAAATCTTTCAATCAAGGTACTGAAAGATAGCTCTACGAGTCTAGTTTCCAACAAAGCATATTTTGCACTAATCAAAGTTTCCTACAGGGAGTTATAAGCAGTTTAGTATCGAAATGTCAGAAATTACGGTCTTTGTTTTGCAGAATTCACAATGTCATCGAAATAGAAGTTTGGGCAATTTAACTAACTCCGAATCTTTCAATCAAAGTATAGAAAAAAAGATTTACGACTCTATTTTCAGATAAAGCAAGTTTTGCCCAAATCAGAATTCAATACAAAGAGTTATAGCAAGAACAAGACAAATAGGTCATAAATCTTGAAAATTTCAGATTCAAAACTTTACATCTAAACAAGAGGGATATCATGTACTAGGTCAAAACCCTTCGAATTATTCAAAATTAAGATGAAAACAGAGATTAAGATTGCTGTAGGATAGGATTAGAACACTTGTCTTTGAAGAAATATATCCCAAATGAGAAGACTTGAGCCAAAACCCTAAGCCCCAACCCTTCCCCTTTTTCTTCTTCTTCTCCCTTTCTCCCTCTCTTCTCCACCGATTGTTGTCTTCTCAAGTTTCTTAAGGACGAAGGCAGAGATGTAGAGGCGGTGAAAAATATTTTGTTTTTTTTGTACATTTTGCAATTCAATCCTTATATTATTTATATTTACAAATAGGTCCTCAGATTTGCAATTAGGTCCTTGTAAACAATTCAAAATAGGTCTTTACACAAAAGGGAAAAAATTTTAGTTTGTGCATACAGAAGGCTAAATAATAATTTGTAGTTTGTGCATACAAAAGGCTAAATAATAATGAGGTCATGCTCTAATGATTCATAGACCAAAAGAGAAAGTGTATACAAATTAAGTGCCATGAATATTGTACCGCTTCTGGATGGTTGGCTATAAAGTCCATGGCAACAGAAGCACCAAGGCTAGGTCCGACTAACACCATGGGCCTTGCTATGTATTTCCTCCAAAGCTACAATAAAATAACGCAATGAAGTAGTGTCTTTTATCAGCAATAAGAAATGATGCATCAAATTGTTTCCTGTGACTCCACATGATAGTTTCAAGAATTTAAGTCTATTGATTCCAATAGCATTTTCAATCACTCCTAAGAGAAATATTCTTGTGCAGCATATACTCATTAAAAGACTTGAATCTCAGATACAAGCATATATTAGTTAATTGTAGATAACATAAAATCATAAGGATAAATATGCAGAAAGTAAAAAACATAATCAACCAAAAGGTGAACCCATCTAGGGATCAAATAGTTATGTGAGATAGAGAATGGGCAGCATCGGTCTCAAACTGGATCAGAAATTTGAAAATACTTCCTACTCTGTCCAAAATTAAAGATTTCTAACAGGCAATCCTTCAGAATCCTAGCGGCATGAAGATTGGCCATGTGTTCTAGTATGTGTGGACCTGTTTTCCTATAATGTAGGATAAAGTGCCAAAACAATCACGAATATAAAAACAAAGTACCTGGTATAGGTGCTCACGCTTGGCAGCCACATTACATGGTGGAAGCATTTCTGATACATGGCAATAGGTGAAATATATTGATATAGATAGGTATTATAAATCCACATGAAAGTTCCATATTGAATATTTAGGCCCATGCATCCCTTACTAGTTACATTCTTAACCCATTAAAATTATATGAATAAACTTAAAGAGAGATATGTACGTAAATCTGAAAATCCCCATCCAAGAATGTCCACAGCCCATGTATCAATTCCAGCACCCTCAAGCAATGGATATGAATACCTCCATTCTAGACAAGAGCTGTAGATGAGAACTCCAATAGTTTAGTAACCAATGCAATATGGCAAGTAATCTAACTACCAAAGGCTAAATGACAAAATCAGTACTGTATATTTCTTGTTTTTATATTTCTAAGCACAAATAGCTTCATTGTGATCATACAGATATATAAGAAAAGTATTCAAAAGAATTCCAAAAAAGATTAGTTGACCTCTGAAAGGAATTTAGACAGAGCACAGACCACAAACTGTTAAAGGAACAATATCCTCATGCCATTTCCTACATATCCTACATCGTCTAATATATGCTAAACTTGCATGTCATATTTATTAACTTCAAGCCTTTTCCTGTCAGTGCAGCCAGTTATAGACTGTGAGATAAAACCAAGTAGGGACCTAGAAAGATTTGGTATCCTTTTACTCCAGCAATAACCAAGATGTGATAAAAAAAAAGTGTACCTGTCAAATCCATGTAGGAGAACAACTGGCTCTGTTCCCCGCTCTTGTAGTGGCTTAACGCAGCTACTCATAATGGAGCTTGTTGAGAAGCTGATCTGCAAGGCAACAACATTGTTTACAGAATTTCCAGTTTACTGTCTGCTAAGATTTACAAATATATGCATTTAACTCTCAGTTGTAGAGTTTTGACAGTTTATTCTCCCAGCCCAGATCAGACAGTACGTAAATAATTAAAAAAAACTCTTGATATGGTATTTATATGTAACAGCGCGTATAGCAATCTCTTGGCGTGTAATGGTCAGCCATTATATCAACGATAGTTTCTTAAACTATTAATACAAAATTGACAATCTAGAAGTGACATCATCCTGAATTGATGATGCATTCTCTGGTAGTTGTTAAGGAAACAGCAAATTAGGTATGATGCAACCAAATTACTGGACTCATGGCTTAATAACCAGATGATGGGAAGAGTGATATCATTTTGAATAAGTGGACTAAAATAATCAAAATACCTGGTAAGAATTGTGTCTTCTTATTCTTCCCAATATCTCTTCCAATACCCATTTTATGGGTTTTATAAACATAAACCCAATTGTCATCTTTCAATCTGCTGCAGTTACCGATCCAACATTCATAAGCAAACAACAAGAATCTCATTTGAGGATGGAAGATACCTTTGTGTCTCCTCATCTCTCCACGTGCCAAAAATTTGTGCTGAAAGCTAATTTGAGGGAGCTTCCTCATTTTTCAATGTTTAATACTTTAAGACTTTATCTCGCTCCCATAATGCCCAACCTCTTTTTGCATATGCAACAAAAAATCTATCACACACCTCTTTTTTTGTAATGATGGCCAAATGGGGTCCGGTGGGTAGTGAATTTGAGGGTACAAATTCGGAGGGGCTGGGGCCAAAATGATTAGGTTTGCTAGTGGTTCCTAGTAGAGCCTTTGGCAATTGCATGGCTATCCTCTCAATTGCAATCTCCTGATATAGCAATCTCATAATAATCTTGAGCACCAAATCGAGGTTTCTCTTATACAGATCATAAGTCGTCTTCAGATCTTCTTTTGCAGACCTAGTTCATCTTTACCTCCACTTCTGGACCGAGTTCCCAACGCCTACCGAAACCGTGTTACTAATCAAGCACCCAACGCGACTAATCAGAAGGACAGGAACCAAAGAGAATTACCCGCCCAAATTCTCCATGACGATGCCGGATCATCCATCCGAGCAACCAATTACAAAGGCATTGCATAACATGAAACCTACACACGAATCGGAACACGAGATTTATGGATGGGGGATTCGTTCGCCTACCTTCACAGGAAGCCGCTCGATCCTCTTGGCCATGTCCCGGGCGAAAGGGTCTCTAATCTTATCCACCTCCTTGGGAAGGAAGGAAGGGAAGCCATTCACCGAAACCCTAATGCTACCCCTCGGAATCGCGGCGCTCGTCGTCGACGTCACAAGAAGCGACGGCATTCCGAATAGCGGGAGAGAAGGGGGGAAGTACAGAAGAGAGCGGGAGATTGCCGCGTATCGTTCTATTATCTATTTATCTTATCAGCAGGACACTGTGCATACTACATGCAACCGTTCATATAAACATATCACACGCATAACTATGTATAAGATTATTTATCACCTTAATTGCCTTGACATCACACAGTAATATTTACTGTTATTAATAAAAGATGTAATTTAATCTATTATCCGTTTTCATATGAAGCAAATAGGTTAAGTAACTCAGGATATAATAATAAAGAAAAAGATGTGTAGATGGATCGATCCATCAAATTTCTATTGAGATGGGATGTATCTACTTAGCAGCGGGATGAATGCATGCAATAGCTCGAACCGAAGGGGCCATTTGGACCGTGGTTCGGTCTGGGTTTCACTGGACCATGTTGGATCTATCTACTCAGACTACACGATAATATAATGCAGATATCACCGCCCGATCTATCATCGGGATAAAATCAACGGACAGTATTAATTGGCCGCATATGAAAACGCTGTCCGAGTATTGGAGATGGAATTCCAATTGCCATCTGGGACCCACAACTTGCGGCCGTCCATGAACAATGCCTCAGATACGGATCCGCAGTATACTCACTTTGTACTCGTGAGATGAATGGAACAAAATAGAGAACTCGTGCGGGACCCTTTTGTGGGGCCGCGAACGTATCTAGTGGGTCACGAAGTGGGTAAACGCGGAAGTCGATCGGATATCATCTATTTTTTCCCCTTCTGTTTGCAATGTTTTGTTTTTTCTTGGTCACTAAATAGCGTAAAATAAGGGAATCGGTTTCGCTTTCCCGTTTAAATCCATCCTCTCACTCGCTCTCTGCCAACCCTGCGTTTAATCGCTCGCCTCTGCGAAGAAGAGGGAGGTACGAAACCCTAAACTTAGATCTGTGCTTTGATCGCTTGAATCCCTCGTGTCTCTGCGTTTCTGCTGCATTTTAGGCATCGGTATCCTTCGAAATAGTGTGGGAATCGAAGTTTTGAGGTTCCCCTGCGCCGATCGTCACCCATTTTAGGTCAGTTGTTGTTGTTGCGATCGTGCTTGCCTCAGATCTGACGTTCCATTGAGGCATTTCGAATGGATCGCGTGTGTTTTTACGTGTTAAGAATCTGGTATCAGATTCTAGCGATTTCATTTCTTTATTCATGTTAGTTTTCCCTTTCACTATGTATTTTCTTTTCGCGTTCTACATTGACGTGTTTCTTTAGAAGTTTAGTGGGTTGGAGCGACAATGACAACAAGATCGGATTCAGTATTACCGATATTATTTTGATGTTTCCACTCAGTTTTGCTGTCTCCGTAGCGAAGGTTGAAATACGTTAACTAGTATGGACGTGTTGTCACAATTTTATGGACTTTATCTCATGCTAACCTTCATGAATTTTGAATATGATATGCACTAGGCAATGGTGGTAAATTTAGAAGATGAATGCGTGTTTATATTGACTTTATGAGAAGTTGGAATGAAGATTCGGTTCTGATTTTGCAGCACGTAACTGTGGAATTGGAAGTTCTATGTCTGATAATCTCTTGTACAGATTGCAGTGAGTAGAGATCGTATAAGAAGAACAATATGTCCAGAATGTCACATTTGACAAATGATTAGAAATCAATATGGTTACTTAAATATCTTTGGCGTGCTGTGTATAGGTTATCCTCCATGATCTGATCTGTTGATTCAACAATTTGAGCTTGTTGGTTTATTCAACATGACTACATTATATATGTTTATAGTATGCAATTTCTTTTTATTTGACTATATTGCCATAATATTCTTTATTTTTTTTATACACATATATGCTTATGCAAGCATGTACAATTTTTGCAGCGAAACTACCATGATTTGGTTTAGTTGATTTCTATTTATGCCAGCATCAGAGTTTGTGTGAAAAAAAAAATGCACTGCGATATTCTGGATGAACTATGTAATTCATGCCTGGACAAGTGACATGGCCTCACCGTTTGAGGCTTTTAAGCTTCATGAAGAAACAAACTTTGTGAGTCTCACCATTTCTAGAACATGATTCCTTCATTGGCTTGAATCAACTCGTAAGATATCAAATTACTTTTATATGTCAAAGGGGTAAGGTCTTTAGTTGTTGAAGGGAAAAGGACCAACCAATGATGAAGTGGTTTTCTTCATTGGCAATGGAGAATAGATTGGACAAAAGATTATCTAGGACTTAACCATCATTCTCATCTCCTCTCTCTCTCTCTCTCTCTCTCTCTCTCTCTCTCTCTTCTTGCTGATTTATTTTTCTTGTTGTTGCTAACCTCTTTCTCCTTTTCTTCACCAATTTTGTGTTTAATATTTTGCAACATGATTTTAATGAGTCAGACTTGTTATTTGGTTCTTTGGATATTAGTGAATGGTACCTGAATATATAGCTATTCATTTATAAGTTTTTGTGAAGTTTTTAAGCTGAGTTAGTCAACCTTGCACTGTGGCATGGACTGCATCTGGTGCTTTACTGTCAGTTCTTATGGATTTTGACACTTCTACATCTTTTGAGCCTTTAGGAACTTTGATTTTAGAATCCAGAAACTTGTAATTAGTGTGTCCAAACTCAATGCAGACTTTGTACACATATAAATCTTATGTATGGATACTTCATTAAACCAATGTTTCTCTTTTAGTATGCCACAATCTCTTTCATCACACCACAGAATCAGTTTCTAAATTTTATATGTTTGTTTTATGCTAGTAAATCACAAGTGTTTAGTTCTTTTTTTCTGCATGAAGCATTTCAGCGGTATTTCTTTTGCATGTCAAAGACACATCATTTGTTTTACACTAATGATTCTTCATTATCTCTAGTTAACTTCTTCATGTTGTTCTTTTTGTTTTTTTATTCTTATGTTTTGGAAGTGTTTAATTTCATCATCAAATAGGGATGGAATATGAATTTTTATCTTGCAAGGAAAATGTCTTTGAAGAATGTGGTTTGTGTTTACTTATTGAGAAAATCTTTTGTCTAGTGAAGCTGCTGATAGAGTTCATCTTTAGTCAAGATCTTGCATCATTTTGATTCTAGATAGCTGCCTAGGGTGATCAGATTATTCTAGGAATTGTCTTTCTTTTTGTTGATTTTAATGGTCAATTAGGAAATCTATGCCATGTTGATATGTAAAATTTGATGTAAGTCAACCCCTTGAAAGGTAGGAGAATATCCATCCAATCAGAGATCTTGAGAACTGCCTAAACCAAGTAGGTGGCTAAAGGTTGGAGCATAACAAATATTGCTTCTTTTAGGGTCACTCTGCTTATGCACTGTTAGGATCTTGTTAGGAATTTTGGTGCATCATGAGTTATTTTCACTACTGCTAAACAATTCAGTTTCTTTTGTGAAATTATTGAACACCTTCGCCTCCAAAAGTCATCAAAATTAGGGTATCATGTTGCTACATTTTAGTTTTACCCTGTCATATCTATTGTTCTTTTGTTACATCTGCTTACACTTAAATCAACAGTACAGTGATAATATACATGCTTGCGAGTTCATAGATTTTGCAGCCTGTCAAGATGGGTCGTGGAGTAAGCAGTGGAGGGGGTCAAAGTTCTTTGGGTTACCTATTTGGTGGTGATGAGGCTCCTAAATCTACTGGAGAGAGTGCTGCACCAGCTCATAATCCAGCTCCTCCACCACCGGTTGAAAACAGCAAGCAAATTCCTGCAGGTATCCAAGGGAGCCTACCAAACAACTACCACCGAGCAGATGGGCAGAACACTGGTAATTTTATCACGGTATGAATCCACTGGCTCAGGTTGTCATACTCATCCGGCTCCTCTCGGTCATTGAATTCTCTTTAATATCTTACTTTGCATATGATATTTCTTTGAAACGTGTTCAGCATGTGAATTCACATTTGTGTAACTATATCACTGTGAAAAAACCAGCAGCAAATCCTTCGTCTCCCAAGTGGCCCTGAGTATGAGATTCTTCACTTGCATCTATCTACTCGTATAACTTCGTTCTATAATGGTACACATGATATTACCTGGTGGGTTATATATGATGATTCATGGTATATACTCTATGATTTGTTCACATCAATTTTGTATCTTTCTTGGCACCCTTCTACAACTCTGACCCAGAGCTATTTGTTCTAATGAGATATGAAACCATTCCTGAACTTGATCTTGGAATTCAAGTTTTCAAGTATGTCTAAATAGTCTACATCTCGGAAGTCATGTTGCAATAAATTGAAATAAGTTGGAACTTGATCATGATTGTAGCATGGCATCATTGTGAACCATAATATCATAATCATATTGATTTCTAGCTTTCTTTCGAAGTTATTTTCTTTATCGAAGTAGTTGCATGTCGGCTTTCTCAAGTTACAAGCACAACTGTGGTATATTAAGTATCCCCCTCTTCAATTTTCTACAAAAAAGAACCTGTTTGATTTGTGCTATCATAATGTAACAATCATCCACAACTTATCAATTGGCGATTGTGAAGATTGATGCTTATTTGGCGCATGCTGACAATAACTTGCACATTTTGAAGCTAATTCTGAACCCTCTTATTGTAGGATAAACCTTCAACGAAGGTGCAAGCTGCTCCTGGTGGTGGTTCTTCCCTGGGTTACCTGTTCGGGGGTGGTGGCAACTGATGTTATTCTTGCTGCTGAAGTCAGTGAGAAACTTCCGAAACTATGTTATTGCTGCTTGCAGCTTTTGGGATGACTATATTTGCAATTTGGAGTTGGTAAATGCTTTAACTTATTAGCTTCATGTCTGAAATGGTTACAGTGAAGTTTATGAGTGTAGGTGTTCCTTGGACAAGTGGCTTTGTAGTCTGCACTATTAACTAATACCTCTTTATTCGATTTCCATGTTTCTTTACACATGCATACTTGTGATTTTATTAAAGGATTTGTAGTGTCGATGTTCACAAACATACAGGAAGTTTCGTTAATATCTTGAGAATTCAATTGTTTGCTCTCACCATGGTAACAATATTAAATTACGTTTGTCATGTTATTTCTTTTTAATTTTCAAACTAGCTTGCTTCCGTGTGTTTTGGATAAACAGTGAGCGGAATATAGTTGTTGGAGGATGAGGATATTACAACTTTAGAGGGACATGAGTGCAGGGCAAACTTTGGGCTCTTCTTGCTAGCGTCACCTCCACGTTCAAGTGGTCATGGTAATTCTTTCTCAACACCCCATCGTGGTCATTTTTGCTTCACGATGGTCGTCATGCGGAATGGAAAGTGCGACACATAGAGGCAACGAGACGGAGACGACTATTGATGAGGTACAATTTAAGGGCAATCTTATGCTTTAAAAAATAAAGGACGCTATGTGAGAATAAACAAAAAAAAAAAATCTTCGGGACCTATTTTTTGAAAAATTTACCTGTAAGTAAATATGTTATTTTGAAACATTATGAAAATGACAAAATAAAAGAACGAAAATAAAAAAGCGTAGTAAAACATATTACCTAGTCCTACAATCTGTGGGATCAGTAAGAGTTGTGCCCACCACTTACACGTACAACTAGACGGCGGAGCGCTTTTCGTAACCCGTAGGTATTGAGGGTAGTAAGATACTTGACGTTTTGCCTTTAGATGTCATCATCGTCGTGGTGGCACATGAAAACGAACCATAATGAATCAGTGTTCAGCAGTAATAGCAACATCTTGCCACACGAGCTCCCGCCCATCCAAGGTCGTGTCTCTCACTCCTCATGGCTGTCAATGCTCTACGTATAAATAAAATAATTATTATCAATCTCCGCCAGCTGATCATCGAATAGACATTAAAACATTAAAATCCCACAAAACTATCTTTTTATGTCAACAAGTATATAGGTTTTCAGATTTTCATTATTTTCAACTAATTTTTCGATAAATTTGCAAAGAAACCATAAGTCGAGTTGGGTAGTAAACTATTATGAGTCATTTCATCCAGACAGAATGCTGGGATCAGCTTTTATCCGAGAGACCAACACTTCGACAAAGCCGAAGCGGAATTGAGCCCACGAATGTAGAAGGCGCAGCTTCCTTTTACTCCACGGATCTAACCGGAAATAAGCGAACCAGATTCAATGAACATAATGGGATATGGATGTACAATCCTTAGGGAAGGTAACATACCTTAAAAAGCCTCACTAGATTATGATTGCACGTACATGAAAGGAGACTAAAATTGCATATATCTATGCTTGACATACTAGTAAAAAAAACCTAAACTTATCTCTCAGTTAATTATCGTTTGACTGCTATATGATCTTAGCACCAAGGTTCCGAATATGTATCGATCAACTATTATACGTAACATACCGACACATGATACATTAAAATATACCAATATGTCACCCATACCAGTCCTCTATTGAATCGGTATATACCACCCGTACGGAGCGATATGATATTACAAACCATGCTAAGCACCTATTAAAAACTCAATATGATTAAAAACTAAACTGTAGAATGTATGCACATCAAAATTTATACAGGCAAATATGCACGTCAGAAAAAAAAAGATACCTTTACATACCTTTACATAACCCACCATCCTGCAGGACATCCTTCAGTCTCCCTGAAACAGAAAACATATATCAAATAAGAAGCAAAGGGAAAGAAATCCTCAGCCTATTTCTACACAGACGTTGCAAAGATACCTGACTGCACCAACATACCCTTTGGTGATGTCAACTCGTCTTGCAGAAAATATAAGCATGCTAAGAGAACCCATGACTTCCACGGGAAACGCAAGGAAACAAGGTATGGGGAAAAGAACACATATGGAGCATGACCGCATGCAGATCAAAAGAAACATACCAAGGAACCATGACCTTGGCGATGGCATTGGCAAAGAGAATCAAAATTGTTCAATGTGTATTTTCAACAGAATTAGGTGCCAGACTTGGACTTGCCCCACACTCTTCTATCAAATCCTCACTAGCTTCCAAGCCATTACAGTAAACAACAGCTAGATCAGAAACGGGATCAGATTTTTGAACCTTTACAGTGGGAGGACAATCAGAATCCTGTGCGATGCTGCTGTTTCCTGCTTTCATGTTATTAGCAGCATCAGCATCATCAACGGGTGGTTTCTCCAAGGAACAGTGATGATCAGCACAACCATGTGTTTTCTTATTATCAGAAGCTTCGGGAGGCTCCTTTTGCTTTTCTTCAGAATAGACAGGTGCCGACAAAGCGTGTTTCCCATTTACCCTTTCATTCTGCTTCTGATACAATGACATGGCTCTCTGCAGAACAGTCATACAATGGGTTGAAGACAGTGATAAACTAATAAAACTCAAATGTTGAAGCATTACCATGGCACCAAGGCTCACCCTCGATCTCACATTTTAGTCCATTAGAGTGTGCATGTTGATTCAGATGTCAGTTGTCACAATTACATGCTTCGATATGCTTCCAAATAGGTGGTAATATACATATCTCGGTTGTGGGTGAAAATGGATTCAGTATTCAGTGAATATTGGAAAACTTAAGTCCTTATTTACTTTCATGAATTTGGATATTTATATAAATAAAAATTAAACTATGTAACTATATCTCTTTGATAGAGATACTGATAGCAATCAGATATCTGAAACTTTACAAATTTGAATTGGGTTTGAGACATTAAGTCAAACATTCATTGAAAATGGATTGAGTATTCAGTGAATATTGGAAAACTTAAGTCCTTATTTACTTTCATGAATTTGGATATTTATATAAATAAAAATTAAACTATGTAACTATATCTCTTTGATAGAGATACTGATAGCAATCAGATATCTGAAATTTTACAAATTTGAATTGGATTTGATACATTGTCAAACATTCAGTGCATAAACTAACAACTGGTTAGGTGGGAATAGGAAGATTTTCTGTTAAAAAATAGAAAAGAAACTATCAATAATCAAGTTTGTTTTCTGTGTCCATCAATAAATTTCATTGTGCGTACGCTGTAAAATTTATCAAAGACAAAGCTATACCTTAAAAATAACTTCTTTTGCAGTCGGAAAGAACGAGTTCGAAACAGAACCCATGCTCTTCTTCACTAGGATGTCATCTTTGTTACTCTGAAACAAGATGAGTAAATTAAAACTGATAAGTTAATAGTATGAGCAATAAAACAAATATATAAAAACTTTTTTTTTAATCTTGAAAATATGTAAGAATTCAATACCTGGATAAACCTGTAAGCAGTCAAACTGCCAGCACAATTAACATCTGACATTCCCAATAGGGATGTGCACCTTTTGTACAAGTCTAAGCCTGCAAGATCAGGCGAGATATCTATTCTGGAAAGGTAGTTGGCTATCTTATCGCCTTGCATATTCAAAGGCTCAGGTGTTTTCTTGGATATGGACTTCTGGGGGAACTCAACAGCACTTTTAGTAGCGAGTGTATCATTTGATGGCTTCGGCAAACATTTTAATTGGGCAAGTTCATCAGTAGGAGAATGTGTGGTAGATTCCTGTTCTTTCTTCGGTACAGGAGTGTCCATATTATTACTATTTTCCCCCTTGCACGTCTCAGAACCTGTTTCCCAGCCCCTGCTGCCCATTAGCTGATTATTATCATCCCATTCTTGCCTCGCATAGATATGGAACTCATTATTGAACATAACATTGCTTCTGTCCCACATTTGCATATGAGGATGACATATTTGGTCAACTGGATTATGCCAACCAAATGGCTGGCCATGACCAGAAAACCTCTCAGCCATGTCATGCATGTGATAAGAAACTCCACCATGGGTCATATCCATGGAAGGTCTGATGCCAAATAAAGGCGGAGCTGAGAACTGGGACATGGGCGGAGGGAATCCAGCGGTAGGTGGACCATGATGTAAGGGCATAAAACCATTTGTAACTGGAGAAGGCCAAGATGGGGCACCTTTCCAGGCATTTCCATGTCCTCTTTCAAATCCAAGATCACCTATCCTTTTGTAACGACTATAGGATTTGTGATCACTACTCTGAGCTTTATTATCATCTTGATATGGGCCCAAAACTGAAGGACTGTCGATCTGGAGCCTCATGGGCGGTGGGGGGTGGAGGTGATTAGGTGAACGATCAGAAAGGTAACCACTTCGGTTAATAGATGATGAACCAACAGGAGTCGATTCCCTAACACAAACATCAGTCTGAGCCATGTCATCTAGGATGGGCTTATCAAAAACCGACTCTCCTCTGTCTCCATATTTGGAACTACTACTCCTTTGTCCTATTTCAATATCAAGGCGCTGCCTGGTAGTTCTGTCATACTTTGAAGGAGATCTTTCTGAAAACCGTCGACCACTATTAGCTGATGAAGATCTTCCCTTTGAATGGTTCGGTGAAGCACGATGATCTGGTTTCAGAGTCTTATCAAACTTTGAAGCAGCACTTTCTACATCATCCTTCTGGGTTAGCTTTGCCGATCGAGTACCAGAACTTCTGTCACGAAGTCCTGAAGAAGTCAAACTATCTCCTTTAGATGGTCTAACAGGGCGCAGTCTCTCTTCAGGTGCTGATTCTCTATGTGCAGATTCTGCAACCTTCGAGACATCCCTGCAAAAACATAGATTAAATCATTCACGAAGGACACTAGACATTTGTAAAACAAACTACAAGGGGTCTAGCTTGACCCCTAAATAAAAAAAAAAGCCTGGCCATTTTCTGCCCCTTAAAACCTGAAAGGCCTAAGCAGGATAAGCTCATGTCAGTCTGAATTTAAGATCCATAAGGCTTACGCAGGATGAGCTCAGAACCAGATTATTCATCATCAACCACCAGGAAAATTACAAAAAGGGAAGTAATCAGAGTATATAAACAACAATAAGAAGCCATAATATCCCAAATTATTTGAACATGAATCCACTCCCACCAAACAGAACAATAAAAAACATGAGAAGTACATACAAAATAGAATATTTTGACAATCATAATCAGGTACTAAAGTTGCTTGTCTAGCCCAGTAGGAAATGAAGGTAGGTAATTATGGGTCACTACCATCAAACAGATCTTTTTAATGAAACACAAGATTCCAAAAAAATGCACATTGCTGATAGATCCTGTCAAACTAAAAGGCCAACACATTAAGCAACTTTCCAGCACATGCCTGGTTTTCTACATAGATACGGAAATCTCTTAACTGAAAATTCAAATTCATGTCCCCCAGATGCCTGGTTTTCTACATAGAAACAGAAATCTCTAAGCATGAAAAATTCCACAAGTTCCAAAAACTTGCAAACATGTTATCTTGATTATTCATATTAGTGGGCACCAAATTGTTGCTTCAATAAACCATCTAGAAGAGAGGAGCCAAAGACAGAGACCGAACTGTCCAAGTGTCACCATGACTAGAAGGAAATAAGTCAGTGGAAAAAATGAATTACATTAAAAAAAAGTACCTGTTATGATCTTTAGCAGCATATGCGCTGGAGCTGGTGGAGGTTTTCAGTCGATTATATCTTGGACTTGAATCAGCCTTCTCAGCATGTTGACGCTCTGACCTAGGTTTATCATTACGAGAACCAGTCCTACTAGTGGATGCATTTTTATCAACAACTTCACGTCGCTCCTTTGCACCTCTTGGGTTCAGATTACCATGATCCTCTTTTTCATCAGAATACCTTTTCCTTCCCTTGCTATCTTTGGGCCTCGTGTCATGATCATCAACATAAGAATTCCCATCGTGATCAGTATCCTGAAGTTTACTTTTCTTATAATGACTCTCCGGATGTTTGTTTTCATCTCTAAGATGGCCTTTGTCAGATTTATCGTTCGTGTGATCTTTTGATATGCACTCATCTTGGTACTTGTCATCGCGATGCTTACGATCCTTGTCATCTTCATCCCTATATTTACCTCTGTACTTCGCACCTGTATGCTTTTCATCTCTGTAGCTTCTATTTTTACTAAGATCATCTCTAGAAGATTGTCTTTTCTCATCGAAATCTCTACTCTCATCTAGCCATTTATCTTTATCTTCAGAGTCATCTCTCTTCATGTGTTTCTCAAGCCCCTTCTCTGCCTCAGCACTGTGCAACCTTTCTGTTGCCAGATAGATGGAAGATACAAGTTAATAATCAGAGTATCACCAACTAGTAGAAAGTACCAGTCAGCAAAAATATAATACATACTATAATCATAAAAGACAACACACTTATAGTAAATAATGTTGTTGTTTAGGACACAAATAGTGACATTGAAAAGATATAAGCAGACTTATTGTATCCAATATAATCATAAAAGACAACACACTAAGAACAACTACAAAAAAATTGCAAACACACCACCTACAATAGTGATAACACTTAATGGTAAAATAGCATATACTCTCGCCCAACTAAAAACTTACAAAATAGAGGTTACAGACACGATTAAGGGATCAACTTTATCATAAGTCTTTCAGATGACAATAAATTGATGAGGTGCCATATACTGATATTATTAACAGCAATTTATCAGAAAATGTCAATAATAAAGTTAACTTCTCATGCAAACATGAGATCAACAATAGATACATTCATCACATAAATTGGAGTTAATGAAAAAGAGCAATGTAATAATTTTCCACTAGGCCGCGCCAGACTCAGAGATTGAAGAGGTATCATTGCCAGAGATTCTATGTTAAAATTATAAATTATGATCTAAATATTGCAAATAACTACAAAAGAAATCTAGTTACTTGAAAGTCAATATGATTCTATGATCTGTACAAATTGCAAGAGACAGAATCACACACATGAATAGAACAAAACTGAACTTTTCAAGGGGGATCAATGACAATCGTCAAGCTATTTGGGAATTAAGATGATGAGATGATATTAAAGTAGTTCATAAGTACCTAATATAACAAGAAATATAAAAACTTGTTAAAAGAATAATTAAACTGAGAGACTTTCAGGTCCAATATATGAAGACTCAAAGCGCAGACAGTTTCTACTTATGCTTCATTCAGATAAAGAATATGACATGAGCCCAATTTGTGTGATTTGCATAAGGGCACAAAACTGAATCCTTTAGAAATTTGTTTATGCTTTGCTTGGTAAATATGGATCCAACTGTGGAACACTATAAATTATCTAAAATGTCTTGAGTACCGAAAGGTAATCCCTGAGACATTTCCATTAATATGATAAAAAAAAATGGAACTACCAGTCACCTATTACAGAGATCATGTCAAGCATTTTTTTTAAAAAAAATCATGGAAAATCAAGTTTTCAAATCAAATTTTTATCATAAAATCCATGTAATTTTAAGCAATAGACACATATATTCCAATGTTCCGCAAAACAAATGTCAGGTCACAAATTGGAAAGAAAATTCATTTCGAAAAAGACATCAGCTACAAAAAGAACAGTGATAATAACCAGAACAGAGCATCAATATATTTGTAGGACTAAAAAAACCAAAAAAAATCATCTTAACCAAGGTGGTGTATCATACATCCAGTTAAGCCAATTGTCCACTGAACTAATTCTTCCCAGTTCCAACTATAATAAGCAAATTTACTTAATTCACATAATAAAATCCAATGCATCGTCTAAATAAGCCGATTAACATTAAATCAAGTTTCTTTTGACAGTATGAGGTGCAAAATGCCATCATATACACAAATAGGTTATCATTAAACTCCTTAACATCTGAACTGCAATAGCACCCTCCTGATAATGATAAAAATATACAAAGTCACATCAGTCAAGCCAAAACCAAAACCAAACTACAAACAGCCTTCTCGCCATCTTCCTAACCCATTTGAAACTAATTCCGGCTTTGATTATGTACTTCTGTCTCTCTAATCCAAAAGGCAAATTATTGAGTGCAAATAATCATCAGACCAACAGTGAATAATGAGTTAAAAATTCCACCACTCTTAACAATCAGCATCCATCCATCATAACTTGGTAAGATTCAAAGATACCTTTCTAAAATTAAGATCTCATCAAAGTCACTACAATTATTTCTTCCCAGCTAATTCCACTCAAACTTGCTTAAACTCCAAATTAAACAACTTAATCTCCTGGTCATCTGCTTTAATAAAGCAGTAGTATTTCAACTTTAATTTCTTCAAGAGGTCATTCGTGCAACAAAAATAGTAGGAAGAACTCTTGTGGAAGTTCCGTAATCCCAATGCAACCAGAATTACCATAGAACACATTTGTTCAAATTCCAAACTCTCACCCCTAAAACTCTCAGCAATCTCATTAAAATTTTTAAAACTCTTCTGAGTTTTTCTCCCGTCATAAAAACAAACTATTTTTTCTACATGTCACAATTTTCCAGTTATGCAATCAGATATAATCAATACCAACATCAAATGTTTCACATGATACAACACCAATATTCTCAAGCCCCTTTTCATGTATGTCAGTCCAACTCCTAAGACCTCATATCCTAAGCATGAAGTGGATCATCAAATTTTGTAAAAAAATCCATAAGGCAGCCACTGAAGAATACTTCGTATTCGAGTGTGCCTAAAATGTGCAACAAACCAACAACCTTAAAGTTAGAACAGTAAAATGACCTATATCCACTAAACAAAAATCATATCCATGAAACTAAGATGCACCATTCAACCAAAGCAAAGTTATGATTTGATCAAATTGAATTTCCCAAGACAAGATTTATTCCCTCTTCTTGAGAAGAAAGGTAATAAAGGTCATTAGGCCACAACAATGGTTGCTTAGCAAAAAATAACGTGTGAAGTTTTTTACTTGGTCAACTAGTTTATGCATAGAAATATAGGTGGTAAGCTTGATATTTTCAAATGATTCAATCTTTTGGTGGGTGGCTCTGGAACAAGATGAATGCCCCCTATGAGCATATTGTTTAACGATGGAAAAAAGGAATAGGTCAAATTATTAAAAAGGTTATGGGTTAACTTACCATTGATTTTTGTATACTTCTTTTTTGCAATATCTTCTGTGTCTGCGACAGCCTGAGAACCAGGTTTAATGCCCCCTAAATCATCAGACTTGTGATGCCTGGAATCTTGGGCCTCCCTGTCCTTATCGGTGTCCCTTTCCTTTCCATCCTTATACTGAACAGTGCTCCCTCTCCGGCTTGAATCTTTATCAGACTTTCCCTTCACCGACTCATTCTTCCCACCACACTCATCCCTTTCATTCGAATCTTCATGCCTACTGCTTGACCTGCCCTTGGAATCAGCAGCCTTCGACCTAGAATACTTGTCCAACTCCACCGGCCCAAATTCCTCTGCTTTCGTCCTCTTGTGATCATTCTCTGCGCCACCATTCCATCGATCAGCAGCCATCACCTCCTCCTCCTCCCTTGATTTACGCTTCTTCTCTCCAGAGGTGTCCCCATTGCCAGTATCCACCAGCTCTTTAGCAGCATGCTCATGCGAGGACCTCCGTTTCTCCGACTGCGGATCCCTAGAAATCCTGGCTCCCAAGCTCGCAGCCAGTTCCTCTTCCGTGGTCCTCCTCTCCCGCGGGTTCTCATCCTCCTCGGAGTCGGACCGGTCCCTGGAGTGCTTGTGCGACCGGTGGGATCTGTGCCGTGAGCTCCGCGGCATCCTCGCGAAGCCCTAGAAACCCTAGTCCAATAAATGTCCGATCGAGCAGTGGGAATCCTCCGACGAGTCAGCAAAGCCCTTAAAGAAACACGTCTTCCTCACAACCACCGCGATCTCCACAACAAACCGTATCGATCAGAAGAAAAACCCCAAGGCGGCGGCCGCGAGAAAGCGTATCGACGGCCCCCGCGGTGGAGAGATTGTAGACGAAGAGAACAAAAGCAGCTCCAAGAAAGGGGAGGAGATCGAAAGAGAAAGGAGGGAAGCAGAGCATGCGGTGGCGGCGCGGCGGTGGGGCAGCAGCGGAGACACGAGAGAGGAAAAGAAGAGGGAAGGGGAACTGGATGAAGAGAGGCGACCGGGTGCGTGACGAAGAGATGGGGTTCGAGGCGAAGCGGTCCGCCCCTTGGTTTCCTTTTATGACTGAACTACCCTTGTGCTCATACGAACTTACGTGCACCTATTGGCGGTAATATCCCCTTTTTATAGGACTAATTCAGTAATGTCGCATCATTATTTAGTTCCGGAAGAAACCCTTGCACTCTCGCATTATTCTATGACATAATTATCCTTGCACTTATGCGAATAGCCACAGTTTAACGGTGGTAAATGTAGAGTCAGTCTAGGGTTAATTTAGACATTTACTTACCGGGCCTTTTTCAACGAGTAGTAAAACTGGAAATAGCTAATACGTCTTCCTACCGTTTCGGACTTACTTGCTTTGTCTACCATAGTCTAACTGGATAAAGATGGTGGTCCCCCCGCTGGGACCCGTTCCGATACCTTCGCACTGCAACTTTGCATAAGAGTAACACGCCAACAATTCTACCCACCTATTCTACCTGTAATCTAACTGAAGAAACGGAGTGGTCCCCCGTGGGACCCAACCAAAGACCTTGGGGCTGCCCCTCATAGTTCAGACGGTGACGCCACTGATGGGTAAGTGATCATCTCTCTGTTTATATTGGAACTAATCATGGAAAGCTTATTGAGCCCTAAAATAAAATTGGGTTGGATACAATGATCCTACTTTGATTAACTTCAATATATTTTTGTAGAATGAGTAATGTTATTCATTATTTCATCATGAATGAGCTTACAAATTCATAAAAGTAATTTTAATTTTAAATAAGCAAAGCATAATTTTCCTATTGCATTAGGAATAATGTCACAGCAGTTTTAATATATTAGGACTACTGTAAACCCCTGAACAATATTTTTTATTAAATCAGGAATATAACCATTTGAAAACATAATTATATTTTAAAAAATAATTATATTCTAATTGGGAAATATAGTTTCTATATTCATATAGCTTCTTTAGTTTAGGTGATTATGGAAAATTGAACCTCACAAACATTTCTTAAATACAACAACGAGTTGTTTCGTAAATAAAATATAAAAAATATATTATTGATGAAATATCGATCTATTTTCACATGCTTTGTTCTATCGTATAATCCGAGTTGTGGGTAATAATTTATTCGACAACAACACAGGATTACTTACTCTGATTTTAATCAAATTAGTTCACATATTCGTAATGTCATGATTCTAAATTCAGCTTATTGGGCGACTATTAACTGTTTCTCACTCTTACAAGTCAATAGGTTTCCTCCAATGGATGTCCAATAGCTGAAAATTTGATCTTCTGTATAGTCTGCGTAGGTTTCTATGCTTAGATGATTGCATGAATTGACTCGCCGAAGTTTTTCGACCTTGTTTTCGAACATATAGGTGAAGCGTTGAGGTATTTTAAGTAATCTACGTCTAGATGAGATTTCAAAGATGAGTACATGAATCGACTTAGGATATACTAATTGCATATGATATGTTATGTTTAGCCATAGCATCATCTTCTATACGAGTGAGTCAAAGTCAACTGAGATTCTTTTTCGAATCTGTCTCGAGATAGGGTAGTATTGGATGAATAAAACACCACAATCGAAATCTTGTAAATTGCATAGGAGACGTGTGAAAAGATTCCTCTAATATTTAGATTTGTTTTAGGATTCAATTCAATATAAAGACATAAAAATATTAGAGTGAATTAGATATATGATATATATATATATATATATAAAATCGTTGAGTTCTATGTCATTATCACTGTTGTGGACGATTATGCGTTCAGGTATATATGTCATTTTGATTGAATGGATCGAGATGTTGATCAAGAAAAGATGACATATCGGATAATATGTCCATCTAGTTTAACATAGATCGAAAGATGATGTGTAATGATCTCCCTAATCAACTCGGTTTATAGTTTCAGGCATGTTGATTATTTTAATTATTATTTCAGCAAGTTGCTTCTCTTTAGCTTATCATTCTTCCATGTTCAAGTAAAACGAATACTTATTTTTGCTAGAAAATCAAGATCCCTTTTTTCAACATAGAAGGGTAACTCATTACATCGAGAAGACTCGGATGATATTGAATTTTGCTACAAAAGTAAAAAAGATGCTCCTTAGTAAAAAGAAAAAAGATCTCCCCGAGATTCCCTTGTTTTTCTTCTCTTGTGGTATGTCTATGAACTCTCATGTTTGTTTCTTCTCGAGTGTATATATTTTATGCGATTATGAGAGGTTTAATGAGGAGATTTAATGTTTTATGTGATTATAAGAAGTTGAATGAGAAGATTTAATGCTATAACTATCTTAATATATTAAGAATACAACTGCACTCAACTATTTTATTTATGAATTATTTAGGAATATAACTAACTACATAACAATATAATTATATTATAATTAGGAAAGAAATACAACTTCCATATAGATATACTTTCTATATTCTTAGGTGATTCCCCAACACTTTTGTTTTTGTTTTAGAGTGCTAAATGATGGATATATGTGAATATATATAATTTCAACCCACAAATCACTTCAACTTAAACATGACAGGGTAAATAATTTCAGCCAGAACAGTCTAATTCTTCTTAACTCAATTATTTTGTGGGCTAAACCAGGAATTTAGTCTAATTTGCTAAAGCCAAAATGCGAGCTATAGATACCTGGCAACAATTCTACACAAACAAACAATAATATAAACTCTAATCAGGTGAAGTCAAATGATGATCACACTTTTGTATGACATAGAGAGTGTGGTTGATGTGAAATTGACCATCACAAAAGTTATGCATCACAAAAGTTACCTTCAAAAAGCTGAGAAAGGAAAGATATTTGAATTTTTTCCAACAAAGTTCTTGATATTGATGAATTGGAAAACTTTCTGGCCATGAAAAGGTGCTGTGCTGTTTGATTCAAAAAACCAGGATGATATCATAAGCACACAGTTCTGTGAACCTACTGCATATCTTCCTGATAGTACATTCTTGCGCCATGTAATGACAGAAAACTAGTATTCTGGAAAAAGAGACATAGCACTGTACACCATTCGGCACATGACACCATGGAATAATCAACCTTGTTTCATTCTGGATCTGGATTCTGCACAGCTAAATTAATCTTTCCAACCATCTTTGTTTAATCTCCTTGAAGCAAGACCTTTAGATGATGGAGTTGAAACAAGTTGTGGAGTTTTTGGTGCTTCATCATCCCAATCATCTCCCCAACTGTTATCCCAGCCGTCGGCCTCATCAGTTTCCTTGCTTCCTCCTGTTGAAACGGGCAGCACCATATCGACCTTCTGGTAGCTGGGAATACTTTTGCCATATGTCCGCCATAATCTGATGCATAACCAAGCAGCAGCGACCAAAACAACTACACCGAGAAACATGCTGATGGATAAAGTTCGAGCAAGAAAACTGAGGTATCTGGATGTTTCGCCCCTGACAGATGTTGGGATCATATTCCGCAAATTGAGGCTGCAATTACCATCGTCTGCGTTCAAAATAATTGTCGTGTCATTTGCGCCATCCTTGACAAAAACCTTCACCTGCATTATTGAAATTGGAGAGGGAACTGAGAGAATCTCAAGATAAAAGCAAGATCCTCAAACTTGAGATGGTTTGTTCAACAAAGGTCTGTATGTTGATTAAGGGATATGCAAGATCAACTTCAACAAGTACATGCTTCAAATATTATCGTCAATCGTATCCTTTGATTAATTGCATGCCCCGACATGGATTAAATTTCCAGAGACATACACAGCAAATTTGAAGGATGGCTCATGAACCACACTGTGTTTGGACAAATAATTTGAGTCAATGAGGTTCTCTATTAGGCCAAAAATCTGTAAGTTTCACATAAAAAGCTCCATGATAGTGAAGGTGGCATATGACTCACTTTTTCTAACTTAGAAAATCTCGTCAAATGAGGTTTTGTGTTATTATAAATACCTGGTCATGCGAGAAATTTGCTTCTAGGGTTGTGTTGAACAATCTACTCAAAGGCATAGAGAGCAGGCATGTAACTGAAATGAGAATTTTGTTCTCATAAATATCATAATTATCTGGCCATGCAAGAAAATTTATTCTTGATAGTTGTGTTAAACAATTTACTGAATAAATGGCAGAGAAAGCAGGCATGTGAGATAGCTGATACACTGTAACCATAAACAAGCATTATATCATTGTGCATGAAAACGCATTCACATGCTGATATTTGTTTCAGAAGCACATAAAACACAAGAGGATAAAATACATACCTCCTCATTTCGCTTTGCTTGAAGCTTAACTGAAGTTCTTTCCAGGTTGACAAAATCAGGAGCAACTATTTTAACATCAAGGGCTTTTGTCCCTCTATTCTCTATCAGAAGTGAAAGATATAGAGAATCTGGTAAAGAGAAAACAAAAGTAGGTAAAAGAGGGAACAAGACAAGCAATACAAAAGCTTTAACTTGCAATGACACTGCCCATGTCATGATGAGCAGTTTATTCCCATAATTAAAAAGTAATGGCTATTAAATCAAGTACATCATATATGAATCGCTATAATACAATTTCCAGTTTCTGTTCTTCCCTCCCAAATTCACTACAGTTTATTTGTCTTTGCAAGTTTTTTAATTCAGAGGGTGCAGTATTCTTTGTCAGATAATTTCAGGTCAATAAGCCATTTGGTTGAACACTGCATGATATAATGTTGTTTATTTCAACTCTCTTGAGCATAATGTGAAGAAGACACGCGTAGATATCATACACAGGTGCCTTGCTTTGATTTTAACAAGCAGAACATCAAAAAGTTCAGTTCGACTGGCACAGAAAAGCATGCCAATGCATGGACAGTTTCGAGATAATTCAAAAATACTAGAAACCATTGGATAACTAACAGAAGTAAACACTGATTTCAATCTCATAGTAAAGTCAAGAAAATATCATGGGCAAAATAACAATGAATAATTGTCAAGAGTCATCGAAAGTTAGGTACTCGCTCGCCATATGTAAAAGATTAGTGTGATATATCAATTGTCAATATCTATATAAAGTGAACTGTAATACTTCCTACCTTTACCAGGTACTCTCAGGCAAGCAACAAACTTGTTCTTCTCGTCAATGCATCTATTGGATGGATCACAGCCTTCCACAGGGGGATCCTCCAGGGGTGGCGTCTTGGGATTTGATCCACTCTCCAAACTCTGGTTTCCATTGGCATCCTTTATTTTTGGCACCTCCAATGGCTTATCTCTCGTCTCATTTGAACTCCCCTTTGTGTCCGTATCATGAGGTTTCTTGGTTTCATGTAAGGGTCGTTTGCCCAATTCAGCACTCTTCCTCTCTTCACCAGCATTGTTTAACCGAGGACGACCTGCCTTAGTTGTGACAGAATTTGCAACTGGGATGTTGGTACCAGTCGCGTTTGTGTCGACCTGAGTTCAGTGATTCTGGGCATTAGACACACCAAACATCATAACTTACAAATACATAACACAGATCCAGCCCGTGCCGAATACGTATCTACAAACAAGTAAGATGAAGCATCAATAGTTCATCAGAAATTAGTTCTCCGTAAAAACTTAATTTTTTGAGAAGATCATGAAACCACACTGCGTTAGCGTCTAGTATTGACCATATCGGGTGCATAAAAGACATGAAAAAACATGCAAGAAAGACAAATCCCCTCAATAAGCGATGATGGATGAAAGCATATTTAGAGCAGCCAATACATCATAAAAAGGAATGTACCTTTCAGTGTAGCACGAAGGATCAAGAAAAATTGAACGATACCGTGAAGAGAAAAGTGCTCAAAATCGATTTTTTCCCTTCGTAAGAACAAAGCGAGACAAGAAGAAGGGGCCAGATTCCGACACCTCTTGCTCATCTCGCATTGCCATACGCTTAACATCTAAAACCCAGAGAACAGCTCAAATCGCGATCTTACCGACCTCTACTGCGGCCGCGCATCGATCCACGCCACGGAGGACCACGGATAGAAGTGCGACGAGAAGAATACAAGCCCCCTTCTTCATCGCGTCCTCGCTTCTCGGGAAAAGGGGGCGACAAGCAACCACCTTTTCCCCTCCAAATCGGAACCCTAATTATCCAGATCGTTTGCCGAAGCAAGAAATCAAGACGTGAAGGGAAGAAGGATTGATCTTCTCTTCGGAATGCGCTATTCTTTCCCGGAGAGGGGACCGAATTGAGCTGCGTCCACCGTAAGTAGCGGGTTGATTCCCCACCCTCCCCCTTTGTCGGCTTGTGCGTACGAGAGAGAGAGTGTGTGTGTGGAATGGACGTTGAATAATAGCAACGGAAGAGGACTTCGTTAGAGGAAAGGCCGCTTAAAGATTTGACGTGCTTTTACGTAATTATCCTTTAAGATGATTTTAGTGTACATATATAATTCGACAGTACATTAAAAAAAATTTATATATTATATTTTATGTTATGATCGAGTCGGCACCCAGAGGGGTCAATTAGTACAGTAAATAAAATTATGTAAGGCTTACATCCACTCCTGATTCCTTTTCCGTCGAAGTCACCAGCATCCACTAACGGTCTTCCTTCAACGGCCAAAGATCAATCATCTTCTTATAACTCTATTCTTCTTTTGATAGTTGAGGATAGTATTGATGAATGAGTGTATCATGGCCGATGCATCAGCATGGCTTAGTCCGCAGGTCGATGTCGGGAGTTCATGATCGGTTAGGCGAGACGCCGAGGCTGATTACGTCCGCAAGTCGAGATGTCGACGTCGTCTGAGAGGAAGCGCCTCTCGGTCGGAACACGAGCGGCGTCTTCGGGGAGGGCGTCTCTCGATCGGGGTAGTCGCACTTCCGGGGGCGACAGCACTCCTGCACAGAAGGCCCTTGTCAGGAAGTTCCCGACTTTGGCCCATTGATGATTAAGTTAGTGATTGAATTCTTCCTCTTTTTTTCTCTCCCCTGGTCGGATGCCGGTCAAGGGCTTTTATACTATTGTGCAAGGATCGGCTGTACACAGGTTTGGCGAGACGGTCGTTCCCTGAGTGGCAAAGTGGTACCTTTGTGCGGTCGTCGTCCTGGAATGCACGGAATGGCGCTATGCGGCACCCTCCCGAGCTTTCCGAGACGGGATGTACCAAGAGGTGCCTCGATATGGATCCTGTCTTGGTGCGTAGAAATACTCCTCGTGCTAACTTGGCATGGGCGTGATGCGACGTTGGTTGTGACGTGACTATGGCCTAAAATATGCCTTATCAGATAGAACTTTTACACCCTCACTTATTCCTTCCTAAACAAAATTCTAAACTTAGAGCTAGAGGAAGAAAACTCTCAAGATTACAATAGTGTTTTTCCCAATTTGTGTTCTCACTTATTGTGTAATCTGAGCAGAGGGGTATTTATAGGCTCTAAATGGATTCAAACTTGGAGCCAAACTTGTCTCATCTCTGGGTCTCCCGGGTACTGACGGTACCATCGCTTATGCTGAGTGGAACCACTGCTTGGGAGACTGTACCGCTTGATATTCTCGAAGATTGTGTCATCGATTGTTCTATCAGTTGGGTCATTGTTTGAGCCTTTCACTTGGCCCAACATAGTCCAAACTTGGGCTCAATTGACCCATAATTGAGTTTGCCTAATTATGTTCTAAACAAATCCAATTATGACTTAAACTAACTCGATCTAGACAAATTATTACAAGCAAGAATACTAAGTTGTTCAGCATGTCATTGGTTTATCGGTGCTTCATCCAATCATTCAGTGCATCATCCTCTCTTGCGACCTATTGACGAATTAGCTAGTTGATCTCCACAACTCCGATTTCATTGGTACAATTTCCTCGTTTCTTGACTCGATGCCCGAACCGATGACATGAAGCCTTCTACCGATCCTGCAGCTCAACGTCCAATCTTCTGACATGTTTCACTCCGGCCCAATATTTGATTCCTCCTATTTCAATCAATTTATCTCTCCTGATCGAAGCTAGTCTTACATTAGTCAAAACGTAGATTAGATCATAACATTATTAATTGGTTTTATTATCAAAATTCAAAATTAAATATTTTATCACTCGAATTTATCTTTTTTTTTTGTTTGAGTGGATAATATCATGATTTTTCAGATTTACTATATAATTTAATATGTTTGATTGTGACTTAATCCGAATTAAAAGAATAAACCAAATTAAATAATGGTAGATGAATACCTAAAGCTTTCATAGACTTTGTCATAGTCGATAGACTATTCATCATTTTTGTCTCTTTACTCTCTTCTTCTCCGTCCATTAGGCTACTAAATTTTATCGTATGGACGATAATATCAAGAATTTTCTTTGTATTCTCTTCCTCCTCCTGTCTTTCTCTATATAATAAGATATAGGGTTGTACCTACAATGGCTTCCACGAGAACTCCATCTACTTATTCGACGAAATGCTTTCAGGATGCTTAAAGCTTAATAATTTTAAATATTATCATAAATAAAAAATAAAATAGATATAATATTTATATAATATTTCTTTTATTGTACTCGAAAATAAACTGTGGTATCCTCGACTATCGAATTAACTTGGATATATATCAAATTTTATATAAAAAATTTAAATTAATCCTAAAATAGAAAAACTAATTATAAATAGTATGTGAATAATAGATGTTTTGTGCCAATAAAGTTTTAGAAGAAGTATTAGAAGAACTTCGTGTTGTTACACTTGAATATAAATCGAAATATACTCGATTACAAAATTCACTTAAAATATTATCTTTCATTTTTCGAGGATTTATAGGTTTTTAATGGAATTTAATAAATTTTTAGATGAATTCATTAATCGGTGTATTTTTTTTATTGTAAGGATTTGAAGTTTCTCAATACCACCTAAAACTTTCAACGTATGTGCTCAATGATATTGATACTTCATGTAGTTTTTTTTTTTCTATTTTATGATGATTTTAGAGTATTTTATTATGAATTTAGTATATTTTCTGATATGGATAGTAATTACGATAAGACTCGGCTGACGTCAGCCGACGCCTCACGCCTCGATCGGCGCGATTGTACTCGGTCAACCGAACTGGAACATCGACCGAGGCGCATTAACGCCTACTCAGGCTCGGTTCTTCACGCCACACCAATGCACATGTCAGACGCTATCAGCCTCCTGCATGCGGGCACATCAAACAACAGTAAGCTTCTCTATAAATACCCTCTCGTTCATCAGAGAGAGGGGGCAGCGAGACACACACTGAAACATTTCTTCTCCTGAAATCCCCTCCACATCATCTAACTTGATTGTCGGAGGGGTCGGGTCGAGCATCCCGACTCGACCTTTGTGCAGGTGTGAAGCTGAAGGTCCCCGCCGGTCCCGCAGGCAAAGACGACCACACCGTCTCAATCGGACATCGCCCCGACCTCTTTAGCGGGCTCGAGGAGCGCCCCTAGAGAGATCCCCATCTTCCGGACTCGAACCGAGCCGCGTCGGCCCCGAGGCCACGTCTCAAAGTTGTTTACACTAACATTTTCAGGTGGAATATACAGTCGAATACATCTTAGTTTATTTTTGACTCAATAATACGAAGGTTCCCTGATCAAGTCAAATGTTATACTAATACATGTTTTATTATTTTTTATATTAAATAATTTAAGAATATTTTACTATTAAATTTGATATATTTTAATATAATATATACATTTTGAGTAGGTTCCAATTCATTTTCGAGTGTAAGCACTTAAAATTAGAGACTTCAATTTCCAAAACTGAATGATTTTATATGATCTATACTTAGTGGAGTTTGAGAATTATGGTACATCTTTTCATAATTCTCAAATAGTCATCACCTATCTCAAAAATACCTCCAAAAACTATATGTATTTTTTCACGCAAATCCAAAAAAAATTTCTGTTTATTATACAGAGTGTTTTTGTTTTAAAAACAGTATATATTTTTCAAATAAAAATTATGTTATATTTTGAAATATTATATAGTATTTTATAGATGTTAGTGATGAGAATGGGATTATAATAAGATAAAAGCGACGAGTGAAGGTTAAATGCGTTCAATTTTTTAATATTATCTCTTAAAAAATTTAAATGCGTTCAATTTGAGTAACACTTTTGGAACAAAATTTTTTTTTAATTTGTTTTAAGAATTTACTCTTTTTCTTTTCAATTATTTTCAGACTCACAAAAAAAATTAACAATGGAATTTGATTTAAATACATTAGATGAAAGATTCGGATACCCAAAAAAAGTTGGATATGGATTACTATACACTCCAAAAAAAAACACTTTTTAAAGTATTTTTCTAGAAAGTTTGACCATAAACCAACGACTTGAATCATACGCAACTCAATTGGACTTTCAAGCAACCATAACCACTGAATTGGACTTGACAAATTAATAAATGTACTTTCTCAACATTTGTCAACATTTTTTATTTCAGAAAATAAATTTTCAGCAAAGGCTACCATTCATTAAATGTACATTAAAGTCAAACTTGTGCTACCACTTGATATTATCTATTGTGGTGGCTTCGTAAATTTCAAGCGAATTATTACAAATGATTAACCTGCATAAATTACAGAGTGGTGCCCACGTCACTGCTTCTCTTAATCTCCAATCGTACGTTTGATCTGATAGATAAATGAACGGACGACATTGAAAATATAAGTGAGATGAACGGTCCTCGTGTCGTTGTGATGGTAAAGCAGAGGAGAGGTTCTCAAGACGAATCCTTCCATTTGGCGACTACCTCCGCGAGGGCCTCGTGGGAAGTCCCACCTACGGCAGCGGCCGCTGTGGCTGCCACCTGGAGTTGCCTCACCCTTTCCCTCGCCGCCCGGCCTTCCTCCCCCTCCATCAACTCGGCCACCGCCGCCGAAATCTCCTCCCTCCGGACGACGCCGTCCTCCCCTGCTTTGACCCTCAGCGCCACCTTCAGCCTGTCCGCCAGCATCAGGGCGTTCATCCGCTGCTCCGCGTACAGCGGCCACGCGATCATGGGCACCTCGTGCACGGCGCTCTCCAACGTCGAGCTCCACCCGCAGTGTGTCAGGAAGCCCCCCACCGCCCGGTGGCTCAGGATCCGGACCTGCGGCGCCCAGAATGACACCACCAACCCCGTTCCCTTCGTCCTCTCCAAGAAGCATTCGGGCAAGTAGCTCTCCGGGTCAGCGTTGCTGCCTCCGGCGGCGCCCTCTTCTGCTGCTGGGCTTTTGACCACCCAGAGGAACCCATGGCCGCTCATCTCCAGCCCGAGAGCCATCTCCTTGATCTGTTCGCGGCTCAACACTCCGAGGCTACCCAAAGAAACATACACCACGGACGCATCTGGTTGTTCGTCCAACCACTTCAAGCACAGCGACTCTTCCGGGCTCCAACTCGACCCCCCATTTTGCACGAGCGGCCCGATCAGGTGGATTGGCGGCTGGCCTGGCTTCTTCTCTTTCAACACCGCTGCCGTCTCCGGCTCCATCTCCTGGAAGCTGTTCACCAGAATCCCTTCGGCTTTCTCGTAACGCTTCAGATGGTGCAACAGCCACGTAAACTCTTCGGTCGTCCAGTCCTTCACCGCGATCGGGAGGTCGGCCCAATGCATCGGGAGGCATCCTGGCAGCGTGACGGGGTCAGGAAGCCGCGGCATGGTCTCGTGGAGTGCGGGCAGGTGGATGGACAAGGACAAGAGGAATAGGTTGGAGGCGAAGAAGATGAAGGGAGGAATGCCGAACTCGCTCGCGAGGTCGAAGGTGTCGGTGCCGAAGAGATCCGCGACGAACGCCACGAGGCGGGCAGTCCGTTTCAGCCCTGAGACGATGCGGCGGAGGGCGGGAAGCGATTCGACTATGGTGAGAGAGATTGTGGCGGTGATGTCCATGCCATCGGGGACGTCAACGGGGGGGAGGGTGACGAAGGCGACGCCGGGCGGGAGAGAGTCAACGAAGACCCGGTGGACGGAGGAGGAGGCGAAGTCGGCGGTGGCGATGAGGGTGACGGAGAAGCCGTGATGGACGGCAAGGCGCCTCGCGAACTCGGCGAGCGGGATCAGGTGGCCCATGCCGGGGCTCGACAGCATGACTACGTGGGGCGAGAGATCGACACCTCCTTCCACTTCCGCTTCCACTTCGACCTCCATTGCTGCTGCTGGCTGTTGATGCTTCTCCAGGCTCTTCTCTTGGCTCGTCATCGTGGAGCCAACACCTCCGTTATTGTTGCGGTTATATGCACCGAATGGACCCAACAACTAAATTGCAATGCACTCAAGGCGTGCGCGCAACGCACGGTATCTCGAAGGAGACATCTATCTAATTAATTAGCACATTGCACTTTGTAGCTCATTCTATAAGATCATATTGTCTATAAGATCATATATATATATATATATATATATATATATATATATAACGTCACAATTTGAAAATATTGATATTTTAAACATTGCAACTTGCGGCAGTTGTTTTTGACTAACTATCGATTTTTTATGTTGAAGAATGAGCCATAAAGATAACTATATGATCTATTATTATTATTATTATTATTATTATGTACTCGGTCAATAAGAGATGAGGATCAAATTTGACATCGTCGAAGCTGATAAATGGAAAATTATATCTTCTTAACTATCAGTGACATCATTCGGAATAGAATTAGAGGTAGATGGGCATGTTATTATACTAGATGTTGAGGAAGATGATAATGTGAGCAAGTTGAATAAGGTTACAAAAGGCAACATGTTTCCTCACAATTGGGCAACCACATGGAAGTATTTAATCCAATAAAAAGATTTTAATTTTAAAAAATATGGACATCAGCTCTGCATGATTAGAATAAAATTAAATCTTTTATTATATAATATATCTAAAAAAATATTATATATATTTTTTATATGAATCATAAAGAATTTTTTTCTCAGATTCACTGCAGAAAACTCTAAAAATACTCAAAATATTTTTTTATACTTTTTCCTCATCACAATATTACCAATGTATTTATAGAACAAATCCTCACTCACCAATAACTATTCTTCCTACTTAGATCCTTAACCCAAATCCTAATCTTAATTCATGAATATTTTAGAATCTAATTAGACTTATCCAAATAATTTAAATATAAATATTTATAAATGTTGATCGTTCTTGGTTAATGACGCTGGGCACATGCTTCGTTGTTTCTTGCACTGACTCATTTCTTTGGGCGGATAGAAACCACCACAAGCTAAATGATATACGTATCAGCTAAGCTTCTGATTCCTAAGATTACTGTATTCATGTTAGGCAAATTGAGATAAGATGCAGAAACAATTCGTCTTCACTCCAAAAGGACCAACCACATATGCTCTCAGAATCAACAGAGTACAACTCATTTTGAGCTCTACATAGTAGATAGGGAAAAGGTAGAAGAGATGGCAGAGGTGTTCAAGAAAGAGAAGAAGGGAGAAGAAGAGAAAAAGATGCTTGTTTGGGACTGTGGCAGCCCATTGCTTTGAGCTGAGCTCTCTCTACCACATCCTCGACAGGCATATCAGGGTGCTGCCCTTCTCCAGCAGCTCCCCAAACCTCCCAGATGAGCCTAAGGAGTTTCTGATTGGGAAGGGAGTGTTGGGGAATTGGTGGATGGAGAAGAAAGAGGCCAAGAAGAGGATCAAGGTGATGATGAAGGCCATGTACAGTTTCATTGCTTTCTGGAGAAACTTGTGAGAGCCATCTCTCTTCCAAGTTATGTCTTTCTTTCTTTCCTTGGTTTGCATGTTGGATAAGAGTTGCATGACATTGAATTATTTTCCTTTTGGCTGTTTAGAGCTACATTTGTTGAAGATTTGACATAAAGATGTGGATATATATATATATATATATATGCTACAAAGTGAATAATAAGCTTTAAATTACATCCAAAAAAACATGGATCTTCTTATCGATTGTTTCCTCTCATGATTGAATTAGTAAAAGTTAACCTTTCCAGTGCCATTACAGCTCAAATCGTGATCTTTTCAGGTGTCATGATATATTGTACTAGCTCAAGATAGTACAAATATGACTGTGTCTCTTTTTTAAAAAGAATTTTTTTCATGTTCAAGACATAAATTTCTCCTCCAAAATAGATGAATGAAAAGAATAGTTATGAGTGAAGAAAAATATATATTGAGAATAATAGTAATGGTATTTAATTTTTTCACACGGTGATCAAATGAACGAGTACAACATCAGAAATAGTAAACAGATCAAATGGACGATAGAAAACACGGAACATCGACAACAGCCACCCAAAATCCAATAAGTATTACCTTATTATTATTCGCGATGGTTGGACTGAACCATCGTCACCGTCAAAGACTCAATCGGCAAGTATTTGATGAGGACCGCAGTCAACGACTAGTCCACCTTGACTCAGCGGCCACGCACCTCGCCTTTCAACTTCCCCACCAGCTTCGCCAGCGCCGAATGCGACGAGCCCCCCTCTCTGAGCGCCTCCGCCGCTCTCTCCTTCATTGCCGCCGTCCTTTCCCTCAGCTGTCGGCCCCCCTCCGACTCCATCAGCCAGCGAACCTTGGCCTCCACCTCCTCTGCTGACACCAGCTCCCCCTCATATCCGTCCATCGCCACCGCCAGTCGCATCTCCTCCGTCAGGAACACCTTGTTCATCTTCTGCTCTGCGTACAGTGGCCACCCCACCATCGGCACCTCGGCGACGATCGCCTCCAGCACCGAGTTCCACCCGCAGTGGGTCACGAACCCCCCCACCGAATCATGGCTCAGCACCTCAACCTGCGGCGCCCATGACTTCACCACCAGACCCCTCTCGCTTGTCCGCTCCAGGAAACCTTCCGGCAGCAGCGCGTCGAGGTCCGGCTCCAGCGGCCGCTCGTAACGCTTCGCCGGGTCGTTACTCGGCGGGCTCCGCACCACCCACAGGAACCTCTGCCTGCTTCGCTCGAGCCCCGCGGCGATCTCCTTCAGCTGCGCGGCTGTGAACAAGCCCAGGCTACCGAAGCAAAGGAAGACCACGCTGTGTCGGGGCTGAGCGTCGAGCCACTCGAAGCACTCCGCCCTGTTGGCCTTCTCCCTCCCGTCCGACGTGATCAGAGGTCCGATGGAGTAGATGGGAGGAGTCGCCCGGCCGTCCGTGACGCAGCGGCCAGCGGCGATGGCTTCGAGCGCCCGCGGCTCGAGCGCGTCGAACGTGTTGACGATGATGCCGTGGGCGCCCGGAAAGCGGGAGCAGGCGTCGAGGAACCCCTTGTAGGCCTCGTCCTCGCGGTCCAGCATTGGGAGCGGCATGTGGTCAGCGGGCAATGGCGGGATCCCGGGGACCAGCAGCGGGGCGCTGCCGAGCTCCCTGAAGCTCTTGACTGTGGTGGAGTGCAACGTAAGGATGTAGAAGAAAGTGGCGAGGACGCTAGCGCCGGAGGTAAAGAAGGCGTAGCAGGGGATGCAGAGCTCAGCTGCAACGTCGAGGGCGAAGCTGCAGAACAAGTCGACGACGATGGCTCTGGGGGCGGTGTCGCGGAGGAAGTTGAGGAGATTTGCGTTGGAGAGGCGGAGGAGGTCGAAGGCGAGGGCCTCGTGGTTGGGGGAGGGGTTGGGGGGGAGGGCGACGGGGGGAAGGCGGTGGAAGGTAATGGAGGGGTTGGCGGCGGACGCTCGGGAAATGAAGGCCGCGGTGGAGCCGGTGTTGTAAGGTGGGTCGACGGTGACGACGGCGACGGACATTCCGTGGAGGACGAAGAGCTTTCCGAGCTCCATCATGGACACCAGGTGGCCCATCCCCGGCGACGGGTACAGCACCACTGCTCCCCGCTTCCTCTCTTCCGCAGCAAACATATCCCCTCTCTCTCTCTCTCTCTCTCTCTCTCTCTCTCTTTACCAAAGCGACATCGTCGAATTATATGAGGCCACATTTCTATCGACCGGTGGTGGAAATGGCTCCGTTGTCGAATTGGCGATTTTGCCTGAACCCGATGAATGTGGACGTGTTTGGGAAGGTGTGCACGACGTGTCAGTAAGAGGCGAACCGACCGCTGTGGTTGCACCGTATAGATGGATGAGAGAAGCACTTACCTCATCTTCACACGATGATCGCATGTGCGTTCAGAAATCGGACGAGTTCGAGTACACAAGTAATTACTGTTGAATTTAATATATATTTCTCAAAAATAAAATTAAGATTAGAAAAAAGAAACGCTAACAATAATTGATGCCTCAGACCAATAATTGATGCCTCTTTTTGTCTCTGCGTGTGTGTATGTCAGTGGCAATGGATGGAAGTACATGAAACATTATATTATGCGGTGGGGGTGAAGATATATATTACTTGTTAGATGGAAGAATGATTTGGATCAGAAAGTTTCTAGATGTTGCATGGCTAGATTTGTCTCTTTATCTTGGAAGTGAGATATAAGGCTGCAAATATGCATGATAGGATTAAGAAAATTGCATTTGCCAATATGATAAAAAAGAATAGTGCAAGAAAAAAATTATAAAAAATTAAAATAAAAAAATATTATTTATTATAACAAAAGATATAATTATAAACTTTATCCTCTTTGACAAGATAATATCAAACTTTATTCTCTTCTTTTATTATATGTAAGATAATCACAAATTAATTTTTCATTTTTTAAGGTATAAAAAATATATTTAAAATAAGATAGAAAACTTATGCTCTCCCCATTTTATATCAGAGAAATTTGTTTTGAAAATCTCTTCTTATCTCGTTTTTCATGTAAGTGATATATTGGAAGTACGGTATTTTTATTTCTATCTCATTGAAATTGGATCACATTAAAATGATCAAGACGTTAATGATATTTTTTTTTAACACTGTTAAGATTTCATGATTATGCCCTAACCTTTTAAGGTATAACAATAAGATATGCGGATTGATTGGTCAAATTGGAAAAACTTAGCTATATCAATAAAATTATTCAAGATTAACATAATACGATGAAATAATTTACTAATTTAAATAAATAAACATATTGTAAAAAACAATATGTCTCCTACTCGTATAAAAAACCATATTGCAAAAAAGCAAGTTTTTATAGATGAAAGGAAGGCTTTTGCATGTTCCTCGGATTCCATTGGAAGCTGAAGTATATGCGCGATTGGTTTGTGTATATCCTATTTATTTCCAGATTATGATCATCTCATTTTCCAACATTCCTCCCATAAACTCTCACTTTTCCTCCAAAACATTGTGCATCATCAAAAAATGACAATTGACACGTAGTTCACCTACTCACGAATCCGCCATCCAACGCTGTTCATTCTGTTTCGTTCTTTTCGTCTGAATTGGAAAATAAATATTAATTGTTTTCTTTATAAAAATAAATCTGTTCGTCTGATTTATTTCTTTCTAAAAATAAATATTAATTATATCCTAAAATATATTAATTATCAATCCTCCACCCAAATTTATTTTGTTTTCTAAAAATAAATATTATATTAAGTTCATTCTACTCCATTCATAACTTAGATTCTTAATCCAAATCCAAATCTTAATTCACCAAGATTAATTACAATTTATCCAAGTAATGTAAATATAATTATTTATAAATGTTAATCGTGTTTGTTTAATTATTCTGGGCTCATATTTCTTGCACCCACTCGTTTCTTTAGGAGATAGAAACCATCACAAGCTAAATGATGTATATAAATCACCTGCGAAGATTCTAATTATGGAGATTACGGTATTCACGTTATGCAACCAATAAAAAAAATTAATCTAATTGAGTGAGATATAGAAGCAATTTGTCTTTACTCCTCGAAACCATCATAGTTGATAGGGATGATTTTGCCCCATGTTAGATCATATACCCATTGAGGTCGACATCTAAGTAGGACTCTAGGTTACCATCTTACCTTATCAAGATCAAAGAATGATCATACAATTCACCTAATCTTATCACAAACGAATTATTAAGAAGACTCTCGGATCGGATATAAAAGAACTCATCAGCTCATACTAAAGGGGGGAACTCTCGATACACTAACCTAATCACGTAGTTTACACTATTGTCTTTTCCTCATCGCTGACTTAAGCATTAGAGGAGCATGTCGGGCAACTCTCGATATCGGTCATGCAGGATTATAGACGATCAGGAGGTGATCCCGTTGTTAGGACGTAACTACGTTAAGATAAGACAAACCATCTCTCGAGGACACTTGAACGATTCAAACTCAAGAGAAAACCTTGCAGTCAGAAAGATCCTAGACTACCTACCCGATCATCCCAAATCAGGTCATCACTGATACGAACGCTTATGATCGGGTTGCCCATACAATCTCACCTCACAAAATATCTATTTCAGTCGATTCATCAGCCGATCAAAGAGTACCACTCGTTTTGAGTTCTACATAGAGATAGAAAAAGTAGAAGTCACAACGAAAGATGAGGAATAGAAAAGGGAGAAAATGATGCTTGTTTGGGACTGTGGAAGCCCATTGTATTGTATGACTCCTTTGATCTGAGCTCCCTTTGCCACATCCTTGACAGGCATGTCATGGTGCTGCCCTTCTCCAGCAGCTCCCCAAACCTCTCAGATGAGCCAAGGAGTTTCTGATTGGGAAGGGAGTTTTGGGGAATGGGTGGATGGAGAAGAAAAAGGCCAAGAAGAGGATCAAGGTGAAGATGAAGGCCATGTGCAGTGACATTGCTTTCTGGAGAAACTTGTGAGAGCTATCTGTGTTCCAAGTGATTTCTCTCTTCCTTTCCTTTGGTTTGCATGTTGGATAAGAGTTGCATGACATTAAATTATTTCCCTTTTGGCTGTTTAGAGCTACATTTGTTGAAGATTTGGCATAAAGATGTGGATCTATATATATGCTACAAAGTGGATAAAATATGCTTTAAATTACATCCAAAAAACATGGATTCTCTTCCCGATTGTTTCCTCTCATGATTGAATTAGTAAAAATTTACCTTTCCAGTGCCATTACAGTTCAAATTGTGACCTTTTCAGGTATTATGATAAGTTCAAGACGGTACAATATGATTACATCACTCATTTAAAATTTTTTTTTTTAAGTTTGATAGGATATATTCTGATATCATTTCTACGACAACAATCAGTAGTTACATCAGTGACAACGTGGATTTTCAAGACTGATATGATACATTACGTTGATGCGATACTTCGAACTTGGATGAGATGATCGTCTGTTCCCGCGTTGTCCGAGGTCGTACAAGACAGTATAGCATAGTACAAAGTTGCTCCGGAAAGTTGGGAATGGTGTCACACGGCGTCGATCCATACAGGTCGATCAGGGCCCGTACAGAAGGTATGAGTCGGTTACCCGAGGAGTCGATAGTTATTAACAGATCATTAACAAACCATGTACAGTCGGAAGGTGAGACTTTGAACACTCAAACACCACTCAACATTGACTCGGGCTTCAGATGAGTTGAGTCGGAAAATCCCATTCTCAACTTCGGCTTGTGTGCAGGAACTTAACGAGGAAGGAGCAACAACTTGGTAGGAGAGGAAGAGCAACTCCTTGCTCTATCTCGGAACTATTTTGGTGACGAAGCCCGGACCAAACCTAACATGCCTCCATTTGAGTAATCACATAGGCGATCCTGTGCATTTAAGATTTAACCAAGTTATGCTGATCCATTGGCCACATCCTGAGGTTCCCTACCAATGCTTAAGACATAAATTTCTCCTCTAAAATAGATGAATGAAAGAATAATTGTGAGTGCAGAAAAAAAAAATATTGAGAATAATAGGAATGGTATTTAATTTTTTCAAACGGTGACCAAATGAACAAGTACAACTTCAGAACTAGTCCACAGATCAAATGGACGATAAAAAACACGGAACATCGACAACAGCCACCCAAAATCCAACGACTATTACCACATTATTATTCATAATGGTTGGACTGAACTATCGTCACCGTCAATGACTCGTCGGCACATATTTGATCAGGACGGCGGTCGACGCCAGTCCACCTGGACTCAGCGGCCACGCACGTCGCCTTTCAACTGCTCCACCAGCTTCGCCAGCGCCGAATGCGACGAGCCGCCTTCTTTGACCGCCTCCACTGCTCTCTCCTTCATCGCCGCCGTCCTTGCCCTCAGCTGCCGGCCGGCCTCCGACTCCATCAGCCAGCGAACCTTGGCCTCCACCTCCTCTGCTGACACCAGTTCCCCCTCGTATCCGTCCATCGCCACAGCCAGCCGCATCTCCTCCGTCAGGAACACCTTGTTCATCTTCTGCTCTGCGTACAGTGGCCACCCCACCATCGGCACCTCGGCGACGATCGCCTCCAGCACCGAGTTCCACCCGCAATGGGTCACGAAACCCCCCACCGAATCGTGGCTCAGCACTTCCACCTGTGGGGCCCATGACTTCACCACCAGACCCCTCTCCCTTGTCCGCTCTAGGAAACCTTCCGGCAGCAGCGCGTCCAGGTCCGGCTCCGGCGGCCGCTCGTAACGCTTCGCCGGGTCGTTACTCGGCGGGCTCCGCACCACCCAAAGGAACCTCTGCCCGCTTCGCTCGAGACCCAGGGCGATGTCCTTCAGCTGCTCGGCTGTGAACAATCCCAGGATGCCGAAGTAAAGGAAGACCACGCGGTGTCGGGGCTGAACGTCGAGCCACTCGAAGCACTCCGCCCTGTTGGCCTTCTCCCTCCAATCCGACGTGATCATAGGTCCGATGGAGTAGATGGGAGGAGTCGCCCGGCCGTCCGTGACGCAGAGTCCAGCGGCGATGGCTTCGAGCGCCCGCGGCTCGAGCGCGTCGAACGTGTTGACGATGATGCCGTGGGCGTCCGGCCAGCGGGAGCAGACTTGGAGGAACCCCTCGTAGGCCTCGTCCTCGCGGTCCAGCAATGGGAGCGGCATGTGATCGGCTGGCAATGGCGGGATCCCGGGGACCATCTGCTGGGCGCTGCCGAGCTCCCTGAAGCTCGTGACTGTGGTGGAGTGCAACGTCGGGATGTAGAAGAAAGTGGCGAGGACGCTAGCGCCGGAGTTAAAGAAGGTGTAGCAGGGGATGCAGAGCTCAGCTGCAACGTCGAGGACGAAGCTGCAGAACATGTCGACGACGATGGCTCTGGAGGCGGCGTCGCGAAGGAAGTTGAGGAGATTTGCGTTGGAGAGGCGGAGGAGGTCGAAGGCGAGGGCCTCGTGGTTGGGGGAGGTGTTGGGGGGGAGGGCGACGGGAGGGAGGCGGTGGAAGGTAATGGAGGGGTTGGCAGCGGAGGCGCGGGCAATGAAGGCCGCTGTGGAGCGGGTGTTATAAGTTGGGTCGACGGTGACGACGGTGACGGCCATGCCGTGCAGGACGAAGAGCTTACCGAGCTCCACCATGGACACCAGGTGGCCCATCCCCGGCGATGGGTACAGCACCACTCCTCCCCGCTTCCTCTCTTCCGCAGCAAACATATCCTCTCTCTCTCTCTCTCTCTTCCTCTCGCACTCTTCTCTCTCTCTCTCTGGTCCGAAGCGACATCTTCGAATTATATAAGGCCACTTTTATAGCACAGGGTGGCGACACCGACCGCAGTGGTAAATACTGCGTTCGAGTGCAGGGGTAAATACTGCTACTTGATTTGAAGTCGATCACACCCACATCATTCAATCACCTATCAGTCAACACGTGGCCACGTCAGCGAAGATCATCGAGTTCGTCGTGGCCTGTGGTGATGACAACGAAAATAGGAAGAAACATTGACCGGAGATAAATATCACTTGGTTGATGGAAGAACGATTTGGATCTCGAAGTTTCTAGATGTTGCGTGGATATATTATGTGGTGGGGACGAAGATAAATATTACTTGGTTGATGGAAGAATGATTTAGATCTCAAAGTTTCTAGATGTTGAGTGGGTAGATTTGTCTCTTTAACTTGGAAGTGAGATACAAGGTTAGTCAACACGTGATTGCCATATAAGTTCTAAATCATCCGTCAACTTCATAAAAATCTAAGGAAACATAAAAAATATAATCGTAAATTTTGTTATTATTTTTAACGATAAAGACAATCTAAAACTTATTTTTTTTTATGACAAGAAAGATAATTATAAACTTTATTCTTATCTTTAAGGTATAAAATATATTTTTTAAACAAGAAAAAAAAAGCTCTCGCTCTTTCCTTTTTGAAACTATTCTAACCCATATCTAGGAATCTCGAATTACTAACTTATACATTGGAGAGATCAAGTTGAAAAATCTGTTTCGATCTAGTCTTCGTGTATGTGATACCTCGAAAATATAATATTTTTATCTCGAGACCATATAATTTCCACATTGGAGGGAGCACGATATTTTTACCTCAGAAATATTTCGAACATTCCAGTATATATGAGTCTGAACCACATCGGGTTGATTAAGATGTTAACAATATTTTCTACTAACACTCGTTAAAGTCTTTTAAGATTATGCCCTAACCCTTTTTAACGTAAGATATATGGATTGATCAATCAAATTATAAAAACTCAACTATATCAATCAAACTATTTAAAATTAACATAATGATGTGGACCAATTCAATAATTTAAATATAAAAAATAAGTTTATTAAAATTATATATTAAACTCAATATATGCCATTTGATTCTTTTGATCATTAACAATATGAAACTATTCTTTTGATCCTCCTTCCACTTTTATATCTTACATAAAAATTCTCCTAACAACGATGAAGATAAGACCAGTCACTAAAGGGAAATCCCTAAATTGACAGCAACACGATAGCTAAACATAGCTAAGTCGAATCATATACAAATGCGAGATGATGATGACGAGCCCTTTTACCTTCCAACAAATATAACTTTCAATCTTATGACACATGATATCATGTGCTTTAGATCAATTCTTTGCACCTTAGATCTTTATTAACAAAACAATTTTTTTATACTTTAGATTGTTTGTTGTCTCCCGCTCCATATAAAAAGACATATTGCAAAACGCAAGATAGTATAGATTAAGGGAATCCATTTGCATGTTCCTCTGATTCGTTTGGAAGCTAAAGCATATGCGCGATTGGTTTGTGTATATCCTATTTGTTTTCAAGCGCGTAATCATCTTATTTTCCAACATTCTTCCCATAAACTCTCATTTTTCCTTTAAAACATTGTGCATCTCAACGAAATGACAATTAACTTCACCTAATCATGAATCCACCATCCAACGTCGTTCACTTTATCCTTTGTTTTCGTATGATTTGGAAAATAATAATAATTTTCTTCTTTGTAAAAATAAATCTGTTCGTCTGATTTATTTCTTTCTAAAAAATAAATATTAATTATTTCCTAAAAATATTAATTATCCATCATCCTTCCAAATTTATTTTATTTTCTAAAAATAAATATTATATTAAGTTCATTATACTCTGTTCATAAACATCAGAAATTTTATTTCGAAATTCTATTTATTTATCGAGAAATACATATAAATTATTTTTTTAATAATTAATAATAAATATTAATTATTTGAAAATTGTTTTCTAAATCCATGACACTGATAACATTATTGATCATTCGATTTTACAACGGCAATAAAGCGTTGTTCAAGAGATTATCATTGTGTTCGTTCATTCATCATTAATTATATTTTTAATATAAATTTTATCAAAATTATGAATATATTTAATTAATAGATATATTGTAAGGATACCATACGATTTAGATAAAAGAATATATTTATTGACATTATTCGAATGAGTTAATATGAAGATTCCACCCCGTCGCGTCCGGCACCGACCCCTTTTGCATGGGATCTCCCGACGTGCCCATCGTGGTTGGTGTCCTCCTCAGGCGGCGCACCCCGCGATCCGGATTTGCCCGCACGCAAACTCTCTCTCTCTCTCTCCTTCCTTCTATATATATGTAGAGGAGCCAAAGAAGGCTGACCTCGCCTCGTCTTCATAGGCTTCTGCTTCGGTGTGTCTAAATCCTTGCGAGGAGCGATGTCGAGTTTGATAGACAAGGCGAAGGAGTTCGTGGCGGAGAAGATAGCGAAGATGCCGAAGCCGGAGGCCTCCCTCGAGAGCTTGTCCATAAAGAGCTTCACCCGCGACTCCATCCTGTTCCACAGCGAAGTCGCCGTCCTCAACCCCTACTCCCACTCCATCCCCATCTGCCAGCTCTCCTACGCCCTCAAGAGCGCCGGCAGGTTGCCGTCTCTTCCTTCCTTTCCTACTCTTTCTTCCGCCAACCATTGGCTTTTCTTCTTCACGATGATGGTGGATCTTTGTAGGGAGGTGGCGTCGGGGACGATGCCGGACCCGGGGTCGCTGACGGCGAGCGCGGAGACGAAGCTGGAGGTCTCGCTGAAGGTCCCCTACGACTTCTTGATAAGCTTGATGAGAGACATCGGCCGCGACTGGGACATCGACTATGAGATGCAGGTGGGGTTGACCATCGACCTCCCTATCATCGGCGACTTCACCATCCCGCTCTCCACCAAGGGCGAGATCAAGCTGCCCACCCTCTCTGATCTCTTCTGCGGCGGCGGCGGCGGAGATGATTAAGCAAGCTTCCATCTTTTGTGTGTTCCATTTGGTCAATGAGATTAAGAAAATGGAAGTCAACGCTAAAAATGTGTTGTTTTTAGGTCACTTGTATCCGATATGAATCGGATGGTGAAAGACTATATTTATAATTCATGTTATTTCAGCGTATTTTGAATGAATATTAAATTCGAATCTGATTTGGATGAAATATTTTGATATTTTATCAATCAATTAACTTGATTTCATCAATCAACCGATTTGTGCTCTGCGTGACTTGAAAAAAATCGAATTTTTCATTATATAAGAAAAATAAAATATAAATAACCATTCTCTTTTGAACTAATCCAAAATAAAGTCTCAAAAATCATGATATATTTTTTCAGATAAATCATGAAGAATTTTTCTCTCAATCTTCTTTAGATCTACTGCAGAAAACTCCAAGAATACATTAATTATTTGTTTTACTCTTTTACTCTCATCACAATATTGAGAATGTATTAATTAGAGCAAATCCTAATTCATCAATAACCATTCTCCCAACTTAGATTCTTAATCCAAATCTTAATCTTAATTCACCAAGATTAATTACAACTTATCCAAGTAATTTAAATCTAATTATTTATAAATGTTGATCATTTATGCTTAATGATGCTGGGCTCATCTTTCTTGCACCGACTCATTTCTGTGGGACATAGTAACTGTCTCAATATGGAGTTTATATACATACTAAAAGATGTATATAAATCACCTGCAAGATTCTAATTACGGAGATTAGGATATTCACGAGCAACCAATAAAAAAATTAATATGATTGAGCGAAGATATAGAAGCAATTTGTCTTCACTCCTCACTATAGAATCATCTGATTCAACCTCACATGCTCTCAGAACCATAATAGTTGATATGGACGATTTTACTCCATGTAAGCTCATATGCCTATCGATGTCGATATGTAAGTAGGACTCCACATTCTCACCTTACCTTATCAACGTTGGAAAATGATCATATAGTTCACCTAATATTATCTCAAACTGATCATTAAGAAGGCTCTGGGATCAAGTATAAAAAGAACCCATCAGCTCACACTGATAATATTAATTTACACTACACACTAACTTAATTGCATTAGTGTGCAATGTGGGGGGAACTCTTGACACACTCATCTAACCGCATAGTTTACATTAATGTCTTCTCTTTTTCGTTGGCTTAAACATCAAAGGAACATGCCGGGCAACTTCCGACGTTGTCCTGTCATGCAGGATCATCGGCTGCTAAGAGACAACCCCGTTGTTAGGACATAATCACATAAACACGAGACCAATCATCTCGGGGACATTCGAACAATCCGATCTCGAGAAAAAACTTTGCATCCAAAGATCATAAATTGCCTACCCAATCATCCCGAGGTCCTCATCGATAAGACCATTTCCGATCGAATTGTCTATTCGATCCTACCTTTCCAAATCTCTCACGTCAATCAGGAAAAGATATCGTGGCGACTCGATCAGTCGACCAAAAGAGGATAATTCGTTTTGAGCTATATATAGAGAGAGAAAAAGTAAAGAAAAGCAGAAGTCATGGTGCTTGTTTGGGACTGTCGAAGAGAATGACAGAGAAAAAGAGAAAAGGATGCTTGTTTGGGACTGTGGAAGCCCATTGTATTGTATGACTCCTTTGAGCTGAGCTCCCTTTGCCACATCCTTGACAGGCATGTCATGGTGCTACCCTTCTCCAGCAGCTCCCAAATCTCTCAGACGAGCCTAAGGAGTTCAGCTCAATGGGTGGATGGAGAAGAACGCCAAGAGGAAGATCGAGATGGTGATGAAGACCATGTACAGTGCCATTGCTTTATGGAGAAACTTGTGAGTGTCATCTCTCTTCCATGTTTTGTCACTCTTTCTTTCATTTGGTTTGCATGTTGGATAAGAGTTGCATGACATTAAATTATTTCCCTTTTGACTGTTTAGAGCTACATTTGTTGAAGATTTGACATAAAGATGTCGATTTATAATATGCTTTAAATGACATTCAAAAAACATGGATTCTCTTTCCGATTGTTTGCTCTTGATGAGGGTAATAATTGCGATAAGACTCACGTGACATCAGCTGCATCAGGTGACGCATCACGCCTCTGTCGACTTGATGAGGCACCTGGTCAACGTGGACCGAAACGCCTACCAAGGCGCATTAACGCTCTGTTCAGGTTCGATCCCTCACGTCACGCCAACGGCAACGTCAAACGCTATCAGAAGTACGGTCCCGCTCCTTGCGGGCCAGCACATCAGACAACGGTAATTCTCACTATAAAAACCCTCGCACTCCGAAGGAAAGATGGGGACGGAGCAAAAGAAACCCTCGCGACTATCCACTAACTTGATCGTCGGAGGGATCAAGTCGAGCTCCCCGACCCCACCTTTGTGCAGGTGCGAAGACAGAGGTCGTCCACCAAAGGCACAGGCAAGGGTTCCCTCCCGGGAGAAACAACGACCCCATCTCAATCGAAACACCGTGATCGGCTACCTCAGCAGTCGGGAGGAGCGTCCCAAGAAGATCCTCGTCATCCGGATCCGAACCAAGTGACGTCGGTCCCGAAGCCACGGCTTAAAGTTATTTACACTAACAACTCTCATGATGAAATTAGTCAAAACTTAAGAAGAACAGAAAACCTTTCCTGTGCCATTGCAGCTCAAAATGTACCCTTTCCAGGCATTATGATACATCTTTTCTGCTCCATTGAAACTTAAGACAGCACAATATATGACTCACTTCTTCGAAATATATTAGGTTGGGTCTGAATGATTCACGATTGGGCGTGTCAAGTTTCTAATTATAAAAGCTTAGGTGGTTGGATTAAGATTTACTAAAATTATAATGGTTCTTGCAACGGTACCAATACGCTTTTCCAGGGATCAGAAGCGCGAAGGCTGAGGAGATGCGATCAGAACCGTCAGATCGAACGGTGGACGGTGTTTCGTTTTCTGATGTCGCCGTTTCTTCTTTGGCATAGCATGAACGATGGGTAATCGGCTGTTGCCTCCAGAGCAGCAGACACCCAGTACGGGTGTAATGTGCCGAGCGCGCCACTGCCTTTACTTTTGATCAGGAATCATGGTCCATTGATTGTGTATGGAATAATTGCACGCTGTCTGAATACCGACAGGTTCCGCAACTTCATACGAAGGACCACAACTTCAGAACCGGTACACAGATCAAATGGACAACAGTAAACACGGAACAACGACAACAGCCACCCAAAATCCAATGACTATTACCACATTATTATTCGCTGCGGTAGGACTGAACCCATTGTCACCGTCAAAGACAGCGGCAAGTATTTGACGACGACCGAGGTCCACCTTTACTCAGCTGCCACACACGTCGCCTTTCAACTGGCCCACCAACTTCGCCAGCGCCGAATGCGACGAGCCGCCTTCTCTGAGCGCCTGCGCCGCTCTCTCCTTCATTGCCGCCGTCCTTTCCCTCAGCTGTCGGCCCCCCTCCGACTCCATCAGCCAACGAACCTTGGCCTCCACCTCCTCTGCGGACACCAGCTCCCCCTCGTATCCGTCCATAGCCACCGCCAGCCGCATCTCCTCCGTCAGGAACACCTTGTTCATCTTCTGCTCTGCGTACAGTGGCCACCCCACCATCGGCACCTCGGCGACGATCGCCTCCAGCACCGAGTTCCACCCGCAGTGGGTCACGAACCCCCCCACCGAATCGTGGCTCAGCACCTCAACCTGCGGCGCCCATGACTTCACCACCAGACCCCTCTCCCTTGTCCGCTCCAGGAAACCTTCCGGCAGTAGCGCGTCCAGGTCCGGCTCCGGCGGCCTCTCGTAACGCTTCGCCGGGTCGTTACTCGGCGGGCTCCGCACCACCCACAGGAACCTCTGCCCGCTTCGCTCCAGACCCGCGGCGATCTCCTTCAGCTGCGCGGCTGTGAACAAGCCCAGGCTGCCGAAGCAAAGGAAGACCACGCTGTGTCGGGGCTGAACGTCGAGCCACTCGAAGCACTCCGCCCTGTTGGCCTTCTCCCTCCCGTCCGACTTGATCAGAGGTCCGATGGAGTAGATGGGAGGAGTCGCCCGGCCGTCCGTGACGCAGCGGCCAGCGGCGATGGCTTCGAGCGCCCGCGGCTCGAGCGCGTCGAACGTGTTGACGATGATGCCATGGGCGTCCGGCAAGCGGGAGCAGACGTGGAGGAACCCCTTGTAGGCCTCGTCCTCGCGGTCCATCATTGGGAGCAGCATGTGGTCGGCGGGCAATGGAGGGATCCCGGGGACCAGCTGCGGGGCGCTGCCGAGCTCCCTGAAGCTCTTGACTGTGGTGTAGTGCAACGTCGGGATGTAGAAGAAAGTGGCGAGGACGCTAGCGCCGGAGGTAAAGAAGGTGTAGCAGGGGATGCAGAACTCAGCTGCGACGTCGAGGGCCAAGCTGCAGAACATGTCGACGACGATGGCTCTGGGGGCGGCGTCGCGGAGGAAGTTGAGGAGATTAGCGTTGGAGAGGCGGAGGAGGTCGAAGGCGAGGGCCTCTTGGTGGGGGGAGGGGTTGGGGGGGAGGGCGACGGGGGGGAGGCGGTGGAAGGTGATGGAGGGATTGACGGCGGAGGCGCGGGCAACGAAGGCCGCGGTGGAGCCGGTGTTGTAAGGTGGGTCGACGGTGACGACGGTGACGGCCATGCCGTGCAGGACGAAGAGCTTACCAAGCTCCACCATGGACACCAGGTGGCCCATCCCCGGCGACGGGTACAGCACCACTCCTCCCCGCTTCCTCTCTTCCGCAGCAAACATGTCCTCTCTCTCTCCCTCTCGCTCTCGCTCTCTCTGGTCCGAAGCGACATCTTCGAATTATAGAGTCCACTTTTATACCGACGGGTGGTGGAAATGACTCAGTTGATGAATATGGACGTGTGGGAAGGAGCGACACCGACCGTAGTGGTTTCACCGTCGAGGTGGATGACAGAAGCGCTTACCTCATCTTCACATATGCCTTAAGAAATCGGACTCCGGACGAGTTCGAGCACAGAGATAAATACTGCCACTTGATTTTGAGTTCCATCACATCCACATGATTCAATCACCTATCAGTCAACACGGGGCCACATAAGAGAAGATGTCATCGAGTTCGTCGTGGCCTATGGTGATGACAACGATAATTGGAATAAACATTGACCAATGAATCAAATAATGGCACATCGATCATATTTAAGATGAGAAATATTTTATCAATTGTTTCTTTAGAATAAAAGTAAAATATATTTATATAAAAATTCAAATTAATATTAAAAAATAAATTTGTGTGTGCGGATGTCGGTGGCAAAGGATCATTTTGTGAGGAGTCAAACAGTGCGGAGAACAAATGTGATAAGAATGAATGATGGAAATAATGGAAATACATGAAACATTGCATTATGTGGTGAGGCCGAAGATAAATATTACTTGTTGATGGAAGAATGATTTGGATCTCAAAGAGGTGAGATACAAAGCTGCAAACATGCACGATATGATTAAGACAATTGCATTTGCCAAAATGATTCCAATGACATATGATAGGAAATAGTGCAAGAAGAAATTTATAGATAAATTATTTTTTACAATAAATCTATCATCAATCGATACACGATCGTCATATGAGATCTAAGTCATACGCCTACTATTAAGGAAATATAAGAAATGTAATCATAAATTTTATTATTATTTTTAACAAGCAAGAAAACTCATTTTTCTTCTTCTATGACAACAAATATAATCACAGTTTTTATTCTTATCTTTAAGATATAAAGATATATTTCAAAGATATAAAGATATATTTCAAGCAGGCTCTCGCTCTCACCTTTTTGAAACTACTCCTCACATTTAGGAATCTTGGATTACTAACTTATGCATTGGAGGAATCAAGTTGAGAAACCTCTCTCGATCTCGTCTTCATGCATGTGATATCTCATAAACTTGATATTTTTATCTCTAGAGTATAGAAATTTCACCATGGGAGCATTGTATTTTTATCTCAGAGATATCTCGGACATTCATACGTATATGAGTTTGAACCACATCGGGCTGATTCAGACGTCCACGATATTTTCTCCTAACACTCATTAAAATCTTTTAGGATTATGCTATAGTAGTTTAATATAAGGTATGTTGATAGATCAAGCGATAATCAAATTATAAAAACTCAACTATATCAATCAAACTATTTAAAATTAACATAATTACGTAGAACAATTCAATAATTTAAATATAAAAAAATAAGTTTATTAAATTTATATATTAAACTCAATATATGCCATTTGATTCTTTCGATCATTAACAATATGAAACTATTCTTTTGATCCTCCTTCCACTTTCATATTGTACATAAAAATTCTCTTAACAACAAGGAAGATAAGACCCGTCACTAAAGGGAAATCCCTAAATTGACAGCCATACGATAGCTAAACATAGCTAAGTCGATTCATAAACAAATGCGAGATGATGATGACGAGCCCTTTTACCTTCCAACAAATATAACTTTCAATCTTATGACACATGATATCATGTGCTTTAGATCAATTCTTTGCACCTTAGATCTTTATTAACAAAACAATTTTTTTATACTTTAGATTGTTTGTTGTCTCCCACTCCATATAAAAAGACATATTGCAAAAAGCAAGTTAGTATAGATTAAGGGAATCCATTTACATGTTCCTCCGATTCCATTGGAAGCTAAAGCATATGCTCGATTGGTTTGTGTATATCCTATTTATTTTTCAGAGCGTAATCATCTTATTTTCCAACATTCTTCCCATAAACTCTCATTTTTCCTCCAAAACATTGTGGATCTCAACGAAATAACAATTGACACGTAGATCACCTAATCACGAATCCGCCATCCAACGCCATTCATTCTATCCTTTCTTTTATCTTCTGATTTGGAAAATACTATTAATTTTTTTCTTTGTAAAATTAAATCTGTTCGTCTGATGATTTATTTCTTTCTAAAAACTAAATATTAATTATTTCCTAAAAATATTAAATATCAATCATTCATCCAAATTTATTTTTCTTTCTAAAAATGAATATTATATTAAGTTCATTCTACTCCGTTCATAAACATTAAATATTTTCTTTCGAAATTCTATTTATTTATCGGGAAATACATATAAATTATTTTTCTTAATAATTAATAATAAATATTAATTATTTGAAAAAAATATTTTCTAAATCCATGACACTAATAGCATTATTGATCATTCGATTTTACATTGTCAATAAAGCGTTGTTCAAGAGATTATCATTGTGTTCATTCATTCATCATTAATTATATTTTTAATATAAATTTTATCAAAATTATGAATATATTAAATTAATAGATATATTGTAAGGATACCATACTATTTAGATAAAATAATATATTTATGACATTATTTGAATGGGTTAATATGAAGATTCCACCCCGTCGCGTCTGGCACCGACTCCTTTTGCATGGGATCTCGCGACGTGCCCATCGTGGTTGGAGTCCTCCTCAGGCGGCGCACCCCGCGATCCGGATTTGCCCGCACGCAAACTCTCTCTCCTTCCTTCTATATAAATGTAGACGAGCCAAAGAAGGCTCACCTCGCCTCGTCTTCATAGGTTTCTGCTTCGGTGTGTGTCTAAATCCTTGCGAGGAGCGATGTCGAGTTTGATAGACAAGGCGAAGGAGTTCGTGGCGGAGAAGATAGCGAAGATGCCGAAGCCGGAGGCCTCCCTCGAGAGCTTGTCCATAAAGAGCTTCACCCGCGACTCCATCCTGTTCCACAGCGAAGTCGCCGTCCTCAACCCCTACTCCCACTCCATCCCCATCTGCCAGCTCTCCTACGCCCTCAAGAGCGCCGGCAGGTTGCCGCCTCCTCCTTCCTTTCCTACTCTTTCTTCCTCTCCAACCTTTGGCCTTTCTTCTTCACGATGATGGCGGATCCTTGTAGGGAGGTGGCATCGGGGACGATGCCGGACCCGGGGTCGCTGACGGCGAGCTCGGAGACGAAGCTGGAGGTCTCGGTGAAGGTCCCCTACGACTTCCTGATAAGCTTGATGAGAGACATCGGCCGCGACTGGGACATCGACTATGAGATGCAGGTGGGGTTGACCATCGACCTCCCTATCATCGGCGACTTCACCATCCCGCTCTCCACCAAGGGCGAGATCAAGCTGCCCACCCTCTCTGACCTCTTCGGCGGCGGCGGCGGCGGAGATGATTAAGCAAGCTTCCATCTTTTGTGCGTTCCGTTTGGTTAATGTGATTAAGAAAATGGAAGTCAACGCTAAAAAAATGTTGTTTTTAGGTCACTTGTATCCGATATGAATCGGATGGTGAAAGACGCTAAAAAAGTTAATTAAAAGCTTAACTTAGACGCAAACAAACAAGAGTTTTTTCATATCTGATTAAACAATCGTTCGGTCAAGATATCAAAATTAACATGAGAAAGGAAGATTAACCAGTTTCAAAGTCAAAAGGTTGTTCTTGGATAACTTAGATCTAAGCAAACAACTGTTTTTCATATGAAGATTAAACAATCAACCTATCAAGATGTCAAAATCAGACCGATGCAACTGTATATATCAACACCCACGAGAACGGGAGAGTGACAAATTTCAGAGAAGTTCTTAGATCACTTGGTGTAACTCAAGCAACATGTTTGTCTTAGTTTCTATGGCATTCATGACATGCATCTTCTCCAACATTGTCCAACAAGTAATTAAAGCCCCATTAGGACCCAAACAATGAACTCTTATCCATATGTAATTAAACGATTGTCCTGTTAAGATATCAACATTAGACCAATGCAACTGTAATATAGCGCCAAACATGAGAAAGGGAGAACAACAAGTTTCAAAGACAAAAAACATTGTTCTTAGGTCACTTGATACAACTCAAAAAACATGTTCGTCTTAGTTTCCAAGTCATTATATGCATCTTCTTCAACACTGTCTGATATGTAGTTAAAAAGTGCATCTTCGATTTACAAAAAGTTGTATTCATATGTTATTAAACAATCATCCTGTCAAGATATCAAAACTTGAACCAATACAACTGTCATATAGCATCAAACATGAGAAAGGGAGAATGACAAGTTCCAAAGACAAAAAGTTGTTCTCAGATTAGACGATATAACTCGAGCAATATGTTCGTATTAGTTTTCAAGCCATTCATAATGCATATTCTACAACAACCATCTGCTAAGTAATCAAAAAGTCTAACTTAGATCCAAACAAATCAATCATGCTATCAAGATATTTTAAAGTCTAATTTAGACCAATGCCACTGTTGTATAGCATTAAACATGAAAAAGGAAGAAATGACAAGTTTCAAAGACAGAAGTTGTTCTTGGATCACTTGATATAACTCAAGCAACATGTTTGTCTTAGTTTCCAAGCGATTCATGATATCCAGCTTCTGAAGGTGCTAGTTCGCTTGGCTTTGTCAATCCCCGCAAGGTCCCAGATTCAAAACCCACCTTCACCACTTACCTTTTGCCAAAACAATGAAAAAAATGATATGCATCTTCTCCAACATTGTCTAATAAGTAATTGAAAACCCAACTAAGGCACAAGCAAACAAGTGTTACTCAAATATTAAACAATCATCCTATCATGGCATCAAGATTAGACCAATGCAACTATCATATGGTATCAAAGATGAGGAAGGGAGAAACACAAAAACTTGTTCTTAGATCACTTGTTATAATTCAAGCAACATGTTTGTCTTAGTTCCCAATCCATTCATGAAAATGCATCTTCTCCATCAGTCCGACAAGCAATTAAAAGCCACTAACCAGTGATACTCATATGTGATTAAACAATCATCCTGTCAGGATATCAAATCAAACCATGCATTACGATAAAACAATCAATCAAGTTGATAGGATATGGAAACACTGATTGTATTGTAAAACTTCAGAAGCTCACCTAAACTCACTTATACTCAAAACTAGGGATTGGTGGTGAATCGAAACTCTCTAAGATCTCTGTCTTGCGGCCTTCGTCTCCAGCCGCTGAATCCTGCCTCTTCTTTCCAAAAATTCCTCCGAACCAGGAAGAAGATGAAGAGACTCCAGGATCCTCCACCGCCGCACCATGTGTTGCAGAGATCCTCGTGGCGGCGCCACCGACCACTCCGGCTCCTGCAGCCGCCGCCACGGTAGGCGGAACCGCCGCAGTGGGATCCTCCATCAACATCGGCATGTCCTGCGGGGAGCTGAGGACCCGGTTCAGCATGATCCCGGCGCCCTCGATGAGGGCGAGGAGGACGCCCCCGAAGAGGGCGGATCTGGCGGCGGGGCGGGCGCCCTGGCGCATCTGGAGGAAGCCGCCGGTGGCAGCCCCGGCGAAGATCGAGTTCCATGGGTCCTCCTTCTAGCGGACATAGACCATGGAGCAGTCGAAGACAGAGAAGAGACCGCCCCAGACGGCGAAGCTTCCGCCGACACGGGGGGCGTTCATGCGGACGGCCTGGGCGCCACCAGCAAGACGCTCGCCGTTGGGAGCGTTGTAGAGGCCCTTGATGAAGTGGAAAGCGGAGCCACCGACGGCCCCCATGCCGAAGGCGCCGCCGACGTCGTCGAGGATCCGGTCCGGGCACGGCTCCCTCGAGGTCTCCGGCGTCGCCATCGATCAAGAATATTACGACGAGGACGAACCCCAAGCCGCGGTAAATAGGAAGGGGAAGGGAGACAGGCGGCCGAGGTTGACTGTAGGAATCGAAACCCGTGGGCGGAGTTCAGTATCACAGCATGGCTGGCGTTGGAGTTTCCTGACCGTTCGATATGAGACATCGATGCGGCTCGCATAATAACTAAGCTAGATAATATTTTTAAAATATATTAAATGAAATTTTAAATATTTACTATTTAATAAATAGATATTATGTATGATTATTTACATGTAAAAATATATTAAATTATTTTTGATATAATGTGATTTGCTCTCATAGATCTTTTCATGTGGACAAGACAAACAATTGTTGAGTGTCTAAAATATTTCACACAATATTATATATATTTTTAAATCAAATATAATAATATATTTTTAATATAATTACTAAAGATGATCAATATTTATTGCTCATCACTATACTCAATTTTTTCAGATTATTAATTAAGATATCAAAAAAATTAGGTCAAAGAAATCTCTTTCGATATTAGTCTTCACCTTATGAGCTTATTATTTTCATATTGAACAATATTACGCACAGGGATTAAGACTACCTCGAATTTATTAGGATATTAATAATATATTTACATAACATAAATAAATTTGATATATTATTATTAAATTAATATTTAAAGTATAAAATATCAAATAAAATTATGAATCTAGTACATTATCATCAAATTAATATTTTAAATATGAGTTTTCTTAAATTTTACTTTAACTTATATTGATAAAAATAAAATCTTTCTTATATTTAATCTTTATTGCGATCTTATAAAAAATATTAAAATTCAAGTAACTGATTGTCCATTTGGGTTCTTATATGTTTAATAATTGAAGGCATATACATTTTGCAATAAATTTATAAGGTTAATTTCGTTATTTCAAAACTTGGTAGGAATGGATGCAGAAAACTGTGCCATCGCCCTCCTCTCTTGACTTGTTGGGCAAGGAAGAGAACGCTCCCGTCGCCCGCCACGGTCGCACCGACTTAGGGAACGACGCACGACCCCCTCGTTCTATACCTGTGGCCCAACCGCGGCCCCGAGTCCGGTCCACCTTTCTTTGGGCCCGGTTTGGTCCGGCGATTTGGAATCTCAAACGCAGTCTCAAATAAAGATTCAATGCCTAACACAAAATAAAATTCTCTCTCTCTCTCTCTTGAATTTGGTGTAAAAATTTCAGTGGGACATTCAAAATTTTGTAAATCTTGATACGTTAGATAGGAAATCTATAAGGTGTTTGATTGAACCGACAGGATTCCATAGGAAATATTTGGATCAACTAGGAATGATTTCAATACACTATATATCGAACAAATTAAAATTAAGAGCAAGTTTCGAAAAAACCATGTAACTTTGAGAAATTTTTAGTTGGTGTTCTGGTTTTCAAAAATTCTTGCAAAGCATCCCTTTTTCTAAAATATAATATTTTTAATTTTTTTAAAAAGGTTGTTAATTAAAATTTTCTCAAAATACATGATTTTTTCCTAATAAATTATCTTAAAATTAATTAATATAATTTATTATTTTGAAAGAATGATATACTAACAATGCTAGATATTAAGATAATCAATATTCATATTTTTACTAGCATGACCTAAAACATAATCATTAGGACGAGCTATTTTATCTAAATTAATTAAATAAAAACATCAAGTTTAATATAATATTATATATTTTTTATCTTTATCAAAGTCTAACATTTGGTTCATAACTTAAAATCTAACGGGGAGAATATCATTTATCAATCATTTGTCGGTACGTGACCTTCAAATGATGTTTGAGTTGGAAGAAAAAGATAGATGCTACCCTCCACTAGTTTATCCATGTGAATAAGGGTCTAAGTTATACAGTTGCAAGTTGTATCTACTCATATCGTTGAAAGCAAGTGAAAATTGTTAAAGGAGGTTGAGGCTTATTTCCCCACATAATATTTCATAAAATATTTTCTTTTTTTACGATTATATATATAAACTTATTTTTAGTATAGTTACGGAGAATGATCCTTAGAAAATTAATCTAGGCATTCGAATGATCGAATTAAAAAATCTCTTTCGACCTCGATTTCCGTACATATGTGGCACATTAGGAGTTTCACATTTTTACCTTAAAGGTATTTTGAATAACCCTACGCACATATTGAGTTAAAACTGTGTCAGGCTAACTAGGATGTCAATGATATATTCTTATAATAAAATCATATATATTACACGTGAGACCACCTTTTTGGATTATTAATGGACTAGATTTTTTTCTACAACCAATTGTCATATGTTTTCATTCACCGGAAGAATTGGCATATTGATTTTACCACACTAGAATAAGTGCTTGAGTTCAAATTAAGCAATATGCTCATCTAACCTTATAAACTCATATAATTTTTCTCTTATTTTAAGCGTGCGATTTAGCTAAGGCATCACAAATGGAATCCAATTTAAGTGCGTCAAGCAAATATAAAAATAAAAAAGTCCAATTCATTATCGCTATCATTTAATGATTGAATAGCAACAAGTAAAATACAATCCATATTTTTCATCTTGACTTAATGTACGACGTAGCCTCATCAGGATTTTCCAAAATATAAAATTTAGAATCAAAACTGAATCAGTTGCAAGTGGAACCAAAACCATCTATTTTTATTTGTTTATTTTTTATAATTTCATTTAATTAATTGTTTATTAAGTTGTTGGAAGGATAAATTCATTATTTGAAGGGGTATTTGATCATTTAATTATTTATGAGATTATAATTCATAATATTTTTGTTTATATTATGTAATAAAATTGAAACAAAATTGATATATAATCTAAACTAACATATATATTTTTACTACTGCATCAAATAGGCCTTCATCTCAATATCAACCCAAATTCAAAATAAATTAGATCCAAAACTTCTAAAAAATTAGGCAGAAAATATTAACTGCGTGACCAGCATTTGCCGTCACATAAAACTCCTCCCGCTAGCGAGCAGAATCTAAAGAGCAACCATTTTCTTCTGCCCCCCGGTTCCACCTACATAAAAGTTACAGCCACACATGGGCTCCACCGTTCTGCCCAATCATCATTCGAGTAACTTTTCCTGTAAAGATAACATAGGTTGCCCACGTTTGTGCAACGATAACATATGCCTCGTCTGTCCTCTCGATTTCACCCTGAGAGAGGAGGGAGTGGGGAGTCGTCTTCTTCCTCCTTGGATCGAAAGCCCGGTCGCAGTCTCGTCTTCGGTCGTTCGCCTTTGAAGATCCGCTCATGGCTCCTCCCCCCGCTCCACCGCAGAAGTCCCCCTCGCCGTCCCAGCCTTCCGGGTAAGTCCTCTCTCTCTCTCTCCCTCTACGGCCCCGCAACGGCGTGACCTCGCCAAACCCTAATCCTAGCTCTGGATAATCGCGATCTCTCCGATCCAGGAAGAGCGAGGTATCCGACCTCAAGTTGCAGCTGCGGCAGCTCGCCGGCAGCCGCGCCCCGGGCGCTGACGACTCTAAGCGCGACCTCTTCAAGCGCGTGATCTCGTACATGACGGTGGGGATTGACGTTTCGGCCGCCTTCAGTGAGATGGTCATGTGCTCTGCTACCTCCGACATCGTCCTCAAAAAGATGTGCTACCTTTACGTCGGCAACTACGCCCGGTGCCACCCTGATCTCGCCCTTCTCACCATCAACTTCCTCCAGAAGGACTGCCACGATGAGGACCCCATGATCCGTGGCCTGGCCCTCCGCAGCCTTTGCTCCCTCCGCGTCCCCAACCTCGTGGAATACCTCGTCGCCCCTCTTGGCGCTGGGCTCAAGGACGGCAGCTCCTATGTCCGGATGGTTGCCGCTGTCGGGGTCCTCAAGCTATATCACATATCGGCTGCTACCTGCTTAGATTCGGATTTTCCTGCCGTGCTCAAGAGCCTTATGCTCACCGATCCCGATGCACAGGTATGATATGCATCACATGCTTAGATCTGTAATGAATTTTGGTGGAAAAATGGGATCCTGTGATGTCACTCGTTGAACAAAGAACTGTTTACGATCTACATTCCAGTGTGATTTACCTGTTTGTTTCTCTTGGCAGGTGGTTGCGAATTGCCTGTTTGTATTGCAGGAGATATGGAACTTGGAGGCCAATAAGTCAGAGGAAGCCTCCAGAGAAAGAGAAACCCTTCTCAGCAAGAAGATTGTGTACTATATTCTGAATCGGTATGCTCCTAGTTGGCTAATTATGAGTTACTTGATATCTTTTAGTGACCAACTTTTCTTTCACTGCTTTCTGAGTAGCCATATGGGAATTTGCATCATTCAGAATGGCTTGGATCTGACTGGATATTCAGACTTCTCTCTTTTCTTTTTTCTGAATGGCTCTGTTTGTTCAATTATTTTGCCTTCTAGCTTGATCATCTTATGTTTGATTAACAGTTGTTGGGAACACCAGCAGCTGGGAAAAATTACACAATAAAAGATCCAGTTTGCGAGTTCTTGTAGAGTCAATCTTGCAAATCCTTCTATTACATTTTCCACTGTTCTGCAGTCCAAACTATTGGACAATGTTATGTTTATTTTGGAGGTTTGTTTGCATAATGTATGCTTAGGAAGTGATAAAACAAATATATTCTTGTCTAATAGTAACACCGAACATATGATTGGAAGCTAAGAACTGCCTCACCTTTTTAGGTAATAGAACTCCTTGATGACATCACTTTGACCTTTTACCTCCTCACTCGATGGACATTCTTCTCTAAATGGGTAGGAAAGTAGAAGCCTAATGTTTCAATTACTTCAATTGTTTGCTCATTACTGTGCTGAAATGATAGTGATTGATGAAAAGCTGGCAAATATCTGAACTCTAATGACTTAGGGAGGTGGAAGGACTGCAAAGTGTTTGTTTAGAACACTCTCGAGGGTCATTTTCTTTGATGTGGTTAGCGATCCAGTTCCAAATGAAAAGACTGAGACGCCTATCAACTCTATCAGGATGTTTGATATGGAAGATTGCATCTGGTAGCATAATTGGAACACAGTGATTCATTGGGCTACATGAATGATAATGCTATGACTTCTCAAACAGTAAGTGCTGAAGATAAGTTTTAGGCAGTTAAACTTGATTGGTTGGAAGATACAACAAACACTTTTTTGGTAAAATCCTATTCTTTTTCATCAACAAGATCTTAAAAACTATAAAAATTGCACCACTTTTCCTAATAATTGTGTATCATTAGGTAAATATACTTATGGATCATTATAAAGTTGCATTTTGTTAATGTTGTATATTGGCATTACTTGATAAGTTCATTAGGTGAAAAGGTGTTGGTACATTGAGATCACAGTACTTGGGGTTTCAAACTGAGGCCTCGTTAACAAAATGTGTCTGGAGGGCCGGAAGCATCTTTAGATCTTATGGATGATGTTATTACTGCAAGGGATTAGGAAGTTGATAGGAAAGATGATCTCTCTTTTCTGTCTTATACTGTTCCAGCATTTCTATGTAACATATCAGATTTATTCACTTACTATTCCCCTTCTTGTTATTAGGGGATTATTGGATTACTGGACAAGTGAGTAGTGGCAACCTCGTCCTCTTCTTTTCTGATTTCTTTAAATATTTGAAATGATGAGGATGCATTGCATTATTAGTGTGTTTTGTAGTTGTATTTCATGATAGCAAGTTGTATTAGTTGAACGTGTCCAATTTGGTAGTTTAGTAACCGGATGGAATTAGATGAACACACATACTCCAGAATTGTTACTGTGGAGATTATAGGTTTATGCTGTCGTATATAATATTTCTCTTGATGGTGGTTTTAGATGTTCTTGAAATAGTCAAAGTTATCCTGTCCCATCCTTTTGTTACTTGCACTTTTGGCAATTCATTATGAGTTGTATATCATTCTTCAACTGAACTCTTGAGTTCCTTATTGTTATATCTGCGGCACCAAATTGCTGGTTTTTAGTCTTTTTCAAATGTAAATCAATTGTTTATAGTTATCTTTCTCTGATAGCAAATAAGCCCAATGATGTCATAAACATCTATTCCATGTTTATGTACTAAGATGTTCTAAACGTCTATTACAAGTTTCTGTTAGGAAGAATAACTATCTCTACGAATTAACATATTGTCGATCATTTATCTTCTGCTCATTCTGGGGGATACTATCTAATCATGGTATGTTAATTTTACAGGATCAAAGAATTCAATGAATGGGCACAGTGCCTTGTTCTTGAGCTAGTGGCAAAGTATATACCCTCTGATACTGATGATATATTTGATATAATGAATCTTCTTGAGGACAGACTTCAGCATGCAAATGGAGCTGTTGTCTTAGCTACAATCAAGGTGTTTCTGCATTTGACAATGTCAATGACTGATGTCCATCAGCAGGTGCCTATCAACAATCTCATTTTGTTTTGTATTTGGCTTTTTGCCAAGTCCAGAATTTTAAATCGACCTTTCTGAATGATTACCATAGTTCTTTTTTTGCTAATCATGTTCAGTTGTTTGAATTTTGTTTTCTTAGGTCTATGAGCGCATCAAGGCACCTTTACTCACTTTAGTGGGATCAGGAAGTTCTGAACAATCATATGCAGTTTTGAGTCACCTGCATCTATTGGTTATGCGTGCTCCCATGCTGTTCTCTTCTGACTACAAACATTTTTATTGTCAGTTTAGTGATCCATCATATGTTAAGAAACTCAAACTTGAGATGTTGACTGCCATTGCCAATGAGAGCAATACATATGAAATTGGTATGATCATTATTCTCTAAGTTCAATTCTCATCTCTCATCCTCACTGTGTTTTTGACTGCTACATACTTTTAATAAAACATTTTTTAAATTAATGGCTTATTTCATCAGTGACCGAGTTGTGTGAATATGCTGGAAATGTTGATGTACCCATTGCGAGGGAGTCTATTCGAGCAGTTGGAAAGATAGCATTGCAGCAGTATGATGTCAATGCTATCGTCGACAGGCTTCTACAGTTTCTGGAGATGGAGAAGGACTATGTGACTGCTGAAACTCTGGTTAGTATGTCAATAGGCATAAAATTTCTGTATGTCTGCAAATTTGCTGATTTTGCAGATGATTTTGAAAGGCTTATGATTCTTATCCATGCTATCAAATCATCGACCAGGTTCTTGTGAAAGATCTTCTGAGGAAATATCCACAGTGGAGTCATGACTGTATTGCTGTTGTTGGTAATATTAGTAGCAAAAACGTTCAAGAACCAAAAGCAAAAGCAGCACTGATATGGATGTTGGGAGAGTACTCCCAAGACATGCCAGATGCCCCTTACATCCTGGAGAGTCTTATTGAAAATTGGGATGAGGAGAATGCTGCTGAGGTATTAGAATTTTACAGCCAAGTCTATTTCTGTTATCAGTGTGGATTAATATCTCCTCTTGAATTTAAAATGCCAAATAATGTATTGCTTCTGTATATTTTATTGCTTGTAAGTTTTGTTTGAAATTTTTGTACTTATGGTATCCCTATTGACACTGACATGAAGTAAATTTAGCATACAAATAACTCTTTGTTATTTCAATCTTGTGACAATAGCTATCAATATTCTTTATGAATGGTTGATTTAGCTCCTTAGTTCCAGAAGAAAGATATACTTTTAACTTGAATCTTTGCTTGACATTTGAGAGTTGATCCATTACTATTATTGGAAAGGAATAATAAGCTTTCAGGAGGTTTTCCCATAATTTTTAGTCCGAAGGAGCCCACGTATTATGGTTGGTCATAGATAAGTAAACCATTGTCACAATTTCATGGCATATGTTCTTGTTTGTGGTTGCTATCGTTCACAATTATAGAATAAGGATTGTTTACTGATTAAAAGTTAGTTTACAAATAGTGATGAGAAAGTTGAGGTGGCCATGGGTAGGAAATGGTTTAAACAAGGTTTAAAATCTCAGTCCGTACCAATACCCGACATCGGTCGGACCAGGATGATAATCATACCATGTGTTGGCATGGCTGCCACCGTTGATACCAGTAGTACTAGTTTTTAATCCTTAAAATGCTATTAAAATTTATTTTTATTGCCTAAACGATGAATCTATGTATGTTTTTGAGGCCTATTATGAACCATATAACAAAGAGACATATATAAAAAGTTTTAATGATGCATAAAGTTGGTTTGAACCTTATTTTTGCAAATATATAGGCTGGTTTCCATGTTTTGAATCTTCGACACCTTGGATGCAATGGATTCGAACCTATTCATTTATGTTTTAGTTATGAATTTGTAGTTTTTGTTATTCGTTGTTACAAATTATATTCAAGAAAGTCCACAAAAACTTGAACTTACTAAATGTAGATTTAGAAATCATGTTTGGTAAGATGTAAACTGCATTCTTTGTTGACTTAAAGTTGGTCTTGTATTTGAGTTTGCATCTTTGGAAAAATTATTAAAGAAGAGTTTTCATGATAGATTATTTCTGCAAATTTCAGGCTTAATACAAGTACAATTTCCTTCACATCTCATTTGAGATTGGAGTTAATAAACTTATGTTATTTTTTCCCTTTTTAAGTTTGTCTTTTCTCAAGAAATTAATCAGCTTTGCCAATTAATAATACACAACTGGTACAATTAAATGAGAAAGCTTCGACTGATATCAACCTGCCATTTAGACAGTGGTGTGTTTTTTGTAAGGTTGATTTTCTTTTAATATATATACATGGCTGGTGATTGTGATTCTTAAGGTGGTAGTTGCTCTCCTTATGGTGCCTTTTTTATTGGACTCTTATTTCAGCTGGTTATAGTTATTATCCTTCATGCTTCAAATCTGTTCACATGTCTGCAACCTCATAAATCCTTCCAAATGGTTGCTTTGATCTTCATAAATCTGCACTTGTTAGAATAAATATGAAACAGAAGCAACTGTTGTCGCAAACTAGATATATAGATAATGGATCTCTTTTATATTTATATGTCCTGGTTATGCTTCTAAATCTAACTTCAATCAAGAGATGCATGATAGTATACCATTTTGCAGTCAAACCTTATATTTCAGTTAAGCAAGCAATTGTGATAGAGCAAAGCAGTAAGCCATGTATCTGCTTCTTACTGCATAAGAACTTATCTGACTTTTTGTTGTAGCTTCCCTGTTGGTTTCAGGAGCTACTGAAATTGTGTTCCTGATACTTGGGGCCAGTGATAAATCATTCCCAATTAGTACATTTGAATATTTAGTATTGATAGTTCATTTATCATTTTAGGATAATCTGTTGAATAAATTTGTGAAGGACACTCTTAGTAGTAAGAATAATTACTGCATAATTATAAAAACAATAAATGTTTATTCAATATTAGGACATTTTGTGGTCATTCTACATATGGGATATTAACTTTTGGGTACCTGCACAAATTTTAATTCATGACTAAAAATTGTATTTCAAGTGAACTGCGTGAATTGCATGTTTGATATTTTCGTAGCTAGTTGGTCGACTTAGAAACAGACAAATTTCATTCTTTTTCTATGAATGGAAAATTTTCCTTTTTTGTCTTTGATTTTGCATTGATCCCATATACAGTTAAGTGCAAGGTCATATTATGTATAATTGACTTTTTGTTTTTTGACAGGTTAGGTTGCATCTTCTCACTGCTGCAATGAAATGTTTCTTCAAGAGGCCACCAGAAACACAAAAGGCCTTGGGAGCTGCTTTAGCTGCTGGTCTGGCTGATTCCCATCAGGTGTGGCTTCATTTGTATGATGTTTCAATGCCTGAAAATTTTATCCCGCTGGAGCTTCTCCAAGTTACATAAGTTAGAGAAGAGCTTGCCTCGATCTTCATGAATGACCAATTGATTGCAGGATGTTCATGATCGGGCCTTATTCTACTACAGGCTTTTACAATATGATGTGTCAGTTGCAGAACGTGTGGTGAACCCTCCCAAGCAAGCTGTTTCAGTCTTTGCTGATACACAGAGCAGTGAAATCAAGGATCGTATATTTGATGAATTCAACTCTTTGTCTGTTGTCTATCAGAAGGTACATAAAGTTTCCTCATGAATTGGTTGTTTTATCTTTTTGTTTGGTTCTCTTCATATGAACGTAAAGCAAAGTGGATTTCATTCTGATAATTTCAAACTAACGAGCATCAAGTCACTGTTAGTCATTTTGATGATTCTTTAATTTGCTATTTGAACGTTTCCAGTATTGTGGCCAGCCAAATACAATCTGAAAGAAACATTTCTATTTCAGTTCGAACAGATCCAAATAATGAATCCAGTCAATTGAATTTTATTTTAATCTGGTGTTTTCCAATTCTTTTAATGACTGTTCCATGACTTAAAAGGTGTTGCATCTCCAGTTTCCAGTGCTAATATCAGTTTCCTTTTTATTTCGGTTCTTTATTGGGTATATAGAACACTAAATTTGATAGATGCATTTTAGTTTTCATGCGTCAGATTGAACCAAGGAGAAATCTTATAATCAATTTTATCAAATAAAAGAACTATTATTTATGATTATCAAGGCATTGAAGGCATAGCATGATTTAATAAAATTTCATGTGGATGAACACATTTAAATTCCCTATAAAATGATAATAACTGCTAAAATACCAGGTACAAGGTCCAAAAATCTCTGGGCAAAATAGTGTTGTTGGACTCAAACAGGATCTCAAATGTTACTATAATAGGTGAATTCAAAATAAAACATGATGGTTATATGGAACACTATGAGTAAGATGATGATAGGTGAATGTTAAATGAAAAATTGAAAGGAATAGATGTTGAATACAAGTGTTGCAGGTGGTTGGCAAACAACAAAAGAGAAGAATCATTATGGCATTTGCTGAGATGGAAGGAGCAAACATAGTTCCACACTTCAAAGAGAAAAGGTAGCTGATAGAGGAAGCTCATGGAAGCCTTCTTTAATAATGTTATTAGTTCTTAATCGACAAGATAATTTGCCACCTTTTTAAGCTTTTCTAGAGCTTGATGCTTATGAATCAAATATGGACATCTAAATAGTCTCTTATATTTGATTAAAAAACATTTTGATAAAGGTTAATCCTATCAGGGGTTGATACATAGCAATGCTTTTGATCTATGTGCAATGGTTGATTCTATCCTAAATGCCATATAAATTTGCAGTATGCATAACTAATTTGGATCACTAGTGCACACATCGGTAATTTCCGTCTCAAGTATCTAATGATAAAGCCTTTTATCAATCTGGCTTCCATGTTTTATGTATTGGCTTCTCATGAACACTTGGATTTAAAAAAAATGCTTGATGTGTTACATATTTGAGCATTTTCTTCTGTGTTTTCTGGACTGGTTTCCCATTACTAGCATGTATTCAAACTCATATCTGATTATCAAAGTAAAATTGCAGCCGTCTTACATGTTTACCGATAAGGAACACCGAGAACCGTTTGAGTTCTCAGAAGAAATTGGGAATTTGTCTCTGGGGCAAGAGCCTGTTGGTAATTCTCCAAGATATGATGAAAGTGACAAAGATCTTTTGCTAAGTACATCAGAAAGAGAAGAAAATGGGGGTCCAAGTACCAATGGTCCGGCTGCTTCTGGATATAGTGCTCCAACTGACTATAACAGTTCCTTAGTTTCTCTTAGTTCACAGACACAATCTGAGACAGCAATTTCAGACCCTGGCATGCCAAAATATACATCTCAGATGACCCTTGCCATTGATGATCTTCTTGGGTTGAGTGTGTCTGCTGCCCCTGCTCCTCCATCCTTGAAGCTTAATCCAAAAGCAGCCTTGGATCCTGGTACTTTCCAGAGGAAGTGGGGCCAACTTGCAGTATCCATCTCACAGGTATATTCCTATATAATTTTAAATTTGATTTTAAGTTAAGCCCTTTGCAATATATTATTCTCAATTTTTTCCAGTAGAGTTCTCTAGTGAAGATTGATTAATATTTTGTATAAATAGTATAACTAGTACACAGTCATACTGGCTACTTCTCATCCTAGCCATATAGCTTGCATGATTTGATTATTTATTGATATTGATAGAAGGTTAGTTGAAGCTTCTGGTGATGTGAATTTTCAAACCTCTAGCAAGGTTTGTTGCTTCAAGTATATTCACTGTAGGTATGTTCTACATAAAAAAATTGAAAAAGAAGAATTTTCTTGATTAGCAAATACATTGAAAAGTTATTATTTTGACACAGTAGAGTTGAGGGTTGCATAAAATGTATATTCCTGTAACCCGGTAGAGTATTAACTACTGTAACCTTGTAGAGTAATGCATATTACTTGAACCCGGTAGAGTGCTATGGATCTAAGTTCCTACTTGATTCGTGTCTAACAATACAACAGCTTGTTTTTCCTAAAGCACATATCCTTTGCTCCTAGCCTGAGTGGTCTATTTCTTTTGAGAAAAATACTAACTGCTCCCGATTTCAACAGTCTGTAATTTTTTGTTATAGCATTCTATATATTATTGTAAAAACAAAAAATTAAAATTGAGTATTTGCTGGATATTTGTTAGTTTTCTCATTGAATAAGCTTCATGCACTTCTGCATGTGGGCATTGGATCCTTACTTTGCTACGTATGTTTTGCTTACTAGAAGAACACTTGTTTATGTTGTTCTTTGTGAAAAAAATACTGGGTTTGTGAAAGTTGCCTGCAGTGCCGCACTTGCATACTCCATTTAAGTTTTTTTGTTTTCCTTTCACTTGGACTGCAAAATCATTTTATTACACTTCCAAGTTGTGACCTGATTGTGAATCATTGTGCTGTCATTTTTATAATTGATTCTCCGACATAAATGGATGCATTAGAGGAAAAGATCCACAGGACATTAGGTGACAAAAGAAATTCTGGAATTTTAACTTGATTACGACCTAAACCTGGGAATCGATCAGTAGCATAGACTTTGCTAGATATGCAATCTCCATTGAGTTCCATCGATCCATTATGTTCTGTAGATTCTCGTGCTGAACACCTGAAATGGCTCAAAATTTGCTCTGGAGATGTTTGTGATTTGTTTGCCTCTTGCAATACTGAAATGCATCTATCTACTTCAGAACTCTTATTGTCATAATTCAAAATCAGTTGGTCATGCAAGTTTGCTTGGAAATGCATGGAAAAATAACTTCCATTGCCAAGCATTGGAAATTAAACAAAGAACCATCAGTGTTGAAGCTCAGTACAAGAAAACATAAACTGTTTTGGTGGACATTTCTGTAGTAATCATGAAAGCATGGTTGCTGTCTGCTTTGCAGGATTGTTCAGTTAGCCCTCAAGGAATTGCAGCACTAACGACACCTCAAGCCCTTATCCGGCATATGCAAGCCAACTCCATCCAATGCATTGCCTCCGGTGGTCAATCTCCCAACTTCAAGTTCTTCTTTTTTGCTCAAAAGTTGGATGGCCCACCATTGTTCTTCCTCGTGGAGTGCATTGTCAACACATCATCAGCAAAAGCACAGGTAAAGATCAAGGCTGATGATGCAACTGCATCGGAAGCATTCTTTGGTTTGTTTCAATCGGCTTTATCGAAATTTGGTGTGCTATAGATAAACTTTAAGCCTGTCGCAAGTCTTGCCCCTGAATGCTGCTTAAACAATGAAGCAACTCCATAAACAATGAGCCAATGGTTTTGTTCGTTTTTCTTGATATATTTACCGTGAGTAGATTAAGACATGCGTCCCAATAAGCTGCATTCATGCTGTTGATTTCGGTAGTTAAGATATTGGTTTTTTTATTTAATGCTTTGATTTTATACATATACGTTTAATTAATCCGAAGTATTCCAATTCAGCATTGATCCTTGGGTTTCATCTAAGAAAACAATTTGTCAGTCACAGAGAGAGAGAGAGAGAGAGAGAGAGAGAGAGAGAGAGAGAGAGAGAGAGAGGAATACAAAGGTATTTAGGCACCACAAAGTTAGAATACATCTTAATTTAGACATTCCATTTGATTAATTTGCAGGTGATGCTATATAGGTACAATCTACTTGATAAGATGCGCTCTACACTGTATAATCGGCATGTTCTTTGTAGAAAAATGGCAAAGATGGTGATTTGCTCGTGTTCCTTTTAATGCTCGTAATTAACTTCGTAAACAGCATAACTGAATCAAATACGTGTTTCTCGAACGAACCCCAACAACCAAGAAATATTGCTCAGGTTTGAATCCATTAGCGTTGATACCATAGAAGCGACATGACTTCCCGATTATCCCAAAGAAACGGGAAGAGAAAGAAAACGAAAACCCGTGACACGAAATCGAGACGGAAAAGGGAAATGAACAAAGAGATCAGGGGTAAGAGTGCCTCTCTATCGGAGTGGTGGTGGTGGTGGTGGGCGGAGGAGGAGGAGGAGGCCTATCGCTGGCCACGGGGATGAGCAGCTCACGATCTCTCTCAGGCTCCTTATCAGAGTTGACGATTGCTCCTCGTCTAACACCTGCCCTCCTCGATTTCACCCGCAGCCCGACTTGACCCAATCCAACCCATGAACTCAAATCGAAGCAAAGAGAGTGAGAGAAGGAAATCGTTAAGGCGTATGTCCTCGGGGTGTTGTAAGGGCGCGTCCTGGTGGGGCCTAATTACAGATGATTTTATGTAATTAGTTATATTTAGTGTCTCAGTTCTTATACTATAAAAAATTAAATTCACATCCCTATAGTTAAACATTTATATCTATTTACCTTAATAATATCAATTTTACTAACAAAAATAAAAAAAAATAAAAAAAATAATTTTAATGTTCGATGATGGACGACGATATCGTTGGTATCAATGTCGATGCAGTTGCTTCGCCATCTCCGATAACGATAAGGTCTATTCTCACCACGACGCCACTCGCCTCCACCATGTGCGTGTCACTGATCTCATCACTGCCAATCCCGTGTCGCTCTACATCAGTGTCAACGTAGATTGTGGTGGTCATCACGACGTCTACGATAAATATAGTGGTCGTCTCATCATTGGCCCATTAGGCGGATCCCAACCTCGACTCAAATTTGGGGTCGTCGGAGCTCCTACTGCTCCCTTGCTACCATGTCAATTCTGACACCACCTCTTACTAAGTGGCTCTTTCGTTACTTTGCATCTGTGTGGGGGTCGACGTAGATATAGAGTGGCACTGCTCAGCAACTGCGTTAACACCGATATAAATGTAGAACAACAAAGGGTTGCTCAACGAGAGGTGGTATCAGAATTGACGTGGCAGCGCAGGGAGCGATAAGAGCTTCGACGACCCTAGCTTTGGGTCTTGGCTAGGATCCGCCCAACGAGTCGGTGATGAGGCAACCACCACCATATGTGTTGATATTTGATGCAGTTGTCGCTCGACAATTGTGTCAATGTCGATACAAATGCAAAGCAGCACAGAGCGGGTGGCGATGAGGTTGGCAGGATGCTCCTCGTGAAGGTGGATGATGTCACGGTGAGGGTGGACCATATCGTTATCGGAGGCGACTAGGTAGCTGCATTGGTGTCGACACCAATAGTGTTGTCATCCGCTACCACTAACACCATCCACCATTTAACATTAAAATTATATATATATATATATATATATATATATATATATATATTTTCATTGGTAAAACTGATGTCATTAGGATAAATAGATCAAAATGTTTTACTTTCATAATTATAGGAATACTAATGTAACTTTTTTAAATGTAGAGACTGAAACATTAAAAGTAGCTAACTACATGAGATAATTTGTAATTAGCCCTAGGATCCTCTCTAATTGACCCGGATAATTAGATGGTGCAATTCTCTCCATTACCATATGATATTATAAATTCATTGATTTAAATATGTTAAATGTCAAGGCTTGCTTAACAAATGATTTTTGTAATTATCCATATATATATATATATATATATATATATATATATATATATATATATATATATATATACACTTCCTCCTCGTCGAGATGATCGATGCCCTTGGGTCCCTGGTCAATGTTGTGACCAACTTGACCAACGATGCTTCAACTCGATGCTGTAGTGGTTCGACATCATGTTAACAGATCTAATTAAGATCGACAAAGAGGTGTCGACAAGGGGAGTAGTCAACACGGAGGACGGAGGCTTCATGGGGGTAGAGAGGGGCCTTGCTCGAAGAGGCCTCGTGAACGGAGATGGTGACCAGACAAAGAGGCAAAGGGGGCGTATGGCGACAATAAAGCCTTGGAGTGGGGTAAGGCAACGAGGGCCTGGAGGTGACCCACAATGCAACATGGCAAAGGTGGCAGGTAATATTGTTTTTTAGAAAAAAAAAGGGACATTATGCGAGAATAAACAAAAAAAAAAGGACACTAGGTGAGAAAAAAAAAAAATGTTGAGATTTTTTTTGAAATTTACCCATATATATATATATATACTATTTTAAAATTGACAAAGGTAAATAAATTATTTCGAAACTTTTAAAACGATAGATTTCTGAAAACTAATATCATAATAGAAAAATATTTTTGCAGGGACGTCAACAAGTTATCAACATCACTGTATCTTGTTACGTCCTGATTCAGTCCCATATAAAGAATGACATACTATTATCAACATCACTGTATCTTGTTAGATTTTTCCATCGTCACAGAATAATAATGTGTTAGAATTTTTTTGCCTTTTATAACCAAACATTTAGTTGGGTTGGATATATGCTCCGCTTCAGGTGCCGAGCACGGGTAGCCGTCTCGCTCTCATCTCTAGTTGTGCATGCAATAAAACAAGTTTATGTTGGATGATATGGGACTCAATACGGAAGGGCCCTTTGGCCTCTAGTTGAACATATTACACACCCCATGAGGCAAAATTTGCTCAAACGTCAACCCGTCTATCCATTAAATTGATCTAAAAGACACAGGATTGTTTCCATCAGACATAAATGGAGTGATGAAACATATCTTGATTCAAATTGAAGGATCGTTTTGCTTTTAATTGAACATATAACACACCCCATATGTGGCCAAATTTGCTCGCAGGGCAACCTGTCGATCAATTAAACTGACCTAAAAGACACAAGGTGGTCCCATGAGACAAAAATCGAGTGATGAACCATATATTGGTTCGCTTTAGCGTGAAGCACGTCCATCAAGCAACAGAAGAATAGGGTAAATGATTTGTTTGAACCACAACCAAACAACTTAAGCATTGAGTTAAAAATAATTAACACACATGAATAGAAGAAGATATTAAAAATATTTATGCATATAAAATGTAAGATGAACTAAGAGGATAATCTCATATTATTAAGGATCGAAAGGTCAGGTTATGTATATTGGGATTGACCCACAACATAATGACTTAAGCTTTTGAGTTAAATTAGTGTCACACCTGACATATGTTAGCTCTAATTAATCCATCTCAAACTCATCATTGTGGACTACAACACAACCTAAGAAAACTCGACTGGCCTTGTGCACTAGGGCATCTTTTTATCTGATACGGGAGGCACTAACCTATAATGATTAGATTGGAATCAAGACTAATATAATAATGATTAGACTGGAATCAAGATTGTGAATGATGTAACTTGCCATTAATAATGTCTAAAAATCAACTATGTTATTATGAGAGGAAGCATAAATAAGAAAATAGGATTACATTGGATCGTGTAGATGGAGAACTACAGCCAACCCGATTAGTTTTTCCACATACTAAGTATACTGGAATTCCAAGATGGTCTTCTCCCTATCATCAATGGAGAGTTCATAAGAAGAAGGGAACAATATGCACCATATGATTCTCATTCGAATGTCAAGTCAAAATGTCCCATCATTGAAAGTCCAAAGTTTATTTGGCTAGTGGTGTCAGCTATCAGCTAGCAAGCAAGAGATAGAATATAATCTAATCAAGCATATTAATAGCAAAACGTATGCGTCCATCTTTATATCCTATCTTATGTCTTTAAATCAAAGAAACATTACTACACAATTTACTGATCCATTTAATCATTATATCTGAATTTATGTATTCAACTTAGATATTCAATTATGCATGGCAAGAAATAGATGATAATTTAATCGTTTATTTCAAGTAGCTTATTAAAAGCAAACGCATTCCGGTCTAATTTGCTGTTTTGGTTTTTAGCTTACGGTAATCAAATGCGTTGCTCATGATACGATACAGTAAATATCACCAGTATAAACGTGACAAGTACCTTGTAGTGGAGATCCAACTTCAGAGCTTGGCGGCGATGGTCTTGTCCTTCTGCTCCGCGTCCTCCGCCGGCAATCCCACCGCCCTGCAGAGATCCGGGAACGCCGCCATCCGGATCGACGCGTACACCCCACCGTCCCAGTTCCGCGCCGCCAGCTCCTCTCCCATCCTCATCGCTGCCTGCAACGCCTCGTCGGCGCCGGCGTGGACCGAGTCCACGATTCCCCTCGCCTTCGCTTCCGCTCCCGTGATCTTCGCCGCCCGGAGCGTCACGTCCGTCAGCGTCCTCGGATCGGCGATCTTCGCCCGCATCAGCGACATGAAGTACGGCGGGAAGGACAAGCCGATGTCGAGCTCGCTCATGTACAAGAACCCCCGATCCCCCCTCATCACCGTGTAGTCGTGGCTGATGGCGAGCATGAACCCGGCGGCGGCGGCGTGGCCGTTGACGGCGGAGATGGTGGGCATCGGGAGGGACATGAGGTCCGCGACCACGGGCTTGAAGAGGGCGACGAGGGACGAAAGGCGCTGGAGGGAGGCGGAGGGGGATCCGGCGGCGTTGGCCCAAGCGAGGTCGAAGCCGTTGGAGAAGAACCGGCCCTCGGCGGCGGTGACGAGGGCGGAGCCGTTAGGTGCGGCGGCGTATTCGGCGCGTACCTTGGCGAGGGCGGATCGGAGCGCCGCGATGAGATCGGCGTTGAGGCGGTGCTCGTTGTCGCCGGTGAGGCTGAGGACATAGACGCGGCCACGCTTCTCCAGAGAACACATCCCTGCTATCTCGATGCGTCTTCTCTGGGGGCGATGCGAGGAGCCCTCCTTATCTTTCCCCTTCAACGCACAGAAACTTATGCGGGAAGCGTTGAAACGGGTACAAGAGACGTCCGATTCTCTCTTGTCAATGCGGATGCGGATCTACTAAATTAAGACCATATTCCTTAAGATATCTGACGTGATCCCAAGTAATAACCCTCATCTCCTCAAAAGATGTGTATATATAACTTACTAAAATTGTTAATAATATGATCAATGAGACACTCGCAAGTTATATGGAGAGGTAAAGCCAAACAATAGAATTTATAATCGTATTCTTTTCAACTTGAGAAAGGGTTTTCTCCACTAATTGGATATTTCTGTTTCTCTTGTGCTTCTTTGCTGATCCTGTTTCTTTACCTGTGGTTTCCATAATCTTATGCTGTTCTATTCTTCTTGTAGTGTCATTTTAGACTTCAAAATGAAATCACAAGGGAAGTGAAGTTGATTTGAAATGAGATCACATTAGATCAAGCTGAAATCAGGATGGCAAAAATTTAAAAGAGCTCAATTGATTTGATTGATTATATATGAATGATGTACACAAAACAATTCCCTCTCAGTCTTCTTTCCAAATCGTTTGCTATGATACATATGCTAACATCTTCTCCTATGATCGATCAATCACAGAGCCACCGAACTCTGGCAAATTCGCCACAACCGCAACTGTGTGCTGATGCGTAGAGTTCGGATTAAGAACCTCCATGTTGTGACCCCATAACTCATCACCTCTAGCTTCCGAATTGGCAGCTACACCATCTCCAAGAACTTGATGTTACCACTTGAGTTTGCAGCCAGCAAGGTGGATGACTGGCCTCGCCAGCAAACACAAGAGACGAACTGGGAAGCGTCGTCGTTCTCCTGACCTGATATGGGGTCTGTGGTGCTGAATTTGTAGGACAACACCGGCATGGGAAAAGCTTTGTGGTAGATGAACACCTGAACCAGTTGATGAGGACAACAGTTGTGACTTGCAGATAACATTTCAAAGCTTTCCACTTCAGAAAATTATGATACAGAAACAGACTCTAACATCCACTAACTTCTTATGTCGATGACAATGAAGAGAAAATATTGGTTAAGGGCTTCCTTCAGCATAAGGATTCTATATTGTCAGTTCAATTGGAAGATGACTCCAAAAGTCCTTGAATATGACAAGTGAAATCTCAACAAGATGCTAAAAGAAGCATCTTTAATTACTTTATCATCTCTGTCGAAGTTTGATCTGGTCCAGCTTTAACATTCTTGTTTCTTTAACAATATAGTATGATAATATCTCAAGTTGTTAATATGGCAATATACTGTGCTGAAAAAGAAAACACCTCTGCTAACAGATAAACTGTTGTTGATTTTGCAGAGGTTTGACAGAGAGATCTTCTTAAAGAGACTCCTTTTCTGTACTGTAAAACTAAGTATGATGGTGCCATGGATCAGAGTCCAGGTTGCAGCATAAGAGCATAGAGATTGTTTTGTGAAAGGTCATAATTGTCTTAAGATAAATCTGTCAATTTGGTGGCTGGGAAGGCTAAGGGCAGCAGTTCATTTGGTTGGAGGGAGATTGTTCTGTAGTTATCAGCTGGCTTCAGAAGGATAATGAGATGCATGCACAAATATATTGTTGCAAGATATGCCAAGCATGATGAGACTCCAGCAAATAGGATCTCTCATATAATCAGAAGACTCTGTTGTAAATTGGTTCTCAATCAGGGTTTATTAACTTACAGTTCATCTTGTCATAGAATTAGTAATTTTCTCTGATCCATTAAAAGAAACAAAAAGGAAGAACACTTAGCTGTTAGTGTTTTGGTAGTAGTAATAAGCATATCAGTTAAATCACCAGTGTCAGGGAATATTCTGTCTATGCAACAATGTTCAATAGCCACCTCAGAGTCGATGTGGCATCTCAAAGCCGACATGGCCCTTGGAGTCCGTAATTGTACCTCCGTACCAAAGAGGCGCACGCGTGGATATGAACTTGAAGGGACACAACATTCCCATAGCTACATACGACCGTGCCTGTGCGGCCCGAGGTCATACAAGACGAGACCGCATAGCGGGGAATAGTACAGTTCCACCCGTGTCGCCCGAAGAATAAGTACCGACCTGTCACGAACGGTCATCACGCATCCACAACAACTTCGTTCAACGAACCGTTCGTCGCTTTTGCATGCTTATATAGAGACATGACAGCATGTTTTGACTTGGTTTTGTGTGTGTGTATTTTTTTGTGCTTGAAAAATGTAAACAACGACAGTTCGCAACATTGCAGTGCGACCGCTCGTCGCGTCGGGTCGAACTGCCCCAAAATGGCTCCGTTTTCGCATGTCATAACTTATTTTTTGTAAACCGTAGCTACACACAAAATGTCAGTCATCTCAGCACCCTGGAACCTCCCAGGTGGCATAAGGCTGGATGAGGCTTCGGTATATTGTCAAGCGTTGAACAATCTTCACAAGTTCTCACATTAACTTGACGGGAACTTGCTTTCGCGCCTGACACCCGGTGAGCAGTTGTTTGTGGACGTGTAATTGTTCGTTCTACCTTCTAAAGTCATTGTTTTCTCCTTCCTCTCTTTTCTCCCTTGCACTCAAGATGCTCGCTAAATTACTTGTAAAGCTTCTCTCTTCGTGAGATGTCGGGACTTGTCCGTCGCTCGTTTTTAATCTAATCAACTTTATGTTTTATAGGTCCTTTGGGACCTATACAAGGTTGCAACTAGGCTGAACCTTTGCATACGCATATGTTGTAAGGGCGTCTCATGACTTAGGCAATCCTAGCTAAGTCTGAGGAGTTGGTGCAAGGGTGCTTCACGACTTAGGCAACTTCATCTAAGTGTGACTTTGCCGCAAGGGTGCCTCATGACTTAGGTAATTCCAGCTAAGTCTATGACATTGTGGCATCAGAGCGGGCAAACAATTCGAGCAAGCAGTGAAAAAACTTCACAATCTCGCCGTGGCAAAGCATCATGGTGAATTAAGCAAGGCAGGGCAAGCCGGACCATTGTCTCAAGCAGTCGCAGATGGGCTGTAAGTGCAAACTCGCTCTCATGTTGGTGGAGCCGCACTAGGGGATCGTGGCAGCGAACATGATGAGCGAGAAGTTGGCTACTCTCTACGAACGAAGGAGGCGCAATCTGGAGCGTCAACCAAGAAAAAGAGCCATAAGGAGAGACTCACAGCGATAGAAATCCGCCTAGATATTTTTGAAGTGAGCTTGGAGGAACTCTACCAAGGCCAACGAAGGCTTCTTGGGATAGAGAGCTCGCAAGAAGAAGCTAAATCCCGAATCGACAAGGTTGAGGCCCTAGTTGATTGATTGATGGATGATACGAAAGACTCCGTGCAACATTTGCATGAAGTCATGGCAAAACTCACTTCTAGAGTGACAACGCTCACAAGGGCACTAAATGTGGGAGGGAGCAACACCTATGTTACGCCATCACAAAACTTGAGGGTACCTGAGCCTTATTGCTATGAAGGTGCTAGGAACGCAAAGGAGCTCGAGAATTTCTTGTTTGACATGGAATAATACTTTCGAGCTACAAAGCACGATTTTAAAGATACCAAAGTTTCAATAGCAATCATGTATTTGAATAGGGATGCAAAACTTTCGTGGCGAACCCGTTGGGAGGAGATCCAACAAGGTCGGTGTCGAGTGGACACATGGGAAGACTTGAAGCAGGAGTTGAGAACTCAGTTTCTACCCGAGAACATAGAGTTCATTGCAAAGAGAAAGTTGAGACAACTCCGCCAAAGTACTTCCATCTAAGAACACGTGAAATAATTTTCTGCACTGATGCTGGACATACAAGACATGTCCAAGAAGGATAAGTTGTTTAGCTTCCTTGATGGCCCGAAGCTATGGGCTTAACAGGAACTATATCGAAGGAATGTCACCGATGTAATCGGGGTAATTGCGGTCGCAGAAAGGCTCACCGACTTTGTTTCCTTGGAGGAGTCAGGAAAAAGGAAACAATCTTCAGGAAACCGCCCTCCAAAATATTCTTGAGGGAAGGAGCCCGGGGGTGAACAAAGGAAGAAGAGTTCTCATAAAGAGCCAAGCTCAAAAGGCAAGGGCCCAAAACTTGGAGGATTTTTTTGTGCGGAGGGCCGCACATGGTGAGGGAATGCCCACAGAAACAGGCACTCAATGCCTTAACAGCTTCAATCCATCTCCCCAAATCAGATAAGGGTAAGACCGTCGCCCTCAGTTCAAATAGTTCAGAATCCAACGATGACGAAGTGTCACAAGGTCCCCGAATGAGAGTAATGCGTTTGTTGAATGCATTGTGGGGTCAAGTGGGGGAGAACATAAAGGCAAATCCATTGAAAGCAGGGAGTAGCGAGCTGATGTATGTGGACATTAAGCTTAATGGCCAAACAACCCAATGGTGGACACGGGTGCTACCCACAACTTTATTGTCGACCGAGAAGCAAAGCAACTTGGGCTGATCTTGGAGAAGAACCCAAGTCAGATGAAGGCAGTGAACTCGGAAGCCAAGCGGATCTCCGAGCTGGCAAAGGGAGTCCCCATCAAGATTGGAACATGGAGTGGGAGCACAAACATAATGTCAGTGTCATTGGATGACTTCCAAGTGATCCTTGGAATGTAGTTCGTGCACGTGGCTAAGTTGGTACCAATGTCGTTCCTAAACTCCCTATGTACGATGGGAAGTGATGACCCCTGTGTAGTTCCCATCTCGTAGAGAGGAATCAAGGATCCCTAGCAGATATCAACATTACAACTAAAGCAAGGGGTACGAAAAGACGAAATAACATTTGTGGCTGCTGTGAAGCTAGAGCCCCTCGATGGGGAGGTCATTCATGAACCTGCTATGGTGGCAAACGTTCTAAAGGAGTTCACAGATGTTATGCCACCTGAGTTGCCAAAAACTCTACTACCATGTAGAGGCGTGGATCATCATATCATGCTGGAGCCGGGACTAAAGCCTCTAGCGAGACCACTATACCACATGTCCCCTCCAGAGTTAGCAGAGCTCAGAAAGCAGTTAGATGAACTTCTAAGCGATGGTCTCATCTGCAGTTCTAAAGCATCATTCGGAGCTCCAGTTTTATTCCAAGAGAAATAAGATTGGAGCCTTCGACTATGCATCGATTATCGAGCCTCAACAAGGTAACGGTGAAGAACAAGTATCTCATCCCGCTCATCACGGACTTATTCGACCAATTAGGCAAAGCAAAGTATTTCTCCAAACTCGACCTCTGGTCGGGGTACTGGCATGTGTGCATTGCTAAAGGCGACAAAACGAAAACTACCTACGTGACTAACCAAACGCTCGAGGAGCACATCGAGCACATTCGGACAATTTTCAAGGTTCTCAGGGAGAACACCTTGTTCATGAAAAGGGAGAAATGCTACTTTACTTAGATGAAGATCTTATTCTTGAGGCATCGAATCAGTAATATTTCTATTCGATGGACAAATCAAATGTGCAAGCTGTTGCAGAATGGAGAACTCCAAAGAAGGTGTCGGAGTTGAGATCCTTCTTTGGTTTCATCAACTACTATCGCGCTTTATAACTGGGTATTCGAAGAATGCAACCTCACTGATGAAGTTGTTAAAGAAAGAGCAGCCTTGGAGATGTTCTGACAAATATGAAGCTACATTCAAAGATCTAAAGGTTGTTGTGTTGGAAGAACCAATGCTCAAATTGCTGGATTATGGGGAGCCCTTCGAAGTCCATACAGATGTTTTAGATTTTGTTATTAGGGGAGTACTCATATAGGAGGGTCACCTGGTGGCCTACAGGAGCCGCAAGCTCAATGAGACTGAGCGGCGGTTTCCGATGCACGAGAAGGAGATGATAGCAGTGGTCCACTGTCTACGAATTTGACGACACTACCTTCTCGGATCGTGATTTGTGCTAAGGATGAACAACATCGCTTTAAGTTACTTCCAAACTCAAAAGAAACTCTCCCCAAAGTAAGCACGATGGCAGGACTTCCTGGCCAAATTTAATATGACAATGAAGTACAAGCCCGGATGAGCAAATGTCATGGCCGATGCGCTAAGTCAGAAAGTGGAGCGAGTGAATGCCATGCAGCTAGAAGGCGGAAGCCAAGCAAGTTAGCTGCACTCCAACTTCCTTTCCAGAATCAGGGATGGACTGCATAGTGATCCCCAAGCAGTGACCCTGATGCAACTAATCAAAGAAGGCAAGACACGATGATTTTGGATCTAGGAGGGACTCATTTACACAAAAGGGAATAGGGTTTATATTTCTCAAATGGACAATTTGAGGTGCAAACTCTTGAGAGAGTGTCACGATTCCCTTTGGGCAGGACATCCGGGCATTCGTCGAATATTGACTCTCATGAAGAGGGCCTTTTACTGGCTGAAGATGGGGACTGATGTGGAAGAATATGTTCGAACGTGCCTTACTTGCCAACAAGATAAGGTAGAGCAGCGGAAGCCAGTGAGACATTTGGAGCCGTTGCCCGTACCAAAAAAGCCATGGGAGAGCATTTCCTTCGATTTCATATCAAGCTTACTAACAATAGAGGGACTCAGATTGATACTTGTGGTGGTTGATCGATTTTCAAAATATGCAACTTTCATTGTTGCACCTCTATACTATTCAACAGAGGAGGCGGCCAAGCTGATGATGATGAATATGGTGAAATATTGGGGGGTCCCGCATAATATCATTAGTGATCGAGACGCTTGGTTCTTAGGATGATTCTAGACTGAACTATTTAAATTGTTGGGATCTAAGTTATGCTTCTCCATAAGTCTCCATCCTCCGACGGATGACCAAACTGAAAGGATAAACTCGCTCCTTAAGCAATATCTTCGGCGTTGCGTCAGTGCCAACCAATGAGATTTGGTGAAGCTGTTGGACATAGCCCAATTCTCCTACAATTTGTAGCGGAGTTGTACGTCCAACAAGAGCCCCTTCGAGATCATTACATGACAACAGTCGTTGACTCCTCACACCTTGGCTATCGAGTATACTGGAAGTAATCCGTCAGCATATCACTTTGTAAAAGACATGGCTTACTTGGAGAAGGTATCCAAAAAGATGAAGAAGTGGGCAGACTTGGGAAGGCGACCACAAGAGTTCAAAGTCAACAATTTGGTATTGGTAAAGCTCCAACCAGTATCACTCCAATTCTTTACGCACAAAGTATACAAAGGATTGGTGCATAAGTATGAAGGGCCCTTCCCAATTATCAGTAGGGTAGACAACGTCTCCTATAAGTTGCAGCTACCGGCGTGGCTCAAAATTCATAATATTTTTCACACCAGCAACTTCAAAGCCTACCATTCAGATCCACAAGATGCTTCCCGAAGTATTCCAACTCGGCTACCCCCGACCAGAGCCTCCTACGAGAAGCGAGTTGAAACTATTTTAGCATATCGCAAGATAAAGCTACCCAATGGAGCTGAGCAGACCGAGTACTTGGTGAAGTAGCGAAAGCTTCCCCGAACTGAAGCTAGTTGGGAGCTCGAAGATGCCCTATGACATGAAGAAGCAGTCGTCAACAACTACCAATAAGCATCGACGAGGGCGTCGATAGTTTAAGTAGGGGAGAATGTCACGAACGGTTATCATGCACCCATAATAACTTCATTCAACGAACTGTTCGTCACTTTTGTATGCTTATACAGAGACATGCCAGCATGTTTTACCTTGGTTTTATGTTTTTTTTTTCTTGGAAAATGTAAGCAATGATAATTCGTAGCGTTGTAGTACGACCGCTCGCCGCGCTAGGCCGAACTGCCCAAAATGGCTCTATTTTCGCGTGTCACGGCTTGTTTTCTACAAACTGCAGTTGTACGCGAAACATCAGCCATCACAACACCCTGGAACCCCCCAGGTGGCATAGGGCTGGATGGAGCTTTGATATATTGTAGGGCATTGAACAATCTTCACAAGTTCGCACGTTAACTTTACGAGAACTTGCATTCGCACCCGACACCTGGTGAGCCGTTGTTTGTGGATTTGTAGTTGTTCATTCTACCTTTTAAAGTCTTTGTTTTATATTTTCTCTCTTTTCTCTTTTACACTCAAGGTGCTCATTGAATTTCTTGTAAAGCTTCCCTTTTCACGAGATGTCGAGATTTGTTCGTCACTTATTTTCATTCTAATCAACTTTTTGTTTTACAGGTCCTTCGGGACCTATACGAGGTTGCAACTAGGCTGAACCTTTGCGAACGCATATATCGCAAGGGCACCTCATGATTTAGGCAATCTCAGCTGAGTCCGAGGAGTTGGTACAAGGGTGCTTCACGACTTAGGTAACTTTAACTAAGTTTGTGACTTTGCCGTAAAGGTGCCTCACGACTTAGGCAATTCCAGCTAAGTCCGTGATAGACTGCCTGGAGCATTGACGACCCTTAACAGCCTGATTATGACCAACTCCCTGCGATAGGTATAAGTCCGTCGGGTCTCTCTTACCCTAAATCGTGCAGGTACACCTATCGACCAAAGTGGATAATTCTTCGCAAGCTTATGGGCCACACTAATAATCAACTAACCAAATAGTTCCTTATCAAATTAGCATTAGAAGGAGGGCCTACCTTAGCCAGAAGGTTCGCTACGACGGATGTGTGCCTAAGTCGTGCACCTCGATCGTGCAAAGCACGCTAAGGTGGATCTACGCCCGAGTTGTGTATTAATTTAATTTAGGAATATTAGAATATTTAATTTACGAATTAACTTTTATTTCTTTACTTACCTTCCTAATTTAGGAAATATTAATCTTATTTCCTTATTTGCTATTGAGAATTAGGAAATGATTATTAAGAATTCTAAATATGATATCAAATTTATTAGTATATCAAATAAAAATAATTTATATTAAATAAATACGAAAATTAAGGAAAACTTCTTTTAATGGAGGTTCATCTCATCCTTTAAGGGTTTCCCTACCTTTCTTGAAAATAAAAGTATTTATTTCAATTCCTTAAATATTAAAATTTTTATAGTTTGAAAATATTTATCAATCCTTTTAATATTAAAATATTTCTTATTAAATTAAAATATATTATCTGAAGTTTTTAAAGGATTCTTTAATCCTCTTTAAAGATTTTTATTTTGAATTTAGACATATTGAAATTATACATATTTTATGTATTAAATACATGATATCTGATTTTTTATATTTGGATTAAGAATGTTATTTCCTTGTATTGCAGTTTATCTTTTAATCTTATCCGGATGAAACTATATTATGAGTAGTTCAAAAACATAATTCTTAATCCTTTAAATGTTAAAATTTTTATTGTTAGATTATAATATATTATCTAAAAAAAATTTATCCCTTTAAATATTTAAAATTTTATTGTTTAATTAGATCATATTAAAATTATTCATGTCATATTAAAGTATGACTTCTAATTATTATTGAATTAAGAATGTCATTTCCTTAATCTTATTCTTTAGTCTATTGTTATGTATTAATGTATTATTGTTAGTGAATATATGTTATCATAATTCGATATTGATGAAATTAAATAGAAATATGGTTAAAACAGTCCACAAGCCTAGCCCAACCCATAGGTCAGGCCACAACCCACTAGCTAGGCACAATCAGCAAACTAGGCCCAACCTGTAGGCCAAACCCAACTCACGGGTTAGGCCCTAGCCCGTAGGCTAACCCAACATGTGTAGTCATGTGTGACACATATGACCAGTCCATGGGCCAAGATTGGCCCAATCTTGTGTGATGCATGCATAGTTATATGCAATGTATATGACCAGTATATGAGTTGACCCAACTTAGTCCAATATCATGTAATTGTTGGATTTAAGCCCAAACATTGATTGAACTAAACGAGACTTGATTAGTCTAGATCAATTCAGGATGATTCTGAATTGATTGATTTATTCAAGTCAGTTTTATCTAATTTAAACCTAATCTAGTTCAAATCATATTAGTCTAATATGATTTCAGATCAGTTAAATGAGGATTAGAGATCAGTTCAACTAAGTTCTAGTTAAATCGAGTTTAATATGATCGATTGAACTATAGTTCAAGTCAATTGAGGACTAATTGATAGTATTTGACATGAATGATATTTAAAAGAGATATTTTTAAAGTATTATTTCATCATAATATAGACATAATCGGTATGAGATAATGTTATTACCCTGTTGAGTGCAGGTAGGGCAATTCTTTTTGAAAATTAGTGGACCATCAAACGTGGTGGTTGGATGGTTCCTCCATCCGCTATTGGGAGGAACGTGTCCCCACTTTGGTAGGTGAGGGACATCACCCCATCTGCTGTTGGGAGTGCGACATGAGTTTGCCTCCATCCGTTATGTGGAGAACACAAACTCATTCCGTAGGATAAAGCCTCTCCATCCGCTGTTGGGGGAGTGCTCCTTCAAACATTTGATATATGCCAATGGGATGATTGATTTTTTATCATGTATTCATTTTGAGTTGACTTTTTGGGTTCCTACTCAGCGTTGCTGAATTTTTTTTATTTTTAATTTTTAAAATAGTCTCTCACTAGTACTAAATTAGATTCCAGTGGAGAGCGGACCTTTCTCTACTGTTAGGTAGAGCTACTTGGATGATTCTTTGAGTTAACATCATTCTGAAAAAAAAAAATCCAGGATATAACAACAGACAACCTACTACAGTAAGCCAAGGAAACAAAGACGAACCACTTGACCTAAAAAGGGCTTACCACGATAAATCTCCTGCACCTGAAGGCACAACTGATCCAATCGAAAAGCAAAGACCCTAATCACACAACATAGAAGATGTACCCTAAGCCTCTTATGAGGAACTTGGGACGCGCCTCTGTGAGGGGGAGAGAATGATAGGGAATATTCTAGTATCATTCACGCGACAACAATCGGCGTGGCATCTCGAAGCCGACGTGGCACCTCGGAGTCGACAGTTATGCCTCAATATCGAGGAGTTGTATGCACGAGTACGGACTTGAAGGGAAGCAGCATCCTCGTGATGACGTGCGATCATGGTTGTGCCGCTCGAGGTCATACAAGATGTCACCGCGCATCTCTTGGAGAATTTGTACGATCGCTCGGAACATCAACAACCATTAACAACCTAAGTACGACCGACTCTCTACGACATGTATAAATATTGACCCATTGGTCAGCGCCAAGGATCATACCTCGGACATGAAAAAACACTCTCGTATCCATCTCTAACTAACTTAAGCTTCGGAGGGATCGAGTCAGGAATCCTCCTACCGACATTGACTTATTGTGCAAGAAAGTGACGCTGAAGCAAGAATCCAAGTCCCACCTCAAGTTAGCCCTGGAGACGCCATCTCTGACCCGACCTTACCCTTCTACCCCCCGTCTTGGATACCCATGTGGATGCCCTCGTACGATCGGAACCAGACCAAACCGTATTGACACACGACGTGAAGATGCCAACAACTAGCATGTGAATGGTATCTATGAGAAAGATGGATGAAGTTGAAGCACAAGATATGCATACCTCATTTGTTTCTGAGCCTGTAGCAATGTATCCATCAGAAACGGATAGGCCAACAAAGTTCTGCAACATGAAAAAGGGAAAAGCTCCGGCAATGAGAAATGGGTTTCAACACTGACTAATGTAATAAAAGAAAGAGTAGTTGCAATCTCATATGACTTCAAAGAATGTGATCATATAGCAGCAGTGTGATGTTTCCTGTGGATTTTCATGCATCCACCTAAAGTATAGCAGTGCTGATCTTTCTTGTCAGGTTGTCAGCTTACCTTATTGTTGGTATGACCTGCGAATGTCTGAAGAGGGGCTTCGTGCACTCCTGATGTGCTCGCCGGCAAATTCCAGAGCTTGAGGGAGTTATCGGTCGAGGCGGAGACGACGTGCGACGAATCGAGGTACTTCACGTAGCTCACAGTCTTGGTGTGGCCGGCTAATGTGCAACAAGGCATTCTCAAGTTCCGGAGATCGAAGCAGTAGACCTTGTGATCCGCTGAGCCCACCGCCAGCAAGTGCGCCGACTCCGGCTGGAACTGAATGGAACACACGTTCGCCTTGGTTCTGATGGTGCCGACGCTTCCGGCCTGCAACATCACCGCATTTCAACCACAATGCATCGCAGTTTCCTCGTCACCTTGAATTCACTGTGTGGCATACATAGTTCAAAAGCAGACATACAGCAAGTGCAAGAATAGAATTGCCTTATTGATGCTCCACAGCTTCACGGTACCATCGTCGCCTCCACTGGCCAGCCTGGTTGGGTCCGCAAGGGAGAAGTCCACCGACCACACCCGCTTCTCGTGCTCCCTCATCTCCGCCAGGTTTTGGCTCCTCGTCACATCCCACACCTGTATGCGTTGGGAGCAATGAGATTTGTGATGGAGATCGATGGATAGATTTCTTGGTGGCTACCTGCACGACACCTTCGAAGTCGCTTGAAGCGATCTGACTCTTGATGTAGCCGTTCCAGCAGATGCAGCTGAGCTTTGATCGGTTGGACATCTCGACGACGGGGTAATGGATGCCGCGGTCCTCGTTGAGAATCATGTCGCATTCGAAGACTTTGATCTTCTTGTTGACGCCGGCGGTGGCAAAGAACTCGTTGTCGCGGTCGAAGTCCATGGAGCACACCAGGTTCATGGAGTTCAGCAGATCTCCTTGTTTCAGGTCAGCTTTCACCTTCAATCTGCTGAAGGAGAGGTACTTGCACAGGCCCTCGAGGAAGGGGTTTATCCACTCGTTTCTTCTCCCACCACCACGTCCTTCCTGGAGCACCACGTCATCGACGGAACTCCGCTCTGTCCGGACGGCCGATCCCGTGCCGCTGCTTGTGCCCTGCAAGTGTTTGCTCTCTGGTCTGCGTGTCGATCTCGATCCCCTGCGTCTCGTGGAAAAGTAGGCTGCCTCCAGCTTCTTGAAGTTCTTCATCAATCTGGAACTCTTCGACGCGATGCTGACCTGAATCTGCAGCCCTGTTCCTGATCTCGGTGCCTCAGCCATGAGATGGCCGAGCTCCTCTTCACCCACTCCGTTGTTGAACTCTGATCTGAAGCGTTTCCTCGAGGCAAAGCAAGATGAGTCCACATCCGCTACAGGATGATCCAACGTTGATGTGGCTGAACGCCCGCCTGTGTCCAATTCAGGGTATGAATTCTGCAGAAGGATCGAGCGCTGATCTTGAACTTCTTGTACGTCCGCAGAGATGAAACAAATGGAATCACGCAACCTATCCGCGACTTCTTGCTTCCTTTGCTTCAGGTGCAGAAGAAACTCAAGTAGCAGTTCCTCATCTTCTATCTCCTCTGTTAACTTGATCGCTGCTACCCGCTCTTCCAACTTGCTTGTTGGTCGATTGAGGAACTCACTGCGCAGCACCTCACTGGCAGATGCCACACAAATTGCAATGTTTTTTGTCACTCCAATGGCCATCAAAAACTAATTTGCAAGCATATGAGCATGGATCACAATGCAAATAGTTGCAACGAGTAACATTTGGATGAAAAGCTTCAGCTGAGTTGAGTTTGATTAAGTTGGGAGCATGTTCAAGCTTCAAACGCTAAATGAGCGAAAAAGTATGTGGACTGTGATGAACTCGTTCACCATGAGAGATGTGGTCACACCTGGATCAAGAAGGAGAGAGAACGGACCTGATCTTGGGCCGGGTATCTGGCTGAGGGTGCAACAGCCAGAGGCAGAAGGAAGCTTCCTTTGGCCACTTGAGCAGCAGCTGCGGCGGAAGGACGCGATGCCGGAGGTCGGCCATGGTGGTGAGCTTCTCCTCCAGCGAATCGAACGTGCAGAACAACTGCGAACAAAGGAAGGCCCACCTCGACGTCAGCGGATCAAACCACAGGGGTCATATAGCAAGAGGATACTGATCTCGCAGATCCATGGAGCATCGACCTCGAACAGAAGAACGCCCAAGCGGTAAACGTCGGCAGCGAATGTGCCCCGACCCACGCCGTCGGCCTCCTCCGGGCTGGTGTACCAGCTCCACTCCATGAGCAAGATCCGCTTCAGCGGGAAGGTCTTCTTCTCATCGGCGCCGTCCTCCTCCCTGCGATCTTTGAGACGGGTGGAGGAGGAAGGGCCATAGAAGGACCTGTTCCTCTCCGGAGGGCCGGGGCCCGACCCGCCGGCGGCATCGTCGTCATCGGAGGAGGCGGAGACGGAGCCGGAGGTGGAACAAGAAGCGGACTCGATGAAGGAGACGCTGTTGAGGGGCGACATGACGAAGCAGGAGGGACGCACGTTGGCGACGACGACGCCCTGCCCGTGCGCCGAGCCCACCGCCTCCGCGATCTGCCGGAAGATGTGGAGGCATTCCAGGAGGTCCACTGCCCGGCCCGGCCGGTCGAGCCATTCTCGGAGGCTGACGTCCGCGTCCCCTCCCCCGCCCTTGTCGGCGGAGGAGAGGATGCGGCTGACCTGCTCCTGCGCTGCCTCTACCTCCTCCTCCACCTCGAACTCATCCTCCTCCCTGACCAACGTGCGCCGGCGATGGCGGACGAGGCCGAGGCTACTGCTGGACGCGGGGTAGGCAGCGCCCGGGGCACCAGAAGCGGACGACCGCGCCGCCCACCCTGACGCCTCCTCGGAACCATCCATCACATATGTTTATCTCCTCCTCATGCTACAGAAGCCGCAACATATGTGGATCAACCGAAGCAGCACAGCCCGAAAACCAGGTGTTGCGGAGGTCGCAGCAAAACCAGGAGCGGAGAGAAAGAAACAAACAAGAAAGAAGCAACAAGTAGGGATAGATAGATAGATAGATAGATAGATAGAGAGAGAGAGAGAGAGAGAGAGAGAGAGAGAGAGAGAGAGAGTGGCGGAGAGGGTGGGAGAGGGTGGGATAAGGAGTACCGGCTGCCCTCAGCCTGAGAAGAAAGAGAGCCGCATATTTCTAGCTTTACTCGGTCGCCCTTTCCTCTTTCTTTATTGCCTCCTTGTCTACCTCTCTCGTTCATTGGACATCTCAGGCTCACCTCAGCCTCACAAAATCCGTCACTGTGTGCATTGCTTTAACTTACGCACACTCGCTCGTCCTTTGCCTTTTGTCGCCACGGTGAAACGTAGCGAGAGGGTTTCCTGGACCACGAAATGAATGACGCCCGTAGCGACGGCGTCAGTTTTGACTCGTCCCATAAAAATAATAACACTGTACGTCAAAAGACCGAGCGGCTTCTCTGGACCGGGGACGTGGAATTATGCCATTACATTATAGCTCGTGTCCCCAGTGGGTGGCCTGGTGATATAAATATGGCAGGCGGCTTTACGTGGCTCAACGCGGGCCGCAGAAAGCCACGATCCAAGAGGGGATGTTCTCGTGGACAAGGTTTCCCCGAAGGGCGTGGGAATCTTGAGGGGGATGGAGTTTCGGTGTCAGTAGCAGCAGTGGTGCAGAGGGAGAGAGAGAGAGAGAGACGAAGCAGTGGTGCTGTTCGCTGCGCTCGATGATGCACGCAAGGTGTTCGAGGAAAAGCAAGGAGAGCAAAGGCGCCCGGGGAGGAGCTATGAGTAGACTATGCAGTGGAGTGCGGGAGCGGAAGACTACGTTTATTCGCTCGCCGATGTAAGCGCGGAAGGAAGGACGTGGTGAGACTCTGGAATATAGATGCTCAATAAGGGTTAAATATGATTATATATATATATTATATATAATGTGTGTTTGTGTATGTATAAATTGATAGAAAAGGAACAAATATAAAAATTATTATTTTATTTTACATATATTGATATATATCATCATTGAATTGAATTAAAAATTAGATTGATATATAAAGATCTGATAAATATATTATTATTAATTTAAGTTTGAACATTCTTGAGTTAATGGTTTAGACTTAACCATATTAATAAATTAATTATCCTATCAAACTGATGTGTGACCACATTATGAACCCAAAACAATATCGAAGTTTCCAAAATGTGAATATTAGACCACATTATGTTGGAAAATTTCCATATATCAGTGAGATGATATTGGTTTCATAATCACCTCCATAAGAATATGCTTGAAGGTAGAACATGATGGCAATTTAGAGCCTAGGAGTCAGAGGTGGCCCGACATGAAAACAGCACTGCCAACCTGCTTCAGAGTGTTGTCTCAAAGCAACATGTTTCAAGGTACATTGCAAAACATTGAAGTCCTGAACAAGGTTCAAACCAAATAATGTTAGCTGTTCTAGCATGTGATTCCTACTGCTATGTCTCACTGGCCAAGTCTAGACTTGGGAGACGTTGCCTAAATTCTCAACATGATAAGTATGATACGCATGCTCTGCATAATATAAATAGATTCTCGGGTTTCCTTAACTATAGATTGTCAGAGTATGTAGCACTATTAGAACAATTGGAATGAACATCAAATCAACTTGCAAAAGCTAAACCACAGTTATTGTAGCGTGCGACCCTAAATGCCTGCGGGTGGATCCCGGTCGATGTTAGTACATTAGGATCTCAAGAATTGCTACCCTTTTTGAGTTTGGTCCAACCATCGATAGGTCTCAAAATCACATTACAAGTAAGTAATTCTGGTTTCAACTGCTACGTCTGCTGGCACACTTAACCCTTTCTATTTGTACTGTTCATTCTAAATAAACTAGAATTTGGCACGCTTAACAAATGAAATACTTCAACGGGGACTCCGAACAGACTTAGCATATACTCTCCAAGAGGATAAACAAGAAGGATTTCACGGTAATTACATCACCACAAAGATCATCTTCGATCAAACAACAAAATAAACATCCAAGACAGGCAGCAATATCCCCCCCGTTTATTTCCCGTCTCCTGAACCGACCAATGATCATCGGCGTGTAACTACTCTTCGTCCATATCATCGACGTCCTCCTCATCGTGCAGGACCTTCATTTTCTTCACGGCCTGCACTGGGTCCTTCTTCTTGACAGCACCGTTGGGGATCTCGATGAGGATGTCCGACTTCTGCCCAGTGGTGGCGTTGACGAACCCTCCGTTCCTCTCAACCCTGTAATGCAGCTCCTTCTTCCCTCGGGCTGTATCGATGTACACAGTCGTGTTCTCGTCGATCTCCCCTCGTATAAGCATCTTGGACAGGTGCGTCACGACCTTCTTCTCCAGCCATCTCCTTATCGGTCTTGCACCGTACACCTGCAAGCTCGAGCACGCGGAACTCCCGTTAGTTCACGATCCTAGTAACAGGAACACGGCACGAGGGGAAACACTGGAAGCATCTAAGCTTACCGGATCATAGGATTCAGATAGCACAATGTCCAAGGCAGCATCTGTCACGGCCAAGGCAATGCCCCTCTCTGCGAGGCGGAGAGCGACATCCTTCATTTGGAACCTGGCTACCTTCCTCAGTTGATCATGTGATAGCGGATCGAAGATTACTATCTCGTCCAATCTGTTCAGCAACTCCGGCCTGAAATGCTTTCTGACCTGCAGAATCAATCGATGGGTTATACATTTGATAAGATTAAGAATACAAATCAGTTCATATAACGCTATAAAAGAGATGGTCTCCATGAAGTACCTCTAGCAGTACGCGTTCGCGTGCGATCTGCATCGACGACTCGCCCACCATTCCGGCGAGGAGGTGTTCAGCTCCAAGATTAGAAGTCATGATGATGACTGTGTTGGTGAAATCGACAGTCCTCCCTTGGCCGTCGGTTAGTCTGCCATCGTCGAGAACCTGGAGGAGAGTATTGAAGACGGCGATATGGGCCTTCTCCACTTCATCGAAGAGAATGACACTGTAAGGCCTCCGCCTCACCGCCTCGGTCAGCTGCCCTCCTTCCTCGTGGCCCACGTACCTGCAAATCGAGGGGATGAATACCTCGCTTGCAAGGGAATCGAAGAAGGCAGCGATGGCAAGCTCGAGTAGATTACTCACCCTGGCGGAGCGCCAATCAGACGTGATACGGAATGCTGCTCCATGTACTCGGACATGTCGATGCGAACAAGAAGGTTCTCATCGTCAAACAGTTGCTCGGCAAGAGCCTTGGCCAGTTCTGTTTTACCCACGCCGGTCGGACCCAAGAAGAGGAATGAGCCAGTAGGCTGCTGCGGTCGGCCGAGACCAGCTCTCGACCGGAGAACTGCCTCTGCCACCGCCTCCACCGCCTGATGTTGGCCGACCACTCTCTTGTGCAACCTCTCTGCGAGGCCAATCAACCTTTCCTTCTCATTCTGTCCCAGCCTTGTCACCGGAATTCCCGTCCATCGGCCCACTACCTGACCAAGAACCAAACTTTTAACATAGGGATCGATGGCAATGACAATCTTAATCCTGAGTTCGGGACACACACCTCTGCAATATGATCAGGCCCAACAGTCTCCGTCAGCATCAAATTCTCATTGGTGTCTCCCTCGAGTCTCGCAATAGCAGCATCAATCTCTTGCAGGGCACCGTACTTGAGGTCCGCAACGCGAGCGAGATCCATCCTCCGCTCGGCCTCCTGCAGAGTAAACATGAGCTCCTCCCGGCGCTGCTTCAAGCTACGAATCTCGTCGATTCTCTCCTTCTCCTTCCTGTACTTCATCATCAGCGGTTGCAGCTTATCCCTCAAATCATCCAGCTCCTTACGAACCTGGATAGGAGCACACCGAGCAGCATTGTCAGCACGCATCGCATATGAGAGAGAGAGAAAATCTGAAAAAAGATGAAGAGCTACAAGGTAACAGAGACCCACCTCAACTAGCCTGGCTTTACTGGCCTTGTCCTTCTCCTTCTCAAGTGCATGCAATTCAACTTCAAGCTGAATCCTTTTCCTCTCCAGGTTATCGATCTCCTCTGGCTGGCTATCAAGCTGCACCCTCACGTTCGCACAAGCCTCATCGACCAAGTCAATTGCCTTGTCCGGAAGATGTCGGCCTTGAAGAAACAAAAAGAAAACAATCTCAGAGCAGAAGAACAAGAGACTTTAAAGAATCAAATTTTGGTTATGCCTATGACATTAAACAATATTATCTAAAGATGAAGCAATTAGCATGTTTAGCAATCCAAAGCAGTTCCTTATGCAGTCCCAAATGCACAAAAGGTTCACAAATGTAGATAATTTCGCCATTGCTTGGAGAATTGGACACTATAAAGCAACAATTTTTTTGTCATCTGTACACACTGGCTGTCTAATTACTATTCTTGCTACTGTTTGGAGGAATCATATGTTTAATGAGCAGTTATAAAAGCTGGGAGAAGAAGTATGGAGACGTACCAGTAATATATCGGCTAGAGAGCTGGGCAGCGACCACAAGAGCCCGGTCCTGGATTCGAACACCATGATGTCCTTCGTACTTCTCCTTTAGGCCACGAAGGATGCTAATAGTGTCAGCGACGCTGGGCTCTGCCACATACACTTGCTGGAATCGTCGCTCGAAGGCTGCATCTTTCTCGACGTACTTCCTGTACTCCTCCAATGTCGTTGCTCCGATGCACCGCAGTTGCCCCCTCGCAAGCATCGGCTTGAAGAGGTTTGCGGCGTCCATGGAGCCCTCAGTGCGGCCCGCGCCGAGAACGAGGTGGATTTCGTCGATGAAGAGGATGACCTTGCCATCGGCCTCCTCCACCTCCTTGAGTACCGCCTTAAGGCGCTCCTCGAACTCGCCGCGGTACTTCGCCCCAGCAACCAATGCGCCCATGTCGAGCGCCACGAGGCGGACGTCTAGCAGATTGCTGGGGACATCGCCTCGCACGATCCTCTGCGCGAGGCCCTCGACGACGGCGGTCTTGCCGACACCGGGCTCACCGATGAGCACAGGGTTGTTCTTGGTCCGCCTCGACAGGATGCGGACGACGCGGCGGATCTCCTCATCACGGCCGATTACGGGGTCAAGCTTCCCCGCAACCTCGACGAGGTCGCGGCCGTAGGTCTTGAGGGCCTGGAAATTGGTGTCCCCGGAAGCGCTCTCGACCTTCTTGCCCTCCTTGCCACGGAGTTTCTCGACCTCGGCGCGGACTCGTGCGGCACTGACGCCGGCCTCCTTGAGGCAGTCACCAATCTGATGGTCCTCGAGGATGCCAAGGATCAGCTGGTCGACAGCGAGGTGGGAGTCACCGCGTGACTTCTGGGAAGACTGAGCACGGCGGATGACCTTGATGAGGGAGGTGGAGGCAGGCACCTCGTCGGGCGGGGGGGACTGGGAGGGGAGCTTCTTGAGGGCGGCGGAGAGGACGCGCTCGAACGACTGCGCGGCAGAATCTCCGGCGCCACCGGAGGCGTTAGTGAGGGCCTGTCGAAGGATTCCATTGGCGTCAGCGGCGAGGACGGAGGCGAGGTGGAGCGGCGTGATTTGGGCGTGGCCCGAATTGAGGGCAAGCTCGTGGGCGGCGACGAGGGCCTCGTTCGTCTTGTGCGTGAACTTGTCAGGATTCATGGCGGATCGCGGTGCTTGCTTCGATGCGTCGATGTTGGTTTCTTTGTTTCTTGGCCGGAAAAGCGGAGAGGAGCGTTGCTTTTATACGAGAAGGGGGGAGGACGAAGAGGAGAGGCTTCGCGAAGGGAGACGAAGGTGCGAGAGAGTGCGGGAGGTGTTGGGGCTGCGTCCGAAGCGGCGTGGAGAAATGACCCGTGATAGTGAACCGTCAGATGGGCATCGCACGGTTCTATTCATGGTTCGGTCATGGTATTATGGTCCCTCTGGAACGTTTGAGAGAGTTCCGATATGGCGCTTTGGGTTGGTGGAGTGGGGGACCGAGATGGGCTGTTGTTTGCGCTGGCATTGCTTGAGATAAAAGGTTTGGGAGGAGCACGTGAAACGAGCAATAACTCCCCGGCCGACCCTATCTATAAGTTTACAAGCATTTTCCCACTAACTAATTATTTTTTATTACAAAAGATTAATAATAATGAGATGTTTAAGAAAGTTTTTATCACCTTCGAAGTTATTAATTTTTATATTTCCTATTCTAAATTTTAGTAGATCCTTTCTTTTTCTCTCTCTCTCTCTCTCTCTCTTTATATATATATATATACATACATATATATATATATATATACATATATATATATACACATATATATATATATATACATATATATATATACACATATATATATATATATACATATATATATACACATATATATATATATACATATATATATATATACATATATATATATATATATGTATGTATATATATATATATATATATATATATATATATATATATATATATATATATATATATATAAAGAGGATATTATTGTGCACTTGTGATGAAAATTTTGAGGTGTAATTGATAAGTTATCTGAAGTTACACAGATAAATGAGCATAGTCGCACTCATTTACCAAATCAAGCTGAAAGTATATAAATAGGACATAAAAGGCTCCTAAAATATTAATAAATAAAAAAACTATGAATTTACTATTGTGTTGTTCATGGAACTATAAATTTATGGTGCAAAAGTGCCAATTCAAGTTGTGCTACTAAATGAACATCGTCACACTTGATCGTAGAATCAAAAAAAATATATACATTTTAATTTAAATATTTTTTAAAAAATAAATAAACATATAAAATATAAATTCAATTAAAATATTATTGCTTTTCTATGTGGAAATTTGATGTACAATGGATTATGTATTCTGAAGTGACACTAATAAATGAGTAAATCAACTTGAAAATATGTTAAATTAGACTTTAAAAGGCCAAAATTATGAAAAACAGATTTATCTATGAATTTACTTTTAGATATCGTTGTTCATCTATGGTTGAAGAATGAGGTGCAATTGACACCTATCTTGAAGCTATACTAATAAATGAATGTCATTAAACTCATTCACAAAATCTACTTGAAAATGTATCGAATTGGACTTAAAAGTCACTTAAACCATCACAAAATCAAAATCCCTGAGGATTCACTATTGAGATGTTGTTGTCCCTTTGTGGTGAAATTTTGAGATGCAATGGACAAATATTCTGAAGTTCAACTAAAAATTGAGCATGGTTACACTCCTTCACAAAATCATTCTGATAATGTTGTAAATTAAACTCAAAAGATACATAAAATCATCAAAGAGTTAGTTGATTGCAGCTTAACATTAGTGATACTATATGCGAGTTAACTGACTTCATTTATGAATCTAACTTCATAATACTTGTTCATTCGACCTCAAGTTTTTAGCACAGATGAACAACATCTTAATAGCGAATCCATAGATTTTATTTTTTGATAATTTTAGATACTTTTTAAGTCTAATCTTATAATTTTTTCAAATTCGATTTCAAGAATGAATATGATCACATGTAACTTTGGAATATGTATCAAATATATCTTTATTAGGAGAAAATATCGAGAGCACAGTGGTCGGTGAGACTGATATAGTGGTCCGCAAGAATGATGTGAGAATGTCCTTGGAGATGAGTCGAGTAGAGTCATGGAGGTAGAGTCGAGAGACTTTTGTTGCTTCTTGCCGGAGGAGGAGGAAGAGGAGAGAGAGCGATGATAAAATATGAGATAAAAGAACATAAGGAAAAGAACGAGGATGACGGTGTGCTGATGCATATGCAACGTCACTTTGCTTTGCATTTACGACTTTTGCTTTGTACCACTCTGCATCTACATTGAAGGGGGAAGATGAGGGAGAGCGATGGTGGGAAGTAAGATAAAGAAAGATGAGAAAGTGGATGAGGATGATGGTTGCACCGACATAGATACAGAGCATCAGCATCTGTGTCAACATCGATGTAGATATAGAGTGACGAAAGGAGGAAGAAGGATGAGAGATCGGGGAAAAGGAAAAGAAGGATGAGTACCACTTTGTATCTACGTTAGCATCAACAAAGACACAAGGCAATGCAGAGCAGAGTGATGTCACTTTAGTTCTGCGTTGACACGACCGTCGTCCTCTTCCTCCTCTTCCTTCGCCTTATATATCGTCGTTGCTCTCCCTTCTTTTCCTCCTCCTCCCCCCTAAAAAAATTATAGAAGTTTCTTAACTCCACCTCTAAGACTTCACCTTACTTGCCTCCAAGGATATCCTTATGTTGTTCTTATCAATCACTATGTCGTTTTCATCAACCACAACCATAACAGTGTCCCGTCATCCACCACCATGACAACAGTCAACTAAGTAGAAAGAAAACATAATCAATGTATTAAAATTACCTTTTTACCTATTGTTTTCGTATCATTCCTACACATATTATCATGTGACTATATCTTGTGTCGGTAAAATCGATAATATTATGGTAAACAGAGTTAAATATTTCACTTTTATAAGTATACTAATTTCAATATAAATTTTTTTAAGGATAGGGACCGAACTGAGATCTAATTACAAGGATAATCCTCATTCTGATGTATCAAATCAAGTTATCAAAAGTATAAGGTTTGAAACGTTATTTGATATATTAATATTAAACATTAGTTTGATAGTAATATATAGATAAATTTATGAAAGATTGTGGATTCAAAATATCATCTAATATATTTACACATTATACACATTAAATATTAATTTGATGGTGGTTTAAAACCTCAAATGGTATTTTTATATATTTATTGACTTAAATAAATGAGTTGGAATAACGGCTACAAAGGTTTAACTTGGAATTTTTTAGATGAATATTAATAGGATTGAAAGACATAATTTGTAATTATGGATGTGATACTTCCAAAGTCTGCATAAAGAAAGATGCTTTTACTTATCTACCCTTTTAAAGGGAAATAGCAAATTTGTCCCACCAAAATTTACTCTCTTCAAATACTTTGTCAGAATCCATTTAATAAACTCAGATTAATTAATATCATTAGTAATTTTCAGTAAGTCTAAAAAAATTAAATCTAACATACTTAAAATACCTTTTAATAAATTTATCAAAAAACTTAAATTTAAAAGATGAAATTGAAACTACTAATTTATAGAAATATATGTAATACTTTGTGAAGTTAGTATTAATCTCATTTGGCTAATGTTTAACTGACATAATTTTCCATGCTTGACAGGGATATGTGCTAAATTAAAATTGATAGGGGTAAATACGGAATACAAAGCTTTAGAGGCTTATTATGTACACACAAAGCAATTTTGCTAACGGGAATGAACATAATTTTAGTAGATCCGAAGAACCAAACCGACGTGAAAGCTTCCCCACAACAGCTCGCGAACATCCGGTGTTCTCCCCCTCCGATCTCCGCCCCCGCCATTTAAATGCAGCGAGATCCGCCCTCTTCCTCGGAGCCCTAACCTTTCCCTGCGCTCGGAATCCCCTACGCTCATGGCTTCCTGGCTCAAGGTCGCAGAAGGTAAGCCGATCTCATTCGCTCCTCATCTCCTTCCTCCGATTCGTACCCTTTCCCGCGATCTGTTTCGTCGTTGCGATCTTCCTGTGTCTCGAATTGGCTTGATCGATTCGGTGTCCTTCTCTTGTTGGCATCGATCCAAGCCTGTGGAAATTGGGGTTTGTCCGCCGTTGGATTAATAGATCTTAGTAGTTGGAGATGGAATCATGACATAGAAGGATGAATGCTTCGGTTGCAAGTAATCGGTGCATAGTTTTCCGTAATTTATATGGGCTATTCCGAGTTGCTTCTGTGCTTGTGATCTAATTCTGCAACCCTAGCTCTTGCTGTCATGGCGACGATTTCTTTTCCCACTGAGAAAAATGGTGGAAACTGGTGACTACTTTGTTAAAGGAAGGTCAGAAGCAGAAACAACTGATCAAGAACATGCTTCGATAAGGGATCTTCTGTGTCTTGAATCGGTTTGTTCGTTATGTCGTCATTACTCATTGGCATCGATCCAAGCCTATGGAAATTGGGGCTTATCTGTAGTTGCATTAGTAGATCTTAGTAGTTAGAATCATGACATAGAAGCATAAGCTCTTTTGTTGCAAATAATCGGTGCATTGTTCTCAGTGTTATATGATCTATTCTAATCGCTTCTGTGCTTATGATGTAATCACACAACCCTAGCTCTTGATTTCATGGAAGACTTATTTTTTCCCACTGAGAAAAATGGCGGAAACCTGTGACCCTTTGTGAAGGAAGGCCAGAAGTAAAAAACAATTCATCCAGAACATGCTTGGATAAACAATTTTCTGGGTCTTGAATTGGCTTGATCGATTTGTCATCCTTCTCTTATTGCTAGCTATCCTAGTCTGGTTTATCTTTTGTTGGATTAGTAGTTCTTATTAGTTGGAAGTATGACATAGAAGGATAAGCATGTTGGTTGCAAATAATCGGTGCATAGTTCTTGGTGTTATTATGAGTTGCTTCTGTGCTTATGATGTAATTAGGCTACATTAGATCTTGATTTCATGGCAGAGAGTTCTTTTCCTACTAAGAAAAATGGCGGAAACCTCTTACAGTTTTTTTGTAAAGGCCAGCCAGAAGTAGAAACAACTCATCAAGAACTTGCTTGGATGATCAAATCATATAATGACTCATAAAAATCACTATATATATATACATATATATATATACATACATATATATATATATACATACATGTATATATATACATACATATATATATACATACATACATACATATATACATACATACATACATATATACATACATACATACATATATACATACATACATATATACATACATACATACATATATACATACATACATACATATATACATACATACATACATATATACATACATACATACATACATACATACATACATACATACATACATATATATATATATATATATATATATATATATATATATATATATATATATATACATACATATATATATATATATATAATTTCTGATTTATGCATAAGTGGTTGTCAAGGAGGTGGAGCAGGAGAATTGGATGATGGGTTATGTTACTCCATCAAGAAGGATATCTTGATCTGTCAATTTTCTATTGATAATCTGGGCTTATGTTTTCAGAGGAACTAAGATCAACTTGATTAATGGTAGCCCAAAAGGTCTGCTGACTGTGTCAAGCTGACAAGGAGCAAACAAATTTTCAGGAGATACGATAGGAGGAGGATAACAAACACAGACACAAATGACCATGTATTAGCCAAAGTATTCCAACTTTTAAGAGAATGGAAAATTGTTCGATCAAGAGGAAAAAAATTCTGAGAGAATCCAGATAATATCAGGCATGGAGAACTCAATAGTGGTACCCTTTAGAGGCACTGATCAGATGATATGTTGTTTGAGCATACATATCTAGTCCAAACTATTAGGCTATTATTTTTCTAAAATGAATTGAATAATGAAACCAGCAAACTCTTGTGTATTGAAACAATTAGTGTTTGGCGTTTCTACTCATACAATTTCTTCAGTCACATGCTAGAGTTGTTGCCTTAACAACTACAATTATGTTCCCATTCTGTTATTCTGTTGTGTCCTTCAGGATTTAGAGTTCACTGTTTGTATTTCATGTTAAGTTTACATTTTCAAAGACCTCGTACAATGCTCTTGGTATAATAGTAAGGTTGCTCTTTTGCAACCTAGGAGACCAGGGTTTGAGTCATGGAAACAACTTCTTTAAATATTTAAAGATAAGGCTGTGTACATTGACTCTCCCCAGACCTCGTATTGGCGGGAGCCTCGTGCATTGTGTACGTCTTTTTTTTTTAACATTCTCAAAGACATATTTGAAATACTTTTGAAGTTACTTCCATTATGAGAACATATTATCCTATTGTAAAATGCTCTAAAACACTTATTTCTGGAAATAGATTTGTTTGAAGTTGTGGACCGAAGAGCAAAACTCGTTGCTAGTGAGTTGGCTGATGAGCAGTCTGGCTTGCAAGCTTCAGGTAGAAATTATTTCATTTAATCGTGTGAGATCCTCAAAATGTTTTCTGGTTGTCCTTTTCGTTTTTTTATACATTTTTTAATCTCTTGCAAGTTCTTTTAACTGAAGGTCATTTGCTTTTTTCTTTTTCTGACTCTCCTGCAACCATAAAGCATCAAATGCTGAAGAAGTTTACTCCAGGAGGCCAAAAGCAAAAGAGAAGGTTGATAATCAATCATTTACCTTTTCTTGTGGCATACCATGAATTGTGTTATATCACAAGAATTCGCTGTGTTCTTTATATAGGGTCATGCAAAGTCTTCCAGCATCGAAAATGTAGTCAGTACTAGGCCTGAGCATGACCAGAAACACAAAGAAAAATCAGTTCCTGATGCAAAATCTGATAATCCGAAGAACTATCATTCTAGTCATTCTGTAGATTTTGGAGTTAGCGACAAAACTGTTGGAAAAGAGCATTTGTCAGATAACAATATGGAGACAGTTGGTTTGGACATGGAAAATGGTAATGGCGGACAGAGTAACAATATGGTGGAAGTTCAACTTAAAGAAAATAATATAGAGGCCTCAAATCCCTCTGTGGATGAAGATGCTGCTAATCCAGATATGAACAATCAACTGGAAACATCTTCTTCTCCTTTGTTGGTGGACAAGCAGATCGAAGATGTCAACAATGATCATTCTGCTGATGCTGATTCAAATGCCAACTTGTTGAATGAGGATTCTTTCTTGACCACTGGCCAAGAGAAATTGGAAACTGAGAAAGTTGTAAAAGAAGTAAAAGAAAATATTAACAATGCTGCAGAAAACGAAAGACAAACTCCAGAAACTTCACCAAGTGTGAACAAGCAGCAAGAGCAATTAAGTGACTCTCACGTGAAAGTTCAGGAGCAGCTTGATGAGGTACATGTTGATACTAGACAATAGGCACACTGATAATGAAGAACCTTCCCTCACGTGGGTGTTTCTTTTTCTTCTCTGGTTGTTTAACAGGCTCAAGGGCTTCTTAAAAGTGCAGTTAAAACTGGTCAGTCAAAAGAGGCCAGGTTAGCTAGGGTAAGGCCACACTTTTTGACCTGCATTTACTATTCTTCATTATTTGACAACATCATTTTGTGTAAACTTTAAGAAATCTCAGGCCTTGTTTGTATGTGTTTATCTTGTGGAAGTAAAGACATCAAGACAGATGATTTGTGCATTATTTTGACTATTTGATAATTGTAGTTGACACATGCATCTTGTGTTCTTGTCTGTTTATGCCAAAGTATGGAGAATAGTTATTATACAATAACAAGTTCCACATACTTACATAGAAAGATTTATAACCAAAATATAGATTGGCTTAACTGCGGCAATTGCAGCCTGCGAACCAGCCTGGTACAGCCAACACTGAAACATTTACTTGTCATTCTAATTTACCAGCTGAAACTCAACTTGAAGTATCAGATTATGAGTGTTGGAATGATGTCTTTACTCTTGAATTTATGCTTACCTTCATGTTCAATTAATAACTGAGATAGAAGCACATCTTTGAGAATGAACTTTCTATCAGCCCAACTATATGCTTTGCATGTATATGAATTAGCCATAGAGCGTGAAAGTATCAATATGATGTTTTCGAATTTAGGTACCATAGCAAGAAGCTAGTGATATGCTGGAGTAAAAAATCTTCGAGAAGACATTCCATTGTTTGGTAGTGATTGTAACCTTCCTGTAAAAATACCGTTAATGCAATGCATAGCTCTAATTTCTTCAATGCACCACTTAAGGATTAATCATATTTGCAAAAAGATACAGTCAGTATCTTCAACCCTCCCAAAGTAGATGCTCATCTTCTGGATACTGTAATTTCAAGTAAGAGGGACTGTGCCATTAAGCATCCATGAACCTTATAGAAGAATTTGAAAATCGACAAAAAGTTGAGATGTGAGCTATGTGGTATAAGATGTGAATTATCATTCCAATTTACTTGTTAGGTTCTTGCCCTTATTATCTGGATCCTATGGGATGAATGCAAATAGCAAATTACTTTTTTTCTATTTCACTTGTTCTTTGAATCTTTAGAGATGTTACATGTTATACGCTGATGAAACATTATATTTCTTCTAATTATTTTCTTCACTAAGTGAGGTTAAGGTAATAAGAGTGCAGAAATTCTGATCGGCATAACAGAACTGTTGATTAAGCTAAGTGGTCAGGATTGAAATATATATCATCTAACTAAGCATTGGTCATTGATGGCAGATTGGATACTATGACTATTATAGACTTCTAGTTGTAGGATTTGAAATCTGGGATGATTTTTTGTATGCATTTTAGTTAAATATTGATGGTTATGGGAGAACTTCACCAATTGAAGTACTGTGATACATCCTTGATCCATTGCTTAATTTTTCTTGTGACATCTGGATTTGTATTTCTTTATGATTGCTTATTGCATCATTTGACTTATAACAGGTTTGTGCTGGTCTTTCATCCCGTCTTCAAGAATACAAGGCTGAGAATAAGCAGCTGGAGGAACTTCTGGTTGCTGAGGTAAATGCTGCATCACTTGCATTCCTTGTTTATTCATGTTGTTAATAGTAAAGAATACTATTTTTTTAATTGATCTTGTAGTTTCTCATTTAATCATGATTTGAGATGTTGAACAGAGAGAGTTGACTAGTTCTTATGAGGCTAGCATAAAGCAACTGCAGCAAGATTTATCTGGGTCCAAGATGGAAGTGGCAAGAGTTGAATCAAATTTGTCAGATGCTCTAGCTGCAAAAAACTCTGAAATTGATGCTCTCATTAATTCATTGGATGCTCTGAAGAAAGAAGCTGCTACTTCAGAAGAAAAGCTGGCATCATTACAGGTTTCGTTTCCTTGAAGTTGCATTTTGTGATTACAGTGAGAGATTTGTTAATTGTGAATCAACACCCTTCCTGAGACCGTGCGGTGCCAAATGAAGCTGCCACAATTAAGAGTTTTAGTTGCAGTTGGTCCGTGAAATCAAGGGCAATAGATTAAATTTGAGACAGCAAATCTATTTGAATGTTGTAGGAGAGAGGTTAGGTGAATTACTAACTGTGACTTATTATGGTTAATTGGTTATAGTTTAGCAAGCTTGTTTGTTATAATTATTTAAAACAAGCTAAGCGTATTATTTAGGAAATTAGGAAATAATATACCCAAAAAATTAGTGTCTAAGATATATATATATATATATACACACACACACACACACACACATACACACATGGTAATTTGGATGTATGGAGTTACTAGAAAATAAAATTAAAGATGTTTGCACTTGTCAACAAATTTGGGTATTTGAAAATTGTTTAAGCTTTTAAGGTGCTTTGCACATTTATAGAGAATCACCATTCGAGTCAGCTGAACGTATTGTGGGCAGAGTTGCTAGATATAAACATGGTGGACATAGGCAGGGTCAAAGGCATAGAGAGAATTGACAACAGTAATTATGAAAACATTTTTCAAGTCATATAGGAGTTTTAGTGTTTGTGTATTATGCAGATGACCTGCTTCTATGTGATTGTCGACAAGATTATTGCAAAAACAATCACAATTTACACTTCCCATAAAGCCAGTTATGTTTTTTATTCTGTTTGTCCTCTATATCTGGAGACATGAATGTGTCTTATATCTTACACAAAGCACATGCCATGGTCCGCAATTGTAAAGAGACAACTGGTTGCAGTTACAAGATATTAAATCCAGGAGTTCAACTTTTATAAATATTTACAAAAACCCATTGTACTGTGAGTTGAAATCAAGCTGTAGTCTATTAAACAAGGAACTAATGGGTGTGTTGCATTCTTATTGTTTTCTCAATTCCTGAAGATGCATTTATGTCTATAAAACTGACTAATCCTTGGTTTTTTCTGTTTGAATCAGATGGACATGGATACTATTAGGAGGAGTCGTGAATTAACTGAAACCCGTATGATCCAGGTAATATTTTGACTGGTAGGGTTAATCTCACTGTAAAGTGATGTTGTTTCTTCATGATTTTCAAGTCTCACACCATAAAATATATCAAATTATAAATATTCCTTGCTTGATAGGCTTTGAGGGAAGAGCTTACTTCCGCAGAACGTAGAGCTGAAGAAGAGCGTACAGCACACAATGCTACTAAAATGGTGCATCCTTATAACTATAAATCTTTGATGATCCTCAAGTCCCTTTTTAGTTTATGACTGGCAAAATGAACAGGCAGCGGTAGAAAGAGAGGTTGAGCTAGAACATCGAGCTGTTGAGTCATCTAACGCTCTAGCTAGAATCCAGGTAATCTTTAAAAACTAGTGATTAATTCTGTGCGATCATTTGTTTGCCCTTCTGTTGCTGATTAGCAGGATTCTCCATTCTGTATATGAGCAAAAGTTGACTATGGAAATAACATGATTTGTTGACTTCCTAGGAATATATGTAAGCAAATCTACAGGAAACAACTAACTGGCTAAACCACTGGCTAATATGTGGAAAAACACAGAGTTTCCCACTAGTCACCGGATGTCTATATTGTGCAATCATTTTAAGTATGTTATCAATGCGCATTACTTCATTGGATCATGACTAAGGTTGTCGTCCTGTTCACAAGTCAAAAATATTGAAGACCTCATAGTAGATTTGACAAGTTTTCAATCAAATTTCAACATGATTTTCCTCTCAAGTGATGCCATAACTGGTCCAACAACTGCTGTTTGACATGTATGTGCAGTGGGCATGCAATTTGCTGTTTCTGTGCTGGCATGGTTGATGGTACCAATTTAAAATGGGGAAATAAGGTGAAATGCAATTGAGAGAAAACAGAAAATTGTGCAATATGATTAATAAAGTGATCAGCTTCCCAACCGTTGTTTACCCATTAATGGCCCCACCAATCTGTAGTGAGGTCAATCAAAGTAGGTGAGTGGTCAGTGGTCAGACTATAGGTTCACTTGTTCGCCATCTCATTCCTAGTATCATGGAGATGAAGCTTTCATCTGGTTAGAAGTTTGGTTGACAATAAATTTTGTGCTTTCTTTTGTTCATTTTGTATTTATTTTATACTTATTTCTAGAAGAAGCCTTTTCGAGTGTTTTTGACAACGGACATAGTAATGTCAGCATGCATTATTTTATCAGTTTTTGTTCTTGCATTATATATATGTCTGGTCAGAACAGTGAAAAGTCAACAAAATTAAAAAATAAAATTCAGGATTGTCAAATTACCTGGTTCTCATATTATATCAAGACTCCACATGAATTAGCTGCTTTTCAGCTTCTCTGAAAATACCATTGATTAGCATGGAGCTGTACAGATCATGTCCATTATCTCTTTATCGCCTTTTGTGCAGTTATCTTAAGAAACATGTGTTTCTGCTTTCAGCAATCTCAATTTTGAATTGCTCTTATCTCAATTTAATCATACATACTCAGAGAGCAGCTGATGAAAGCACATCAAGGGCTGCAGAGCTGGAGCATAAATTGGCTCTGCTTGAGGTAACACAGACCTTTTCGAAAATGTTTGCTACCGAGGAAAAAAATATTTTTTTATTTTATCTCTTGTGCATTTCATTTGTTATTATAGGTTGAATATGCATCTCTGAACCAAGAGCTACAAGATCTGGAAGCTCGAAATCGACGTGGACAGAAGAAATCTTCTGAAGATTCTAACCAAATTCTTCAAGTAAAATATGTTAACTTGTATTTCTTCTGGCTATTCACATATCAAATAGGAATGTTTAAAAGTTGCAGAATGCTTGAACAAGATTGCAGTGTTTGATTTCTAAAAATATTTGATACTGTTTTACCTATTTTTTAGAGCATGTATCCATGAGTGTGGATGGATTACTTTAGGATAGAAAGAAAGGCCTAATAAAGAACATGTTTAGGGTATCTTGTAGAACTTTTGGACTTCTCCACCCATGACTTCTATGTGAAGCATGTTGCATGACTTGTTGCAGACATATTGCCCACTATGTAACCAAAGAACCAGGATTTTTCTGATACACAAGAGATCTGTTCCTGCATGTGATCTATGTCTAACTAAGTCCTCTCCAGCTTGAGATGTGTTCAGCTCCTTTATGGTTGGCATTGAGAGTACTGGCTCTCTGTGGGCAAAATGGTGGCATCTTCAGCCCATATGCACAAGAAAGAAGCTGAATCCTAGATAACATTGTATCCACCTTGCAATGGGCAGAAATTAGTGACATAAACATGATAAGAACCACATGCACCTACTGTATATTTCTACTGGTACCAATATTGGTCGCAAAATTTAACATAGCAGCTAAATTGGGAAACAGTAAAGCTAGTTTTGGAAAATGATGAATAAACTGCTTACTAGTACTTTTGAAAATATAGATGCAGGCATGGCAGGAAGAAGTGGAGCGTGCACGCCAAGGACAAAGAGAAGCAGAGAACAAGCTTTGTTATCTAGAGGTGGTTCTCCTTATTTTTTACTATGAAGCTATTAAGTAAGATGAGACATTTTTTGTCTTTTATCATACTTTAATTAATACGGCTTTGTTGTTGTTGTTGTACTTTAATTAAAGAATATGTTTAGGTTATAAAAATTCTATTGCTATTAAGCTAAATTTTCATTTAGTAATAATATCAATCATAATGGCAATCTATAATCCTATTATTCGCTGGTTTGCATAATCCCTGTTATTTAGTGTCATAGAAGACATACAACAATTTACCATCTTGATCATGGTTGCCAGGCCGAGTTACAAAAGATGCGAGTAGAGATGGCTGGAATGAAAAGGGATGCAGAGCATTACTCACGACAGGTAGTTGATTCTTGTTCTCTTGCTTCATATTTTCAGTGATATTCTAATTCTAACCTGATCACTAAATCCATGGATTACCCTTGTTTGCCATGCCATAACTAGCATGCCTTACACCAAGAGGATAACATCATAGTGTCATTGGTCTATACCCACATTTGTTGGTATGCTGGCTAGTAAAGCCACCCACACTGGTGCAACACCAAAGAAGAGGCATGTTGTGGCAAGTAAGCATTTATGAAACTACTAGTTCAGTCCTAAAAGTAATTGAGATAACCATTATATTACTCTTCGTGAAACCTAGGTCACTAAGAGATTTGGCTAAAGCTGCTAAAGTCATTTTTGATTCATTCAAGCATTTCGAAATATGTACATTGTGCTGATCCATGACACATTTTAATGCGAATACGAGGTTACAGACTATGATTTTCTAAAAAAACAAACAAACAATAACTATATAAGAAAAAACTGACATTCCTGATAGACTAAGAATTTGCAAGTGGTTGACAATGAAAATAAGGAGTATAATTAGCTATTTAAGATGTATTTTTCTATGAGAATCACAAGTGGATGCACATATTTACCCATATAGGCTTTGGACACAGATACTGCCATTAGGTTTGACCCAGCCAACCTATTCTTTGTCCTGGCACAATAACATTCACTTGAGTTGACAGATTAGTTTCTTTGCTCCTTAACATGCTTTTAAAATTCTTCTAACATATATAATGCAGGAACATATGGAACTTGAGAAACGATATCGGGAGTTGACTGATTTGCTGGTATGTTACTATTTATGTAATATGAGGAGAATACAGGTTACATTCACTGTTCTGGTTGTCTAATTTTATGTATAAACTGTGCACATTGCTGCAGTATCATAAGCAAACACAACTAGAAACCATGACTAGTGAAAAGGCTGCTTTAGAATTTCAATTGGTAAAGGAGCTAAATCGTCTTCAGGAAGCACAGGTTTTTGTTTCGATTCTAAAATATTTCTGCTAATATAATTACTGGCTCACTGTTTATTATTCTCATAGAAGCAAGTTTAATCATTTCATTTAAAAAATTGATCATTATTTGATAGTTAGAAGCAGAAAGGAGTCGGGTTACCAGCAGAGCATCATCATCATGGGAAGAAGATACTGATATAAAAGCTCTCGAGTAAGATAACTGCTCATCACCTCATTCAGCAATATCTATAATGCTGTTTGCCTATTAAACTGTTAAGTACACTCGTGAGCGTTCCTACTCAATAGTCATTTTTTTTCTGCTTATTGGATTTGGGGTCCACCGTGCTGCTATAAATTGACACATCAAAATGTTACCTTTTGCTACATATTCTAAAGTATCTGAATCTTTTTTACATAAAATTACTGGTTAATTAGTCTGTTTTCTTAAGAATCAAAACCTGCAACAAATTACATCCCAATCAACAACCTCAACAATTAAACAAATAGACTCCTCGCCAAGTGAGGACAAACATCCTAAACAACCAACTTCCACAAACTAGAATTTACTATACACTTGGTTCCACAGCCACACAAGCTGACTCTAGTATGAAGAAGTAGAGGTCTCAAGTAACAGCACGGTGCAGACCAATGCAAGGTCTTTCAAACATATGCTAGTTTTTAGTAATCCCTTGTTCCGGAAGATAGCAATCAGAAGCTTGTTCACAGCAGGTGGAATTTTCTTAAATATGCTTTTTTCCTCCAATTACTCCAAAGCTCTTCCATATCATGGAAGTTGAGTTTCTCCTCCATCTATTTGAGAGTGTACCTTGAAAAAAAAAGGTGGCAGAAGCAAATGATTTATTGATTCTGGCTAATCTCTACAAGGTTTGCACTCCCCTTAATTTCTTCTTTATGTGCGGCTTACCCAAAAGAACTAACCAGAGAAAGACACATAACTTGCTTGGACAATAGCTTCCCGGGATCAAGCTCACAAATCTCTGAATATCCCATTGTATTTCAAAACATGAAAAGAAGGAAGAGAAAGTAACTCCTGAGCTATTCCATCTCCAGTCACATCCATCCAAGCCAAAATAGTGTTATATCAGCTTTTGTAACCTGATAGTACTCCTATAACATGCTTTGTTGGAGGCATCTTCTTATGAGTAAATAAACCCCTTTTGAGATTGGTGTAATAAACTCGTTGCGTAGGATCAGATTGTAAGATTGTAAGACCCTAAAAATCTATTAGAAAATAATTTTAAAATACATATATATATATATATATATATATATATATATATATATATATAAGAAATTTATAAATATATTTTTTTGATAGTGTTTAATAAACCTGTATATTCTATGGTAATAATTGCATTCTTAATAAAGTGAATGCATAATCTCGTATTTGAATGAATAATAATTTTATCATTTTATGATTCATATTTTTTAGGTTCACAACGATTGATCTCTCCACTCAAGCATCTTAACTCTGTGTCAAGAGATATTTATGAATTTATAGAAGTTATTTTTATTTGGTATTCTTGCTGACATAGATGATATATTTTTTTTTCACAATGTGCAAAGAAGTAAGGAAAACATTTTTTTATTAAGTAGCAAGGTATAATCGATTACAAGTGAACCAAACAAACTAGATTTTAGAAGCTTCTGAAAAAGAACTCACTTGAAGGTTTAAAGAGGATGATACCAACAAGTGCTCTCTATAGTTTAGAGTCATGACATTCTGATATGAATGGTTACTGAGAATTTAAGTTTTAATCTTGTATGTATTTAAAAGCACAAGCAAAAGATAAGTAGGAGAAACCACTTAGAACTTGGCTAATAGTTGCATAGACATAACTAGGGTCAAAACAAGCTTAAAAAATATTTTTTTGTTCAGCAATATGCTTAAGCCGTTCGAGACCCTTGCAAAAGTCTTTACACTAGAAACTGGATTTGAAGATGTGTATATGATTCTAGGTTCTCATCTTCACATTATTATATGAAAATCTTGATGTGTCTTGATTACACAGGCTTGCTTGGGCTCATTCCAGACTCAATGCTAGTCTGTATCAGCCCCCATGAGATTTTAGCTTTAGTTGATAGTGAACATTTGAATATGAGCCGCACAACTCAAGAAAAAGCAAATCGAACTTATGCCTACCCTTGATCCCTTGAAGTCTTAGGAAGGTAGTCGATATGTAGGTGAAGAAACTTGACATGCTGCTTCAGAAGGGATAAGTTTGGATCAAGAGAGAACCTTTTCTTAATTAATGACAAGAATTCGCAGATTGATTCATTTTTCGGAAAGTTGCCAACTGTTATATGTGTTCATTCTTGGTAACTGTTATACAGATTGTAGAATATCTTTGAGTGGTGTCTCAGACACTCAAACAAGGCTAAAGGCTAAGACACCACCATTACTAAGAAGTTCTTTTCAAAAACAAAAACATTTTGTGATTGAAGATTCATTGCAGTTAACCCAAGCATGGCTCATAAAGTCAAAGATCATCAAACATGTTGGTTTTACACTTGTTCAACAGCAATGAGGATGAGAATCTATTCATCCAAGTAGAAGGTAAATAACAGTTGAAAAGTTGACTCTTGGATGTAGCTGAGGATTTTGACTCAAAGGAATATGTATCTTGTATAAGTTTAAACTAATTCATTCATTTGTTAAAACCTTAAAGGAAAAAGCCTGAGCTAAGCAACTTGAGAGTCAGAAGGTTGTATCATATTTCATATGAGCATTTTAAAATTCTGATGTAGTTTGGGTTCATCCTTAACATTAGGCAATCTTAAAATTTTCACTCATGAAAGATCTCATGGTGGTGCTTATTCTATTTCTATCTACATTAACTTCAATGAAGGTGGTTTGTGAAAAAAATCTACTTGAAATCAAGAAAAGCATAACTTCTCAAGTTTTTTATTTTTCTTATTTCTGAATTTTTGAAGCATAAGTAAATCACTATAACTAATAGGTGCTTTGCAGGCCTCTGCCCTTGTATCATCGGCATATGGTTGGAGCAACCAAACAGGTCCATATCTCGCTTAATTTCCATATCTTCTCATTTTCTCTCTCCCTTTCCTCTAAGTGCAAATATTTCTAAACAGTTGCAAAGAGCTGCAAAGCTTTTAGATTCGGGAGCCGTCCGTGCCACTCGATTTTTATGGCGGTATCCAACTGCTCGAGTCATCCTGCTATTCTACCTGGTCAGAATGGACATATCTACTTTGTTTGTTAAACAACATTTATACATAATCCAAAAGCATATGTAGAATAAGATAAATTGAAATTATCTGCAGGTATTTGTACATCTCTTCTTGATGTACTTGTTGCATCACCTACAGGTATGCTTAATTTTTACTCATATGCTGTTGTAATAGTTTCTTGAAGAAATTTGATGTGCTATATTGATTCTTTGGACTATTGAGGAGGTTTACTTATTGACGCTGACTGATAAGTCTTAGAACAAATGTTAGAAACCACATTTTTTTGGCCCAATGCATGATTTTGTTCCTCTAGTTGTCCTCTAGGAGATCTCGTTAGTTCAGTTATCTTGATGTAACTCAAATAACAAAAAGTAACACAACTTTAAGATAACTAAGATTAGTCTCGATCATCTTAAGGGGTTGAATATGAGAATCTAAGACTATAGTAGCAAAAGAGAAATTATGTCTTCTTTTTGTGATCAATATCATCTTTTGTCTTGTACCTCTTCATGGTTCTTGCAGAACTTGTTTGTGTATGTGGCCAGGATTTATGTACTGACACCAATCCCGTGCTAGTTGCGATAATCTATTATGCTTAACATAATTAGTTATAATGGGTCCATAGAGGGAGGAAGGCGAGTGGATGTGTGTGTACATAACTACATATCTTTGTTAGCAAATAAATATCTAATTCTGATTACCATATATAGTGGCAATTATGTCTTTAAGATATGTATTATATGGAATATGCTAACCATTCAAAGCCTAAATCAATACAAGGTGATGTTCCTGAATAGAAAATATTACTAATGAGGAATGAGTAATATTATGACAAAACCACACTTTGAAGATTTTGTTGCAGGTAGAGCCTGATACTCACCAAACATGAAAATTCTCTTTGTTATTTATTGCTTGGTTAATATAGTGGATAGGCTAATTAATGTCCACTAGCAGAGTGTTCCTTTCATCATAAGCATGTGAAAAAAAATGAGTTTCATCTAGATTCGAGGATAGATTTAAGAGCATTTTATTATGTTACATATCCAAAACCATGTGGAAAACTTTGGAATTACTCCTAGAGGTGGGTGATGATGTACCATCTTGCATTATAGGCCCCATGATGTGAACTGTATGAGTTGCCACAAACTTTTTACCCAAATTGTTGATATTGTCAACCGAGCCCATTGGATTATCATGATCCCCTTGTGCTTATAGGATTGTGAGACTTTCCTGCAGATGATGCGGGATTCTGTAGGTGTGGCAAGCCACCATACTGATGCCTTCATCCTTGATGCCTAACTCCTCTACTGGATATTTTTGACTAATCACATTGCTAGGGAAGTAAATGCTATCTGCGATGTATATGCATTATATGTCTATTCTCGATGGAACTTAAATGTGTGTTTGTTTGCTTATGGTGCACCATAACATGCTACCATTAGCATTGCAGGTGTTGCTTTACTTATCTTCATCATCCACAAAATTTTTTTTTCTGATGCATAGGAGCAAGCAGACAAATTTGCCTCCAAAGAAGTCGCTGCTTCTATGGGACTTAGCAAGTCAAGCTTGGGTTAATACAGATTTCAGACTTGGGACTTCATGTGGTGTCCGTGATCACCAACAGGTCAAAATGTCTCTTCCACAGGAGCCCATCACTTGTCAATTTGGTAATTGTAAATGATATAATCTTCTTGCAAATGTTCATCAATTTTTTGAATCAAATATGATGTTTCATTTGTCTCAAGCTAATGATTAATAAGTAATAATCTGTTGGAACTTCATATGTTTATTTGGTCTTATTAAGAATATAAGTTTAGTAATCTGGTCGACAATTTATGGTAATATCTGTCTGTGGAGGTAAGTAAATACGAGATAATCTGTATAAAACAGCAGCAAAATGGACATGGATTATACTTAATATCTACCTGTGGATGTACATACGAAATAATCTGTATAAAACAGCAGCAAAATGGGTATGGATTAGACTTTATCATGTCAACTTGCAGATTCCTATTTGATGTACGAGTTCTTTTGTTTGTAAACCATAAGATACTGACTTGTATTGACTTATATTAATGCTGGAGTAACTCTTTAAACTCCGAAGACCTTGAGCTTCTGCTGAGTTGGACTGCAGGAGTTCTGGTCTCCCCTACCGTTTCTTTATTTTATCCGGTTCTATACCCTCAAGTTTATTGGGAATTCACCGTTCTTCCCACAGTTTTCTCCCCGGATAAGAGGCGCGGCCGAGAGGATGTCACGTCAGATAATTGCTTCCGAATTGACTTCACCGGTTAGGATTGAGTCACTACGTGGATATTTGATGGTACGGATGCCCAACGTACGAAGTACGAGCGGGATGGGTGTTTGCTGTCCCCACCTTCGTCTTTGAGCGTTCCCATCGTCGCGATTTAGTCGGCCTCAATTATCCGGGCCTTGTGGGACTCTGCCGCTCGACACGTTTCGGCCGCAGCACGAGCGACGGTTAATTGCTACGTCGAGCAGGAGGCGTGCATAAGTGCCTGCATGTCGCCACGCCATTTGTTGAGCCTCCTCATTAAATGTCGATTCGTCGCCTCTCCTTATTTCCTCCCCCTCGGTAGTCGAATCCGATCCCCCGTCGGAACCCGTCGTTCTCGGCCGCGCAAGAGATAAAGTGCTCTGCCGTCACTGTGGCATCGGGCGCGTCTGCGGTGTCGACGAGCGTCGCGGACGACCGTGGGGCGGCGCGGGGAGATGGAGGATGTCGTCGTGGCGTCGGGTTCATAGCCCTTGCGTGCGAGCGATTGGCGGGTGCGAGGCACCGTAGGGATCAGGCTAGATCTTGCACGTGCGGATCTTAGGCAACGGTGATACCCACGCACACCACCCCCCTCCCGAAATCATCGAATCTCTGATCCACAAGATTGACAACGTGACAGGTACTGAGACTCTATGCTAATAAGGTAATCCACAGGATTGACCAACACGACACCAATCAAATATATCACGTTAAAGCTAAGTTATTTTATCACCCTCGACAATTTGACATATAATTCCATTCCATGGCTCAATATAGCCAAGCATCCAAACATAATTATTGTTCGACATTAACCATCATATCGGTTCAAATGATTGACCTAACACATTATATAAGCCCTCAAATATATTCTAGATGGATATTTTTGTCAAATAAGTCGCTGAATAAAATTTTCTAAGGTCACAGGTTGAATGCTCGATTTCGAAGACTTCTGGCTATGACAAATGTCAAAGTAAAACCTTACTGGATTTGAATGCTTTTTATTTTTCGAACAATCATAATTTTTTAACTACTATAAATTTGAGTGTAACATATATCCCGTCAGAAAATAAGACTAATTTACTATTGTAAATATTCATTTAGAAAATGGACCGTAGGAGTACATAAAAACATGAAATACCAAAAGTATCTCCAATCTATGTGGTATCGTAATATTTTTTTAAATTATATTAATGAGAGTTTGGCGACCTTTTATATATATATATATATAGAGAGAGAGAGAGAGAGAGAGAGAGAGAGGTTGTCTACAGAGTTATTGGGAATTGTGATTGCAGGAAGTATAATTATAGTTATAATATCAGCGAATCTATTGGAGACTTGGTCTGCAAGTGGACTTGCAGGGATTGGAAACCCAGCGTGTCAAATAACGACAACCCCTCCCCTCGTGCCTTCTGCTGCTCCGCGGCGCTCCGCTCTCTGCGTCCGCGAACGCGACCGCCGCTGCCGCCCGAGACCCAGGCTGCACGGAGGTGAGTCCCTCTCCTGCTTCACCTCTCCCTCCTCTTCCCCCTCTTCTCCGCAGCCGGACCCAGGCCGGATCTGTGCTGATCTCCCCCCTCCCTTAGATTTCCCCTTTCTTCCGCTCGCCTCTCCCTCCCTCCTCGAATAGAGCCTCAGATCCGCAAACAAACATTTCTTCCATTCGATCCACATGCTTGCCCTTCTTCAGATTGGCACAGTTACTTCTGTGATATCATGCTTGGATTCAGGACATGGTAATTAATTTTGGCTACGCTGTGATTAATTTTAGATCCTCATAGAACTATCTCTGTTGTTTTGATGTTCCCCTGTCTAAATAATAATCATTCTGTACTATATCTAAGCAAAGTTATGTGGTTTAGGTCATAATTACGGGTTTCAGATAGGATTTGAAGAGTCTTCGGTAGTAGTAACCCTAGAAAACTTATTCCCCCATCTTGTTGTCCTGGTTAAATGTAGCATTGAGATGGACACAATCATATCATGTCACATTTGACCTACACAACTTTAGGGTTTAAAACCGAAGCTCCCTTTTTTCATCAACATCGTGGCTACTATGATAACTATGGCTAAACATTACCATATGAGCAGCTTGCCTAGGGATGGAGATTAGGCTACCATGCGCACCTCCTCCTTCCAGGGCTCATAACATGAAAAAACTCTTACCTTCTTGGATCGTTCTGGATATTGCTCTCTGATTCTTGAAATAAACCATCAATCCATTTTCATTGGATCAGTGCATATGTTGAATGAGAAGGTATTATCATGTTGGTAGCACAAAGTGAGGGCTCAGAAGGAGTGCAGAGTCATGTGTAGCAATTCTTCATCCAATTCTGAAAGAAAAAACTATAACAATGCTGACACTAGCACTTTAATGTTTAATGCCAGTATGAAGAGATCCTTTAAATTATAACCACTTTTAAATTTACTTTTTTGAGGTTGGTCAAAATCTCCTGTGTGTGTCAAAATGGAAGCTTGCTCTAAATTCAGATATTTATGTATTCTGATGTCTTTTTTATGTCCAGAATGAAATGTTCGCTAATTTAATTACCTGATGTAATTAAATTTTTTGTTAGGTTGTAATAGTTTGTAATTATTTGATTGATTATGAAATTGGATATTGGTGAGGTTGGTTTATCTAAGTCGAAAATATTTTTTGAGAACATTCATATGAGGGAATTAACACAAACTTTCTGTAGAGGGGCTTTCCGATCGTACTATTTTAATCTTGGTTTTTATATATTCTGGATATCTTGTCTGAATTTCTGATGTGGAACTAACACAGCAAACATGGATCTTATAAATTTTCCATGTGGATATTCAAATCATCCTGCTTATCCACCTATTGTTGGCTCATAATTAACGGTCTTCTAGCTTTTCACAAACTCATTTTATCTAACTGTTAACTGGGTGAATAGTTACTGCTTTTACAATTCTATTTATAAAAGCATTTTATTTTATTGAGAGTAATAATTTAGATCTCCTTGCTCTTGTTCAAAATGTTGTAAATGCCTCTTTCATTCTTATGATTTTCTTTGCTATAGTGTTTGATAACTCATGAGTGTATAGTTACACTTGTTGGTTTAGATGTCCTATTGCATGTGGTTAATCATTTGACATACATTGGCAGCACTTTCCTGCCATTCAGACTGTAACCTAATCATATGCTGTATAAACTCCACTATGCTAAGTGCCAACAGATTACGAATATGAGGATACTAATGTTTGAGATTGATCACAAACTGTACCTCGTTATCATTGCTTGTTGTGTGTGAGGTTCTTTCTTCTCAAGCATGGTTTTGCGTTTCGGGGAGTTCTGGGGAGTTTTTGCCATGCGGTCCCTTATCAACATGGAGGTCTTTGCTGTGCCAAGGTTGTGCTGATGTATACAATGGCATATTTTTTATGTTGTGCTGTATTATACTGTCTTGTGTGTCGTACAATGGTATCATGTTACTAGCTCAGGGTATACTTCTTTTGCTTAGTACATCATCCTGTAGCAGATGTTCTCATCTACTTCAAGATGGGGATACCAATTCTGTTTTAGATCTATTTCTGCTGTGCAGTACAGTTATATTTTGCTTTTTTATAGGTACAATGGAAATATTACTGCTGAAGGCACTGCTTGATAGCATCACAAAGTTTGGTCATGTATCTTCTAGCAGCAATGTAAAGCCTGCGCTGGTTCAAAAATACTGTCAAATAATTGATCAGATCCTCGAGCATTTCAAATCTGTGTGTGATGAAATTGCTGCTTCTGAGATATCATTGGATGAACAGTTGGTCAAGGGGCTGGGAGAACTAGATGCTTTAGCCAATGAAGCTAGGGAACTTGTTATGAGCTGGTATCCAATGATGAGTAAAATCTATTTTGTAAGTTGATGACCTTGTTTTCCAGCATTTATTAGATTGTTCCTGTTGGTCACTTTATGCTTTAAATAAATATTTGATCCTTTTCATTACCATATTCTTTTTCCTGGAGTTATGCATGTTTCATTTAGTTTCACAATCTGTTTGATTGAACTAATCAACATGAAAACCTTTCTTATTGATTATTTGCAACAATAATTTTATGAGAAGTTTTGTGAAGTTTCAGGTTTAAGCATATAAATTTATCTTGATGGCTGCAGCAAATTAAGATTTATGAATAGAAGTCAGCATTAACCATGCTGCACTTTTGCAGTATGGATGTTTAGGTGCCCACTGAAGAAAGAACTGATGGTATAACTTGGATTTTAGATAATGGAATCAGGTGGTCTTAGAAAGATTATTGTAAAATTAGATCATGATTGTGGAAATTAATGGAGCCTTAGAAAGATGGAGGAGTCTTCTGAATTTTGTTTTGAAGTTCCTAATTGTAACATTGGATTGTGAACTTCTAGAACTTTCAATGCCTATGAAAGCATTCTTTTGCCGTGTAGGATCTAGTTGAAGTTCTTGGCCTACCCCTGCACAAGGTTCATTTAATGCGGTATGGACTGGTTACTGTGTATATTCCTTCACCTAAAAGAGTTTATAGGTTATGCTTGAGCTAGGCCAAAACCTACGCCTAGCTCAAAGCTCAAAATTTTGCAGATAGATAATTTGACTACATGTATGCTAGTTTGTCTGCAAAGAACTGTTTGCGTAAACACTTTGCTCATTCATTGTTTTCTAGGCACCTTGTCTGCTCATGCTGAGTGCTCTCTTTTTGTTGCTTCTGCTTACCTCTTCATCCTCCATATCTTCCCTCTACTACATTCTTTCTCGTCGTTTGAGTAAGATTGGATTCTTCTATCTAGACCCTTTTCCAGCCTATTCTTGTTGACTATTGCTACCCATTTTCTCTAGAACTGATGTGACCCTGCCACTGTAGCTTCAAACATATAAGTAGTTTCAATCAGGAAATGGCTTTGTGAAGGTTCCAATGTTTGTCCTAGTACCCATCAAACACTTGGGTGCACCAATTAGAATTTCGTAATCTAGGCCCCTTGCTAGTCTATTAGAATAATGATCTTTATGTATTTGCTGTTATTTCATCAGAAAATGTTGTTGATGACATGTAAAATGTCAATGTTACCAACTGTGATGCCAAATATAGTCATGTTAGAGGATCATTTGATATATCGAATGATATTTGTTGGGGATTCTTGGAACATATTTAGGAAAACACGAAATTTTCTTATATCTTTCTTTTATTCTTTTTCTTTGCAATTTTACCATTATCCTTATCCGTTAATGGACTTGGTGTAACAACAATTTGTTGTTGCATGTATTGGGGCATGCAGCACGTGTCTCCCATTGTGTGCATGTTCCCCATGAGTAATTTTTGGGATAACATGGCACCATTCCATTGGATGAAAGATGCTTTAAATGTCTTTTTGGGGCGAGGCTTCGACACTCTCAAATCTCAATTGATATATGCAACTCACTCAATCTCAATTATTTCTTTTCTTTCTTTCAATAAATATTTTTCTTCAATTTTGCTAGTGTTGAAATGTCTTTAAGGATTCTTAATGATCGTGTGTGCATAGTATTTGTATGTGGTTATATCCTAGGTAATTCCTCGACAACGACTTGCGTGAAGTTGAAGAATACGTGTAGGACATCGTTTATATCCCTTGGGTTCCTTTCTTCAACTTTCTCTTTTAGTTTATTTATAATATGGATATCCTTTTAATAGGAGCTAGATTTGTCTTATTATTCTATCACTTTAGGTTTATTCCACCCGCCTGTTGGATTGTAACAACAAACATATTAAAAATAAAGAAACTAAAAGAGAGAGTTTAAGAAAGAAACCCAGAGGCGGAGGCCCATAAACATTGTTCACTTTAACATTGTTCTAAGCGTGTTTCTTGACCTTCTGTAGGCAATTTGTTGAGGTATCACTTAAGAAACAATACAACTATATAATAATCCTCTCTCACACATGATCATAGAAAATCCTTGGAGACATTCCAACACCATCAAAATCAAAGAAAAATATATTATAAGAGAAAGGGAAGAAATAATTGAGTTTGTGCGGAAGAGTAGTAGTAGAAGTATCAATTGGGAAGTGTTGAAGCCTTGCCTAACTCCCTAATGCAAAAAAACTTTTGTAGCTTCTTTTGTCTAATAAGATGGTGCCACATCACTTAACGAATCACTTTGATGGAACATACACGGGAGGGGAGGCGCTTCTTACGTCGTGCATCCCATTGTGTACAACAACAAATTGATATTATACCAAGTCTACTAATGGATAACAATAAGACAAAAATAGTAAAATTACAAAAAAGGGTAAAAGAAAGATACTAGTAAATTTTGTGTTTTCCCTATATATGTTCCAACAGGGAATTGGAAGGTGCACTGCGATTTTTATTCATAGATGATCATGGATGTTGCCTCATCGTTCAAAACAATGATTGCATTTTGGGTATCAGACTTGAGCCATCCCATGGTTGGATTGATATGGGTCCGGTTTATGCTGACGTACTAACAGATGGTATATTGGTATGTAACATGGTACAAAGATGGATCGGAGGAGGACAAGGAGTACTGAGACACTCGTGAACTGAGGGGCAGCAACAGGCAGCAAGCAATGGGTGGTAGAGAGTGGTGAGCTGGCGAGCCTGCACTTGTGGGTGGGCAATGTCGCGACTCTTGGATACTCATGACTCATGTCTTGCAAATCCTAAGGCTGTTAAAAAATAAACAAACTGGACTCCCCGAAAAAGGATGGTCTGTGTCCCAGTTCACATCTAGACCAGTAAATGTTGGCTGTACAAACTAGTCCGGTTGGTTATGCAATCCTTGACCCAAAACATTATTTTTTTTGTTATGTATAACTTTATATAATAGTTAAGCAAACAAACCTAAGGAATGACCTTTTGAGATTGTATGGCTGTACTCTCCTCTGCTTGTTTTGTTTATTCATATTTGTTGCCAGAAAATTTGTTGTACCCAAGTTACTAGATATACTTCTTACTTCTCTCTTTGATGCAGTTTACTTTTGCTAGTTTTGTAACTTTTGCATTTTAGTTAGTTTCACATGGTTTTTAATTGTATACCTGCTGTATAGTCCTTTATTCAAACAGCACAATGCACAATCTATGCACACTACTGTATAGTCCCTTATCTTGCTTCCATGTCATTATGGAGAAAAGAGCCTTTTCGTATTGAGGCTGCTGTGGTGGCCAACATCCTCCTGGTTAATTGTTTTTTGGACATTGAAACGCTTTCTGCAGGTTCTACAAATAGAAACAATTGTTATGAAGATTTGTACATCTGCTTTCAGAATATGTCAACTGGTTACTTCTCTGCTTCAATCTCCAATAGATAGTGCCACTGCAAAATGCATAGAGGTAATGAAACACATGATTGTTACCTTGCTTTACAAATCTCCTTTATAAGGTGTATTAAGCTCTTCAGATCATATGCCATGCTTTTTTTGCTGGAATTTATTTAGAAAAGCTGGCTATATAATTGTGCACAGGAAATTGAATACATGAATAAGGAACAGATATCTGTTATCATTGAAAAAGCCATAAGAGATCAAACAGAAAAAGATATGCCTAGATCTGAGCATTTGGATATGATTTCAAACTCTTTGAGCTTGTCATCTAATCAAGAATTGCTTGCGGAGGTTGTTGCACTCGAGAAACTTAAAGTGGAGGTTGGCTGCAGTGAGAACCAGGCAGAAATGGAGAACATTGATCACATGATTGCCCTTATCACTTATATGCATGATTGCCTTGTTAAAGTAAAGCAGTTGCATAGTATTAATGGTGTGCCTATTCCTGCTGACTTCTGCTGCCCACTTTCATTAGAACTGATGTCTGACCCAGTAATTGTGGCTTCCGGTCAAACATATGAGCGGGCTTTCATCTGGAAATGGCTTGATCAAGGTTTCAATGTTTGTCCTAGGACCCGTCAGACACTTGGGCACACCAATTTGATTCCAAATTATACTGTTAAAGCGTTAATTGCTAACTGGTGTGAGTCGAACAACATTAAGCTTCCTGATCCAATGAAGTCCACGAGTTTGAATCTTCATTCTTCTTTCCTAAAGCCCACAGATGCAAATATAAATGACTTTGTAACTCATTCTGCGCATGCCACAAGAAACCATTCAAGGTCTTCAGAATCTCATGCGAGATTGGTGACTTCACAAAGCGACTTGCATGCCTCCAATGGAGTGCACCAAGTGACTTATCTAAATGAGAAGCCTGTATCTTCTCCACATCATTCTTCCTCTGGGTCATTGCCTGTGCAAATTGCAAATGGATCCGAGGCAAATGTTCCAAGATTGTCTCTAGAAAGTGCTGAAGGCAACAACGAATCTAGCATGGATCAGAGGCTTGTGAGTTCCAACAACCAAACTGTCAACCAACCAAAACAGGATTCAGAGCCCTTTTCAGCTGCTGAGCAATTTCCAGGACATAACTGGACTGACTCTGCTTCACTGGCCGTTTCAAGTATTAACCATCTTCAAGGACCTGAGGATGCTAATTTGGTTTCACGGGTTTCAAGTGATCTGACACATTGCAGCAGTGATGCCATGGGAGAAATTGCACAGGACAGTGCCTCCTCCACTTCCCAAAGAGAATCTGAGTTCCCATCAGCATTGGAGGATGCTCGTTTTAGAAGCCAAAGTCTTTGGCGACGACCATCTGCGCCTCGTATCATTTCTTCTCAGTTCATGGATTCTAGGCCTGATATATCAGGTGTTGAAGCTCAAGTTCGTAAGCTGATTGAGGATTTGAAGAGTGAATCCCTGGATCTGCAGATAACCGCCACAGAAGAACTGCGCCTTCTTGCCAAACACAACATGGAAAACAGGATTGTGATTGCAAACTGTGGAGTTATTAGCTTGTTGGTTGACCTGCTTCATTCAACAGAGTCCAAGATTCAAGAAAATGCTGTAACAGCCCTTTTAAATTTGTCAATAAATGACAACAATAAGATTGCCATTGCAAATGCTGGTGCCGTAGATCCTCTGATTTATGTGCTTGAGACAGGCAACTCTGAGGCAAAAGAGAATTCGGCAGCAACATTATTTAGCCTTTCAGTAATTGAAGAAAATAAGGTTCGCATTGGCCGGTCTCGTGCTATCAAACCATTGGTAGAATTATTAGCAAATGGGACTCCTCGAGGAAAGAAAGATGCAGCAACAGCATTATTTAATCTGTCAATATTTCATGAAAACAAGTTACGGATTGTGCAGGCTGGAGCTGTGAGACACTTAGTGGAACTGATGGATCCAGCAGCTGGTATGGTTGACAAGGCTGTGGCTGTTTTGGCAAACCTTGCAACAATACCAGAAGGGAGAAATGCGATTGGTCAAGCTGGTGGCATCCCAGTACTTGTGGAGGTTGTTGAATTGGGGTCTGCACGAGGAAAAGAAAATGCTGCTGCAGCTTTGCTTCAGTTATGTACGAATAGTGGTAGATTTTGTAGTCTAGTTCTTCAAGAAGGTGCTGTGCCCCCACTGGTAGCATTGTCACAGTCTGGCACTCCACGAGCTAAAGAGAAGGTATTGTCATTTTTATTCTGTTTCTTTGTCTGCATTTGTAAAAAATTCTGTTAGTGTCTGGTGCACTTGCTTTGAATATAATAAAATTTATCAATTTTAGATTTGTAAGTCAGATATCAGTTCTTCGGTGTAGGTATTCGTTATTTGTGCTTGTGTACAAAGTTGATACAAATCTGATGTAGGACAACAATGTTTTTTTTTTGTTTTAGTAAAAGTGGAGGAGAAATATAATGATAAGAAATAATAGAAAATAAAAATAATAACTATGAGCCTTGCTCTGACTTGGTAACCTTTTATGTAGAACTGAAATCCTCAGTCAAGATTCATAATCTTCAATCAAAATCTAAATATAATTTTCTCCATTTTTTCGTATTTACTTTCTTTTTTTCTCTCAGAGTAAAACTAAAATTCCTCTAAAATAGTCAAGTTTGTTTAGACAAGAAATGATTAAGAATGACACCATATTATTTATTTCCATTATATAGGAACTTGTCCCAAGGTCATATGCATAAAATATGGACCGACTTTGATGATTAAACATCTTGGCTAAACCGGAACTTTTGATATCAAATCTGATGAAGAATAGAAGGAAAGAGTGTAAGAAAAAGATGATGAAGAATTTTTTTATAATAGAAGAATAGAAGGAAGGAGTGAAAGAAAAATATTATAATGAAAAGATAATAAAAAATAAAAATGATAACTATTAGACTCCTCTAGCCCAAGAATGTTGACGGAGACCACGTAATTGTACAATTGGATGATATATGTGGCCTTGAACCACTTATAATGTGGGAAGAGAACTTAAGTTCATTGGTCCATTCTCTGATACACAATTAAAATCATTCTCTTTAATGGATGTCAATCTTTACTTCTTCATTATATTTTTCCAATACTTTTAATTCTCTCATGCTTCTTGAAATGTTTTCCCTTTTTTAAAATTATGTATGCTTATGTGTGCTTCAGATCTATAAGTATAGAACAATTAAATGACAATTGGCAGATTTTATGAATTTTGTTAGTACAATCTATACTTATCAACTGGCAATGATTGCTACAGTGGATATCATGCTTCTACTGGTCCAAGGCTAGCTCAACATGTGTTAGTGCTTTGCTTTGCTAGTAAGGTCCTTGTTAATTCCAGCATTTAGGTTGGACATGGTACATTGACAGACATCCATGTACTGTGCTAAGGTCATAATTGTGTGGCATGCTGGGCCTAGGTTTAGATTCAATCAATGTACACCTAAAGCTACCCTTAACAAAGAGGAAGAGTTCCCAGAGAACTGGAAATCTAAGCAAATCAACTCTTACGTAGATTTTGTGTCTTATCATGATCCATTACACTAGTTTTGCTCAAGGTTAATATCCGTTGAGGTTATTGATGGATGAGAGTGATACAAATTAAGTGTTTTCCATCCAAAAATATAGAAAAATTAGTAAGGGATTTGAAGTTGTTAAATTATTTAAAAATCATCTTACTCCTTTAATACCTTTTCAATGACAAGGATTCTAGTTAAAGCAGGCTTCTATTGTAGTTTAGATAATAGAGTCTCTCATGAGGAACCTTCTCCTGATTTTTATCATTTGCTTTGGCATGATATGTCAGATTGGCAATTATATGCTATTTATTGTAATGTATTCATGAATTGCCCTCTCCATGACCATAAAGAAAAAAACTCTACAATTATTGCAAAAAAAGGGAAAGATTTTAGAAAGGTGAATAGAGAGATGAAAAAAATCATCAGCATTTATTGATATTCATGCTACTAATAAAATCATAAGCAAAATAAGAAATTCCTAGTAAGGATTGAATTTGGTAGATAGCAATAAAAGAAATGTATTAAATTGCATGGTTGGGTTAATAATGTTATGAAAGACAAAGTATCATGATCTAACCCGATGGAATAATTGGTCCATTAGCTTGTTGACATTGAACTACTAGCCCAAAATGTTTAAACATAGGTTATTAATAGTAGATTCATCTAGTAAGTTCATTCAATTTTCCACTTTCGATGGGGACTAAACTGGGGTCTTATAATCTCCATTAATAGCATCAAACTCTAGCATTATGTACATGAGGCCCAGCCTAGTGGTGGCTTCATGCCATGGCATTCCTTGTGTTATCTTCGTGTAGTCTTTTTCTACTCGAGACCTCTAACCATACCGAATACAGGATCAGTTTTCAAACTATTTATTATGATTCAATCTGATGAATAACTAATCCATTAACTTGTTGAGTCTGAATAAAAAATAGCTAAGCCCAAATTAGTAGTAGTAGACTCATCTAATCCTTATAAGGCTAAATCGGGGTATTGCATAAGTGATACTGGATATATTAAGATAACATTGAAGTTTGAGCTTGATTAGGATTGAGCTTGATTAGGATTAAAATAATTGAATATGGTTTAGACTTTGAGTTTGGTTAAAAATTGAGTTTCAAAATAATGAGACTCTTTATGTGTTTAGCTCTATAAATAAAGGCTGAACCTCCTTTGATATATGTGGTCAAATAATATTGGATAAACAACAGTGAATGAGCTGCAAGGTTCTTCAGGTTCTTTAGCTAATAAAGTTCTTATTTGATACATCAGATCTTTTATGTTATTGTCATATGGGTTTCTTTCTCCTTTATTTTTTGATCCATGTCCTCAGCGAATGATATTAGAGCTCAGAGTTGTAGTTAACTTTTGTTGATGACGACGAGCAACAACACAGACGTCATCATGAGATTTCTTTTTATTGATGATATCGAGCGGCAACACAGTTGTCATAATATAACTTTTTGTTGATGATGGTGAGCAGCAACGCAGGCCCCAACATGGAGATTTTGTAGTTGACTTCTCTCAATTATTAGAGAGATAATTATTAGATGTGTAGTGTGACGATGGAAATATGATTTTGTTATTAAGATTTATAGAATCTAATTGAAGGCCATCATGTGGCCAGGCTTACAAAGACGATTAAAGACAAGACCTACATGTCCTGTGCTCATTGCAACGAGTCATTGATGAGATAGTGTTCCTTTGAATTTTAGCAGCCAAAACATCACATGATTTTAGGCATCATTAACAAGGTTATGATTGTCACTCCTCATAACTCATTATATCACATATGTTTCAACCATGAGATGTTGCAACATCCCTATATTGGAGAAAAACTTGGAGTTGAGAACATCGATGTTTTGGGAGAGTGTTAAAATAGTGTTGAAATTTGAGTTCAGTTAGGATTGGAATATTTGATATAATTTAGAGTTTAAGTTTGGTTAAAAATTGAATAGTAAAGTATTGAGACTTCTTATGAGTTTAACATGATAAATAGATGCAGAACCATATCGGTTGAAGAAAAAAGCCTAGCAATTCTTTTTATCTACTTCTCCTTATGACTTGTAATTTCCTACTAGAAAGCAGTGATTTAAATAAGCGCTTGGGTGAGCCGAGGCGAGGCCCGAGCGCCTCTTGTGTGCACTAGACGGCACGCTTCAATGAGGCGCTGCTTGGGCACTTGCCCGAACGCAAGCGTTGGGCGCTTCGGGCGAGCGCCCGATTCTATTAGGCGAATCAAATCGGTTTAATGTTGGTTCGGTTCGTAGTTTCTTACCTCAAAACCACGCTTCATGCCCGCACGACCCCGAGGAACCCTAGTGTCGCTTCTATCTCTGCTGTCGACGTTTTCTGCCGCTGCCTTCGTTGCAGACGCAACGAACCAAGCCTTCCTCTATTGTCGACGGATGAGTCCGACGGCCCCCGTAGCTTCCTTCCACTGTTGAGGGAGAGGACCGTAGGTTCCTCCGCCACCGTCGGATGCCCTCTGGAGCTTCCGTCGTTGCCGTCACTGTTGTCCACAGCTTTCACTGCCGTCATCGCTACTGTCCGTAGCTTCCGTTGTTGTCGCTGCTGCTGTCCACAGCTTACGTCGCTGTCACTACTACTGTCCGTAGCTTCGCTCGCTGTCGCTGCTATTGTCCATAGCTTTTGCCATTGTCACTACTGTCATTCGCAATGCTGCCACAACTATCTTAAACTAATCCTCCGTCGCTGCTTCTATCTCCCTCTGTTACTGTTAACATTTTTTTTCCCCTTTTAACTTTAAGTAATATACTGTTAACAGTATATTTTTAATTTAATATCATATTTTAATTTAAATAATTATATTTTTTAATTATATTATATATTTTTATATTTTTATATTTTACAGAATAATTTTGCTCCCCCTCTAACTTAAGTAATATATTATTAACAGTATATTTTTAATTAATATTATATTTTTATTTAAATAATTATTTTTAAATTATATTATATTTTTTATATTTTAATATTTCAGAGCGTCTCGCTTCGCTTGGGCAAGCGCCTAGCACCTTGGGCGTTTTGGGATCTTAGCGTCTAGCGTTTTTAAAATCACTGTTAGAAAGCATAAAAAAGAGATCATGAAGCATAAATTCAAATATGGACTACCAATATTCACAGGGATATGTCACATCCCGAAAGGAAGAGATATGATATGACATATAATGTGTTAAACTTCATACACTGTTTTGTATGATGAATGTAATGAGCCTCCCAATATATTGGCAAGAATGAAAATACTTCTAATCACATAATGCTTCAAGAATATAGAGAAGGTAATCATAATCAGATTCTTGATGTATATGTCATATACCAGTCTTGTACATTATAATACAACAACAACAACAACATCAGTCTTGTACATTATAATGTCCTGACTATTTGGGTTTAGCTCTATGGAAAACTTTTCCACCATGAAAGCAATTAAGATTCATGATCACAAGATCTAATATAGTTTTAGCGGTGTAAGTCCTATACATTGTATTATCAACTCAAGAAATTCTTTTAATATGGTATTCAGGAAATTTTATCCTCAATGTATTTGATTTTAGGCAACATTTTATTAGATCATTCAAGGAAACATACATCATGTACCTGAAGATGTGACAATGAGCATTTGTATTTGACACATTGGTATGAGTACAATAAACTGGCAATGATATAAGTACTAGTACAGAACTGGAATATGTTGCCTTGAACTTGGGATATGATTTGAAGAGTTCCTGATGTTAATATTGGTAGCTAGAATGTATATGACACTATATGTGGATCATAGATGGATGCAACTTATGGGATGAGTGTGGGACAGATGACATTAATTTCTAATTTGAAGTTTAAAGTTCAAGCAACCAATAATGCCTTAGACATTTGATGGGAATCCATCTGATGAAGGCTTACTATTTTAAAGTTCTATAGTGTCAATGAGAGGGTTAGACACATGAGATTGAGAGTGGATAAGAATATTGAACAGATGAAATTGGTGTATTGAGTGTTCAAATAATTAGTAGTGTATTAAACATTTTAAAAAATGAGGCTTGCTATCAGAGCCGGAGTGTGATCAGGGTTAGATATATAGCCTTCATGACTGTTAAATTGCCATTTTTCCTGATAGCCATAAAAAGACACTCAGGTACTTACAAATTATCTGATCAAGTAGGTGCGGAAAGCTGATTGAGGCCATAAGGAGACATCCAACACTGGACCTGGAATTTCACATTGTGGATAACTTTTGTAAAAGGGATGATCCAAAAATTTTGCTAAGAATGTAGCAACAGTTTCTTGAATGGCCTTAACACAGTACGTAGCTTGCTTGCTTATGTGTTGCTCTTAGATCATTTTATTTTCTTTGGATTTTTTCATTCAAAAAATTGCAATTTGCTGAAAGGTTTATGGCAAATTTCGAGTTCCAAATGTAGGATAAGCTTCTTTGATCTTGCAAGTCACCTGCAGCTTATTGTGATAGTTTGCTTATGGGAGTTTGTAAATGTTGCTTCAATTGCTTTTCGAAATTCCTTCTGTAGGCCACTAGAGTGGTTTAAGGTGGTATTTGTATTGAGAATTAAATAAAATAGTCATCGTACTAATGATTTAATCACATTATCTTTGCCTATAGCAACAAATTTATTTAGGTCAGAATTTTCTACTTCTTGGAGCAAATGCTCCAGACGGCTAGGTTAAGACTTACCTGCGCTATCTTTTTCATGTTTGATCATGTGCCAAATACATTCTCTTTTCTTTCCTGTCCTCTTACTACTTTAATTCTTGCTGTGGATTCCGAACAAAGAGGAATTAAGAGAACAGGACACATTGGATCATTTTCTTGCATTGGCTTAATATAATTATATTGTTTAATCAGTAATTCCGGTCCATAACATGAGTCATTTTTTTCTCTCATTTTTCTCCAGGCTCAGGCACTTCTAAGCTATTTCCGAAACCAACGGCATGGTGGTGCTGGGAGGAGATGATCACCTAGGTTTACGTTTCTCAGTTCTATGTAATTATATCACGACTGTCGTCAGAGTTTCCTAGCATTTTGATGCGTTGAAGATTTGTCGGGTTGTTTTCCTGTATAAAAAAAAAAGACTGATCTGTACAGCGTTCCTCGGCGTCAGTTGATTCTTTTCTCGTTGCAGTATTGCTGTCTGTACGGGTTTATTTCATGTATCACATATAGTGATCTCTTTTCTGTAACATGCGGCTTCCAATTTCATGGAACCTCTTATGCTCTCTCCTGTTCATAGAAAATAGTTGCTGTCCGAAGCACACTTTCTCAAAATATATTCCAATGTATACGTAGTTCTGTATGTGTCAATCCACTTTATCACTGTGGCATTTGTTCCTCTCTTGAAAACACTTTCTCAATGCTCGATGAAATAGTCGATAAATTAGTAGCGACTCTAAATGGTTGAGCCTATATGCGCGTGCTTTGATTGCAAATGTATGTTTGACATGATAAGTATATATGTTTGCTGAATGCATGGAATCACCAATTCATGGCTGAGGTATGTTTGGTGAAACACAAGTGACTTGAGCAACCATTGTTTTATTCGAAGAATCCTAAGAGACGTCTTCTTCTTCTTCTTCTTCTTCTGCTGCTGTATTGTTTTGGACAATCTCCAAGGGAAGAAAAGGCAAATGGTGGACGGCATTCACAACTTGACCCACTCGGAGCCGTCGATGAAGCTTAAGGTAATGAAAGGCTTGGCTTCCTCGTCCGTGAGCTCCCTCGACCATGAAACCCTTCCCGCGTAGCTCGCTCCCGGGCCGCTGCACTTGTACTGCCCGTAGAACACAGTCCTGTTGTATCATCACAAATGCTGTGTGAGACTCTGATCGCCTCATCATACAAGTTGTGGTGAGGTAGGGGGCTTACATCTCTCTGTTGGGGTCTCCCCAGTTGTACCATCCTCTGGGGACGATGATGGCGTCCATGTACGTGTAGGCGAAGATGACCCTGGAGAAGGTTCCCCATGCCCGCCCCAGGTAGAGCGCCCCCGACCCCGTCACCTTGCATCTCACGAACGAGAACCCTGTGTCCTCCAAAAGGTTCATCCGGTTTTGCGCCGTGACGGCGCCGTAGTTCCGCGCCACCGCGTGCACATGACATCCCTGCACCAACGCCACGACTCAGACACAGACGCAACAGTGCCGCAGCACGTGAATCGGGTCTCGCAGCACAAAGCGGCGCTTGTCCCCACGGCGCACTCGCCTCGTGCTGCTACGTGACAAGCGGAAGCTTGCCGTGAACGCATGGTGTGTGCAGATTAGGTTCTGACCTCGTAGAGCGAGAGAGCGTTCCCGAAGATGAAATCCACAGAGCCTTCGATGTAGCAATCCTTGTAGTAATGCCTGCCGAAGTGATCGTAGAGCGTGTCTTGTGCCCCCAAAATATTGCAGCCCACAAATGTCGCCGCGTCCGCGGACACCCTCAGCGCCACCGCCTGCTTCCCCATCGCCCCTGGTGGCGGAACAGGGGTTGTGTTCTGCAACAGCAACAAACAATGAACTCCCCAAAGCTTCATCCTGAAACTGTGTAATTTACTTTACCTTGAAGGTGATGTTCTTTGCCATGAAATAAGGGGCATTGACAGCGAAGGTGGCGGAGTTGAAGGTCCCGATGGGCTGCCCTGTCGGCCCCAGTGTTTCGGCTGTGTCACCCCACTGAACCACCGTCTTACCAGCTCCTGCTCCTTGTATGGTGACGAAGGCTCTCATCGGCGATATCCACACCTTCTCTCTGTTCCAAGAAATCAACCAGTAAGTGTCGTGATTCCACACATCAGAGCTTGTATGTATGTGTGATGAGGTAGAAAGGGAACGACACTCACGTGTACGTGCCGGCATTGACCTTGATCACAACTCGCACCAAATTGATGAGAGGTAGAGAGTCGACGGCAGCCTGGATCGTCGTGAAGTCTCCGGCCGACGGGTTTTTGTCGACGGTGAGCGCGCGGGAAGAGAAGGCCTCGTTCACTGCCCTGCCGAAGGCACTGTGCCGGAGGCTGCCGACGAACTTGACCCACAGCATGAACTGCTGCTCCGTCAACCCCCCCCGCGTCGAGTTCTCCGGGTACTGCTCCGACGGCGCCCGCGGCGACCGGAGTACTTTTGTGTGGCAGAGGACAGGACCGCTGTCTAATAGAATCAAAAGAATTGTGATGAATGCTACAGCCCGGAATCTGAACATCGTGAGGAAAAGTGGTGGTGGGAATGACTGTGAGAGATCACGAGCTATTTATTCTACTGGCAACCAAAAAGTAGAGTACTGCTACTTCTATGCATGTACATATTTCTTTAGTGCTTTGTTGACACATTTCCCTTTCTGTGTTTTGGAATTGCCTTTGTTCTGTTGTGGATCGATTCACCTGTTTGTGTTTTCTTTTATGATGATAAGAATGATGTGTGTTCTTCCAAATGCTACTTTTATTTCTTTTGGTTTCTTTTGGTAGTGTTGATGTTGGTTGTTTGCTTCTTCTTGGTCTGTTCTTTCGTTGTTGCAGCCCGTGATCTCTCTCTCTCTCTCTCTCTCTCTCTCTCTCTCTTGCCGAGGACTAAGCTTGTGATTGTCGTCATTTAACCTTTAGGTCTTTGTGGCTCTTTGGTATGTGTGATAAAGGCATGGTTATTTTATAGGATTAATTATAAAAGTAAAATATTTAATCTTATAATTTTATATTTTTTAACTTAATTAAAATTTTTATAATTATAAAAAAATAAAATATTTAATCATATTTATCCTAATATTATCATTTTTCTTAATGGAAGATACATGTAATAACATGTACATGAATGATACAAAAATGATAGACAAAAAGATAATTTCAACGATGGTAATGGACGATGGTGTCATAGATGGTTGTTATGATGGTAGTTGACGAAAACGATGTGGTGGTCAGCCTTACTGATGTCGATCCGAATATGAACGATGAGAAGGAAGAGAAAGCAAAGCGATGAGACATCTGTATCGGTGCCAAAGGAGGAAGAGAAGGGAGGTGAGGCATTTGCATTAGCGTTGCACTGCTCTGCCTCCTCTTCCTCCGCCAATGTTGCTCTACATTTGCATTGGTGTCGGAGGAGAAATAGGAGGCAAGTAAGGCATCTACGTTGCTGACGAGGAGGAGAGAGGAGGTAAATGATGCAGAGCAATGCGGCACCGAGGCAAATGCAGAGCAACGCTGGAGGAGGAAGAGGAGGTAGAGTGGTGCGTGCGTTGATGCATATGCCTCCTCTTCCTCCTCAGATGCCCCATCGCAGGCTATCATACTCTCAAAATTTGCTAAGGCAAATGGAGCAATTGGTGCCCTACATCGATCTCTCGTCTTTTATGATACTTATGGATTGTGATCTTGCTAATTAATACTTTATCAAGCTCATTCAATGAGACTTCGAATGCTTCCCCATTGAATGGGCTTGATGAGGCATTAATCAGTAAAATCGCAATCCATAAGTAACGAAAAGGTAAGGGATCGGTGCAAGGCATCGATTGCTTCGTTTGCCTCAACGAATTCTAGGAGGATGACAACATGTGGTGCGACACTAGAGGAGGAAAAGGAGGTAAGTGAGGCATTTGCATCGACGCGACACAAGTCTACCTCACTTGCCTTCTCATGTGCCATCTCTTCTCGTTGTTAGCGATGCAAATGCCTCACTTGCCTCTTCTTCCTCCTCGAGCGCTAACACAGATGAGGAGCGATGCCGGAGGAAGAATAGGAGGTAGAGTGGTACAATGCCGACATAGATGTCTCACCTCCTTCCTCTTCCTTCTTTGGCACTAACACATGTGTCTCATTACTCTACATTCTCTTCCTCATTGTTGTTAATATTCGGATTGACATTGGTAAGATCGACCATCACATCGTTCTCGTCGACTATTATCACAATAGCCACCTACAATGTTATCGTCCGTCACAACTATTGGAGTTATTTTTTGTCCATAATTTTCATGTCATTCATGTATGTGCTATCATGTACTATATCTTTCATCAATAAAATCGATAACATTAGGTTGAATAAGGTTAAATATTTAATTTTTATAATTATCATAATTTTAATATAAATTTTTAAAGTGTAGAGATCAAGATACTAATGAAATCTAACTATAACGAGATAATATATAATCATTAGTTGAAATATAAGCGAATTGAGGTTGATAACGTGCATGTTCATCAACGATTGATCCTTAAAATAGCTGGAACTATCATATGTAATTAGCGCAAGAGACCACTGTATACACCACAACATGACCTATGTGACTCGCAGAACCGTTACGTGTGCGTAAATTTACGAAATTACACAGATGGCACCGATATATAGAAATTACGGACGTCCCGTGCCGGGTTTTCGACCCTTTCGCCTACTGTCCGATCTCTTCCTTGGCCGATAGGGAGGAGGTGGATTCTATCGGTAAATTCCCATCTTCGATTCTTAATCTGTTGATCGAAATGCCTCCAATCTCTAAATGGAGCCGTTTTCCCGTGATTCCTTTCATCTAACGGTTTAGTCGGATCTAGGGTTTGTTGCTCCCTGATATTCTCTCGATCGTCGGTAGGGGTTTCGATCTCGATTGGTTTTTATGCCATTCTCGCTTTGATTATTTTTGGTGTTCTTTTGGTATGGGTCTGTGAAATATACGTGAGTTTGCACCCTCATGTGCTTCTTGATCTTTTGATCTCCGTGGCCTGCGACGCTTACTTTGCATGATTTAGATGTCGTTCTTGAAATGGATGATTGACGAAAAGAAAGTGTTTTTGCACTTGTTTTAGTTGGTGGATGGCGTCCAAACTGCATCAACTTCGATCTAAGGCTGTTCAAGCCTCGGAGTTTGTGGCCAAGAACGGGTGCGCTTACTACAGGGAGCTTTTGGAGAAGAACAAGCAGTATATTGTTCAACCGCCCACCATCGAGAAGTGTCAAGAACTGTCAAAACAGCTGTTTTACACACGTCTTGCAAGGTTTGGCTTTGTATGCATCCTGTGCTGCCTGTTTAGCTGCTTTGTTGAGGCATATGTAGGGGTTTATTCTGTTACTTTCATCAGCATTTGAATTAGCCTTCGTGGGTGGCATGGTATTCCATGGCAGAGCTTGTTATCGTGGTTTGGCTTCCTTTGGCTGTTCTTCTGTGCTGAGCAACAGTCACAGTGAAGGGATAACCCAACATTTGAGGGTTTCCTCTCAAATTGTTTTCTATGGTGTGTATTAGTTAGTGAATATAGTCTCTTTGCATCATTATATTTCTCGTCATAATGACTAAAAATGGACTCCACGATAAACCCCTTGGACTACAGAAAATAGCCGAAATTCATAGGACAGATAATTTCCTTGGTTGCTTTAGTGTGTAAAATCTTGCCTTGAAATGAAAATACATATTGGAGAATTGAGATGTCACAGAGATAGGAAATTTACCTTGAAGCTGCAGTTAACATTGGAACTTATATATGTAAATAAAGTACCTTAGTCGAAAAAGATCTGTCATTTAAAGCCAAGATCTTAGCTTAGTGGACACACTGCAATGAAAGGTTGTGAGCTATTTAGATTGGTCGAAGGTTATCTTTGTCCGTTGGGTATGGTCGGATCTTCTCCAATCGTCTCTCAAATATGATAAAGTATCTCTCTCAAATTTCACCTGTCTGGCTTGCCTTTGCACACCTACCTTTTTCTTTTCCAACAAGTTGATCTCAGAAGGCTCTCATCTAAGCCAGTCATCATTCTCACAAATCAGGTAGTTCTCAATTATCCTTCTACTGCAGTAATGAATTTCCTACTCCATCCAGTTTTCCGGTGCAAAAATCATGCAGTATCCAGGATTCATCTGTAGGACATTGGCCAAAATTACATTACCTGGAACACATTTGACGAACGATAGCTGTGCACCAGGACATACATATAGAGTGGCACCAGCCTTAACAATGAAGTTTTAACTTTGCCCTAAGCTATTACCAAAGAAATAAGCATGAAATAGATACAAGGACAACAAATTAGTCTCTCATCATTTGCAAATTACTATATTGAAAGAGACTTGTCAATGTTCCAAAAAAAGAACCCATTAAATTGAAATGTGAGGAATTCTATATCAGCCATTGCATTCTTGGTCAGGATTTATCATTCAAATTTAGATAGACACTCCATTTTCCACCAGGATTTCCTTAGGATGAAACCAACTATGAAGTCATCCCATGAAACCTCCGATGATAAATCATTATTTGAGATCCACATTTTTAGTCTAGCGAAAATGTGCTAGTGCCTAATACTGGGAGACAAATTGCATATATTTGTTTACACTTGAATGTTTGCCTATCTAGAGTGTTTCATTGGATATTCCATAACTTGATATATATACATGCATGCATGCATGTGTGTGAACATTAATGGTATTTTATATATTATATAATTCCTTAACTTTAACTAATTTTACCATGGTTAGAAATGGTTAATCTGTGTTGTGTGTGTGTGTGTTAAAATTTGTAATGCAAATACTAGGTTATATACTTTCAATCTCCAGGAATTGAAGCAGCAGCTTTTGGTGAGCATTCAAAGACACCTATGTCATTAGGTTTTTTGTGTTATGTTGCATGAAATTGATTCTAGTTTCCTAGTCCGACTTACTTTCAGAAAACCAAAAGCATCAATACTTGTTTTTCTTTTTTATTTGCTTGGAGAAGTGACTTCAATTTATTCGATGATGTTCCTGTTCAGAGATTGTCTGTTTTGTGTGACATACCTATTTCCTACATTGCACAATCCATAAACCATTCTTTTAGATGTTATCCTGCATGGTTAAAAGGTCTAGTATGATACTGTAAATATTTAATTCTGGTTGGGCCAAGCGCATGTTCAGTTTCTGGAAGAAAAAGAAGTTTAGGCTTAAGAACAATTATGTGTCGATACTAACATCTTGTAATCACAGCATCCCTGGTCGTTACGAGTCATTTTGGAAGGAGCTTGACGGAGTGAAGCACATATGGAGAAACAGAAAGGAGCTTAAAGTTGAGGATGCTGGCATCGCAGCATTGTTCGGGCTTGAATTATATGCATGGTTCTGTGTTGGTGAGATAGTTGGAAGAGGGTTCACTTTCACTGGCTACTATGTTTAGAACCCCTGGTTATGAAGCAAGTTGACAATATCCCGGTTTAAATTTTTATTGTTGGATGATGAGTTTTTGACCTCATTTTTTATCCTTGCCCATAAATTCATTAAGCTGGTGGTCAGCAAGACTAGTGACAGTCCCCAAATAATTTGATGGCTCATGTCTCTCCAGAGTCCACGACTACTCTTGCACTTCTTCATGGCTGTGCAAGAAACACTCTTTTACATTATCAATTTGTATAAAAAAGAGAGCCCACTTATTTCTAAAAACTATTTCAGTGAATCATATCCTTGATTACTATTCTCCTCATTATGGAGAAATCATGTTTTCACTTATTGGATGAATGATAATAATGTCTACTATTTACTTGCTTTTCAGGATCTTGTGTTCATGATATGGCTGTCCGTGGCATGTTTTTGTGCTTTCCTTGTGTTAAAACAATGTGGTGTGGCAGTAGCATGGCATAGATCATTGGTGTTGCCATAATTAGGCGCATGTTGTTGCCCTAATTTGTTACTCACATGGGTACTCATTTTTGTTCGAGTTCTAACATCCGACTGCTTCTACGGTGCTTACATGAATTGCCCATAAAAGCTCTAGGAGGAGCCTCCAATGGGGTGCCTCACCAAGGTTGACTATGGTAATTAGTTCGTGATCACCTCACTTTCTAAAGTTGACCTGGATGAGTCTTTTTTGATATGGACTTGAAGCTTTTTAGCTCATTTTATGAGCTAATTATATATTATATTATTTTGTATAATAGATCTCTTTAGTTTCTCCGTCCTTACACTTAAAAAAACTATATAGAAATATCTATAATTATTAAAGTAAAATATTTAATATCAATTGTCCTATCTATAATTGTTAAAATAAAATATTTAATATCAATTGTCTTATGTTATCGGTTTTACTAACGAAAGATACAACACGTGTACGAATGACACAAAAATGATAAACAAAAAGGTAATTTTGATGGTATTGGTAGACAGTAGCATTATGGTTAGTTGTTGTGATGGTGGTTGGCCTTATCAATGTCGATGTCTATACGAACATCGATGTCAAAAAAGAAGAGAAGGTAGAGTGGTGAGGTATTTGTGTTGATGCTGCATCGTTTTGTCACATTTTCCTCCTTGTGTCACTCTATATCTACATCAATACTGGAGGAGGAAAAGGAGGCAAGTAAAGCATCTGCATTGGTGTCGCGCTCAAATCTTTGGACGGTCACTTCGTCTAGTGGCGCGACATATTCGAGGAAGGGGTGGCAATGAGGAGGGAGAGGTTGCAAACGAATTCGGTAAAGAGGCGTGCCTGCTTCGAGCTTTTGAACTTTAGCCAGTGTGCGAACGACATGTACGCCCCGACCACAGCGACATGGTTGTTGACCTGCTTCCAGATAAGCTCCACCCGTGATTGGAGGGGATTCGATCAGACGACGAAGACTGATTATCGCACAAAATAGAGGCCCAAAGAGTATAAATCTAATGGCAGGAGAGACAACAAACCCTCGTCCTCCTTCCTACTCTCCTCTAACACTATGGTGGTGAGGGAGAGTATCAGAAAGATAGCAACAATGAATATAACGAGCAAGACTACGAAGAAATGGTGGAGTGTCGTATTGTGGTTAGCCTTCGGATTATGAATCATCGTTTTGGCTAAGGTTTCAAGATCAATCGATTGTATCCACTCTGCCTTACATGCCTCATCTTCCTCCTTCGGTGTCGATGCAGACGCAAAGCAGCGTCGGAGAAAGAAGAGGAGGTTGAGCGGTGCAGCGTCAACAAAGATGCCTCACCACTCTGCCTCATCTTCAATAGCGACCCTCGGCACCATCGTTGAAATTATCTTTTTGCCCATTATTTTTATATCATTTATGTACGTGCTGTATTTTTCGTCAATAAAATCGATGACGTTAGGGTAAATGGGGTTAAATATTTCACTTTCATCATAACTATAGGGATTTCAACGTAAATTTTTTAAGTCTCGAGATGCTAAAGAGATCTAATTATAGGGAGTAATATGTAATTAGCTGCTATCACTATTGAAATTATCTTTTTATCAATCGTTTTCGTGTCATTCATACACATACTATTACGTGCTATATCTTTCGTCGCTAAAGCATATGACATTAAGGTAAATGAGATTAATTATTTTACTTTTATGATTATAAAAATTTCAGTATAAATTTTTTAAGCTTACAGGATATTAAAGAGGTCTAATTACATATAATGAGCATTCATTTTGTTTGCGTCCTTTCATGTTTCATATGAGCCACAATTTCATAAGCTTTGATCTGTTCTTATGCTCGTATTCCTTTCATATTCCTTCATGAGTTGTATTTAAATTGTATCAAAATATGTGAATATATGAAAAAATATTAATTTATATTTACTAATCTCATAAAGATTCTTCATTGAATTTCCAGAGTATACAATATATAACTTATTCATTATATTGTTTTTATTTTTATTTGAGAAATATGATCGACTGATTCAATTTAGTTTCTCAATTATGTGATCGTGTTATCCGACATGCTCTCTTATGTATCATCCAAAACACGATTTGATGATGCCTTCGTTGTTTAAGCAATATTGCTTTAGAGTTTCTGTATGATTTCGTATTGTACATCAATATGGCTTTTGTCCTATTTGATCGCATATTTCTGATAAATGCTCGTAACGACAGGGCGCTACTGATGTGATTAATTCACACACACACATATATATATATATATATATATATATATATATATATATATATATATATATATATATATATATATATATATATATATATAACTCATGAGGCCAATTATTACAATTATCTGTATATATATGTGTGCAGGTATTTAGATTTTATAAGAATATGGATGCTATATATAAATATATTAGACAAATTCAAAAATAATTTATTTTGCATGTAGATAAATGCAATATTATGCACTATATAGTATGGGGAAGCGTGAAGATTTGACTGTTTTCCCGCGTCATCCAACTATATATTTTGGTCTGACAAAAATAATACCGAGATGCTTTTCCTGACGACTTTCCTGTACTTTAGGTGGGACAGCCTGGTCCCACTTACTTTATCCTATCACAAGGTAGGTAGTTGAACGGGTGACTGGAACACGTTGGGAAGGTACTGTTGTAACAAACAACTGTGATCCCGTCACCGTTGGGATTCCGGAAAAAGACCACGGGAGTAAATGCTTTTTTTGTACTTGATTTATTTGTAGGGCATAGGCAGGTTTAGTTGGGTCCCGTTAACTCCATCCAATAACCTGGCGGGTAGATGGTAAAAGATGGTTGGGAAGTTATATGTTAATAATACTGGTGATCTCGTCACCGCTGGTACTCAGGTCTAGAGACCGAGAAGGCGACCTCTTTTGCCTCCCCCTCTTTCTATCTCACTCGTCTCCCTTGTTGTCCGTCGCCCTTCAAAGGCGCTCCTTTTCCTTTGGTATCTATCCCTCTTTTCCACGCCGAGGTCTGACAGGGGAGAGAGCAGGTGCGAGCGACTGAATCCCTCGCCGCCGGATGAATGGGATCGGATAGCATCGAGTGTGTGTCTTCGATCGACGGGATGGATGAGGAGGACACCGCCCGTACCCAATCCTCGAAGCCCCACGGCGGCGCCGCCCCTCCCGCAGGAATCGCCCCCTCCACGAGCGTACACGAGCTGCTCGAATGCCCCGTCTGCGCCAACTCCATGTACCCCCCGATTCACCAGGTCGATTCCTTTCCCTTATTTCAATTTGATATTCTGATGATCTTGCGACCTTGCGGCTTATTCTGGCATTTGATTTATAAGGTGTGGTTTGGCTATGGCTATTTTCGATGGGGTAATTGGGGCAAATGCGGCAACCTAATGTGCTTTTGATTTGTAATTTCTCAAAATTTTCGTCATTTGGGTGATACAATATGCAACTATATAATAAAATTGATTATTCGAGCACGTACTTCACAAAATTATACCTTTTTAAGACGATGGATAGTGAGATGATATGTGTTTGTCGAACACTTCAATAATCTGACTCTTGGTTCTCTTGGATGTCGTGGGATTATGATTTTTTAATTTTCAAGTAATTGCATCTTTTTATTTAAATTTTCCTTGTGCTCATTTTATTGATTTCTATCATGTGATTGATTGTGGTTGTGAAATTAATATAGGATCCCGTTCGCAACATTGGTTGAATTGGTTGAACTTGCACAAGTCTGTCCAATATTTAGGCCTTGGAATTCTGGTTGTGAGTGACTGTTTGGCCATTTGTGAATTTCCAAGAAATTGATGGTTTAGGCTTCTCATTGATAGTTGGGCATAGCCCTCAAAGAAGTCCCGTAAGTATATGACAATTCTGATTGATCTGATATTATTGTTTCTTTGTGTCTTTCTGGTGTATGATACTTGTCAGTTTGAGGCGTTATTGTTCTAGCTTAAGTCAATGGTTAAAAGCTGCTCTAATGAACTTTCTGCTCTTGTGAACTAATGAATTGATTCATGTTTTGGGGATAATAGTGAGCTGCATATCTTTTCAATGTCTAATGTCTTGCTGAAAAATGCACATTTACTTTTGACATTTGCTAGCTAAAGTTGTAGGCTAATGGATTTTCTTGTTTTTGGTTATTTTTTTATTAGTTATTATTGTCTTTGTAGACAATGCTTATGAGTTTCTTGTTCCAATTTTGGTTAATGGTTGGCTTGAATATTTGACTAATCTTTATAATACTTGGCAATAGGGTTTCCTTCTTGGAATTTTGTAGGTTCACACACTCTAGTTGCCCAGCATGTTAATACATGCAGATGCTTGAAATTATGAAATTTATTGAATGTTGTCTATGCATATTTGAAACATGTGATTGCTGGCTGAATAATTGGTTTCCAAGGATGGAAATTTGGCATCGTTACTGACAATTCAAATGTTAAACCGCTATAGTCTCTCTGTTGTTGTTGATCTTCTAAGGTTAGCAAGAAGCATGTTTCTCTGACTCATTGTGGTTCTTCTATGCCATTAAGAAGCATTTATTTTCCAAATTATATTAATATCTGGTGTTCTTTTGCTGCTTATTCATTCACAGAGATGGTACTTTTGAACAATTAAGCTTGAACTGTTTTGCATGCTTCACATTTACACTGGTGGTTATGGCAAGAAGATGTCTCTTATCTGTCAATCTGTCCTTGCTTATCTGATCAAAAAAGGATGTCCTATCATCTAGTTATTCCTTTAGGTGTTTTACGCTATCGTAGTTCCTTAATTATCAGACTGAAAATTATTTGTTTACTAAATCAATTAGTCAACTGTTCATAATTTCTTAGGTACCAGCAATGTCATCTGCAATTGGGGTTCAGAATCCACATATTTTTGCAAACTTGTGAAGTATAAATGAATGATATAGATTTTTTGTTTGTTAGCAAAATAGAAGGCAATGCTGTATGAGAAGAGATAATGAGTTTATTTTGTCATGCATATCCAAAGAGTGGGTGTGTCGTTAAGATATTACAATTATGCTAGAATGACTGACATCATAGTTCAAATTGGTGCCTAATCACCACAGGTTTTTAGTTTTACCCATTTGGGTGGCTATTTATTCCTCTAAAAGATTATCTTCTGTTGACAAAACTAATTGAATTACTAACACATGTTATTTCACATAGAGGATAAACTAGCTATAGACCAGTTTTAAAACTCTATGCTAAAGTATTATATGTGCTAGACATGTGCGTTCAAAAATATGACCTAAAGATATATGTCCTCAATTTTTCTGGATTCTACTTCTTTTTCTAAATGTTTTATTATGCTGAAGAAGAGAGAAAAACATATACATTTACTATAAGGCGAACAAACATGAAGCAACATTGACTCTATAAGTTTTGGCAGAGTACAGCAACAACAACAAAGTCATAAATCCCAACTATTTGGGATCGGCTACATGGATCTTTTGTCACTATTAAGATTTGTAAAAGGTCATATGGTTAGTTAAGTTCAGTATACTTAAATCTTTATTTATAGTTTCTATTAAAGTCTTTTTAGGTCTTCCTTTACCTCTCCTCATACCAATAATATTAATCATTTTTTCTTTTTTAACCACTATATCCGGATGTCTCTTAAGCTTATGTCCATACCATCTTAAACGATTTTTTCTCATCTTATCCTTTATCAAAGCGATACCTAGTTGTTCACAAATAAAAGTATTTCTTTTCTTAATATTTCCTAGTAACTCCACACATGCATCTCATCTTTCTTATCTCGGTAATGTAAACTTTTTTGTGTGTTGTTTCTTTACTATCCAACATTTAGATCCATAAAGCATTATTAATCTCACAACCATCTCTTAAAATTTTTCTTTTAATCTCAAAAGTATATGATCATACAAGACTCCTAAAGCCCCTTGTCATTTTAACTATCCTATTTTTACTCTATGAATAATATCTTCATCGATATCTTCATCTTATTAAATAATTAATCTAAGATACCTAAAACTTTTAGTTGAAGGGACTTCTTGTCCATTCAATTTAATTATATTTTCCTATCTATTTCTAAAATCACTAAAATTACATTTTATATATTGAGTTTTAGTCCTCTATTTAATCTAAAATATTTAGTTTCTAAGGCTTACTTCCATAGCTCAAGTTTATAATTAATTTTATTTAGGCTCTTATCAACTAAGACAATATTATTAGCAAATACGTATATTAGGGAGGTCTATCATGTAAATGACTAGTAAGTTCATCCATTATCAATGTGACAAGGTAGGACTTAATACCGATCCTTGATGTAGTCCCATGCTAATAAGAAATTCACTAAACACACTCCTTATAAATCTAACATTAGTAGCTACATTATCATACATATATTTAATAACATCAATATAATTAGTGAATACATATTTCTTTTCTAAAACCCACCATAATAAACCTCTTGAAACCCTTTCATAGGCTTTCTCTAAGTCAATAAAAATCAGTAGTAGTCAATCATATGACAAACTAAGTTGTATTCCTTTGGTTGACTAAGTTGTGGAATTGTGGAGTCAATCATATGGCCTTATGCTTCTTATGGGATAAATATCCTATCCTAGTTGTATTCCTTTTATCATGCTTCTATTAACACACTTGTAGCTTAATCTAATGGCATTTTTATGTTAGCATGTTATCTTTAATCAATTCTTGACTCCTTGTGCTCTAGAACTTTTCTTGAGTTATAAAATTATAGATCCAGCAGAATGTATATTAGACTGCTAGGATAGCATCATCGTGATTTTTAAACATTATTATTATATATACATTGGCTATTCACTGATATCATGATTTCAGTAAGCAGAGCATTGTGGGCTACAAATAACATTTATTCTTTGCATTTACAATTTAATTATTTCAAATGTAGCTTAATTTTGCAGTGCCAAAATGGCCATACACTCTGTTCAACATGTAAAACAAGGGTGCAGAATCGGTGCCCTACTTGTCGACAAGAGCTTGGAGACATCAGGTGTTTAGCACTGGAAAAGGTGGCGGAATCGCTTGAGCTTCCATGCAAATATTACTCACATGGCTGCCCTGAAATCTTTCCATACTACAGCAAATTGAAACATGAACCTCAGTGCAACTATAGACCATATAATTGCCCATATGCTGGATCTGAATGCTCAGTTGTGGGAGACATTCCTTTCCTGGTCACACATTTAAGAGATGACCACAAAGTAGACATGCACACTGGCTGCACGTTCAATCATCGATATGTCAAATCCAATCCCCGTGAGGTTGAAAATGCCACATGGATGCTGACGGTAAGCAGTCTTGCTACAGTTTAATACTTGAAAGTGCACATATTCTTAGGAATCTTTTGCAATTCTCTAAACTTTTTCACATTTCATTTCAATTGGTCAATTTGAAATCTGGCATTTATCTAATAGAAAGTGAACTTAGGTTGGGAAGTCAGCCACCTGCTATGAATAGCTTAAAAGAAAGAATCATGGTTGCTAGAATGACTGCATCAATCACCATGGCTTCTACTTTACTAGAATTTTCATTCCATAATTGGTGATATAGATCATTTATTTGCTGTTCAAATATTTTAAAGTCTCTACTTAATGTGGACTTCTGTTTAATCTCTCTCGTGAAATTTTTTTCTGCATTGCATGTCTTTCTATCATTTTCACATAAATTATCTTTGCAGGTCTTTAACTGTTTTGGGCAGTCCTTCTGCTTGCACTTTGAGGCCTTCCAGCTAGGAATGGCCCCTGTGTACATGGCATTTTTGCGCTTCATGGGTGATGAGAATGACGCAAGGAACTTCAGTTATAGTCTTGAAGTCGGGGCCAATGGACGGAAACTAACATGGGAAGGTACACCTCGAAGCATCCGTGACAGTCACCGTAAAGTTCGCGACAGTCATGACGGGCTCATCATACAGAGGAACATGGCACTCTTCTTTTCGGGCGGCGAGCGGAAAGAGCTCAAACTGAGGGTCACTGGCCGTATTTGGAAGGAGCAACAGAACAGCGATGCTGCAGTTTGCATGCCAAATCTCTGCAGCTGAAAGCCATTCCTAACCATGCTGAGTTATGGCCATCAATCTGGTTACAATGCAGCAAGCACAAAGATGCTTCACCAATGTTACACTCTGAGACTTCTTATATGTTCTAATTATTATATGCGGCTCAAACATTGTCTAATGTGTGAAACTCAACCATAATGCTACTTAAGTTGCAATTTGAACTTAAGAGCGTCCTGTGTTCTTCTAGGGTTATCTATTTAAAGAAATAGCATTAGCAAATGTGAAGGAACATGAAAGAGGTGAATTGATGCCAGAGGAGTTAGATGGAGGTCTAAGAAGACAGCATTAGAATTTATAAATAAATATTTAAATATTTTCTATTTAATTTACTTAAGAATATAGCTATGTTATGGTTCAAAAGCAGATAAAGATATTTATCAACCCAAATAATTGGGACATTACATCTCTTTGCTATTATTAAATGTGTATTAAGTGGATGGATCTCTTCAACCAAACAATTAGTATAAATTATGAAACAAATCAATACGAATTTTACTTGATGGTAGAAAATGTATGTGTCCCATATCTGATATGGCGAGATTGTCTCCCATATGTTTGATCATGTTTTCATAAACGAGCAAATTAGTTGGTTTTAACTTTATATAGTTAAAAGTGAAATATTTAACTTCATTTACTTTAACACATTTGGTTTTACGAACGGAAGCAACAGTTGTGATAACACATGCAAAAAAAAAAAGATAATTTTAATATCTCAATTATTTTTTCGGTGGTGGCGAGTGGCAACACCACTGTGGGCTACAAGTGATTGTGGTCAATAAGAACGATGTAGTGATTGATGAGAATGTCAGGGACTTCTATGACTTCCTGCAAGGAGGATGAGAGAGAGCGACAATGAGAGGTGAGGCAAAAGAAGGGGAGGAAGAGGACAATGTAAATGCTGATACTATACATTTGCGTCGACATTGCTCTGCAATTGTATCAGTGCTGACACAAAGGCAAAGCAATGAAAGAGCCGCTCAACATCTGCATTGATGCTAATGCAAATGTAGATGCAGAGGGTCATTCAACATATTTGCATGCTGATAACATTCTATATCGCTTGTTCCTTTTTCCCGCCTTACGCATACCGAGCATCGAAAGGGGGAAGAAGGATGAGCACCACCCTTTCTTGCATCGTTGTCGGTACTAATGCAAATACAGAGTGTCATCGATGCAAATCCCGAGCGATCATTCTTCTCATATGTAGAGCGATGCTCTACATTTGTATTTACGTTAGTGTCGATGTAAATATAGAAGGGAAGAAGGATGAGTGATGCTCAACATCCCCACATTATTTGCATCATTCAACCTTCTTCCCTCGCGCATGCTGAGAGATGAAAGGGGGAAAAAAGGATAAAGGATCGAGGAAGGGGGGAAGAAGGATGAGCACCATCATTGCTCGTATTATTGTTGGCGTCGACACGGATACAGTGTGTTGGCATCTACATCATCCTCTTCTTTCTCTTCCTTTACCTCACATCTCATCGTCACTCTCCCTCTTCATCCTCCTCCTCCCTTCATAAGAAGTCGCAAAAGTCCCCAACATTCTCGTCGACCATTGCATCGTTCTAAATGAACATAGCCACCCACGACTCCTAATAGCATCGTTGTCCATCACCATCAAAAATGTAATTAAGACATTGAAATTATCTTTTTGCTTAATTTTTTTTATTACTCATGCATATGTTATCACGCGTTATATGGTAAAATCGATAGTTGAAGTTAAATATTTTACTTTAATAATTATAGAGATTTCAATATAAATTTTTTAAATATAGGAATCAGGATATTAAAAAAATATAATTATAGGATAATATATAATTAGCTCTCTCGTAACAGACTATATCTCTAATAGACGCTTATTGGACTCCACGTGTCGAGTCCAAAATATGATCATATCACTTATCGAGACTGGTCTGCCTTTCTTAGAAAAATATTAAATCGTCTTTATTGAATGAAAGAGAAATTCCTTTTATCATTTTGATTGGTGATGATGTGGCAGCTCTACAATGCGGCCACATCCTTATTATTTGCCTAGAAGGACGCGGTTTTACATAACATTGCCACATAGATTTGAAAGATTTAGGTTGTGTTTAGGATATATTTATAATTTTTAATATACAGTCAGAAAAATTTTTGAATAAATATGTAGTTGTGGATTACTCCAAGTGTTTGATAAATAATTGATGAAAACTATATTTTAAATATGAATTGACATAAGTTTTGTTTGATAAAATTATATTTCAAATGTTCATCGAATATTTTATGATAAGTAAAATTATATTTCAAAAGTTATTAAATATTATATGATAAATTTACCCTTGTAATATTTTTAATATTTATTTTTTAAAATATATTTTTTATTTAAATAAAATAAAATAAATAATCTTATAAAAAAATTATATGGCTCAAATAAAAAATATAATCGTATAAATAAATATAAAATAATATTTAAAAAATAAATAAATAAAATTTGACCTTACAGAAAATACAAATCATATTGATTTCTCACTAAATCATTTTGGTAATCTTGTAATTTTAGATAAAATAGAAGAAACATTCAAATTTTAAAAATTATATTAGAATGCTATAAATACTGAAATAATAATGTTACCCTGAGATATTATCAGCATCATCTAAGCTAGATGAAATTTTAAAAAAATATATTAAATAACAATTCATATTTAAAAATATGCATTGGACTCTTGATGCACATCTCAAATGTATTTCCAAATGTACCCTTATACTTAATGAGTTCTTAGCTAAATCACATATGTGGCTTGACATTGTTGTTTCTTATTCATTGTGTTCACATAATTTCTCTTAATTCAAATACTTCAAATAAACGTTCTCTTAATTCACAAAGGAAAAAAGAAAAACTCTACACCAACATTCCACTTATCTTATGTTGAGAGTTTAAAATCTTATCTCATAAGACTAGCTTGATGGTGATGTACTAAATTTATATTAGATCCACTTAAATATTAAGGATTTGGAATCTAATCAAACAAATTTAAATATGTCAGCGTATCTAGTAAAGATCTCGACTATTGAGTAGTAAAGTATCAGATCGAACCCCATCCTTATCACTTAGTACTGCTTAAAACATATGATGAACACAGAGGATCTACAGGAGATCCTACTTCCTCATGAGCACGGAATAACTTCTATATGATCTCTTCCTGATACATGCAGCCTGCTGCAGTATTACATGCGAACTTGTGTGTCTGTTTAACTGGCTCTTATCGATGAAGATGGAAGAAGAAGAAGAAGAAGAAGAAGAAGAAGAAGACGTAGGTAGGATTTTGACCTTTTGGTGTGAGGGGCAGAGAACAACTCACTAAAACCCAATCGTGAGTGCCAACTTACTCAAATAATTCCAGCTCTTCGATCTCAACCGCATGCAACACTAAAATACGCAGTCACTTCTCCGCTGAAACCCACCCTTTGCATTGTTTATGTCACATTGCGTTCCATCGGTACTATACACGACAGACAATAATCCAAGGGAGAGAGGGAGGGAGTAGACATCCACTTGCGCTCCGCGTCCGAATCTATCACAACCTCCGTCGTCATATATACTGTCTCCTCCAACCAGGTGGAGGAACGGTGGGCGCCGCACGGCCCGTCACCTCTCCTGCATGCTTAGTTTGCCTTCTCTCTCCTAAAAGATTTGGAAGTCAAACAAGCCACATGGTACGTCAAACTCAATGGATTAGAATCCTTGGATGACTTTATGGTCATCCAAAAGTCTAAAACCAAGAGCTTCTATCTAGAATTGGTTCAATATCTTTTGGGCGGTAAGATACGATGCATTCTTATATTCATATATTGGATGATGAAGAAGAAACTCCATTAGTTTGGATTTGCTTCTCACCTACTTTGGACAAAAGTTCCAACAAAAGAACGGGCCCATCACGTTCTATTTTCTTGGTTGATATGTCAGCCCATGCAAGATAAGGCACCATCCATCAATCTCGTCGATCTTATTCTAATTCAATGTATGCTTTAAAGGTGATCGAAGAAGCTTCGACTTACCACCTGTGGGTTTGGCTGCATGAGGTCATGATGAAGAGCAGATTCATGCCAACTCGATGCTGAGCTGGACTGTCGGAGAAGTCCATGAGATTAGAAGTAGCTGTTGATGATTCAAAGTCCATTGTACTTGACCACCTGTTATGAAGAAGTGGATCATTTAAAGATCTCTTCTCCATTTTTAATGAGTATAATTGTCTCTTAGTTCAGTGTGACAAAAGTCTCCATCTACAGCATTGCCACACATTTGTATCAAACTTCCATTACATATGATGTCCCCAAGCATTGATATAATTGTCCAATGTAGAAGTTCTCGGTTATAACCCACATCTTAGTCTTTAGCTCTTTAACATGTCAATATATACATTATTCTCAGCATATGACTTGGTATCAATATGTTTATGAGAGTTGTTATTTCCAAAGGGTCGTTAAAAGAAATATCACTAGCTATTACCTATGTAGACTTGAGTCCAAAACAAACAATTATGTTTTGCCTTTTTTTTCTTATGTCTTAGGTAGACAAAAGGATAAATAAAACTTATTAGAGGTAGTTAAGAGCTATCTTCCCATAAAATATTTTACTTATTTACTATCAGGTATAAAATCTCACTTTTAGCATAGTTACTAGGAAAATAACTTTTTATCACTTATTACTATAGTCACATACCTCATGTTAATAACTTGAGTATTGAAAAGACATCGATCTTCATATATGTGATACCTTTGGGAGCTTGACATTTTTATCTCGGAGGCACCACGATCATATCTTCAATAACCCCTCACACATAGGTCGAAATAATGTCGAACTGACTAGGGTATCAATGACATATTTTTATAATATTTTAGCACCAAGGTTAGATGTGACAAGAACACTCGTCCATTGATCCTATCAATGAATGCTCGAGCGAAAAAAGTTTTATCCTTAACTCATAATACTTTTACTCAAGGGGAGTCATTATCACTATTTTCGTACATCAATGTATCCATCGTGTTAGGCATCACATCCATGGTGGGGTTCTCTTCCCCCCTCTCACACATAGCTCACTGCATCAGGTACCACCCTGCCTCCTTCCCGAGGTGCTATGCTCCCTTGATTGAGTAGTAAAATTAGACGAGAGCATGCTTCTTTAACACGAGAGGCTCAAAATCTAAGAGGCTATGAGGCCTTACGGTTACCTCAATAGCAAGGTGGAGATGGGTGGTGGTGAGAGGCACACTGTACAATGGGGCAGAGGCATGAGGTGCATTGCACGATAAGGCAATGAGGTGAAGACAATAACCGATGAGGTGGAAGTCATGGTTGATCTTATCTTTTAGAAAATAGAAAACACTACATAAGAATAAATAAATAAAAAAGATGCTCTTTCACTAAAACCAAAATAAAGGTAAAAACTTATGATTTTTTTAAAGAATTTATCCTTATTTTATGTCTCACACATCATCACTATACATATACCCTACTAATAGATTCATATTCTTGATTAAAATTTATACTATGAGATTGTAAACTCACAAATTTTACTTGACCTAATTACCAAGGATTGCTGGTTAAAAAGTTATGATGAGCACAAAAGCCAATTATTATGCTGCCTTTTATTTATTTATTATATTTTAAATTTAAAAAATATATAATTAATTAAAAATTAAGTTTGCCACCTAAAGGGTGGGTTAAATTGAACTCTAATGGATCGTGATCGTATCTTTTTTTTTTGGCTAGATGCAAGTCTTCTCTAAATCGAAGTGCTCTCTATTATGAGGCCATCCATGGTTGTGGCGGAATGAATCGAGGACTACCCTTTAGCATTGATTTGGGGCTAACTATATATTATCCTATGTAATTAACTATCTTTAGTATTCTAGTCTCTATACTTTAAAAACTTATATTAACACCCTTATTGTTACGAAATTAAAATATTTAGATCCATTTACCCTAACGATATAATTTTCCTAACGAAGACATGAAAATAAAATATAATAAGGTATTTTTAACGTTTTAGTTAATGGTGGAGGACGACAATATTGTTGGGAACCGTGGGTGGTTGTTGTGGATGAAAAGAGTGACGACGAGAGGTGAGGGTGATTATGCATCTGTATCGATGTCGACGTAGTTATCGAGTGGCCCTTTCATCGCTCGATAATTGCATCGACTCGCTTTGCATATGCGTCGGCATTAATGCGACGTAATTGTCAAGCGACATTGCTTTGTATATGTGTTAGTGCTAATGCATATGCCAAGTAACCCTTTCATCACTCGATAATTGCATCAATGTTAACGTAGATACAAAGCGACGAAGGGGCTACTCGACAACTATGTTAGCGTCATGCAGAACGATCCTCACCTCTCATCCTCGTTCTCTTTATCTATAATAACCACTCACGACCCCAGCAAAATCGTCATACACCACCATCGACTAACACTTTAAGATATTTTTTTTTTACTCCGTTAATAAAACCGACGACATTAATATAAATAGACTTAGATATTTTAATTTCATAATTATAAGAATGATAATATAATTTTTAAAAATATAAAGATCAGGGATAATATGTAATTATATGAATTAGCCGTGAGAGCTGTTTCGTTCCTTTTTTAAGTGATACTTACTTCTTTTGAAAAAAAAATTAATAATTAGGGACTCAGGAAAATTAATACTACTTGTCGTCGTCGTCGCCGTTGTGCTCATTTATGGAGTGAACCGAAGGAGGGGCGAATCCAACCGGTGGTGCTTTAGAAGCCCAAGAAAATCCCCATTTCTGGGACTCCCGCTCCGACCAACTGCTCCCCGAAGATCCTTTTGTCACAGGTTGAGTTCATTGCCCACTTCATTGTCAATCTCGCTCGATTCGATACGGTTCCTCTTATTGTTATTCTTCGGCTTCTTTTTCCTTCCGATTTCTCCATGGTTTTTTCTCTTCTTTGATTTGCTTGTTTAGCCTCTGATGTCGGAGAGAATGATAACCGGAGTTTGCAAGGAAGCTTTTTTCTTCTTCCCTTTTCTTTTGTGAGGAAAACGCATATCAGACACGAACTCTTACCTCCAAGATTATTGGGGGTGCGTTAACAACAGATCCTTTTGGCATTTAGGCTAATTTCTCGAACATGATCCGGATGCGGTCAGGTTACCTAGTGCATGTGGCCCATGGTGATCCTAAGATCGCAGCTGTAGCTGTGTCCTGTGTGAGGTTTCAAATCTTGTTGGAGGTGAAGATTTGAGTATGGAAGAAGTTGCTTATAGGAAGAGGTGGATCAATCCCATCCATGAACAAGTTTGAGCGTCCCAATGAAACGAAACCTCACATTTTCTTTCTATCTCGTTTCGGCATTCGTTCTGCTAAAGTTCTAGACTTTGCAGCTTCAGTCAATTTTTCCTTTCAAGGCATAATTTTGATTACCTTCTCTTTTGGTATATGAAAGTACAAGCAAATGTTCGGCACATGGAAGCAGTTGGAAGGAAGGGAATAAACTCAAAGTTGACCTTCATATGATCATTTATTTTGTATGATAAGTTTGATGATATAATCTTGCACAAAATATAGTTGTCTTTGCTTGAATGTCCAGACTAGTTCAGATTTTGAGTCTTGTGTTCCATCATTTTTTTTCCTTTTGATTAGCACCCATCCTTCCACTCTATGCCGATTTATGGTAATTTGGCACTGTCTTGGTCTGTTGCATCTAATTGGATTTCCTCCATTCGAGTATCAGGTGCTTATTTGAAGCAAGACATCATAATTAAACTTAGCTGCTTCTGCTTGCTGAGGTTCGATGGGCTGTATGTCTTCTAAGCATGAAGCCAAACACACACCAGGGTATGAAGATCCCGTTATACTTGCTTCTGAAACGGCTTGTGAGTATCTACCATTTCTCTTTTTTCTCCTTTTGTTCTTCCCTAAACTTTTCTGTAATTTATTATTCTTTTGTAATATTTCACACTAACGTTCTGGAAATGCTTGGACACTACTGTTCTGTATTTTTATAATGTGCCAGTACAAGTTCTAGTTTGCCTTCTCAACCATTATAGCATTTTGGAGATACTGTAATGAAACCCATGGACTCAGCTCCATTTTTTATTCAAAACTCCTTTTTGATACATGATGTTGATGTACTTGAATTTTCATGGCCATGTCAACCCACTTGACGTTTTGCTTATACTTGTACTCAAATGTTCCAGTATTTTATTATATGCTCAAATTTCTTATCAGCTACATATGCAGCGGATTCAATTTATTAAGAGCTTTTGGTATGTTGACTATGCATATGTTGCCAAAATGATCATCTCTTTGTATTGCATGGCAGTCACTGTAATTGAAGTAGAAACACTCTATGAGCTATTTAAAAAGTTGAGCTGTTCAATAATCAAAGATTGGCTTATCCACAAGGTATTTACTAATGCTTAGCAATTTTACTACCATACAATACCCCCTCTTCTTTTTTTCTTTTTTTTTTTGTATATTACCCTTAGATCATCTCATTGAGCAGGAAGAATTCCAGCTTGCTTTGTTCAGGAACAGCAACAGGAAGAATCTCTTTGCTGACAGGGTCAGTATGATGGTTTATAATCGAGACTTGTTTACTCACTTTAGTTTTCTATCCAATGACTTTGTTAACAATTGGTTTCTATTTATCTGATTGGATCTACTGCTTTACGATTTATCCGTCTTTTTTCATTTTGTCACGAGGACATGACTGTTTTTTGTACTGACAAACTTAATAGAAGTGCTTCTCAAAAATAAAGGTGATTCATAGTTGAAATATGATCTGTCATATTTTAAATTATTTGCAGGTGTTTGATTTGTTTGACATAAAAAACAATGGGGTTATTGAGTTTGGAGAATTTGTTTGATCACTTAGCATCTTTCACCCAAATGCTCCCAAAGCAGAGAAAATTGCATGTACGAAATTCTTTGTATCGTGCCTTACTTTTCTAGTAGTCTTGTCTTCAAAGTGAAATAGATTAGCTAGTGATAGTTCTCAAAATTGGATTTAGCCAGCCTAGTTTTTGTTAGTAATTGCTTAATTGATGCAATTTCAAATATAGCTTATGCCTCAATAGATTTCTTTTTTAACCCTGCAGTTGCATTTAAATTGTATGATTTACGGCAAATGGGCTACATAGGACGTGAGGAGGTGAGTGTCATTTCTTGTTTCTCTTAGATTTTGTTTGTTATCCTATGATATCACAGAACACTTGGACAATACTGGTATCATTTTCCATGTGTATCAAACTTTTAGATATTTTCATTTTGTTAGCAAACCTTATATCGTGAAACTTCACTAAGGTTTAGAACTTCAATAAAGTTACCAAACAAAGAAGCAATCATAGAATATTGAAAATTGGTTAAAGCTATCTAAGACACTGCATATTATATGTATTGTTTGTACAACGTGCTCAAGTACTACTATGTTTTCTGATTTTAATCATTGTAGATGTTGCTTTTGCACAAAGTATAACGGCTTACAGAGCACTATATTTGACATTCATGTGCATGTGCATCTACATTCTTCCTAAATTTGTCTGATTGATCTTGAGTTACCCAACATAGCCTATTTTTAACTTAGAAGAAATACACATGAAGTATCTACATCTGTTTTTATTCATATAGTGGTACTTCCCATTTTTTAAAAGAATTTGGTATAAAGAATTATAAATGATTTTCAGGCTAAAATTCTGGTGTGTCTCAAACGAAGACTACAGTATGATAATTAAGTACCATCTGAAAGTTTGATGATTTCCATAGGTATCACAACTCAGACTGCTTCTAATAGGTGCGTCTTAGACTAAGACAGACACCAAACTGGATAAGAAGTATTACAATTCTGCTTTAATATGTGGCCTTCGAGAAGGATACAACTTCGTATATTACATCATGCTGTCATCTATCTTGATCTGGTTCTTCTACAGGATTCTGTAAAGGGGTTAGGTCTGTTCAGGATCTCAAACTGCATAATAAACAAGGTGGACAGTCCTACCTGAGCAATTGGTCCTTGGGTACGGCCATAGGGTGTATTTTTCTTGACTTATGTCTACTGAGTGAATGTCAAAGCTAGAACATTGGTTGATTATCACAAACTCTAGTAATTTGATATGCAAGGTTTTCAATTTTGAGTACTGGCCGAGTGCCAGTCCATGGTTGGACCAGTATGGATCTGGTCCATTCCTACATACTGACATAATATCATAGACTTAACTGGTTTTGGTTGGGTTGTGTGCACTCCTATGACACCTGCTCACAAAAGAGCAATTTTCCCATAACCTCAGACAGTCCCCTGAAGATCTGCATACAAAGAAATGGTTTAGTAATGAGCAAATGTTGGGCAAACTGCCACCGCACTCTATCTAGGTGTAACTCGGTATGACATAAGCATAACTCAACAAAACACTTAATTAGCAATTGAAAATTGACACACTTTGCTCGTTTGGGATGATCATGTGACTAAGGTTTCAAGGCTAGTTCGTCACTCACAAAGTCCCCACTCACAATTGCATATCAACTACAAGGCCATGAAACAATCAAATTCTGGATGCTACACAAAGCCCCATCCAGTCCTAAGTCATCTAAGGGTTTGGTTTTAAGGTGCTTTGATGATTGAGGATTTTTCTTCCACATGTGGAGATGTTTTTGCGGGCTAGAGGCAGTTTTGCCTCCACGTGATGATCATTCATGTACTCCACTTTTAAGATAAAACGACTACATGACTTAACTAAAATTCGGCTACGAAGCCTACTACAAGCTTTGTTACATGTTGCTTTAAGCATGCACAAACTGAAAAGACTGATAGTTATGCAGACGAGCCTTTGTGCATTGTGGGCCTGTGCAAACAGTCCGTGACAACATGGTACTCTGGGATGTACCACAGTACAAAGAAAGGAGGTGGTTGGGAAAGGGGAAGAGTGGAGAAGGAGAATAAGTAGAAAAGGAGGACAAGGTGGCAGTAGTGACAGAGGAGAGTAGCACAGGAAGGCTGAGGAGAACCAGAGGCAGCAGGCAAGGGCCGAAAGTAGTAGGTGGTGCAAAAAGCCATGGTGTGAGTGCAGGGAACTGCATGAGGAGGAGAGAGATACGTACAAGAGGGTGAGCTGGTTGGTCTACATGCTAAATTACGAAGAAAAGAGTTGGTCTTACCACCCAGTTTACAGGACTTACCAAATGATAAGCACTGTTTTGAAGTGGACCCTCCAGTTTAGGGTGGTCCACGTGCCACTAACCTGGCATACTGATACTTAGAACTATGTTGATATATAAGCATTCTAACAATGGCTTTTGAGATGTGACAAGATGCCGGTTGACAAATTTGAGTTTATTTCATAATTGCTATATAAGCTCCATCACTTGAAGAGCCAATTTATATTATTCTACTACATACTTTATATACCATAGGTTTTGAATTTATTGGCTTATCCTATTTTAAGAGTAATGTGTAATGCTTGTTTGTTGGACTATGCCTTGTATACTGAGAATAAACCTGTATGGATAATTTATTTTGAATGTTGTCATGCTTTATCTCATTTGAGAATAATATTCTTCTTTTTGGTTGATTTTAACAGTTGAAAGAGATGGTATTGGCTCTTCTCAATGAATCTGATGTGGTTCTTTCAGATGATATTGTCCAGACAATCGTGGATACTGTGAGATTGAAACTTCTTAATGAAGATTGTTTAATATTTATTACATCATTTATTGTTGTAACTTTCTTTTGTCAAAATCCTATTCTTATGTCCATCTCTTGCAGACTTTCGTTCAGGCCGATTTAAATGGCGATGGGAAGATAGATCTAGATGAATGGAGGGAATTTGTTAAAAAAAATCCATCATTGATCAGAAATATGACACTTCCATACTTGAAGTAAGTCTTGAACTGAAGTTTTACACTTGCAGCATTTCATTTGTCTTCTAATCTGTCTTAACAGTATTTGGTTAGAATTTTCTCATTATGTGATGTATGGTAGGTTTAATGTTTTTCCATTAAGATTTAAATGCTGCCAATGAGCAAATTATTAATCAAAATCTGAACTTGTCTTCTAATCTGTCTTAACATTATTTGGTTAGAATTTTCTCATCATGTGATGTGTGGTTGGTTTAATGTTTTTCCATTAAGATTTAAATGCTGCCAATGAGCAAATTATTAATCAAAATCTGAACTTGTCTTCTAATCTGTCTTAACATTATTTGGTTAGAATTTTCTTATTATGTGATGTGTGGTAGGTTTAATGTTTTTCCATTAACATTTAAATGCCACCAATGAGCAAATTATTAATCAAAATCTGATCTACATAAAAGAATAATCAGTGCTTTTGTTCATCATGAGTTGGAATCTTTTTGTGCTTGTGTTCGTCACGAGTTGGAAGCAAAAGAAGGTTTGGCCATAATTCAGTGTTGCTAAATGCGTCCAACCGCATTAATATCTAGAACTAAATGCCATTATGGTCTCATATGGTTTGGTGCATACGGGAACTGTTTCTGCAGGGACATTACCATGTCCTTTCCGAGCTTTGTCGTGCACTCAGAAGTCAGTGATGATCCAGACATGACTTAATATGATAACATCCACTGCCACAAAGGTTCCAATCCAGACCACTGCATATCAAATGTAGATCCTGATCAGAAACTGCTTCAAGAGGTGGCTTCTGTGTTAGATGATGATGCTGCTATCTGCAAACCACCTCCTGCCAAAGTAATGCTGAACCTTGTGCATTTACAGAGCCTTGGGAGCTAATGTTTGTTAATATTCATGTATCTTCTTAACTTGTGGGTATCTCCTAGAGTCCAATATTAGCTTCATGAACTCTGGCCTCTTGTCATGTGCATACTAAGTGTTGCTTAATAGTGAGTGATTGTTTGTTCATTGCGAATAAAAAATATTTGTTCAAAGTTATTTAATATTATTAGTGTTGTGATCGCCGATTAGGTGATGGAATATATCTTTCGAATGCTCTTATAACATGGCATGTCTAATAGATATTTATTGGGCTCTACATGTTGAATATTGATGGATTAGAAATAATAATTATATATTTTTTTGAGTAATAAATTTTTTAATTAAAAAATAAAAAATCATCGATGATTCATCCATTTTTATCATTTTGATGATGTGGTTGCTCTTCAAATTGTCACCTTGGCCACATCCTTATTATTTGGCAAGGTGGATGGTGTATGTAATACACTTGTGTTCACATAATTTCTCATTCCCTAAAGAACCTTTCAAATACAAGTTCTCTTAATTCACACAACAAAATGAAAACTCTATACTCATATTTCACCTTTTTTTAATTAAGAATTGAAAACCTCATCAAATATGGGTCAAATCCTTCTACGAAATTTTATATGTTGGATCAACTTAGATGTTCGAGATTCAAAATCTAATCCAATAAATTTAAAGATATCAACTAGTCTTTCTACTAAGATCTTGACTATTAATAGTAACGTTTTGGATCGAATCCCGTCTTTTCACTTGTCTTTCAAAAATATATAAAAAAAAATTATCTTCATTAATTGTCACTGCATAAAACATATGATGGATGAACTTAGACCTAATCCGATTATGATTACTAAATCTTAGAAATGAGAACCGCATCACGTTGGACAAAACTAGGGGCTCATCACGTTCTATTTTCTTGGTTCATATCTCAATCTACATGCAAGATAAGGCATCATCCATCGATCTCGTCAATCTTATTCTAATTCAAAGTTTGCTCATTTGGATCACTCAATACGTCCATGGAAAGAAAAGATGTTAGGAACGATCACGTTGGTAAGGGATGTATATATATATATATATATATATATATATATATATATATATATAGAGAGAGAGAGAGAGAGAGAGAGAGAGAGAGAGAGAGTTGACACTCAACATAATAATTTGAACTTATGGTTATATTAATAGCCGACTGTCATGTATTGTACGTTCCTCTCCTATTTTCATGTAAAATACTGCTAAAATAAAAGTAGATATAAATAAATGAATAGTTATAGTGTTGTTTACCGGATAAAACTGTGCTTTCTTAAGGATCTCAACTATGTTCTTTACAAGACAAAAAAAAAAGGGAAAAGTACTTCGAAACTGCTGTGTTTGATGCATTCCAATTCTGCTCACTCGTGTCATCCATAAATTATCAATTTTATACCACTGTATATAAGCATAAAATTCATCCAAATATTTTATTAAAAAATATTATTAAAATATAAAATAAAATAATAATATATCTAAATTTATGATGTATGTCTTTCGATGTCATTCAGAAAGCTTTTATCTGATTTACGAGTATATCATCGTTGGATTCGAAAGCTATAGCAATATCAATCCATAAAAGAGAACTAGATTTGTCTTTACCTTTTTTTCCTATCATTTATAGGACATATTCATGTATCATTACTTATGTATGTATTCGTTTATTCGCATATTCAATTATTTATATTGAATTCTTAAAAAATCATGTCTTTTTATGGACGAGAGTAGAAGATAAATAATTTCATATCATTATATAAGGATTCATATAATAAGTGAACTTTTTTTTTATTGATCAGTAATCATAATCATAGTCATAATATATCTTATTTAATTAAATTATATAATGTTAATGCTAGAACAATTATAGATTCTAGTGTTAGACTTCTCCCTACGAAACGTGATCTAAGAAACTTCGACTTATACCACCTCCGACTTGATGCTGAGCTCGCCTGTTCGAGAAGTCCATGAGATCGTACTGCATTATTGCACTTAGAATAAGAGTAGCTGTTGATGATTTCAAAGTCCATTGTATTTAACCTGTTCTGGAGAAACGGATCAATGGAAAGCTCCTCTTCTCCATTTCGAATGAAATATATTTGTCTCTTACACATTAAAAATTGAATATAATTGTCTCTTACTCATCATGTTGAGAAAGATGGAAAGCTCTTCTCCCTTTTTAATGGAATATAATTGTCTCTTACTCATAATGTCGAGAAAGATTGAAAGCTTTCTCCATCTCGTTGCCATCTCTCCCTCCGACAACCTCTCGTGCCTCCCTCTCTCCCTCCACCACTATTCTCTATTTATTCACCTATTTTTCTTTCAACCATATCTCTTTCTACGTATTCTTTTTTTGTATTTTCTATTCGTTTATCTTCCTTGGATAATGTTCATATGGCTCAAGTAATTGAATTGCATATTCACCTTTTTTTTGCTTTATAAATATTATCACGTGTCATTAATGTGGATAAAGGTTTATATTCTTAATGTTATCTTATTCTATACCACCGAAGCTTTACTTTCATTCGTTGAGGACTATTCATTTTTCTATTATTTTGACATATACATATAATTTTAAAGAATTTTTCTAGTAACTATGCCTTAAAAATCTAACTAAAATTTATTATTTTGAAAAATAAAGAAAATTATCATCCTATTTTTCTCCTTTCACAATGGATTTTGTTAATGAGTGAAAGACAAGGAAAGAAACAAAAGATTAGAAGAAAACAAACCCAAGGAAGAAGAAGAATAAAGGACCATTGACAAAGGTGAAGAAGAAGAAGAGTAAGACAAAAGAGAGAGAGAGAGAGAGAGAGAGAGAGAGAGAGAGAGAAAGTGAAACAAAGAAAAGAAGTAAGCGACTAATCTTTGGTTTCATAGATTGATCAGAGGTTCCACGAGTGATGAAAGCTTGACTTGGTCAAAAACTCATATAATTCTGATAACTATGTGAATAAATGATAGGTGGCACTCAAAACGATGACCGAGATTGAGTTGGGTCGAACAATTATAAGCTAATAATGTGTGCTCAATCGATACTCTAATAATGGCTTATTGTAATCACCGAGGGGCAATTTTATACATTATCGTTGAATCACATCGGAGTCCAAAGCGATTAGGTGGAGTGAATCCAAGATGTTGTTGATGGAGAGATTTAGAAGCTAAACAAAGAAAGAGACAGAGAAAGGACGAAAGGTCTTGCTCGCGAGCTTGCTTGTGAATCATGCTCATTTTCAACTACTCATTCACCTTTATATCCATATCAAATCTATTATTTGATGTCTAACATGATCACAATCATTAATCATAATACATTATATAAACCCCATTATTATTTGTGATTCCGTCAACTTTGTTTAGCTATTTCTAAACATGATTATTGTTATTAAAATCATAAAAAAATAATATACTAAAATAATTATTAATATCGATATATATATTAAATTTTATGTAAAACTTTGATGAGGCCTACACCAAATTGGATATTAAGTAATAAATGTAAATTGAAAGTGAGAGCTTAAGGTTTTTTATATTTTAAATAAGAATTCAACAAATTTATATTAATTATTACCATCCTTAATATAAATATTTTTAATCAGTAAGTTTGTGAAATTTGATCTCAAAACCTTCAATTCTTCATAAGATATTTATTGATACACAATCCATATATTAAAGTTTATACGTTTTATTTATTTATTTATTACATTTTTTATGCATGGCATTGTAAAATAAAAGATTTTTTTTGAAAAAAACCCTCATTTTCAGATATTTTTAGTTAATGCCTTATTTTTACAAATTTTATATAACGATTTTTTTTTCTAAAAGATGATATTACTCTGTTGCTCTCCGCCTCTCGTCCATCGCCTTCACCTTCTCTCCCCACTTTCTCGTTTTTGCTCTTGTGACTTTCATTTATGACTTTCTTCACCAAAGCCGATGATGAGGATGACAAGCAATCCTCGTCCTCGTCTATGGCCTTATTTGTAAAGATCAACGACATGTGCAATAGGTTGAGCAGGAGAGTCTTAGTGATTGGAACAACGAGCAAGATTGATCCCGACTGATATCTCAACAACAATAAATAAGAACGAAAATAATGGAGTAATGAAGCAGACCCAAGAGGGAGGCGGCTTGATAGGATTAAGGTCAAGGTGATTTTTTTGAAGAGATTTGTTAGGAGAAAAAATAAAATAAAATAAAATACGCTTTAAGAGAATTTTTTTAAAAAAATTTGCATTAGTGAATTTTTTTTTAAATTTTTTAAAATAAGTGAGTTATTTTTGGAAAATTATCCTTTAAAAATGTAATTAATTAAAAATTAAGGGCAGAGGATTCTACGACTTGTCGTCGCCGTCGTCGTTGTTATTTATAGAGAGAACCGAGAGAGTGGCGAAGCCAAGCAGTGGTGCACGAGAAGCCCAAGAAGATCCCCATTTCTGGGACTCCCGCTCCGTCCAACCGCTCCCGGAAGACCTCCGAGTCTTCTTTCGACGGCCCCGGAGACCGTCTTCTCACAGGTTGAGACCATTGCTCTCTTCGTTGTCAATCTCGCTCGATTCGATACGGTTCCTCTTGATTCTTCTTCTTCGGTTTCTTTTCCTTTCGATTTCTCCATGGTTTTCTCTTTTCCTTGATTTTCTTGTTTAGCCTCTGATGTCAATGTTAAGCGGTGTTTCCAAGGAAGCTTTTTTCTTCTTCCTTCGTTTTCTGAGGAAACGCATACCAGACACGAGCCCTTAGCTCCAGGCTTATTGGGGGTGCGTCAAAAACTGATCCTTTTGGCATTTAGGCTAATTTTTCGAACATGATTCGGATGGGGTCAGGTTACCTAGTTCATGTGGCCTATGGTGATCCTGATATCGCAGTTCTAGCTGTGTATGGATCAATCCCATGCATGAACAAGTTTGAGATTCCCAATGAAATGAAACATCACATTGTCTTTCTATCTCGTATCGGTATTCGTTCTGCTAAAGTTCTAAACTTTGCAGCTTCTGTCAATTTTGCCTTTCATGATATAATTTTGATTTCCTTCTCCTTCTCTTTTGGTATATGAACGTACAAGCAAATTTTCGGCACACAGAAGCAATTGAAAGGAAGATAATTATCTCAAAGCTGACTTTGATATGATCATTCATTTCATCTGATACGTGTGATTATATAATCTTTCACAAAATACGGTTTTGTGCTTGAATTTTCTGACCAGTTCAGATCACACAAGTCCTTTAGCTGAAGCAACTTGACTTCTTAGTCTTGTGTTCCATCAATTTTAATTTCTTTTGATTAACACTCATCTTTCCACTTTATGTCGATCTATGGTAATTTGATTCTGTTTCTGTATGTTGCATCTAATTGGATTTTCTCCACTCGAGTCTCAGGTGCTTATCTGAAGCAAGACATTATAATTAAACTTAGTTGCTTCTGCTTGCTGAGGTTCGATGGGTTGTGTGTCTTCTAAGCATGTTGTCAAACACCCACCTGGGTACGAAGATCCCATTATACTTGCTTCTGAAACAGCTTGTAAGTATCTACCATTTCTCTTTTTCTCCTTTTGTTTTTCCCTAAAACTTTCTGTCATTTATCATGGTTGTGTAATATTTCACACTAACATTCTAATAATTCCCAGACATTGCTGTTGTGTATTTTTATGATGTGCCATTACAAGATGTTGTTTGCCTTCTCATCCATTATAGCATTTTGAAGATACTGGAACAAAACCCATGGACTCAGTTACATTTTTTTATTCAAAACTTCACTTTTGATACATGTTGATGTTCTTGAATTTTCTTGGCCAATAGCAGCCCACTTGACGTTTTGCTTATACTTGTATCAAATGTTCCAGTATTTTATTATGTGCTCGAATTTCTTATCAGTTACAAGTGCAGCATATACGATTTATTAAGAGCTTATGGTATCTTGACCAAGGTTTGCCTTCTCGGGTACCGGACCCACTTTGGCAATCTGTTTGAATAGTACATACCAGTTTGTACCAATGTATCAGCACATGGTATGCCAGTGCTTATCGGTGTTTCGATGTGGAAGAGAAAGAGGTTGAAGAGGGTGGGCCGATGAAGGAATAGAGGAAGAAGGAGAAAGGAAGAAGAAGAAGAAGTGTAGTGATACTTGGGAAGCAGCAGTAGCATTGAAGGGAAGCAGCAACATTACAGCTGCAAAGAGGCAGTGCTGCTGCAGCGGCGAAGCGACGAAGAGGTAGTGCCACTGCAACAACGAAGCGGAAAATAAGTAGCACCGGTACAGCATCGCAGCGGCGAAGCGGAAAATAAGTAGCACCGGTACAGCATCGCAGTGGCAAAGCGATGAAGAGGCAGCGCTACGGCTTTGTACTCAAGAAGAGCCCTGATCCGTTTTTTTTTTTAATGCTGAAATGGATTGGACCCCACCACTTTTTGATTTTTTTATTATTTTAATTTGGACTGCCCGAAACGGGGTGGTCTGTGTATCGGTCCATGACCGGACCGATACGTATCGCTCGTACCATACCATTTCGGGCAGTACAGCAATTGTTGATGTTGATTATGTATGTGTTGCCAAAATGACCATCTCTTTGTATTGCATGGCAGTCACTGTACATGAAGTAGAAGCACTCTATGAACTATTTAAAAAGTTGAGCTTTTCAATAATCAAGGATGGACTTATCCACAAGGTATTTACTATGCTTAGCAATTGACCTACAACACAATACCTTATTTTCTTCGTTGCTTTTGTATATTTACTCTTAGATCATCTCATCGAGCAGGAAGAATTTCAGCTTGCTTTATTCAGGAACAGCAACAGGAAGAATCTCTTTGCCGACAGGGTCAGTATGATGGTTTATAATTGAAACTTGTTTACTCTAATTATCTATCCAAGGATTTTCTGTTAACAGTTGGCTTCTATTTATCTGATTGAATCTACTGTTTTATGATTTATCCTTCTTTTCTTTCCATTTTGTCACAAGGACATGATTGTTTTTTGTACTGACAAACTTAATGGAAGTACTTCTCAAAAATAAAGGTGATTCATAGTTGAAATATGATATGTCATATTTTAAATTTTTTGCAGGTGTTTGATTTGTTTGACATAAAAAACAATGGGGTTATTGAGTTTGGAGAATTTGTTCGATCACTTAGCATCTTTCACCCAAATACTCCCAAAGCTGAGAAAATTGCATGTACGAAATTCTTTATATCATGCCTTCTGGTAGTCTGGTCTTCAAAGTGAAATAGATCAGCTGGTGATAGTTCTCAAAATCAGATTTAGTCAGTCTACTTATTATTAGTAATTTCTTATTGATGCAATTTCAAATATAGCTTATGCCTCAATAATGTTCTTTTTTATCCCTGCAGTTGCATTTAAATTGTATGATTTAAGGCAAACAGGCTACATAGAGCGTGAGGAGGTGAGTGTCATTTCTTGTTTCTCTTAGATTCCATTTGTTATCATATGATATCGCAGAACACCTGGACAACTGGTATCTTTTTCTGTGTATCAAATTTTTAGATATTTCCATTTTGTTGGCAAAGATTGTGAAACATCACTAAGGTTTAGAACTCCTATAAGGTACCAAACAAAGAAGTAATCATAGAATATTGAAAAATGGTTAAAACTATATAAAAAACTGCATATTCTATGTGTTGTCTGTACAACATGCTCAAGTACCACTATGTTAAGTTTTCTGATTTTATCATTGTAGATGTTGTTTTTGCATAAAGAATAATATCTTACGTAGCATTATAATTGACACTCATATGCATGTAGGCCTAACCACGGTTCCAGTTACTGGAACCTCCCCAAAACCAAGAACCAGAACTGAACTGACAAGAGCCAGTTTCAGAATCGGAATCGATGGTTTTGGTTTGAACAACCAATTTTTTATTAATTTTAATTAAAAAAATTTAAATATAAAAAATTATAAATTTATTTTTGAATAATAAAAAAAATTAAGATTATGGAATTAGTGGTTCGAACCAGAATCGTAATCGCTAGCTTTGTTTTGGTTTTCCAAACCTAGGAACCAGAACCAAACCGCCCGGGGCCAATTCCGGTTCGATTTGGAATAGGCAAACCACTGGGCCAGTTCGGTTTCGGTTCGGTTCGGTTCGGTTCGGTTCAGTTCGGTTCTGGTTCTGGTTCAAACCGAATTGTGGTCAGGCCTATATTCATGTGCCTCTAAATTCTTCCTTAATCTGTCTGATTGATCTTGAGTTCCCCAACATAGCCTATTTTTTGTCTTAGAAGAAATATGCTGATGAAGTATCTAAAACTGTTTTTATTCATATAGTGGTACTTCCCATTTTTTAAAGAATTTGTTATAAAGGATTGTAAAAGATTTTCAGGCTAAAATTTTGGTGTCTCTCAAACAGAGACTACAGCATGATAATTCAGTAACATCTGAAAGTCTGATGATTTCCATAACTATCACAACTCAGACTACTTCTAATAGGTGCTTCTTAGACTAAGGCAGACACCAAACTGGATATGAATCAAGAAGTTTTAGAATTCTGCTTTACTATGTGGTCTTTGAGAAGGATACAACTTTGTGTATGGCATCATTGATCTGGTTCCTTCTACAGGATCATGTAAAGGGAGTAGGTCTGTTCTACGATCTCAAAACTGCATAATAAACAAGGTGGACAGTCCTACCTGAGCAAACGGTCCTTAAGTACCCACCATAGGCTATATTTTTCTTGGCTTTGTCTAATGAATGTCAGAGCTAGAACATAAGTTGATTATCACAAACTCCAGCAATTTGTTATGCAAGGTTTTCAATTGAGTACTGGCCCCATGCCAGTCCATGGTTGGATCAGTATGGCTCTGGTCCATTCCTACATGCTGACATAGTTCATAGACTTAACTGGTTTTGCTTAGGTTGTGTGCACTCCTATCACACCTGCTCACAAAAGATCAATTTTTCCATAACCTCAAACAGTCCCCTGAAGATCTGCATACAAAGAAAATGGTTTAGTGATGAGCAAATGTCGGGCAAACTGCCACCGCACTCCATCAAGGTGTGATTGAGTATCACATAAGCGTAACTCAACAAATAATTAGCAATTGAAAATTCACAAACTTTGCTTGTTTGGGATGATCACGAGACAAAGGGTCCAAGGCTAGCCTGTCGCTCGCAAAGTCCCCACTCACAAGTGCATGACTACAAGGCCATGAAACAATCAAATCCTGAACACCACACAAAGCTCCATTCAGCCTTGTGTCATCTAAGGCTTTGGTTTTAAGGTGCTTTGATGACCGATGAATTTTCTTCCACATGCCGAGATGTTTTTGCAGCTAAAGGTAGTTTTGCCTCCGCATGATGATCACCCATGAACACCGCTTATAAGATGAAACGACCATATGACTTAACAAAAATATGGCTACCAAGACTTCTACAAGCTTTGTTACATGTTGTTTAAACCATGCACAAACCGAAAAGATTGATGGCTATGCAGACAAGACTTTGCACATTGTGAGTGTGCTCAAATGGTCCGGGACAACATGGTACCCTAGGACATACCACGAAAAAGTACAAATGAAAAGGTGGGGTGGGGTGGGGGTGGGAGGGGTTGGGTTGGGGTGGTGTGGGATAGAGATGAGAAGAAGAAGAGGAGGACAAGGTATCAGTAGTGGCGGCGAAGGAGCAAGAGGAGGAGGAAGGAGAGGAATACAAGAAGGCCGAGGAGAACCAGAAGCAACTAGTAAAGGCCGAAAGTAGTTGGCAGTGCAATAAGCGATGGTGCATACCCAGTTTACATGGCTTACCAAATGATAATCTCCGTTTTGGAAGTGGACCCTCCAGTTTAGGGTGGTCCATCTGCCAATAACCTAGGAGACCGATTCTTAGAACTATGTTGATATATAAGCATTGTAACAATGGCTTTTGAAATGTGGCAAGATGAGTTGAGTTGATTCCATAATTGCAATATAAGTTCCATCACTTGAAGAGCCAATTTATGCCATTCTACTACATACTTTATATACCTTAGATTTTGCATTTATTGGCTTACCCTATTTTAGGAGTAATGTGTAATGCTTGTTTGTTGGACTATGCCTTGTATACTGAGAATAAACCTGTATGGATAATTTATTTTGAATGTTGTCATGCTTTATCTCATTTGAGAATAATATTCTTCTTTTTGGTTGATTTTAACAGTTGAAGGAGATGGTATTGGCTCTTCTCGATGAATCTGATGTGTTTCTTTCCAATGATATTGTTGAGACAATCGTGGGTAATGTAAGATTGAAACTTCTTAATGAAGATAGTTTCATATTTATTACATCATTTATTGTTGTAACTTCCTCTGTCAAAGTCTATTCTTATTTCCATCTCTTGTAGACTTTTGTTCAGGCAGATCTAAATGGCGATGGGAAGATAGATCTAGATGAATGGAGGGAATTTGTTAAAAAAAATCCATCCTTGATCAGAAATATGACTCTTCCATACTTGAAGTAAGTCTTAAACTGAAGTTTCGCACTTTCAGCATCTATTGTCTTCTTATCTGTCTTAACATTATTTTGGTTAGAATTTTCTGATTATGTCATGTATGGTAGGTTTAATGTTCCATTAAGATTTAAATGTTGTCAATAAGCAAATTATTAATCAAAATCTCATATACATGAAAGAATAATTGGTGCTTTTGTTCATCCTGGGTTGGACTCTTTTTGTTGGCTTGTGATGAAGCTACTAGATATTGTAGGTTCATTATCCCATCTCTTGGATGAATTCCAAACATTTTCCTCTTTTGCTGTAATCAAAAAGTCTCTAGGCATATTTGGTAGTGTGATCATTTCCCTACATCTGGATAATGGAGCCAGTGGACTTTAAGCAGCATATTATAAGGCATGACCAAGTAAGAGCTACTCCTGCAAGCATTTTAGGATGTCCAGTTTGAAGTAGTTGATTAAAAAAAAAGAGCTGTTGTCTATATTATTTTTTCAGGAATTGAATCAAATTATAATATCATATAGATCCTAATATAAAGAAGTACAATTAGCCACCGCAATGTTATCTACCAAGAAAACAACATTGTACAACAGAACAAGAGATGCAGCTAAAGAGTGCTGAATAATGATGGAAATAATTTAATCGTAGTTGGTAAATCTGTACTATTGCTAACAGCTGCTGCAGGCCTTGCAACAGATTTAAAAATAACAGAGGACAGAGATCATAAATAAAAGTTTGTGGTGAGTGGAATCTATTAACAGCAAAATATTGAGTTAAGAAAAGGTGAATATTAAGAACAAAATGAAAATGGAATAGAGAAAATACAAAGAGTGCAAAGAAGAAATGGCAAGGAAGATAAGAGGTAGCAAGACAACAGCTGAGAAGTATGTGGTTTATCAAAACTAATACATGTTTGGAAATTAAACCATTGGGTCTAGGATCCCTGATCTCCCTATCTAACCAAGAACTAAAAAAACATGGTCTAAGACCACCAGCCTTTCTTGGGAATTCTGAAGCAAGTCATTTGATCATTCTACACTGATGTGAACGGCAACAGCCATCTTACACATAATATTTTAGTGATTCCTTACCACCTCGGATACTATAACTGTTCATGGTAACTTATACTTCTGAATTTCAAACAAGAACCTGTTGAAAGAATATTTAAGTGACAAAATTTAAGCCATATTCACCCAAAAAATGACTGGGTAAAAGCCTTATTCAGATTTTTCTCTAGGAATTATGCTTGACCAATTTGTTGCGACATGGCATTTCATAATGTTGTTAGAAAGCCTGTGTAGGCCTTGTGCATCTTTATTGATGATGTGGTCTCATCAGAAACCTTGGTCGATCGTATGACCAGGGATGGGCCCTGCACGACTTTGCTCTTTCGAGGTGGATTCTGAGGTTGCATCTTGACATGACTGACTTTAAACTCACCAACCGATCAACTGCATCTCTTCCTCGAGTCCTCTGTGACCATCATCTTTATATATGCTTGACTTTCCTGTTCTAAGAATGTCTAATGCAATTAAAAATAAGAACAAGAATCAATTAGTTATAGTTCAATTTTAACGCACATATCTATTAGCAAAAAACGGTTTTCCCTAATTCATTGTTGCTAAATGTGTCCAACCACCTTAATATCTAAAATGATATGCCATTTCGATCTCATTTGTGTTGGCGCATATGGGAATTGTTTCTGCAGGGACATAAGCATGGCCTTTCCGAGCTTTGTCATGCACTCAGAAGGCAGTGATGATCCAGACACGACTTAGTATGATAGCATCCACTATCACAAAGGTTCCAATCCAGACCACTGCATATCAAATGTAGATCCTGACCAGAAACTGCTTCAAGAGGTGGGTTCTGTGTAAGATGATGATGCTTTTTTCTGCAAACCACCTTCTGCCAAAGTAATGCTGAACCTTATGCATTTTAGCCTTGGGAGTTGATGTTTGTTATTTTTCATGTATCTCCTGGAGGCCAATATTAGCTTCATGAACTCTGGCCTCTTGTCATGTACATACAAAGTGTTGCTTAATAGTGATATAGTTTGAGTGTGGCTAAGAATAATATGAAGATTGTGCATGGATTTGAACACTCCTCCCACTTTTTGTGAAGACGTTATATTAATATGTACTCATCATCTATCATCAGCTTGCACATTAATTAGGTTTCGTATATAACTACATAAAATGATCGTTTATGAGATAATAATTAGCATCCAATAGTTAAATGAACCATCTGGCATTATAAATAAGTTCAAATCTCCTGGCAGATTTGATGTTCCATTAGTCCAAAATAAACCAACTTAATTCTCTTCTTCTTACATCCAAAACCAGCTTTGAAAACTGCATGCTTCAAAATTTAATTATGGAGGTGAGAGGGACTACCTTCGAAGAACATAAGCAAATGATCTGTTAAATGTGCAGAACGATGATAATTCTAGCAAGTCTTAAATGTGTAGGCAACAACGAGAAGGTAATCCTAACAAATCTTCCACGTCTCAAGTGGAAGAACTCGAGTGTAGAAAATTTCTTCAGCTTATGGCATTTGAAGTGAAGCTTCAAAAAAGAAATTGGAAATGAATAGATCCATCGATTTTATCCTTTTCTTTTATTTTTTTCCCCATAATCTCTTATTTCATCGCTCCATGTCGTCCTTTAAGGTGAAAGAAGAAGATGACAAGAGGAGGAGAAAATGAAAGAAGAAGAAGAAAGTATTTATTTTCATTTTCAAATGAAAGATTTAAAAATATTAATATTTTTAAATTATTCTTTTACAATCGTACATAAATATTCTATTCTTCTTTCTTCTCTTCTTCCTTTGCAATCGTAACGTCAAGGGAAGGCAAGTAGCATCATGATGACAAGCCATCTCGATAGCAACAATGACGATGACAATGTCAATAGGGAGTGAGATAAAAAAAAAAAAATAGAGAGAAAGAGAGATTATGGAGAGACAAACAAAAGATAAAATCAGTAATACAAAAATTATAAATAATAAAATAATTCTTTTAAGAGACAGTCGATAGTAAGGAATTGTGAATAATAAAATGCTTCTAAAAAAAATATAATTAATGAATCAAGTAAAAAGGTGGTTTCCGATTTAATTGGCCCGAGTGATTGGTCCAATCTGATTTTAAGATAGAACATCAACCTTTGTCCTTTTTGATGAACCGATCCATCGATTTAAACTACTCCATGAAGTGAACCGGCCAAATTCCTCAATTACAGTATGTTTGAATAGATTTGCAATATAAGTAGAATACATTGTAAACTTATCAAACACACGCTAACTCATGAAAATCCATGTTTAGTTGTTCTTATTCCCAATTCAATAAAAATACTTATTTAAAATTTTATTTTGTACATAAGCTAGTATCTATTAAATTCGGCTTATAACGTGTTAAAAAATATTAAGTTTATTCAAAAATACCATAAAAAAATTTTCTATTTGGTTATTCTTATATTTTTATATAACTAATAAGAATGTTTATTTGATTTTTTTTGTATTAGTTGATTATATATATATATATATTATTTGAATAAGCTTATAATATCTCCATGAGGTTGCTAGTATAAATATTTTTTTGACATTTAGACTAATATAAATATCTTTTTATAATATATTTCAGGGATTATGACAAATAGGCTATGCTTTGAAAAAAGAACAGGAAAAGATCAACAAGAGAAATGTTTTTGGTAATTGGATAAAAAATTAACCTATAATTATCGCTACGCAAGGAGTGAAAACACATTAAAAATATGATTTATTATTTAACTTATTTTTTTTTTTTTTTTGATGAATTCAATGAAAGGAATATATGAGAAGAATCTTAATATTTAGACATATATGAATATTTATCAAGCTCGCTATTTACAGACTTCAAAACGATACGTAGAATGGCGTTATAGAAACCGTCTCATCCACATGTAACGAAGTATTCTCACAACACAGATCAGTAGTATCAAAAGCCGACTTCGTCATCTTTGGGAAGGAGAACGCCATGCGTCCCGGCGACGTAGAGGTGGTGGTGAGCGAACCCTGCGAGGCCACTTCCGACGAGGGGCCCCAGCCAATACACCCAGTGATTGGTCCAGTCCCAGTTGGCCAGCGCCGGCCCGAATGACCTCGCCGGATTCATCGACGCGCCGGAGAAGGCCCCGCCGGCCAAGGAGTTGGCGCCGACGGTGAGGCCGATGAGGAGGGGAGCGGAGCCGGCGATTGCGCCCTTCTTGGGGTCCATGATCAAGGCGTAGACGGCGAAGACCATGGAGAAGGTGAAGACGGCCTCCATGATCACGCCTTGGAGCGGATCCATTCCTGCAGCAAGTGCATGAACTGGGAGTACATCCTGCATCAAGATTAGTGCTGTAATGTATTGAAAATAAATATTTATTAAATTATATTTGAGATTTTAATTTGCTGTTTTTATTAACATATTTTAATTCGAAATTGGAAAGCAGAACATCAAATCAAATCAAACCCTTCTCCTCTATGCTTGTTTGAAATATACTCTTTGGATTCATATAATGTTCAACTACACACCTTTCATGCTTCGAATGAAGCAATTACGTATGCAAGGAGTGCATCCTTCGTCACCAAGAAAGGAGATATATAGCAACGATCGGATTCGATTCTGGCCAGCTGATTACCAAGAAAGGAGGAATGAAGAAGGGGAAGTGATAAGGGAAGCGTGCTCGAGCTTACCAGTCCTGCAGCAACGTACTTGAGGAGAAGGCAGGCCATGGAGGAGCCCAATAGCTGGGCGATCACGTAGAGGACGCAGCGGACGACGGTGACGTAGCCGCCGGTCGCAAACCCGATGGTGACGGCGGGGTTCAGGTGGCCGGCCGAGACATCGAGGCCAACCGCTGTAATCACCGCCACCAGCATCGCATGAGCTGCTGCCGGGGCCGCCACCACCCACATGATCCGGTCCTCGCCTCCTGCGACCTCCTCTGCAACCACCACCACCACCGCCGTCGCCATCACCACCATGCACACATAACAGGCTCAGAAATGGAAAGCTGGGTTAATTACCTGCAGTCATGGCGGCGCCGACCCCGGCGAAGACAAAGAGGAAGGTGAGGAGTAGCTCGGTCAAGACCGAACGGACAAAGTCCGGCTCAACCGCCTCGTTTCTGCTGCCTAACGTTATCTTTCTCATTTCCTGAGATGTAGTAGTATTCTTTTGTTGCTTCTCAGGGTTGAAGTGACTATATACATGTAGAGAGAGAGAGAGAGAGAGAGAGAGTTCATTTCACAATTTGATAGAGCCGTCCTATTATTGCTAGATAAAAATCATTATGTTAAATGAATTGCTCAAAGCTAATTAAGGAATAGGTAAAGAGGTCGATGGTTGACTTAGATTGCTCGACCAATTTGAGTCGATCTCGCTAAAAATCTTCAAATTCATTTGATATATTTGATGATATTTAATCTGAAGTTAATCTATACTAAGACCAATATCGAATGTTTTACACTAAGATTAACGTTAGGTTGGGTGAGATTTCGATATGATCTTCGATGTCTGGATATCTCTAATGCTTAAATTAGATTTCTGAAGTGGATTAAGCACAAGTGTAATGAGAAAATGCTTAAGTCAGTTTCCTTTATATATATATCGATCTTTTTGATATTTAAGAGAAATATTTCACATAACAAAAATTATTTAAAATTGAAGCTTAGCATAATCATCAATCGGCGATCGAGGACTTTTGACTTTTATATTAACTATAATGTCATCTGTCGAAATATGATTGGGCATAAATATTTTGCTTATCCAAGATAAACTTAACCCCTCACGTCCTCCAAAACATAAAGGAATTTAGATAAGCTTATGACTAATATGAAACTACTATCATTCATCGTCTCTTTTCTTTTTCCCTTCCTAATTTGAGATGACCCATCTCATGCATCATTTATGTGTCATGACTTTGGCACCAAGCTCAAGGGTCAGTTTCAGAATTCTAAATCTGGGAAAGCTTGAACTTTTAGAATTGAATGTAAGCTCAGCAAGGAGTTCCAATCGCAAGAAAGAAGCATATTTTGAGTCCATGCTTGATGAAGATGTTGATGAATAAGAGCATGAAAAAGGAGCACAAGTCTTAAAGCATCTTTTGCTCTCTCAGACCACACAAGAAATGGACCACAGGACATTGAAGGATTCAGATGTCGTTCAGCATCCAGTAGCCATTGATTCACAGACAAGTCATGTTGATGTGATTATAAAAGGCAAGATAACACTCCCATGGAAAATGGAGTATGAGACAGAAGGAGAGGGGATGAGACCCACCAACAAGACTTGGATTCCATCTTCTTCTTCTTCTTCTTCTTCTTCTTCTTCTTCTTCTTCTTTGATAGTACAGGAATGAGAATGAGGGAGATGATGCACCAAATTCCGACGATTACCGATTAGGAGGAGGAGAAGGAGAATAAAAAGAAAAAGATATTATATAGGAGTTAAAATAGTATTAAAATTATGTGATAAATTAAAAGCATTTTACAGATGAATATATTACGAATATTGAAAGTTCTATTTCTTTTATAAAATATATAATTATATTTAAGTTCATAGGTAGAAAAAAAATATGCTACAAGGATTCAGATAAGCTCTTGATTCTTGGTTTTCCTGTTTCTTTATTGTTGCCATCTGAGATATTTCAACCTTCAAGCCTTTTCAATCGATTCAGATGCACGTCTATTTTTCCCCATGAAAGGAGGGTGAGAAGAAGCACAGACAGGACTCCACATATGGGAGAGGGAGGAAGAGGATGAGGTGGTGTAACGTTAATCAATGCAACTTGAATGGACATGCAGAGGACATCCAACAAAAAAGGTCCATCACGTAATCTGCACTCGATGTCGTTCTCCTCCATCATATAACACATCTAACGCACATCACTCTCTTTCTATCGATCTAATCTGCAGTTATCAGAGGAACATACCAATCCGAAGTGTCCAATGCCTTGTCGTGCCCTTTCTGTGGAACCTCTCTCTCTCTCTCTCTCTCTCTCTGGATAGATCGACTATGGCTCTAATATCATAGTTGAAAATAATTGAATTTAAAATCATCGAAGAAATCAAATATATATAACTTGATTCTTTAGATTCTTAATTTTTATTTTTACCTTCACATCTAAATATTTTTTAACATTTATTTTTATCTTGCGTTTGATGATCATCAAACGCTACAATGCAATCAATCATTAACTTTTGATAAATAGAAGCACTTAAAAAGGTGTATGGATATATGGCTTCTAAGCTCTTTCAGCTTGTTGTCACTTTGCCTCACAATCACAATTTGTTTCATTGAATGTGGCATTCCCTATCTGTAACACTGACGTATAGCCTCACATCAATGTATCACCTTTTGGTTTTTCTCCCTCCACTGGATCAAAGACATTGTTGTTGGGATTGAGATAGTGAATGGTATCAGCATGCTATTGGCTCTTCCTAAGTCATGCTTTCATGTCACCTGCATGGGTTTTGTTCCCCATCCATCATGTAGTACTATTCTATTGGAGTAAATCTTCTAGTAACCCTTGTTGCATCATAAAGATGTGTCAGTGTCTTACTGGCTAAAAGTGAGGGGAAATTATTACATCACTGAAGATTATGGATGCAATGAAAATATATTGCAAGGACAATTTCTTTAGATGAAGATAACAATGGGTTCAATGAAAATATATTACATGGTGTTTTACTATTTTCCATAAATGTAATTATTTTAGTTTTCTCTGATTCATGGTAAAGGCCTGTCTGAGTAACAAAGACAGTTTGTATTAATGTTTTAAATGATATATAGCAAAGTTTTTAGTGCATATTCTTATCGTAAATTTTCGTAGCACATAAAAAAGATTAAAAGTACCTAAAAATAATATTATTCATGAAACCTTAATATAAGGTGTATGCATATGTATATGGAACTAGAGATTAAAAAAAAAAGTGGAATAAAAGTCCAACAGATTGTTTTTTTTTTTAAGTAAAAAAAATAAATTTTATTTAATTCCTAAAGGTTGTGCAGTAAGTAAAGCATGAGTTTGATTAATAATTCTAGACTGATTCAATCCAAGGCCTTTTATTTTTTTTTCTTCTTCTCTTGGATGAATCTAAGGAGGAAGGAAACTCACTAATAAGGTTATAGTACTCTCATCTAAGAAGAAGAAGAAGTATCCACTCCAGTCTGGATTGAACCTCTGCACACCTGTATATGCTTATCAGAGACTCGGAGGTCAGTCCCAGGATGGATGTCATCTCAATCATCACTAATCGTCATTAAGGATGGATCCTTTGACCAATGTGGAATTGTCCAATCTAACATAAAGTAACTTTGGGAGAAAGTGACTTTGGCTGTGAGCTCTGTCTTGGCTCTTCACCACTAAATAAGATCTTTGAAGATTCCTGTGATCTTCTTCAACCCATGGCATTTTGAGTTCCTTTTACCTAACAAGTTTATTCATAATTTTCAGCTGTCAGAAATCAAGTTGGAACAACCTGCAAATTTGTTCGTAATTAGTTTGGGATGATGCCTTTTCCAACACTTCAATCTGTTCCCTATTGAATTCTTCCTTTGCTGCACTAGCTGTGGGTGAATGAACTTGTTTTTTTCTTTTTTGCTTGTGTCATTTGGAATTGCTGTATGGAGAAAATTTTCATAGTTGAATGTGCCTGAAGAGGTATTGGATCAATTCTGATCCCCCACCATTTCCTTGATAAATCATGAGCTCTTAAGAGTAAGAAAGTAGCCCTAAACTGACAATTTTCTTCCACCAAGAAGTTAAAAGCTTCCTTTTTCAGTTTGAACTACAGAAAGAAATAACATTAAGAACAAACACACTGAAGCAAAAGGCAAGGTTGCTTAAACAATCAAGTTTTTTGAAGGATCATATCCTCAAGTTCTTATTCATGGAAAGAATCCTAAACAATTATCTTTTATGTAAATGTAGGAATTGTCTTTTTTCAGTTTTAACAATAGGAAGAAATGACATTAAGAACAAGCATACTGAGGCAAAAAAAGTCAAGTTGCTTGAGAGATAAGAAATCCAAGTATAGAAAAACTTCCAAATGAATAAAAGAACCCTTCGAAATTAAATGTTGGTTGTTCTATTCCTAAGCATCTCAAGTTTTTGATCTGAGGTAGTGTTTGGAAAAAATAAGCTTCATACACTTCTAGTAGCTTTCTCTAGTATTTATTTATTTTTATTTTTATTTTCTAGTAAAATTTTTGTGGTCTTGTACTAATATGCTAATTGACTTACCTCTTTTAACTATAATATTTTTAAATCTTCTTAATACATGTGAATGATTTATTCTTATTTTCATACAAGTATCTTAACTTTTTTTCTTAAAAGCATGAGTTTTTTTATATGTTAATTTTTAACTATATTAGATCGATATTGCTCATTCAACAATCGTTTATATAAAATTTTCCTTATGATATGAAAGATAATAAGGGCCACAATATCTCATGAGTCTCTCTTTATATTATTCACTCAAATCTTATTTTATAAAAATATTTACAATTGAAAAATCTCTCACAGAAAGGACCAACCTATTTCCCTAATTGACGTTAAAGAGATATTGATCCTCGAACTAATATTTTTGGGGATAAGGTAATTATGATGGTTTTAGTTGATATAAGTTAAGCTTCAAAGACTATTTATAAGAGGTATAAGATCACAATATAGGAATATTTGTAAGGATAATTATATATTACCCCCTGTAGTTAGATCTCTCTGATATCTCGATTTCTAGACTTCAAAAGTTTACACTAGAATCCTTATAATTATGAAAGTGAAACATTTATATCCATTTACCTTAGCATCTTACCGATAGAAGCACGAAAATGATAGGCAAAAAGATAATTTTAACATCTCAGTTACGTTTTCGATGGTAGCAGACGGCGATGTAGCTAAGATCACGGGTGGCTATTGTGGATAAGAAAAGAGAATGATAGCAAGAGACAAGGCGACAACGCAAATGTTGATGCTCTGCATTTGCATTAGTGCAAATGCTGAGCGGCATTGATTCGGATGCAAAACATCAACATCTATGTCATCACTTCATCTTTTGTCGTTGTTCCCCTTTCTCATCTACAATAGCCACTCCCAACCCTTAGTGCATCATCATTAGTTATAAAACATAATTTATATTTTTTTCTCTTTTTTTCTTACTTCTATCAATAAAACTAACTACATTAAGATAAATTGAGATAGATATTTCACTTTCATAAATTATAATATAAAATTTTTAAATCTAATGATCGGGATGCTAAAGTGATCTAATTATATGGGTATAATATGTAATTAGCTCAATATTTGTACGGAAAAAATAATACTCTCCTCTGAAATAAATAACTAGTATGTTTTCGCACCCCGCAGTGGTTACCCGCTGTAGTACCTGACGTACGATAAAAAATCATCTGCGGCCCACTTGCGGTCCCACTCGGAGCATTTGATATCCGCCCAAATAGCCGGCTTCTCTCGCACGCACGCTGCACCGAAGCTGTGGTGGAAGACATGGGACTAAACGCATCGAAGAGGGTGGAGCGAGCGCTGACCTCGTCGCCGGAGTTCGACGCCGCCTGCGAGGCGGTCTACAATCGGTCCCGCGCCGAGGCGCAGCACGCCTTCCCGGGCGTCCGCCGCTATCAGCTCCTCGACGCCGCCGCCCACCTCCACGCCGAGCTCGGGGCCCTCCCCCTCGTGCGCCGCTGGGTTCCTGCGCCCCCCGGCCGCGCCCAGGTCGACGCGGCGTTCCGCAGGACCATCCAGGGCGGCACGGAGGACCTCAACCCGACCGATTTCCGGGCGTTCGCCGCGGACCTCTTCCGGGACGCGGTAATGGCCGGCGCCGGAGGGGCGGTGGTCCGCCTCGTACCGATCGGGGCCGCTGGAATCGCCGGCGTCGGGGTGGCGACCCGTGCTGGCGCGGAGGTGGTCGCCAGAGTGATGGGGGTGTACGCAGCCGGCGTGGCCGCTGCCGTCTACCTGAGCTTGTCCTGAGGTCAGGGTTAGGGTTGTAAATTTGGGGATACTCGGTGGCCATGGTTGAAGTCAGTGGCTGGCCTCACAAGATATGGACTTGGGAAGATACTGTGTCCAACGGGTGGCTGTAATATTATCCAATATAATGTACCTTTTTTTCTTTTCTTTTTTTTATAATATTATGCTGTTATCATTTAATTATTATTTATTTTGATCATCTTATCGATATAATTAGGGATTTGACTTAATTATCTTGATTGGATTTTCTAAGTAGTAAATACGTAATAGGCATCTTTATAACATAATGTTCCAACTACTTAAAATCAAGTATATGAATTTAATTAAAGACTGATATTCTTTAATTAAAGTTACTTGGATCTGTTCAAGAAGATTAATTTGTGATGGACAAGGTCATGTTCAAGCAAATGTTGGAAAGAGACCACTGGGGCTTTGACATCCAATAACACAATCAACAGCTGAGACCATTTAGCATCAGAATCATCCACAAACAGCAGTAATCACGAACCACCAACAGAAACGCATAACTGATGAACATTCGATGGGCTTCAGTAAATAAATTAATCTCACAAATATTACTATCTTACAAAACTCTCATTAATTGCATTCATGTCGATGTTTACCATTATAATGTTCCCGTTATTCTAAGATAACTGATACAGCCCAAACAAAATTAACAGCCGATACATTGCGCGCTAACAGTAAAGCAATGAGAGACCATGCAGCCCAACATAGTTAGGCACTGCAAGTTACAAGATGGGTTCTAATCTCTGGTTACTGTGATTTTTGTCTGGTTTTTTAGACATCTAGACTTTGATAAGCACCTGTTCGCTAGCCAAAATGTTATAGTGATTCCCAGTACATATAGATGAAAGAAGCAGGGTCATATTTCGCCCCGATAGCCTCCTGAACCAAAGTAGTCCCTTCTTGAACCTGCAATAGCCATAGATTTCTGATGCTCCAGTTTGGGGCAGTCTCGGATACGATGACCAAGCCCACCACAGTATGCACAACCTTTAACTCCACTAGCACTGGTAAGAGCATCACCATCTTCCATTGGGTCGTTGAGCTCTGCCAACACTGGCGGAATTCTTTGCTTTGCTTCTTGCAATAGGTGCTTCAAGTCAAGCAGTGTCGTCTCAGTTTGGTTCTTGTTTATAAATGTTGTTGCTATTCCTGTTTTACCGCATCTCCCAGTTCGGCCAATACGATGGACATAATTCTCAATTTCAGCAGGCATGTCGTAGTTAATCACATGCTGGATGTCGGGAAAATCAAGACCCTTGGAAGCAACATCAGTAGCAACCAACACATCCTTCTTGCCAGATTTAAAGGATGCAATAGCATATTCTCTTTCTTCTTGGTCCTTGCCACCATGAACTGCGACGGCTTCAACTCCCTTGAGAAGAAGATACTCATGGATGTCATCCACATCTGCTTTGTTCTCACAAAAAATCAAGACAGGGGGCGGTGTCTTTTGGAGGCATTCAAGAAGATATACGATTTTTGCTTCTTGCTTCACATACTCAACCTCTTGAATGACATCAAGGTTTGCTGCTCCAGCTCTTCCCACATTGACTGTAACAGGTTTCACCAGAGCACTTTTTGCAAAATTTTGGATCTTTTTGGGCATGGTGGCAGAGAAGAGTAAAGTTTGTCTTTGAGCCTTAAAATGGTCAAAGACCTCCCTTATGTCATCCTCAAAGCCCAAGTCTACCAACCTATCAGCCTCATCCAATGTCAAGTACCTGTAACAAAAATTGTGAGATCATATAGGTGAAAGACAGATGGCTGAGTTTTCCTACATGATATGAAATAAACCTTGATGTTCCTTTTCTGGTTCATGATGTTATAGTATATAGAAAAGAAAGCAGAACAATAGACCTTTAAAATTCTTTTTCTTTTCTTTGTGAAATATTTTAGGGGGTGGGGCAGCGGAGGTAGTGGTTGAGTGGTGCAATTGTTCTTATAATATATGGGCACCAATCCTTGCACATATGCTAGATGAATTCACAAATAGCTAATCACAGTTAGATCTTTTAGCGCATGCAAGGAACAGCTAACAATTTTTGCTGAAAATATCATTAGTTATACCAAGTTCATTGGATATGGTAGCCTAACATGACACACTTGCAAAACTTAGGGATGTTTGCTTCCAAAATTTTTTCCATTTTCCACTATAAATTGATGTAATGAAGCTAGAAAGTTAAAAAAAAAAAAAATCACTTTCTAGATAATGCAACTTTTTCTGAAACTCCACCTTTTCATTTTCTAATAAGATTCATAAACTACTAAAGTAGCTTTTTAGTATTTCAAAGCATCACATGTAAGTAGTTGAGAAGTATCTTCGCTCTTAACCATAACCACAGAGGTCAACATCATTATTGCTACTATCTTTGTCATCATTTAAAGATAAGGCTTCGTACATTGACACTTCCCAGAACCCATATTGGCGGTAGCCTCGTGCACTGGGTACACTATTTTATCTTCATCACTACCATCACCTTTTGTTATTATCATAGGTCATCACCACTGCTGCCACCATAGTCACTGCCACTCCCATCATGGTTGTCATTATTGCAACCATCATAAGAAGAGCTGAGGGATGAGAAAGAGATGTATTTTTCAAGTTTTGAACCAGCAACTTATCTTTTTAAACTTTCCATGTAGATATAAATTAGAAAAACAAAAATATAAGATAGAAACAAAGAAAATGATTTTTGAAGTAAAGAACACCCTTCATGTTCCAGTCAGAGATGAAGAAGAATCTCTGTCATGCTACAGTATTTTTAATCTTATTTCAGTTAATGTAGCTCTTCCTTTAGTTAGTCTCCAGATAATGAATAATTTCTCTTTTTATTTATTTACTTTCTTTGTAATCCGTGAATGAAAATCTTTAGTGAAGATGCTGGAGAACATACCACAATTTCACAGGGAACAATTTACTACACTATGACAAGGGATTCTATGAGATTGTGAAATACAAAGCAAAAAGGGAGGCTTACCATCTATTTAGTGTGTGCAGGTGGACGACTGTTAGGAAATGATGACTAATGTACTACTGATGGAAAATGAAATAAAGATCCATCCAATCGACTTCTACATGTACTGGACTCGTACTGGACTCTTTGTTTTGAGACGGTAAGAAGAAGTTCAAAAAATTAAAAAAAGAGAAGTTTGTAGTTTAATCTAAGCAAAATAAACTACAAAGGATATCAAGACAAGTTAAAGTATCTGATCAATTAGGTTATTAATATTTGTCAAAAAAAAATAAAATTGATAAAGTTTGACAAGGTGGACCAAGCTGATCAGTTAAAGTTTAAAGAGTAACCATACACAACAACATCGATAACAAAAACTTCATTGCCACAATCATAGAACTGTTGATTGGTTAGAATAACTCTAACATGAAAAAAAAATTAATTACCAAACAATTCAAAAATAGCAAAAGAATAAAACTATTCAGCCAAAAGCTCTGTTCATTGAAAGAAATTACATGAAGTTACAGAGCAAGAAGGTTAATATAAAGGAGAGTGAATACCATGTTGACAAAATAAATGCAGGATCACTTCCTACAACATTTGGTAAGGAATCAAAACTTGCTTGTGCATGAATATTGTTGAATATCTTTTAATAGCCAATCCCAAACCTAGGAAAAGGATAGATCAGGAGATTGTTGACAAGAAAACCATTATATTAACACATAAATGCAATAAAAATTAACAGTCATCGTTCTGCAAGATTAAAATAGGAACTTCACCCGAGTCCATATGATTAGACTAGCCTAGTGATTAAAAAAAAAAGTACTTCTATAATTTGTTAGCTCCTGGTTTAACTAAAATGTTGCCCTTGACAGATCGATAATGTGAAACAATCGATGTAGCCAACCCCAAATAGTTAAGAACATATGAGCTCTTGTTGATGCTATGCGGGTGGCATTGTATGTTATGTAAGTAACAGGGGTTGTATTTGATAAGAGAACTTTAAGTTTCTAGAACTATGTAGCCCTCAACTGATCGATAAAGCCAACCCCATATATTTAAGGACACATGAGTTCTTGTTGTTGCTATGTATGTTTACATTGCATGTGTGTCCATAAGAAGTTAGGGAAGTAAAAGGGGTTGGATTTATAAGAGAACTGGAAAAGTATCACAACTGACCGTCAACATTAAGATCAAGTAATATATTTAAGAAAGTCTTATTTCTTTTCTTGTAAATAACTCCTGAATCTAAAAGTAATAAAAGATGCAAGTGCCAATATACGGAAGAACTTCATAGCACAATGACAAGCAGGAAGACAATGATTTTATGACTAAATAACAAGTTAATTGTGTTAGATTATTCAGTGTAGCTAACAGTTATTTAGAGGTCTAACAGACACTGGTAACACCCTCATTATGACAGTTGTGTTGTTTGCAAACAAGTGAATATTTACTATCCATCCACGGATAGGTCAGGAATATTTGCTGTCATCTGGTGATAGAAGTTCATGAAAATCTCTACTAGATTATTTCTGCTAATAGACAAAAATATTTTGTTTTGAGGAGTTAGCAACAATTTACAGAAATGGTACACTTGTTGGAACATTAAAAAATTATTAGAAGGAACCCGAACACTCTCTTAAGATGCATTCCCGCCTTTGTGCAAGTATTAATCAAGAACAGTGCCCCAAGGTAAATTGGGACTATCTGCCTGCATTCATGATCATGGACGATGAAGACGAGATCTCTAATACCAACAACAAAGGAATAAAGGAATGGTGCAGGAAACACAGAGAAATAAAAAGATGAAATCATTCCCCTTCTTTGCAAGCTGGGAAAGATGTATAAATAGGTTTAGGGATGTGGGAATGTGCAAAGTGACACTTTCCTCAGGATATAACCCTTGTTCACTCACAACATGAGAGCATTCCCATCCATGAGGAATGGGGAAAGCAAAGGTTCGCAAGTTCCCTATGGAAGGAAAATTTTGTGGTTGGTAAACAAGGATCAATTTCTTAGCAAGGCACAAAATGTATTGTCAATGATCAATTCCACAAGATCTACTTTTGTTGTTTCTTATCATCTAAAAATTTTTTAACTCAGAGCAAAAGGAAGGTAAAACGAATATCTTTGTTATGAGAAAAGTTTTTCCAATAGAAGAACCTAAAGATAACAAATAAGAGTTAAAAATTTCTTGTCAATCAAATAAGTCAATGAAATTAAGACGCAAGATAAATTCCATCACTGGTCAAATAATGTTCAAATTTTTAGATGATAGAAAAACAACCCAAAATAATATAAAATAATATTGAGAATCTTGGCCGAGTGACCACAACGAGAAACTGGATTGTCTCTTGCTGCATTTGGAGAGGCTTAAGTCTGGATCTAGGGGCACAGTCCTACACAATGTAGAATCCAGTGTGAAGAACAGAGCAAGCCCAAAGAGTATCCCTCAAAAAGGGACCGGCATATTCATTTTATTAAGGGAAGCCCCTTCTTGAGTTCAGGTAAGGGCTTGATGAAAACCAGTCCACCATCTAATACCTTTAATCCAGTGTTAGACTAGTCATAAGCCCTAAATGAAGGATGCTAGTGATTTAACAGCTTTGTAAAAGGATCTTGCAAATAGCTTGCTGTTCAAAGGCAACTGAGGATACAGTTTTGAAGTTCAGTGCAGGAAGACTACAGTCTACGAAAGAATATCATCAAAGAACTACTAATTGATTAGAATAATGTTGAAGTACATTAGTCAAACAATAACAATTAAGGAGCATAAGAATCTTTCAGAAATTGTAAAACTATATGAGGCTGAATATTCTTGAAGCATATTCATTTCCTTACTTGTTATCAGCATACATTAGAAAGTGAATCCTCACATGACTTACTATAATATGTTATAACATAATTTGCTAATGATGACGACAGTCTGCAGCAATCATACCTGCAATTATCAAGATTCATCTTCTTCTTTGCAAGCAAATCTTTCAATCTCCCTGGTGTGGCCACAACAATATGCACCCCTTTCTTCACCACCTCCAGCTGCGACCTCATATCAACCCCACCGATGCATAGCAGCGGCCTCAGCTCCGGGCAACCATGCTCCCGCAGCGGAGCCAGGAACTGCTCCACAACCTCATAGGTCTGCCTTGCAAGCTCTCTCGAAGGGCACACAACGAGCCCAAAGGGACCCTCACCGGGCACGATTGGCATCATGATCTCCTCCTGCATTGCCGTCATAATCAATGGAAGCACAAAAACCAGTGTCTTTCCCGATCCGGTGAATGCGATCCCAATCATATCCCGCCCCGATAGGATCACCGGCAGCCCCTGCACCTGTATCGGTGTCGGCTGAACGATCCCCTTCTCTTTCAGTTTCTTAAGGACGGGCTCCGGAAGGCGCATATCGCGGAAGTTCTTGATAGGGGGCGGCACGTTCTCGCCCTCGACAAGGATGTGCCACTGGCGCCGGATGGCGTCAGCGTGGAGGGCGGGCATACGGCGGATGGCCAGCGGCGGCTTCCAGCCGGTGGGGATGGGGTCAGTGTAGGTGATGCCCTTGGCGAGCTCGCGGACGGACATTAGGGTCTTGCGGTCGGAGAGGTGCTCAATCATCTCCTTCTCCTGCTGGACGAGCTGCTCGGTGGGGCTGACCTCCGGGAGGTCGCGCTTCAGCTGGGAAGCCTTGACGAGTAGACTCGGCTTGGCCTCGGCAGGGGCCGGCGGGTGGTTGGCTTCGTCCGCGTCGGCATCGCCGGCGGATGCGGAGCGGCCCTTGCGCTGGAGGATCTTCTGGGCCTCCATGGAACGGCGCTTATTGACGGGGATGTAATCCTGGTAGTCATCATCGTCGTCAGGGTCGGCGGGGGACGGAGGAAGGGGTTTCGGTGGCGCGTCGGCGGCAGCCATCGGTGTTGGCTCCAAGAAGAGAGGGTCTCCAGAGGAGGGCGGAGATGGGTGATTAGGGGTCGGAAGAAGAATTGGGGTCCAAACAATAGATTGTGTATGTACATACCCACAATTAGGGCACACAGAGAGTATGTATTTACTCTCTAATTTTTATTTTTTTTCCCTTAAAGAAACGTCCACACTTTTCAAAATCCTAATATTATTCCTATTTCCCCTCCACGCTGCCTTTTCTTTGGTTGTGTTGAATAAGACATTAAATAATAATAATTATTATTATTATTATTATTTACTTTCAACCCGTTTAGAAACGAAAGGAAAAAAGACATCGGATTTTACAGGGAATTCGACTTTAATATTCGTGCCATGTCTTGTGAGTTGTGACACGTAGCATTTATAGGGATAAGCTTATCTAAAGTCGGTCCACAAGGCGTTCCCTCATTGGATCCTCATCGTCCCCAGCACTCGCGCTCCACACGACCTGTTCGATATGTGCTGGATCTGATAAAGATTCTCGCCGCGACGCGAGGCAAAGAACGCAGTCCTTGGAATTGTAGCAGCGAAGGGGCAAGAACGCAACAATGGCCTCCCTCACCGCCGTCGCAGCCGTGCAACCGGTGGCCGTGAAAGGCCTCGCTGGGAGCTCCTTCAACGGTAAGAAGCTCGCCCTCAAGCCCTCCCGCCGAGCCGCCCCTCGTGCCAACCTCAGGTCTACCGCCGTGGTTGCAAAGTACGGTGAGAAGAGCGTGTACTTCGACCTCGAGGACCTCGGGAACACCACCGGCCAGTGGGACCTCTACGGCTCCGACGGCCCCTCGCCTTACAACCCTCTCCAGGTAGGCGACATGGTCCAATCTCGCATCGCCGCTTCCGTTTCGGGATGAGTCGTGTTTCGATTGATGCCGACGAGTCGTTTGTCGAATTGCAGAGCAAGTTCTTCGAGACTTTCGCAGCTCCTTTCACTAAGAGGGGTTTGTTGCTCAAGTTCCTGCTGCTGGGTGGCGGCTCCACCATAGCCTACCTTGGAGCCACCTCCTCGGGCGACGTACTGCCAATCAAGAAGGGGCCTCAGCTGCCACCTACTCCTGGGCCGCGCGGCAAGATATAGGTGATTTGTGTGAACATCAATCAAATATGCTCGATTATTTTCTCATCTGTATTGTCGATATCTACCTGTTTGATCATCTTCCCATGTAACACCTGAACCTTTGTACCCTGTCTTACACATGTTTTACTTATGCTGATCTAGATGTAAGAAGAATGATCTGGAAATGGTTCCTTTCTGCTCAGTTTTATCCTATTTAATCTAAGGGAATATACATCATAGATGTGATCGCATTAGCAGATGCTGAAGATTGTATGGTTGCAACAATTTAGTCTTCACTTGAGATGAAGATACATGCAAGCAGGAGTTTAGTGAAAGCAAAACAAGCCAAGAGGTCACTTGACCACATCACAAGTATTGACACCATCATCTCCTTTAGATTTGTTTACAGGTTCTTATGTTTGAAATACTTAGCTATTCTGTAGTATTCAGACAGTGTACTTAACTTGCTTGATTATATTTTAACTACACAAAATCCAATGGTAACAAAATATTTTTTATGTCACTTAGATTTTGCTAGAAATAATAAGAGAATACTTGAATGCTGACGCTTTAATTAGAATATAATCTTTGCAAGATTGGAAAACATAAGCTTTCGATGAACCGTCCGACTGTACAATGTCAATAATATCCAGATTTATTATTCTGGATATATAAAACGTTTCCGTACACATTATGTGTAACCGACCTTAGCTCAGATGGTAGAGCGGAGGACTGTAGTGTGGCGCAGAATAATACTTAGGTCACTGTTTCAAATCCGGCAGGTCGAAATATCCATATTTTTATTTTTATATTTTGGATCATTTTCAGAATTCTGCTGTAAAATTTGGATCATTTTCAGAATTCTGCTGTAAAAAGAAAAAGAATCTAATTCACTAAACACCTGCCTCTTTTTTCCTCTATTTTCGTCCATTTAGATCGATCCAACCACAATATGTTTGTTTTTCTTCGTATATGATTGGTTCGTTATCTTATTCACCAAATAAGACCTTACTATTTTGGGAAAAATTAGGGTATTATTAGGTCGCTGGTTCGAATCTGGCAGGTCGGAATATCCTAATTTTATTTTATATTTTGGATCATTTTCAAAATTCTGCTGTAAAAAGAAAAAGAATCTAATTCACTAAACACCTGCCTCTTTTTTCCTCTATTTTCCTCCATTTAGATCGGTCCAACCACAATATGTTTGTTTTCCTTCGTATATGATTGGTTCGTTATCTTATTCACCAAATAAGACCTTACTATTTTGGGAAAAATTAGGGTATTATTACATGAGGTACTACCGGGACCTTACTAGAAATATTAAAAATTAATTGAATAGTATAAATAGGATATTGGTTTATTATAAAACTCAACAATGACAAGAGATTCATACAGCTTATAAAAAATAATTAAAATAGGGGTATGTTTCGATTAATTATTATTAATATATAACACTAAGATGTAACTTATGCACATGATCGATCTTAGCTCAGATGGTAGAGCGGAGGACTGTAGTATGATACAGTTTGATGCTTAGGTCGCTGGTTCAAATCCGGCAGGTCTGAAAATATTAATTTTATTTTGTTTTTTGGATCATTTTCAGAATTCTGCTTTTCAAAAACAATGTGTGTTTTTAAAGATTGGTTCACTATCTTATTCATAAAATAAGACAAGGAATAAAAAATAATTGAGTAGTATAAATAGGATATTGGTTTATTACAAAACTCATCAAGAAGTTATTCATAAAGCTTATAAAAAATAATTAAAATGGTCGATCGTTTCCATTAATTATTATTAATATATATATATTTGCTGCTAAGTTTATACGTGACCGACCTTAGTTCAGATGGTAGAGTGGAGGACTGTAGTGTGTTATAGCTTGATCCTTAGGTCGCTGGTTCGAATCCGGTAGGTCGGAAATTTATTCTATTTTACTTTGTAAAAACAAAAATCTAATTCATTAAGCATCTGTATATTATATTATATTATAGATATATATTTCTTAAGCTTTAAATAATTTATGTGACCGAATCCGGCAAGTCGGAAATTCATTTTATTTTACTTTATAAAAATAAAAATCTAATTCATTAAGCATCTGCATATTATATTATATTAATATAATATTTATTGATATATATTTCTTAAGCTTTAAATAATTTATGTGACCGACCTTAGCTCAGATAGTAGAGTGGAGAACTGTAGTGTGTTATAGCTTGATTCTTAGGTTACTGGTTCGAATCCGGTAAGTTAGAAATTCATTATTTTATATTATATTTTATTTTTGGGATCATTTTCAGAATTCTACTTTTGTAAACACAAAAATCTAATTCACTAAGCACCTGCTTTTTTTATCCATTTAGGTCGGCCCAACTACAGTATGTTTGTTTTCCTTCGTCTAAGATTGGTTCGCTATTTTATTCACAAAATAGGAAGGCGAACCAAAATATTTTGGGAAAACTTACAACATTGTTACATCAGGTGCTACCGTGACCTTACTATAAACAAATAATAATAATTTAATAGTATAACGATGAAGAAGAGATTCATACAACTTATAAATAATAACTAAAATGGTGGATTGTTTCGATTAATATTTATTGATATATATTTATCGTAGCTGTGAAAAATATATGTGACTGACCTTAGCTCAGATGGTAGAGCGGAGGACTGTAGTGTGTTTACAGATTGATCCTTAGGTCGTTGATTCGAATTCGGCAGGTCGGATGTTCATTATTTTATTTTATTTTTAGGATTATTTTCAGAATTCTGCTTTTATTAAATAAAAAATCTAATTCACTAAGCACCTGCCTCATTTTTCCTTCATTTAGATGAGTCCGACTATATATGTTCATATTGTATAATAGTATTTTTTTATTTTAATGTAGTATAAAAATAATATAATATGATGTTTTTGATATTATTGAAAATACTATAACACATTAGAAAATTATTACAATTTAATGAAAAATATAATATAATATTTTTATACTGTGATAATATTTTTTGATGTTACTGAAAAATTATAATATAATATACTTTAATACCCCCTTTACCTACCTCACTTTTTGTTCATTTTTCAATGGATCGATCCAACTATAATATAGTCGTGTGATATAGTATTTTCAACAATATAGAAATATATTATGATATATTATAATATAATATAATAATTTGTTTGTATAGTTGAAAATATTATAACACAATCAAAATATATTACAACATAATACAAAACATTATATTATAATATTTTTTTATATTTATATTATAATATATTTTTTGATATTATAAAGAATATTATAATATAGTATAAAAATATTACGAAGAAATCAAAGTTTTTAATTCCGTACTATACCGCCTAATGCAGGCGATATATATCGGTCTGCTCAACAAAACAATAATTTATGGATTAAATCAAACTTAAGAGGTTAATTAAAGACATATGATTTAAAACAATTAATTTACGACCATCATCGTATTGATACACCATCATATCGATGCACTAATGACATAAGGTATATCAATATATTATGTCATGAGATTAATTTCAAGATTATATTTGACAAATATATTATATTGATATACATGTACATGTAATCGATGATCCCGATTCACTACCATTGGAGGCTTGTCGTTTATTTTGGTGACAGAATATTAATACATGTGTTTATTTAATTTATTTGAAACTTAAAGTTTAAGTTGTACACAAAAATAATCTAATAATTAAAATAATTTTTTTTATAAATAATTCAATATTAATAAAAGGATAATCCGAAACATATCGAAATTGTGAACCTTATACAAGACTACTCTTCAAAGTCCAAAAAAGATATATAACACTATTCTTATCTAATTTACATTAGTTTTGTTAAAACTATACTAAAACATAAATTTATTTCTAACTTAAAAACTTCATCCTAATTTTTGTTACATATTTTTGAAAGATTTTATGTCTATTTTAGACGTAACACTCCAATACGATACAAGATTAAAAACCTTACTAAGAATACTATAACCCTACAGATTGATTAATAGAGAAAAAATTGATAGTTGACTCTCAAATCAAAAATATTTTAAGTATTATGCAGAAAAAATACTGCTAAATAATTATGAAATGATGGTTACTTTTCGAATAAAAATCCAAAAAACAGATTTTTTTTAAAAAAAATTCGTCCATTTTTATTTTTGATTAATCTTATATTTTCTCCGGTTCATTTAATTTTATTAAGTCTTATATTTCACGTGAGGCTAACTAATAAAATTGGTTGGCCTTATCAATTTTCAGCTATACTCGAATCAACTTTTGGTTTTCAAGTAATTGAGAGTCTTTCTCATTATACAATGGATTTGAATTACCCAATGAAATTTAGAAGAAACATGAAAATGGAGTATTTAAGTCCATGCTTTACTCTGCCATCTTCTTCCTTTGCTCAAAACTACTGATCTCTTGAGTTGTGTCATCAGCCAACTACACGATTAGATGCATTATAAATTATTTATATTTATTGATAAGGCTTGAAACCTTATCGATGATGGAATAATTATCACTAATATTGCATAGATAGCATATTTTAGTATTTGGCAAAAAAGAAACACTATTTAGTCCATAATTAATCCTCTAAATATTAACATTGTGTTTAACTATATGATTAAACGCACTATAGTCTATTTATTTTTCTTGGACTCGAAACAAATCCGGCCCGGCCCATTTCCACAAACCCTAACCCTAACCATCATGTCCTGATCTCGGCCCGACTCACCGCCCTATAAAAGCGGAGTCACACCGGAGTGGGGTCGTATAGAGGCGGAGTCGAGGGAGCCGCGTTCATACAAACCCGGTGGCCGCTCGCCGTGGGAAATGGAAACCCAAGAGCGGCCTCCCTCCTCTCCGCGTCCACATCCGCCTCCCTCCTCTCGGCCGCCCCTTCCCTTCCCCGACGTCGTCCCTCCGCTCGCGGACGCGTCGGCAGGCGGGGTCACCCAAGGAGCAATGGAAGACCCCGTGGTCGACCCTTCGGCCGTTGATCTCGGCTGTGACCCGCAAGAAGGCACTGGCGACTCTGAAATCGACCCCCTTCTTGAAGTCGACGCCTTCCCTGATGCCCCTGAAGACCTTATTCTCGAAGAAGCGGAGGCCGCTCCCTCCGGTCCGGCAGTTCTCTCTGACGAACTCCGTGATCAGATCGTTCGTCAGGTTCGAATCGTACCGTAGATATACAATTTCCTTTTACTTGAGGACGAATCGTAGATATCTGCGGATGCCTTTGTAGTTGGTTCGTTTTTCTTGAGTGTACTTATCTACCTTAGTAACAGGCAGGAATGATTGGATTGGGAGGCATAGGTAGTCATATTGATGAAGCATAAGTTGTCGTTTAAAATGATATTGGAATTTTACAACAAAGAAAAAGATTAATATAAAATATTAAATAATTACTATTGCATGATGCGTATAACAAACACACGTTACAATGAGTAACCTGGTGTCTGAGTTAAGGAATTGGACGTAACATTGGTAGTCGCTTATACCTTATATCTCAAATGAGCAAAGACATTTGGAGTTGTTGCATTTAATCTAATTTTTAGTTGTATCATAGTACCAATTTTAAGGGCTAATACTAGCATAAATTATTAGGTAAATTTATCTCCAATGAACAAAATTTAGTGAATTAAACTCAGTGGCAGGGGTAATGTTATGATTATAGTGCAGTGTAGGATCTCCTTTTTCTTTGATTAATTAATTGATCACTTTGTAGGTAGAGTACTACTTCAGCGATGAAAATCTGCCTACAGATAAGTTTTTGTTAAAGTTCATCAAGAAGGACAAGAAGGGATACGGTAAGTTTTTAGACTTTATGACTTGCTGGATTTATTTGCTGTAGCTCAATATTAGTTGCATTTATACCCAAAAAGGTTTTCATTTTGTGTCTGGTGGTAGATGTGATTATATATTCATTGTTGGTTGATTGTTGTTGTTCGTATGAAGAGTATGAATGATTAAGTTGCTTAGAGGCCCCAATCAGAAGTTTAGTTATTCAAAATATTCTTCCAAATGATGTGATCACGCTTTTCATTCCATCAAGTCCACTTTGACATGAAATAAGATGTAGGTTCACATATGCTGTGGTTTGTTCCTTTCTTTATTTTGTATAATCCTGACAGTTCATAATAAAATCCATCAAGTTCACTTTGGTTGTCTTTTTGTATTATATCTATTAGTTTTCTTATTATTTTATAGTTCATTCTTTTTATGGATCATTTATTAATATTTTTTCATCCTTCTCAGTTTTTTATGATTGACTAGGAGGATGGTTCTATGCTTGTGTCACAATGCTTGTATCAATTGTCAAATTCTTTGAGAATTTCTTTGAAAAACAGTATTTAGTTCCTTTTTCAAGGATCATTTATCAATATTTTTCAGCCTTCTCAGATTTTTATGATTGACTTGTAGGATGGTTGTATGCTTGTGCCATAATGTTTCTATCGTTAGGTTTGTCAAATTCTTTGCGAGTTTCTTGATAAACAACTCCAGAGATATACTGTACATATATTATTAAAACATGAAACCAAGACCGAGGGAGAAGTTGATGAAATAAAGCAGGTACTGATGACAGGTTGGCCCAACTAGATGATTCTCCTGGTGCAGCTATTCACAGTTGTGCTGAGCATCTAGTTTGTCTGAATGACTACTCAACCAACTGCCAACTGATTCTCTCTATCCCTAAGATTTTTGTAATATTCAAGGATTTATGCTTTGTTAATGCCATTATCATTTTCTTCAAGAATTCCTTCTACAAATAACCTATTTTTTTATTATTGTGGTTTCACACTGGTTTTAACTTCACATTTTCTTTTGTCTTTGAACTTATTTCTGGACATGGTTTGTTGGAAAAGCTACTCTCCATGTCCTTTTTTGGTATATTTTAGTACTTCCATATGAGAATACTGCTTACAGGGCCTCTTCCCCTTGTACCGATATAGTTTCTCTTTGTCTATTTTGTATTGCAGAATCAGTTGATGTTCTGACGGTTTCTGAATAGCTGATACAGTTTGTTTTGTCAGCCTCTTTTTTCTTTTTTTGCTTCTTAGCATGACCTCTATACTTGTTAAGGGACCATGAAGACAGAATATTGATGATCCTGTACTTGATGATTGCCGCCCAGTGCGGTACTGAAGGTGGCTCATCAGCTTGATTTTCTGGCAGGAAGTGATGTCTTCCTTACTCACCTGAGATTGTCCCTCGAGTAAATTATTTTACGTTCATCTTGGTGTGTGTAAAATGTCTGCAGGTGCTAGCAACTGTCTGTAGTAATCGTAAATTGTAATTACTACCAGCAGATGCTTTACCTGTACCAACTATCAAAGTGCTGTTTATCTACTCTAGGTCTGATTGCCTGCTTAATTAGCTCTACATTTTACTGTTTGTAACACTGTTTAAAGGAGTGAGTACCTATAGTGATCCCGAGGCAAATGTTAGGTTCTAAGTTACCCCTAGTTCTCTCAAGATTATCATTTTTTTGTTTGCTATCACTTTAACATGTAATATAATAGAATTGACATATTAGTTTGGCAATGCAAACAATTTTGGTTGATACTTTTTTTGGGTTTCAGAACATTTTAACTTTTAATTTTGTGATTGCTATATATTTTATTCAGCATGGTTATTTCTTTTTCATTTTAGTTTGTTTAAGCCAATTAATTTTTTGGACATTAATTAACCCCCGACTATGGGATTGACCTAAAAGTCTCTTTATAAGATGTTGTAAGCCATCTCCCCAGCTATGTGTAACCACGCACAATCTGCCAAAGTTGGTCAATATGTGAACCAACTTAGCAAGTGATCTTACATTTTCCATTGAGGATTTAACAATCCAAGGCACAAGTGGACATTCATTTGAACATATAACTATTTCATTTGCTTATACAATCCTATGTTACGCTTAAGTCTTTGAGTTGTGTGCTGTTCAAATCCTCCAAAATCACTCTAGCTTCGTATCTTACTTGCCTCCTTAGCATGCATGAGACACATCTAGTAGCAATAATGTCTCCCCATGCATTTTTTATGATATATCTTGTACCTGGATAGTTAGAAATTTCTATTGTATAAGCTATATCGACACAACTCTCTCTCCTCAATCTATTATATACCCCCTAAGAACTCTTATAATTGCTATCACACTCCAAGTACAACTCCAATATAAATACTCAAAAAGTGGCCACATTCTACTAATACCATCACATGATGATAATCTCAATTTATTACAAGAATTTTAAATTTATTATATTTCAAACATTTAACTTTATATCAATCACAGTTTAAAGTATATTAGAACTGAAAAATGCATGTCAGAAACATTGTTGGATACGATAGTCTCAAATAGGAAAGAAAGGAACAACAAGAAAGAAAGTGCAAGTAGGATCAATGGATGAATAATATAATAAATGTTTAGTACACACAACGAAGTTGATCAATTTATATCAAGTACACAACATATCATACACATCATCAGTGACACATGAGATGTTTGATTTCTAGATGACTTCAGCTAACTGAGAGGAATCGTGTCACACACTTAACAGTTGGAACAATGTCTCACTTGCTACGGCACGTCTCCCTTACCAAGTAGAAGATCATCTAGCAATCATGTCTAATAGTTCACTGATACCCGAAGGTATCACACTACCAATACTGACCTACCGTGTAATATAAAAATGGAACATACCCCTTAGTTCAAATATTAATAGTTCTTGGATCAAGATCCAACCTACCCCTTAGATCCATTATCTTTGAGAATCAATTTCATGTTTTATATTACCTACTTCTCTTGACTCGTTGATGCTAATGTCACCCATCATATGTATATATGCTTGGATGTGTTCATGATGCAATTTGAAAATGATGATATAAATGCATGACACTGAGTATTTAGGATGGATATTGATTCTTGTCGAGGACCAAAGTCCTGTGACGGTAGGGTGATGCCCATTGGAATTACGAGCTGTCAGATGTGGTAGCTAGATGGTCTCTTATTTGTTAAGGGAGGCGTGTTGTCGCCATGGTGGGTACGACAACACTTGATCATCTGTTGCAAGTGCAACATGATGCCTTTCCATTCGCTGAAGAGTCTAAGTCAATCGAACGTCTCATGTGCCATTGATAGTGTATGATATCTTGTGTATGCTTGATATAAATCAATTTGCTTTGTTGTGCATACTGAGTGTATTCCAGTAGAGTTTATTATTCAGCCTTCCATTGAGACTTTCTTTTTGATATTCTGTCTGGCACAACCCTACTCTTCAATGTTACTAAGAATAGTTGTTGATTTTTTTGAAAGACACATGACAATTGCGGGCATTAGCATCAGAAACACTGCAAACCTATTTAATTTAAATACCCTTCTATCGTCAGCTTAGACCTTTGTTTATTCTAGTAGCTTTTAAACTGTGATTGAAATAAAGTTAAAACTTTTGAAATGTAATAAAATTGGATTTTTGTAATAAACTGAGATTATTGACCGGTGATGATGTTAGCAGAATGTTGTCACCTTTTGAGTATCTGTATTGGACTTGTGCTTGGGGCATGTTGTCTGAACATATTGTAATAGCCAATTACTGGTTGACTATTGTTGTTAACATATAGTGCCTTTTTGCACCATGGAAGAGGTTATAAATTTTAATTTACAATTATGATTTGTGCAAATTTATGCAGAATCAAATTTGTAATATGCTGTAATGTAGAATAAATTTATGTTATTGTGGATGAAATATGACTCTGAGAAATTAGGAATGAAATCATGAATTTAATTGAAGTAAACTGATTTGTACAAGGAATTCTGGGATTGGTGTTGAGGTTAGGGGGATTGCGCTGACTTCAACTTGGGCTTGGCCTAGTACTAAGAACGCTGACAAGGCTGAACGTTGACACATAATAGAACTAGAACAGTTATAGTTTACAAAAGAAAATGCCGTGTAATGGAGTAGACAATAAGACTTTCTTAATGATATGAAGTTTGGCTGCAATATGGCCTTCATCGTGTCATACATATTATTGAATACAATTTAGATAAGAACACAAGAAGTTGTGTTACTCATTAATCTGTAACTGTATTCTATTTGGTTCTTGCAGTTCCTATTGCGGTTATTGCATCCTTTAGAAGAATGAAAAAGCTTGTTCAAGACCTATCTTTAATTGAAGCTGCACTTAGAACATCCTCCCAGCTTGTAAGTTGTTGCATAAATTTTCTTGTTGTATTTTCTTTCCTTGCATATATGGCCTTTTAATTATATGCAGACATGTGGAATTTTTGTGCTCTTTGAGGTGGTTATGCTGGTGACTTTATTCAGCAAACTAAGCAAATTGATATATTTACTGCAGGTTGTTAGTGAGGATGGGAAAAAAGTGAGGAGATTAAATCCATTGCCAGTTGTTGCAACCACTGAAGCGAAGGTACATTTTTTAATTTCTTAATCTTCTCTGACATGTTGATCTATCCCAGATTGGTGCTAATTTCCAAAATGTGACTGTTGACCTGCTAGTCACGCACTATTTTAGTGGAGAATTTACCGGATGATAGATCAGAAGAAAATATGCAAAGAATCTTCGGCAAACTCGGAAAGTATGTTATTGTTATATCTTTAACTAAAGAATCCTTTGGGAATCTATTTGTGGAAGCTTCTGCTTAAATTGTTTAGGATTGTGAAGATTACTCTCCATGATCCACGATCAGTAGACAAATCAGCAAGTAACTGGAAGTCTGGAGCCACAATCAGCTCTAAGGTATACAAAATTTTGTGTACACAAGTGACCAAAACCGGTCTTCATTTACTTTTTATGGGATGTATATGTAGGAAATAAATGGCTGTTTTTTTGTGATTAGAGTTGAACTTGTCTATGTCCAGTGTCTAATGTTTATTTTGCCGGTACCTTTCTCAGGTACATGCTCTTGTTGAGTACGAAACAGTTGATTCAGCTGCGAGTGCTGTGAGTGATCCATTTATATCTAAAGATGTTTTGTAGTGCTTATATGAGAGTAGCATCATCACAAAGCATTGTTTTCTTTTTTGTCACTAACTCAGGTCAGCTCTCTGAATGATGAAAAGAATTGGAGAAGTGGCATGCGTGTTGAGCTTTTGCTCAAGAGAATGGTAATTTGCATCCTGTTTTGCATTTCTTGGATTGGCTGACTTATTTTCATAACTAAAGTCATTTTATTTCAGGGAAAGTATGGGCTTGTCCCAAAAGGACGCAAGGCAACATCCGTTGAGAAGAGCAATAGTGCTCAAGTAGACGAACCAACTGCAGATAGGGAGAAGAGTTCATTAGACAACCATGAGGAGCTACCCACAACTGAGGTTGGTCGCTTCTGAGTTTATGCGCTGGCAATGTCATTTGGTATTTGGTTTCCTTAAGGTCCAGTTTATCAAGTATTTAAACCGGATGTTTATATGCAGCTAATTGAGACGTATGCACCGACACAACTATAAACTTTAACATCTATCATGGATATTTTTATAGACAAATAACAGCATCATGAGATTTTCTGTTTTCCCCTGCCCATTTGGTACCTAATGTGTCATATGAGCATTCTTAACATAATGGCATTGTGACCTTGAATTACTTCCTCCTCTCCCTAAATCCTTGTTTATGTAGGAAGGAGAGCAGGGTAAAGGTGTTCGAAGGAATCGATACAAAAGTCGAGGAAGAGGTCAAGTTCGACGAAGTGATAATGGACATGGTATAGCACCTTATGGCTTCTCTAGTCCCGTCATATGTTTGTTTACTTCAGCTTTGTATTTCTTTCAAGCATTTTGGGTTGTCATTTCACTTTTTTTCAAGAGAAAATGTCAGGAATCTAGTAATATGTTGTCACTACAATCAGCTATTAGTCATAGCTTGACGTAGAACACTGTAAGGACTGGGAGTGCTAGTATTTTTTTGGTTTGCCAACTGAAGTTTTAACTCCTAAAGTTCTCTGTCCCTAGGCCATCTGTTCAGTGTGGTGAGTTACTTTTCACCATCCGATATGTGGGCATACCACTAATATTTATATAGATGGTCAGATAGCATAAGCTTGTATGATAGATATTCCATGCATTTTGTTGATGTATATCTGCTATGCTGACCAGATTGCTGGGGTTCACTACTGTGTTCATAACTTTTGTATATTATAAGAAAATTACATTTTGAGCGTGCATGACCATGGTATGTTCCTTGCATGTTTGCCTGGTATGTTCAGTTTGTTAGTCCGTGTAATTCTCATCATTCTTCTCCACAGGCCATGGACGCAATCCCCCTGCTTCTGCTGTTGATTTTCCACACAAGCCTGTACAAGGGCCGAGGATGCCAGATGGAACAAGGGGTTTCTCCTTTGGACGGGGTAAACCTGCCATTTCTGACCACAAGCCTGATCAACATGAGTTATTTTGAGACTGGTTCACAATCAGTGATAATGTGCCACTGTAATCCTGGTCTTCTATGCATGCCAAAATTGATGTGCTTCAAGCAACAAAAAAACCTGTACATTTTCTAAAATCCATGTTTGTAAATCACACTTGACATGTATCGGATGATGAGGGTCACAAGCATAATCAAAAATCTTTTGTTTGGTTTGATGTGGATCAAACTTGGCGCACCTTTTGATTTCTAGGATAAATAAGATGTTACTATGTTTGCCTAGATTTCAAGCTATTACTATGTTTGTCTTGTTATATGTATTTGCAAGTTAAGACCAACCATAACGTTGTTCAGGTATATGCTTGACAAAGACTCCGCATTAGTATGTGTTGAATCGGACTGGAATCTGAAATCTAAGTCCTTCGATGCATCATATCTCTTTTACCTATCCTTGCGCTGCACGAGTTCCCCTTTTATCTTCAGGATCAATTTGGTCTCTCAGACTTTTGAGTTGTTGTGCAACATCATTTGACCTTTGGGTGCTGGAAATGGACTCTGGATGCGTGTGCTCAGTATTTGGATGTTGAGGAGTCGTTTGTCCTACCGCATCTGCGCTTTTGGGTGCTAGTGCGTGGATGTGATGGGAGTATGACTTGCCTATGCTTGTGTTGCAAGCACGATGAACAGATGCTATTGTCCTCTGCTGCCAAGGCGCCCACTTCGATCCTGCGATATGCCACAACGTGATTTTGCCTTCTCATCTTCCACCACTGAAGCTGGTGAGCACTTCCCAGATTCCAACCATCAAATCCAGTTCGGTAATGGGCTCCGACGTGGATATTGTATCCTCATCAGTCGATGGCGATTTGGTCAGACGATGCTCCGACTGAAACGAGGAGAAATGGAGGCGGCCAACTGGTGGAGGAAGAAACGGAGATCAGAGGAGAAACGAGGGGCAAAGGAAAGCGCAAAGAGGCCGCAGCTGTACCTTCACTCGACCATCAAAAATGAAAGCAAAAGTGAGAAGAATCCCATTTCGTGCATAATGCAGCATTTCTTTATTTCCAATTGCTCTTAAGAATCGACCCAAGAATTACTTCTAGATGGTGTTGACACTCTCGAATGCACGATCAAAAAGCTTCGGCAGCATCACTACTGACGGCTGTGCTGCAAACTCCGATTCCTTGCCTCAGAAGCATCATATGAATCAGTACAGGAAGATATGGCGGCACAGAGAGGGAAAAGGCATTGCCAGGTATTCACATCCATATCCTACTTCAAAGATTCAATGCAATCTAGGAAGAAAAAGTGTACAGTAGGGATATAGAACCCCCCCCTCTCTCTCTCTCTCTCTCTCTCCCTCTGTTTCTATATAAGCTAACGATCGACTGCAATGTGTACACCACAAAGCTTGGGCGATAGTGAGATTGGGACTTAGCGCTAGTTTAATCTCTGGTCTTACTCTTAAAACTAAAAACTGACACATTTTGTCAGTAGTAGGAGTAAGACCAGAAATAATTAAACTAGTGCTAAGACCCAATCTCACCATCAATCCTCCTTGCTCTTACGCCTTAAACTCTCCGAAAACACATACACACACACACAAAAAAGAAAAGCAGTTCTGAGAAAGGATGTAGCGGTGTTTGCATACTAGTAGTGTTTAGGCAGAATCTGTGTTTCTACGTCAACATGGCCGCTTCGACCTTCTCTGCTGCGACCAAGAAGAAGGGTCATCACCCTCCCTTCTCCTCATTCTCGGAGCCTCCTCCAAAGTATTACGAGTTTCCGTAATCTCTCATTAAAAAAAAACTCTGCTGCTCTTAAATTTATCTAAATTTTTAGGACGACTTAATAGGATAATTGATCTATTAACTTTGTTAAATCTGAATCTCAAGATACTTAAGTTAAAAACAATATATAGATCTTTATAAATCAATTTAAATTAACCTGTGAGACTAAATCAAGGACATTATCATTCTTTGTATTTCCTATATTATCTTGATTTGTTACGTAGTAGTTCTATGGTTAGGATTTCAAATCTTCCTCTGGTCATGGATTTCGAGGAATTTTAATTTTTATATTTTCTCTATCATATTTAGGTCCTCTTGGATGGATTAATCTAAAACTAAATGGACCATTGAGGGATCATAATGCTGACTGTAGTTAACATTACAGGAAAAATCTATTATAATGCATGGAATGACAATCCCTCTGATATGCTTAGAGGGCTCAAAATTCCCTCTAATTGGTGAATGTGGCATCTAACATATGCATTTTGCTAAAATGGAGATCCAAAAAAAGCTTCTTTTTGGTATGGGTAAAGTTTTAGGTCTGATGGTTATACTGCTCACTTTTTTTGGGTTATATATATGATATTGACTTTTCAAATATTTTCTATTATGTTTCACTTTCTTGTAATTGATCTTAAAATTTTATCATTTTTAATCATAAATATATAATTTCTGTGGAAATTTCGTTTATAGATATTATCCGAAGACAACAAAATCAATTGAATATACGTTATCTAGGAGAATCTTTCAAACAACATTTGGAGGACATGTCCTAATTTTCCTAACATTATCTGTATAATGCTCAAGCAAAAGGAAGTGGATGCTGTTATTTTATTAGATTACATCAACGTGAAGATTTTGTATCGGACCCCATCTCTCATTAGTAGTCTCACTAATGGATGTCTCCAATTTCCAAAGTGTTAATTGTTTTTATTGGTCAACTCATCACCCATTCACGTCAAATGCTCCATAGTCAATCCGCCAGTGCATTTCACGTCGAGAAACTTCTTTTGAGGACATTGGATGGTCTCGTGCATGCAGCTTCATTTTGACCTTTGAAGTGGAGAGTCGACTGTGTTTGTAGTCAGCACTTGGTTGTCCAACATGATTCCCCCACCGATGCACTTTTTAGCGGATAATGCGTGGCTCAGCCTTCCATTACAAGGCGCCCACTTTGATCCTGCAGAATGCCACGGGCCCGAGAATCCAATGTTTTATTTCTCTGGCGATCGATCCTACTCATGCTGAGCTTTCACTTATGCTTGGAAAATGGATGGTGACATGGATTTGGATTCATCAGTCGGTCGATATCAATGTGGCATGAGGGAAGCTCCAACTGAAACCCTTGGAGAAAGTAGAGAGGATTCGAGGAGAAAGGGAGGAAGAACTAACTGTACCTCACTTCAAGTGTTCACTGTTTTGGCAGCCAATGCCCGCAGCATTGCTGATGAACGAGTAGAGGGACATTGCATGCTAACACTCATGAATGCACGAACAAAAACTTGGATAGGATCACTGATAGCTGTGATGATGCAAATGCCCATTCGATTACCCCAAAAGCTTCTACTCTTTTGGCTAAAAATAATCATTAGTGGGTGCCATACACGCCATTGTGACGATAACTACACAAATCTGTGGAGGTCCCATCATGAGAAATGAATCATCGTAATGGATATATATAAGGATGGCATGCCATTCAGAAGTGCTGCTATTTGTCTTCCCAGGTTCTCTCAAATTTGGGTCTTTGCATCTCTACCTATGACATTCGAACCATAGAAGGTGGCTTTGTCTTCCCTGGTGATGGTTCTTCCACATATAAGGTTTTATCAAGTGTTCTTACTTTATATAGTGCCATTGTATTAATTTCTGCAATGACTTTCTCATTGAAATTGATGAAATCTATCTTTTTTATTCTGAGAGCAATTAGTCTTTTATTTCAAGATTTGAAACTGCAGGAGGTATTGCATCTTCAGAGAAATCTATTTATCATTTGAATTTAATTTTTCATGTGATATTATTGATCAGTTTTCTCTATTATTTTCATGCTCTTTCTTGGTTTCTTTAGTTTTGATTTTTTTATCTTTTCACCACTTTCTAAGAGACTTTTACTTTCTCAGAAAAATTGTATAAGATCATTAATTAATAATGGCAATAGAAAAGTTTTTACTGAATATATGTTACCAAGACTTAAGGTATTCTTAAGAAAGGTTTTCGAGCTTCCCCGTTCTTGGTTATTCCAAAAAAACTTGGTTAGGTGCAGCTTTTTTTTTTTATAATCTTTTCACCACTATCTAACAGACTTTTACTGTATAAGATCACTAGCAAATAATAGCAGTAAAAAAATATTCTTCTGAAAATATGTTACCAAGACTTCAGGTGTGTGAACTTGCCCGTTCTTATTTATTCAAGTATACTTGGTTAGTTGCAGCTTAATGATCATGTGGTCTTGATCACTTAAGCATTTCCTTGACAATTTCAATAGTGTGAAGATTCATTTGTTGTTTTCATCTTCGTGTGATTTTTTACGGTTACAAAATGCAACAACTTATGATCCTTAAACTTGGTAAACATTGATAGAATATTTAGGAGAAACAGGCTTTTTCTTATGTGGCCATGAACTTAATAGATATGCATTTGTGTCTGTCAAGAACTTTAATAGATATGAGGTCTTGCGAGAAGGATGATTTTTGTTGCAGAAGATGCATATATTTAGAAACAAGGTTTACAGATAAAGAGACTTACAATAAATCCAACCTTCTTTTGAGTTTTCTTTCCATGTTCTAATGTTTTATTTGAAAAATCAGAAATATCTTAACAAGATGACTATATCTTACCAAAAATAGGTAAGAGGGGTAGGTCTCTTTAAAGAAATTTAATTGGTGGGATCCTACAAGAAAGATGATTTGTTAGGGAAGGTGCATTTGTTTAGAAACAAGGGTTAAAGATAAGAGACTTATAATAAGTCCATAATTCTTTTGATTTTTAGCATGTTTGTCTATTGTAATACATGGAAAAGCATAAATGACTAAAAGATGACTATGACAAATAATAGCATAATTCTTTTGATTTCCACCCGACAAATGCTTGTTCTATGCTATTTCACGAGATGACAATTGAAGACCAAAGTGCTGCCACATCATTAGCTTTCACAAAACTTTATTTTGCTTAGGTCTGAGTACCCTGCATTTGGTTGGCAAGATGAAGGCCCTTCCAAATACATCATTTAAACTTCCAATTTAATGTATCTTTGGTGAATCACCTGTCTAGCAAAACATGGTCTCTAGTTTCGACAGTTCTTACTTTAGTGTTACATACTAATCAGTTTGATGTTTTATATAGGTCGTGTTTAGGCTAATTATGTTCCGACCATATGTTGGGGAGATTCTTATGAGATTGTCATACATGTATATATATAACGAATAACAAGATGATCAGGGAATCTCGGTTTCAAAGCAGAAGCTCCTCAACAAGAAACAACAATAAGCAGACACGATATAATTAAGAATTGTGTTAGAAACATACATTATTGGTAGAAATAGTGAGACCTGTGTGCGAGTGCAGACACGACATCATTAAGAACTGTATTGGAAACATACGTTCTTGGTTGAAATAGTGAGACCTGTGTGCGAGTGCAGAATGCTAAGAGAAAATTAGGTTCTATAATTTCAACGATAAGAGAAAAAGGCTGAGGCATGTGATTCTTGAGATGTAGGGAGGGTTCAAATCTTCGCACGCAGCGACGACTTTCATGGAGTAGCGGGCGGGAAACAAGGCCTGTTGCCACTATTGTTACCGTTGTGTGTGCAATTCGAAGATCCCGAAGACGGCACCGTCCGTTGTTTTCGGGAACCCAACAGGCGGCGGCCCTGCGATCTCCAACACTTCTCTACCATCGGCCTCGCCGCCATTGCCGGAGACTGCAAGCTCGAAAGCAGCAGCAGAAACACCAGCGCTTGCCTCCACGCCACGGCCATGAATCGATGACAGGAAGTAAGATTACTATTACTGTGGGTTCTCACTACCAACAACAATTCTGCGGGTTATCACTACCGAGGTTGAGATGGGTGTGGTGGTGGAGAGGGGGAGCTCCATATATATACCGAGACTTTGTCGCTCCATTCCAAACGCATTTGTCACTACCAACCACAAGTCCGTAGGTTATGACTACCGAGGTTGAGATGGGTGTGGTGGTGGAGAGGGGGAGCTGCACATGCCATGCTTCACGGAAATACTACACTACATGGTGTGTTCTGCATGTGCATTACGTAGTTTTGGCTAAAAAGAATCATTAGTGGGTGCCATACACGTCATTGGGACGATAACTAAACAAATCTGTTGAGGTATATGTAAGCATAAAATCTATAATTATGCTATATCAAAAATATGAAAATAACCTATGCCAGGATTGAAGTCAAGTGCATAGATCTAATTTAACGATGCGTACCTTTTGATGCCATATTTTCAGAGATCTCGTTTGATATGCTAATCACCGTCTTTGATCCAAGATTGTTGCAGGCACCGTCTTTAATCCAAATCCGCTGGGCGTATCTGCAAGGAGTGCAAGGAGTAGATCCTTTCTCCTCTCTTTCTATCCATTCACAGGACCATTGAGATTGATGGGGAGAGAGTTTTGGGGAGAGAGTTGAGGAGAAAACTGAAATCCAGATAGTACTATTTAGAATCTACTTTAATTACTTTAGAATCTACTTTATTTGATGATCTTATTGGAAATCATGTAAAGACAATTCTTATTTGATATAGCTATTTGTGCAGGTATTTTACGATTAAGAAGCAATTGCTTCTTGTACAGATTGTGTATTAATCTACTATAACTATACAATACCTTATTCTCATGAGTTACTGCATTTATCCGAGTGATCCACAAACGACGGCTAAAATATTTCAACGGAACCCAATTAGTTATCTTATCCAATTATAAAATGGCCACAAAACCTAACATTCTCCCACTTGGCTCTTTAATTGATAAGATATAAAAGAGATATTCAAAATCAAAATAAACAAAACAAAATTTGTTTGAAAATAATTTTACCTAATTGGATTCCAAAGAATTTTAAAAAGCATTTTCTACATGGAAATATTTTAAAATAAGCCAATAAGTCCAATAAACACAATAATACTATATTAAGTCCAACTATCAATGCGAGTCATAGCGGTTGTATTTCATCAATATCATACTCTCTTCTATGTACCACAATATTGTTAATCTTTCCTAATATAGTCCATAATGACCCCTGTAATTTGTCTTGTCAAGATAATCATGTTATTACATTCAACCATAATATGCATAAACATAAATGTAAATAGGATAGCAAAAACAGATAACTTTAATTAAGCAAAAAGAATGTCAATAATAGCATCCACATAAACATGCATCACCATATCATTTATGACTTGCTCACAAGCCTCATTCTAAGAACATGTTCTTTGAATATTTTACACTATAAGGCTTTTGTCAATGGATCAGCAATCATCATAGTTCTCAATTGACACTCGTTGTTTCTGGACTCTTTCTCTAACCACCAAGTACTTTATCTCAATGTGCTTGGAACCACTAGAGTACTTGTCATTCTTAGAGAAGAAAACTGCTATGGTGTTATTACAAAATATCTTCAGCGGCCTGGCAATTGAGTCGACCACACCAAGTCTTGAGATGAAATTTTACAGCCATAAAGCTTAATTTGTGGCCTTAAAGCATGCCACAAATTCAGCTTCCATTGTTGACGATGCAATAAGTGATTGCTTTACACTTTTCCAGGAAATTGCCCCACCAGCTAACATAAATACAAATCCTGAGATGGACTTCCTACTGTCGAGACAATTTGCAAAATCAGCATCTGAATATCCTGTCACTTCAAGCTGATCTGATCTACTGTATGTGAGCATATAATCTTTCATCCCTTGCAGATATCTCATTATTTTCTTTGCAGCTTTCCAATATTTCATTCCTGGGTTGCTTTGGTATCTTCCCAGCATTGCAACTGCAAAACTGATATCTGGTCTTGTATAGGTTTGAGCATATAATAGACTTTCAACTGTGCATCCATAAGAAATATTCTTCATTTGATTCTTTTCTAAGTCATTTCTTGGGCACTGGTTTTGACTGAATTTTTCACCTCTAGTAATAGGTACATCATTGGCTGAGCAAAGCTGCATATTGAATCTCTCCAAGATACGATCAATATATCCTTTCTGAGACAATCCTAATAATCCTTGAGATCTATCCCTGAATATCTCAATGCCAATAACATAGGCTGCCTCATTCATATCAACCATCTTAAAGTTCTTGTTGAGAAATATCTTGGTTTCGTGCAATAAACCAAGATAACTACTGGCAAGTAAAATATCATCCACATATAAGACTAATATAATAAACTTGCTTCCACTTACCTTCGGGTATATACACTGATCAATAGTATTTTCTTTAAATCCGAAGGAAGTAATGGTATTATGAAACTTTATATACTATTGTCTAGAAGCTTTTTTAAGGCCATAAATGGATTTCTTAAGTTTACAAGCCCAACTTTCTTTTCTCTTTTTAATGAATCCTTCAAGTTATTCCATATAGATTTCTTCATTCAGATCCCCATTCAGAAATGTTGTTTTCACATCCATTTGATGGAACTCAAGATCATAATGAGCTACTAATATCATGACGATTCTTAATGAGTCCTTTTTAGAAACTGTAGAAAAAGTCTCATTATAGTCGATGCCTTCCTTTTGAGAAAAACTTTTGGTCACAAGTCTGGCTTTATATCATTTGATATTGCCCGTTGAGTCACGTTTTGTCTTAAAGACCTATTTACAATTGACTCTTTTATAATCATTAGGCAATTCAACGAGATCCCAGACACCATTTTGGACCATTGATTTTAACTCTTCTTTCATTGCATCATACCATTTTTCAGAATCGTTACTTTCTATGACTTGTGAAAATGATAAGGGGTCTCTTTTTATTTCTATATTATAATCTGATTCTTGTAGATATATCACATAATCATCAGAAATGACATGTTTCTTTTTCCTTTGAGATCTTCTCAAATCTACAAATTGTGATTGTTCTACAAGATTATCAACGGCGACATCAACATCATGTGAGAGTTCTTCGATGTTATTTTGTTGTTCACCCTCATCAATATTCTCATTGATTTTAGGAACAATAATTTCTCGAATAGGGGATTATATGGGAGAATTAACCTGAATCTCCTCGATATCAAAATTAATCCTTCGAGATTTTTCACTCCTACCGATTTCACCATTTTCTAGGAATTTTACATTACCCGATTTTACTATTCTCATACTATGATTAGGGTAATAAAATCTGTATCCCTTGGATTTTTTTGGATAACCAATAAAATATCCTTAAATAGTTCTTGGATCCAATTTCTTTTCATGTGGATTGAATATTCTTATCTCTGTAGGACATCCCCAAATATGTAAATGTCTCAAACTGGGCTTTCTACCAGTTCATAACTCAAATGAAATCGATAAAACTGACTTACTGGGAACCCTGTTCAAGATGTACATAGCTGTCCTAAGAGCTTCACACCACATCGACTCAGACACAGAAGAATAACTCATCATACTCATAACCATATCCATCATAGTACGATTTTGCCTTCCAGCAATATCGTTCTGCTATGGCACACCTAGTAATGCATATTGAGCACAAATACCTCGTTGTTCTAGGACTCTAGCAAAAGGACCAATATTCTAACCAGATCCATCATATTTGCCATAAAATTCACCACCTCTATCAGATCTGATAATTTTAACTTTTCTATCTAATTGTCTCTCAACCTCATTTATGTATAATTCAAGAGTATCAACGACTTGAGACTTTTCATGTATTAGATAAACATAGTCATATCTTGACAGATCATCTATAAATGTGATAAAATATTTTTTCCACTAAAACAAGGGATATGAAGTGGTCCGCAAATACCACAAGAGTTCTTTACTTCTTGTGGTATTTTTTTTTATTTGTTTAGTTTGCTTTCCCTTAATGCAATCTATACAAATATCAAAATCAGTGAAGTCTAAGTGTTCCAAAATATTATCCTTCACTAATCTTTCAATTCTTTCCTTGGAGATATGCCATAATCGTCTATACCACAATATAGAAGATCTTTCATTATTGAAACTACGTTTCAATCCAACACTTGATTGTAGGGTCATTAATGTCTTTGCAAACTCAAGATCTAAATTAATTATGTACAAACCATCATACAAAATTCCAGAACCAACTTTAATTGAATCATAAAATATGCTGAGTTTACCACTACAAAAAGAAAGACAATATCCTAACTCATCAATTCTAGAAAGAGAAATCAAATTTCTAGAAATTGTAAGGACATAACATGTGTCAACAAGATCCATCAAGTGACCCGTCTCTAAGCGTAGATGATAAGTTCCCATTGATATCACTTTCGCTTTAAGACGATTTCCCATAATGATGAATCTTTCATGTTTTTTTGATTTCTGAATTGAAAGAAATCCCTGCATGTTATTTGTAACATGAGTTGAAGCACTAGAATCAATCCACCAAGTGTTAGAAGGAACTTCTGTAATGTTTGATTCGAAATATACAAAGGTCGAGTTAATACCTTTCTTTTCGAACCAAGTCTTGCGTTTAATGCAATCCTTCTTCACATGTCCTTTCTTGTCATAAAAGAAGCACTTTACAGTGAATGCTTTCTTTTTATTAATCTGTTTAACATTTTCAGACCTAGTAAGTTTCTTTGATTGATAATGTTTTAACTTTCTTTTCTTATTACCAGTTTCTTGAGTAGTAGTCATGACATTATATGAACTTTCCTATTTTAATCTCAATTCTTCTTGAATACATATGCTAGTCAAGTCGTTCAAGTCCCACTTATCCTTATTTGTATTATAGTGAATCTTGAATGGGCCAAACTGAGAAGGAAGAGAATTTAGAATAAATTGCACAAGACTTATCAACATTCATGCATAATGTTTTAAGTTTTGTAGCTTTGTCAGCCATATTGAGGATGTGATCATGAATTCCTCGAGTGCCATCATATTGAGCCGTAGTCAGTTTTTTCATTAATGTGCCAGCCAATGACTTATCAGCAGACTTAAATATGTCTTCAATAACCTTTAAATATTCTTTTGTGTTAGTTGCAATCGGTAATGAAGTCTTTATGTTATTTGCAATTGTCATTCTTATGAACATTAAACTAAGCCAATTAGATCTTTTCTAAGCCTTAATTTCATTAACTTGTTTTACAGTACTTTCATCAGTCAAGTCTGTAAGCTTTTCAACAAGTAATGCTAAATCAAGATCTAATACACCCAATATGAATTGCATATGCTCTAACCATTCTGAATAATTTGATCCAGAGAGTACAGGGATACTTGAAGCATACGAATGTATATGCGGAAGTACCACTGCAAAATATAGAATAACATTAATGCTTTAAGTTTGTTAAAAATTGATGAACTATTTATATCATCTATATTACACCTTTGGGTGAAATATTGATATATCAAATGTTCACTCAAGAATATTTATGGAGGACTGATACCATCATTGTGGAATAATATTATTACCTTTGGGTATACAACCATAAACTGCAAGAATATCCAAAACAGTATCATCCTACCCCATCACATAATTATTTGAATTAGATTATCCTTTGGGATTATCTAAATCTCCTAATTATATGTGTCATTATGAATATTTTTTTCTTAATGTCATTTAGGACTAATTCCTTAATATTATTTTATAAGTCATTAGTCTAGGTCACTTTGGTGGTTAAAAGACTAATGCAATAATATAAAATAAAATTTAAAATATCCTTTTAAATGATAAAACTTTTATTGTAATTCATATCACAAAAGTCTATCATCCCAAGCCATTGGCAACTAATAAAACTTAGGGAGATGAATTATAAATAATATTCATCAAATTTCTTTAATTTTTGCTACTAAGCAGTTCAATAATAGAATAACAACAATAATAATTATTGAACATTAATGCTAAGCAGTTTCAATAATAAAATAACCATAATAATAATTGAACATTAATACTAACCAGTTCAATAATAAATAATCATAATAATTATTGAACATTAATGCTAAGCAGTTCAATAATAAATAACCATAATAATTATTGAACTTTAATCAAAAGAAAACTCATATGATAATCATGATAACATATAAATCATGCATTTATGTGAAAGGTAAACATTATTTCATAATTTTAAATATATATATGTGAATAAGTAAATAAAATTCTAAAAATAATAATTAGATTTTAATTTTATTTACCACATATATAATCAATAATTCATATGAGAAAACTATAAAGTAAACCATAATTTATAGTTTTTTTTAATTAAATACAATCAAATAATCAAAAATATAATTATAATTAAATTTAATCATAATTATAATAAATCATATTTATCAATTTTATAATTAAAAATATAAACTAAATTTCTCAATTTCGATAAAACTGTAAATATTTGAAACAATATAAATCGAAAATATGCTAATGACAGAACTATAATTTGACAGAAATTAGACCTAAGGGTAAAACCATAAATATGTTGACATAACATAAACTGAAATTACAAAATTTACAAAGGGTAAAATTGTAATTTTGCAAAACCCTAGCCTCGAGTGCAAAACTGTAATTATGCCAAAAACCCTAATCTGCCTTCACCACCGCTGCCTACGGCGGAGCTGCCTGTACGCGACTACCTGCGGCAGTTCCAGCCTATGCGCGACCGCTTCCGCCACGGCGCTGCCGCCGCTGGGTTGCCACTGCTCGCGCGCGGCCGCCGCATGGGTGCGGCCTACCCGCGCGCACGGCCGCCTCCATGGCTGCCTCTGCCCACGCGCGGTCGCTGCTGCGGCGGCGGTTCCTGCCCGCGCGTGGCTGCTGCCAACGCGCGGCCGTCGCTTGTGCATGGCCTACTCACGCACGGTCGTCGCTTGGGTTGTCTGCCTGCGTGCGGTCGACCGTCACATGGACGGGTTCTGGCCATGTGCGGTTGGCCGTCGCATGGACGGGTTCTGTGATGTCGTCGCATGGACGAGTTCTGTGATACCATCGAATGGACGGGTTCTATGATGCCCGCGTACGGGACGAGTTCTGTGATATGCATGCTACCCAGCGTAACCGCAGATTCACAGCGAGGTCGACGGTGACCATTACTGCTTAGCAGTTCTGGGAAGATAAAGGTAATTTATGCATCGTAAATAAATTTACAGATCTAATACATTTGATCTCAAAAACCGGGCTCTGATACCAATTGTATGCATAAAATATGTAATTATGCTATATCAAAAATATGAAAATAACCTATATACCTGGATTGAAATCAAGTGCATAGATCTAATTTAACGATGTATACTTTTTGATGCCATCTTTTAAGAGATCTCGTTTGATCTGCTAAGCACCATCTTTGATTCAAGATTGCACCGTTTTTAAGTCAATCTTTGATCCAAGCAGGCACCATCTTTAATCCAAATCCACTACAAGGAGTGCGCGTATCTCCTGAGGAATAGTTCGTTAAGTAGACTTTATATATATAAGAATGGCATGAGACATGCATATGCGACTTACGTGCCGTTTTAGAATAGCGAAGGTGGCCGGCGTCGACCAACAGTTCGGTGGTGCCAACGAGGATACAACCGGATAAGAACGATGTGACGTGCGGTGCTCTTAAAGAACTATTTCGAGGTATTCCGATCCCTTTCCTACCTCAGAGCTTCAATCGCCATCTCCCAAAGTGGGTGGTCGCGAAACAAAAACGCTCATAACTGGACCACCCTCCTCTCTCTCTCTCTCTCTCTCTCTCTCTCTCTCTCGCTTGGCGCTAGTTTGACTTCCGGTCTTACTCTTAAAACTAAAAGCTGACACATTTCGTCAGTTGTGGGATTAAGACCAGAAATAATTAAACTAGGCATTAAACTAAGACCCGATCTCACCATCTATCCTCCTTGTTCTTAGGCCTTAAACTCTCCGAAAAGCCTGGTCCAGTGCAGCAATTCTGAGAAGGGATGTAGCGGTGTTTGCATACTAGTAGTGTTTAGGCAGAATCTGTGTTTCTACGTCAACATGGCCGCCTCGACCTTCTCTGCTGCGACCAAGAAGAAGGATCATCACCCTCCCTTCTCCTCATTCTCGGAGCGCCCCCACCCCTCATAGTCTCAAGAAAAACCACTGGTGCTCTTTAAGTTTATCTAAATTTTCAGGATTGATTTGTTAAATCTGAATCTCAAAAATATTGAAGTTAAAAACAATACACACATTAGATCTTTATAAATCAATTTAAATTAATCTACTTCATATGTGAGACTAAATCAAGGATATTATGGTTTGAGTCTTAAAAAAGAATCATTCATTCATGATATCATTCTTTGCATTTCCTACATCTTATTGATTTATTATTCCTTAAAATAAAAGGAATTATTATTTTTATATTTTCTCTATCATATCTAGGTCCTGTTGGATGGATTAATCTAAAACTAAATGGATCATTGAGGGATCATAATGGTTAACACATAGGAAAAATCTATTAATATGCATTGAATGACAATCCCTTTGATATGGCTAGAGGGTTCAAAATTTCCTCTAATTGATGGATGTGGCATCTAACATATGCATTTTACTAAAATGGAGATCCAAATAACGCTTCTTTTTTTGTATGGGTGAAAGTTTTAAGTCAAATGGTTATATTGCTCACGGTTATATATATGATATTGACTTTTCAAACAAATTTTATTATGCTTCACTTCCTCATCCTAAAATAAATATATATTTTCTATGGAAATTATAATTTTTTGACCTATTTTGTAAATTATATAAGCTTAGCTTAAGTCGTAGCCCAAGCTTTTATTGGATAATTTGATTTCTCATCAACAATTTGTTTATCATCTCTGATAAATAATAACATCTTTGTGATCTAAAAATCAGTACCTTCCTTTCGTGATTTTGATTAAGATCAACTTGAAAAAAATAATGATAAACTTCTTATCTTGGGATGATATCTTTATAAATCGATAATTTACTGACTTCTTTCAGCAATTTATAATATGCAATTATATAACCTCTTATAAAGGTCTGATAGGTATATTATTGTTAATTTGAGCTTACAAATGATTTATGTTAACTTTAATTTGAGGCTACCCAATCTATGACATAATATGTCGACACATGAGCTCGAAGCCCTTGGTCCGATCGGACTCTATGCACTTGTAGGTCTCTGGTTTCATCATAGCCGAGGTTGGGTCCATAGGCCGAATGAGATCTTGGTTGATGCATAGGGCAAATCTTAGTCTTGATTATGACCAAGGTTGTGCTCGCAGACTAGTTGAACTTGATTGACCTATCAATCGAATGTTGGGCTTGACCATGATCGAGGCGGAGCCTATGCTGATCTAACTTGATTATGTTAGGCACCTTCCTTCATAAAGGGAGGTTTGATAGGAAAAGATCATTCTCTCCATTTATGGACATCTCCTTCTTCTAGTCTTACATCGACTAGCCAACATTCTTTGAACTCGTGGAGAAGACCTTATCCTCTATCGATAAACCTTCTCTTTACTTGGGGAAGAAGCCTAAGACTCGACCAACCAACCTTCTTTGGACTTAGGAATCGCTGTACATGATCAAGAAAGGTTCCCTCGAGCTCGTAATGGTGTATGCTCTTTGAACACAGAGTGTTACGATAGCAAACTATACCTACAATATGATAAAGAGAATTCATATATTCCAACAATTAATCAACACATCATGTGACTCCCAAAATTAACTTGATTCTTTTCGTTTATAGATATTATCTGAAGACAACAAGGCGCGTAATAGTTGTCCAACATGTTTCTACAGCTGATGCACTTTTAGTCGATAGTGCGTGGCTCATCCTTCCATCACAAGGCGCCCACTTTGATCCTGCAGAATGCCATCGACCCTATTCTGTTGAGCTTCTACTACCGATGCTTGGAAAATGGATGGTGACATGGATTTGGATTCATCAGTCAGTCGATATCAATGTGCCATCAGGGAAGCTTCAACTGAAACCCTTGGAGAAAATAGAGAGGATTCGAGGAGAAAGGGAAGAAGAACTACTCTACCTTACTTCAAGTGCTCACTGTTTTGCCAGAAACGCCCACGGCATTGCTGATGGACGTGTAGAGGGGCATTGCATGCTACCACTCTCAAATGCACGATCCAAAACTTGGATAGGATCACTGATAGCTGTGACAATGCAAATGCCCATTCGATTACCCCAAAAGCTTATACTCTTTTAGCTCAAAAGAATCGTTAGTGGGTGCCATATACGCCACAGTGACGAGAACTACACAAACCTGTGGAGGTCCTATAATGAGAAATGAGTGATCGTAATGGATGTATACATCCATTAGACCATGGAATGACGAGAACTACACGAGAATGGCATGAGACATGCATCTGCAGTTTACGTGCCGTTTTAGAACAGCGAAAGTCGGCAGCGTCGACTGACAGTTCGGTGGTACGAACGAGGAGACTCCAGCCGGATAAGAACGTGGTGGAGTGCGTATAAAGAACTATTACGAGGTATTTCGATTCCTATCCTACCTCAAAGCTTCAATCGCCATCTCCCGAAGTGAGTGCTGACGAAACAGAACCACTCATAGATTGATTATATGAGTTTCTATATATATATATATATATATATATATATATATATATATATTTTTTTTGAATAAGAATGAATGTAATGTCAAATATGATATTTGAGCTTAGATTTTTTATTTATTCATTGATATGTTTCGAAATATTTCATTTGCTATTGATATGTTCTGAAATATTTTAAATATCATAACATTTCATATGCTGTTGATATACTCCGAAATATTTTATATATCACTGATATGCTCTGAAATATTTTACATATTATTGATATATTTCGAAATATTTCATACGCCATTGATATATCTTGAAATTCTTCTTATGTCATTGATATGCTTCAATTATTCTTTACTCAATTTGTTATGAACCAAATATATTTTGAATGAAATGACATTTATGATTCTATATCTAATGAGATGATATATATGAATTTTTGTATCTCTACCTTACATTTTTATACTAATTTTATTTGAAATTATCTTCTCTTGTCATGTAGGTTTGGACTAAGATTGTGCTTGTAGACCGGTTGAACTTGATTGACCCATAGGTCGAATGTTGGGTTTGACCATGATCTGGGCCTGATCGATCTTCATTGTCTTAGGCACCTTTCATCCACAAAGAGAAGGTCGATCGAAAAAAAAAAAAAAAAAAGTCTTATGAGTTTAAATCATTCTCTCGTTTTATGGAGATCTCTCTATGCTAAAATTATATCGACCGACCAACCTTCTTTGAACTCAGGGAGAAGGCATTATACTCAGGGAAGAAGCCTTAGCCTCGACCAACGGTGCACAATCAAGAAGGTTCCCTAGAACTCGTATGATGTCAAGACTTATTTTTCTACAGCCCACGCTAGTTGAATACAGAGAGTTACGGTAGCAAAGTCGACCTACAATATGATAAAGCGGATTTCATAGATTCCAATAATTAATCAACGCATCATATGAAGATAACAAAATCAATTGAATATACGTTATCTAGGACATGTCCTAATTTTCCTAACATTATCTGCATAATGCTCAAGCAAAAGGAAGTGGATGCTGTTATTTTATTAGATTACATTAACGTGAAGATTTTGTATCGGACCCCATCTCTCATTAGTAGTCTCACTAATGGATGTCTCCAATTTCCAAAGTGTTAATTGTTTTTATTGGTCAACTCATCACCCATTCACGTCAAATGCTCCATAGTCAATCCGCCAGTGCATTTCACGTCGAGAAACTTCTTTTGAGGACATTGGATGGTCTCGTGCATGCAGCTTCATTTTGACCTTTGAAGTGGAGAGTCGACTGTGTTTGTAGTCAGCACTTGGCTGTCCAACATGATTCCCCCACTGATGCACTTTTTAGCGGATAATGCGTGGCTCATCCTTCCATTACAAGGCGCCCACTTTGATTCTGCAGAATGCCACGGGCCCGAGAATCCAATGTTTTATTTCTCTCGCGATCGATCCTACTCATGCTGAGCTTCCACTTATGCTTGGAAAATGGATGGTGACATGGATTTGGATTCATCAGTCGGTCGATGTCAATGTGGCATGAGGGAAGCTCCAACTGAAACCCTTGGAAAAAGTAGAGAGGATTCGAGGAGAAAGGAAGAAAGAACTAACTGTCCCTCACTTCAAGTGATCACTGTTTTGGCAGCCAATGCCCGCAGCATTGCTGATGAACGAGTAGAGGGACATTGCATGCTAACACTCATAAATCCACGAACGAAAACTTGGATAGGATCACTGATAGCTGTGATGATGCAAATGCTCATTCGATTACCCCAAAAGCTTCTACTCTTTTGGCTAAAAATAATCATTAGTGGGTGCCATACACGCCATTGTGACGATAACTACACAAATCTGTGGAGGTCCCATCATGAGAAATGAATTATCGTAATGGATATATATAAGAATGGCATGAGACATGTATCTGCGACTTACGTGCCGTTTTAGAATAGCGAAGGTGGCCGGCGTCGGCCAACAGTTCGGTGGTGCCAACGAGGACACAACCGGATAAGAACGATGTGAAGTGCGGTGCTCTTAAAGAACTATTACGAGGTATTCCGATCCCTTTCCTACCTCAGAGCTTCAATCGCCATCTCCCAAAGTGGGTGGTCGCGAAACAAAAACGCTCATAACTGGGCCACCCGTCTCTCTCTCTCTTTCTATCGACTACCTATATATAACTTCTAACACAGCGCTACTAACACAGCGCCTTCAAGGTGAAGCGTTATCAGGAAGGAGGGTAAACGATGAGATCGGGTCTTAGCACTAGTTTACTTCTAATCCTATTCGTGTTTTCGATCGGGAACAGTGAGTGTCGCATTATGTACGGTGAGGCGCCGTCTCGGGTTACCGATTACGGCCGCGGGAGATCGAAGCCGATGAGGTATCAAATGGTGTTTGCTACGGGCAGGTCGATCCATGGGGACGCGGCGGAGGTCGTAGATGACACGAAGAGGCCGATCCCAGGAGGACCTGATCCCCAACATCACTCCGTGAATCCATGAACTTGGATGTCGATTTTTGCTGTTCCTTCTGTACTCGGAGAAGAAAGGTTGCGGATTCCTTCACAAGAACCAAATCTTATCTCCTTCCTCATCAACCTGTTCTTCGAGTGCAGAAGGGCCCGGCAAGAATCCGCATGATGAGGAACATAAGCTTGGATGTTGATTCTTGCCGGGCCCTTGTGCTCTCAAATAACGGTTGCTGCCTGTCTTCTGTCTCTAGCCATCTTTTGGCTAGAATCTGTCTTCCGTCTCAAAACATCTTTTGGCTTGTTGGTCAACTACGTCATTGTCTAATAAGAGTGCTCGATTCTTTGCTACTTAATCATGGTGTAATAATTAAGCTTTTGTTCTCAGTAGTAAAGTCATGAATGTGTCAGTAGTAGAGTGTGTGAGCGAGTTTTTTCATGTAACTAAAGTCATGAATGTGTCATCATAGTTTATTATAAAGTAAAATAATTGATTCGAATTATATTTTTCTTTTTTATTCTTTAAAATATATATTAAAATCATAAAATTATATAACTATTTAAAATGGCCAACATAGAGGATTATGTTCTACTTTTTTGAGAGACAACTTTGTTATTAAAAATTATATCTAAATAACAAAATACAATTTAAATAATAAAAATATTAATATTAAAATTAAAAATAATACATGTAAGATTTATATGATTCAATATTATCTGTCTATTTCTAAAAAAATTCTATCCTAAGTCAACTCAAATAGACATCTCCTATCTAAAAAAATTCTGTCAATCTTTTTAGATATATTAAAAAAAATAAAACTCTATAAATACTCTAATTACTTTCCACATGCAAACACCTAAATACATATGAAACTTATAAATCATTGCTTAGTTTTTGAGGATTATTTTCTTTAAGAAAAATTTATTCCAAATATGCACTCTCTATTGATCAACCAAACTTATAGATCATGTATTTTTATCACTTTCTATCTCCTATAACAAGCCTATCAAATTCATTAGCCTCAATATACATACATATATATATATATATATATATATATATATATAATCTCTTTCAAACCATTATTGTATTTTATTCCAAGTATATATCACTTCAAATACATTAACCTTCATAGTATCAACACAAAATAATGGTGATGGGATTACTGTGATAGGTGAAGATAACATAGAAGAGTGATCCTTGTTAGGCATCTCATCTAAAGTTCTTTGTGGTTATAAACTTTTAACTTTTCATTTCTTTTTCATAATATGAGATTTATAATATTTTTATACGGATGAATGTTCATTGGATAGTATCGCATTCCTCTTTCTAGAAGAGTGATAAGTAGGGATCCATAAAATGAGGGATAAGTATCCGTCGAATGTCTATATTTCTCTTCTAATATGGAGGGGATTATGGATTGAAGACATATCCACTCCAAAATTCTCTATCATGTGTACTTTAATATGTGTGAATGATATCATCTTTGATGACCTCATACAAGTTTCAATCCACATATCTAAATTCTATTATAATCTAATAAAATATGTGCAAGATAAATCTTGTGCTTTGCTTCCTATCACTTGTTATGAACGAAAAAATCTAGATACCTTTGCTTAAAATTCACGAGTAACACAAATAGAACCTTACGAGTAACATCAACTTCCTTAATTAATCTTATATTGCTTTGAATTTACTTGAATGCTCGATCAAAGTCCCTATCTTACTTAATCTCCAAGTTGTATAATTTTACATCAGAAACAACTTATTATTATTTTAGTCAAATAAAACTTATTCGACTCACCCAATTCATCATTGGTAGTAATAATGTGGACCATTATGTCAAGACACATTATGCCTAGCTTCAAAGATTCCTACACTCATCTCTTCATTGCTTTTGCTAAGTCTCACTATAAATTATTTATTTCATTGTTTTTTTTAGAATAAGACTTACGGAAACATTCTTTAAACCTTTAATCATTTCAGATTTTTAAACTTTACTACGATTTTATATGAAATATCAATGTTATAGATGACATACTTTGGTCACAAAATGAAAATACTTAAAAGTACATATAAGATTTATGTGATTCCAAACACTTTTATCAATTCCTATTAAGATAATTAGATTCTTCATTATGTTAGAATAATCACAAAACCGGAACCATAACCTTTGGCATGATTCGAAACACTGTTAATGTCCATGGCGAGGTAATTATATTTTTTATTATGTTGAATAATCAACATTCTCACTCACAAACTTGAAGATGTTTAATCTTTCGAGATCTACTAAAAAATACAAAAAGTATTTTTTTTTTTTTTGTGCATAGGACATGTCAAAAGTCTTACCAAATTAATGTAGCTTTTGGTTGGTTAATCAACCAAACTTATCCACCAAATTTTCCAACAGATAAAGTTAATAAAAAAATTTCAGGAATAGATGTGAATGCTAATCCAAACCCTAATCCAATTTAAATACTTATTGGATTATAGGTGTTACAATTTTTTTTGGCCATGTGTTTTACTTTTTGGTATCTTAGTTTTATCTCTACTTAATCTGCATCTTATCCTTAGTTTCATAAACTAAAAGAAAGAAGTTAGCATTTCAGATGCTTGAACTACTTACCAACCTACGACACACACCCAAAGATGATGGAAATCCAAAGGGAGGATAAGAAGATTCGATAAGGTTGACCTTATCCTCATGTTGACTTCACACAACGCAACAACTTGTCGGCAGAGCAGAAATCGTTGGTGTCAAAGCCTTAATGGAGTTTTGACTGCGCCATGGCCGATTGGATGTCAGTTCAGCCACATTAACACAGCTTTCTGGGGATAAGATTACTGCAAGTGCTGGCGAATAGAATGCAAGTGAGTTGTTTGGGTGGCGAAGAGGGATGAGGGCTCGATATGATTCGATAGAATATAAATGTTAGAAGATGTGAATTGATTATTATTATTATTATTAGTATGAGTAAATAGAGAAGATTATTTTTAAATAATAATAATAATTTAAATATTTTTAACTTAACTAAATATATAATTGTTTATAAATCTCATAAATGAGCCATACAATAGACCTTGTTAAGACTTTACGATTTTATTTATATTATCGTATCTTTCGTTTATATTTACAGAAAAAATCTAAATTCTTCTAAATTAAATATGAAAAATAAAACCCAAGTCTTATACTCCTATTATAATAAATCTCGATTTACTAGAATTTTTCTTCTCGATCTATGTAAATATACTAGTGACTCTTCGGTATCATATCATGTACTTTAAGACTCTAAAGTATATAGGATATTTATAGAATAATAAATCCTTTAAGTGTTTTTTTTTTCTCTTTAAGAAGAAGTTTTTATCTTCAAAGTAGTTTATTTTTTGAGCAATCTATTTTCGATTAAAAAATCCAAAAAAATTTGTCAACTCTAAAGATTCTAATAATAAGCGTTCGATTAGTTTCAAGTTGGGTATGGATTAAGCTTCAATTAGACTCTAAATTTTGGGGTTTAGTCCTGTATTAGAACTCAGATTGTGAATTGTGAATCATTCATTATATTGTACCAATTATTCATCAATCACAAAACCAATTGCTTAGTTGATTAGGGCATCATTATATGCTTCAACCAAGATGATTTAGTTGAAGAACATAACCTGTAGAATTATGTTGTAGCAAATGTTCAATTCTCTATGGGAAAGAAAGGAACATGACAGGATGTGTTTGGGGATCACAAGATTTACCCTTTGTGTTGTTTGCAATAAGATTTGTCAATGCAATTGACCTTGTTCTATGGCTGACCAGCTCTTGTAAGTGTTTCTGTGATGATCGGGTTAATTGATCTATCAACTTCGTTTGGTCTAAATTACTGACCAAAATACTTAAGCTGAAGTTGATAATAACATTCATCACAGAAATTTATCCTTATAAGTCAATCTTAATCTTGCCTACTTTCGGTGTGAAACTAATCAAGAGTGTTATAGTTTCTCTTCCCACTTCGTACATCTCATGCTTTATGAAATGATCATAGGAAAAATAAGGGATTTATTTTGATTATAATATCTCTGTAACTCAATGATGATAAAAAAAAAAAATTCGTATACTCAATCCAAATAATTGAGATATTATGGTTGTATTATTGCTGTAAACTAGATAAATGGAGAGAAGGGTATTGGCATATGAAGGTAGATGCATTTGGAACACTATGTAATATTATTAGGTAGATACTTGGTGAATACTTGATATATAATTCAATATAATGAAAAAATAAATTTAAAAATGATATCCAAAGAATAGAGGGAAAGAGATTGAGATTTAAAATATATTAATATTAGGAGAGGAGACTTGGAATGTTATAAATTGATATGCTTCTTAGATTAAAATATATAATTAAATCAAAGAGAATTCAAAGGAAATCTATATGAAATTATTAAGGAATGTAAAAAAGAACGAATCTGAGGCTAAGAAGCAATTGTTGCATCCGAATTCTAGACCTCGAATCGAACACCCAATGATATATATGTTTCTTTATTTTTTTCTATAAACATAAATGGTGAAGATGGATTTTGATCTCTTTCGAGATTTTTATTGACAACTCGTTCTTTGTTATTTATAATCTTATTTTTAAAATATTTAATATTTTAAAAATATTCCTGACATAAATATTATTTTTTTCTTTTTTTTTTTTATTTTTTTCTTTCAGTGATGAATATCATTATCCACCTATATCGAATCGAATCATCGAGTGATGTCCGTCAAATGATGTTGGATGACAAAAGGTGAGGAAGAAGGAGGAGGAAGGAAGTGGGTAGAGCTTGAGGAGGTGGAGGGGAAATAAAGCGAGCGAGGAGGTTACGAGAAAAACGAAGATAAAATTAGTAATAATAAATAATACAATTATATTTTAGCATTTTTATGATTATCAATAGCAAAAAGGGATTACAATAAAAAAGCTTCACTATCAATAGAAATAGAAAGCTTTCTAAGATATTTATTTTTCTTCATTTATATCAGGAGGGATAAAATTGGGCTTTTAAATGTTTTTTACTAAATTTACGATCTAACCAGTTGGGCGAGATAAGCACGCGAATCGAACCGAACCGAACCAGTCAATTTCGGTCAACATAAATTGAGCGGTTTCGTCTTGCTTTTGTCCGCTTTCTAGGGTTAGGGTTTCGGCAGCCATGGCGACGGAGCAGCAGAAGCAGGGAGGAGCAGGAGGCGCGAAGAGGAAGCCGGTGTTCACGAAGGTGGATCAGCTGAAGCCCGGAACCAGCGGCCACACCCTCACGGCCAAGGTGCTCACCTCCGAGACCGTCCTTCACAAGGGCCGCGCCGGTGCCGCCGCCGTCCACCTCCACCCGACCACGATCGCAGAGTGCCTCATTGGCGACGAGACGGGCACCATTCTCTTCACCGCCCGCAACGAACAGGGTTCGGTACCCTCCCTATCTATCTTTTGTTCGTCGGCAAATGCTATTTTGATCGAAGCGAGCGATTGCTCTTTTACATGCATCTATACTCTCTTAGTTGAAGTTGGACTTGATGGTTAGCTGTTCGTTTAAATGCTCTTCTTGGGTTTCTGATCCTTCTTGAGATAGTGACCATAGAAAAAAGTTAAACTTGAATCATCATAAGTTTGGAAGCATAGTGAGAAAGATGCTCTTTGAAGCAGTACATGTGATTAGGAGCATTCAAATCGAACCGGAAAATCATTATTTATTAATGATTCGAGTTTCAAGACTATATATGGTTCCAATTTGGAAGGATACTGAATCTAACTTAAGAACCCTAAAAGCTCTTTTCAATTTGGAAGTATTTGGTTAACCGGTTCGGACTGAATCTAACTTAACCCAACAAACTTAAGAACCCTAAAAGCTCTTTTCAAACTTTGACGAGTTCATCTCTCTTCCTTCGTTTCTATGGCTCTTCATCGTCGTCCCCTTCTTGTCCTTGCTCTCTTGTGAACCATATATTTTTGTCATCAATACATATCTTCATCATTAAGAAAAAAGAATTACATATGAAGTCGTTATTCCTCTAGAGTTTTTTTTTATAAAAAAATAAAAAATCACTTGTGGATAGGTCCAGTTGTTTAAAATATTTAGAATGATGTTTGTGATATAAACATTTTGAGAATGTAGGTCCAATTGAATCAAAATTCTTGTTCGATTCAATTAAACTGAATCGTTCACCGAATTGAACCGATTCATTTGATATATATATATATATATATATATATATATATATATATATATATATATATATATATGTATATGTATATGTATATATATGTGTATATATTTGTATATATATGTGTATATATTTGTATATATATGTGTATATATTTGTATATATATGTGTATATATATTTGTATATATATGTATGTATATATTTGTATATATATGTATATATATATATATGTATATTCAAATTACTTAAAATTGAAAACCAGTTAACCGAATCAGATTAATCGGTTTTGAACCAATTTGATTAGGGAGGTCTGAAATGGTTTTATTTGGAGTACATTGCTTTAACCAAACTAAATCGTTTTTTAACCTTTTTGAACAACCCTGTATGTGATCTTCCCCACACATTCAAGGTATTGACAGTGGGAAACTTCTCTATTGAATTTTTCTTAGGGTTTTCTTATTAGAAGAGAAAAAAAGACAATTTTTTCTTTGGTAGCAGTGACTTATGCAAAGATAAGGATGAGAGTACACTTGCAAGTTGTAAGGTTTGGGAAAGTAGGCGATTAAAATACATTCTAGTTCAAACATTGAAGGATGGAGTTATTTTCCCACATCTTTGGTGAACCGTCCAAAATAAAATAACAAGAAAAGGTGCAAGGTCAAATTCAGCCTCACCAATTCCCAGGAAATTAACACCTGCAAAGTTTATTCCTCCAATCAGTATCTATATTTGTCCTCTACTCTTTGAGGATTGTTTCAGCTTTTCAAATAGTTTATGAGCAGCAAAAACGTTTATCCTTATTAAAAATTTTGGAGTCTTTCATTGTACTTTATTTGGATGACATGTCTTAGAGTTCCAGCTTGACCTTGATATATCAATAACTTGATGTTTTTTACTAATAATTTCTGGTGCTTAAACATTAAATCGTTGTTTTCTTATGATAACCATCCTCTACAAAACCCACTTTTACACATCAAAAGATATGTATAGCTTGTGCAAGGAGATGAGTGTTTCCCTAGTGAACTGCTTTTCTTTTCATTGTCTTTTCCATCTAAAAGTGCACAAGAGTTGATAAGGCCATAATTCTGGATTTCTACATCATACTGTTACTTTGTGTCAGAATGCTGAATGTTCCCCTTTGCTTCTTGTCCTTTTTCCTTTTTTAACTTTTTAACATTAATGTTAAAAGTATTTAGTGTTCTTGAAACAAAGTGCATCTGGAAAAGACCTCTCTGTGTATACAAGTATGTTGGTGTGTTTAGGCATGTGCTCAAGCATGCAAATGCTTACATGGTTCCTTCATAGGCAGTAGATCTACACACAAAGAAGCCACAGTTGTCTCATGTCTTCTAAGTGCAGTAGCACCACCCTGCAGTGGATAATGGTGCACCTGCTTCATCTTTCATACCTATATGTTTTGCACAAGATCCTCAAATTATTAATTTAATTTTTGTCACATATAGGCATATATAGCATTTTGAGCCATGGATTGTTGTCAGAATTATTTCTTAGGATTTACATTTGGTCCCCTATGTTGAAAAGGCATGTGACAGTGCTGATCTTTCAGAAGGTCCAGAAATATGGCTGTAGTGAAAAATCAGTGAGGTCAGAGTAGTATGATGTTTGAAATGAACAGTATTTATCTACTAGATTCAGATATCCTTGATTTCAAGAAGCTATAATTTGTCTTGGACAGACATTATGTTGATGCTTGCATTTATGGTTGCTCTGTTATTCTGAACATACTTATGTTTCCATAACTGTAGCTTACGAAAACATGTCAGAACAGTTATTCATCATTCTTTTGCTGCCTTTAGGCAAAGTGTTCCATTGTAATTATTGTTTTCTTATTTCTGCAAAAAAAAAAAAGAGAGAGAAAAACCTAAATATGAAAATTCAATCTGCCCTTTCACTTGGCATTGGACAACCAATTATGCTGTTTGCGTTACAAAACTTGCTCTCTCAGTATTTGATGAATGATTATATTCTTTGACAGTTGATGTGATGAAACCGGGCACCACAGTCACCCTCCGCAATGCAAAGATTGATATGTTCAAGGGGTCAATGAGACTGGCCGTCGACAAGTGGGGGCGCATCGAGGTCACCGGGCCTGCTAATTTCACGGTAAAAGAGGACAACAACTTATCACGGTAAAAGAGGACAACAACTTATCCCTCATCGAGTACGAGCTGGTGAATGTGGCGGACGAGTGACGGGTGCACCCTATCAGATGGTCGGTCACATTTGACCGACCGGAGCCACCGGTTCTACGTCGTCATCCGGTGATAGATTTGAGTGTGCAGGGAGGAGGGTATGGAGGCAAGTAGTTTGAGGGAGGTAGTCAGGCCATGTAAACCTTGTAATCTGTCAGGGCTAAAGCTTTAAGATTTTCACTGGATATTATTGTCTGAGGCACAGATTTGGAACTCAGAAAACTGATTGACACTTTCACATCTTCTATCCAGATACTTCAAATTAATTTCTTGGGTTGGAGCTGGAAATGGACAGAGCCATCCAGTCAATATTTTGTGGTCTCATTATGTCATGTTTTTTTTATTTTTTATTATTATTATTTTTGACTTGTTGATGCAGCAGTGCATTGCCAACACTAGGAGTGGATGCAATTGCGCATCAGGTGGTCAAGAACTTTTAGGAGTTCTTCTCAGAGATGCAACAACAATTAATTTAAAAAAACCCTTTGTTTATACTATTTCTAAATGCAAATATACCTCTCAGAAAGAACTAACTTGTAAAAGAAAAAATAAAAAGATTGAGATGCCGCCACAGGAAGCCAGAGACCCGACCGTTGGTGCACCGCAACAATGACATTGAAATAGAAGAAAAATAAAATGAAATTGAAATAGAAGAAAAATAAAATGAAATTGAAATAGATGAAAAATAAGATGAAAAAAGGAAGAAAAGAAATGAATGTAGATCTTTCAGAACTCTGGGGGTGATTAATGTAGATCTTTCGTCACATATAATTGAGAGAAATGAATGTTCTGATCACTGCTACATAATTCCCTTGTTTGCTTAGTTTTTATACCAAACAGAACAAACATAACAACGTCCAGTCTTGTATCTCTGCATGTAGAATGCAAGAACTAGGAAGACATCTATGATGCACAACAAGAGAAGCAGGATATTCAATTCTAGGAAGACGAGAGGATAAGTTTCTAGAAAAACAGACAATCAATGTCTCCATTTGGCTATCTGAGAATCTAGAATAATATGCAACTTGCTTCTTTTCTATTGTCGGAAAAAGATTAAAAGTAATCACTCATCAAAATTTTTCTGAACATCAAACTCACGAACCAAGTCTCTCAATCGCCGTCGCTGCTGCTCTGAGGCAGAGAATGGAAGACATGGACTTCGTCAGCATCTTTTGTGAAGCCTATTCGCGAGGGAGGATTTGCTAATAGCATCTTATCCTACATTGAAACAAGAACAGAATTGCAAAAAAGTTGGATCATCTGTCATGCTACACAAACTATATCCTTACAACTTTCTTGACTAAAACTCACAAACCACAAAAAATATCCTGTAGATGTTTGCAGAGTTGATAATTACCAGGGAGCAAATGGAGGATATCCAGTATAACTTGCATCAAGAGATACTCTGAAACATGCAGAACAAGTAGCAGTTTAGGCGCCATAGAAAGTAAATCCGATGGATGTTGACCCATGCAAGGAAGATGTAGAATGTTGCATCAGGGCATCAAAAGCAGTTTAATTTTCAGGCGAAACTTGTCTTAAAAAGTCTAGATAGATCCTTTGAGTCGTTACATCCTTTGAGTTGGAATTATCACCACAATATGGGTCCACAAGCTCAAAGCGTGTATGTCAGTCGAGAATTCATGTCAACTCTTCATGTTTTTGTTGATACAGGATAAGCAATAAAAATAAGTGCGTTATTGAATATTCAAGAACAGAGACATTTAATACATGCAAATTCAACCAGAAACTTTAATGAGTAATTGGAACAACACTAGTATGGACAATTGCAAAACTGAACATTATTGACCAAGTTAAGGCTCTTTAAGACACCTCCAACTGAAACTTTCCTCCATCTTCGGTGGGATATTGGTAAATATGATACCCACACAGGTTATGATTAGTACCCAGAGAAACCTCTTTCAGATTCTTCCAAGCCTAAAACCAAAAATTTAAATACCCATCCTGTACTAGTTTTCATACACCATCAGGACAGTACCATACCAGTGCATTGGGTGGTACACAGACATGTATCACCCGATAACACTGGAAAAAAGATGCCTTCATATATTCTGATCGGACCAACAGATGACATATACCATTACTGGATCCTAGTCGGACCAATAAATACAAGCCAATACAATTTTGTAACAGACCAGTACGTAGTTTAAAGTTTAAACTATGCCTAGACCAACTAAAATATACATTATCTTTGACTTTCATGCACACACTCGAAGTTTTATGCTAGCATTTAAAGCTCCACCAATGTTTCAACACAATAATTGGTTTATGAAGACAATAGCTATCTAGATCAACTCATACCATAGTTTGCACGAAATTTCTGGACGACAATAGTATATGAATGTGAATTTATAGTTTATACCACAGACTGCATAATAGCTTTCTGTCCATATGTGATGCATGGCATCATATAGCATAAAACTTGCTTCCCTAATGTTGTTATTCCAGTTACATTTACCTCAAAATTAATGACAGCATTGTGTCTGCTTTTAGTCTGATACAAGACAAATCAACTTAAGGGCAAAAAATATACCCCTCAATTATGTTTCATCTGTATCAACATGGAATACCCGAGTCCATTCTCTATTTTCCCAGTGGCTAACTATAGCCTAATTGCTTGTACTAGATCATTCCAACTGATTTTCATGTTAACATGAACCACTGTGCTAATTTGTGTCATGTTCTGTGGATCCTATACTAGAACATAGAATTTTTCAGATACCACTATTTGGTTGTTATTTTTCAATCCTTCCTTGGTCATAAAGCCAAAGACTTACACTAGAGACCAATGTGTCTTTAATTCATGGACCATAGGTTAATTACAATACCCCAATTTCAAATGTCAGCTAAGAATTGTGATCAATGGCTCCTAACGAGATGATAAATTAGGACAACTGTAGAAAGGAATCAGGTAACTAAATTTCCACAAATCAAAAATAGGATAAAAACCTCAATAATCTTTATAAATTAGGATAAAAACGACAACATCATGTTGTTATGAAACTTTTAATAACATCAATTTGGGTTTGAATCATCTTTTAAAAATAACGAATATGATACCAATGAGCTCCAGTAATATTTGGGATCTGTAAGGACATGTGGAAATGAAAAATGTTGGTGTTTGGCTAACTAACAAGAATCATAATAAAATTCATTAATGTTCAAGCCTTGAAATAATAAAAATTACATGTTTTTTAACAAAAAAGATGAATGTGAGGTACATGTACTGAAGTCAAATTTAGAATAATGGTAAATAGTTACAATCATTACTATTACTTAATTCAAGATAGTAGGGCCTTCTTTTTACTTGGAAAGCCCAATTGTCCTCCCCATAACTTGATCTTGAAAATTACAATGAGATGGAAAAAGTTACAGTATATTTTAAATCTCTAATAATTTAAATCCCAAAGGCTTATTGACAGGCAAGGTACATGCAACACAGATTTTAAAGAAAGGGTATCCGTGCAACTGTCTTAGCTACTTTAATTTTTCAATTAAAGTACCATCCAGCTACTTTAATTTTTTTATTTCCAAAACATTAGCTATAAGATATAAAATGGTTAGATGAGTTAGTCATATGGTTAGTGGCTACTAAATCAATCACCCAAGATCCACACCAATAATCTTTCAAGGCATTTAGAATATGAGATGTATAATATTTACCTGAAAACTCTAAAGCTTCTTAATCTGTTGTTTATTTAGTCCCCCAATCTCAGAGTTATTAGAAACCAAGCTTCCATACATAGAAGTATCTTCAGAGTCTCAGACTAAGCGTAGTTTGCTTGACATTGTTGTCCATATTCCATACTGCTGTTGAATTCCTTCTTATTGTTTTTTTGTGTAACTTCTGACATGTCTCTTTGTTATGTCTCAATTTCTTACAGTAAGCATACCAAAGGCCACTTTGTTGTTTGGTGTTATAGATGTCTCTCCTTTCTCAGGAACCATGTTAGAGCTCAAACCACTTAAGATCTCAAATGGCTCTTGATTGTAGCAAGTGCAGACCTTTCAGTTGCTGGATTGTTTAGCAATTAGTATTATATACCTTTTTCCTTGCTCCAGCTCTAATGATAGAGAAGGCTCTAACTAGGGAAAACAGGTCTTTCACAAGTACTACTAAAATATGCACATAGATTATATTCTATGTTGAATCCAACCAAGAATTCAGAAAACCTCTTTCAAGCTTCAACAATCATTGGTAGTATAGTAGCATCTTTGCTACAGTTCATCTTTAACATTTTGATAATAATTGAATTCAAGCTGAAAAAGAGGTCTTTTCCAAGTACTTAAATATGCACGTAGATTATATTCTATGTTAAATCCAACCAAGAATTTGGAAAACCTCTTTTAAGTTTCAACAATCATTAGTAATATAGCAGCATCTTTGCTACAGTTCATCTTAACATTTTGTAATAATTGAATTCAATCCATGATCCTTTCACACCATTATAGTACTGAAATGCAGATAAAGAATATTACGTTGTGGCATGAAAGTTGCCCTCCCTCTTCCTCTACCTTCCTCGCCGACCTCGCCCGTAGCCCCCTCCACCAAGGTTGATGATAGGGACGATGGAGACGATGACCGGAGGGAAGGGGGCTCACGTGCCCTCGCCTGCAGCCCCTCTGCCAAGGTGACAGCGAGGATGACAGTAGCGGGGCAGGGACAACAGGAGGTGGGGGTGGGAATAATGGGGCGAAGATGGGGGCAGTGGGGCGGACGCATAGGTGGCCAAGGGCCTGGGTGGAGGCATAGGCATAGATGACCAGGGGCGAAGGCGGTGATCGATAATGTGAAGGCAAAGGCAAAATCATCTTTTAGGGAAAAAAAGGACATTCTATGAGAATTTTTGAAAAAGGGAGCACTATCTGGGAATTTCTCCAAATAAGGGGTTTTTTCGAGAAATTACCCTATGAAGTTCTCTAGTGAACAGTTGATGCATGATTTCTTTAAAGGTTGAATCAGAAGTGGTTTGGGTTGAATAGGACATGAGAAAGAAAGATTTTTGGGGTAATGAAGAAACAATCAAAAGCTTTTGGCCATCTATGAGATAGGCATTGATACCATGTAGAAAGAAACTCTTCTTCACTCATTTGACTATAAGAAGGTTACAAAATTTATAGAGCACATTTGCATAAATGGGGACACTAACTCATACAATTTCAGGAGACTAATCTCGTCAAAATCGAAAAAGTTATTCCCACAATAAGGATACTAAAAAAAGAAAAATCATAAAAAAAAATTATAAATTAGGAATATGTTTACAAGGAAATAAACAAAATAGAAAGTATTTTAAAATCAGTCAACAACATCCAATAACTCACTTAAAATCTAAGAGTTATGTATGAGCTTCTTAGAAGTTATAAAGAAGCACAATTGAAGTACTGAACTGTATGACTTGCATGACTTAACTCATATTAAAGTCTCGCTATTTTGCTAATAGCGGATCTTGCTGTCATAGTCTATGATCTAAGTGGTCAGGTTCAAGTTGCAAAACTAACCTCTTTGCTTGCAGGCAAGAGCTATGTACATTGACCATTCCCAAATCCCATGTCCAAGGGAACCTTGTGCACTTTGACACCCCATTAAGCTAGTCATCTCAACCTAAATGAGACACCTGAACTTGGAATTTTCATGATATGAAGCTAGAAACTACCCCTACATGAAATCAGAACCACAAGATCAGGGCTATATGAAGTACTCTCTGTAAGTTTCAAAGACTTGCTGGCATCTAAAGATTAACCAACCAGCAGAAGCCCCCCCCTTGCGAAGCCATGAATATGGAAATTGCAATATTGAACATCCTCAAAGCACTTAATTTCATATTCAACAGCATCCTATGGAAATTGAGGAAGCCACAAAAGACCAGAAAAAAAAGGAAAACATATATTTAATAACTCATTTGAACATAATCACTTGAAAAATGCAGCTAATGACCACAATAAACCACAAATAAAAGAATCACATGTAATAATACTCCAGAATAGGCCAAGCAAGCATTCACTGGCAATAGAAGTGTCATAAACAGCCAAAATGGATTTTTGTTCTTTACGAAAGATATCTAATGCAGCAAGTAAATTGTGAAATATAACTAGCATTGCAACCTCATATAAGTGTTTTTTCATCATATTATTAATCTCCAAGCCTTATTTTCATATGTGACCACCTGCTGAAGTCTAAACCAAGAAAGCTCTATCGGAGATCCCAGTAGAATTCTATAGCCTGCTGCTAACCCATGTTAAACCTTTTAACAAATTATAATAAATATGGAAAAATGCATTATGAAAGTCTTTTTCGTAAACATAAAAGGACAGAAGCTGGATAGAAGCATTTAAACTCAGAAACCTGGGAATTCATGCCATAAGAGAAATGACAAGCATGACATAATCAGTGCAATCATCTCATCTTAGTAGAGTGCAAGGAACAAAGTAGCTAGTGTTTTAAGCATACCTGCAGTTCATGACCTGGTCTAGTTGCAATGTTGTATAATCTGGTGTTCCACAAAATTTCTGCAGAACAGTAAGCATTTTACTGTCGTCCAGCATGGACATAAATGATTATAGCAAGCATTATGGAAGTGTCTATGTTTGTATTATGTTGATGAGCAGGTTGCGAGCAATCGAAAAAGTTCGTCATATTCTTGGATCTCCACCTCATAATCCAATTTTTGAAAAAGATAGTGTTTGAAAGATCTCGAAAAAGGATACATCGCTATCCATACCTAAATGTTTTCAAAGAACTAATTCCATATAAAAAATAACAAACCACGATGTTCCTGTAAAGGGTCAAGCAGGATTTGAACGGAGAAAATTTGTGCATCTGTGCAGTTACATTGATGCAGGAGAAACAGAGAATTGATTTCAATCAACACAACTGCATGATATCAATCCAAATGTTGCTTATTCAGTAAAATCATTTGTACTATGGAAGAAAGGCATAGCTTATCAAATCTACAATGGAGGGCGGCTCCTATTTGGGGATCTGCAGGCATCAATACACCATCTTTAAGAAAAAACTTCAAAACTGGTGCAAGGGAATCACTCTCATAATCAGTTGTCCCAGTCTCATTCTTGTTTCTTAAGTGGTAAACACATTCTGCATGTACACTTTCAACTTCAGAAGAAGAGCAATGGCCAGGTACCTTCTGAAGTTGTTTATCACTGTGTTTCTCACAGGCACAATGTTCAGACTGCATTCTGACATATTGTTCTCTTCCAAAGCTTTCTTCATTACCATGACTACTTGGAGAACAAAAGCATTGCCTAATTGTTGCTACGATATTCAAGGAACATGAAGCAAGAATATCATGAATATCATCAATCCTTGAACAATGACCACAAGACCTCCAGGAATCAGAGAGAATCCCGCGAACCAACACAAACAAAGTTTGCAGGCAACGGCAACAACAGCAGTAAAGACACGAAATACCAGAAACAGTTGAAAGACTGCTACTACTTCCATGTGCGAAGTTAGTTGCTGTAGCCAGTTCATCAGTAACAAACCCAGCATTGTTCGAAGAAAGAACATTTACCGAATCATTGCAAGGATTTGAAAATCTTGTGGAGTAAGAGGTTGTATCCTTCACTACGCTGTCATCATTATAGATATTAGTCACTGAAGGAAGATTGCTTTCTGTCTTTTCCAAGCCACTAGATTGATCCTTGGTTTCTGGACTTTTCACAATTGGACTCTCAAATCTGCTCATTCCGTTTCCACTTGGTAGTGCACCTGCAGCTTCAGAACTTTGATATAATCCAGATGGACAAGGAGCAGATGGGAAAAGCTCACCTTTTTCTAAGACACAAACATCAGAAGTAGACACTGACTGAGATGCCAGTCCTTGGATCAAATTATTGTCTTCACCATCATTCACAAATTCATCAGGATTTCCTCTGGCTAACATGTCTTGAAGTTCATTGCAGCCCTTTTCAGGAACAATTGGCACACTTGATCTATTTCCAAGAATGTAGTTTTCATTAAGGCCAATATCCATTGCTGCATCCCCTAAAATTGTTGGCTTAGCATTTGGTGCTGTTCTATGACTCTCCGCTGGTAAACTGTAAGAGAAGAGAAAATAAAAGAGGAGGAAAAAGAACAGAGAAATGAAGCTCATCCTACAGATGAAACCCAAAACTTAAACTGCTTAACAGTTTTATAATACAGAAGCTCAAGAGAAAGAGAAGATAGAAGTTTTATTACAGTTTTATAATTAAATAACAAACTCAAGGGAAGATAGAACTTCTGGAGGTAGCCAAGTACAGCTTAAAGTATTAATAACTAAGGAAGCAAGTTCTCTGGTACCCAATAGTAGAATTAAGAAAAATATATCACAAGAATCTGGATACGAAACATAGTTATGAAACCATATAATAGAAACAGATACAACTTTAGGGCCAGATCAAATATGACAGCATGAAGATACCACAGTTATTTCAATATCTTAAGCTTGGAGATTATCAACTCAGTATCTTATATTATACAGAATAACTAAGAGATAGATGAAGACAATAAGGAATCCCCCAAATGAGTGTACCAGTGCATACCACCTAATACATGCTCTGGCCCCTGATTCAGCATAGAATGACCTTCTATAATAATGATTACCAAAATGAAGACAGATAGTTGGGACAGGCATGAAATTGGCATCCAATTACGAGGGTACTGAAGATTAAATAGAATGCTAGACTGGAGACCTCAGTGACAAAAAAATTACCTGCGGAACGTGTAAGCCCAACTATTAACAACATCCTCAAGGTAAGCCACCTGTGAGAGAATACGAAGGTAACGGAATGTGTCTTTCCTGCCTGAAATCCTAGCACGAATCTGTCCAACTAAGAGCTCTAAAACCTTTCTAACCTCAAATGACACTTCTCTGACTGATGTGTAAATACCACGGTAAGCCAATAAGCCTACTGCTATTAAGCCTCTTACTGTACCAGAGAGTTCCCTATCTTTAGGATTGCTATTTACTCCAGTAACTACTTTTTCAGGTGAGCTGCAAGTATTCATCACACAAGAATTAAATGGCCAACGCTTCCAAGGACCATTTACATCTGCACAAGGTCCTTCTTTCAGTTTTGAGGTTACCCAACAAAGCTCTGCAAAATGAGGGCTTCGTAAAATTTGGTAGCCAAATGTTGCAATTGACAACACGGAACCACCCTTCACGCCTTTATGAAGAGTTTTTGGAATCGAATCTTGATGACTATGGTGCTGATTGCCAATTTCGTCATGACCTCTTAAAGTAGATGGCAGGGGCCACACCTGATCGCCAGCTACATGTTGCTGATCTTGGTCTCCAACTCCTGAAGCTTTCTGATTAGGATCCATTTGCTTGTTAGTGACTAAAGTTGCTTGTCTCTCACAGTGTGTTTGAGGTTCTGAATGAGCTTCCATGGTTTGAAAGGTTTCATTCACATCATGAGAATTGACCAAATGAGTATGGTGATGAATCAACTGAATATAATGCTGAACCAAATCCTCTGATAATTTTGAAGCACATGAACTAATTAGCAGATCATGGTTAAATTTTCCATCTACATCAACTGAGAATCGTGGTACAGTGTGCTCGAGAGGAATTGAACCAGCATCATCTGGCACATAATTTGTGAAGAATTTCTTTATTCCAACTGGAAGACTATGAATTTGCATTTCACAAGTGGCCTGTTGAATAAAGACCATAGATTACAAAAGATGGAGTATAGTTTTACAAAGGAAAACAAGCACAAAGAGAGAGCTATAGCGAATATAATGGTTAGCCACACTTTTGCATCTTAAACCATCTTCACGAAACAAGCATGGCATTGATGAAAAATATTAATATATCTACTGAGAAGGGACCTTCTTAAACAATTGCAGAAACCATAAACTTCAGAATATGTAAAATGCTATATAAGACAAACAAAAATTGCAGCCCAAAAAATTCATCAATTAGATACAAATATGAATTATATTGAAGATTTGAAGTCATTAACAATTATTTCTCCTTTTAAGAACCAAGATGAGATGTACAACTTACATCAACTAGTGACTAAGCAGAGGCTATCCAGCCTAGCTACTGATTAATATGATCCAAAATACACATTGTCATTCAGAATACACTAAAGAATTTCATATAAGACAAAGATCTTATCTGTCACTGACTTTATCATGTTGAGAAATAAAACGAAGTCAGCATTTGTAATTGGCAAGTAGAAAATAAAAAGCCTTAAACAGCAGCAGTCTACCATAAGTTCACATTATAAATGAGTTTTAAAAAGTTAGTGCTTATATTTCAGATATATAAAGAAAAGATCACAAGCAATAATGGAACAATTATTCTGATGAATAAAGAGAACTATGGGTCTGAAGCCCATCAAAAATAGATACTATAAAGAACCTCGAAGAGAAAAAACATTAAGTTGCTTGAATGTAGGAAGATTTAATACCTTTATAGAAACAGAGAGACAACAAATAGGTTTTTTTAAGAAAATAAGCTAAGATACAAAAGCCTTGAAAGGCTCTAAAATTTGAACAACTAAAGAAAAACAATTCAGACTAAGTAAGCAACTTACACCATATCTCAATCTTACCATAATGATTAAAGATGCAGGTGCTGTCACAGAATCCACCTGCTCAACAAAAAGATTCCAAGCTTCTGAAGCAATTCTTATCACGTCATTTACCACAGACACAGCGGATAATTTGCAGGTCTCTGGGCCAGAATCATTATACTCGGGCTCCTTCCTGAGAGTTTCAATTGCCCACAGATCAATCCTAGGCATATAGATCATGCATCTTCCTCTCTTCATGCATTTCACTGTTCAAGAATATATGTCAGTTAATTGGTGTTCAAAAATTGGTTGGTGAGAAATCACAAGATCAGTAGATAAATACAACACACGCACTACAACAACAAAAACAAAATCATAAGTCCCGCCTATTGGGTTGGCTACATGGATCTTTTACTGCCATTGAGATCTATAAAAAATCATATGTTTAGAGTACTTAGATCTTTATTTATAGCTTAGAGTACTTATATCTTTTGTCGTCATTAAGTTTAGAGTACTTAGATCTTTATTTATAGTTTCTATTATAGTTTTTTATATCTTCCTCTATCTCTCCTCATACCATCAATATTAATCATTTCATCTCTTCTGACTATCACATCCGAAGGACTTCTAAGCACATGCCCATACTATTTTAAATAATTTTCTCTCATCTTATCCTCCATTGAAGCGATACCTAGTTGTTCACGAATAAAAATATATTTTGTCTCATCTTTCCTATTAAACTCCACACATCCATCTCAGCATTCTCATCTCGGCAGCACAAACTTTTTATATATGTTGTTTTTTAACTGTCCAACACTCTGATCCATAAAACATTATTGGTCTCACAACTATCTTATTGGTCAATCCAACTTAACTATATTCTTCTGTCTATTCCTAGAATTACTAAAATTATATATCATATATTTAGTTTTAATCCTACTTAATCTAAAACATTTAGTTTCTAAGAATTACCTCCACAACTCAAGTTTATAATAAATTCCACTTAGGCTCTCATCAACTAAGACAATATCATCAAATACAACACACACACTATCAACAGAAAAAGAAAGACATGTCAAATGTAATATGGGAGATCATGAGCTGAAAGAGGGCTCCATTACAAAAACAGTGTATATTCAAATTTCAAATGCAAATTATAGTGCACAAAAGCACCAGAGAACATCCACTATGCAAGAGTTATGTTATAAATTAATTATCTACCAAGATATGGACAGGGTGAACATGGAGGATATGGAATAAAAGGTAAATGATGCTACATAATTGTTAAGACCGGGCCATGGGATTCTAATATGATACTCCAGTGTGGGTATCCCCAATGCAATAAGCAGGTATAGGATATTGCAGCAGGTCCACAAGCATTCCATGTGCAAAAGCATGGTGGTAAAAAATTTAAAAATAACAAATGTGGAAACACCTTTCAACCTGGTGTGGAAGCCAGATCTCCATGAAACAGAAGCAGGTATCAAATGATAGTTAGTAGATTCTTGCTAAAGTTTGGTTAATGTGTTGCATGCAGAACTTAAGCAATTAAAATGCAATTTGAAAAGAACAGATCAACAAAACAAAAGACATTGCTTAACCAAAATAAGCAAGAAGTTCACATGTTATCCTGTTCTGAACGACCTCAGAAATGGATAATGTCCATCCCTATGCCTTTCAAGCTAAGCACCTCTACCAACTTTAATTTTATAACAAAAAAAGAAAATAAAAAACATACAGAGTATCTGTGTCAATCCATGAATGATATCTCCATGTCCTTCCTGTGACATGGTCGCCAAATTAACCTTCTGAATTTCTAAATGGCCTGAGAAGCCATGAAGGAGACAGCTGGCTAGATGTTGCTGGCCAGACCTGGGTGTTCCAGCAATTAAAGCTCGGAACCCTGATGATTGTCCTAATTCAACAAGCTTTATTTTTGACTTACTAGGATCAGAAAATTCAGACAGTTTCGATCTATATGAATCAAACTTTTCAAAGTCAAAATTGACATCATCCAGCATATAAGAATGATCATATCCTGATCTAGCAGTTACAAGGCCATAGTGACAAAGAGTTCTCTCTATCTCATTTGCAACAGATGGTTGGTTAATCAAAGAATCAAAATGAGACCACCAAAAGCCAATGTGAAGTCTTTTCTGTTCAAGTGCTGCAGTAATGACACTCTTAAGAGACTCTGATGCCTTCAGAATTGCAGGAGGTAACCAGAGCCGTTCATCAATGTAAAACGAAATCAGGAGTTTTGACAGTGGCTTGAGAAGACATGGAATGAGATGAGAGTGAAGAGGTGAAGTGACTACATCATTTGCTGCCATTCCTGCTTCTCTACGTGAACACGGGGGAGGAGCAGCTGCAAGAGCTGTCAACCAGTCCCTTTCCTCAACCATAAACAAAGGCAGGGAAGGAAGTTTACCGCCACCAAACCCTTTTTCAGCAGAAGATAACAGTGCTTGCAGTGCACAATTCCTCTTCAAGGCATTCATTGCTGCTTGGGTACAAAGTGCCTGCAGATCAGCTCCAGCATAACCAGCGGTTTGGTTTGCAATCCATGAAAGAAGAGGTCCAGATACAGGATTCGACCAACTCTTTGTGTGAAGTGATAAAATAGCAGATCTATCCTTCAGTTTGGGAAGCGGGAAGTATATTTCCCGGTCAAATCTACCTGGTCTCCTCAGAGCAGGATCAACAGCATCCGGACGATTAGTAGCACCTATTACAATCACTGAACCTCGAGATTTCAAACCATCAAGCAAGGAGAGTAAAGTAGATACAACCGAATTATGTGTTTGATCTTGATGCCTAGAGCGGCATGGGGCTAAACCATCAATCTCATCAAAAAAGATTATAGAAGGCTGACATCTCTCTGCTACCTGAAAAAGAAGTCTTAATTGTCTCTCTGCATCACCAACATACTTTCCCAAACAATCAGCACCCTTGCGAGCAAAGTAAGCAATTCTTTTATCCCCACGAGAGCATGCACCAATCAATGCTCTCACAACCAGTGTTTTACCAGTACCAGGGTAACCATGCAATAGAACACCCCTAGGAGGTGTAAGGCCCAAACTATTGAAGATTTCAGGATACAAAAGAGGTAATATCACTACTTCTTTCAAGCAATTGATGACATCTTGCAGACCAGCAACAGACTCCCAGCCTTGAAAATTTTTTTCATTTTCAGAACCCCCAATATATATAGGTGCAATTCTTAAGAGATCTCTATGAAGCCTCTTGCCTTCTCGCTTCAAAAACTCTTCATCTTCTCCGCAGTTCTCTAACCATTTCTCTTCAGCTTCTAAGTCCTTTCTCCATGCATCATGTGAAAGTTTTCTCATTTCTAGCTTTAGCTTCTTAGTTTTCATTTTCTTAACTTGTTGAGCATATTCAGCTCCTTGAGGTTGGAATAGATGCCTATGATCATAGCATGCTATGAGAAACTTGCGATGATCAAATACACAACCATCTGCCCGACTGCAAGGCTGCAAAAAGAAAAAATGACATATAAATAGAAAACTGGAGGAGCATAAATAAAATATAGGGGGGTTGAAGACTAAAAAATTATCCTATATAAAGGGAATGACTGTAACCAGATGATAAGTTTTAGGGCATCGATCAACACGGCAACCAATGGTTGCTCCAGGTCTCCCACAGCGACTGCACTTTAATGCTTTTCCCCTACATAGTGCAGCTCTAACATTTTTCAGGCAGCCCAAGCCAGCAAAATAAACCTGGAATAACAACCATGAATATAGTAAAAATAAGGATGCTATTTATGACAAGATCATCATGAAGATCTACATAGAAGCAAATGAATGAAGCATCTGGAACTACCAGGATATTGGCTCTTCTGGTATTAGGATATATATTCATATAAATATGCAGTATCCCATAATTCAAATAAGAAAAAAAGGCAGATTCATGAAAATATCAGGGAAACATTGTCAGATATCAAATATGCTCATACATGAAGGAAATTACCAGAAAACCTAGTGCACGAGGCTCCTGCCAATATGAGGTCTAGGTGAGCTCAATGTATGCAGCCTTAGAAGTTATTTCCAAGACATGAAGAAAATTATGGAAACATGAAATGATTGCATCCCATATGCCACTATATCACAATAATAGTCTTCATTTCTCCAAGGCATGCCATCAACCTACAAGCCGGACCTGCAGATGATGATCCTAAATTTTTTTTAACTTAACATACATTGAAGCCTGGTGGGGGAACGAAAAGAAATAATTTCATAATGCCAAATCTCCAGATTAAAAGCACTAATTCTGCAGTGCTGCTGATGGTCCATTGCACCTAAAGTTGGGTACCCAGATAGATAACTTTTCACATAATTTCTGATGTCAAAACATTTCAACAAAAGAAACCAGAAGTATTCAAGAATAACATCAATAAGAAACTCAGACATCAAATTAAAATCGTCAAATATAAAGAACCATCAAATTATATTAGATAGGCACAGTCCCTATAGGCCATAAAAAGGAAAGAAGGAAGCATATTAAAGAAACAAAATCTGAAGGACACGAAAAAATGAAATCCCTGTTCCTTGGTCTAAAACAGTTGCAAATACATCAACCTTTATTATCAATCATTTTCATATTTTATTTTCAGCATAAATACCTAGGAAATCCTTCCAAATGGCCGATGTCTGCAAATTGATCATACAAATCAAATATTTTACAAATGATTGGACATGAAAAAAAAACTAAATGCAGGCCTTGATTTAAGTTGAAAAAATCATTCTACGTTTATCTTTACTTGAACATCTTTGACTGAAAAGAAACTGAAGTTGGCTCTGAACAAAAGATAAAGTTCAGAAAGGTTCACTTGAGCCAATCACTTTCCCTCAAAAGGAAGATTGAGCTCATCATCTGTTGAATTAATGGTCACAGGACAAACCAATCCTAAAATCCAAATAGGAGAAGAAATAAATAAAAATTATTCTTAAATTGTTGCCCTCTAAAAGTAAGGCAGTGTATTGTGCATGTAAACTGCTGTCATGCTCCAGAATAATTTTAAGTGCATTTTAATTAAAGATAACTGTAAACTCCTGAAGTCAATTTTGAAAATAGTACAATATTGGTGTGGTTAGCAAATGAAATCAAGCATAGCATGGAAGACATATGGATCCTATCCATACTAGCACCCCCTATGGCTGAAATGAAAACCTTTGGAGCTGAATCAAGTCAGAAATTCTAAAGTTTTATGGTAAGATAAATACAGAAAGGTTCATGTATGAGACTATAGTCTCCTATAGTTTAAGAAAGACATCAACATGTAGAATATTAAACAAAATATACTTGCTACCAAAATTCCAGAGGTGCTTCCTCTTAATATTATATGCAAGAAATGAACATGTCTGGGATGACATGTCATCGCATACAAAGACACAAAAAGACCAATGAAATGAGGGTAGCATTCCGTCAATTATTAACTTCTTAAAAAATGTGGAATTTTATAAAGATTCAAAGAAGATACATATTTTATACTACAAACTTCCACTAAGAACAGGGTTGTTTGACTCTAGAAAGGTCCAACGACTGAAAAGGTATACGAAATGAGATGGTGGAAAGCAGCACAATGTTTATGAACATTGTGCTTTCAGTTAGGAAAGCACTTCCTAACTGAAGACAAATTAAGAAAAAGCGAGCAAACAAACAGAAATTGCAAGATTTCTCTAAATTGTGTAAGGCCCACAATGTTCCTAAATAAAAAGAAGTGGACAACTAAAGTACAAGCCTAGCTAAATCCAGACATGAAAGATAAGAGAAAGCCTCAAGACCATGTCAGCATTAGCTACAAGCTACCTGAGTTTTGACCTAGATTAGTTCGCCCCTGGAACAAACACTAGCATAAAAAAAAAAAACCATTAACAGTCTAATACTCATCCCTAGTCATTTGTCTAACTGAGCAGAATCAGAATCTTAGACTGAGTTGTTGTTATTGGAAACTAGAAGTGTTTGACAAATGGATCAATAAAACAAATAAATTAGACTTTATAATAAGGACAACATAAATCTGGTAATTAAGAAACAACTATGTCAACAATCACCGATTAAATTACAAAATAATAAAAGGAACAATAGCTTGACACATGCAATTACCTCTGGACTCCAAACAGCACAATGTTGATGAACCCAAATACGAGGAATGCCAAACCGATCATTAATGGGACCCAAGAGCCTACCAAGCCATCCAGGCTCATCACCAAACCCATCCCATACGTCATAGTTTGGTTCCTCCGAAGCTGAAGATCCTTCATAAGCCTCATTATCACTCCCTGATGACTCATGAACAAGTCTCTTAGGTGGCCTTCCATCAGTCCCACCCCCGCACAGCCCACACCTCCGGCCCTCCTTAACATGCTTCCTTGCAATCTTATCATCAAAAATGGGTGGCTTCGGTTTATCTTCCTTTAAGATGTCTTCACTCTTTACAGGTTTGTCATCAACATGTTCACTTAATGAGGTAGCTAAACAATTTCCAGGATCAACATCATCCAGCTGCAGATTTGGGATTGCAGTTCCTTCTTCGGACTGCTCGAGATCTTCTTTATCAGCCACATCTGTACGGTCTGCATTTTCTTTACCCTCCTCGGATGGTAAAGGAGCTACAATTTCCTGGTTTGGTTCACTAAATACTGGCGAATCTGTGACAATTTTAGATTCCTCTCCATGAGAGGCTTTGTCACGACTATCTTCATGATCATTTGAAGACAAAACCTCACCTTGATATCCAGTTTCTTCAGCGATCACACTGACTTCGTCGCCAAAACCCCTTCTTCGGCCCCTCCTACTGGATCGAATTGCCTGTGAACTAAGTACACTCCCACTTGTCACTGGCTTCACTGACTCCTTTTCTTTCCTCGTAGCGACCTCTTCAAAAGAGCGTGATTTTCCCTTTCTTTTTCCAACCCTAGATCGCAGTCGTGATCTCCAATCTTCTGCTTCCTCTTCCGACATTTTAATTTCTTGAGTAGGAGAACCATCTTTTTCCTGCAACGAAACCGGATTTCCCTCTTCTAGATCATCTCCATCATCCCTTCTCTTCCGCCTCTTCTTCTTCCTCCTGCGACCACCACCAACACCAGAGCCGGACCGTATTGGGGAATCCCGGAGCCTACGCTTCTTCCTCCGGCGCGCGGGGGCAGGGGACGAGTCGAGGAAGGCCGGGGCCCGGCGGACGCGGGAGCTGCGGCGGATGAGGGCGCGGTCGTCGCCGGGCGATTGCGGACCCGCGGGGGTAGCAGGGCCAGGAGCGTCGCAAATTGAGTCCAGCCTCTTCTGCTTCTTCTTGGCGCGGGATCCCTTCGACCGGCTCCTCCGCCGTTTACCCCCGCGGATCAGCGAAGAGCCCGGTGCGGCCGCGTGCTGAGACAACGGCATCGAGAGAAGAGCTGGGCGAGGGAGAGAGAAAACGGAGAGATTAGCTTTCTATTGTCGCAGCGAAGACGACGAGGAAGGAGAAGACGAGGGTTTCCTTGTGCTCCAGTGGGTCGCTCGCCGCATAAAGCTTCGAGGAAGGAAATGCGATTAGACCCGAGTTCTCTGAAACAGAAAACATAAATTCATTAACACTTATTTTTTATTCTTGTTTCTAAAAACACTTTTTGGTAGTGTTGACAAATGTTAGGATAAATTTATACTGATTCCAAAAATTTCGGATCTCCCAAAAACAATAATAAACAATGAATTATATAAAACAAAGCTGCCAATTTTATCTGCTTAGAGGTGTTGACAAATAAAACAAAAAAGATACAGCAGATATATACATATATCTCTTTAAATTTACGGTCACCACATATATATATGGTTGATCTCCGGAAATTGATTTTAGAGCATAAATGTTTGAAGTCTAATATACATGAATGCCCTTTAAATTTATATTATAATAGTAATATTTCGAGAATTATCTCATTTATATTTTAATAGTGATGATCATAATTACTAATGATTAACTTTAGTTTTGTTTTATGAATGTTAACGAGATGGATACTTTTGGTGGCCGATAGTAATTGGAGGAACATATATATTATATTATAACTAAACACCAACAACAAAAAAATTCATCTGAGTTCGAGATCAAAAATGATAATAATATATTCAAAATAAATATATTTTATAAAATTTTATTTTTAATTCACCATATTTCATCAGATTAAAAAAAACAGCTTCAATAAAATTTCCTTCTTCAACAAAAATCCATTTCACAATATTGTGTGTTATAGGTGTTCATTGATATACTCTCAAGGACGATATTGTAACTTAATTTTTTATGAAATCGATATTCTGAAATCCTATCCTATTTTGAGAATTATATGACAATCATAATTTTTTATTTATTTAATTAACAATTCAATAATCATATAAAATTAATGAGTCTTTATGTAAACTCACTTATTCGCTTATAACCATAAAAGATTAAAAGATAACTAATCATATAACTTTGAGCAATGAATGTTCACTCAAATCTTTTGTTATGATATTTTATTTATATTAAAGTTAAATTTGATAACTAGACATGTTGTATGGGTCATCCCATATCTAAGTATATAATTTATTCCGCATGAATATGGAATTAGAAAAATTTATGAAAGATTCTGACACCCAATGTATAATAAGACTTCTGTAATACTCAAAGTTGATCCTATACAATTGGAAGAACTCTAATTATATACGATAAAAGACAATTTAAATTAAAACTAATACAGAGTATCTATCAGGATTAAGTTACTAGGGATTCAACAATGACATGATTGATAATATGAGTGATGATATATTATCGTCTAAGCACTAACATGGTGTCAACATGAGGTAAATCATTAACATGTCAACTTATCTATATTAGTTATATATCGAAAATTTATTAAATATCGAAACTAAGCTATTTTTAGACGCAAGATGAGGGCTTTTTTTTTTATGGGTGATAAACCCAAAAAAAATAAATATTTAACACTCCAATCATTGCTCTATCCAAAGAAAGACTAAATAACCGGTTATACGGATTTAATTATAATTACAAATGTTCACAGATTAAAATATAATATATAATATTTAGTGTTGTATGAGAAGGTATATTTTGGGTCCAAGACACGTCACAGTCGATGTCACGTCGCGCTACAACCAGGTCAGCAAGGGAAGCACTCCCACACACAAAGTCAGAATCTGTACCGAGGCACTGTTCGACATGTCTCGTCTTGGAAGCTCAGGGCACCGCCGACACTGTCCCGCACGTCCCGGGACAGCGGCCGCATGGTACCGTCTCGTCCCTCGAGGATCAGCCACCACACTAAACCCGCGAGCGACTGACCCTCGTACAATAATATAAAAGCCTATGTCCGGCAACCGACCCAAGGAGAGGCATAAACAATTCAATCCATAACTGACTTGTTCGTTGGAGGGGCCAAAGTCGGGAATCACCCGATGAAAACTATTTTTGCAAGCAAGCAATCACCCCTGAGCCGCGAGCATCTCAACCTGGGAATCACCATCCAATGAACGAAGGCAAGCTGTCAACCAGCTTGAGAACGGAGAGACGCAAACCTACCTCGGCGTCCAACTCAATCGGCAGAAGACTCCCGACATCGACCCGTGGACTGAGCCGTGCTGACTCATCGGTTACGGCACAAATATTCACCAACACTGTATACAATAATGATCCAATTTTTTATAAATGCAAGGATCGAAATGGAACAAAGGCAATTCAAATAATAGCATGAATGGGTTTGCTGTTGGAAATCACAGATAATGCATGAAATCAGCACTGACATCCACAGCTCATTGTCCTACCGTCGTTACGGCAGATAGCGCCGAGAGGAATGACGCCACGTCGCATGAGACGTGGTTGTCGCTCGATCGCAGGCTATATCCGTGGGCCCCGCACCAGTTAGGCTCACGCCTGACGTCACGAGCATCGCGTAGGCGGGGCTGACGCCAGGCCGCCGTCATCCACGATCCGCAAGGACACGTGTGCGACTCGCGTCAGGGAGAACCCAAGCCCGTGATGAACGAGCAGGAGAAACAGAGCGCGCCTCCCTAACTGCCGACGACTTGTGGGAAGAAGAAGCTTCTCCTGACGTCATCGGCCCCTCCACTATATAACCGTATCCGCCTCCCTTCTCTGATTTCTGTGTACTTTCTCCCAAATTCTCTCCTTAATTTGCCCCAGGTTAGGATGCGGAAAGCGACCCGGTGCCGATCGGCGCGGACGCGATTCCCCTCGCCGGCGAGCAACAGGGACCGTGCGGCCGTCGGCGGCGGACAGGACGGCTTGCTCACACCCTCCTCTTCCCGGTCTTCATCGTCGTCGTCCACCTCCTCCCCCTTTCTCGGTGGTGAAGGCGACGGGGCAATGAAGCAGATGGTGGCGGAGAACCCGGTGGTGGTGGTGGCGCAGAGGGGGTGCTGCATATGCCACGCGGCGAGGCGCCTCTTGCTGGGGCTCGGGGTCAACCCTGCGGTGTGCGAGGTCGGCGAGGAGGCCGCGGCCGCGGGGGAGGCGACGGATCTGGTCGAGGCTGCGGCCGAGATCGAGGCCCTCGGGGGGCATCGCCGGCCGCCGGCGATGCTCCCGGTGGTGTTCGTCGGGGGCAGGTTGCTGGGGGGCCTGGATCGCCTCGTCGCCGTCCACATCACCGGCGAGCTCGTCCCCATCTTGAAAGAAGCCGGTGCTCTCTGGCTCTAATTTCTTTTTCTCTTATATATATATATATATTTTTTTATATAAATATAATTTCGTTGCATCAAAAATGAAGATCTACATATTTGAAATTTCATGGTCCCTTCGATTGGTTTTACAAGTTATCATGCTCGTATATAAACTGTTTTAACAACACAGTGTGATGGCATTCCGTTATTGCATATATCTTCCGTTCTCACGGCCTCGAAATCAATTTGGCCAACGAAATTTCAAATTGAGATCTTGAAATTAACAGAATTACAATTTCAGGGGAAGGTGAGACTTGATCTCACTAGCTTTTACTGGCCGCATTCGATCAAATCGAAGGCAACACCTCACCTACTTCCATTGGCTTTGTGAGTGGGACTTTGACCAAACCAGAAAGCATGCTCACGTCATGATGATAAGTTTGAGAATCTATCAACTTTCCTATGCTATTGGATGATTCACTTATTTACATTTTTTCCGTCATGATGGTATGATTTATTCTCATTCGATCGCATCATTAACTTGACTTTTTTTTAAGCAGCAATTCAACTTAAGATTTAAGTTTATAGGTCATGGGTCAAATAATAATATAAATTAAAGCTTTTATTCATTAGTGATATTAGATTATCCTCTCAGTCCATATCTTTTCATCTTATACACATTAACAATCATAAAGATTACCTCCCCACATCTGAAAGGTCATATTCCCTGCCCAAATCAATCCAACACAGATACACTGCATGACAATGACATTCCTTTTCTAAAGGGAGATTTAGATTTATCTGGGAGCATCCTTTATATTATGGATTTTAATTTTGCAGCCTTTTGTGGACATTTGACAGGTCTGAGGACTGCTAACTTCGGACCTCACTAGCCCAGATTTATCCCCAAAAAAACAAATATGGTTTTCTTTTTGCAAAGAAAATATATCTATATTAATTATGAATCAGTCTACAATATTTTTAATGTATAATCAATTATTCCTTTGCAGTAGAATACAGAGCCATCTAATCCCAAGCATTTACTATTTAATTTTAATAAAACTGCACAAGTAATTCCATTCACTCTAGCAATAAAGAAAAAGCTAATTGTAACAATAACTTTGTGACAGACAACTCTTAAGATGTCTCTTCTTAATTAAAATTAGTGACTAATGCATTCTTAATCATATTGTATTGATATGATTGATAAGATATAGACGACACAAATACATTAACAATCAAAAATTTCAGCTCTTAGAGATAAATATTTTGATAAATCATCGCAAGATTATAAAGTTAAATTTTATCTTCATTATTTATCTTTTTATATTAAAAAATTATAAAAACCTTGTAAATAGTAATGTTAAAAAAATATATTCCTAGTGGTTTTTTCATTACCAATCAATTTAGTGCACACATTGAGTTATTAGTAATTTAAAAATCATGTACTCTTAGACTCACATTAAATTTTAGCAGGACATAATAATATCCCAAGCAATCAAGTGCATTAACATAAACATCATTTAGTGATCTAATTAGGACTTAGAAAGCGATGGCTCTTGGTTGCCAACCTTGTCTATCTCTCGTCTTTTAGCTATTTTCTCTTTGTACTTTGTTTTTTTGTTTTAAGCTTGATCCGAGAAAAAGATTCCCTACTCATTCCAGACCTTGTACGATTGAAGAGCTAGAACTTGATTAAACGAGGGGCCGATCTCTCAAAGCATGATTGCCACTGGATTAAGAGCTTCGTTATCAATTGTCACTTTGGTAATCACTGTTTTAATAGGTTTTTCCTATTCTGTAATATTATTGGTGACACAAATGATTTGTGTCCTGTTGACGCACTTGAGGGGGCCAATTTGACGCAGAATGTTCGTGCAGAACAAAAATTATTTTCATCCTTAAGTCTTGACTGTAATAGCTTCGATTTGTGGACTTGCATTAGGAAGATACATGATCAAGGATTGGGAATGACATATTGTACTTGGCGTCGATGGTAGCAAAGCTATGCGGATGATGGAAGGGCTCAAATAAGCACAACTCCACACCCTACATCATATTAGAGTTTATTTAGACTCCCTTCAACTCATTAACTCAATCAACAACACCATTTGGGAGATATGTATGTACAATCATACTAGACATTCAACCAGTTGCATACTAGCTCAATAATTTTTTTCTTTACATATTTGGATAGATATCTTAATCTTACAAATCATGAGCCCCCAATTTTGATGATTATTATATTTCACATAGTGATGACTAATTTAATATAATATTTTTATTTAAAAAAATAAATATTCCTTTACCTGTTAAAACACACTACATAAATAGTTGTCGGTAACTGCTGCATAGGGTAAAAAAGTAGTATATTTTCCCTTTCTTTTTGGGTGGTCAAGTTATTATGCTGCATTTTTCTTATGTCAATTCAATTTCTTGTTATCGATCATATATATATATATATATATAATTTCAACTGTCACAATTCTTTAGTGTTGATGGAATCATGGAATATATTAATACATTTAATAAAAAAATAAACCGAAGGAAACCTGTCATTTAGCTTAAAGCAACGCCAATTTTCGCAAACACCTTACCGAACTATGTTTCCCCGCTGCAAGGACTTCACCCGCCGCTTCCACGCGGCCGTTGCCGCCTCCAACCCACCCTCCGTCTTGAACCCAACCAAGCGTCGCCGGACTACCAAGCGTCGCCGGACTACCAAGCGCGGCAAGAACCCGCCTCCTCTGGCGTCCGACTCCGAGGTTGTGCGATGGAACAAGGACATCACCGCCCACATGCGCCACGGCCGAATGGCCGCCGCCGCCGCCATCTTCCGCCGCATGCCCCGATGCACCACCGTCTCATGGAACGCCATGCTCTCCGGATACCTCTCCAACGGCTGCTTCTCCCTCGCCCTCCGCCTGTTCGACGCCATTCCGGACCCGGATCTTGTGTCCTTCAACACTATGATCCACGGCTATGTCCTCAACCGCGACCTTGCCTCCGCCCGCCGCCTCTTCGACCAAATGCCCGTGAAGGGCACCGTTACTTGGAACACCATGATCTCCGCTTACGCCCAGAGCGGCCTCGTCGAGGAGGCTCGCGAGATCTTCGACCGCACGCCCCACAAGAATGCCATCTCTTGGAACGCCATCCTTGCTGCCTACGTGCAGAACGGACGCCTGGAGTTGGCGCGGCGGCTCTTTGACTCGAATTCTGACTGGGGGACCGTATCTTGGAATGCGATGATCGCTGGTTATGTGCAAAGGAGGAGTCTTGCCGAAGCCCTGCAGCTCTTTGATCGGATGCCGGAGAGGGACATCGTTTCGTGGAACACCTTAATCTCGGGTTATGCCCAGAATGGGGATATGTCTGTAGCAACGAGGCTTTTTGACGAATCTCCTTCTCGGGATGTCTTCACTTGGACTGCCATGGTTTCTGGGTATGCACAGAATGGGATGCTGGAAGACGCAAGGAGGGTGTTTGACGAGATGCCAGAGAGGAACTCAGTTTCATGGAATGCCATGATTGCAGCATACGTGCAGTGCCAGAAGATGGATCAGGCAAAGGAACTGTTCGATGTGATGCCTTGTAGGAATGTCAACTCCTGGAACTCGATGATTACTGGGTATGCTCAGGCTGGGATGGTCGAACGGGCAAGGTGGATCTTTGATACAATGCCACAGAGGGATTCAGTCTCATGGGCTGCCATGATTGCTGGTTATTCTCAGGAGGGGTCCAGTGGGGAAGCTCTGCAGCTGTTCATAGAGATGGGTAGGTATGGTGAGAGAATAAATAGGTCGTCATTTACGTGTGTGTTGAGCACATGTGCTGACATTTCGATGTTGGAGTGTGGCAACCAAGTGCATGGGAGGCTTGTTAAGGCTGGATATGGAATGGGCTGCTTTGTTGGAAATGCCCTCCTTGCAATGTATTGCAAATGTGGGAGCATAGATGAGGCCTATGAGGCATTCGAGGAGATGACAGAGAAGGATGTGGTTTCATGGAACACTATGATCGCTGGTTATGCTCGACATGGGTATGGAAAGGAGGCATTAAAAGTCTTCAATTTGATGAGAATGACAGATACAAGACCAGATGATGTGACCATGGTAAGTGGTTTTGTGGTTAATATACTGCAGGCTCTATTGCACTATACCAGTAGAGTTACCTATTTTGCCTGGCTGACATGAGCCAAAACCCTAAACTAACTAGTCACTGAAAACAGAAATTAGAGATCATGAAAGGAAAGTAATGTACTTGATGATGCAAGGATGAATCATCTGATCAAATAAAAGTTATTAAAATGTAGTGGACATCACCAGTAATAGTAGTATTAAATCAAACTATGATAATAGACGAAGTCAACATACAGTTACCATATAACTTTAATTGTCTTAATCTTTTTTGTCTAGGAACCACATGAGTAGTAAGCATCAACTGCTGGCTATTTGAAGATCCTTTTCCATTTCTTACTCAGTTCTTTTTTCATACTTGATATTAGCTGTAGATGACTATATTATTATTACTACTATTATTTTTGCAGCTGTACCTATGCAGCCATCTTATTCTTTCTTTTAGTATATGTTAAACCTTCTGAATCACTAGTCGCCTTATAACAGTAGTATATTCAATATACAAATTACATTTGCCTTTTTGGAATTATCTGATTGTAAAAGATTTATTTGTGTTGAAAATTTTTATCTTACAAAGTTTAATTTTAATGCACAATCTTCCATTTCGCTCACTAGATCTTGAGGTGCATTCTGTTGGTATGTAACTGGGCTTCTTATCAAGCACACTTTTTCTGTGCTGAAATGACCTCCCTAAGTTTCATATTCTCATCCATCTTCAACTTTTCAGGTCGGAGTCTTATCTGCATGTAGTCATGCTGGATTGGTGGATAAAGGCATCAATTACTTTTATACTATGCATAGAGATTTTGGTGTAACAGCAAAAGCAGAACACTATACTTGCATGATAGATCTTCTTGGCAGAGCTGGACGTCTAGATGATGCTCAGGCTCTTATGAAGGACATGCCATTTGAACCGGATGCAACTATGTGGGGTGCATTATTGGGTGCAAGCAGGATTCATAGGAACACTGAACTGGGAGAGAAGGCAGCAAAAAGGATCTTTGAGATGGAACCTGATAATGCTGGAATGTACGTACTTCTTTCAAATATATATGCAACATCTGGTAAATGGGCTAATGTCAATAAGATGAGAGTGATGATGCGGGAAAGGGGTGTAAAAAAGGTACCTGGTTTTAGTTGGATTGAGGCAAACAATAAAGTGCATACATTTTCTGTTGGGGACATGCTGCACCCTGAGAAGGATAAGATATATGCTTTTCTTGAGGAATTGGATATGAAAATGAAAAAGGAAGGCTATGTATCAGCTACAGAAATGGTTTTGCATGACGTGGAAGAGGAAGAGAAAGAACACATGCTCAAATATCACAGTGAAAAGCTAGCAGTTGCATTCGGTATTTTAAATGTGCCATCCGGAAAGCCAATTCGAGTAATCAAGAACCTTAGAGTATGTGAAGACTGTCACAATGCTGTTAAGTTCATATCTGTGATCGAGAATAGATTGATCATTTTGCGAGATTCTAACCGTTTTCACCATTTTAGTGGTGGCTCATGTTCATGTGGGGATTACTGGTGACATGTATAAGGTGTTTCGATGAAGACTAGAGTATTTTTGCTGGTGTTTCAACATATAAGGTGTTTCAAGAGAAAACTGTAAGAAAGTTCCTGGCTGTACATGAATACTAGAAAATTTTCACTGGCAGGTGTTTCAATAAGCTGGAAAGACGAGTTTAACATGGACAAGTTGTTTGAAAAGGAAGGCTAAATTGCAGCATGTATGAGGGGAATAACCAGGTTTGTTACAAATTTATGTGCCCATAAATTATGGATACAGTGCCTTTTCTTTTCAACAGTAATGGCTGCACTTTCTTCTATCGGTGGAATATGATTGCTCATACACTGAACCAACAGAACTGAGCAGCTATTATGTGATCATCAATCTTGATATCCCAGCCGAAAGGATACCTGTCAACAGAAAGAAGCTCAACATCAACCTGTTACCAATTTTGAAGATAAAAGATAGATGAAATGATCCAGAAGGATCCTCGCACGCGAACGCCATCCAGTATATGCACGACAACTGAAGGCAACATATTATATTATACTTAGAGCTGCCCATCACACTTAAATGGGATTTCAACTACAGTTTGGTAGATCCAAGAAAAAGAGAAAGGTGAGTTGAATGCATAGAACTTCTAAAGCCACACTTCATAGAGATCCATCAGTGTAATAGTATTGTTGAATAATCATCAATACAAGAGATCAATGTGGAAGAATACCAGCAAGTAGGTAGTTCTTCTTTCTTCTAGATTTGCTATCCAATCCAGTGAAACATGTAAAATTTATATGCAATCTTGTGATACAGAATACATCATCTTGGATAGTTAATTATTTCTTTCATCTATAATTGTTATTTCACTTTTGTGAAACCTATAGAACTGCTTTGTAACTTTGTGAAACAGAATACATCACCTCAGAAAGATTGTTCTTTTTTTCGTCTAGAATTGCTATTAACCTTTGTGGAAACATGTAGCATTGCATAGGTCTTTCTTTCATCCTCGACATTGCTGGTGATCCTGATCTCAACAGCCATCTCACCACAGGGTCGGTCCTTCTCGAGGGGTCACTCTTGTCTGAGAAGAGACTCCGTAGCCTTAAAATTTTTTTGGGCTGAGGTCTTTTTTCATATCAACGAGGAGCTACTAAGAGAGCCACACTAGACGGAATAAAATAAAAAACTATAGATTTCATTGAGACCATAAGCATGATACCAAAGATTGTTATGATCTTAAAGTGCAAATCAAGGGGTGAGGTCACCTTAACAAGTTTTTTTGCGACAGATAAAGGAGTTATCCCTATGTCTTGAGGGGTCAATTAAAAGGTAGATCAACGTAATCATCGGTAGTCCCATGTTGGAACAAACGATTCGTCTATTAGAAAAGGAGTCTATGTTTAGATTCTTAATGAACTTATCAAAGGAGTAATGATCAATATAGGTAGTTCCACCGATATACCTTTTTTTTATGTCTATCAGAAAATGGGTTTTGACATCTTCTACTTTGACTAATATCATGGGTGACTCTATCTCCTTACTTGGGATGACTAACTTGTATGTGACATTTGGCTTGCCTCGTTAAAAAAATATCAAATCAAAATTTTTATTGGTTAATATATCTTCGATCTACACAGTCATTACAAGAAGATTGAATCTGATCAGACTCCAAACTATAGTCTCAACTTGTTGTATATTGATAAAGTTATATACTAGAGCCAAAGTTGAAGAGCAACTCGAGAGTTTTAGTAGTGCTACTTAACCTCTACCTCTCTTCGAGAAGGTCATTCAACAATTGGATCTCAAGACGGATCCCAACTACATTCCTTGTATATTGAGGTAGATGAGTTGGATGGGATCATGCTTGACTAGAATTTTTAAATTTAGTGCTATAATAAAGGCCGAGCTTATCAACTTCACGTGGATGAATTTTTAAATTTTCGCATAGTGACTTGGAGAGATGATAGGGATTGACCTTGTACATTAGAAAACATAAGTTTACAATAGATCGATAAAAAGCAACGGAGGAGATAGATAAGTTGTTAGAGGCATGATTCAACGGTGGAGTTTAATATCCAAAATGACTTGCATGCATTACAATAGTTAAAAAAATATAATGAAAAATAGAGAATGTACTTTGGTTAAGGACTCTCTTACTTCGAATGATACTACTTGTTGATACGGTATGAACTCTGGACCCTTAGGAATACTTTCTTTGGGTATAAGGAAATCAAGATATCTCAAATCGATGAACTCCAACAATATAAAAAGATCCTCTCGGATGATAGATAAAATATTCAAGATACAAATCATACATAATATGAAAGCTTGTCTGATGATAAAATATAAGGTAACCGACTCTCATGTGATCGACTTAATCAAACTTTTAAGTTTATGAGACGATTTTTGATGCTTTTAAACCGTATAGAGTATGCATGAAAAAATAACTCGATTTTGTCATTTATTAGAGAATCGAATCAAACCATTCAGAAATGAAACGACTGATAAAGGAAGCTTTAAAGGTAAACCGAAAGAATCACAACATTGCTCCGTTCTTTCGAGTGCTAAAAAATAATCCGAAAGAGTTTTAATGGGCTGTGTCCTAACTTGACCCCTGCATCCTCATCCGAAGATCCGGATCCGCTATTGGATGTCAATCGGGTCCTATTGCACCCGAATTCGACCTGACTCGACGCCCAAACATGATTCTGGTAAATACCGGTCCGATGTGATGACTTATAATCGCGAGCGTTCATCCGACTGTTGGATTAAGATCCAGCCGTCATAAACCAAATGGATCGCGAATCCCAAATCCTAAAGCGATCTAACCATCAGCACATCATCCCGAACCTTAAGACAAAAAAGCTGAGCAAAGTAGTCCTTCTTTGGTCTCGTTTCCTCTCGCGGCCGCCGTCCCGATCTGAAACCCTAGCGAAGCGGGAAAGCTGATGGGCTTCGACGTCGGCACCGTCCCCTTGAACCCCGACGGTTGGGGTCCGCCGGAGACGCCCGCCTCCCCGCTCCTCAGCAAGCACGACGGCGCCGCTCACCCGGCCAACATTCCCTTCGCCCCCTTCTCCCGATCCGAGAAGCTCGGCCGCGTTGCGGACTGGACCCGCAACTCCAACTTTGCCGCCAATCCTTCCCGATCTGCCGGCGGCGGCCGCGACGCCGTCTTCGACTTCGCTCTCGACGAGTCCTCCGCCCTCGCCGGCGCGGCCACCGATGACTCGTCCTTCCGCCTCGTTGACGGTAAGCCCCCTCCTCGCCCCAAGTTCGGCCCTCGCTGGCGCTTCCAGCAGCGCCCGCAGCTGCCGCAGCGCCGCGACGAGGAGGTTGAGGCTCGGAAGCGCGAGGCCGAGAAGGAGCGCGCCCGCCGCGATCGCCTCTATCACCTCAACCATCGCTTCTCCTCGTCCGCCGGCGGTCACGGTCCTCGCCGGGACACCCCCGCCCCCAAGTCCTCCGTCGACATCCAGCCCGAGTGGACCATGCTGGATCAGATCCCCTTCTCCACCTTCTCTAAGCTCTCCTTTTCCGTCCCCGATCCGCCCGAGGACCTCCTCGTCTGTGGCGCCCTCGAGTTCTACGACCGCTCCTTCGACCGCGTCAATCCCAAGAACGAGCGCCGCCTTGAGCGCTTCAAGTCCCGCAACTTCTTCAAGGTCACAACCACCGACGACCCCGTCATCCGCCGTCTCGCCGCTGATGACAAGGCCACCGTCTTCGCCACCGACGTCATCCTCTCTGCTCTCATGTGCTCCCCGCGGTCCGTGTCATCCTGGGACATTGTCATCCAGCGCGTCGGCAACAAGCTCTTCTTTGACAAGCGCGAGGGGTCTCAACTGGACCTCCTCTCCGTCAACGAGACCTCGCAGGAGGCACTCCCCGATGCCAAGGAGGACATTAACTCTGCCTACTCCCTCGCCATTGAGGCCACTTACGTCAACCAGAACTTCTCGCAGCAGGTCCTTGTGCGTGATGGCAACAAGGTTACGTTTGATGAACCTAACCCCTTTGCTACTGAAGGCGAGGAGGTCGCCTCTGTTGCATACCGGTACCGCCGCTGGAAGCTCGATGAGGATACTCACCTCGTCGCACGCTGTGAGGTGCACAGTGTGACTGACGTCAAGGGGCAACGAGCCTTCATGACCCTGAACGCTCTCAATGAGTTTGATCCGAAGTACACGGGGGTAGACTGGAGGCAGAAACTTGAGACACAGAGGGGAGCAGTTCTCGCCACCGAGCTCAAGAACAACACCAACAAGCTAGCCAAGTGGACCGCTCAAGCCCTCCTTGCAGGCGCTGACCTGATGAAACTGGGTTATGTCTCTAGAGTCCATCCCCGGGACCACTTTAACCATGTTATCTTGAGTGTGATCGGCTACAAGCCAAGGGATTTTGCCGCTCAGATCAACCTCAATACGTCGAACATGTGGGGGATTGTAAAATCGATCGTAGACCTTTGCATGAAGCTAAATGAAGGGAAATATGTGCTTGTGAAGGACCCTGTCAAGCCGCAGGTAAGGATCTATGAGGTGCCGGCCGATGCATTTGAGAATGAGTATGTGGAGGAGCCACTGCCAGAGGAGGAGCAGGTGCAGCCGCCTGCAGAGGAAGATGCCACCGCCAATGCTATGGATGCAGCAGCAGAAGCAGAGGCCAATTCTGCTGCTGGAGCAGCAGAGGAGGAGAAGGATGTTAGCGCTTCCACTGTCTGAAGGTTACTCGTGTTCTTCATTAATATTTTTGATCTTTACTAGCAACAACATCTTCATGAGGACTAAGCTGTGCCATCTGAAGTTTTGAACTTGTGGGATTATTTTCTTTTTGTTATGCTTGAATAGTGGGTTGAGTCTTCTAAGACTGGCTTTAGCTTCTCACTGTGAGGGTAGTGCTTGGTCAAAATGCTAGCTTGCTTCCTTTTTGGCAGGACATTTGCTGATATGTTTAGCTTATGTTATGTTCTGTTATTCAATATGCATGCCTTCATTGTCTAACTGATGAGGTAGCCTGAATATTGGTAAATTGATGGGCTTATTATTTTTATATACATACACATCTGACAATTTTCTGCAAGATTTATCTTTTCTTAAAAGTTATGAAGATGTATGAATACAGTAACACATAGTTTGAGGCTTGATTTCACTTGTGAGGCATTGCTATTCTACCAACTGATTGGAAGATTTTTTATGATTTGTTAGAAATCTTGGTATCTATGCTGGTATTATATTTGGCAATCGCTTTTCTTTTTGGAGGTCATGCTGTAGGCTGATATTGAGCCACGATTTTCCTTTACTATTTTCAGATACTTCTTCAGAACTTCCATTATGACTGTTTCCTTTGTTGATATAAAGAACAGCTGAATTCACCTCTTGCTATTTGAGTTTTTTAAGCAATTGAACTAAAATACACTATAGTTTAATAGTAGTGTATTTTTTTCTCATCTTTATCCTTGTGGTTTAACATACCTAGATAAGGTCACTCAGGATTCTTTATTGCCATTTTGAATAAGGGTTGTGTGATCTAGCTAGATTCCCTCCTGATGGGATGCATTTCATAATCCCATTGTCTAAACTATTAAACTATAGTGAACTAAACCAACATATGTTGTTTGGCTTGGTGAGATGGTAAGAAAAACAGTTTGGTTTGCTAAAATAGTTAGGACCTAAAATAATTCGATTTCTTTTTTCTTTTTCCCTCAACCAGTGCAACCATTACAAGCTATGTAAATTTATTCTTTCAATTTTTTTCCGCTTACCCTAAAGACCTTGTCTACAAACATCTGTTGAGCCCATTATTTTGTTCATTGTCAACAATGTTCTCATTTCTTCATGAGCTTTCAATGATGAGATCAGAAATTTCATAAAAAATACATATCAGATGAGTGCATGTTTGAAGTTACATAAATGAGTGTGTAAACCAATATTAGCAACTAGACCATTCCACAATATTATGGTTCATTTTTCTTGATACAAAGGCTAGACTTGGTTTGGGAAATTCTCAAATCAGAATTTGCTCATTTAGTCTGCAAACCAAACTGGACCTTGCACAGCCCCACTGCCTGGTATGGTATTTGGTTTCTGAATCTTGTGCGTCTTTATTCCATTCCTATACCTTATTCCCTTATCTTTGTTGGTGGGGATTGTCTGGGAGGATCAACATAAACGGAATCACTAAGCAGCAATCTGATACCCTATGTCATGATTAGTGGTTGGTTTCCACATCATTGCATGTAGTTGGAAACATTGATAATGCTTCTGGCTTCTCATTGAAACTTTTGTAGTTCAGTGAAACTTTGTGGTTTTTAACAAGCTTTTATAGTTGCTCATGTTATCTTAGTCAGGTTTAATACATGTATTTGATGTTTAAAAGATTCTATATGGAGATACAGGTTTCTTGTTTTATCATTTACCAGGTAACATTAAAACATTGTACTATCTTCTCATCTTAGAGTTCATGAGGCATAGCTCTTGTTCCAAATGTTGTAGGTTGTAGGTATGGGGACTGGTCTGAGATTTTAATCCTTAATTAAGATCTTTGCATCCCTTTATATGATACTCTGATCCTGCATCATCTGTTAGGAAATGAATAGCAAATCACGTTTTGCATTTGAACAATGGACGGTGTTCAAAGCATCTCTGATCATCCATCTGGGACCCGTCGAATTTTTGTCCCTTGACATGACAGTAGTTGGAAAACGAGATAGATCGGATCAATTCATTATGTTGATGATAGACGATCAAAATTGATCATATCAGTACAATATTTGTGATTTTTATTTACTCGAGTCAGAATTCAATAACTACCTAAATAGGTAAATCGGTGTATAAATCTAACTTGTCTCCCTATTTTTCTACGCGTATCCTTCCCAAATCTGATCGATCACTAGTATTCTAATCCAAATTTAGCAGTCCAAGTATGACTGAAAAAACCTCTATCAATTTATCAGAAACCTATCGATTGATTATTTAGGTTGTAAACCAATTCTAAACCCAACTCTCATATTTTTCACTTATCCTAAATCGGGTTAATTATATATTATTTGACGTAGTTAGCTAATCTTAACATCTTGATTCTTACTGTTTTAAAAGTTATATTAGTTTTCTTATAATTACAAAAATGAAACATATGTGTTTATTTACCTTAATGTTGTTGATTTTATCAACGAAAATATGAAAATAAAAGGTATAAAAATAATTTTAATATTTTAGTTAGTGGTGACGAATGACATCGGTGGTGATAGACGGTGGCATCGTTAAGAGCTTGATAATCGCTCGTCTACTCGCCTTCCAAAGCTTCACTTCTCGATCGACGTCAATTGCGAGGAATAAAACTCCTTTGACGAGCTTCCCATCTCCCTTTTTTTATGCCCATGTCGGAACAAACGTGGTAGTGAGGAGAGCGATAAGAGCTCCAGCAACCCTAGCTTCGGGTTGAGTGATCTGCCCAATGGGTTAGCGACGAGGTGGCCACCATCTTTGTCGTAGATGATGCGGTGGTCACCACCATCTACGTCGACGTCGACATAGTTGTTGAGTGGCGAAAGACTACTTGGCGTTTGCAACATCGTCGATACAAATGCAGAGCGGTGCCGCTCTGCATTTGCATTAGTGTCTATATAGTCGACATCTGCACAGTTGCCAAACGGCGAAAGGGCCGCTCAATAGCTGCATCAGCGTCGATGTAGATGGTGGTGGCCATCGCGACGTCTACGTCAAAGATGATGTCGCTGACCCGATGGGTGGATCGCTCGACCCAAAGCTATGGTCACTGGAGCTCCTACCATTCCCCTTGCTCCCGCGTAAGTTTTGACATGAGCAATAAAAAGGGGAGATGGGGGTTTCATCGAAGGAGGAGTTCTATTTATCGTGGTTATCATCGACCGAGAAGGGAAGCTCTAGAAGGTTGGCCTGTGAGTGATTGTTGAGCCCTCGACACGTCATCATCCATCACCATCAATTAAAACATTAAAATTATTTTTTTATTATTTATTTTTATGTTTTCATCGGTAAAACTGATAATATCAAGGTAAATAGATCTATATGTTTCACTTTCATATCTACATATATGCCAATATAATTTTTTAAAATATAAAAATTAAAATACTAAAAATAATTAATTAGAAAGGTTAGTATATAATTAGCCCTCCTAAATCTGATTAATGAGTATCTAGTTCAACCTAAGTAGGTGAGACGATTATGAATATCCATCCGATAAAGTCGAAGAAAATATTCTAGTTCAATATTTGAATTGAGTAAACTTAAGAAAAAGAATATGTCCCAAAAAATAAAAAATAAAAAGAACATCTTGGCTACATCAGACATTCCCATCATCACTGATTTGCTTATAGTTGACGTTTTGACCAACCCATACAGCCAACCACTTCTCTTATTCCTAAATTGTCACTTCCCACCAACCAGAGACTTTGATTGCTCCCAAACCATGGCATTGCAACTACCTTTTCTTTTACTTCACTCCACAACATGTTCGAAGTATCTAATGGCATTTAATCATTTAATACAAGAAAAAAATTGGTATTATTTAATGACAGAAAAAAATATTTTCACATTGTTGTCGTGGTCACTGTAACGTGCCTTGAGAGCTCGCCTGTCTCTGGAAGACAGGGAACACAAAGTTAGAGTTGCACACGCACCGTTTGCTGATGTCATGGGTTGAGATTCGGACGTCAGACATGCGGGCTCTGTGAGAGGGAGAACCGTGTTCCATGGCTTGCCGGTGACAGGTGATCTTGAGCTTACGTTGACCATGTCAACTTGTCTAATATAATAATTCCTTTATCTTCTTTAATAATTATTATCACATTATGTAATATGATATCTCATTTTGGCTAAATAAAATAGGCAAGCAATAAATAGAAGAAGCAGAGCTATGCGGATGCCAGATCGACCGTAGAAGTCATGAGGACGAGCAAATCGAACGGACGAGTCTCGTCTACCGCTCACCATTCTTTCCTCTGCAATTATATTATCTCCCGCTGCATTTTTTTTGGGGTTTTTCCTAATGAAAAATGATTTTAAATGAACAAAATTCGACGGAGAAAATAGAAATGGAGGGATGCATCGCCCTATGAAGGCGACTACTCTCCGACTCAAGCCATTATAACCCCGCTCTCTTCGGACTTCCTCGTCGGTTGCTTCAGATCCGTCCTAGCGCCGGGGCTTGAATCCTTTGGATTCCGCCCGTGTTGATGAAGATCCACCTGCTATCCCTCTGATCCGGAGAAGAAGGGTGAGATCTCGCGTTCGATTTCCTTCTTCCGGTCTTGATGTTGGATCTGCTTGGTGCTTGATTCAATCGCTTCTTGCAGTTTCCTTTTTGTGGCGCTCAATTCTATAGGAAGATGGCGGTGTCTAGTCCAGTGACCCCCGGTCAGGTACGCGGAACCTTTGCGCTTTTTGGTTTAGTTCTTGGGTTACCCTGACGCATTCAATTGTTCTTGTTTCCTCCATTTCTTGTATGCCTATTTCTGAATGACATGGTATTTATGTCTTTTATCATGTGTTCTGTTGCAGGTGTCATTCTTGCTTGGCCTTTTTCCTGTTATTATTGCGTGGCTATATTCAGAAATTCTGGAATACCGGAAGTCTTCCTCTCCGATGAAAGTGTAAGATATCTAATCTGAAGCATACAATATGATTAAACTTTTTTCGTCCTCAAAGAATATGCATTTGTAATTGTACTAGAAAATAATGGGCATAATTACGTAATGTCTTATGGAATTGAAGCATTCTTTATTAGGAATTCATGCAAAATCAATTTTATTATAAAGGATACGAAAAGCCTTATATGCAATTGCAACAATAAAAGGTAGGAACTTTTGACCTTTTTGTTTACTTGGTTGTGGAAGAAGAATTTTACTTTCTGGTTAATCACTAAAACCTTCATTGTAAATTGAAATACTTCCCCAAGTGTGTCCTGAAGTTCCTCTGCCAAACTGCAGTAATTTATAGATCATGATGCTTGAAAGTGTTTCAGCTTATGAAATGCATTTAGTAGTTTCTCACGGTTAAGAACATGGTTTATGACAACTAGTGCAGGAACACATACTCAGGGAACAAGTCAAACTCCTGACAAGAGCAATCTTAACTTGTTAACTGATGAATGAACAGTGGCATTGTTGTACTTTTTTCATCCATCAAAGTACATTGTATTGGATCATAATACTTTAGTAGATACACCATTGGTAGAGCTTGTCTGATGCAATTTGCTTTATCTGAAATGACACTATGATTTCATTAAGAATTATATGGAATGTTCTCAGCTTACATGCTGTTACCAATTCAAAAACATGGAACATCAACATGCATGTATCACCTACTTTCATGGTTCTATATGCCTTTTAGCAATTCTTTATTTTTTGTGCTTCAGTCACTCAGATGTAAATCTGGATGGCCTGGACAATGAAACAGTCAGGGAAGATGATCGGGATGCTTTGCTTGAAGGAGGTTTATCAAGACCTTCTTCTGCAAGACTTCATAATTTGTCAGTTCGAGCAAATTTAATCAGGTTAGTTGAAGAGTGACGGAAGGTGCTGTAATTCATCATTCTGTATTTTAACTAAATTATTAATATTGATGTCGGAATTGTTATAAAATTCTAGGTTTATATCAATGGATGAGCCTTTCTTGCTTGAACATCGAGAAGCATTGAGAGCCATGTGAGATGCCACTATGATATACTTCAATCTGATAAGTTCACAAAGGATGACTATCTAACTCTGATTATTTGGTTGATACTATGCAGGGCAGAATTTGGGTCAATTCTCGTTTACTTCTATATTTGTGATCGGACAACTCTGTTCTCACAATCCACCAAGGTCCTTGCCTTGTGCTTTGATTTGATCATTGTGTATTCTTCTTTGCAAAGTTTATAATCTTGACTAAGCTGGTTAGTAGAAATAACTATTTATTGGTCTAACCAATTATCGATATCGAAACATATAGCTCGATGTTGGCATAGTATTATTTTTTTCTATTTTTATTATTTTTTTCAATGATACCACAAAATATAGATTGGTGTGCCATCCAGTATCTTTCGGAAACGTACCAATTCTTATATGTGACCGAAATTTATATGCTTGGTTTCGTGCTTGCTAAATTGATAATCCAGAAGTATATATTTTGTCTAAACTATGCAAAGTGTTTATAGAAATATAAGATCTGTATGAATTAAAAAAAAATTATGCAATTGTCTAAGCGTCAGCACTTGTTTGTAAAAAACATATGGCATTTTGTTTCTAAAACCAGCATCCAGCATCTCAAAGCTTATCCATATATTATAGGTAGCTAAAAGATTAAAATGTTTTTTTGGTATTAACCGGATAACTTCAGAATTTAGAAATGTGATTGTGATAGTGATATTGGACAGACCCTCTTGTTATGCTCATATTCAGGATATTTTGTGTTGCATCAGAATAAGTTGTATTCTTATGGACATTCTTCCATAAAGATGACACATCGTATCCTGGTTCTTGGTTGCTTTTAACTTGCAGTAATACATGACCAGAATGAACACTTTTCTGGGTTCCTGCTTTTCATAGAAGAGCTTACAGTTGGCTTTATGAATGACCAGAGCAACATGATGATGCCATGAAATTGCTATAGTAGAGCTATTGCTAACTTGCAGTTATGGACCAACTTGCAGATATAATCATTCTCTGTACCCATTTTACAGTTTGAGATATTTTAATATTTTCTTTACACCTGTCTCTGTAATTGTACGTGCAACACAGTGTAGTTCGCATCTGGTTATCATTTTTGCATGTGAACCAGACTATGTGAACAATGGCAATTGTTTTATTTTCTTATAATTTTCCAATAAAATTGTGTTGAGAATTCCTTGATTTTGTCAACTGACCTTTTAATCCATTGAAGTTTTTTTTCCTTATCTCTGTGATTTAATTTTTCCAGAGTTACAGCCGGGACCTGTTTCTTTTTCTTTATATCCTTCTTATTATAGCATCAGCCCTGACTTCTCTGAAGAAGCACCATGACAAGTCAACTTTTACAGGGAAATCTATATTTTACTTAAATCGTCATCAAACTGAGGAATGGAAAGGATGGATGCAGGTCAGTTGTCACTTTTTTCCTTCTTAGCGTGCTAGTTCTTTTAACTCTTGTAGGACATCAATTCATAGATTGTCGCCAAAATTGTCACGAGAGTGTTTACTACCATTTTCCTTGGTTCAGCATCTGAGATTCTTCTGTGCCGGCATGATAATCAGCACAACCCTGATTCTGTTCTCAGGGTGTGCTGACACATCCTTTTGGATGTCACTGTGTTTGCTTGCATGGCATGCCATTTTCTATTTGGATCTAAGATTTTTAAATTTTAAGTTCAATTGTAGGCTAAGAGCTTATCAGTTATATCAGTTAATGAAGATGCTACTTGGAGTCTTGAAGAGCATAATTGTCTAAATTGTTTGTCAGTTACTGGTACAAATTAGAGCTAAGTTAGTTTGTCAAGTATCTTTATCACATCCAAACATGTGGGATTTCTTTCCCAATAGTAATACAAATTTTTGATGATAGCCCTTCATATTGTTGTTGTTGCAACAGAAACTGCACCAGATGAATATTAAGTTAACCTAGTAGGTTAATAATTTCTAACCACTGTAAGTTTGTAGAAAGGCTACACAACTTGATATAATGTACGGATATGACTTTGGAACATAATTTTGTCATTGCTGAATTGTAACTAGCATGATAAATAATTCCCCTGCAAGTATCTCAGGCTGCCTTGATATTTTAATGAGACTTCAATTTTGAAGTGTGTATCTTCCCAAATTCTGAGTGGCATTGCTTCAAAATAATAGTTTTCCACTGATTTTAGTAGCATTCAACAAACCACATCTCACTTAGTTATCACTAAATAATGTGCAACAGTAAAACTGACTGTTGCAAACTGCTGAACACTACCATTTTGATTGAGCTTATCTGTATTAGTTATTTATTTAACCATCTTCTTCCCAGGTTCTATTCTTAATGTATCACTACTTTGCTGCCTATGAAATATACAACGCGATAAGAGTGTTCATTGCTGCTTATGTTTGGATGACTGGCTTCGGAAACTTCTCTTACTATTATGTTCGCAAGGATTTTAGTGTTGCCCGGTTTGCTCAGGTACTTGCATGAGTTCTGTTCCCCTGATAAGTGCTTTAAGTTACTAATATTCTCCCTTACTAATCTGGAAGCACAATATCTATCAAAATGCAGATGATGTGGCGGCTTAACTTTTTTGTGTCATTTTGTTGCATTGTCCTGAACAATGATTACACCCTGTACTATATCTGCCCCATGCACACACTCTTTACTCTCATGGTGTATGGAGCCCTTGGCATTTTTAACAAGTATAATGAGATTGCACCCGTAATGGCTGTGAAGATAATATGCTGCTTTCTGGTGGTTATTTTAATCTGGGAAGTTCCCGGGGTATTTGATCTCCTGTGGGCTCCTTTCACGTTCCTAATAGGTAAATTTTAACTACATATCCTGTCTGTAACTTGAATTTTTTTATTCTTCTTAGACTTTCTGATGCAGGATACAAAGATCCCGATCCTTCCAAATCAAACTTACCACTCTTACATGAGTGGCACTTCAGATCAGGCCTTGATCGCTATATTTGGATTGTCGGAATGATATATGCTTATTACCATCCAACTGTAAGTGTCTTGTATTCAATTAATGTGATCCATGGATCTAGTCTTTTCAATTGTTTGAAGGAAGCATCTTCATATTATTGGTAGTAGTGGCACTCATGGAATACTTTCACATTTACTTTTGATTGTTGTGCATTTGATCTCTTCTTTCTTCAGCTGCTTATATTTTCAAGCTTGTGACAGGTTGAAAGATGGATGGAGAAGATCGAAGAATCTGATACAAAAAGGAGGCTGTATATCAAAACAAGCATAGTTTCTGCTTCATTATTGGTGAGTCATTGTTTATTGGTTTTGAACTTTTATAAAGTGACTTGTACAGTATAACAGTTCAAAGGGACATCTTCTTTATTCTTGCAGGTTGGTTATTTATGGTATGAGTACATCTACAAACTAGACAAAATTACCTACAACAAGTTCCATCCATACACATCATGGATCCCCATCACGTGCGTATGAAAGCTTGTTCAAAGTCATTTTAATTTTTAATTTGGTGTCCTCTCGAAAAGGTCATGACTCTGGTTTTGTTAATTCCAGTGTTTACATTTGCCTACGGAATTTCACCCAGCAGCTTCGCAGTTCCTCCCTCACTCTCTTTGCGTATGTTTCAATCATTTTCTCCAGTTTTTTGCTTTAAGGATATTTGCTTTTGGAAGAATTTTTTTAACCTCTTTATTCACCAGGTGGCTTGGCAAGGTCACCCTGGAGACCTATATCTCTCAGATCCATATCTGGCTGCGGTATGATAATTCTAGTCCTGCTGCAATTTGACAGGCCTGTTCTTAACATTATCATGAACTTCACAATTTAACAACTTGAGCATACAACTGCATCGTATTTCATGTTTTAAAAAACTCAAGCAATAAACTATGGTGAGGTTGAAGTCTTTTGAATGACAACCATGTCCAGTTATCTTCCTGAATCTATTGTAGCTGACAAAGCTTCACAGGGCAAAAATTAAAAGTTTAAAACTATAATGCACCTATTGTTGCCATAATGTCCATGATGAATTGACTACCAAATAAATGTGGGTACAAAATATTTTGAAGTTTCATGTTCCAGCCTCCACGTCTTGACTCTTAAAACTTATTTCGCTATCGGAATTACCAGGAATTTTAGGTCCTAATGGACTTCAATGTTTGTTTTACATGATATGCAGGTCAAACATGCCAAATGGCCAGCCCAAGTGGCTTCTTTGTTTCATTCCAAGTTACCCTTTGCTCAATTTCCTGCTTACTACTGCCATGTATCTCTTTGTAAGTTGATCTCACATCAACTCAGCAGAACTCCATAAATAAATTCAACTAAAATAATTGGTTGTACCGTTGCTGCAGATATCATACAGAATATTTGACCTGACAAATTTGCTGAAGGCAACATTCATTCCGAGTAAAGACAACAAACGCCTCTTTCATAATCTTATATCTGGAGCTATCGTTTCCTTCTGCTTATATTGTATCTCAACAGTTATTCTTCACATTCCTGGGATATCGGTATGACATCTTGTTTTCTGTTAAAGATCTCGAAAACCTTGTGAAGAGCTTTTACTTATTACTAATTGACCTTTTTAACAGGGATGAAGAGCCACAATCTGCACCAAAAAATGAGGTCTTCTGTTGGGCTGCCAAATCTTTTGGTTTTGGCGAGACGGTTCCTGTTTGTCGCAACTTGTAACATTCCGATAAATGCAATTTTGGTGATAATTATATGCCTCAGTTATACCAGACAACTTGTTTTGGCACACAATTGGAGATAAGTATTTAGAAAGGTTAGGGGCAATTTTATTCAAAAACAAGCCAATCTTTTGTGTTTTACTGATAATATTGAATGACCATTCGTCACTAGTAATCTGGTGGGGGCTTATGGTGGTTTTTCTTTTTCTCTAAATAATTGGATACTTTAGTGTCAATATTTCATTTATTTTATATTGACATTACAGGAAAAATTATAAGAGGAAGGCTTTCTTCATGTCTTCACCACAATAAATCATGACACTGTATTGATTCGCGGCTAATAACTCAAACTGTGTTGACTGACAGCCGAGCAGAACTTCATGAAACTTTTAGATTAGCACAAATTGCTGTAAACGTTTATTGAGGAATCGGGTTTGTAATTTCATGGCATTATTCCACAGGATGTTGGTTAGAGATTAGGAATAGAACATAAATATGCTTGTTTGTTTCTTATGATGAAAGCAATAGATTAACATTCCATCTTTTAGGTTTCTTGTAAGAACTAATTCACTTTAGGCTTTTTGACTCAGCTGGACTCAGGTTGGATGTATATGTTCACAAGTTAACAGGAGTCTCCTCAAGGAAACCTTGGTGAATATAATTTAATTATATCAGGGAGTTTTCGAGGTATGTATATAACCACATAATTGAAGAGCAAAATCAAATTATCTGTTCTACTAACCACACCAACATCGAAGATTGTAATAAATGGTAATGCATACTGAGTCGATTACAATCTTCTAATCCGAGATCGTCTCACCAAAACCTTCCATCGTCATTCATAATCTCAACTTGGATGTTGGATCGCATACGAAATCTTGGGACCGCTCTTCAGCCATACACGCAGCTGCCAAAACCTGCAAGAAGAAAAATGCAATGCAATTTTGATCCTTACATCTCCTGATGTGATCAGTTTTTGAAGATGGGGGACTCACTCGGGTCGGTCGTCACGACGAGCGCCGAGTTGTCGAAGTAGCAGTTCCACCTGTTCCTGCCCATCGCCCGGTAGTAGAGGTTCATGGCGATGGAAGCATGGGAGATGAGGATATCTGGGTCGAAGCAGGCGCCTTTCCGCTGCAGCACGCTGCAGTCCACCCGAGAGCAGGCGTAGCCCAAGTTGGCGATGAGAGTTGCTTTGTCCGACGAGGGTTTCGCCACGCACCAAGTCTTCTGCAAACGCACAGAGGAAGCTGCTGCAATCCCCAGGCGATACATACAGTAAGTAGTAAACTGTTGCCAAGATGAGCCGGAAAGTTACCTGTTCCTGCGCCTGCACCAGCTTCACCGATCCTCCTGCTGCGAGAAAGATGCGTTAGAATCATCGACAGAGATGAATGGAGCAAGAAAAGGAGAGGGCTTCATAAAGACAGCACCTGGTGTTAGAGAGAGGAGTAGCAGTGCGCAAGTGAGAGACACAAGGAAAGAGGAGGAGAAGGTTGCTACAACTCTCCCGGCCATTGCTCAGTTTAGCAGAGCAAAGAGAGTGATCGAAGATATAAAGGGAGAGGGAAATGGAAAATGCAACGCCCGCCCGTATCTATCCGGTGGCGACGAAGAGGAGTGCATTCAATATGGTTTGCGGTCTGGAATCAATCGGGTGCGGTGATCGCAAAGATACGCTGACAAGTGCATCGTCCACGGACAGTGGTGATTCACTGGAAAAGGACCCACGTTTCTATTTCTTCTTCATCTGAACGGCGCCAAAGAAAGGCTCTTCTTTTACATTTGGAATATCTTCAAAATAACTATTAAAAAAATTCATATATAAAGATAATAATCAGCATTCATAAAATTACAATGATCCTATTAGATAACTATATTTAATATATATATATACATATATTTTCTATAAGTCCTAAGGATCATGATTGATAATTGTTTAAATGCCTTTCACCATGTAAGAAGAGCATGTCTAAAAAAATTAATTGAAAATAAAAATTTATTCAAACAACAAAACAGTAGAGAGTAGTATTCTATTTTCATTTTTTTTCTTGAGAGGGATAATTCTGTTTAGATAGATAAAATCTTTATAAATGATTCAGTTGGTTAGTGCATTTGTGTGAGTGTTGTTAGGCTTTTAAATACAATGAATATATCTTTTATTTTATTTTATATTAAAGATAATAATTTTACTAAAATATGTTCATTAATTGGGGGAAGAATCAATCAACACGACTAAGATATTTTCATGAACCTCTCTGGAGAAAATTTACAAGGCTACTGCTTATGTGAGATGTATCTGTCTTAACCTACCTGACTGATTGTTCTGAGAAGGTGAGAAGAATTCACTCTGTTCACAAAGCTATCATCCAAAATTTGCAATCCTCTGTATAACCATCACCAAAGTGTAAGATGACATTTCTTACATCAACAATTTCATGAAGTTCAAAGAGAAATTAGTCTGATAGGTTATAGCTTATAGCTTTGATACATGTGGAGTAGTTGTGGACTACTATTATTATATGCTAACTCTTTTAAGTGGTAGTTTTTTATAATTTTTTAATTAAGTCAAGTGAGTTTGAATCGATTAAATTGGTTTAAAGTCATTCTAAATTGACTTGAACCAATTAAATCTATTTAGTTTAGTCAACTAAAGAGCTCAAACCAATAAAAGGAGACGAATTTAGACTGTATTGTAAAGTGTTAGCCTACATCAAACTAACCCACCTGAGCCTTAGATAGATCACATATAATATAGATGTCGATCGTAGATAATAAGTTGGGTTAAAGTACAATGGGTTGGATAGAGGGGGTAACGATGTGTCTAGTGTCATTTGTATAACTGAGTAGATCTAATTTTTTGAATTAGGTTAAATCTCACTCACGGAGTAGGTTAATCTTCATGTTTAACTCCAAATTAAATTATGTTTGGCTATATAAGTTGAATCGTGTTTTATCACATATGTTATATTGTACTTGTCACATAAGTTTAACAATTTTTGGGCAGTATTACTGCATGACTTAGAACTTTAATAATGTTAAGAATTAGGGAATGAGATCAATGCATGCATGCATGCAATCATGAAACATTCTTCGTGGTTTTCATGAGCAACGAGTGTATAATTAAATTATAAATTACTTTTAATATTCAAACATTCTAATACTAATCTATAGCAATATTATCTTAACAAAAAGTTATGTTAATGAGAATATGATCCTACAGGGATCAATTTCCATGCAGACGGTCACCAAAAACACGCGACGAATTCGAGGGAAGACGTCGTACCAGCCACGGATGGCCTTTGGACCGGTTTCCTGAAGAGAGAGAGAGAGAGAGATCTCCGACGGGAAAGGAACGGTGCGATGCACCGCCTTACGAGATGCTGACAGGCAGCTGAAGGCCCGAGAAGGAGTTGGCCCATTCATTAAACTCACCGTTAGCAGAGCAGACCCACCTTCAAATGGCCTATGGTCGATAATTCTTTGATCGGTCACATATAAGCAAAAAATAATAATTTTAATATTTTAATTATATTTTTTTTATCATATTCTAATTAAAAATTTTTAATCGACTATTGTGGTGATGACGGACAATAACGTCACTAGAGCCATGCATGCATGATTGTTGTGATAGTGATCTACGAGAATGATGCGATAGTCGATCTTACTAATGTAGATTTGAACATTGACAATCGAGGCAGAGGGGGGCGGGTATGGCAATAATGACGATTTGATGATGGTGGTGGTGAATCTCGGAGATATCTTTGGATATAGACAAGATAGTGCTAAAAGGACTTTTGTGACTTCTTGTGGGAGAGGAGGGAGAGCATCTGCATTAGCGTGGCCATGCTAACCCAGATGCATGCAGGGTGATGCAAAGCAAAAGCTATAGATGTATAGTAGAGTGATGCTGCTCTGCATCTGTATTAGCGTGGCCATTGTTTTCATTCTTTTCTTGCTCTCCATTTGCCTCATATCCCGTCATTGCTCTCCCTTCTTTTCCTCATCCCCCCCCTCTCACGAGATGTCGTAGAAGTCTTTAACTCCACCTCTAGGACTCCACCATTTATATCTCTAAGGACATTTATGAGATCTACCACCACCATCATCAAACCGTTACTATTGTCATGATTGTTGCCCCTACCTGAGTTGTCGATGTTTGGATCCACATCGACAAGACCGACCACTACCACAATAGCCACTTGCGATCACCGACGACACCACTATCTACCACCACCATAACAGTCGACTAAGAAATTTTAATTAAAATATAATAAAAAATATAATTAGGACATTAAAGTTATTTTTTTTTCAATTGTTTTCGTATCATTTCCATAAGTGTTGTCATTGTATTTTTCGTCTGTAAAGTCGATGAGATTAGATATTTTACTTCTATAATTATATGGATTCTAATATAAATTTTCTAGTTTAGTGACCAGAATATTAAAGAAGGTTAATATATAATCAGCGTCAGTGCAAAACATTGTTATGAGTCGCAAATTCTGCGAGGGTTTCATATATGAACTGAAAACATTGTTTGCTTGGTCCCTAAATGATCGATCTTCACCATTTTTAAAGCTTGATCAAGGATAAATTGTTCTTAAAATAGAAACAAAGCAGTTCTTGAACATTTTCCGTGGATCTAATCCTTTAACCAGTCACAGAATCTGCACGAACTATTGCAGGAAGCCAAACACAGTGATTTCCGAGAGCTGGCGATGCTTGCGAGAGCTGGGGGACAGTGACCAGGGGAATCAGATTCTCATGTGAGGTACATGGGGTAAGTGTCCTCGTTTCACTTGGGAACCATGAGAATAGTCTGAGGATATGATCTTAATGATCAGTGGATGTCTGAAACAAAGGGTCAGAGTCCTCCTAGGAAAGAGACAAGTAATATACATTCTTTACTGAGCCATGAGAATATATGCTGCTTTCGTTAGGTTTATGTTGTTTTAGTGGATGTTGGAATCCACTATGAAGATGATGGCTTGCTTAGATTAAGTCACAGATTCTTTGTTTATCTCTGAAATAACAGATATGAAACTACAGAATGTGAAGTAACTGTATCAAGATTAAACTCGGGCACAAAAAGACCTACAACTTAGAGCTGAGGAAACTTCAATCCTTGGACCTAAACTTGGGGCAAGAACATCTCTCGAGTAAAAGCAGTCTCTCACTGAAATCTTAGATAAACGGAGCCTGTCATCAATCCTCAGATGATTGGTTGTAAAATACATTCCCAACTTGCCATCAACTTATTGCTGCAGCAGAGAACAGCCTCCACTTAGTCTACACTACTTCGACTTTTAGAATGGTGGGGAAGATCCAAATGATGAGGACATGGTCTTAAAGATGCACCTTCGCCTGTTGCAGTAGACAAGCCAAAGCACAATGTACTCGGTGCTTCTAGTTTAGCTGCATGAGTATCTGATGCGAGAAATCAAATTTGCCTTCAATAAATCGCAACAAGTTATGGCTTAGCAATACTACTTGAAGCACTCAAACAAACACCTTCCAAGCTTTACCAGAGAAGGCTAAAGAAATCAATGTGGTGAAAAGGGAGACACTCTTAAAGCTGCTGTGATTCAACACAAAGCAAATCAACTGGGAATGACGATCAGAGAGAGAGAGAGAGAGAGAGAGAGAGAGGAGAAGGGAAGGTGTTGTTGGGTTGGCAGTAGAAGGATTGAACAAGGCATCATCAGAACATAGAATCTATTCCTTGATCTTACTTTCTTCTCTTCCGTTCAGATAACTACAACCTCATCCAAGAATTCCAGAATCATTTGAGTCACTCCACACTAGTTCACAAAAATACAATCTAAGTTGACATAAAGGACATATCTTCTTTAGAAGCCTGTGGGACTTTTTGACTAATACCTGCCACTAAGCAATACCCATTTATCTTATGTTGGATTTGTGAATCTAGCTAAAGTGAGCACCACTGGATGAGGTTTTAATTAAATATATGCAATTTACTATTACTTAATAAGATTTTAAATATTGATTAGATCAAGATATATCGATCGATCGATATTTACGGATTCGATTGAGTTTTATATCTAGAGAGAAAACTCAATATCGATGTATATAGTTTCTTTTTTTACTAAAATTGAAATCAGATCAATATATACTGAATAAAATTCACTTTAAATATATATTAATGAAATAAAATATGGAATGCTTCAATATTATTTTTGGGTTATTAATGTGCAATAAGTTCAGCATGATCTGTAATATACTAAAATCTATTTCATGTCAAAATGATTTAATGATTTTCTTGGAAGTACAATATGAAAATAATGTAAGATCATAAACAGAACTATAAATAAATAAATAAATTTATTGCTCATTATATAAGAGTATATTTTTATCGATCATATGTATTCGACAAACTCATTAATTTTCTAAAAGATATTATTTGAATATCAACATTAACTATTACTTGTAATCTTTTACTTCAGTGATTATTTGATTGGTGGATACTTCCTTTGATGTCATTTAAAACTAATTTTTCTTGGAATATAATGCCGCCAAATTCCAGAGAAGTCATCACATTGCGTGATAACTCTTTATATCGTCTACATTTTTTTTCCATATATATATATATATATATATATATGATTATTATTGTTGCAAAATAGTCGGTTCTGGTGATCCCACGGAACAGTTTAAGGGCGCGGGCGCCGAGACGATGGCCATGCGCTCCTGCAGGTGAAACTTGGTCTGTTTCGCGATGAACGCCTCCACTGCGCGCCGGAACTCCTCCGCGTCCGCCGGAATCTCCTCCTCCGTCACCTGCGTCTTGTCGCCCCGGAGCTCGGGTGGCGCCCCCCTGCGAGGATCCACCCTGTCCGACTGGCTCCGCTGGTCTGCGCGCATCTCCACGCACACCGCCTTGTCCTCGAACACCACCGCCACCGGTGGCGGTGGGAGGGGGCAGGAGAGCCGGCTGCTGCGGGTCTCGAGGAACTCCTCGTAGAAATCGCCGGAGGAGGAGTTGGGAGAGGCGGGAAATTTCCGGCCGGAGTCGGCGAGGAGGAGTAGAACGATGGCGTTGGCGAGGAGGAAGACGAAGCGGGAGCTGAGGAGGACGGAGGCGAGTTGGCGGAGGAAACCGGCGGGGATGCGGGCGGAGGACCAGGAGAGGAGGAGGAGAGCAGCGGAGGCCTCGAGGCAGCGGAGCAGCGTTCCGATCCGTTGGAGCCGGCGGTAACGCCGCATCGCCCTCCTTTTCGCCGTTTGGATCGCGTCCATTTCCGGGATCTGACAGTCCAAAACAAATCACCGGGTGACGAATTTTAAAGCACCGGATGACGAAACGGAGACTCCGTAACTGGGAACGGAAATGAGTTCTTGGGAAGTCGGAGGCCGATTGGGTTTTATAGAGGTGGCATCGCCGCTTTTGCTTCTTATAATATATATATATAAGATTCAACAATATGAGTTAAATTTCAACAAAAACAATGAATAAAAAGCACAAAATGACATCTTTTATTATTGAAGGTGATTTTTTTATGATCCTTGGCTGAGATTTTGTGTCAAACGTTTCCTTGGCTAATTTATGGACTAATTATGTTTTCCTTTTTTTCATGTGATCGTGGCAAGGAAGCAGCTTATATATAATTTGGTTGATCCTTGTGCTGTCATTCATGAGTTGAGCAATATAAGCTAAATCTATAACGCAAATGAGAATAGACAAAGAATTTAAACTCAATGAGTCACCACCGGATCAAACACTGAAGACAGTACAGTCACTATCAAAACAGAATCGACAAGGCATGTTCTTCCTCAAAGCGGAAGGGTCGGGAACTCGCGGCTGCCAATTCAAGCACTACGATTCTAATGGAGACAGCAGCACACATGGAAAGCCAAACGCCACTGCAGGCGGCTATGTCCAGGTACAACTTTTGGGAGATCGGCTGCGGAAAGAAAATGATATGATTGAAAACATGTATATTTCATCCACAAAAGTGAAGTTAGATTAGGTAAAGACTCATCAAAATGAAGGCATTCATCGATCCACAAATATAAAATGTACCAATTAAAGTTCTATTCTGAAACATTAATTCTGATAAAACCCTCCCTCTCACTTGATTTCCCGGATCGATCTATCCGAGATTATAAAATCTTATCAAGCTTAAACATATCACATGTGTGTGTGTCTATATATCATGCAGTGAGGTGGTCTCTGATACCAAGTGTTTGCATCGTGCTTGGCTCCTTGGAATCAGATTCCCTGGCTTTCCTACTTTACAAACCCACTTCTTTCAAGAATCTGGCAACTACAAGGGGATGGCCATTAGCTCCAGGGTGATAGAGCCCTAAAACCTAGCCTTTATCTGTTGCTGCTGTAGTGGTTTCAAAAAGACAATGAGATGAATGGAGAGAGAGAAAAAAAGAAGCAAGTTCTTCTGCAGCTGGATTCCCAGCAACCACTGCACAAACTTTTGGTTTTCTTTCTTGTGATCAAACATGATATCTAGCAAAGCCTCTAAATCATGCATGCCCAGTTTTCTTCTATCTAGTCATATGCAAGTGCACTTGAAGCTATACATGCTTTACCAGGAAATTAACAAGGTTAAAGCTGAATCTAAGGGAAGCAACCATGAGTTCATTGATGAGCTAGAAATAAATTCTCAACTATCTCATGCAGACCATAGAATCACTGCCCATGAGCATGATACACACACACACACACACACACACACACACACACACTCTTTCATGTACTGTTGCATTTCTAGAGACATCAACGGTTAAATCTCATACCAGTCAGGAAATTAAGCATAATTCGCTTTAATACTCTAGTAACTAATCAATTTTTGTATCATTTTGATATCTAAAGTTAGGATGCTGCACTTGTGGAATAGATATTTGAAATGTCATCAATCTAGAAAGAAGATTTTACTGTTGTTTTAGCATGCAGTGATACAGTTGCTTCTTTAGTGACGCAGAGAAAACAATATGAAACCTTGTGGAGAAGAGCAGAACCTGCTTTCCTATAAGAATAGTAGTAGTATGTGTTACACTTGTAAGAGTGTAATTTAACTTGTGACTTGAATTCAGAAATTGTTTGCAGCAAGAGAAATTGTATACAGGGAAAGTCAGGATTGATCTTAATTTGCAAGAAGTGTGCTGTTAAAGAGAGAAACCTGTTGTTTTAGGTAATCTAGTTGGTGTTTGAAAGGAGCAGAGAAGCAGTAAACCAAAAAACACACATTAGTACGTGATGTAATTTTGTGAATGCTAAGGTTATACTATTTCTGAAACAAAAAGAACTGTTTAGACTATCAAAATATTATATCAAAGCAACTGGAAGTAACTTACTAATGTTTGCTAAGGTTGATAAATGCTACCGGAGTTGTTTTGGTCTTCTCAGATAAAAGTTTAGTAGATGCCAGTAGTAGATCGAAGGTCTGGAGTGCCGATAACATTTGTCTCCCTTTGAAAGATGCTTCCCTGTCCAACAAGACAAAGTACATTGAAGATGTCCCTGGACAACAAAGTAGTTACTCAATGAAGCTATCAAGCTCAGGACTAGTATTACTGATACCATGTTCCAGTTTCAGTAAGCATATTGCAATTTTCTATCTTCATGGGCAATTCTCTTTTCCTTCTGGTAGTATCATCTGAGAAGCAGTAGTAGTTCCTGCATGTTATTAATCACTAAGTTTCACTCTTGCTAAAGTTTCATGCAAGGCTACACGACACTGCATGGAAGGAATTCGTTTACTAATTTAAAAAAAAGGTTTACAAAATTTATTACAACACACACTCTCCCTCTGCATGAACAATGCGTTAAGATTCATATATATAATTGTGTGTGTGTTGAGTAAAAAAACTGGAGATGTAAAAGAAAGCAATATAAAGCTACAAGCATTGCTCTTGCAGTATATAATGGTCAACACAAAAACTTTTCATAGGTTCAGATTTCAATTTCTTGATTGCATGTGTGTGCAGGCATATATATTAATAAAAGTCTGAAAGAAAGCAAGACGAAGAAAGCTACAATGAACTCACCGAAATTGGAGATGTTAAGAGTGATCAGAGCAGCATTCACTCTACAGAAAATGGAAGCTTCCATCTGCTGGCCTCCTCAGGCTGAAACCTTCAGATGAACAAAGAAGTGTGTGGAAGTCTAATAGCCTGAAAAAAGGAAAAATCGAATAGACTGTTGTCTCAGTGGTGAGAGCAACTTCTTATTGGCGATGCCAAGCAACATCAACATGAGGGATTGACGACTCTCAGACACAGCATCCTGCCATTTTCTCCTCTATCGATGGATTCAAGAATCTCCTCAGGTGGCTGCTCGATCAGGTTGCATGCCATGCAGATGAGGGAGATATGATCATAACTGGTAGAAAGCTTGCAACACAACAAAGATCATTGCCACTATGTTTGTCACCATGCCATGTTGCTATCATACTTTGACGTTGTCAAGATGAAAAGATGATCTCAATTCTCAAATGATTTAGCCCGTGGAGGAATGCCTAGCTAATCTTACTGTCACAAATCACTTTGTGACGTGAAGCACCCCTGCTTGGTGTTTATCCTAAGATCAGAACAAGTCTAGTATTTTAGAGAGTGCACTTGCACAAATTTCACATCCTCAAATGCCAAGAATGCTCAGTCGCTATAATCATTACAAAACTGATGTTTTCTTTCCAAAACTTCAATGCATTATTTCTAGACAATAATTGAAAGATTGAGAGGCAAATGCTATAGTGTACATTACAACTGCTATCTTTCTTCTGAGTTGAATCTGTTCCAAGCTTCCTGCATCAAGTTTCGTCAGAGTTAAAACCAAATCTAACCAGATATAAGAAAACACAATCTTGAACATAAGTGCTGTGACAGTGGGATAGACAGTGGAGTGTGATTCACTAGGTCATGCATACAGCTTGGATTGGCTTGTTAAGATTCTCAGACACAAGAATGTAAGTCGAGCTTAAGTATACTGGTACTTAACTAATGAGAGCAAAGAATGAAGAGTTGGATGGGCAAGCACTAAAAGCTTATGCAAATTATACATATAAATTTATACAAAGGGCTTGGAATCCATATGCAGCAAAAGAAGTGGTGAAATTTCCTTTATGATTTCAAACTTCATGTGATGATGGTTCAAGGTCGATAATCACAAACTATAGCAAGAAACTAACATCATGAAGACTACCTATTTGCTTCAAGTTATGTATGCATGAAACAGTACTATTTACACCAAATACATCTATTAAGCAAGTAGGAATAAACATTTGACAATCATTAGGAAAGAATATTGCTCACGGGCAACCAGCAAGCCTGAATAAAGAATTTTAACAAGACAATGCTAACACCAATAACAAATTGACAAAATTGTGAACATGGTGTCATTAAGAACTAATTCACATTTTTTACAGATTGATGACTGTTTAACCTTTTCAAAATTGTAAGCTTTAGAAATATCAAATGCTGGCCAAAGCCAAAAGCAGAGGTATGATATAAATCATTAGTGGTTAAATACACAGTAAAATGAATTAGGACAGTGACAATTCATGATGAATAAACCCACATTTGATCCTCAATTGACATAGGATATGAACTTGATCAAGAGGATTTAATCTGCTGCTCTAGAACAAACTATCATAGAATCTCAAAAGCTGGAACAGGGTTAAACAGATAATAGATATTACATTGACACGGAGACATCTTTATAATAAAAGCACAAATTCAAGGACATTACTCTATTTACCAAGGAAAATAACTTTTGAATGAGAGCATGTTGTTTACTTTCTTCGACAGTACAATGCAACATCAGAATTTACATTGTTAAGGAAGCTTACTAAACATTTCTGCACTTACGTAGTGACATTGAGAAGATCTCATATAAGTGGGTTTTGTATAATAAAAAAAAGACATATACTGAGCTACAAATGACTTTAAATGTACCACTCACCTTCCCCCTCCTGGCCTGTACTACCATACTTCTCTAATGTTACATCTCAAACCTTATGAAATGCATATTGCTAATCATGGATCTCTCAGAAAAAAATGTTCAAGAAAAAGGCTCAAGGGGGGTGGGTCAAATAGCATAAAAAATTATGTCCCCCAAAAAGTAAGTGTATATTTTAATTATATCATAACAAGCACAGATCACTGGAAGTTTCAAAAGCATTCATGAATCCAACATATGTAGCAGGAACCACTATTATCACTTTCCAAATACAAAATGGTTTACCAGCTAGAAAATGAGTGGAACTAGTGCCACCAAAACAAAATTGATTTTCTTGTTCCCTTAAATCGATCCTAGAAGTTCAGCAAATAGAAAAACAGCTTTGATTACTAAAGACTTTGTAAAAGCTTTCATCCATTTAAAGTTGTCCATCTTATCAAGAAAGTCAATAAAGTTAACCAGTCACCTTAAGGAGATCGAAAACTTTCTCACAAATGTACTTCTGTTGAATGCTGGCCCCCCTTTGCTGTAACTTATCTGGATGAACACAGAGAGTAGCCCTCCTGTAAGCTTTCTTTACTGCAGAAGATGTGATAACATCTGTCAGTTGTATAGGCTGCCAACCACTCTCAGGGCCAAGGATCTGCAAATGGAAAACATCAAGTAAAACATTTTGAGAATATTTTTTTAGTCAAGACATGCTTGCTACCTGTAGTTTCACTATTTAATTATGTAAAGCAAGGTCCGCAATACTGAATGATACCGCCCGTACCGGGTGGTACGTACCGGTCCGTCAACAAACCAGTACACGGACCGCCAGCTACTAAGCGGTAGCGTCGATTGAGGCGTTATCGTCGTCGATCGAGGCGTTATCATTGACGGTGACCGAGGGAGAAGAAAGAAGAGGGAGAAGGGGAAGAAAGAAATAGGAGAAAACGGGAGAACCTGGATATTGCCGCTCTCCTCCTCGTCTGTCGACGACTTCTCATCCGTGCACGGGAGAAGAGGCATCGACGTCGCGGGGTGAAGAGAGGCGGAGATTTTTTTTTCTTCTCTTCTCGGGCGATGTCGCTTGCATTTTTTTTTTTATCTGCGACGTTGTCTTGGCAACGTCGCCCGAGAAGGGAGGCGACGTCACAAATTTTTTTTTTTATCTGCAATGTCGCCCGGGAAGAGAGGCGATGTCGCCTTGCATAAAGGTAAACCGAGCGGTTTACCTATATATATATACCAAGCGGTATACCGAAATATACCACTCGGTATATGATACCATACCGAATAAGTCTCGAAATTTTGGTACGATACGTAATTTCAATCCTTGATGTAAAGTATTAGTATGCCAAGAAAACTTTGTGATAGTAGAAGCTAAGATTTTTGTGTAAAATACCAGTGATAGTAGAAGCTAGTCAGCATTATATTTTAAGAGAAATACAAGACAACTTATGTTACTAAATACATTATTCAGGCATTGCATGACTAAGATTTTTATCAAGCAACATAGACATTAGTATATAACACAAAATCATTTGAAGAAAAATCAGCAAGAATTTCCTATTGATATCAAAAGAGTCCTTCGTTGTTGAAATTTGAGAACACCAACTGTCAAGTGAGTTAGAGAATGCCTAACATGGGCACTTTCCAATCATTCTTTCACTTCCAAGTAAACCAGACCTAATATCTGTTAAAGAAATTTAACCACTCAATAATAATTTAACCCAAAAAACTGAGTAATAATGACATTCTTCAGCTTAAACATTTTAAACATAAAAAATCAGTTAATTCTGTGTAAAAGGTCTGAAATTACACACTTCAGCTTAACACATTCCAATTTTCAAGAGCATATACAAAAGCGACATCAGAGTTAGGATTTCAGTACCCATTACCCAACATCAAAGAAGATAGAGTCACCTAAGGTACTTATAAATGGTATCAAAATCACTTCTTTAAAATCCATCTGAAGAAACATCAGAAGCAATCAAACTTCTCAGACCAATTGATATGGATCATTTATCCAAATATAAGTTTACCTTGATATAGAATTTTAGTGCATCAATATACCACAATAGCATAGCCTAGCCATTTAACAAACCAAAACTTCCAACTTGTCTATTCGATCTGAGTCCCTAGGATTTTTCAGAAATAGTGAAGAAATAAATTTGTGTTATAAAAAAAAATTTAGTAAAGTCACCTTTTTCTTTCCACAAAAGAGCAACTGGCAGAGAACATTGGCAAATAAAATTGTTTAAACAACAATATTAAAATAAAAACTGGAAACCAAAATCTATACATACATATTGCAGTGTTGATAGCAGTGCACGCAAATTTCCTTCTTTTCCATTCGACCATCTCTTAATGTCACCATCCAGGTACTCTGCCAACCTCTACTACCACAGTTTTATTGAGATTGGTCATCTACAGAAAGAACATATCAAATTGTTGCTACATTTTGTTAATTTTCAAAAAGCTTACATTTTTCTCAGCTTGCTCTCTTTGTGCAAGAACATCCCGCATGTTTTTTTCTGCAAGAGCTTTGGCCTGTGGACCACAAAGCAAATTATTTGAGACTGACAATCTAAATCCCAAATCCAATTTTGCCCTACAGAAAACAGAAGTTATGTGATAGAAAGTGGACATACAGCACGTTCAGCTATTCTCTGATGCCTCTCTAGTCTAGCTTTACACCTTAAAGCTGATTCACCTTCATTTGAATTAAATCAATTATCAGAATAACCCCAAGTTACAAGAAAAGTAAATATATAGAGTTTCAACAGAACTGTAGAAGCTTAAAATTATAAACTGATGGCACATGGCAAAAACAAAAAAATGGTTCACCAAAATTACTACTCTGTTGATAATTAGAATCTGAATTTGCTTGGTAACTGTTCAAAGAACTAGTACTTTGAAATTGTGCATCAAGTGGGCCATCCTGTATGTCACACCACAACTCATTTAGTTAATTATCCAAGAGATAAATAAGAAGGCAAAAGAGGAAAAGCTGAATTTTGAATTAGCAAAAAGAAAACCTCTACCTTATCTCTGGTATTTGAACACTCTTCCGTCACATTTTCTTTCCTTGTTGTGTCTCTAGAAGTAGCATTGTATCTCTCAGCATGCTCTCTGGCATCTGCAGCAACTTTTACAGCAAGTGCTCTTTCTATAGCACGCTCACGAGCTTCTGCAGTGGCCCGTTCAACTGCAGCACGCTCAGCCCTTAACCTAGCATCTCTAGAAGCCTTCTCAGTTAATGATTTGTCCAGAGCATCACAAGAGGTCTTCTTTGCCTTTTCTTGGGCTTCCTTTAGTGCTCTTTGCCGAGCCTCAGAAGTAATCCTCTCTACAGCCATCCTTTCTGCCCTTTCTCTGGCTTCAGTAAATGCCCTTTCATGTGCTTCATGGATTGCTCTTTCCTCGGCAAGTCGGTCCTTTTCTCTTCCTCTCTCCCACTCGTTTGCTTCTTCTAATAACCTTGCCCTCTCCTCTTCTTCTAATTTCCTTTCCCTCTTTTTTGCTTCTTCTAATAACCGTGCTCGTTCCTCTTCTTCTTTCCTATCTCTCTCCTTTGCTTCCTCTAATGACCTTACTCGTGCCATTTCTACTTTCATTTCCCTCATTATTGCTTCTTTGAACAACTTTGCTTGCTCCTCTTCTTCTTTCATTATACTATCTTTTCCTTTTTCTAACAACTTTGCTAGCTCCTCTTCTTCCATTTGCCATTCAATCTCTTTTGCTTCTTCTGATAACCTTGCTCGTTCTTTTTCTTCTTTCAATTTTCTTTCCCTCTCATTGGCTTCTTCTAGTAACCTTCCTTGCTTTTTCTCTTCTTCCAATTTTGTTACCCTGTCTTTTGTTTCTTCCCATAATCTTGTTCTCTCTTCCTCTACTAATTTTTCTTCTCTCTCAATTGCTTCTCGCAATAACCTTGTTTTCTCTTCCTCTTGTTCTTGAATTCTTTCCTTCTCTTTTTCTTTTAAATTTCTTGATGGTTTCTTTATCTGTACTCCTTTTTTCTCCATTAATTCTTTTTCTTTTTGTTCGGTTTTCTTAGTATCCAAAATAATCTTTTGAGAAGCCACAGGAAGTCTATCAGTTGCAATTAGAGATGAATATGATAAGTTACCTTCATTTTCCGATAAATTAGATGGCTGGGCATTCAAAGCCATGTGAAGAGGCCTGTTGCAGATAATTGGAATTGTATTTATGGAGAATATTTTATCCATAAAATGAGGCTCAACTTGAATTTCTATAATACCTTCATTTCCACAAACTTGAAAACCTCTTTCATATTTATTCTGTCCCTCAAAGTTTTCCAGGTTGTATGGCTCTGGGGTTGCATCTTTTTTCTTGTCCCTTTGCTGCAGTTCAAGCTGAGTTTCTTTTGGATTATTTCCATCATAATTTAGCCAGAAGGCAGCTTTTGTTGCTTTGATCAGCTTCTCTTGGTCTTCAAGTGTTGTTGTTCTTCCTGATGTTTTCCATTTCTTCAGAACCTCTTCAAGTTCATCAGCTTCTTTATCTTCTTTAAATCTTATTTCATTTTCTGCAGATAAGCATGTCTGCTGTTTCATATTTAGTTCCTCTCGTCTTTCCTGCTCATGCACTACCATCATTCCTTCAGATCGATTTACATTCTCGGCATCACATTGCTTTCCTTCTCTCCTTGTCTTTTCAGAATCTGTGCACTTAGAAGCTGCTACTCTTCCCTCCCCTTTTGATACACATGATACATAAGGCACTTCAATATCCATTTCTTCTTGCACAACAGTGACACTGGCCATGTTAAACTTATCTTCACCCTTACCAGGTACAGGAGCTATGTTAGTGATGTCAATTTCCTTTGAATAGTTTTGATCTTGAGGTTTAGCAGCTCCTGACTTCCCTAAAGCAGATTTCAGTTTGCTGTTTTCTTCTTTGTCAACATGAGTATAGTGAAGCTTACAGTAATATGAAGGTTCCATTTTCTTTTCACTCCTTGCAGATGAAAGAGTCTCTTCACCTGCACATGGTGCTTTTGTTACCTCTTCTTGTATGTGGAGTTTGTGAACCTCTCCTGGCTTCTCAACTTCCTCCGTATGAGACACATGAGCTTCTAAGTTAGAATTGTCTTCATGTACACAAACCACAGGTGCTGCCTTATCTTTCTGCAAGTTCCTGTTGCTTTCAGTTTGACAAGCCAGTGTATCATTTGTGCTCTCATTTTGTTTGATCTCACCGATCATTGTAATAATTTTTGTTTTCCTCGTAAAATCTTTCCTCTCAGATACCTCTTCAATCAGTATGTGATTCTCACTGCTCACCAGCTCATTGTATTTGCCTGCTGATCTATTGAGCAATTCAGATGATTTCAAGTCATTTACTTGCCTTGCCTTTCCTTCCTCTTCGGTAAATTTAACTTTTTCCTTCTTTTCATCACATGGAGTCAGTTTGGCAGTACTTGTAACTTCCTGTCTTCTCTCTGAAGCAACTAGCATTTCATCAAAATCTTCACGCCTCGGTGACGCTTGACACAGTTTTTGTTCTTTATATTTCATGCTTTCAAGGTGACCTAGATTCCTGCTGTTCCGAAGGATACCATGTTTTCTTTCCATCAACTGTTTTGCCCTTTTTAGTTTAGCTTGAGCAAGTTCCATTGCTTCTTTTACAGCAGCAACAGAAGCTGCAGCAGCTGAACTAATATCGACCTGCACATCAGTGAAGCTAGGAGAGTTGTCCTTGACAACCTCTTGACGCACATGGAAGTCTTTTTCTTTAGGAATTGATTTTAGGAAGCTTACTTCATCCAGACCAAATTTTGAACTTGACGACAACCTTTGTTTGGAGAGTTCTTGCTTATCATATAACCTAGGAGATGGCCTTGATGGTGGTGGCACTCTCAATGGTTGTGTCTGAAGACTGAATTCAGATGCAGTAAAAAACACAGTATCAGAGGGTGGTACATTCCCATTTGATATGGAATGACTAAAAGAGTGTGAATGATGACTTGCATTTGCATGCCCATTATCAGAAACAGGATATCTATTGGTATTCTTCTGATCTGCTCTCAAGTAATTTTCTGAACTCTTTGAAATATTGCCAGAAGAGGCACTTAAAACTTTATTTTGGTCTTTCCTGTTATCTACTCCTTCATTTAACATGTTTCGAGGGCCGTCACCTCCAATAGTCTGGAAGGGGGTGTCTGTGTCAACAACAAAGCTAAATGCAGGAATGGCATGAAGTTGAGTTATATGTGTTTTTCCACTCATTGCACCCTCTTTACTTCCTTGGCTACTCTTGTTATATGACACATTGAATTGTGTGGAACAAATATCTGAAGGAGTGGAATTTGGTGAGGACCTATCACCTTCTTGACAAGTCATACGACCCCCATGTGACTGTTCTGGGGTGACTTTCGGTTCTCTCGTCATGTGCTGGCTGCATGTTGCTTCCTCTCTAGTCCTTTTGATGAATGAAAGAAAGACAAAAACTAATTAATGATCATATCTGGGTACCTTTTAGGACAAAGATATTTATACAAATAATTATACTTGCCAATAAAAAATTTTATATCCTATTCAATAAAATTAAATCATAGAAAGAGATAAAAGAGACTGAATGCATATGAGCAAAATAGTTGATCATCTGTATCCAACATTTCCTAAAAAATACTTTCCCAGATAAAATTCCCCATGGAGATCAAATCATGATGAAACTTCCTGTGTAATTTTAAGTCCACCTTGAGGCAGTCAAAAGAATTTCCTAAGGTCACCAGAATAGATGCAAATAGATTAGAAAAAGAAAGGACTTCCAGGTAATGCGAAACTCGGAGACAATCTTAATGTTGTTTGACTCCTGACTTCGAATGCACTAGAAGGGTTTTTTCCAGACGTCCATGACAACATACCTATTCAACCCAATATCCTTTATCATAAAGCATTTTATAGGATTACAATGGCAATTTTCTTTACCAAAATAAACAGAAAAGAGATTCAAACAATGGATTTACAATTGTCAACAGAGAAAAAATTATCTGTAAATCCTTCAGCAATCATGAACACAAGGGGAAACAATGGAACATGCATATATGCGACCTGATATTTGACGTACTTTAAGATAATAGTAAGGTAATATCATCATCATGTTACCAACAATGCAAAAACAGAGGAGTGTTCTTGGAAGACCATAGTAACAGCTGGTTGGCAAACTCCAAATAGTCCTCTGCTTCCCTTAGTAGGCAAAGAACAATTTCATTTCTAAAGAACCATGCTTTTTTTTTCTCTCTAACAGCTCATTTCAAGAGAAGTAGACATGAAGCCTTTGAAGGTGCTAAAGCTAATTATCCATTAAGAGTGCAAATTAAGCTGGAAGCACAAACATAGAGAAGAATAAGCTCAACCACTGGTGGGAACAAGAGTCAGTAGATCGCTAGGAGAGAAGCATATAAAGATTAGCATTCAAACAAGACGGGGAAAGGAGAGCTCTTTCAAACCCACACCTCCCTTTCGAAGAACAAGTCTCCTCCAGCTTAGGCGCCGCAAAGAGCTCATCGTGCAGAGCGGCGGACTCTCCAGAGTCTACACCCCCGAACACATCGGAGTAGTCGAAGCCGGCGCCCCGGGTCCGGACAGGGGCAGCAGCATCGAAGCCGTCCAGAGCCGGCGGTAGATCGAGAAACGGAATGGAGATCGAACCAGCGTGGTCGGCAAAGATCTCGGCGTAGTCGCCCAGGCGATCAGCGAATGGGGCAGCACGCCTGGACCGATCGCCGAGGACGTCGGCGTCGGCGGACTGCTCGGAGCTGCCGCCGCTTCGGCTCCGAGCGTCCTCCATGGGGACGGAGACAGAGAGGGAGGGCTTGGATTCAAGGCTTCGTTTCAGTTTTCTCTTTCTCTTCTACTATCCGTCGACTGAGAATGACCGGCGGAAAGAAAAGGTAAACTCGCACATATATTTATATATATCCCTCATAATTAATTATTTTTTATTGTCCTTCTCGGTGTGTACGTAACGTGTGTATGTATTTATGTAATTATAGATTATTATTTGACTTATTGCTGAAAGAAATTTCAATCGGTGTTATTACTAATTATAAACTCATAAGATGTCTTAAAAAAAATAGGTATTTTTATTTTATATCATGAATTTAAATACATTTTAATTTGAATTTGATATTTAGAGAGCTTAACAATTAAGTTTAGTTTTCTTTTGGCCATAGGCTGGATCTTTCTAATATTTTCACTCCATATAGATATAATATTAAGATGGATTATTTAGTCGAAAAAATCCTTATTTTATATTTTTAACAATAAAATATTTTTATGAGTATATTTTTATATTATTATTTTAAATATTTGACAATAATGTAGACATTATTGGTGTCCTTTCCGCTTTTAATAACACTTGTCTTTTAGTTTTCTTTGTCAATGTCACAGGCCAATCTGATCTTAGTATGAGCTGTTCAATTCTGCTTTGAACAGTTGGTTTTGTAAACGTAAAATTTTCTATTTATTTAAAAAAATATAATATTATATTTAGTAAAGTTTATTTTTTTAAAAAATATAAAATTAGACAAAATAAAATAGCTACAGGAGGACTTATTTACTATCGATATATGCAATTTTATCTTAAAAAAGAGTTTAGGGGTATTACGCCTTTACCGTCGATTAGATATCCAAAACAAACATTAATATGCGTTTGCCGGGAGTCGAACCCGGGTCTATTGCTTGGAAGGCAATTATCCTAACCGTTGGACTACAAACGCGACTTCCTGATGGAGATTTCATTTTACGAGAATTAATAGTATAAAAAAAATAAAAATGCGGAAAAGAGTGATTGCACTGCATTACGCCTTTACAGTCGATTATATATTGAAAGCAAAAAACGATCATGCGTTTGCCGGGAGTCGAACCCGGATCTATTGCTTGGAAGGCAATTATCCTAACCGTTGGACTACAAACGCAACTTGCTGATGGGGATTACATTTTATGAAATTTAATAGTATAAAAAAAAGCAAAAAGTAATTGCACTGCATTACGCCTTTACAGTCGATTAGATTTGAAAGCAAAAAATCGACATGCGTTTGCCGGGAGTCGAACCCGGGTCTATTGCTTGGAAGGCAATTATCCTAACCGTTGGACTACAAACGCAACTTGCTGATGGTGCTTGCATTTTATAAAAATTAATAATATAAAATAAAAACAAAAATGCGAGAAAGAGTGATTCCACTGCATTACGCCTTTACAGTTGATTAGATATCGAAAGCAAAAAACCAACATGCATTTGCGGGGAGTCGATGAATTCAATTGTTATGGTTCAATTCTACCAGATAAAGAATGATTAACTTGATGAATTTAAAATGCTTAAATATAAATTAACAATAATATTTTGAAATTAAATTGTTATAATTCAATTTGTTGTGCATCGGACTAACTTGAATCCTCATAATGATTAAATTATTTTATTTTAATTTTTCGAAGTGAAATTGACTCAACCCTCGAAGAAACGATCCCAACAATCATCAGCAGTGGGCTTATGCCCTCGAAGAAACGATCGCTTTTTTGACCGTCCAAACCTCCCATTTCTTGCCGCCGGACTGCATTAGCCGAGGCGGAGAATGGCGGCCACGCTCTTCCTCGTCTCCTCCTACTCCACCCCTTCCTCCTCCGCTCCCTCCTCGGCCCTAAAGCTTACCTCCCGATACTTGCCCCTCCGCACCCACCGCCGTGCCGCTCTCCTCCGAGAGCCGCCGTCTCCCCCAAAATCGAGAAGCTCAGCACCCTGATGTCTAACGTCATCGAGGACGTCCCGAGCAACGCCAGGATCGCGACCATCAAGGTGATTCAGGAGCTGGCCAGCCTGGCGCTCAAGGAGGCCAAGGAATTGATCGAGGGCCTGCCGAAGAAGTTCAAGGAGGTCATGTCGAAGGAGGAGGCCGAGGAGGCCAAGAAGCAGCTCGAGGAAGTCGGGGCGAAGATCTCCATCGTGTGAACTCCTTCTCGAAACAGAAGATGCAAACAATTCGATGGCTAGGTTTGCACAGTTGTGCTCATCCTCTTATCTGTTCGATTGAGCTCGATGATCAGTCCTTGAACTCTTCCTAGCGAATTCGGGTTCTGTTTAGTCGATCACATTTTGTTGTTTACTTCATGTCACGTACAACTTGTTACTGTCATTGTGGTAATTGTTAAATTAGTTTGTAATGATCTCACTGTTTTATATTGGTAGCTTTCTTTCTGACTCGTTTATCTTGCTTCTCTTAATTTGTTACAGTAAATTACGATTGTCCAATTTGGATGTTGATTTGGAGTCAACCAAGGATTTACTCTGCGTCTGTCTCTGAGCGATACGGTGTTGAGCAAGAAGAGATCCATGCCGATGTCCTACAAGACTACGAAGGGCATGTCTGACAAAGCTCCTTCGATGCTTAAGTTAGTTCGGATTCCGAGAATTTAATCAAGTGCCGAGTCTATATGAAATCAAAACACCGAAAAAGCCCCCTCTGTTGAATCTCGGATTTTGATGATGAAATCAATTGATGGGTTAATTGATCTAATCCATATTATTGAGTTAAGTGTGCAGGATTAACTACGATAACCAGAAAACACAAAGCAAGAATACCGGAGTCAAGATCGATGGACGTTTAAGAGTCCGAAGAATCGTCGGAGATGCTGCCGGAACCAACCGAGAAGAAATCGGGAACCTATCGGAATTTTCGGAAGTTCGCCGAAGAGATCGTCGGAGGTTCACGGAGATCACCGAGAAGGCTCGGCTACTCGTTAAAGTCATCACAAGATCGGGAGCTTGATGGGAGTCCGTCGGAAGAAGCTCGTTGGAAAGCTCGCCGAAACAAGACTCGACGTTCGCGGTTGAAAGCTTGCTTAGGATGTGTTTTTGTTATGTAGTTCACTTGTAATTAGGATTAGGATTAAGAGATAATCCTATATCCTGGTTAGGGGCCAACTGGGCCCAAAGTCAGATATGGTTTGGGCTTAAATTAAGCCAAACCAGTGAAATCGGAGTGCCAGGCGGTGGCACCGCCCAGCACCCGAGAGCTGGGCGGTGACACCTCCTTGGCTGGGCGGTTGCACCGTCCAGCACCCGAGCGCTGGGCGGTGGCACCTCCAGCACCGGGAACCCTAAGAGAATTCAAATTTTGGAGCCTAAAATTTGAATCCTCTTGAGGCCTATAAATACCCCTCAAATCTCAGCTGAGGTTACAACTTTTGAGAAGCATTTTGATCGAGAGAAAAGTCTTAGAAAGTCTTGTTTTCAATTTGCTAGAGAGTTCTCCTCCTTCTTTCTTATTGAAAATTTGTAAGAGGTTGAGCTGCTTGTAAAAGGTTGTAAGAGGGGTGTTTACCCTTCCATTTTAAGAGACTTGCTAGTGGAAGGTGGGAGCCTCATCGAAGAGGGGCCTCGCAAGTGGAGTAGGTCATTTGACCGAACCGCTCTAAAAATCGGCGTAATCTCTGGTTTGCATTTTATTATTGTCATTTACATTACTGCAAATCTTCTTACTGCTTTAGTTCCTTATTACCCTTGCTGCACAACTTTAAGAATACGCTTTCAAGTTAAACTTTTCAAGTTCCGTTCTTATCGTACGAAAGATCTTGTTAAAATCGAAGTTTTAATCCGCTGCACTAATTCACCCCCCCCCTCTTAGTGCCGCTCCGATCCTAACAAGTGGTATCAGAGCGAGGTTATCTCTCATATTTGGTTTAATACCCAAGAGAGATGGCTTACTCCGGCATGCAAGAGGGCCACTCTATTGCACGACCACCTTTGTTTAATGGGTCGGATTACACATATTGGAAGACTCGCATGAGGATCTTCCTCATTTCTATAGACTTTGAGCTTTGGTCTATTGTTGAGAATGGATTTCAAAAATCTTCTCTTCCGATGAGCGAATGGAATGAATCGGAGAAGAAGGTTTTTGCTTTAAATGCAAAGGCTATGAATGCATTGTTTTGTGCATTAGACAAAAACGAATTTAATCGTGTTTCAATGTGTGATTCGGTTTTTGATATTTGGAGAACTCTTGAGGTCACTCATGAAGGCACTAGCCGAGTGAAAGAGTCCAAAATCAACATCCTTGTGCACTCTTACGAACTTTTCCGAATGAAACCAAGTGAGTCCATCGGAGACATGTACACCCGGTTTACGGATGTCATCAATGAACTCAAAGCTCTTGGTAAAGATTTTACTAACTTTGAACTAGTAACTAAAATCTTAAGATCCCTCCCTAAAAGTTGGGATCCAAAAGTTACGGCCATTCAAGAGGCCAAAGACCTTAAAGCATTCCCTCTTGAAGAACTCATTGGGTCTCTAATGACCTACGAAATGACATGTCAAGCTCATGACGAGCTCGAGAACCCCCTTCCAAAGAACAGGAAGGATATGACACTCAAATCACAAGAAGACCACTTGAAAGGAACATCAAGTGATGAGGACAGTGACAATGACATTTCACTTTTGACTCAAAAATTTAAAAAATATTTAAGAAAGAACAAACTTAAAAATAATATAAAAAATAAATTTGAACAAAAGAAGGACCAAGTGATTTGCTATGAATGCAAAAAACCGGGACACTACAAGAACGATTGTCCTCAAGCTAAAAAGAGGACATCAAAGAAGAAGGCGCTCAAGGCAACATGGGATGATTCAAGCGCGTCCGAAGAAGAGGAGTCCAACACCGAGCAAGTTGCTCATTACGCGCTAATGGCTTTAGAAGAAGAGGTATGTGATTTATTTAATGAAGATTTATCTTTTGAAGAACTCTCTATCGCTTTTCATGAATTATTTGATGAATGTAAAACTGTTAGCAAGAAGTTAAGTATCTTAAAGAAAGAGCATGCTTTGCTACAAGATAAGTTTGATAGTCTTCAAACTCCTCCATGCTCTAAGTGTGAGCATTTAGAAGCAATAAAAAATGAAAATTTGCTTCTTAAGGAAACCTTAAACAAGTTTAAGGTTGGTAGCAAAGGATTAGATATGATCCTTGCATACAAGGGTCACATCGTAAATAGAAATGGAATTGGATTTGTAAAAGGATTACATCAAAATCCTACCACTTTCATAAAAGGACCTACATTACATGTTTCCTCTTATATGAAATGCAACTTCTGTTGCAAATCCGGACATATTGCCTACAAATGTCCATTTAGGAAAATTAGTTCACAAAAATTAATATGGGTTCCTAAAGGAACTATAAAGGATTCAAAAATAAATAACAAGGTTAGTGGGTCAATTTTTGAGGCACCCAAAATCAAATGGGTACCTAAAAATCATCCTCTTTTGTAGACAAACCCACAAGCTAGGAGCAAGAGATGGTATCTCGATAGTGGATGCTCAAGACATATGACTGGAGATCCATCTCATTTCTCTATGCTCACTAGCAAAGAAGAAGGGTACGTCACCTTCGGAGACAACAACAAAGGTAAAATCATTGGCAAGGGAACTATTGGTAATAAATTTAGTTTTTCCATTGATGATGTTTTACTAGTTGATGGATTGAAACATAATCTCTTAAGTATTAGTCAACTATGCGATAAAGGTTATATCGTTAGATTTGAATCAAATATGTGCATTATTGAAAAACCAAATCATAACATGACTATGATTGCTTTAAAACAAAATAATGTCTATACCATCAATCTTGATGAACTAGGTAATGAAATGTGTTTCTCCGTCGTAAATGATGATGCTTGGCTTTGGCATAGGAGATTAGGTCATGCAAGCATGAAAACAATATCTAAAATCTCATCTCAAGAATTAGTACGAGGAATTCCGAATATGAAGTTTATTAAGGATAAGGTATGCGATGCATGTCAACTAGGCAAACAAATTAAAACAAGCTTCAAACCAAAAAATCAAATTAGCACCACTAGACCATTACAATTGATCCATTTGGACTTATTTGGACCAATTGATACAACAAGTCTAGGTGGAAGCAAATATGCTTTTGTGATTGTGGATGACTACTCTAGATACACTTGGACCTATTTCTTAGTTCACAAAAGTGATTGCTTCAAGTGTTTCTCTAAGTTTTGTAAACTCACTCAAAACGAAAAAGGCTTCATGATTTCATCAATTCGGAGTGATCACGGTGGTGAATTCCAAAACCGTGACTTTCAAAATTTTTGCGAAGTTAATGGGTACAATCATAACTTCTCAACTTCAAGAAATCCTCAACAAAGTGGAGTAGTTGAAAGGAAAAATAGAAGCCTACAAGAAATGGCAAGAACTATGTTAAATGAACATAGTTTACCCAAATATTTTTGGGCCGAAGCCGTAAATACGGCTTGTTACATCATGAATAGGGTCCTAATAAGACCATCTCTATCAAAAACTCCCTATGAATTATGGAATAACAAAAAACCAAATATTTCTTATTTTAAAGTTTTTGGTTGTAAATGCTTCATTTTAAATGAAAAGGATGCCCTAGGTAAATTTGATGCTAAATCCGATGAAGGCATTTTTCTTGGTTACTCCTCCGTTTCTAAGGCCTTTCGTGTCTTTAACAAAAGGACTTTAGTAATAGAAGAGTCTATTCATGTAGTTTTTAATGAAATTTCTGATTTAAAGAAAAATGATTTTGATGATGATCTTGATTTTGATAATTTGAATTTAAACGAACCCCCTCCTCAAAATAGCCATTTGAATGCATCTTCTTCCGAAATTTCTTTACCCAAAGAATGGAAGTATGTAGATGCTCATCCAAAGGAGCTAATTATAGGAGATACAACAAAAGGGGTTCAAACTCGTTCTTCTTTCAAGAATTTTTGTGCTAACGCCGCTTTCCTTTCTCAAATTGAACCTAAATGCATTGACGAAGCCTTAAAAGATGATTTTTGGGTCATTGCAATGCAAGAAGAATTGAACCAATTTGAGAGGAATGAGGTATGGAAGCTTGTTCCTAGACCAAGTGACCACTTAGTCATAGGTACTAAGTGGGTCTTTAGAAACAAGCAAGACGAAAATGGTATCGTGGTTAGAAACAAGGCTAGATTAGTGGCCAAAGGTTTCAACCAAGAAGAAGGTATCGATTACGAAGAAACCTTCGCTCCCGTGGCTCGATTAGAAGCCATAAGGATGCTCCTTGCCTATGCTAGTAGTAATAATTTTAAACTATTTCAAATGGATGTTAAAAGTGCTTTCTTGAATGGTTTTATTTCCGAAGAAGTATTTGTCGAACAACCTCCCGGATTTGAAAATTCTCTTCTTCCTAATCATGTATTCAAATTGACCAAGGCCCTCTATGGCTTGAAACAAGCTTCTAGAGCTTGGTACGAAAGGCTTAGTTCCTTTCTTATTTTAAATAATTTTACTAAAGGCAAGGTTGATACTACATTGTTTATTAAACATTTTGAAAAGAATTTTCTTATTGTGCAAATTTATGTTGACGATATCATTTTTGGCTCTTCGGATGAATCACTATGTGAATCATTTGCCAAATCTATGAGTCATGAATTTGAAATGAGTTTAATGGGTGAATTAACTTTCTTTTTAGGATTACAAATCAAACAACTTAAGGATGGTATATTTCTTAACCAATCTAAATACACATTAGAATTGTTAAAACGATTTAACATGGATAATTCAAAAGCAATAAACACTCCTATGAGTACTGCGACAAAGTTAGATATGGATGAAAATAGTGAAAATTTCGATCAAAAAACATATAGGGGAATGATAGGTAGTCTACTCTACCTCACCGCGACTAGACCGGATATTATGTTTAGTGTAGGACTTTGTGCTAGGTTTCAATCTAATCCTAAATTATCTCATCTTAAGAGTGTTAAAAGAATATTTAGGTATCTTAAAGGAACTCCAAATTTAGGATTGTGGTATCCAAAATCTGAAAAATTCGATCTAATAGCTTATGCAGATGCCGATTTTGGCGGATGCAGGATAGATAGAAAAAGTACATCCGGAACATTCCAATTTTTAGGACATGCACTTGTTTATTGGACTTCCAAGAAACAAAATTCAGTTGCACTATCTACGGCGGAAGCCGAATACATTGCTGCAAGTGCATGTTGTGCACAAGTTGTTTGGATGAAAAATACATTAGAAGACTATGAAATTCACTTTAAAAACATTCCCATAAAATGTGATAATACTAGTGCCATATGTCTTACTAAAAATCCAATTCAGCACTCTAGAACTAAGCACATCGACGTTAGGCATCATTTCATACGCGATCATGTCCTTAACAATGATGTTGTTCTAGAATTCATTGACACAAAGCATCAATTAGCAGATATATTTACAAAAGCTTTGAACGAAGATCAATTTGAATTCATTAGAAGGGAATTAGGTATGTTAAATTGTCCCTAAGAATAAACTTGTTTGAATGGATTTTCCATAAAGTTTTTCATTCTCTCTCCGTTCCTCGGTGACTTGTTAAATTATCTTATCCTATCTTGAGTCAAACACCGCTTCCATCTGATCAAGATTAATGATTTTATGATATCTTGAATCTCGAAATTGATTTTGATGGCTTGATTATGAGTTTCAAGTTGACGAATTGAATTTGAATGGATTTGTATTCGAATTATGATCTTGACTTATTGGAGTTACTACTTAAAATTTTTTTCTTATCCCAATCTCTTCTTTGTACATCTACAATTTTTGTTATTTATAAAAAGAAGAGATTTGATAATATGGATGAATGCTGAATTTTCCTTTAAGATGAACTCTGCGTAAATATTTTAGCATACTTAATTTTGAATGATAAAATCTTTGTATGATCAATGATAATATAGATGAGTGATGTATGATCAATGATAAAATCTTTGTATGATAAATTATGTGCTTCAAGTCTCATTCCCTTTTTGTTGATGACAAAGGGGGAGAAAAGTGATGACTTGTATCATTTTAATAGCATGACTTATATGAATTGCAAAAGCTTGTGTGATATGAATGTCTTATATGCCTTGCAAAATCCTTGAGAATATCACAAGATTGATTAATCATATTGAAAGCATGCCTTACATCGATATCATGAAATTCATGTTGAAAATCTTTATCTCCTATCGTAGTAAAAATTGTCCCATATCATTTGATTTATGATTTTCATCGAAGTTTCGCATTTACTATTGCTTAATGAGAATAACGATAAGCTCTACGGTTAGAACTTATCGGTTTATGCTTTAATTCAATGGATGAAATTCAAGTGTTTTCATCTTCTCATAATATGGCATATAGATAGGGGGAGTTATGTTTAACTCCGTCATCAATTGATTGTCATCATCAAAAAGGGGGAGATTGTTGAATCTCGGATTTTGATGATGAAATCAATTGATGGGTTAATTGATCTAATCCATATTATTGAGTTAAGTGTGCAGGATTAACTACGATAACCAGAAAACACAAAGCAAGAATACCGGAGTCAAGATCGATGAACGTTTAAGAGTCCGAAGAATCGTCGGAGATGCTGCCGGAACCAACCGAGAAGAAATCGGGAACCTATCGGAATTTTCGGAAGTTCGCCGAAGAGATCGTCGGAGGTTCACGGAGATCACCGAGAAGGCTCGGCTACTCGTTAAAGTCATCACAAGATCGGGAGCTTGATGGGAGTCCGTCGGAAGAAGCTCGTCGGAAAGCTCGCCGAAACAAGACTCGACGTTCGCGGTTGAAAGCTTGCTGAGGATGTGTTTTTGTTATGTAGTTCACTTGTAATTAGGATTAGGATTAAGAGATAATCCTATATCCTGGTTAGGGGCCAACTGGGCCCAAAGTCAGATATGGTTTGGGCTTAAATTAAGCCAAACCAGTGAAATCGGAGTGCCAGGCGGTGACACCTCCTTGGCTGGGCGGTTGCACCGTCCAGCACCCGAGCGCTGGGCGGTGGCACCGCCTGGCTGGGCGGTGGCACCTCCAGCACCGGGAACCCTAAGAGAATTCAAATTTTGGAGCCCAAAATTTGAATCCTCTTGAGGCCTATAAATACCCCTCAAATCTCAGCTGAGGTTACAACTTTTGAGAAGAATTTTGATTGAGAGAAAAGTCTTAGAAAGTCTTAGCAAGTCTTGTTTTCAATTTGCTAGAGAGTTCTCCTCCTTCTTTCTTATTGAAAATTTGTAAGAGGTTGAGCTGCTTGTAAAAGGTTGTAAGAGGGGTGTTTACCCTTCCATTTCAAGAGACTTGCTAGTGGAAGGTGGGAGCCTCATCGAAGAGGGGCCTCGCAAGTGGAGTAGGTCATTTGACCGAACCACTCTAAAAATCGGCGTAATCTCTGGTTTGCATTTTATTATTGTCATTTACATTACTGCAAATCTTCTTACTGCTTTAGTTCCTTATTACCCTTGCTGCACAACTTTAAGAATACGCTTTCAAGTTAAACTTTTCAAGTTCCGTTCTTATCGTACGAAAGATCTTGTTAAAATCGAAGTTTTAATCCGCTACACTAATTCACCCCCCCCCCCTCTTAGTGCCGCTCCGATCCTAACACCCTCCGGTGAACATACATGAGGGGCCTTTTTATTTTACGGTCTGATACCCTTTCACTCGAGGTTGTGATTAAATGCCTAGCTTCTTGATACCTTTGACTATAGATGCATCCATGTAGTACCGAATTTCGAAAAACTAGGTTAACTACTGGTTGAATCAGCTTCCTATGTAACTAACTCCATAGGGCTGCCACGTCATCCGGATGGTGATGATGTGTCATCCGCATGACAATGAGGTGTTGGTCATGTATTGGTGAGGTATCCGTAGTCCTCCAAGTGTTGTCATCCACATATCAGGTGCCTCTCTCTGTTTGTTTATCTTGCATCTCTTAATCTGTTTATGTTAGTGCTCGCATCACGATCTGTAGGCATGTAAGCATTTTCATGATTGTGGTCAAGGATTTAAGTCTTTGGTCCAGTATGGTTTTATCAACCTGCTCAAACAATATGTTACCAGTATACTGTGTTTTATACCAATCTCTACCACCTGATATCATTGAGTATTTAATCAGACCGATAAATACCTGATCGTACCGACTAGCATGTTTCAATACCAATCTCTCCATTCTTCTATTTATCTTGTTTCCATCAGGTTTTATCTTAAGGTTAAAATGGATTTCATCATGTCTCAATGATTCAATTTAGTAGTTACCTTTATCATTAGGACAGGATGGCTATGTTGTCTATTTTGATTAATCTTTGCAAGTGGATCAATTGTTTGTTAATGTTTGCAAGAAGATGAATTGTCTGTTTTTCCAGAAACCATTCTAGACTAAGGCCAATTGAAAGATGCAATCAACCTTTGCTTGAAAAAATAAAAAAAGAGCTCAGTGAAGTTGTTGAACTTCTATTGCTTCTCTTCCTAGGATAAAGCACCAACTAAAATTCCTGTCCGAAGAAATCCTGGATTGGAATGATGAATTTGAATTTGACTAGCTAGATATTTAAATTTCATTTCAATATTCATTTTTTCTGTTTGAACTCATCCTGAAACCAATCTTATTTTTCACTCGAGTCAGTTGCAAACCAGATTAAAGTATCTCTGATTCGATCTTAATTGATTGGGATTCCTACAAAACCAAATCCGTTTCTGTCCCTAATCCTGCAGCTTCTAAAAGAGTTCGACAGATGCAGATGCAGCATCTGAGAGATGGTTTCTTCTCCTCAGGTATGTTGAGATGGTGCGTTGGAGCTACAGACATGTCAGAAGATAGCTGGGAAGCCCTTGATTCCTGACTCTGACCATGTCATGGTGCGGTGGGAGATTCCCAATCTGTCGGTGTGTGCTTCCGTGATAACTGGGAGATGCAGTGGGGATCCAGCTGATGTTACCTCATGGCCTTCTTCAGTGATGCCAATGCTGCTGCCACTCCGTTTGAGCTATCTCAATTGAGACCATGGGAGTTCCTGCAAATGCTGATAGTTCTGCTAACTTCAGGAAATCTGTGAAGAATGCTTTAGTTGAGACAGAGAAGTGGTTGGAGTTGGAAATTCTCTTCTGCTGTTTACCTGCTTCGAACAATAAGTTGCTGGAGGGGTTGGTAAGCATGCAGTCACTAATCATTCCCTGGCCAAATTCCATGAGCATCTGCTTGATGCTGCCTGAGATGTTTCAGGTGTTGATAGGCTTGAGCTTCTGGTGCTTAGTTGCTGGGATTGAACTTTTTAATGTGCAATGCAATTCCCGACTGAACTAATTGGATGGTTCGACCATGGACGGGCTTGAAGTGGAATGTGAGGTCAGGATAAGTAAGGGATTAGAGATGCTAGAGATTCCGGACAGAGGAGGAAAGAGAGGAGCATTGTGGAACTCATCACTGATAAAATTTCTGAAATAGCGGAGCCCTTGTTATTGGAGAGACCAGGCCATCATCAACATCATAGTCCCAACAGAGAAGCAAGAAAGGTGACAGGAGCTCTGAGTACAAGTTCAGTGTAGTTGGGTTCAAGAGGAGAAAGCTCTCAAGTTTATAGACCAGATCCCTCATCACGGTCATTCCATAAGTGAACAAGGGTGAGAAAAGCAGAGTTTTCAATGGATGATGGTGTTTTGGCTGAATAGGAGACAAGGTCTGCTGGGTGAAGTTGCAAGAGAAACTAGCATCTCTCACTTCCCTATATGTACATTAGGAGGTAGGCTTCTTTATCATCCACTCGTTGGTCCCTGCAAAATTAGGGCACATTTATCAGGTTTCAAGTAAGGAAAAGATGATAGGTGTAGTAGTGTATGTATCTGGTGGTGATCAGGGTTCCAATAATGGGATCTTATCATTGTTCCTCTCGGCAGCTAATGCAGATTAGGCCTTCTTTGACATGTTTAGAAGCTCTGTTTCCTCGAGGTTCTGACTTTGTTGAATTCCTCTATGGAGGACTACATGAATTATATAGTTCAGTAAAGGTGAAAACTGCAGGAAAGAGGATTAATATATGAATGGCATTATGATGAGACTTTGCACTAAAAAAGTTCAAAAGAGACTGGCAAAGCTGATAATAGTGTAAATGACACAAAGGAGAGAGAAATGAGCTAGGGTAGTGGTGTCAGTGTTAAAAACAAGGTTGATTCATGTCCTGAGCTCAGAAATAATGCCAAAGAAGGTGACTTGAGTAGGAGAACAGACAAGGACAAAGATCCAGCCAATGTGGAAACTCAACCTACTACCATTAGTGGATTCGGTGATCATTCTGAATTGAACATATTCGGCAGAAAAAGGAAGTAGGGTATGTGTGAAGGTACTGCTGAATCTGTTTCAGAGGTGGAACACAAACCTACAAGTGCTTCTTAAGTATCTGGATCAAAGCAGAAGAGTAAGAAGAAAGAGGAAACTAACCACCATTCTGCATCTCTGCTACTGAAGTTTGCACCTGAAACTGCTTTGCCATCCAAGATTTGGCTTATGCTGAGCCTTGGTTGAGTGTGATACACAAATGTTCTAAGGTTCAGATTACGCTTGTGTTTTGTTTGAGAAAGGCATGGACACATAGAAGGCCTTGAAAGATTAGATAACATTGGGCCTTTGGCATCTCAGTAACTAATCATGAGCTTTATTATATGCCTGGAAATGTAAGTTCTCAAATACAGACATCAAGTGTTCTATGCTTGAGAGGGTGATTTCCTAGCTTACTGGGTCCCATCCCAAACCTAAAGGACAATCAAGTGGATGAAATGAACAACCTATTGGAAAAGGTTACCAAGCTTCTCACTGGACCTTTTGTTAGTACATAATTTCAGTCCACATGGTCTTATGCCTCCTCTTCCTTTTTCACTAGCTAAAAATATTCCATGATTGACATTGTAGATTGTTCCAAAAAATGTTGCCATTATTGGTATCTCCCTTGTGGCATTTTCCTACATTCAAAAATCTACTTATGTTTTTGTCGTAGTAGATGCTAGATTATTTTGTCTGAAAACTTTGGTTATCCTAAGGTCTGAGTTGCTGTTTAGGGATATTATACATGTCCTATAAGTATAAGATGTATGGTATTAGCCTTTACATCAGTTAGAGGGCATTGCTTATATCTTGATTAAGTGTTTGGTTCCAACGATATGCTTTTACCCATGAAATATATATATATTTTTAATGCTCAACTACCCTAACACAGTATCTTCTTTGGTTACATAGCTTTTTGAGAAATTTATATCATGGTTTTAAATGTGGATAATGGATATGTATTGGTCCTTGGCCAGACTAGCAACTAACTACCAGAGGGGAGGATAAGGAAAAGAAAAGGAGAAGGAAACGAGGAGGAGAATATGAGGAGAGGAGGAGAAAAATGGAGTGGGAGGAGTAACGGAGAGGACAAGGCAGCAGGCAATGCAAGACAGTAGGTGATGCAAAGAAAATTGGCGTAGAGAGAGAAGGATTATGCAGCATAAAAAAAATCGGATTAAGAGAGGTGTTAAAAAGACTGTTGTTTGTCTCAAAAATAAAATAATATCTGGATCCGGCAAAATTGGCCAGGTCAAACACGGATCAGTAAATGCCACCTGATCCAAGCGAAATTTACTATCGTAGTAATACCAGCATTATACAGAGTCAGATTTTGCACATTTTGCATGTCAGTTCAAGTACAGACTGGCAAATACGAACTAGTGTGAACTGATCTGAGCGAAGTTTAAAACCATGATTTGTACCACAAACTAAATCCTTCTTAATTCGCTGGCAATAGCACCAGAATTATAAAGAGAGGTCAGTTGCATATCAGAGTACATGTTAAGCTACTAAGACTTGAAAATTCTTGAGAAGCTGTTCTTTAACAAAACAATGTGGAAATTGTCATCCTGCCTTTTCTTTTATATATAGTATATGTAGAACATTGGAAATGCTATGACTTGTTTAGTTTTATAGGATTCAAGAATCGGCAGCAACTCAGACGAGAAGAATGTGGTCCGATCACAGGGTTCTCTGCACTATAATCCTACTCGAGGCATTTCTTTCTTGCTGAGGAACATCAAGGGCTCAACTCTTTCTTCCCAGCTACTCCATGGTGGTAAAACACATGCATCACATCTCTTCTTTGCTCAGAACCAGTTTGCTGGTATACATTCCTCAGATATCTCAAGGATTCACTTCAGAGTCCGCCAAGCTCTAGACTCCATTGCTGCTCTGCGTCTGCGTCTGCGTCTGCGTCACGCTCTGCTGTTCATCGTGTTCGTGTTCTGTGGAATGATCATAGTCGATGCTGAAGGTATTGCTCCCGAACGCTATCTTTTGCAGCTTTTCGATGTCAGCCGAGTACTTCCCAGAGTCATACACGGTGCTGTGTCCAAATTTGACACCATTGGATAGGTCAGGTAAGCTTCCCCCGCCATCCAAAGCTCTCAACACCTACAACAAGAAGAAGATGGTAAATTTGATTGTTTGAATTGGCATGCAGAACAACCCGTGGAGTACCTGCACCATTCTTGGTCGCTTGGGAGCAGAATGACGAACACAAGCAGCAGCAGCTTCAATCATCTGTAACATGTCACTCTTGGCGAAATTGTTTTCGAGCTTGGGGTCTACCAGTTCTTCGTATTCACCTGTTTCGAGAGCATGAACCAATAGCGGTCGAGCCTGCAGAAGCGAAGTTACAGAGTTTGATGTAAGGAGCAATGGAACATGGAAATCTACTATATGAAGTTGACATCAAGATCATACACATTCTTTGGCTTCATAATGATCAACAATCATGTAAGATTAATTGAGCGTACCCATTCGACTAAACTCTCATCCCCTAAAGGCTGAGATGGATCCACAGGCTTTCTCCCAGTTATGAGTTCTAGTAGCACAACTCCAAAGGAATACACATCAGATCTATCTGTCAATTTTCCACTTGATGCATATTCTGGTGCCAAGTACCTAAAAATCATGGAAGAATTTTAGATTGGGTTAGTAGTCTCAATAATAATAACAATAATACTAATGTCTCTACTGATCAAATTAATTGGTGCTACACAAAAATGATCAGGGAATTAATCTGCAAAGCAGCGAAAAATAATACCCAAATGTTCCCATGACTCTAGTTGACACATGAGTGTGGGCATCATTTGATAGTTTTGCCAACCCAAAGTCCGCAACCTGTGTGCCGGTAAGAGCTAGCTTTAGAAACTTGGATAAAAGTAATTCGAGAAAGAAGGAAAAAAATCATTATTGGTGAACTATTACAGAGGATCAATTGAGTAGGAATTATTTAGGACAGTAGCAACATGCACTGGAGATGCCTATTGTTGTTGGAAAATGTGAGAAAAATTTGGGGGAAAAAAAGAGTGATTTTTATTGCATGACGGGAAAAGATTCATATTGATATTATTGTGAAGAATAAGAAAAAAAGAAACTAGGTGAAGAATTTTGCCTGTGCTTCGAAAGATTCATCCAAAAGGATGTTGGCTGACTTGATGTCCCTGTGGATGATCCGAGGATGGCCTGGGAAAACACAGGAATCAGGAATGAAGCTTGCTTGTCACAGATGAAGAACGTAAATTGCCACTTACAGTCTTCATGCAGATATGCCAGTCCACGAGCTGAGCCTATGGCAATCCTCGTTCTCTTTGCCCAGTCGAGAACAGGAAGCCCTTCCCCTGATAGCCAAAGATCGATGGAGTTCGACACGATAACGATCTCTTCAAGCCAAACAAGAACAAGAGCGTGTTCATGAATCTAACTTACCATGCAAATGGTGCTCCAGTGTTTTGTTGGAGACGAACTCGTAGACGAGCAACCGGTGGTGCTCCACGATGCAGTAGCCCACCAGGGAAACCAGATGGCGATGGTGAATGCGGCTGATGATCTCCACTTCGGCTCTGAACTCCCTTTCTCCTTGTCCACTCCCGATCTTGAGCTGCTTCACCGCGACTTGCCTCCCGTCCGGCAACGCGCCCTTGTACACAGGTCCGAACCCGCCCTCGCCGATGTGATTGTCGCGAGAGAACCCACTGGTTATGCCCATCAGCTCGTCGTACGTGAACTGCCCGCCGTTGCTGCCATACAGGCTCTCTGTCTTGGTATCTGCATGCCCATTGCCTGGATTGTCGATCATCGATTGAAGATTTAGGACTCTGCAGTCGGTCACTTACTTGGAAATGCGATTTGACCAGGTGGATGCCGGTATTGTCCTCGGGAACCCTTCGTGCTTCTCTTCTTCTTCCTCAAGGCCACAAAGAAGATGACCGCCAGCGCGACCAACGCCCCGGCAACAGCTATTCCGACGAGGGTTTTGGCCACGGAATTGTCGTTGGAGTGGGCTGATGGTGTGGTCGATGGTGAGGCAGTTGAGTTTTTGGTAGAAGATGTGGAGGACGGCCGCAAACTACTATATGCTGGAGGAGGAGGGGTGTTTATTTGGGTAGGTGTCGCAGGAGGAGGAGCGGCGGTGGTTGAAGGTGCAGGGGTGGAAGTGGATGGAGGAGATAGAGCAGAGCCTGGTGGAGTTGTCTGCGTGGGTGGGGAAGGGGGTGATGGAGTAGAGATTGGTGTAGGAGGAGCTGTCACGACGACAGGGGCGTCTGGCGGCGGAGGGGGGAATTTGGAATCCGATGCCGGGGTAGGTGGAGGCGATGATGCTGGCAGAGGAGGCGGAGGAGGGGATGCTGAGTCATAAGGTGGTGGAGTAGGAACGGGGGAGACGGTTTTGGGAGGGGGAGGAGGAGGAGGGGAGGAGGAGACGGCTGGCGGAGGGGTGAACGATTCATTGGAGGTGGAAGGTGGGGTCGGTGTTGGTGGAGGCGGGGTTGATTTCTCAGCGGGAAGTGGCGCTGGGGCGACCGGAGGAGGTTGCGTCGGAGATGGTGGAGATGGCGATTGGGAGGTTGACGGTGGCGGAGATGCCGCCGCCGGGGAAGGCAGAGTCGGCGGAGAAGCGACAGGTGGAGGAGACGTCAAATCAGAACTTGGAGTCGCAGGAGATGGAGCTGATTCCGACATCCTCTCTCTCTCTCTCTCTCTCTCTCTCCAATCTATTCTCTCTTCACTCCTCTGTTACAATTCCAACGCTCAAAACGATGGTTTTCAGGCGATCTGTCATCCTGAACAACCCGTTCGCGCAACAGGCGCAGTGGGAGAAGATGACGACATTACCAGGAGAAAGAGGATGCGGGTTCTGCATTCCGTAGGTCTCGGAAGCAGAGAAACAGGAGCGGGATCGATGGATGTGCATCCATGAAGCGGATGCACCGAGGGAATCTTGGCGGAGGCTGAAGCGACCTGAAATGGGTCGAGAATGGCCGGGGAAGGAATCCAAAACCGTGGGATGGGACGAGAGCGATGGAGAGGAACGACCGGGGAGAAGAATTCGACAAGCATGCAGTAGTAGCTGTCTCGAGATCAGCTCGTCCGTTCGTTTGGCGGTAAAGCGGCCCCAATAATAGGAGGCTTCAAGAAGCCCCTCCCGCGCAATCCAGCGTCATCCCCTCCTTCCCCCGCCGCTCTCAACGTAATATATATCTCATTGTAATTAATATCTCTCAATTAACGGTTGAGAAGGGCGTTACACATTTTGATTAAATTTTGAACGAATTTCCAAGAAAAACCCATCATTTAATTTTAAAAATAAAAATAATGTTAGCTCTTATTCTCTTATTCTTCGGTTAGTATCAGAGGTTTAAAGTTGGAATGCATATGTTCCTCTTGTTAGAATACCTCTATGCTATGATCGAAATGTCAGCATAGCTTGATCGAGCTCCTGATGTCCAAGGGTGCCCATGCGAGAACTTTCATGAGTGAGACGGACGTCGGGTTGAGATAGGTCGCAAAAGTTGCCCTCGTGTCGCCAACCTCAGCACTCAGGCCAAGGTCGAGAGAAGTTTTTCTCGATATGACCTCTCCGAAGCTTAAGTTAGAATCGAGTGAAATAAGAGTGAGTTGAATGTGTCCCCTCCGTGTTGGGCAGTGGACATTTATATATGTACATGGGAGTTGGTCGTATGATGTGCCTAAGTTTCTCGGGGCTGCTTTGTACTCGACGGCATCGTCTTGAGTTTCTCGAGGTGGTTTTGTACCTGATGGCATCATCCCGAGTTTCTCGGGATAAGCTTGTACCTGACAGTACCATCCTGAGTTTTTCAGGGTAGACTTGTACCCGATATCGTCATCCCAAGTTTTTTCGATCCATTGTGAACTGTTACGATGGCCTATGAAATCTCTGTTGATGTGATTGTTGGCATGGGCTACCGTCGAAGGGTCAGTTTCTCGGGGCTGCTTTGTACTCGGCGGCATTGTCCTGAGTTTCTCGGGGTGATTTTGTGTCTGATGGCATCGTCCTGAGTTTCTGAAGACGGGCTTATACCTGATAGTATCATCCTAAGTTTTTCGAGATAGGCTTGTACCCGACATCGTCATCCCAAGTTTTTCGATCCATTGTGGACTGTTACGATGGCCTCTGAAATCTCTGTTGATGTGATTGTTGGCATGGGCTACCGTGGAAGGGTCATTTATCAAAATGTGCCGTATCACCTCTCATCACAGAGTTCGTTATGTTGGAGAAGCAGTCTCTCATATTGATTCTGCACTTCCCAGAGACCTTTCATTCGTTGGGATTTGGAGAAGGCGCAGTAAGGCTCGGTTGAGGCGCAGGAAGAAGGCTGAGAGGAGTAGCAGCATTTGAAGTCGGCGTTCCTTCCAGAGTATGTTCCGCGTGCAGCAATTCCTCCGCATGATTCATCTCCGAGTTCGAAGGCGTAGAAGAGGCGGTGGCGATTAAGGCAGGCTGGGACGGATCCCGCCAAGGATTCGGGGATGATCCAACGCCGCCAGATCTTGCTTGATCGCAGAATCCATGGCTGAGTTCGCCTTGTTCATCGGATCCACCGTCATAGTCCCCGAATCACGGGTGTCATAGGATTTAGTAGGTGGGTTTTGAACCATTAAGGCAGGATTGATTGCGGAATTAATGGGAAAAGAGGAGGTAACGGATGAGATCGAGTTGGCAGCGACGCCAGAAGGGGGAAGATTGCCGGAAGAGTTAAACTGCGCCAATCGCAAGGATGATCGTGGAAGGTGCAGCGGTTGATGGGATCGGGAGTGCGTTTGAATCCTTAGCCAGCTGTTCCATCACGTGATGGACGCGTGTTGAACTGCTGGGCCGAGACTTCATCGTTTCCGGCGCCGACAGTTGCTCCGCCGCTTTCACCGGCGTCCTTGTACGATGGGAACGACGCTGGACCCTGACCCAAGGACCGAAAACGCTCCCTGTCTCATCTACCTAATTGGCAGTGAACACCTCAGCAACACATATGCCATGTATACTTACAATTTTAAACCTATTAATAGTAGATTATGACTCTGAAATATGAGCATATGCATCATCAATCCCTTTTTCATCTTCAATCATAATATATACATACTCCCTCCCTTCTTGCTGTCAAAGTTGAGATGACCAAAGTTGAAGTGACTAAAGTTGTCTTTTTCTTTATCTTTAATGCATTGTAGTTATTATAATTTTGCTCCATCGTTACTGCTAAGTTCTACTATTTCTCATTTAAAAACATCATAAAAAGAGAAATTATTTAGGGTCATTGATTTCATGATTTGGATCTGATGGGTTAATTGGTCTATCAACTTAGTTTGATTTAAACCATTAAAATTGATAATAGAATACTCATCGTAATATTATAAGTTAATCTTAATTTTATCCGTTAGAGACTAAGCTGCAGCCTTCTCATCTAATTAGTAATTATAGCGAGCGGGTCCCCCGGTCTTGTCACCGTTTCCGGGCAAAAATCCCAGGCGGAGATTGCGCTCTTCCTCTAGCTCGGTCTCGCGTTAAAGCTAAATCATTCACTCACCCCGCAAGTCTCTGCTCGCCGACGACAAGATCAAGTCTGAGCTCAGGGGAAGTGCACGAGATCGAGCAAAGTGTCATCGAATCAGCCATCAATGGCTCCACTCTCGAGCTATAAGATGACCATGGAGGCCGATTGTTAGCTCCGTAGTTGCAGAGCAGAACAGTGTAATTTTGTAGCAGAGTTCACGAGAGCTAAAGCAAGGAAGGTGAGTGGGAGGCACCACCACTCCCTTCTTCCTCTCTTCTCCTCTTTCTCTTTCTCTTATCCAGAACTTACAGCCTGATTTCATAGCTTTGCAGTAATGAGATGATTAAGTGCAAGGTTTCATGACAGAATCCTGAAGGAGATCAGTGTCGTTGTTGCTTGCAGGAAATGGAGCCACTGGAGCGGATCAAGTCTGGCTTTGAACACTTCAAGAAGGAGGTCTACGAGTGAGTAGATTTCATGTGTTCTTCCTCTCGATGGCATGTACCTGCTGACCTCTTGCTCCACTGTTCATGGCAGGAAGAAGCCCGATATGTTTGCTCAGCTCAAGGAGGGTCAAAGCCCCAAGGTGATGTTCACGTCCCCTATTCTAAATAACCAAGAGAATTCGATGAAGAGAGTGTATGTTTATGTTTGGGAGGTCCTCTTTTCATGTATCAAGAACGAGCTCAAGTTGTGGTGGTTTTGGTGATGCAGTTCATGGTGTTCGCGTGCGCCGACTCCCGCGTGTGCCCGTCGGTGGTGCTCAACTTCCAGCCCGGTGAAGCCTTCGCCGTCCGCAACATAGCCAACATGGTGCCTCCCTACGACCAGGTTCCGTGCCCCTTCCAACTCTCCTCCTGTTGAGCTCTGGAGCTCCACCATTGTTGAACTTGTACTCGTGTCCCCTTCCTCATGCAGACTAAGTGCTGTGGTGCCGGAGCAGCCATCGAGTACGCTGTGCACCATCTCAAGGTCAGTAAATAACTTGGTTCTCCACCCTCCTGCCACTCCAATCTCTTCCTCCTCGCATCGCATTTTCAAGAGAAGGTTGAAGCTTCTATCGACAACCACAAAGACGACAGAGGCTCCCTTCATAAACAAGCAATCGACTGGTTTCTGAGTTCATCAGGAGCAGGAGAATGCTACTCCTCGTTTCGAACTTAACTGAGCTATGCAGCGTCATGGTGCAGGTGGAGAACATAGTGGTGATGGGTCACAGCCGATGCGGTGGGATCAAGGGGCTCATGTCCATCAAGGACGACGGCACCACCAGCACGTAAGAATCCCTCCAATCCTCCAAAAGAAAGAGAAGAAACAACTAGACCTCAATCTTTTGCAACACATGCACAGAGAGAACTGCCAGAAGAACGTTCCATTTTCTCCATACTTCTGCTTACCATTTGAGTTGACTTCTTGTGATCAGTGACTTCATCGAGGACTGGGTGAAGATATGCAATGCGGCAAGAGAGAAGGTGAAGGCGGAGCACTCGGCACTGTCTTTGGAAGATCAGTGCACTCGGTGCGAGATGGTATTCCTTTCTGCCCTCTCTCCCTCCTTTGAGACCAGTTTGGTTCCACATACATGCCAGAAAAGAAGCTGCATTAATTTAGATGGTGCATAAATTCTTATTTTTCTCTTGTCATCTTATTCTACATTTATTGTTAAAATAATATTAACCTCGATATAAAGATAATTATTTGATGATCTCAATTCGAAACGTAACAATAACATCTAAAACTACATCATATATTTTTAAATATTTATAAACAAAATTCTTTTTATATGTTTTCTTTTTTATGGTATTAAAATCTCACAATAATAAAAAAAATCTCTTCGATGAAAATTTATAGGACATGTATTGTTAGTTATATCTCCTTGTAACTTTGCTTTGTCCTTTTCATCCTTTCACAGGAGGCTGTTAATGTGTCCCTCCAAAACCTAAAGACCTATCCCTTTGTGAAAGAAGCTGTGGAGAAGAATTCCCTGAAGTTGATCGGAGCCCACTACGATTTCGTTAGTGGCAGCTTGGAGACATGGGAGAGCTGAGCCGATCGATCCTTCACCACTTGGCGCTGAGGATCCCATGTTTCTCAGTAATAAATCATGATTTTGATTGATTAAGGTGTCTTTAAATTATCACGTTTCATTTGGTTCTTATTTACCAATATCTATCTATGCAACAATTTTGGTGTTCAAAAGATTCGTTGATCTTGAATCAACAATTTAACATATTTTAATATTTTGAGAACAGTTAATCCAGTTTATTTTCTGAAAGAGAGAAAAATAAGCTGCATTACTGTGCGTCATTGAATCTGTCTTTGCACTGGCAAACAGTAGTAGAGGTCACAATTCGAAGCAAACTCAACTACACATTTATCGTTAAGATCAGGATAAATTTTCCTTTTGTGATTTTAGTGATACAGGAATTGAACACTCTATGGAGGCCTCGACGCAAGTAAAAAAGATTCACCACATGGAAGAACTAACATCAGAATTTAATACAACAATAAGCTGCAATAACCAAACCATTTGGAGAGCCGTCAATATGAATCTTTTAAACCATTTAAGTTTTGTGTAAAACGAAACCTGGGAATGTAATATAGATGTAATGTGTAGAAAGAGGGGGACCTTTGGATGGCTTTTTAAAGACTGAAGCAAAATAATGGTCAGATTAATGTGACAATAATCCTTTAACGCTCCTTCACCATTGCTTGGATCATAAAGCGTCCAGAAAACACAAGTAATATGAAGGCTTGCCACATATTTCCACTGTTCAATCTTGTATCCCCAGATGTTCAAAGCAGCAACAGATTTGGATGATTCATCACCGACAACAACCAGGTTTTGTTAGGCTTGCAAGCCATTCTTGCAGCAGAGACACCGAGCGGTTGTTGACTGATGATATGTGCCAATAATGATCCCTGCACATTGAAACACCCAACTTATTAACAGTTTCATATCTCAAGCAGCTCTCAAATCAGCAATTCAAAAGCAGAATGGATCAAACTAGGAAGGATAAAAATAGTGGAACCCTGGAAAAAATCGTAAAAAAGCTTTTCTAAGCTAAAACATCAACCGTACCATATGGGAACACAATGTCAAGAATACATAGTCGATTAAATAAATCTCTTAGCATCATATTCCAACTTGGATTGTTAGACATCCGTAGCCAGGAAGAAGCCGATGAAGAATATGGAAAACTACAGACCCTCATTGAAGTCTCTGCATGAGTTTCTCCACCATGATCTTTTGCTGCACGCCACTCAAAGATTCCGAGTTCATGATTGCATTTGATACGAGAATGACTGTCGATGGGGAGGAAGCATTTACCTAATATAAAAAGCCGAAAAGGAATTAACAAACAGAGAAAAGTGTAATCTGGTAATGGTTCTGCTGTACAATTATAGTAACTTTTCTTTAGTTCCAATAATCAAGACAGAATAACATCAAGAATGATAATATGATACCCAGACTCGGCCATTTAAACCAACAGCTATTTCATACGACAATGACTTTCCAAGAGCCTCAAGAACAGGGCATGTCGGAGAGCTTAGTAGCCTGAAGAAGAGAAGGTAAGAAATAAAAAGAAAAAAAAAATCTGATAAACACTTGTCAGTTCGAATTGAGTTGCTTAAACCAATAGCTAAGTTGACATCTTCTCACATCCGTGATAAGCCAGTTGATGTTTCAAACATGTAACCATCCTTCAACTGACCAAACTCTGAAGCTTTTCCAGTCTCTATATAAGGAAAACAGACAATTCAGTCAGCATATAAGCATGCCAAAACCAGAAACCACCAAGCAGTAAGATGTAGTTCTCATTCTGCATCACTAAGAAATTGTCATGACCCAAATGATGAATAAACAAACACATTAATGATGTCTGAAACCACATGATTCAAAATCCTTAAGTTGAGTTAATGGTAACAAGTTCATATAGTTGCTATAAACAATCACATGCATCTTCCAACTTTTGGTTTGGGACTAAATAAAAGCATCATAAGAACTCTTTTGTTGAGTAAGAAAAGGAAAGCAAGCAGCAGATAGGTTCAGCAAGAACATAGTACCATCCACGCAAGAAAGTTCAGGATTCATGCTGTTATTAGCTTTGACCACCCGGACATATAGCAAAGTACCTATCTGCAGCAGATGTTCACCGATGAGTACAGATAAGCAACAGATATATATCATAACTCATAGGTAGCAGAAAATTATAGGACAAGCAACATGGAAAAACAATGCACAACATCAGTCAAGTCATCCAAGATTGCTTTTAGGATCCTCTATTGGATGTAAAGCACAGGCTACACTGAAATTACAAGTGGAAAAATCGGCATTGTTTCACAAATTCAAGATGCATGAGATGATGCACACACTTCTAGTCTTAAACTTTCTAAGCCTTCTAGTCTTAAATCATGCATTTTTCAATATATATTGTAATTAAGCAGAGAATGTGTTCGACACAAGAATTAAGAATAAATAAAACAAACAATCATGTAGACTGGTCAGCTACCTAATACTGACAATAAAACTTATAGGAAATGAGAAAGGTGATATTATTACAAAGCAGAAAAAATGATGATTGAAAGAATAAGACATATTGCATTCTTTTTGCCGTTAAAGAAAAAATGGCAAGTAATCTTAACCTAGACCAGAAAAAAACAAAGCATGTTGCATAATGGTTAAATGATAAAACTGAATACTATCCACTATATCACAATAAATAATAATAAAAAATTTTGCCATTAAAGTGACAGACAGAATTAAAGATCTGAAGGAAAATGGTGGTAAAATCACCAAGTAAACTAATACCTCAAACTTTGGTATGTTTCTCCGAGTTCCACCTTCAAATGCAAGCACAGGTAAAAATGCCAACGTAGGAGCTTTTATGTCAACCAGAAAGTTCTGAGTAAAAACAAAGAACAGTAACATACTCATAAAGAACAAAACTACTTCTTAATCGAACACAAATATAATTCTGCAAAACCAAAAGGACGACTTCAAACAACAAGCCATAACGTCAATCTCTTTTTTTTTGTTTTATGACAACATTACTAGTCAATCAAAGATTAGTCAATCTCTTTCATTACTTCTAATAAAGTTTTCTTGGGTCTCTACCTCATCTTATACTACTAATTTCAATCAACCTCCTAGTTTAGTCAGAACATCTACAGAACTTCCTCGGATATTTTCCTACGTTAACAAGTGTTAAAATTTCTTGATCTTTCTAGTATCCTCACACATTCATCTTAGCAACACTAACATTTTGTATGCGCTATTTCCTAAAATAAAATATTCTGGTCGACAAAGCATCGCACAACTTATAACTATCATACAAAAATTTTCTTTTAACCATCCTGCTTTAACACTAGGAATAATACCAATCACATAGAACTAATATCGATCTCCCTATTAACCACCCTGCTTTAACACTAGGAATAGTAACTTCATCAATCAATTATAAAATATAAAACACCTTAAATGTCTACTTCTAGTAAATTCTTGGCATTCCATTTTAACTATCCTTACAATTCATCTTTTGTTATAACTAATATACACATTCGGTCTTGTTTAGCAAAATTATAGATTAAAAAAATGAGATCACATTGACGTAGTTACTCAATGGCTGATACAAAGTGGAACCACCTATTACCTATCTATGAACCAATAGAAACTAAGCAAAGAAATATCCTTGCACGCTAGAAGCTTCAGATTAGATTCTTTAACTCAAAACCTTTTCCATTTGTCACATTAATTTAACCCATGTATTTCATCATTGTAAAACTATATCTGCCTCATAATCTATTAATCCATGTACTATTGCTCATTTACTTGTTTTTGTTGCATTTCTTATCAGACATGCACTAATCATTAGTCCACAATTCCTAGATCCTAAGAGAAATTTTTGTTGTTGCCCACATATTAATCAACTTTATAAACCATGAGAAGCTTAACCATAAACATGGCAACCTAAGTAGCATCAATGTAAAATAACGAGATATTAAAGGATGTAGCAAGAGAACATATAAATGAGAACTTATTCACCAAGAGTCCAACTATCATATAAAATTGATGGCTATTGCATAAAAGGGACCTGGCTAAGAATGACTCAAACAAACAAGGCTAAATATGAAAGATATCTTCGTGCTAAGTTTAGACAAGATTTACATGCCAAGCTCAAGAGGATTAATTACATTCTACTTAGTTAAGAACACACAAGAAATCAGGACAATATGAAGGATTTTAGTATGACATTTTTTATGATAGGTCTAGAAGGGTGCGACCATAAACAGAGAAAAAAAAAAGACAAGTCCTCGGCTTATTTTTCATCTTTGTTTCTCCATTCTATGCATGATCCCAGTGTATGCAAATGGAAAGATTATACGGACAGACATTTGCTCTTAAATGTAACACAACACGAATATGTGAATATGTAAAAGGCCTGACATTGTCAAGACACTTACATCTGGTTTACAATCGACCACAATGCCAAGAACTGTATCTTCCACACACGGCACATACTGCAATATATAAAGTACCATTAAGAAGAACCCAAAAAGAATGATTGAGACATAATATGAACTCATATACTACATAAAGATTATTTTATCGAGGAAAAAATAGCTCCTAATCATAAATACACAAAGATTCTCCAGCACAATCGCCAAACAAAAGGTGGATCAGAGCGATGGTTCAACGTTTTTTTTTTGGTGACAGACAAGTATCCAACCTCACCAGATAGTACTCTCAAAGCATACTGCACTTTTGCTGCCAGTGATAGACAACGAAGACCAAAAAGAAGAAGAGAAAAAGATCGCTCACTCTTTTGTGAGAGCTCTCGACCCAGTACTTGTTCGGTTTCGATAACCTCAGCTTCCCAGCCTTCATGACCGATATCGTATCGCAATCCTGCAGACCAATCAAAGAAAATAAGCAAATCAGGTTCACAAGAGAAAAAGAGAAGCAAGAATAGAAACCACAATCTTCGAAAGCACAAAATTCTGCAACACATAACAACACCTGGCGTAGCCCTGCTCCCAATTTGATGGTCTGGCTCGCCATGGCCGTGAGATCCAGAACGGTGTCGCCGGGGACCTAAGAGAAAAATTCAGTGATCGACGGACTCGCAAGATAAGGTAAAGGAGATGGGAGATTGATGGAATGGTGAACTCACGACGGTTCTGTCGACGAGGCTCGTCGGCGGGGCATCGGAGGTCTCTGCATTCATCTCCGAGGTTAGAGTTTCTTTGGGTACTGATCGTGTCGGAGCAGAGGAGCGAGGCAAAGCAAATGGCAGAGAGCATATGCGGCCTGCAGATTAGGGGTTTTGGCTCAGGCTTCGAAATGGAGCGGGTCCAAAATTTTCGGGTCGGATCTATTTGAACCATTCATAACCGGTTCATACATATGTATGATGACAGCATACGAGCGGATTCAAATACAAACACGTGTGCAAAGAAAGTTGGGTTTGGTTTCAAATATAGAAAAATTCTTATGCGTTCTCGTCATCTTTTTATAATTATATTTTAAAGATAAAAAATCGAATTTTTTTAAATATTTGTATCTGCTTAATCCGTTTATATTAATATCAAATACCCAAATTAAAAAGAGACATTTTTTGAAACATGTCTCACAATCATCCTTTTATTGGCTCGCTCAATCGCATTTCTTTTGCTAATAGAAAAAAAATCAAGTGAAGTAAATTAAAGATTGATGGAACAAAAAGAGATAAATAAAGATATAATCAACAATGTTGCCATCAACAGTATTATGCCAAGCTTTAGCATGCACCTGTGAGATGTGAGTCATTCAGTACAAATGTAGAGCTGTAAGAGAAATACCACTTTAATTCACATGCATCATGTAATCTTTTTTGCTTAATGAGTACAATCCATACATTGAAAATTCATGATTGGCTTTACCTCTCATGTATATACTTAATCTAAGCTTGGGATGACCCCTTAAACAACTTATTACCTTGAGAGCCCAGCCAAATACTAGAAACCTCCACAGGTATACATTTACCAGACTAAGATAGCAGACATTAAAATTCATCATCATCCTTGCTGATACTAGTATTGTTCACAAGGAATTCCAGCAGCCAGCTTGTGATGAGGCATGGGATAGCATTTCCTCCATCTTTCTTTTGCATGACCGTTGAAAAACCTGCAAGCAAAAGAGCATAATGTCATCAGCCAAAAGCCAGATCAGTTTTTTTTTTTTTTTCTTTAACTAGATCTAACCAATATGGCATTCTTGTATCTTCCTTTTCTTCATTTGATGATAATTCAGTAGAACAACAGCCAATGCCTACTGATATATATATTGAGAAGAACTGGATGAGCCATCTTGATGTAAAATTAATTTACTATGGTTAAATGTTACCTTCAGAATGTATCAGCTACTGAACTATTCTGCACAAGGACTGGCATTTCTGTTATAGTGCTATCACTTGGCAAATAAATGCTAATGGTTAATTGCCAGTAGTCATAATGTACAGATAAGCCTTTCCTTAATATGAATCTAAGTACATGATACAACGGAAACTCCTTTGAAGCCACATTATGTACAAAGTACAAACAACTAACAAGGAGCAGAAAGTCCCAATTAGGATTTGTAAAAATGCTGAGTAGCCATTATGCTAATTCTTATGACTCATCAGGCTTTGGCTCAAGCACTACAGAGATTTTCTCTTTGTGATCACCACGCAGAACTTCCACAGTCACCTAAAGTAGAGGAGGGCAACAGAGAATTAGTTTAAGGCATGAATAACACCTACATGCAACTGCACCACAAAAAAGTTCTTATTCACTATACAATTATTATAAGGTATTGGAAATTTAAAGAGGTTGCACATGAAGTTACTCCAGCAAAAATGTGGCTAATGACTCAAAGTTGCTTCATTCAACAAATTTCTAGAAAAAAAATTATATTTGATCTTAATTCCACTAGCAGTAATAATTTAAAAGTTCATCCTTAAAAGAAGTAATAATTTCAACATTTAGCAACTAGTTTAGTGAGAATCTTAGACAGCACCTCAAGAAGTTTAGTACTCAGCTAATGCAGAAGAAACTTTTTAGAGATCAGTGTTACTCTAACTTGAAGAGAAGAAGATGCTCCTACAAGCAAAAATAAATGGGAAATAAAATAGTTTATTGCTATAATACAAGAAAATGGTTAAGAGAGATGGTATGCTAACATTATAAAAATTATCCTTAGTAACAGCAACACCATCCATTTTTTTTCATTCAGATACCCCATCATCAGCAGATCCAAGGCAGCATGCAATCCTTCTCAAGTTTTATTCACAATTTTCTTTTATGTGTGTAATGATCTCAGTCATATCGGGATTGGGTGGTAACTGACAGCCTTGTTTTTCCAGGAAAACAACCATTTTGAGTGAGACGGAATAACCAACTTTGTTTAATTGGTTGGACCAGCTTTGTTGACAGGAATGCACACATGGGTGACCTGAACTTTCATCATGACAAAATTGTACAAAACTCATGCTTATTGATTCATTGTAGCATGATATGGCATACATCTGTACCCAAGAGCCACAAGGATATTCACATATAATAATGAAACACCAGTCGATGCATTTTTTATTAGGAATTGCGGTTTCATGATTCTTTTCCCAATTCAATAAAGCACAGCTTACAGAAGTACACTGGATGGTGTGACAAATTAAAACTAAGTACCACGCAGATCTGCAGGTTTAAGTTTCCAGATATAAAGCATAATGTTTTCAGCAAAAATAATAATTCTCCATATCAAGAAAGAAAGAAACTGAAATTACCGTATCACCAACTTTGCATTGATCCAAGATTCGATACAAATCACTGCCATTTGTGACTTTTTTACCATTCACTGATGTAATGATATCTCCCAAAATAAGCCGGCCATATGCATCCCGCTTGGTTGGTTGCAGGCCCTGTGAATATCAAAGTATTGTGCAAGCTTGAGCCATCTTTCAAAATCCAAAAACAAATTAAACACACAACTCCATCTACAGATACATGAACATGAAACACTCTTGACAAAGATTGCTGAATGAAATTTCTTGACCCATGAAGCCATACAGTGAGTATGTTACTTCTTAAGGAACACCATAGTCAGATAATCGAATGGTCAGACAGTTGAATTTCGAAAAATAACTTGCTTCGTTAAGTAATTAGTGATGGCACATAGTCAAGCTTAACCATGCAGTTCACCCTCGAGGTTGATTTTCCTTCGGACATCCTCTTTGTTAATAGTATACTGGCATGTCGGCTATTCCTGAGAGATCTCTTTAACTATCATTTGTTTTATATATTTATCTTGTTCATGAAGTCTACATAACATTAGAAGTTGTATTTTGTTATTGACATGGAAGAACACATGAGAAGTGTCTACAGAAGATAGTGCCCTAAACATATTGTGTACATAGCAAACCTTGACAGATACATCAGAAGGTTTCCACTCATTTCTAATATAAAAAATTGTGGTGAATCCTTTGAAGCGTGAAGTAAACGAATTGGTGGACTTCCTGCTTGTTGAAACTAATTTCAGTAAGATTTCAAGAACAATTAGCCTGATAGCTCTAGCACGAATAGTACCATTTTAATGGTTTTGGGATTTTTTTTTCTTTCTGACATACAACCAAATATTAAGATTCAGCATTATCAAATTCCATCACAATTCTTGCAGAAATCATGGAATTACAAAAGATACGTATCCAATGATTGGTAAGAGATACTTGAAGAAACATAAAAGAAAAGATTAATATGTTATCTATAAATTGGTAGCAAATCATTTAGGCTAAGAACAAAATTAATTTAATGAAAGCCAATGACAATACCGCTTTTCCAGCTGGACCATTTGCAGGAGCATCCAAGACAAGCACTCCACTAACTCCAAGCTGTTCAACTGACTGATCTGGTGCAAATTTGATTCCTAATATAGGTCGTGTAACTTTTCCAAATTTTACAATCTGATCAACGATACCATTGACCTAAAATTTTGCAATTAGAGTTTGTTTCGATAAGCCACTAACTCAATGGCTCTACTATATATATTTAATAACTATTTAATAACTACAGTCAGCTAAATAAAAATAACGCACTGTATCAACTGGAATGGAAAATCCAACACCAGAGGATGCTCCAGAGGGGGAGTATATCGCTGTGTTTATGCCTATCAAGTTTCCGGAACTATCAAGCAGTGGACCACCACTATTACCAGGATTTATAGCTGCATCAGTCTGTATTACATCCTGTATAGGACGTCCGGTGGCAGCAGAGCTTATTTCTCTCCGAAGTCCACTGCAGAAGTGCAACATGGACAGAATCCATATGATAACAAATTAAGAAAGAAGATAAATATGTTACATATTTCAAATATCAATAAATCTTGCAGTTTAGTATATTATCAGCAGAAATTAGACAAGGTCATGGCCTGCCACTATTTTACTGCAATACCTGGTTCTATGTTTCAAGCAATCAAGTGTCTGATAATAAAAACAGCTGAAAAGATTGTTAACCTGATAACACCGGTAGTAAGCGTGTGATCCAGGCCAAACTGCAAACAGAATCCACAAAAGAAAAGAAATTGTAATAATTTCTTTAAATAATTTGCTAACTGCACACTAAATGGTGTGATCATTGTAAATCAGAAAATTTTGTAAAATCCTTTACCAACAGGGCATATTTCGTAGAATTATCACTAAGTGAGCAAAAAAATACCAGATTTTGCTGATGGAAACTTGAGTCAGAAAATAAACATAAAACCTCATAATTAGATTTTCCAAAAGAAAATTATTTATTGAGGTTTCATTTTCAGCATCAGAAAATGACACCATTTTCTTACTTTTCTTTAGTTACAGAAGAAATAAACATGCCAAGGATATGTTACCCACACCTAAAGATAGAGAAAGTAGCCCCTATAATAGCTACTTAACAACATCTTCCTGAATTTTAATATCAACACCAGCTCAATTGACACTTAATGTCCTATGCTCATCGATCCACCACGAAGTACATTTTTTCTAAGAAAACATGATAATGATGCAGAGGTTTCAGAGATCATGGAATAAAACAACCATAAATATCCTCAATGTTCCATGAAAAGTTAGAGAGGGTGATCCTAGAAAAGTTTCTTTGGAGTGGGTTTCTCTGTATTATCAGGAATGCAACACTTAAAAGAACTTTGCCCTGCTATATCTATTTGCTGATTGTGCTTAAGGATGAGAGGAAAGTTTATGATACAAGAGTCGCCTGCAACAAAGAAAATCTAAAACAGACAACTTGCAGATTGTTGGATTACTCACAGGATTGCCAATGGCATAAACTTTTTGACCCACTAGCAGATCCGATGAGATGCCAACCGGTATGGGTCGCAACTTTTCCTTGGGTGCATCAATGCGCAAGACAGCAACATCCTTGTCTTGGTCAAATCCGACGACTCTTGCTTCGTATGTGGTCTGATCAGCCAAAGTAACCCTGTAAGCAACGAGAAATTCCAGCATCATTCCAATTGCGAGAACGACAATCCAAACATCTTAAAACAACAAGCAAACAGTGGGTGACGAAACAAGAACCAAAACTAAAAGCATGTTCAACGGCAAGGTACTCTTATTGACACTAATGAATTGAAGAAGTTTCGAACAGAAACAACTAGTTGTAGAAACGGTAACGGAGGATCCAAGAAGATGAACCTGAGGTCGGATGCCCCGCGGATGACATGGTAGTTGGTCACGATATGGCCGTCCTTGTCCCAGACGAAGCCCGAGCCGGAGCCCTGCGGCACCTCCAGCACGTCCAGCGTAAAGGCATCTTGCCTACATCCAAAAGCACCGATTTTTATCGCTCACAAGACCGAACTATCGCGCGAACCAAATCGAATCGAGGGAGCAACCGCGCGGCGAGGTTGGTGATGTAGACGACGGAGGGGGTGTTCTCCTGGAAGAGCCGCACGGTGGCGAGCTCGTCGGATTGGAGCCTCCTCGGGGTGGTGACGACGAAGGCGGAGGCTGGGTCGACGTCGGAGACGAGGAGCGACGCGGAAAGGGCGACGGAAGCGAGGACGGTGATGACGGATTCGAACAGCCCACTGGTCGCCGCGATCGGCGTTAATCTCTGGAGGAGGAGAAAGATTCGGGAGGGGCATGCAATCGACTTATCAGATCTCTTTAGGAGTAATCTCGGAGGAACGGAGGTGGAGAAATTGGGGCCGAAAGCTCTTATTAATCTTGGAGAGTGAGATGGTGATTTTGAGGATGAAGAGGAGGAAGAGAAACAGGAGAAGAGAGAGAGTGGCGACGAGGAGGAGGCGACGGCGGCAGCAGCAGCAGCCATTGTTAGCCGGACAAGCGGACGAGCTGCTTGCTTTGCTCGCGAACTTGCGATCGGTACCACCAATTATTTCGGGCGAGCAAAACGGATATAATTAGATTATTTGAGTGGACAGATCAGTAACGCGCACCAAATCACCGTTTCCGCCGGACTGGAAGAATCACGAGGCAGGCAAATCGACCTGATTGGGTTCCCTGTTGAGAACGGCAATCAGTACGCTAACCCGGAAATGCTAATCTGACTCGGACCAAATCTTTATCATGATTCGATTAGGACGCGTTAATGTTAGGTTCATATAAATGTGGTTCGGCCGTGTCCATGCAAAATAAATGGGTCCATAAGAAGCATCTCACATGTGTAGGAAACTAGTAGTAACCCTTGCCATTATTGACAGGGATGCCGGGTTGGTATCGGGTATGGCTCCATATTGGATCCAAACAAATTGCTAGATCAGACAGGGATATTGGGTTCAAGTCCGAAACGACTAGAAACCCGAAACAGGACATGACCGATGAGTCCATTTGGGGGCGTCTACTAAGCTTTCTGGAATCGGATTCAAATATTAGTAGAATTCGACCCGACAATGATCATATAATAACGACGATTGGGCTCACCCGCCCACGACTTGTTTCCATCCAACCCAACCCGACACGCGACGACCCACCGCTTTCCGATCGTTGATCCGGCATCTTGTTTGGCTAAATGTACGGCCACGATGTGCTTCTTTTCGACGGCTGTTTAAACGTGTCTCGCCGGTGGTTAAATCTCTGCAGTCTGTTATCGGGGGAGGAATCCACCCCAAACTTGGAGCTTTTAGGCCTTTGGAAACCCTAATTCTCGGATTTGCTCCCTGTGTTGTTGTCAGTTCCATCTCTCGTCCGGTATTGCTTCGGCTTGATACATCGTTATGTTTCTAATTTGATTCTGCAACCTCTATGTGGATACCAAAAATCACTGGATAGATTTTCCTTTTTAGCGGTAGTTCACGACGACTATTATGAGTTGGATTTCTGATTTGTTTGACGGAATTCTATTTCTGATGACCCCATATGTTTGATATGTGCCTACTCGTATAAGATCGCTTTGTACACAGATGTATTGATTAATCATCATTTATATGAAGAATGAATTACGCTCTGTAGATATTGTTTTATTGATTATTCATATGGATGTGTTATTTCCTGGTTGTTATGGAGTCAAATTTAAGATGGGGTCAAGTAATGGTTAGGTAATCTGCAGGAAATGGCTGAATCAAAACCCACCATGAGGAAGCCAGAGTTTACTAAGGTTGATCAGCTCAGGCCTGGTACCACCGGTCATACGCTCACAGTGAAGGTGGTGAGCTCAAAGATGGTGCTGCAGAAGGGGCGAACTGCTGGCCCACAAGTTCGTCAGATGCGCCTAGCGGAATGTTTGGTGGGGGATGAAACTGGAATGATCGTCTTCACAGCCAGGAATGATCAAGGTAGGGTCTCTCTTCTTCTTTTTCTTTAGATAAAAAGGACTAAGTTTTAAGATTTGGCTTGGTGGATGGTCTTCAGTAATTACACATGGCTATTATGCACATATGGATAAGCTTCCATTCTGTTTTGAAAAGTTAGTGTACATTGTCTTATCATTCATGATAAATATTGGTATATGTAGCAGTAATTTATATGTATTTATATAGTGAAATTAATGCCTTTAGAATTGTGCAATTAGTTCACTTTATAGCTGAGAAATCAAAAAGGAAAAAATACTATTAAGCAATAAGTGAAAGATTTTTGAGATAATTGATACAATGTTGGTTACTCCCTTGTTTCATTTAACTTGGTTATTTGTATTTTTCCAGTTTTTATTATTATAGAATATGAATGATATCGGAGTTGCTTCAGAGAGATAATTAAGGGAAAAATTAATGGAGAGAAAACCTCCTCGGCTGATAGCTAGATAAATAATGGGAATTACCTCTTCCACATGTTTTGAGTAACATGAACTGAATGTATGACCTGAAAGGTCATTATAAGATACTTTCGAAATGGTTGTGGTCTTTAGCAACTTTAGAACGGATATAAAGGAGATTTCTTACCTAAAGGTTCTCCTTTGGTTACATCATAGGGTTTGTGTTCTGCCCATACTCTCCAATGCTCCTAAATTTTCTGCTGCTGCTAATGGCCTTAGCTTCATTGTGTCTTTTCTTTTCTTTCATCTTTTAGCCTTGTGTCAAAAATAATGCATGTCTTTTTGTATGCTATAGCACCTTTATTTTTCTCGTCCTACTTTTATATGATCATTTTCTCAAACCTCAATTATTTTTTCATTGGTATTAATAAAGATCCACTATAGGTTGGAGGGTTTCTTTGACAGTCGAAAGTGACTGCTTTTGATCAATGATTAGGACCCTTTTTTTAATCTAGAACAGAATATTGCACCCTATATGATGACTCAATTACTGGATAAGTTACTTTGTGCATCTTCTTGGCACATCAATCCTAAGTAGAACTTCTACTTCCTGAATCATGTGACATCGGCATAAAGGTGATGACTTATGGTCAATAACTTATTGACTCATGACTGTTCTAATATACAGAAATGTGGAGAACATATAACTGTGCATCTTCTTGGTGTTGTGATCCTAAGAAGAAATTCTACCATCTGAATTTTATGAAATCGACATAAAGATGATTACTTAATCTAGTCATTATTAATACTTAAATTACTTATCTATTGCTCTAATATGCACAGCATGTAAAGAATATATAATTTGATTGTGGAGGAAATGTACCAATATGGGAGATACACATGCAAAATACTTGGTCTGTTGATGAGTTGTTGTTTCTTTTTAGCTAAAAAAAAATGTAATTTGGTTCTGGTGGAAATGCATAAAGATGGGAAATATTCTTGTAAGTTATTGTGGCAGACATATAAGGTTGGAAATTCTACACATATCAAGATTGAACTTTGTCATTGGAGTAGCATAGTTTATGGTCCTTCCAGGTGAATAAACACATTGCCATCATTCACAGCAAAGACATAGTATGAAGAGACAAAAACAACTCAAGAAAAGAGGAAAAAATGAGTAGTAGATTGGTCAGTTTACATTTTCATTTGAATGAAACCTTAGTCTTGCTATAATTATGCAACCACATGCCAAAACACAGTGAGGCTGTGGGCATGTATAGAAAATGTTACATTTACAACTACAATGGCATCTGTTACATTTGCAACTTTGGAGGGATGCTATTTGCTTATGTAACTTTTTTGTTCCAAGTTTCCTAGATATCACAGTACTTGCCAAAGCAGTTCATTGCTGCATGAATTCCAGCAACCTTCTTTAAACATTGAATTAGATGTTTCTAACCCGATATTTTGTATCTCTAATGAGATGCTGACAATTTGGTGAAAATGCATTATGTGCATTAGTTTCTTGTTAATGGTCTCATTCCTGAAGTTTATAACAAAATCATATTTCAAATTCGTTTATAATAAAATCATATCTGAAATTCTTGAAATTTATGAATAATCATATTTGAAGTTCCAGCAAGTTTATACTTGCACTCTGTACCTTCTTCATAGTAGAATATGCTTGCATTTCATCCTGTTTAACTAATTTATACATCAAATTTCTCATAAATTTTTAAATAAGATACTAATATTGAAGTGGGTGTCTTAGTAGGCTCCTAAGGTGGGCAATTAGTTGTCCTCCCAAGGCCAGTGTTACCTGTGGATCCATCTTTTAGAACAGTGAATGCATGTAGTTATCTGTACAATGGTAATTTCTCTTTTTTCTCCGGTACAATCTGAGATACTAATCTACAATCACAACCGATCATGGGTTTTTTTTATTTTTATGAAGTCAATGATTTGATAAAATTGTTGGCAAGCTTCATATTTTTTATACTTTTCTTGTATTATATATATATATATATATATATATATATATATATATATATATATATATATATATATATATTTATTTACTGGTCTGATGCTTGAAATTTCATAATCACAGTGGATGTGATGAAGCCAGATACAACCATAATACTCAGGAATGCAAAGATTGACATGTTTAAAGGATCAATGAGGCTTGCTGTGGACAAATGGGGACGTATAGAAGTCACAGATCCGGCTGATTTCACCGTGAAAGAGGACAGTAATTTGTCTTTGATCGAATACGAACTGGTGACAGTTGTTGAACAGTAGCTGAAAAATAGTTATGCAAAGGCATGGCTCTCCCTCTGTTCTCTCTAATCTGAAGTTGCTCAGCTGAAGGTTTTTTGAGGTTGAAAGACAAGTCCTAGATATAATCATCAGGAAGCTACCTTCCGGACATGAAAACACTCAGCGATACAATGGCAACATGCTGGTAATCACAAAACATTATCATCTAGAATCAGATTGCTTTTCACAAAATATTTTCAGTTTCAAATGCTATTGCATTGTTATTACTGTTATTGCAAATTTCTGATTAATTCTTTGTGGCAGCAGCTTCAATTTTCTGAAATGAACCAATTCACCATCAGATTATGAATCAAAGTTTAGTGAGGTCTAGTCAGATTATGAATCAGATGAGACGTGCCCGGACTGGTCTAGTCTTCTCCCTCTTCTTCTTTTCTTCCCTCAAACCGAATGGTTTCTAACTTTCTTCCTCCCATTCGTATTCTCTACAGTGGAACAAGTTTTCCATAATAAATGGAGCTTTTATTTTTCTTCTATTACTCCTTTCATTCCCTGGAGGAGTTTTTTTTCCTTCCTTTTCCTTTCAATCCCTGATGGAGTTTTGATCTTCCCTTTTTTTCTTCCATTATTCCTTTGATTCCCAAAGTAATAGAACGGGTTTCCCTTTTTTTTCTCCCTTTGTCGCCTCATAAGTCAAAAGTTCATCTTTCAGCGACAGTTGTTTGGAAAATACGAGATCTTTTTAAAGTCCACTAGGTGTGAGCATGTTGTATAGTCAGATAAAATCTTCCAAGTCTTGAATTCTAAGATTTGTCTGTAGATTCAATTTGAAAATATATCAAATTCGACATAAAATATCTATTACTAGAAATGGACGTATTCATCATATTTGATTCTTTGTGGTTGGGAGATATTTCAGATAATCCCATTGGAAGTCAATCTATAAACCAAGAGAGAGAGAGAGAGATGGTAGCAAGCAAATCATTATTTTTTTTAATTTGTGGACTTTGATCTATATTTTTCATGATTGAACATAACTTTGATTCTAAAATATGATTGATAATCATAAATAATGAGAGAGAGAGAGAGAGAGAGAGAGAGAGAGAGAGAGAGAGATGGTAGCAAGCAAATCATTATTTTTTTTAATTTGTGGACTTTGATCTATATTTTTCATGATTGAACATAACTTTGATTCTAAAATATGATTGATAATCATAAAATAATAAAATATTTATTCATGTAAACATTAGTTTATAGCAAGAAAGAGAAATAGCCTACAACTAAAGGTGGGAGACGACACCGTGCGAGGAAATGAGGCATGATTAAGGGTGATTGAAGGTGGGAGGAGGCAAGATGCGACCAAGGGTGAGATGAGGCATCATGGAGGGCAAGAGGAGACGAGGTGCAATCAAGGATGAGAGGAGGTGGGAAATGAGATATGACTAAATGTCAAAGGGGATGAGGCATGATCAAGGGTATCAATGGCGAGGGGTAGCTAAAGGAGGCAAGAGCAGGATGAGATGAGGCATGATGGTGGCTGGAGACAAGGTGTAGCCAAGGGTGAGCGGAGATGAGACATGACTAAGGATGGGAGGAGACGAAGCATGACTAAGGATGGCCGAAAGGCAAGCGTAGAGGGTAGGAGGAGGGAGGAGGGAGGAGGGAGGAGATTAAGCATGATGGAGGGAGATGAGGTTACAAGCAAGGATGTCGATGGCGAGGTGTAGCTGAAGGAGTCAAGAGCAAGATGAGATTATGCATGATAGAGGGTGGTAAGAGACAATGTGCAACCAAGAGCGATAATATATAAGATATGACTAATGATAGGAGATAAGGTATGACCAACGATAACTAAAGACAAGACGTAAGTGAGGACAAGACGAAATGAGGCATGGGAGATGAGATACAATCGTGAGGTGAGGTGGAAGCATATATGGAATGATGTCTTAACATTCTTTATATTCTCGATCAATCTATAATTTAAGAATCAATCATATATTTGAGTGATTGATTTGATTAAATAATTTAAATGCATGATTAAAAAAAATTTCTTCCGTAAAACTTATGTAAATATGCATCACAATAAAATCGTTCATCTTCACAATAAATTCTTTTATTCTATATGATATCAAAGTCATTTTGCTTCAAATAAGAAAGACTTCCCTTATCTCTTCCCCATCAAAGCTCGTTGATCTATCCAACGATAGCGATATCCTTCCCTTCATCTGCTGCCACTACTATCCCTATAGCAGCAAACCCTTTCATCGATGATTCAGTATCTAAATTCCTCAAGGATGCCCACTCCCTTGTCTACCTCAATGTCTTTTGTTCGATTGTGGACATCATTGTTGCTTGTCCTTTGGTTGTTTTGCTCCCCGATTGTTAATTCCCCATCGGCCAGCCACATACACCTACTCTATTATGTTCCATAATAGTTGTCAGAGTCATTTTTCTTTTCTCGGTGCTGCCTTTCCTCAAATCAGACACCCCCCCCCCTCCCATGTCTGTTATTCCGAAGTCGAAGCAAGAACCACATCAACCCCTCTCCCAACATTTTTCGTTGGCCATAAACTCACCGTCGATCATTGCTCCTCGAACACCTCCTTCGACGTTCTTGGAGCCTCGGAGTCAAAGCAAGAGCCATTCCCCTCTTCCCACTGTTGCCTTTCTTTAGATTGAATGTTGCTCAAAGCAAGAGTTGTTAGAGTAAGAGCTCTCGGAGTTGCCTTTTCCTCTATTATCCCCTTTTCCCGAAGCAAGAGTTGGAGTCCTCCCCGATCGCTGCTCCCAGAGCCCTCCCCATCTAATGCAATCGAAGAAACAAAGAACAAACAACGGTTGGTGCCACTGTTGCAATTCTTTCCACACCTTTCGGTCTATCATCTATCATATCATATCTTTTTCGTCTATCATTTGTCAAATCATCAATTGGTTCTAGACTTCTCTCGATGGATCACATCATATTCTCAACATGTCTTCTTCAGCTTCATCTAATGCCCCCATTATTATTTTCTTAGGAAACAATAGTTCAGCTGGACTTATATTCATCAATATAGAAACTCCAATCCCCTTCAAGTTATCTAAAGGCGACAACTATGTATCCTGATGAGCATAATTATCCAATCTCCTCTTTGAATATGATATATTGGGCTACATCAATGACTATCTCAATTGTCCACCAGAAAAGATCCAAATACTAAGAAAACCCAACCCAATAATAAATCAGAATCACAAGTTATGGCTACGATAAGATCGTCTTATTCTATAAGTAATTCAAACCTCAATAACTGGCCCCATAGCACTACTAATATCTTCGTACAACATTGCAACAAAAGTATGGTCAAAGTTACAAATAACCTTCGTCAATCACTCTTGCACTTGCATGCCAAGTCTTTTATTTATTTTGATGAAAGCAACATAAAATGAAAATACTATTATTGATTATATGTAAAATATAAAAAAATTATAGATTACTTGGCTTTAATAAGTTATCCCCTGAGTTATGAAGAAGTTATTGTTCATACTCTCAATGTCCCCTGAGTTATGAAGAAGTTATTGTTCATACTCTCAATGGCTCAGGAGAACAATATAAGGAACTGACGACAGCAATTCGGGCATGAGACTCACCAATATTATTTGAAGAACTATATGACAAGTTGATTGATCATGAAACATATCTAAAATGAGAAGAGAGAATGAAAAGACCGACAATCACAGTTCAATTCAATCAAAAATCTAAAAGAAAGGACAATCAAAGCAACACGAGTTTTTACAAAGGACCGAATAAAATGTCTCCTGGTCACATGGGCAACACACAAAGCCATCATTCTTCATTACACTATCAAGCCCCCAACCATGGTGGCAATTATAATCCAAACAACTCCAACTGCAACTACCAACAGTTTTGGCATCCAAATAATAATTATCAACATAAAGTCATCAATCAGCTCTATGATAAAATTGGACACACAACAAAAGTTTATCGATCTCGGCCCAAGCCTACTATCACACTCAATTAGCATCAAGAAAATATCATGACTATTCCAACTACTCATCCAAGCAACTGGATTGTTGACTTCAATACTTTTAACCATATCACTTCTTTTAATTTTCACAATTATGAAGACAATGAAGACATCATCATTAGTGTTAGATAATAAAATCTCTATTACTCACATTAGTTCCACAACACTTAATTCACACAGACACTTTCACACTTAAATGATGTTTTGTGTGCACCTCACGTACGAAGGAATCTCATCTTTGTCTCTTAATTTTATAAACAAAATAACTTCTTTATTGAATTCTTTCTTGACTCATTTGTTGTAAAGTATCTCAGCATGGGGCTATCCTTAGTCTGAGATCAAAATAAAGATATCTATAATGGCTATCAGTGTCACAAATCACCCAACCAATTGCTCTTACTTTGGTTACTACTCCAATTGATGTGCGACATCGTCGCCTTAGTCATCTATCACCCTCTATTCAATAATAGCTAATATCTCATTGCTCCCTTTTAACTTCAAATCAAGTAGAATTGGAATGTGATGCTTGTTTTAGTAATAAAAATCACATAGTACCTCTTGGAACATTTTTTATATCCTACTTTAAACCATTTGAAATTATTTACATTGATGTCTGGGGCCCTACCCTAACCACTTTCTTTGATAATTTTAAATTTTATATACTTTTTGTATACTTCATAAAATATACATGGCTATATTATCTCAAACATAAATTTGAAGTCACTAGGATCTTTACCCATTTTAGAATGGTGGTTGAGAACCTTTTTTAGTCTACCAAGACAGTTTACTCTGATAGAGAAGGTGAATATCGAACTCTATCTCTCATTGACATATAACATCTCAAGTCTAACACCACATACACCTCAACTAGTTGGCTCTATCGAACGAAAGCATCGATATATAGTTGAAACTGGTCTCACCCTTTTACATCAAGCCTTTATGTCACTAACCTTTTGTTTAGTAACCTTTCAAACTACAGTCTACCTCATTGACCGCATGCTCATCCTAATCTTACAACACCAATCACTGTTTGAAAAATGATTTTATAAAATCTTAAACATTCAAAAACTCAAAGTATTTGGTTGTTTATGTTATCCCTGGCTATGCCCCTACGCTTCACGTAAGTTAAAACCAAAATCCAAGCCTTGCATCTTCATTGGTCTCTTGAACATAAGTCTTGCATCTCAAGTCTCTTGAATATAATGTTTTTTCGGTGTTATAAGCCTCAAACTTAAAAGGTCTTCGTATCACATTATGTTATTTTTATTGAGTCCGCCTTTCCCTTCAAAATCTTGCTTATTCAATAATGCAAGCCGCTACAATAACAATACATCATTGGGTTCATATGAGTACACCTCAAACACACCTCTTACCACATTAACCAATCACTCTCTCCGCTAGACCTATACTCCCTTATCACTCTAGTTTAGTAGCATCTCACACCTTCGGCAACTTCACCAATTCACCCTATAATGTTCGATGAAAGAACACTCTTGACACAACAAATGATATCTTTATCCTCTTCTCAGCCAAGTGATATCGAAGTGTATCAATCTGATTAGGTACATGTCATTAAATCTCCACCAATCCTTATGCCTCCAACATAACCCAATAACACCACAGAACTTGAACATTACATGACCACATGCTCTAAAAATAACATCTTCAAACCACGTTAAATCCTTAACCTTCATGACCACATGCTCTAAAAATAACATCTTCAAACCACATTAAATCCATGACCTTCATGCTATCAGAAGCTCTCCATCTATACCTATTGAACTCACAACTATCACCCAAACTAAGAAATCTCCACACTAGTACAAAACTATGAGTGGAGAATATGATGCCCTACTCCATAAAGCCACATGGACCCTTGTACCATCTCATTACACATAAAATATCATCCAGTATAAATGTATCTTTTGAATTAAGCAAAACTCAGATAGATCCATTTCCTAATACAAAACACGTCTAATAGTCAAAGAGTTTTACCAATGATCAAGTGTTGATTTCACATAAATATTCAACTTGATTATTAAACTGATGATAATTTAACTCATCCTGAATTTGGCTATCATTCAAGACTAGCATATACGCTAACTAGATTTTAATAATGCTTTCTTATATGAGACCTTAACTGAAGATGTCTTTATGTAGCAACCTCCTAACTTCATCCACCCTCAATATCTAAGCTATGTTTGTAGATTACGAAAAGTTATTTATGGACTTCACTAAGCTCCAAGAGCTTAGTATACCAAACTTAGCTCATTTCTGACATCACTCGGTTTTGGCAACTTCAAATCTGATACTTTTCTATTTCTACAATAATAAAAGGAAAGTATTATATATCTACTAATTTATGTGGATGACATTATCATCACAGGCAATAATCATATAAAGATCAAGCAATTTCTTAAGTAATTAGTTGATCGATTCTCCATCAAAGATCTAGAAACCTTAAGCTATTTTTTGGGAGTGGAAGTAACGTTCACATCTTTCAAACTTTTCTTAACTCAAAAGAAGTACATTCAAGATTTATTATCCAAGATGAATATGTAGAATACTAAAGAAGTCGCTACTCCACTCTCCACCACTAATTTATTCAAATTATATGATGGCAGCCCTACTACGAATTTCATACAGTACTGACAAGTACTTGGTTCCTTATAGTATTTATCTCTCACATATCCAAACATCTCATTCACAGTTAACAAATTATCACAATTTATGCATCGGTCATCCACTACGTATTGGTCAACACTAAAACGTTTCTTGTGGTATCTTAATAAGGCTCTTAAGTATGAATTTCTTCTTCGTAAATACTCATCACTTCATATTCATTCCTTCGTTAATGTTGATGATAAAACATCTACGTTAGCCTACATTATCTTCCTTGGAACAAATTTAATCAGTTGGAATTCCAAGAAATATAATACAATCACAAGATCAAGCAGAATGCAAAGCCATCACCATTACCATTGCATATTTCAACTAGGTTACCAATCTACTACACGAATTTGGCATCATTTCCTAATCCACTCTTATAATATACTATGCTAATGTACCAATCCAATGTTCCATTCACGCATGAAACATATTATCATTGACTTTCACTTAGAGATTAAGTTGTCAGACATCAACTATGTGTTTCTCACGTTCATACTTCTGACCAACTAGTAGACTCCTTCACAAAGCCTCACTCGTAGGATATTTCAATTACATCGTTTCAAAATTGACATCTTTAACAGAAACTCAATCTTGTAGGGGCATGATAGAAGATCATGATAGAAGCAAACATAAAATGATATCCTAACATTCCTTACATCATCAATCAATCTATGGTTTAAAGATCGATCACAGATTTGAGTAATTGGTCTAATTGAGTAATTTGAGTATATGATTCAAGAAAATTTCTTCTTCAAAACCTGTATAAATATGCATAATCTCAATGAATAAAATCATTTCCCTTCACAACAAATTCTTTTATTCCACGGTCCAAGGTGGGAGGAGGAAGGAGACGAGGCATGTGCAAGGATGTGGATGGTCGGGTGTAATAACCAAAGAGTACTTAAGAGTAGGAAGAGAGTAGACATATAGTGGATACGATGACAAGATGAGAATAGACATAAAGTGAGATGACAAGATGAGAATAGACATATAGTGGGATGACAAGATGAGAATAGACATATAGTGGATACCACAATAAGATGGAACAAGGGCACGAGAATAGTAGAAGAAAAAGAGATGTGATTCGAACAAACAATTACTTGGATTAAAGTTTCAGATAATTTTGACTCGAGTTAAGGAGATTTTGAAAAAAAAAAACAACCTTTGCTTTGATTAAAAGGACAAAACTAAAATTTATAAAATTAAAAGCTCCCCCCAATAAATTTTGAAGAGTAGTCCGAGATTTAAAAAAAAGGATACTACTTGAATCAATATAAATATTAGATACACAGCTAAAAAATTTCAGAAAAAATCATACTTCGTCAGTTTGTTTATTGACCATTTAATTTAAGATTCAGATCAACAGCCTGAAAAATTATTAAGTGGCAACTTCGAAAAAAAATAAGCTCCAAAGTTCATCGTTTATGTGCTCCGGGCTTTACAAATTCTAAAAATCACTGAAGAGGAAAAAAGGACCCTAAATACTATCCTACAATCTTGTAACTTGGGTTGACAAGGTTTTCAAGACCAGATACAACTTGGATTGACTCAATAACATCACCAACCTTGAGATCTGCCAAATAATCTTCATTCTCTGTAACATATCCGAAAACAGCATATCGTCCATCCAATATATTGGCATTACTTGGTGTTAGCTCACTTTCTTTCAAAAGCCAAAACACTTGGCTTGAACCAGAGTTGTTGTCAAACTCCTGTTTTCAGATTAAAATAAACAAACATAAGTCAGTAGCTGATAGATATAATCAACTGGTAGAAGAGGATTTGCGAATGAATTACATCTCTAGCCATTGCCATTGTTCCAAATGCATTAAATGGAAGGCGTGTTTGGGCTTTGTATCTGCCAAGTTCCTGATAAATTGGATGAAGAAAGCGCAGATTAGGCTGTGCACCATTGATTTAGTAAAGCATAAAACACCACGGAAATCATAAAGCAGAACTGCTCATGCTAAAAAAATCATTAAATTGAGGATAAAAGCAATGACTTGCGAATAAGTATTGCATAATGCGGACACCATGTTTTTAGAAGCTAGCACTTGAGGCATTTTTAATGCCGCTAAGCACTTTAATAAGGTACAAAATACGAGCTAATCATTCCACTAACTGAAACAATTTAACCAACTTACCTCTAATGTTTCACCATAAATGGGAGTCTTGTCACCAATAACCATGATTTCTAGAGGTATGGTACGAACTTTTTCTGTACTAGGATCAATGAAACCCTCTGCAGGCCCCTCAGGGTCACCAGTTTGGACAACAAAGCCATCAGCTGCAGCAGAGCCATGACAAATTTTAAAGGCAAACTCAATTCCACAAATGAGATCCTATACACATGCCAGAAAATGGCATGTCCTGTATACAGCATAAATTTGACATTCATGCAAGGAAAGTTTCAGTTCAACACAAAAAATTATTGTCATTATGCAGTAATCTGTATACAATGTGAATAGTTTGATATTCCAACTATGAATCAGATGTAATGTTCAGTTCCGTACAACTCGAAGACAAGATATAAGGAAATACCTCTTTGGATTGCCATGCCATCATAGAAATGCCTTTCGACTAAATCTAAGAAGTTTCCAGCTGTAACTGGGGCATTGTACCCATCGAGCACAATGCGAAATACACAATCCTGGACATTTGGATTGTCCTTGACTTTAACCTTCATATCCACCGTTGCTCTCCCCTTCAATAGAGGCATATTGCTGTATTCCTCTGGCACCTCGTATGGGAAACCATCCACCATATCCTCTTCAACACTGCAGAAACGCAATGTCGCAGGAAGTCTCAGCTGCAGTAAATGACAAGGTTATATATGAGAATGATGCATTTAAGAAGGCTTTCTGCAAGCTTTTAATGCCAGATGTTGCTAACCATGGGAAGCTAGCAAACTTAAGCATCCACTGTATCATGTATGATCATGTAGAAACCCGAAGTCATCTTGGTGCATTTGAGAAACTATTTTTTTGTTTATTACTTGATAATACGTTCAATATACGCAAGAGGGGAGGTAATACCCATCAACATCAGTTAAAAGAGGGAAAATGCTTTTGGTTCCCAAGAATGGTGTGAATAACTCAGCATGTGAGAGAAGCATGATCCTTGAAAACCTTTTTCGTAATTGGGAGAGCAAAAAACACATTTACCATCCTAACACAAATTCTTGGGACTCTTCCCAGAGACCCAATGCGTCTTACTCAAGGAATCAGGAGATGTGAAATTCCTAGAGAAACAATTAGAAAATATTAATAGTAGATGAATCTATGGTCCTTAACAGCTAAATATATCTCGTTTTGCTTTGATTGCTCTCTTAAAACATTTCCTCAGCTACAGAAAATTAAATGCCTAAGTTTGTGGCGAGAAGACAACAATATTGTAAATAAAAATTTACTATAAGGAAAAAGTTAAAAGAGGAATATTGAGCTAAGCATTCACTTAGAACAAAATGAAATAGTGCTTATGTTTTTGCAGTTTGAAAGAGAAATTATGTTTATTATACACCATAGGCAGAGAAAGGAAGAAGTAATGGTAGATTTGTGGAGTGTTCAAGAGCAGAGAATCAGAATTTGCAGCAGCTAACATACATCTCCAGATGCATAAATAATTGTTTACTTGAGGGTATTTTTTCTATCCTCTTTTGACAAGTAGTTTGCTGCTAGCTTGCTGCATATTACCACAAAAGCCAAGCTGTAGGCAACAGCTACAAAGGCCCACATCAGGCTTCACATTGAGGAAAAATAATAACTGTGTGCATATATAGAGCCAAGGTATTCTAGTTGCTGGTGATGGGTTTCAAAACCCTCTCTTTATTTTGTTGTAAAACTAGTGAATTCACCACAAGAAAAAGCAGATATTTAATAAACAAACCCCCAGGTTGCATATGAGACTGTATTTGAAAACAGAGACAGAAACCTATTCTCAAATTCCTTTTAGTCTTTAAATCTTAAGAACATGACAGAGATTACAGGTGACAAGAATGGACACCTGAAGAAAATATGCTTTCTACATGGATGATGAGCTTGAGCTATCATTGCATAAGGTAATATATTTATGATTTTCTGAACCCACCAAGCGGAAATTTCAACATTTAGCACTTGATTACTATATCACCAATGTATAGGTAATATATCAGAGACAATAAATAGGAAAATACACAATAATGACATGCGATTTTTAAGAAAAATCATCACATGTAACCAACTTAAGTTTAATTTCTCTCTCTAAAAGAAATATAACAATAGAATGACTAATGAAAACTTATAACTAGGTGTTGGTCATTAATATTGCTATGTAAAAGAAAAAAAAAGAATTGTTCACAATTATAAAAAGTTGAATATAGTTCTCACCCTCCGACATATTGTAAGAGTTCCTTCTGCTTCGGTGCCACTGCATCCCTATCTCTTTGCTCCACAATCTGCTGGAACTCTTGCATCCCAACGGCAAGCTTTTCAATCAATTCCTTTCCATGTTCTTTCTTTGATTCAGCTACACCATTAAGAATCAGAGTCTTCCCTTGTTCGAGAGCACGAGAAGCTTGCCTTATGTTCTACCAATAGAGTAGGGAGAAAACAAAAGGTTCAGCAAGAAATTCACAACAAATCAACAAAAAGATAAGGTGGCATAAGCATCGCCTAGATATTCCAAGTGGACCTTCTATTACGAGTATCATCCAATCTGAAAGGTACCAACTAACTTAACCATATCTTGCAGAATTTCTAAGACACAAGTACTACCAGTGCTGTCATACAATTGTGTTGACAACCTGATGATTCAATGGCAATATTTACATCGACCTGTGCTGCTTATGGGATAATCGCCATATAGGTTTTTCTTTTTTTGTGTTTCCCCCTTCTGAGGGGAGTAGGTGGATAGGCACACCTAAGTTTATTAGAATACATCAGGGTTTTGCACCTAGTGGGAGATAAAACAATGACATAACAAAGGAATAGAAGAGAGCGTTGATGGCCTCAAACCAAAGTTTGCATGGACATCTATTGTCACATGAAAATTTAATCCCAGTGGTCGGATAAAAAAAAAACTAATAAGAGTTTCTTTGAAAGTGACATAACAAGGAAACGGAAGAGTGTTGATGGCCCCAAAATCAAGATTTGCATGCACATTTATTGTCCCATGAAAATTCAATCCCAGTGGGATGATAAATAAAAAACATGATAAGAATTTCTTTGAAAGTGTGCATACACACTGAACAGTACGTTGGTTCTCTCACTTCAGATGGATCATTTGCAACCAAAGATTCATGCACATCATAGAATTTCTCATTTGAAATCCACACATGATGGTTCCATCTCATGAAAACCACAAAAAAGCTAACAGGTATCCTAGGTAGAGCAAGGATCAGCCACCCAATCTCATGCCTAGATCAGATGCATGGCATTGGTTAAAAATATGGTGCATTCTGGTTCCTAAAAAGGAAGCACACAAGTGACAGACAGACACTATATTGTGGTTTATTTTCACTGAGAATGCAGAATGGGTAGCATGCTTTTGTTTATCACACAAACCACAATCAGTTGTATAACCCACTGACTACAGTTTATCCAAATATAACAAATTTGAGAAGCACAAATGAGGGTCATTTTTCTCCAGAAACCAGGCGCATGAACATATTAATTTGAAAGTAGCATATCCAACAGGACTAAAGATAAGACTGTGACAAGTCTACTTACTCGCTCAACCAAGTCCAACGCCCTGACTCCAGAAACCTTGAGACTCTCTGTGATATCCTCAAGTGGTCTTTGAACCTCCCTTATAGCTTTGTTATCAATAGGCAATGCATTTCGCAACAAGGCACCAGGATCTTTAATAGGTGGTCCAGAGATGAGCACCGACAAATTAGGCAGCACTGGACTTGCAGGAGATGCATGCGCTGGTGAAGTTAATGCGGGCACACCAGTAAACAATCCAATTGCCAGTGCCAAAGATATTGCAGACTCTTTTAGGCCAAACGACTTGTCTTTCTGCATAAAAGAAATCCCAATAAAACGAGCATTATCTCAAATATCTTGCGTCGAAACTGAAAAAGAAGAAATAGGCAATCGATTTCCTCTGAGGTAAGATGAAAAAGTAAATTGCCTAAATTGATCATTGATTTCCTCTGGAAAATTTAAAATAAGATGCTACGAGAATAGTAGGAACTTGGGGCATTTAAGAACGAGAAAAAGGGAAAAATAGCACGAATTAAAAGTCCCGACTTTTTGAGTAAACGATGCTGTTTTGCACGAAATATCATCAAAGGAACATGAGCACATTGGTTTCATCATTCGATTATGACAGATATTACTCGAATCAAACAACACATCGGACGAACGAAAATTTTCTCTTTCTCCATCACGAAAAAGAATCGAGCTTCCGTTCCAGTGAACCAACCAGATTGCAGCTTAGACAAGGTTGGACAACCATGTAAAGAGAGACTCGCAGAGAGTTGGCGTACCTGTTCGCTGTCTGGGTCAAAGCGGGGAGACCTGGAGGCGGAGCAGCGGAAGCCTAGGCGGAGGGGCCTTCGACGCGGGTCGAAGCAGCCGCCGCGCGAGGGGAGGGGAAATCTCGGGGTGGCGGGGGAAGGCCGGCAAAGGGAAGAGATGAGGGCGGCCATTTAGGGGAAGTGGGTGGGTTTGGGATTGGGAAACTAAGGGGCCTCCTACTACTAATGGCGGAGGAAGAGGAAGAAGTAGATAAACAGGATGATGTAGGGAGACTCGATTGGGCCACCGGAAGGACGACAGCCAGTTATAGCTCGACGTGTAAGATAAGGCTGGGGACGTAATGGTACTGCACGGGAGATAGAACACGAGGGAAGCTTTTATTTGCCCTTTCGGGTTTTTTAGGGTAGTCAACATGAGTGAGTTTTTATTGGCGAATATTTGAAAAAAAAATTTGTTTTAAAAAAATTTAAATAAAACTATAATTATAAAAATTTTAATTTATCATTATCTTCATCCAACCCATTATTGTCCTATCTCCCCTCTCCTCTACTAAGAACAATGATAAGCTAAGGGGCCACGAGTAAACATAAGCCTCTGATCGTCTATACTTCCACGCGCAAGTTAGATTTTACACCTCTAATCGCCTTTGCGCACGAGCTCACTCATGCCTCTCTCCAATCTTTCTCTAACACTCACAACTCCCTCTTTTCTCGTTTACAATCCTCTCTTTCCTCGACTTTCTCCCTCCTCTCGCAAGCATGGCTAAACAAATAATGCATAGAACAATGAAGACAACTAAGATGAGCATAACTAGCTTACGGACGTGATTGAGTTAGCATGGCCAACGACACAAGTGACAAAAAGTAAAATCATCATTTATGAAAATATTTTTTTATGAAATTTTTTAAAAGTTGGATTACTGTACTGAAAATTTTCAAAACTAAGGTTTTTTTAAAAAACTCATCTTAATTTTAATTAAATATAAATATATAAAAATATTAAATGCAAACATAGGTTAAGCTATAGTTTCAAACCAGACGCCAGAATTATACTTGGCTGCTTCTGAGTCAAACAGGTTCTGTCAGATTTTATAATATGCAATGTCAAGATGAAGTTTTCAAGATCTTACATGTTTTATTATTTCCAAATATATTATTAATTTAAATTAACTACCGATATACTTGAGCAAGGGTAGGGTAAATATGTTATGTTATATAGGGTAAAGATGACAAGGGAACCAGTACAATTATATGCTGTCGGTATGGGCCGGGCTGGGCCGTATCCTAGCCTGAGCTTATACAATATGCTAATCCGAGAAGCGTTAAGAGACTTCTCTACACAAGCTGATATAGAAGTCAAAAATTACGAGACCCGTCAGACTAACCTTTGATACGCCAATGGCAGTTTCAGACTAACCTTTGATACGCCAATGGCAGTTTCAAAGACTAACCTTTGTTTTCTGGAGAACCTGCAAAGATAAAAACAACTGAAGGTCACATCTGATAGCCACAAACAAAAAAAGAATTTTAGCTATATGTGATTCCAGATCAACTAAATATAGTCAATAATACCCTTTTTTGCGGCGCAGGAAGGGTGAGCACATATGAACAGGTGATAAAGACATGAAACTGCAAACCCTTGGAAGTAACTTAGCTTCAATAGTTATCATCCTTACAATCAATCATTTTGAACACAGAAAATGGTTTTTCACAACGTAAAGCTGTATTGTGCCTACGGCTTTCACTCATCTTATGTAATTATGCTACAAAGATGGGCGTGGAAAGACCACAACCACATCAGTAAAATCACACACAGAAGTATCAATTAACAACTGACTACTTTTTTTTTTCTCTTTTGGCTTTGCTTGGAAAGAATAAGGGACAAAGAAATAGATTGTTGTAATGTTTGTTCAAATCACCCTCTTTTGGAGTCCCATAAAAGTTGTCAGCAAGAGGCCACATTTCATCAGCTGAAGAGTGATTCTACCAGTGGCAGAGATGCAATGGCAGCCACGCACTCAAACTGTCAAAAGACAACACTGTCACTTCAAATTTGCCTATAGAAGAATACCATAAGACCTTGACAAAAAACGAGTAGAAAAAAAGTAAATGAATTAAGTAATGTTTGGGAAATTACTCGTTACTTAATGGTGGAATTACTAGATCATTTCCAATATTTCTACAGAAGATTATGAAAACCTATCAACTATGAATTTAAAGGGCATCCAGTCATTATTATGCATTTGGTAGTATGTTTTGATGTTGTGTTGCAGAAGATTATGAAGCTTGGAAGTGCCCTCTAGCCTCAGGACCAAGGCCAAATAACCTCTTGGCCTTATTTGACTTAATTGTCATAGATTAATTAACTAGGTTCTGATTTATCTGCACTACAAAACCATTTACCTTTTCTTGCCTATACTTCTCACGTATGGCATTGAGTGGACAGCTCTTGCTGTTCATCTGTAGCTCTTGCAATGCAAAAATTGTCACTTTTAGATCCGTTGCCTTGTATGAGGTGTAATATTCAAGAGTCGGATTCTGCATGTCAGATTAAAACATAGTAATCAGGACCTTCATATATTTAGATTGAAGTAAAATAGAGCATAATTTGCATTCATACCCATGGATGGCTTGATTGATCTAATGTCCACCTTGCAAGGAATACAGCAGATGCAGCTATGACTGAAGGAAGAAACTTTATAAAGCTATACTCTAACAAAGTCAACTCCGCCAAATAATTGGCCAAGTACCCCAAAGTTAATGTTGGAGCCTGCAATTCCGGAAAAGTAAAGGTTACAAAGAACTTTTCTGCTTATAAAATGTCAACTAAAAGGCGGATATTGTAATCCTTTGGATCGGATCATTGAACATGAAACACCTTATTAGAAGCATGAGCAGCACGCAAAAATCTCCTGCATATTATCGTCGGAGTTAATTTCATACTGAAGCCATTGCTATAATCAGTAAAAGATTTAAATTTTAAAAAAATCAAAAAAAAATTTACTTGAAGCTCTGGTACCTGAGAAATGTTTTAGTGGTGGGTACCGAAAGTTGAAATCCTAAATAACTGAGCACTTGACTCTCCATTTTGAGCACCTGTTCCTAAGAAATTAGTAAAAGTTGTGGCAAAAACATTTTCCCCTCCTAAATGCATGTACTCCTACTCAGATAATAAATTACCTCTGCCTTTGTGTATGTGTTGTCAGTTATTAAACAGAATTGTTCAACACGTGGAGTGCATATTTCTTCATATTTCCTGTGTACAAATCAAAGTTATGAAGATTTCTATTGACTAAAGAAGCAAAATCAGTATCATTTTCAAACTTCAGTCTTCACCAACTAATTATTCACTCAAATTGCTTTTGTATCAGCTTGACATTAAAGCTCCAAAACTTGATACCAAGTCCATCGAAATGACAACCATGGAATGAGTAGATGCTACAATTCCAAGTCCAGTCGGTCAGTGCAGTTCATAATACCAGGACCAACAGTTCCCAAAGGAGAAATTATGGGAATGTAGAGAATAGTGGATAATCGTCTTGCATGGAGTGTATAAGGCCAATTGTGATATTACCGATCAGTCGACTTTTGTCCATTCCAAGTAATCAAAGCAACTTTCAGCAAATATAGATGCTAGGGTTTGATAACTTTAATCACTTGAAGCCTTTAACTACAAACGTACATCGGATATTCATGAAGATTAAATGATGCAAGAGTGATTTGCTAATCCTAGTCACTATAACAGCTAAATAACTTAAACTGTTCATGATAAAAATTTTGTAAAAAGTAAAAGTTCATCTACAAGAAAAAATCATAATATACAGTCAAACTTATAACAATGCAATAGCAATAATTAATGAATACAATATCAACTTGCAAAAAAAATGACAATATAAATTTTAAAATGAAAAATCTCCTTGCAATATCTAAGATTTATTAAAAGGTGAAGAGAAAAGTGTAGTTTAATGTAAACTATACTGTGGACCCCATTCTCAAGTAGAAAAGAAGATATTAAGATGCTAGACTGAAAGCAAGCTTACGAGGCAATTAGCATGCACGTAATGCCAAGTAGCTGCAACCTCTGTCTTTCAATGTAGTTTTGTGAAAGAAACTGGTCAATCATATACACTGTAAGATAAAGCGTATCTGGGACAAGCTTATATTCCTCAGAAACCTGAAGCAGAAAACAATCATTAGCAACTGAATAATTTATGGTATAAAATATAAGTTATACACAATTATCAGGACCTACAACGATTTGATTATTCAAAATGCAAGTTATTAGTTATTACATACTAGTAATATGTTGTAGAACAGCAAAAACAAGATAGTAGTTCATTTATTTTTAAGGATGATGAAAATAATCATTAACACAGAATCAGCCAAATGGATCTACAAAATGCTCAATGACAACTTCAACTGTGGCCATTTTTCTAATGTGAATTTGTTTATTAACTGCTCAACAGAGACTAAAGAATCTCAAGTTGACCACTTGTAATATATAACATAATTTTTCTCTGTCCTTTTAATTATTTTCCACTATAACAATCTAATAAAAAAGGACATACTCGGTGCACAAGGCTCCCGCCAATGCGAGGTCTAAGGAGAGTCGATGTACTATAAACAATCCAATGTCTCTTTTTTGCTTAAACATTATCAAGATCAATTAGCATAGCATCAAGTTCTAGACAAAGCTTAAAAAACAAAATTGTCTTAACTGACAACTATTTAACCAACTATGCTAGCCAGCCAAGCAATGACATGAAATGGTGTACATTTCTAGAATCTAACCTCAGCAGGCCATTTTACAATATTAAAGCCATAAGAAAAGAATGATATTGTTTCTAGGAGATTCATTCAAGGCTCAGTGTTTATATCCAAAAGAAATTTTAGACATAACCAATCTCTCTGACAACGGCATACACTAGCAATCGTTCCAATCAACCTCGATTATGCTAATTTAATATAATCTGAAAAACAATAATGCACTTCCATTAGGTGCACTTAAAAAGCTTGATAAGTAGCTAGCACCAAGCTAACAACAAGCCACTGTTAAGAGAGAAGAGAAGGGATGTGGGAATATAATGGAGAAGATAAGAAATAATCTTTAATAAGATGTCCTCACACAATTACTTTTTCTCCACACATAAAAAACCACGGATTTCTATCTATTTATAAGGATTGAGAAACACTTCCTAAAAGATCATATTCAATGTCGTGCATCAATTCAAAGGTTCATACATCTTTTCATGCTGTCCTTATTCAACTCAACTTGTGATTTTTTTATACACTTTTTCATGATGTCTATTTTCAATAGAAGATGAATAATTAAATTAAGTTTATTGTTTAACATCCCCTTGGACTTAATTTACTCTCAACATGCATTTTAAGCAAAATATTTAATTTAAAATATAATATTGAAATGAGGAGCTTGTAGAAAAATCAGCATCTTCATTTGATTTAAGGTAACTTGACATGATATAACTCATCTTAAAAATAATATCTTCTCTCATCTCTCTTTTTCTTTATATATCTTGTATTTCTTCAATTCTTTTTTTTCAACTTGACTATATCATCGCTCACATCTGTAATCTTATTTCAAAAGATCTCAAAGTCTAGGCAGTCACAATTTTTTCAAAGTTAATTTAATCTAAATCTCCATAAAGAGGATAAATTTCTTCTTTTTCTTCTTTATTATCTTTTGAGATGTCTCTTTGATATGCCACATAATCATCCTGAAGCTTTTTGTAGCCTTCTTCTACCACCTTAACATATATACAAGAGTTTTATAAAATATCCCATGCTTTTTCAGAAGTGTTAACAACCACAACCTAGTCAAAGTTAGGAACGAGTCGACACTAAGAGGCGGGGGTGAATTAGTGCAGCAGAAAAAATTATGTCGGTTCAAAAATCTCATTACAATTAAACTCGTTTTGGAAGATGTTAACTTAAAAGCATAGGAAGAGTGTAGTAGATGTAAAGCAAGTAAAGAATGACAGTTTGCAATAAATGTAAATTGTAAGAAGTAAATGTAAACCGAGTTATAGTGGTTCGATCATCATGACCTACATCCACTCTACCGATTCCTCTTCCATCGAGGCCACCGGCATCCACTAATGATCTTCCTTTAATAGGAGAAGATTAACCTCCTTCTTACAACTTTATTCTCCTTTTGCAGGCTCAAAATAGAACCTTTACATCCCCTTTTTACAAAGCTTCCCTCACACTCTCCCTTAGAATGATCTCTAAAATTTAGGAGGAGGGACTCTATGCTTTACAAGAGTTTTCACTCTGGAAACACAAAGTTTTTGTTCACTTTTCTTGCTGCTCCATGCAGGAATAGCTGGGGTATTTATAGACCCCAAATGGCTTCAAAACTTGGAGCCAAAATTCAAATCCCCGAAATTTCGGGGTACGAGTGATACCATCGCCTGCAGCCTGACACGGGCGGTACCACCGCCCAATTTGACAGTACTACCACTTGAAAGACTATGTCTGGGCGGTACCACCACCTGACAGCATCGGAGACCGAGTTTTTTGAGTTTTCCAACTCACATTCACCGCCTGTTCTGGCGGTGCCACCGTGACCCAACTTTTGGGTCACTGAATAGGCCTCCCAATGAGCCCAAATCAATTTCAACTAAGACCCAATTGGCTCCTAATTGAGTTAGCATGGTTACACCAAAAGCTAACTCAATTAGCCCTCTAAACTACTTCGATCTTAGACAAATGATTACAAATCATACATCTTTTGTCTGGCATGTTATTGGTTCATCGCCGCTTTGTCCAATCCTTCGACGCATCGTCCTCTTTTATGGTCTTTTGCCCAATCAGTATGTTGACCTCCGTAACTCCGATCTCCTTGGTGCAATGTCTGCTCCTTTGGCCCGATGCCCGAATTCATGGCACGAAGCCTTCTGTCGACACGTCGATCGATCCTCCAGTTCGACATCCAATCTTCTGACATGTTCACTCCGGCCGAACATCTGATTCCTCCTGCTTTAATCAATTTACCTCTCCTTGATCGAAGCTAGTCCTGCGTTACTCAAAACACAGATTAGATCACAAACTCATCAATTGATTTCATCATCAAACTCCGAGATTCAACAATCAAAAGTATCATAATCTGAACCTTGAAAGATAAGGAATATCTATCTTTTTGTTCTTTCTCAAATCCTTCAAGATATCACTTTAGCATATCATTTCATCATCATCTTAAAGCTCTTTCTTGGTCTCTCTTCATCGCCTCCCATATACCTTGAATCCAAATAAGTCTTTCATATGGATACTTTATTTTTCAAGATAGTCTTTGATGAGACACGAAACTTGAATTTAAACATTATTAATCATTTCAACAATGACTTTGATATGAATTTGATAGGAGAGAAAGATAAAAAAAAGATAGGAGATTGGTGGATGAACATAAAAACTTGAAGATGATGTGGCATGCTAGAGATCTTAAAGGATTAAGGGAAGAAAAATTAAAAAATAGTATTCTTCATGTGTCAAGGTCTAGATAAAGATAATCTCAAAAAAGGTTACGACTGCCAATACTTCTGAACAAGTATAGGAGATCTTAGAAAACACTTGTGCATTGGGGGGTTGTAGAAAAAGGCTATGAGAAATCTCAAGATGATAATGTGGCATGTCAAGGAAATATTTTGAAACATTTTAGCAGGAACAATTAGAAAACACTCTTCCATATCTGTCAAGACTTAGATGAAGACAAAATTAAAAAGATTACGGTTGTCAAAACCTCCAAACAACTACCAAAAATCATTAAAAACAAGATTATATATAAATTATTGATGACATGGTCAAGAAGAATGAGGTAAAATGACAAAATACAAGATGAACATAAAAGAATTGAGATAGGAAAAAAATTGATCTTAAATATAATGAGATCATATCAAGTTACATCAAATTTAGAATATCAAAATACAGAAAATTTTACAAGCCCCTCGATTCAAAATTGTTTTTCAAATTAAGAGTTCACTGCAATTCTGCAAATGCAAGATGCAAGAAAATTAAATTTAAGAAGGGATGTTAGAAGGTAAACTTAATTTGTTTAACTTGATCTTATATTATGAAGAGACACCATGAAAAGCTATATGAAAATGGAGGATTATACTGAATAGGATCACTATGAAAACATGAACCTTTGAATAGGTACATGGCAATGAATGTGATATTTAAAATGTATCTCTTACAACAAATGGATTATACTGTTACTTTTGCTTTATCCTTAGCAGTTAGCAGCAAAGCAGCCCCTCCCATTCACTGATTCCACCACCAAACTAAGCTACCATACTTACGCGCTTGTTCATATTATACTGATATCATACGTACAAGCATATTTTTGGTTCATGGTGAACCCATGAGCGATCCCGTGAAAAACTTCTAAATTCTAGTTACTAAATTTAATCCATCACAAATCAACAAATGTAAGCATACTTATTTTAACTTTCAAATTTTAATGAAACAACAATTTTCTAAAAGCCTTTCTTAGTTACAATCACTTGTTACTCTTATTTTCTTCTTAACAAAACTGCGACAAAAACCTGCAGCCTTGCAACTCAATTAGCCTTATATTTTAGTACCAGTGTTGCAGGAGGCACTGTGGCACGTGCCGACGTGCTTAGGCGAGGCTGAGGACCTTGCACCTCAAGATGCCCAGGGCGAGGTGCCTAACCAATGCCTCGGTTGAGGCGCTAAACATCTCAGGTGCTTGTCTATTCTTTTTGCCTAGGTTGCAGACTGAAATAACCAAAATCCAACACAATAACCAACCCAAGATCTTCTACTTCCTTGCGTCATCAACATCCATGGACAACCCTGTACATGCTTTTGCATAAGTGATTCAATGGAGCCATCACCGATTGCCTCGTCTATTCCGTCTCTTTTGCATAAGTGATTCAACGCCCCCGACAAACTTTCTCTACTGTCCCTTTTCCATCCCACTTCTTTATGTCCTCTCAGTTGGTTCTTCGTCGCTGTCCTTTCTCCCTCTTCCACCGCCACGTTCTTCTTGTCTCCTTCTCGTGTCCTCTTTCTGTGGCCAACACCCGCTATTACTTCCCTCTCCTCCATCTCTCCCTCTCCCTTTTTTCTGTCCGCAGTAACCAATAACCACTATCATCGTTGCCCTTTTCTCATTTCTCTTCCCTTTCTCTCGTCTGCTCTTTCTGTTGCCCCTACTCCCTACACTGTCATCTTCTTTCTCTCCCGTCACTCCACTCCCTCTTCTGATATGTCCTCTCTTCCCCTCTTTCCATGTCCAACCTAATCAATTTAGCATGACAATTTGAATTACAATTTAAGGACGATGGCATATTAAGGTACATCAATGAAATCATCATTAAGAAACACTGAAAAGGATCGTTGATATATATATATATATATATATATATATATATATATATATAACACTCTGTTCAGTGATTCATTAACAAATGATTAAGCACATGTAATTTGGTCTTTTGGTAATAATCATCTTGCATGTATAATGATATCAAATTATTTTGATAGAAGTTCTTGTTTTGATGATATCTTTATACTTAAATACATCCACATAATTTTTTTATGATAGCACCTTTGCTTGGACAAGCACCTAACATGCAAGGAGATTCAACCAATACTATGCAATATTATGAAAAGTTGACAATTGCATCAATTGTGACCTATGATAGAATGCCCTGATCAAACATGGGGACACAGGTGATGATGCTGATTGGTACAGGAGAAAGAATTTACATACAAGTGTCACTTAATCTACCATGAATTAAAAATCCTCTCTCAGAAAGCAACAGATTAACAAACTGAAGCAGAGAAAATTACAATGAATGGAAGATTAAATATCACTAAGAACTCAATGAAGATTAAATTATTCTAAGGCTCTATGATGAATCAATTAGAAAGGCAAAGAGAATTATTGGTTGAGGAAACAAAATTCGAGAACACAATAAACATTATAGAAATTCAAGTTGAGTATGCAATACAAGATTCATGTGCTAAGACAAACTTCAGTTGATACAAAAAAAGGTCAAATAACAAAAACAATAATTAAAGGTTTCAATAAGATATATTTCCTAAATTGCCATAAAATTTAATCAGACTGAGAAATTGCGGCTTAAGTTTAATTAAAACAATAAATGCTAATATGTTGAACTGCATCCACATTAAGAACTTTCTAGGTTTCTAGAAGACTTCAAAAATTGTTAACAATTCGCTAAAGTTTAGAACCCAGGAACATGATGCTTAGGTTTGAAGTTAAAGTTGCCAAAGGTAACATTAAAAAATTAGGATTTAAACTGCTAAAGTGCACAACATAAGGAAGTATTTCACTTTAAGCAAATTATTAACTTGACCAACTAGTTCAAATGGAGGTCAAAGTCCATAATAATGAAGCCATGAAATTCCTTCCAGATTTTTATATATTTATTAAAGAAAAAGATATATAACAAACATGTAATTTATATAACAACGTTAACAGTAAAGCTTAAAAGTAATCTGGTGGAAATGTTAAAGCTAGGAAACCTCCACAAGCCAATCTATTAGAATGCCCCGCATACTCTCAGTGACATCTCGCTGCAATGTTTCCATGAAATCGGACACTGGTCTCCGGATGAGCTGATAAGACAGTTTTCAGCATAAGTCACTATCAAGAGTACAAGTTAAAATTTCCAGAAATCAGTGCTGGATCAAAAGGCAAGAAAAACGGTAAATGCCATGGATAAGGAATAGAAAGGAAATTCATTTGTTTGCTTTGTAAACATAAGTCCTGTGTTTATGGATTAAAAATATAATATCTTATTCCAGGATCTTAAGGACAACAGCATAAAAAGAAGTTCTGTATGTAAAACTAACTTAAAATTAACAAGCAAAAGGACCCACAGGCCATAGGCTATAGTCACTGTAAATTCATTAAGCGATACCTCTGCAGCAAGTAGATAGGTATAGATTTCCGGTGCATAAGTGCAACACATTTGAGGATTCCCAAGATCTGTATCAATATCTATGAAGTCCAAGCCATTGAACCCTCCTAAATCATCATCAAGCTTGAACTTCACATTATTGACAAAACCTAACAAGGAAATAATCATAAGCCCGCCAACATCAACTTCCTGATAAAATGAAAATGGCACTAACAAAGTTACAAATGCATGCATTACATACTCTAAAGGTCAATAGAAGAATTTCTTTCCTTAAATATACAAACAAAGTATTAATTCAATTTGGATTATCAGCAACATCAGTGTCATCTAATTCTGTTCTCAGTTGAGAAATTCTAAATGAAATTTCTGGCATAATATCATACTCATCTATCATTTTTTTGAAAAAAAAAAAAAGGGAGCAGAACTGGACTACCATTCTTTGTGTGATTTATATCTTCGAGGCTCTCTCTGAAGTTTTGTTCCTCACCATCCTTGATACTATCCTTGGTCTGTAATTCTACTGAGTCTCCTATTTTTGCGGACAGTGAACAATCTTTTGGCTCCAGTATCCCCACCTCCTGCACTCCTTCAGAAATTATATTTTGCTCATTATCTTGAGTCAAAGCATTTACAGCTGGGGTCAAGTTTGGAGCTTTGGAGTTGGAACATCTTTTGGTTTTTGAAGGACCAAGTTTACCCCTTTGGACAGCAGACAACTGGAATAAAGAAAAATAACCAACAGATCAAGACATCTTCAGAACAGACCAACTGAAAGGACAGCAAAGTTTAAGAGCATATATTGCTAATAAAACATATGGCACTTACAGACAAATAAATGTTTAAAACTTTAAAGAAAATCAGTGTTCCACTTCTACACCATCTATTTCTTTTTTTTACATATTAAAAATTGAGCATATCATCAATTAGTTACTTATAACTGTAAAGAAGGTTCTGAAAACACAAGAGGGACATCATCAGACCTGCAATTTCCCCCGTGGAATCCGTTGTCTAGAGGACTTCTGAGAGCATGCATTGGTAACATCCTTAAGCACTACACGCTTCTTGCAATGTGCAGCTGCCAAGTAAGGATCAACATTACTGTTCTCATCAAATGCTGCTCTCTTTGATTTGCCTCGGTGTGTCTGCTTCTTTAGATTTGCAAGTGACGGTATCAAGGGAAGAACTTTATTATTTACACAGCAAGCAGCAGCTCGCGCTCGTGTAATTCTACCACAAGGAACTTCAAAACTAGCTTTTAAAGAATCTTCCTTCTTCATAGGATGATACACGTTAAAAAAGAAAAAAAGCAAGATTCTCAGCAAAAAGAAGTGCTCATAGAACCTGCGAATACAGAAACAAACTAATGTGGTTATTCTGTGGATATTCAAAGGACAGAACATAAAGAAATCAATGGTTTGTTAACCTAGTCAACCTTTACCTAGTCATGTAAAATAACTTAAGCAGACAATTATAGGGCATGAGGGCTAAAATAACTATTTTCAAAGATTAAAAATATCAATGATGATCTTGAAAGACATAACTAGCAATATAATCACCAACATACATTTGAGCAATGGCAACAATTTGGTTTATAGAATGGGAGATATCATGCTTTGTCCATGTTTAGAATCATGGCATCTACTCTAATGGAGTAGCAACCTTGGGGACCATAACACCTGTATATACTCAATTAGTACAATATGTTTTGAATTGCAACATATGTCTCCATAACTTGTAGGGTTGTTGAGAATCTTATGGTGAAGACTTTTAGATTAATGTATAGGGTTGCCAAAAAAATTATTGAACGAGAAAAACGCTCTCATGACTCAAGAAGGTACCAACTGAGGAATAAGTGTTTAAGTTTCTATGGAGAAATCAAACAATACCTGTAAAGACAGTGATTAGGTCAGGGGCATTAATTATAAATTAGTGGTGCAAGAGAGTTAAAATACCTAAGAAGATAATTCTGGAAAAATTGATGGTCCTTTGTCTAACAAGTAATAAGGTCCTCTGTAATACTAAATGGAAAAAAAGGATCCATGTTTCCATCTCCAAATATTTGGAAACTACTTCTTGAAGATAATAATAAGCAAATCCTGTCATTTTAAAAGATAATTTCAGATATCTCATTCAGAAGGAAAACCATGGCATCACAATTAGACTAAGCCTTGTGCTTACACAGATCTTATATTGCCATGTTTTTTATTTGTTTAGAAATAAAACTAGTTGGTTTCTGAAATATAAAGAATAATTTATGACAAGAATGCCTCAGAACAAGGTGCTTTGAGCATTGATATACTAACTGTATCTGCTTTAGTGTAATTAAACCAAGAAAATGCACCAATAACCAAGGATTAAATAGCCATGTGTATAATCAAGGGACATATTGTGTCATGACAAGTCAAATTGTGAAATGCTAAATTACAAATTTACAACACAAATAAAAAAGGGATACTGTAAGCTCAATGGGTGGCTAGTGTCGCTATATAACACATGTTGGGTTAGTAGGCAACAGCATGCAACGAACAATTGACATACCACACTTAAGGGCAAACAAGCATGTTCAGTTGCAACGTTTGGGGAGGGACAGAAACAAATTGTCCTACCCAACATGAACACAGAATATTTTTACAATCTACACCAACGAAACATGTGCAAGATCAAGCACCCAAACCACTATCCCAAGGCCCACATCAAGTACAGGACAGACCTTGGTAATTGCCTGTAGTTCAATAGTGACATGAAGTATACACTCTAGTCAATAAATAAGTCATCCTTAAGGTTGAGTTTCTTTCTGAAAAGGTAATCTATCCGAAACCCAAACCACAATCATCAAAGGTCATATTACTTAAATATCTAGCAGACACACATTTAACCTAGCATAAGATCTCATCCTGGCAAACAAGCTTGGATGGAAGCAAATTTATCATAAATCTACTGAGATCATGACCGAAACCTTGAATTCATGTTTAGGTAATAACTAAAAATTAGATGTTGTAGTTAGAACATGTGAAGCAATTGATATTAGTGGTATGAGAAGCAGAGGTAAACCTGAAAGACTTTTTTAAAACTATTTAAATTTTTAAATGTTCTTAATTTAACTTAGGATATTGCATTAGATAAAGCTAAATGGTGAAAAATGATCCACATAACCCACACTAAACTGTAACTGACACGGAATTCTGCTAGCTGCTATCGATACGTCCCTTCAATACTCCTATTTTCTAACTTTCAAATCAAATAAAAGGCAACTTCTGCATGTTCCTAGAATGCAGAATTTTGTTCTGTTGATCTATCCAAGCTACAAAAATATTAGCATCAGTAGCCTTTTATTATCCATAATCTGTATAAAACAGATCTGCTGTTTATGCAAGCGCCTGTATGAAGTCACAGACATGAGATATCCACAGTTGATGCACTAGTCACCTCTTGATTCATCTAATATTATAGCTGAAGTCATAGCCTATGGGATTCAAGTGAATTTTATGCTTAATTATGTTTCTGAACAGCTAAAACCATACCAAACAATCTTCCCTAGGTAAATATCCAAGCTGCCTCCATCAAACCCTTAAGATTCCAAGACATACTAATCTTTGAAATACACTAATCCAAAATTACAACTGTTGAGGGAAGGAAAAAAAGAAAACAAGAAAATAAAAGTATTGCACGTGCCGAGAAGATAGTAAAATTTATCCTAAAAGTCCAGATAAGAGGAAAAAAAAAAAAAAGGACGAAGAGGGCAAAAAATCAGAAAATAGGTGTTTCTTGGGGAAACGAAGAATAAAAAACATGAAAAATAGAGTTTCCTCAAGACTCTTCTAGACCCATAAAATCCATGCGTCCCAACCCAAACCCGACATATATTATCCACCAATTCATGATCACGTAAAGCCTTGATGAGGCACTAGAGCGCATGAACCCCATACGATCGAAAAGACGTAGCCTGAGCAAGAAGCGTACGGGGAACGAGAGTAAAAAAGAAATCGCATTGAATCCAAAATAGGAAACCCCACCCAAACCCCAATGCTTATCCACGCAGACTCCCCCACAGGCGCCCGCGGCCTCAGAAACCCCGCTTGTGCCTTCGCATCAAAGGAGAGGGAGATCGAGGTCGAGATCGTGAGATAGCGGGAAGAAGAGAGGGGTCTCGTGAGGCAGCCGCACCACTCGACGACTCTCTCTCTCTCTCTCTCTCTCTCTCTCTCTCTCAGGCGGAGATGGAGAGAGGGCGAGCAAACGAGGAGGCGATGGCTCTTCCTTTTTGCGGTTCACTTCCCCTCCTCGAACATTGCCGCCCGAGTTCCATTTCAATTTCAAAGCGGTCGGGTCGGGTTCTCTTCGCGAACCCGTTAAGGTAGACCCCTTACGACCGTCGGATGCGGATCCAAGGGACAGCAGAGGGCCTCAGCTACTGTACTGCGACTTCGGATTAGGGATCGCAATTTCAAGTTGGACTCACATGGATCAGATCAAGTTTGACCAGTTTTGATCGAATCGATAAAGATCGTGACTCTGTCACTTATTTATGTCCTAATCTATTCTGATTCATTAAATTATTTCGGGAACATATTTATATTTGTAATATGCAGTTGAAGAAATAAATTTGAATAAATATATATTTGTAAAAAAGTCTTGAGTACTTGATAACCATAATAGAGGAAATTTATATTTTAAACATGTATTGATGTAAGTATTGTTTGATAAGATTATATTTCAAAAATTCATTGAATATTTATAATAATTTTACCATTCTAATATTTTTAATATTTATTCAAAAATAATATTTTACTTTATTTTATTTTATAAAAGATAAGTGAGAGATTCGAGACTCCAAACATGTAATAATCTATTAAAGTTTTTACCAATTAAGCTAATTGAAAATTGATAATAGTTTAAAAATATTTTTAAAAATAAAAGTTAATTATGGTTTAATAAAAAGTTCTTAATACACATTAGAATTAAACCCAATAACTTTAATGGTGTTGAATTTAATTAGAGGACAAACCTCCTTTTATCAAGAAAAGATGGTAAATGATCAACAATGTCTTGATACCCAGTATAGAAATATGTACAAAATATGATAATATATATTTTAATTTATTATTTCCTTAAATTTTGGTTTTTTTTTTTTTACAAATAAGCTCAACTTGAATGAGAGTTATCAATAATAAGCTTACCAAGATTGATTTATATAGATAAAATGAAGAAAACATAAAATAGTTATAGAGAATTTGATAAAATTGATATTATTGATTTTAAAATAAAATAAGAAAATATATATTACATTATATCTTATTATTTTATTTGTTAAAATTGTCTCGACGAGGACAAAATGAGGTCATCCACCGTGAACACATTGTTGCATATGTCTCATGTGCGAACATTTAAATAAAAAAAGTGTTTGATAATTTAGTTGATAAAAATTTTGATAGTTTATGAAAGGTCAAATCCTATTTTTTTTATCACTTAGTATTAAAAAACAAAAACAACTGTAGATTAAAGAAAGAAAATGGTTATAAGAAAACTACTAAGTCATTTCAAATCCATGGATTATAAGAAATATGAAATCCAATCATAAGTCATTTCAAAAACTACTAAAGATTATGAGAAAAATGAAAGAGCCTTGATTATTTAATTAATGGACATAACACCACAAAATGAATTCGTCGGAAGATGAAAGTTGGTGGATTAGCAAGGGGTTAAGTTAAAGAATCCCAAGTTGCTGATCTATTAGACAGCAACCCGATATGATTAATCAAAACAATGATAAATTATACTCCATAGGTGCCGATGGGCTAAATTCGATGGATATAAATTGGCCATTCCATAGTTTAAGGAGCAGTGCATACATTTGATAGTCAACAGTTAGAAGTTTAAGTTTTTTTAGATTTGTTAATCAGCAAGTAGGATGGTTCGACATGAGTGACGTTGTATTTGGGTGGTGAAGTTTAGTTTAAGGGTTGGACGGTCCCCTCTGATGGGTAGTCTCGTGGTCGCACATCTAGGCTATATCGATGACTCTACACAACAAGCCTGTTCCGGGGGTATTTCGATTTGATCTCTTCGATGCTTAAGTCAGAAAAACAAAGGAGATGAAGAAAACAATATTAGCAATGTAATCAAGAGTATAATAAGATTCTTTTTCTTACTTGCCTCGACTTGGTTCGAGGCTTGGCTTTTATACCTATGCACTAGGCGGAGCCAACGGACCTTAGAGGTGCTAGGATTATCCCTATCAAGTTTAAATAAATTGATATAATGATAGATATTACTTGCTAGAAGGTAAATTAGATTATAATATTTCTATCATGATCCAATTAAGATAACGGTTGCTTAGCTAATGAAATGCCAATGGAAAAGAACTATGAAGGTATCTCTTCTAGGAGTAGAAGACATATGAGAGTTAATTATATATTATCATTGTAGTTAGCTACCTTTAATATTTTGATCTCTATACTTTAAAAAGTTATATTGATATTACTATAATTACGAAAGTAAAATATCTAAGTCAATTTACTATAACCCTATCGGTTTTATTAATGAAAATATAAAAATAATAGGTAAAAAGATAATTTTAATATTTCAATTAGTGGTGACAGGCAATAACGTCACTAGGGGCAACAGATGATTGTTTGTTGTAGATGAAGATAGCGACGACAATAGGTGAGGGCTACTCTACATCTGTGTCGACGACACAATTGTCGAGTGACCCTTTCAACGCATGGCATCGACATCGACGTAGTTCTCGAACAATAAAAGGGTCGCACGGTATCTACATCGACGTCGATGCAGAGGCAGAACGGTCGGCACCTTTCACCTTGCTTTCTTCATCGACAATATCCATGAATTCCAATGGCGTCGTCGTCTGTCATAATCCGTTAGTTATCTTTTTTACATTTCGTTTTCGTGTTTTCGTTAGTAAAACTGACAACATTATGATAAATAGATTTAGATATTTTACTTTTATAATTATATGGATACTAATATAATATTTAAAAATATAAAAAATAGATAATATGTAATTAGCCTGACTTACTCAAGCTTAACATCCAAATATCGTACTTTTGAAGGCACACATCACTGCGACATAGGCAGTCTCGCTCTGCAACCTTCATCAATGTTAGCTTGTTCAATTTGTGTTTTCCCTCGATCTACTTTGTTCTTATGGCTACATCCTCGTGGCTCAAATACTAATAGATAAACTCCTTTCAACTTTAAGAATAAGTTGAAATCATGATACATCAGATGGTGGATCGGATGAAACATGTTCATCCCATAGTCTCTGGGCCAACGTGGGCCGGTTCCGATCGTCTTCCAAATGTTTCGGTCGAACCGTTCTCGTCGCTTCCCTCTTATACGATTTCCTTTTCCGCGAGCCTTCGCTTTACGTGTCATGTTTGACAGTGAGCCGCCGGCCATGTTTGGCAATTCTTCTTGATTGACAAGTCTAAAGTGGAGGCGTTTCCTTGTCAGTGTCTTCAGGTTTGTGGCATCCAACAAGAACAGTGACCGTCACGTCAGCACGGGGGATTGGTTAACGTGTGTATGTGATGAGGATATAAACAGGAATAACCTTTGTATATGAACAAATACTAGAAGACCATACTACATAGCGGAATTAAATGGAATCATAATCAAATAGAACACTAAGATATACGTGAAAAACCCCTCCAATGTGAAGAGTAAAAACTACGGGGTAAACTAGAGATAATCCACTATGAGAATAATGAATATACAAGTCTCAATCTCTTGCCCTAAACCCTAACAACAATCACAAGAGAACAACTGGGATACAAGGATCACGTCACTGTCTACAATATCTAAAACTTCCCCAAGTAATTACAGCAAGAGTCTATTGTAGATTTGATCTAACATGAGATGAGAACACTGCTAGATGATTGAGAACAACCTCACTATGTTATTCTTGTCTTCTTCTCTTTCTTTCTCTTCATTTTCTGTCCTTCTTTTCTTTGAAATCCCGTGACTTATTTTTTTGCCTCCAAAACGTAGCTATCGTATCCTCGTAATATTAATTAGGGTTAGATTAAGAAAGAATGAGCCGTGGACTGTCCAAGCCCACTACAAGCTGAATTTGTGGCAGCCCAACAGGATGCACACGAAAGACGACCAATCCAACCCTCGACGGGCACTCTCACGATGAGTGGCAGCTTGGTCTTCTCTTGAGCCCCCGGTCCTCCTCTCCCACTCACAAAAAGACCTAACAGCACCAGAAGAGCTTATCCACTGATTAAGGGGAAATGGCGATGGTTTTAGATGCTTTTGTGAACACTTTCATCGAGAAGCTGGCAGATCTCATCAAAGACAGGGTTGTGATGATGTCGGAGGTGGATGACGAGCTGCAGAAGCTCAAGGAAAGTCTAGAAACAATTATTTGCCTGCTGAAGGATGCGGAGAGGAAGAAGATCCAAGACTCGGCGATCAATAGCTGGGTGAGGAAGCTGAAAGATGTCATGTACGAAGCTGACGACATTATCGACCTCTGCAAAGCTGAGGATGGCAGACCCGCCGAGGAAGAACCACCGTCGACGTCGTTGGGTCAACGGGTACGCTGTGGCTCCCCTCTTCTCTCATGCTTTGGTAGTGTTCCCTTCCGTTATCAAATTGGTATCAGGATTAGGGACCTGAATGATCGACTCCAACACCTTTCTAATGATCACTTGAGCTTTAAGCTAGCTTCTATTAATCGACAAGCCTCAATAAGTGCCATTACCAGTAAAACTTCTCCGCTTCTGCCGCCGGACACCACCGGAAGTGTCATTTGTAATGCTACAGATACTCTCGTTGACTTGTTGAATGAGGGAAATGGACAATCGCGTCGCCTTTTTGCTATTACGGGCATGGGAGGAATAGGGAAGACCACACTTGCTCAGAATATATTCAATGATTCTAGGATTATCGACAAGTATCAAATCCGATTGTGGGTATGTGTTTCACAAAAATATTCCGAGATCGATCTGTTAAAACAGATGATAAGAGGAGCAGAGATAGATCATGGGCAAGCAACGGAGAGAGCAGAACTAGAACCGATGCTTAGAAGGGCTATTGAAGGAAAGTGCGTCTTTTTGGTGCTCGACGATGTATGGCGAGCGGATGTATGGGTAAACTTACTTCGTACTCCACTGAGCAGTGCAATGGCCATCAGAAGAATTTTGATCACCACCAGAGACAGAAAGATCGCAAACCAGATGGGAGCCGTGCATATCCATAATGTCAAATTGCTGCGTGAGGACGAAGGTTGGGAACTGCTGTGCAGGAGCGCATCGCTACAACGGAAGAAAGATACCCAAGACCTGCGAGATATAGGAATTGGGATTGTTCGGAAATGCCATGGTCTTCCTCTGGCAATCAAGACAATGGGAGGCGTTCTAATCACAAAGGAGAAAAGCCGGAGAGAGTGGGAAAAGGTGCTCGACAATGATGCTTGGACTATGAGCAAGCTTCCTGAAGAACTCAAGGGAGCTCTGTATTTAAGTTACGAGGATTTACCGTCTCATCTCAAACAGTGCTTTCTTTACTTTGCTCTTTTCCCTGAGGACTATGAGTTTCTTCAAGAGGATCTTGTTAAGCTGTGGGTAGCAGAGGGATTCGTAGAAAATGAAGGTAGCAAATTGCTCGAAGAGACAGCCAAGGAGTACTTCACAGAGTTTACGAGGAGGAGCATTCTACAGCCAAATCCAGGGTTTGGAAGTACACGAATTAGTAAGGTGCATGATCTGCTGCGATCGCTTGCTCAATTTTTGGCAGAAGATGAATGTGCCTATGGAAATGCGCGTGAAATAAAATTCCCTACCAAGCAAAAGCTTCGTCGTCTATCGATGACAGAGGAAGGGAATGTGGCAACACTACCTGAAGTTGTATCGAGGCAAAACTGCTTGAGGACTGTGATGCTCTTCAGAAGCCCCACAACGGTCCTAAATGAATCCTTGGTAAGACTCCGGTGTCTCCGCTGCTTGTCTCTCAGAGGAACCGCAACCGGAAGCATCCCAAATTCCATCAGGAACTTAATTCACCTGCGATACTTAGATCTATGCTCTACCAGCGTGTCCAGACTGCCAGAAACAATCGGGCAACTAACCAACCTGCAAGTGTTAGACCTCCGCTTTTGCAAGCATCTGTGCACACTTCCTCGGGGCATTACCAGATTGTGCAATTTGAGGTGTCTCGATCTTTTTATGGCACCGCTAGAACATTTACCGGCAGGGATTATGAAACTGAAACAGCTGAATTTTCTTTCAGGATTTGTGATCGGTGAGCGAGACAACGTTGGTAATCGGACGCTGAGTGTTTGTGATTTGGAGGAGTTGAAGTATCTTGATCGGCTCAGACACCTCAGACTAGATAGGCTGGAAAGGTGCTTCTCTAATGGGACTTCTCTGCTGCTGAATAAATCCCTTCTTCAGAGATTACGTCTCTCCTGCACATCCGAACTACAATATTCCGAGGAGGAGACGAATCAGATACAACATGTCTTTGACAATCTAAAGCCTCCACCAGGATTGGATGATCTTATAATCGTTGGGTTTTTCGGCCGAAAAATTCCAAGCTGGATGCAGTCATCGTCTTTGGCAACTTGTTTTCCTTGCTTGACGTGCCTGACTCTGACAAATTTTGCATCGTGCTTGCAGCTTCCACCACTGGGTGAGTTGCTGCATCTGCAATATCTAAAAATTATCGGTGCAAACTCTGTAATAAGCATCGGGCTGGAATTTCTTGGAGACAACGCAGCAACATCAACTGTGTTTTTTCCTGAGCTTAAATCGTTGGTTATAGCAAAGATGCCAAACTGGGAAGAATGGTCTCTGCGTCGAGGAGGAGGAGGAGAAGCGGAAGAAGAAATAGCGGCAGCACCAGACCGGCCACGCCTATTGCTGCCTAATCTCGAGACATTCAGTCTTCGTAACTGCCCCAAGCTCAGATTTCTTCCACAAGGCCTGCTGGATCATGCTACCAGATTGAGGTCTTTGTTTATTGAGGGAGCCAACGAGCTGAAAGCCGTGGAGAACCTGCCATCCCTGAGTGGACTACTGCAAACCAAAGATTGTCCTTCTCTGGAGAGGATCTCAAACTTGGGGGCACTCGGGACTCTGGACATAATTGGCTGCCCGTCACTCGTGTGTGTGGAGAAGGTCGATGCACTGAAACGCCTGCAAATGAGAGATGCTGCCATGGAGCGCCTTCCCGAGTGGTTGCCGGGACTGGTGCATCAGCCCAACAGCAGTTTAGTTGTGGTGGTTGTATGCGACGTTCGTCTGCTGGAACGATGCATTAGAGGAGGCGAAGACTGGCACATCGTCCAGCAGATACCTGCCATCAGCTTATATGCAGACACTGACAGAGGAAGTCGATATGTACACTACAACAAGGAGCCCGTCAGCTACAACACCAACTTCAGCACAGAGTCATAAAATGGTGAATCAGCGAGCGGCCTGTCGTTGAAGAATGGTATTCTTCTGCAAAACAAGAATGCCTTGGAGGAGTCGATCTTTCATCGACCGCATGCTTTGCTTTTCCTACTTATATGCTGTTGTGCTTTGAGAAGAGAAATGACGATAAGATGGTATGAAGAAGTAATGGTCGGTGGGTTTCGTGTCCATGGGACCTTATAGCATTTGCGTCACTTGTGCCTGTCTTGTTTCCTCCTGCCAACGTAAATTGAAATGTTTTCGTTTTCCTTTGGGATTGTATTTAATTTGCGTTTCGAATAACATGGTGTTCAAGTATGTTCTCTATGCCTGGCGAGTGTATGTATGTCCTATCATAGCTTTAGATTTTGTCACTTAATTATAACTGAGGGGTGTTTGGGCAATACATCATTTGGATGTCACTAAATTTATAAGAGTAAATTTTTTTTTTTTGCAAGGATAAATATACAACACTATCAAGAATATTAAGTACAAATATTAACGCTAAGTAGGTTACTTGAAGCCAGTATAAGTAATAAAAATATGATTTTTTTACGCATCAAATTTCATAACACAGTCATCCATCAGCTTCGTTGAGCATAATCTATTGACTCAAAATGATGACTCATATGAATATGAGATTCTAGGACTAGATTATTTGATGACCTAATTAATTTTTAAGATTTAAGATTTTTGGTTTATAGAGTAATCCTGTTGAAGCATTATTTTTAGTAATTATGATATATATATATATATATATATATATATATATATATATTCTTGATGTCGAATATTATTTTTGAAGTCAGGGATTAGAATTGACCTGTATCCATTATATAATTTAAGTTATCATTCTTGACATTAATAATATATATGCTATTATTGTCAATGATATTATTTGTAAATATAATGTTAATTATTTTGGCACAAGTAATATATGAATTATTTTAGAATTATTAAAAATATGTATATTGAATAGTTTGATGGATTATCTTCTTTTCAACTGTTTGAGTTTGTTGAGTAGTATACATGTAGCTCCAAATTTTATCTTATGTCAACAAACAATATATTTTTGAATTTTAAAAATTATAATAATTTATTGAATATATATTTTATAAAAAATAATTAATTTTTTATATGCTTGTCAATCACCATTTTACTTGTGTTATCAAAATTCAAATTTATTGAATGAGTTTGTTCAAGTTATTTAGACATTATGTAACAAAAAGTGGGAAAAAAAAAACTTAACTAGAGGTAGATCTGCATCTAAATATTTTCTAACTTATTTTTGACTTAGTATTTCAACTATGAACTAAGTTGAATTCATATCATTTTCTTATCAAATTTTCTAGGAGGGGATGAATGCAATCAACGGGAAACTTCTCCCCTTACCATACATCAAATTCACATAGTTAATATTTTCCTTTATTTGAATTTTTATTTCCTTTTTTGTGCATTATAATTAAGGAAATAACTAAAAGTAGTTTCCTTAATAGTGTGGGAAACTAAAAAAGTTAGTCTATCAATTAAATAATTACATAATCTAAAAATTATCTATAATCATAAATGATTTTTCTCCCTTAATAGAAATTATTATCATAAATAGTGTGTTACTTTATTTAAATTATTAATTTTCTTGTTTGTGTAGTATGGTTAGGAAAATACTTAAAATTGATTTTTTTTAATCATGTGAATAAGTTAAGAATTTTATTTATTAATTTATTTGTTATCGAGTGATTTAATTTTGAAAATTAAATAATTTAAATTTCATTTTTGTGTATGAACCATAATAAATAAATATAATAATTATATATTTATATGTCAAAGTAAAATAAATAATAAAATAAATAATAAAATAAATTATTGCTTACCTTTTGAGGAGAACTCATTTTCTTCTATATAAAGGGGGCTCTTCCTCCCTCATTCCTCACCAGCTTTGTAGTGGAAGAATTGAGAAAATGATTCTCCCAATAGAGGATCCTTGAGAAGTGATATGATCATCTATTTCTTTTTTAATCATTTTTATTTTTTTTTTAAATTTTTATATTAAATTTTTTATAATTTATTTGATGCATAATAATATTTAAATTTTATAATCTTATTATTAATAAATGATGATCATTGAATTATGATTTTAGAATAATTAGTCAATTTAATAATATTTTTAATTTATTTAATTAGACATATTTATGCTTTAAGAAATTACATGTGAATTTTTATGATTTAATTAGTTTTAAATTTAAAATTATGAATTTAAATTAATTATTTATGATAAATATATTTGAGATTAAATATTATTTTATAATATTTTAAAATATTAAATTTTAATTTAATAAGATGTGTAAAATTAGGGTATGACCCAAGCTAAGTTAATTGATCAAAGCAGCAGCCATGTGGCCTAGTACAACCTAGCATATATGGTCATGTATAATACAGCTCGTGTTGTTAAATATGATTTAACTCATATAGTTAGACATGACCCAACCAATGTGATAAGGCATGACCTATCTCACATGGTCTAGCATGACTTAGCTAACATGACTAGATATAACTTAACTCATATAGTCAAACATAACTTAACTTGTAAGACAAAGTATGACCCGGTTTAATGGTAAGACTCCACCAAACTTGTGAGTGATGCTTAGCTCAATTCGTGAAGCTAAGCCCATTGCACTATGTAACTAGCATTAGACACATTATCATCCCTCTTGTATATTAATATAACATATTATTTCAGACAAACATGTGTAACACACATGACTCATCTAATACTTGAATCGATTGGTTTGTTCTGGGTTAGTATCATGCGATATAGTCTAATCTTCTCTCCCTTCATTGGTTTGAGCCCGTTAGTTAACAAAATTAGATAGATTTAATTATTCCAAGCTAGTTTAAGGTAATTCTAAACTAACTCGACAAATTCAAGCCTATATAATCTAATTGAAATTAAACAAATCTAAATTAGATAAATCTATGATAATTCGAGGCTAGTTTCGATAGATCCTAATTGAATCATGTTTGGTTCAAGTTAATTGAGTTATTCCGGTTATGATATTAGTTGCATGAGGACTATTGAGAGATTAATGTCTCTTTTTTTTATGATTACATAATCTTAAAATTTTTATCTAAAAGTATTATTTTGAAATAATTATTAATTTTATTTTTTAAGATTAAATTCATGATATTATTATGATTCTATCATATAATACTACATATAATTGTGTTGAGTAGTTTACATTACAAATATAACTTGTGAAAAAAATTGCAGGTCATCATGATGCGAAGACACCAATAGAAATAGTCTAGTAAATCATATATCAAACATAGTACCTTACAATATTTCATCATACTATTTATTGGATATATATATATATATATATTATAATGATTGTTAAAAAATATTAATTGATTTACCTCTAATCAGTTATGTGACTTTATTTAGAAATCTATTTTTATGTGTAAAAAAAAAAAAAAAAAATTAAATTAAAAAATAATTAAATTAGTCTTATCTTTTAAGGGTGGACTCATCTTTTTCTTATCCCCTATTTCAGAAGGGTAGCGAGAGAATTGAGGAAAGAATCTCTATAAGTAGATAATAGGTAGGATCCTATATTTTTTTCTTATAAATTTTAATTTATATTTTAAAATATTTAAAATTAGAATCATTATAATTTTATAATGCATAATAATAATTTTGATTTATGATTAGTAAATAATTATCATAGAATTTCATGTCGAGAATGCTCGACTTATAATAAATTTTTAAAGCTTAAATAAATTTTAGGATTGATTTACTTATTAAAAATTTTATTTTGGAATGAAATAATAATTTTAATTTATTTAATTAGACATATCTCCGCTTCAAGAAATTATGTGTAAATTTCTATGATTTAATTAGTTTTAAATTTGGGATCATGAATTTATTCGATTATTTAATTCATTATAAATATATTTTTAAATTCAATTATTTTTAAGTATTTTTTAATTCTAAAATTTTAATGAAATGCTTATCTAGTAATTTGATCACGTTTAATTACTATTCTATAAAATTTTAAAGTATTTCTCGAAAGATTAAATCTAATTTCAAGAGTCAAGCTTGAGTTTGGCCCGAGCGAAGTTGATCCGCCAGATCAAGTCGAACAATTTTGAATAGCATCAGGTCCTCAGGCAATTTTGCCTCAAAACAACTTCAGGTATTATTGCCACAGTCCCTTCCTCCGTTATCGATAGACGACGAAGCTTTAGCTTGGTAGGAAATTTTATTTCACGAGCATCTCCGTAGGTGCATTAATCTTCTGCCAAAAATAGAGCAAGCGATCGCAGCTGATCATGCGTCTTACTAATTTTTATGCTTCCAAGCCCTGGATTTGGCTGTAGAATGCTCCTCCTTGTAGACTCTGTGTAGTAATCCTTGGCTGTCTCTCCGAGCAATTTGTTACCTTCATTTTCTACGAATCCCTCTGCTATCCACAACCTAACAGCATCCTCTTCACCAAACGCATAGTACTCAGGGAAAACAGCAAAGAAGAAAGCACTGTTTGAGATGAGAACTTCCTTGCTCATCGTCCAAGCATCATCGTGGAGCACCTTTTCCCGTTCTCCTGTGGCAGCAGTGATGCACTCCTGTATAACAGTCCCCCCAACCTTCGCCCTCACGCAGCAATTTGACATTATGGATCTGTTACTGCTACCATCTGACTTGCAATGTTTTGGTGTCTGGTCACAATCAACGTTCTTCCGACAGCAGCTGCTCTGCTTAGTGGAGAACGAAGTCTGTTTACCCACCCATACATCCGCCGCCATACATCATCCACCACGAAAACCACACTCTTCCCTTGGATATAGCCCTTCCAAACAAAAATCAGTTTTTCAAGCCCCGGATTCGGCTGCAGAATGCTCCTTCTTACAAAACCCATGATCCTCGGGGAAAAGAGCAAAGGAAAGAAAGTAATGTTTGATGTTGCTGCGTCGTCTCCAAGAAATTCCGGCCCGATGCTTAGTACAGAGTATGCACCGATAATTTTCGCATATTGCAGATGCGGCAACTCGCTCAGTGGTGGAAGCTGCAAGCACGATGCAAGATTTTTCAGAGTCTGGCACGTCAAGCAAGGAAAACAAGTTGCCAAAGACGATGACTGCATCCAGCTTGGAATTTTCGGCCGAAAAACCCATCGATTATAAGATCATCCAATCCTGGTGGAGGCTTTACATTTGCCAAAGACATGTCGTATCTGATTCGCCTCCTCCTCCGAGTATCGTCGTTCGACAGCGGATGTGCAGGAGAGACGTAATCTGTGAGAAGTCCCACTAGAGGAGTACCTTTCCAGCCTATCTAGTCTGAGGTGTCTGAGCCGATCAAGACACTTCAACTCCTCCAAATCACAAACACTCAGCATCTGATGACCAACGTTGCCTCGCTCACCGATCACGGACCCTGAGAGAAAATTCAGCTGTTTCAGTTTCATAATCAATCCCTGCCGGTAAATGTTCTAGCGGTGCCACAAAAAGATCGAGACACCTCAAATTGCAAAAGCGGAGGTCTTACCAAGGATTCATTCAGGACGGCTGTAGGACTATTGTAGGGCTTTTGCAAGCATCTGTGCACACTGCCTCAGGGCAGTACCGGATCGTGCAATCTGAGGTGTCTCGATCTTTTTATGGCACCGCTAGAACATTTACCGGCAGGGATTGATTATGAAACTGAAACAGCTGAATTTTCTCTCAGGGTTCGTGATCGGTGAGCGAAGCAACGTTGGTAATCAGATGATGAGTGTTTGTGATTTGGAGGAGTTGAGATCTCTTAATCGGCCCAGACACCTCAGACTAGATAGGCTGGAAAGGTACTCTTCCAATGGGACTTCTCTGCTGCTGAATAATTCCCTTCTTCACAGATTACGTCTCTCCTGCACATCCGCTGTCGAACGACGATACTCGGAGGAGGAGACGACATGTCTTTGGCAATCTAAAGTCTCCACCACGATTGGATGATCTTATAATCGTTGGGGTTTTCGGCCGAAAAAATCCAAGCCGGATGCATTCATCGTCTTTGGCAACTTGTCTTCCTTGCTTGACGTGCCTGAAAAATCTTGCATCGTGCTTGCAGCTCCGACCTCCGGGTGAGTTGCCGCATCTGCAATATCTGAAAATTAGTGGTGCATGTTTAAAAGTTGAAGTATATTTTGGAAGATTATAAATTAATATTATATTTTTAAAATAAAATTAGTTAGAGTTTTAGGGATAAAAAATTGTTAGTTTAAAAAGTTCAATTATATTTTGAAATATTTCAAATAGATATCTTATTTTTTTAAATAAAATTAGATGGAGTTATAATGATTAGAGACTCTTGTATTTCATATCTATAAATAAATTGCATCTATATGTGTAGATCAATTCAAGTCTCACGCATAAAGTCAAAGAATTGTTCAACATCATTAAGTCTTTTTCTCTTTAAGAAGTTCAATAAAGTTTTTTGTTTCTTATTGTTATATTTGGTTTGATCATAGGTTAATAGTACCTTATTACTACTATTTGATAATAATCCATGTTTCATAGCCACAAAGATAATAATCCATGTTTCAAAATCTTCTCGGTTAAGAAGATAATCTTTTTCCTGCAAATACAAATTGAAATCTTCTCGTTTTCCTTTGAGATTATGTTTAATTTACGTATACAATAACATTGTATTGAAGTATGTTCTTTTATGCCGTGGACATGTTATACCTAGCTGAGTGTATGTATGTCCCATCGAAGCTTTTGGATTTTTTCACTTAATAATAATTATGTTTGTGTTGAATCTCATATTTTGATGATGATGTCAATTGTAATTTGTTTGATCTAATCTGTATATTGAGAAAAGCATGCAGGATTAACTACGATGACAGTAAGACTTGAAGCAGGTATTGTGCCGGAGTCAAGATCGAGATCACGTTGGGAATTCGAGAGTTCATCAGAAGTTCTGCGAGAACCAACCGAGAAGTCCAGAAGCTTGCCATAGAAGCTCGTCGGAACTCGCCAAGAAGATCGTTGCAAAGTCCAGGAGCTTGCCGGGAGTCCATCGGAGCATTGCCGAAAGTTCGTCGGATGTTCGCTGGAAGTATGCCAGAAGCTCGCCGAAAGTGTGATTGACACACCGGAACATAAATTGCAATAATCATGTCTTAGTTATCGTAGTTAGAGTGTAAATTAAGTTAGAATTGGGAGGTAATCCTACTAACTTAATTAGGGGCCAACCGTGCCCTTAATAGGTTGAATTGGGTCGTATTGAATAGCCCATTCAGTACCTAAAAGCTCAATCGATGATGGCACAGCCTGGGAGACCCAGTCTCCCAGGTGGTCTAGGCAGTGGTACCGCCCAGACTGGGTAGTGGTACTGCCTAGTATCAGGATGTCAGGTGGTGGTACCGCCCGTACTTGGGAAACCCGGGATGAAATATTTTTAAGCTCCAAGTTTGAATCAACTTGAAGCCTATAAATACCCCTCTCATCCTTGGTTAAGACATAAGTATTGAGAGTAAAAAGGAAAGAAACGTTGCTGTAATCTTGTGTGAATCTTCTCTCAAAGTTCTAAGTGTTATAATAGTTTGAGAGAGGAGTGAGTGGAGGTGTAAGGGTTATCTCCTAAACCCGGTAAAAGGAGAATCGAGTTGTAAAAGGTGATTGGTCTTATCCTATTGAAGGAAGACCGATAATGGATGCCGGTGGCCTCGACGAAAGAGGAATCGGCGGAGTGGATGTAGGTCACGATGACCGAACCACTATTAACTCGGTTTGCATTTACTTTGAGCAATTTACTTTTATAGCAAATTGCATCTTCTCCTTACTGTGCTTTTACTACGCCTACGCTCACATAAGCTTTCAAGCAATATTTACGAAATAGTTTTCGTCGGAAATGATTTTATCGTACGAAGGTTTTTTGAACCAACGTAGTTTTTACCGTTGCACTAATTCACCCCCCTTAGTGTCGACTCGTTCCTAATAGTAAGGTCAATACTAGTTTTTCACTTTATGATTCATCTAAAGAGAATTGGCTTGTAGACGTGTTGGAGGACTTGTGCGCCGTGGCCGATGAGTCAGCACGGCTTGGTCCATGGGTCGACGTCGAGAGTTTACGATTTGTTGGAAGAAGTTATGAAGCCGGCTATCTCAGAAAGTCGGGATGCTGACGCCGTCTGAGGGAAGGCTTCTCTCGGTCGGGGTGGTGACGTCGTTTAAGGGAAGGCGCCTCTAGGTCGGGACGCTAACTCCGTCTTCCAGGGAGGTGTCTCTCGATCGGGGCGATGACGTCATATAAGGGAAGGCGCCTCTAGGTCGGGATGCTGACTCCGTCTTTCAGAGAGATGTCTCTCGGTCAGGGCGGCCGCGCAACAGGGGTGGCCGAGCTCCAGCACAGAAGGCCCTCGTCGGGGGTTTCCCGACAGTGGCCCCTCGTCGATTAAGTTAGTCGTAGCCTTCTCTTCCTCATTTTTCCGTCCCCTGGCTAGATACCGGTCAAGAGCTTTTATACTATTGCGCGAGGATCGGTTGTACATGGATTTGGCGCAGCGACCGATCCTCGAGTGGCGAGAGGGTACCTTCGTGCCGTCGTCGCCCGGAATGCATGGAACGACATCATGCGACGCCGTCCCAAGCTTTTCGGGATGGGACGTACCGAGGGGTGCCTCGGTATGGTTTATGGTTTGGTGCGTGGAAATACTCTTCACGCTAACTTGGCAAGGTTGTGGGTTGTGAAGTAACTGGGGTCCCAAATATACCTTATCAAGACGTATATAGAATAGCATTCATCCTTCCGAGACTGAATTGGGCTACTGTGAGAAACATGGATTTTTTCTTTTTATGGAAGCTGACTCGTCGTTTATTACGGATGAGAAACGTATATATGATTCCCCCCCCCTCGTAAGAAAAAGGCGTTCCGAAGGAAGAAAACAGCAACAGTGTTTGGCTTCCAGGTCGTCCGACAGAGATACGTCTCATCCACTAAGTTAAGGGGAAATGGCGATGGTTTTAGATGCTTTTGTGAACATTTTCATCGAGAAGCTGGCCGATCTCATCCAAGACAGGGTTGTGATGATGCTGGAGGTGGATGACGAGTTGCAGAAACTCAAGGAAAGTCTGGAAACAATTATTTGCCTGCTGAAGGTTGCGAAGAGGAAGAAGATCCAAGACTCGGCGATCGGTAGCTGGGTGAGCAAGCTGAAAGATGTCATGTACGAAGCTGACGACATTATCGACCTCTACAAAGCGGAGGGTGGCATACTCGCGGAGGAAGAACTATCATCGGCGTCGTTGGGTCAACGGGTACGCCGTTGCTTCCCTCTTCTCTCATGCTTTGTTGGTGTTCCCTTTCGTTATCAAATTGGTAACAAGATTAGGGACCTGAATGATCGACTCCAGCATCTTTCTAATGATAACTTAAGCTTTAATAAGCTAGCTTCTATCAATCGACAAGCCTCAATAAGTGCCATTACCAGTAAAACTTCTCCGCTTGTGCCGCCGGACATTACCGGAAGTGACATTTATATGGCTACAGATAATCTCATTGGGTTGTTGAACAAGGGAAATGAACGATCGTGTCGCCTTTTTGCTATCACGGGCATGGGAGGAATAGGGAAGACAACACTCGCACAGAAGATATTCAATGATTCTAGGATTATCGACAATTATGAAATCAGATTATGGGTGTGCGTTTCAAAAGTATATTCCGAGATCGATCTGTTAAAACAGATGATAAGAGGAGCAGAGATAGATTATGGGCAAGCAACGGAGAGAGCAGAACTAGAACCGATGCTTAGAAGGGCTATTGACGGAAAGAGCGTCTTTTTGGTGCTCGATGATATCTGGCGAGCGGACGTATGGGTAAACTTACTTCGTACTCCATTGAGCAGTGCAACGGCTATCAGAAGAATCTTGGTTACCACCAGAGACGGAAAGATCGCAAACCAGACGGGAGCCGTACATATACATAATGTCAAATTGCTGCGTGAGGACGAAGGTTGGGAACTGCTGTGCACGAGCGCATCGCTACAACGGAAGAAAGATATCCTAAACCTGAGAGATATAGGAATTGGGATCGTTCGGAAATGCCATGGTCTTCCTCTGGCAATCAAGACAATGGGAGGAGTTCTAATGACAAAGGAGAAAAGCCGGGGAGAGTGGGAAAAGGTGCTCGACAATGGTGCTTGGACTATGAGCAAGCTTCCAAAAGAACTCAAGGGAGCCCTGTATTTAAGTTACGAGGATTTACCGTCTCATCTCAAACAGTGCTTTCTCTACTTTGCACTTTTCCCCGAGGACCATGAGTTTCATCAAGAGGATCTTGTTAGACTATGGGTAGCAGAAGAATACATAGAAAAAGAAGGTAGCAGGTTGCCGGAAGAGACAGCCGAGGAGTACTACACAGAGTTTATAAGGAGGAGCATTCTACAGCCAAATCCAGGGCTTGGAAATATAAAAACTACTAAGGTGCATGATCTGCTGCGATCGCTTGCTCAATATTTGGCAGAAGATGAATGTAGCAACGTAAATGCTCGTGAAATAAAATTCCCTACCAAGCAAAAGCTTCGTCGTCTATCGATAATAGAGGAAGGGAATGTGGCAACAATACCTGAAGTTTTTTCCAGGCACAACTGCCTGAGAACCTTGATGCTCTTCAGAAGCCCCACAACCGTCCTAAGTGAATCCTTGGTAAGACTCCGGTGTCTCCGCTGCTTGTCTCTCAGAGGAACAGCAACCAGAAGCATCCCAAATTCCATCGGGGACTTAATTCACCTGCGATACTTAGATCTATGCTCTACCAGCGTGTCCAGACTACCGGAATCCATCGGGCAACTTACCAACCTGCAAGTGTTAGACCTCCGCTCTTGCAAGCATCTGTGCACACTGCCTCGGGGCATTACCAGATTGTGCAATTTGAGGTGTCTCGATCTTTTGAAGGCACCACTAGAACATTTACCGGCGGGGATTATGAAGTTGAAACAGCTGAATTTTCTCTCAGGGTTTGTGATCGGTGAGCGAGGCAACGTTGGTAATCAGATGCTGAGTGTTTGTGATTTGGAGGAGTTGAGGTCTCTTGATCGGCTCAGACACCTCAGACTAGATAGGCTGGAAAGGTACTCCTCTAATGGGACTTCTCTGCTGCTGAATAAATCCCTTCTTCAGAGATTATGTCTCTCCTGCACATCCGCTGTCGAACGACAATATTCGGAGGAGGAGACGAATCAGATACAACACGTGTTTGACAATCTAAAGCCTCCACCAGGATTGGATGATCTTATAATCGTTGGGTTTTTCGGCCGAAAAAATCCAAGCTGGATGCAGTCATCGTCTTTGGCAACTTGTTTTCGTTGCTTGACGTGCATGACTCTGAAAAATCTTGCATCGTGCTTGCAGCTTCCACCGCTGGGTGAGTTGCCGCATCTGCAACGTCTGAAATTTAGTGGAAGATCATAAATCAATCTCTGTTCATCCAATCTTCTGAACTCTGCTACGGATCCCAACAATTATCAATACAAAGGCGTAAATATACTACCACCTACTTGCCTTTCGAGTCGGAGTCTTGCAAGGTCAAGGGATTTGGTGGGAAAGGTGATATTGGATTATGGGAGGAAGATCCATCTTCATTAGCCAGAGATGAAGAGGCCATCTTACCACTGGGGAATCTGAGGAGCAAGTTTTAGGTTTCAACGAAAAAAGAATCCCCACAATAATTAGAATGGTTAAGGTGCACGTTGAAGAACTAGAATTGTCATTGATCATGTTGACTGTTGTTGTGGTTCTTGTGCATATCCCCCACAACATTGTAGAAGCTATACATACTTGACATGTTGAAGAACTAGAATTGTCATTGATCATGTTGACTGTTGTTGTGGTTCTTGTGCATATCCCCCCCAACATTATAGAAGCTATACATACTTGGCACATTACCTGCAAATTTGATTTAATTGTTAGAATTTTAGCAGGAGGGAATTGTTGGTGCTCAGGTGGTGAGGTGCTAATTACCAAAAGAACTCGAGATGTTACCTCTCCTGGGAGTAGGAGACTTCTGCGGCCATCGTGCTCAAGCTAACCTCCAAATCATGAGACTTTTGAAGGTACACATCACTGCAACACATGCAGCCTCGTTCTGCACTCTTCATCAATGCTTGTTCATTTGTGTTTCACCTTGAAGGCCGCAAATTGTCCTGCGTAAATGACTGGCACAACAATCTGAATCCGTCTGGAAAAGCCACTGAAGCCCTTTAAGTGCTGCCCGCGCTATCAATGCTCAGCTCCAATGTCAGCAAATCCAGAGCAAACAGTATCAATGAATTATTGGGAATGTGATGCCAATCGACAGTGCCTTGTCAAATATTACCTCAAGAGTTTCAGGTTCTTGGGATCATCATCCCTATCTAGGATCCAATTCAGGGAACTTGAAAGGTCCTTCACCATCCTTCAATGCCCATGTTGGAGTCTGGCAAATGTCCTAATGTCTGTAAAATCGAATTAGTTTCATGAACAGAACAATCCAAGTCCTGATTGACTGCATAGTGGGATGCTAGTAAATCTTACTGAACGGTCAACAGGCTGACAGAAGTATGCAGAGGCTTTCTGATATCAGATCAAAAGTTGGTCCAGTTTAGTTTTGTGACATTGGAAGATTGTCGACTCATATATGAACCTAGCTCATGCTCTTGATGCAGAATCAATCCAATCAGCACAAACCTTGTCTAAACCAGTCAATGCCAGTAGGTACTGGATAGAACAGCTGATCTTGTGGCAGAGTCTTGTGAGCAGTGGCTGCTAGTTTGTCATTAATGCTGCCATCAAACAGAAACCAGTTCTGGCTGTTTGACTGATTGACCTGATGACCTCAATCCTGCTCTGAATCATTGCCCCCCCAGTCAGGCAGAGAGTGATTAATTCACCTGTTAGTTTCCAATTGGATGAATGGGAGAATCCATTCCCCATGCATATCATGACTCCCCATTTGACGGAATCCAAGACACTGGGTCCCAGTGGACAATATCCATTGCTAATGTCCTGCAAGAATAGACAAAAAGCTATGCATATGGGACATCCAGTTAGTTAATAACTGATATTTAGTTAGCTCTGTTACTTGCCTTTCAAAGTATCTATACCAGTGTGCATATCCCATGAATCTACTGAACATGGCACAGAAGGACATGAAATCATAGTGTGGATCTGATATGCTTACCAGAACATGAATCCTGCCTTCATTTGTTGCAGAGTTCATGTCTTACCTAAGAACTTACTCTCTTTGTTTTTTTAACTACAACTTGGGATCAACACTGCAGCATTGTAGAAAGACAGATTAGTTCACAAACAACAATCAAGTGTGTATTTGTATAAGCCACAGATTTAGATTATGCCATTACTGCCAAGACTTGAGCGTGTGCTTATAGTCGGCTTCATAGGCTTCTATTATTATCATCTTCTTACTTCCTCCCAATAAAATGTAACACTTTCCATAGCATCTGTGGGGAGAGTGAGAAGATTACCACCCATCCATTCAATTGGATGACGCAATCATGGGACCTTTAGCTCTTCATATTTGACAAATCCTTTGACTCGTTGATCTTCCCAATACAAAAAGCCCTGTGATCACTGTCATTAGGAAAGAGACTGCAGGGTAAGGGGTACATGTCTTGGCCTTACTCCAATTCCAGTCATATGCTGTTGTTTCCTTCTATGCTGCTCTCAAAAGATTCCCTCATTGTAAACCAACAGTGTCACAGTGTGCATCTCTCCAACACATGGTCATCTCTTGAAATGATGGATGGATTCTCTAGCTAGGGTGCCGAGGATGATGCTCCAGGTTGTGCCAACACCAGGGACCGGCAAGTTTGGACTAGTTCAGATGTGACACAGAAAATGCTTTGTTGAGCCTGCAGGTGTTGAATCTGCAACTAATATCATACAACGTAAGCATTCATGCATGGATATTTATTAACTGAATGAATTAATTGATCAGAGAAAGAATTCCATCAACAAAACTGATCAAACCATGCTAGCTATACAATTAATATTACAAAATAGTCATAGATTTGTGTTTTGCATAATCATAGGTTTGTGTTTTTTAATCCAAATTGCAATAGTCATACAATTGATATTAATCATTCATCAACAATGCAAGCAAGTATACTCATTAGTTACAACAGAAAGACAACTCTTCCTTGTCACTTCATATTATTAAATCTAGAAGCAGAACAAAATTCAAGTCCTAGCTCTGGTCCAATGGTCTCTGATTCTGCAGTATACAAATTGTACAAAACAAATCCATCCGACTTTGGTAGGAGAGATATTTCCTAGGTTTGTGTAGCCCAACTACAAGCCCTCAAACCAATAAGAAACAGAGTTTCATGTTCATCATGACTGATGCACAAATCTAGATGTCTATATCACATACAATGACAAAAGACCTATCATAGACTATGGAAAGAGCTCCTTGTGCAAATATAAGTGAGAAACAAACAAATAAGACCACTTCTCTCGCAGAAGTGAAAATATATGCGAAACTTTTCCTGGTTTCGCATTAGTTTAGCTCCGTGGTACAATGAAATGTGAGAGTGCAGTGAAAGGAGGGGAAGAGAGATACAAAGAATGAAGGCAGAAAGGGAGAAAGAAATTGAGTGGGATGAAATTTCATGGGAGTTGAGGTGGGTGTATCTGCCCTCAAGAGTTATTCTAATGTCCCCAAGACTCACCATTATTCTAGGGTCTGCATGAAGCAGGGATCAATGAAAAGCTGTCAAGCAAAAAGCCATGCTTTCTGAAACCTTCCATGCATCTGGGTCTTTTAAAGAGGAAGTGACAAGACAGATTACCAAGTGAGGAGAGGGAACAGAAGAGGAATGTCTGTATGAACAAAAATTAGATATAAAAAAGAAGTAGATTGGTGTTTTATGGTTCCTAAACCTTTTGGTTTGGTTGTGTAGGTGTTGGAACATGAAGGGAAATTGGGGTGGCTGACAGCTCCATGGGAGTTTGGGCTGATAAATGCAAAACCAAAATCTCCAACAAGCTGGACAAACAAGCCACTTGAATTTAATGTAGTCCTCAGCAGAATTTTTTTTTAACTGTACTGAATTACGTTGCAAGTAGAATGATAGAAACACGAAGAAACATGATGTTGATTTTGGTCATGGGTTAAGAGGGAGTGAGGCTGGTATTTGGTCACCAGACGCAGGCGCAATCTTGGTCTTTTCTTCGCCCATCGCGACGGTCGTCCCTAGTCCCGTCTCCTCCCCATGCGGTCAAAGTCGCCGCAGCTTGGAAAGGGAATTCCGGGCGCTCCTCTCCCCACTCTCTCTGACGCCTTTACACTGCCAGCACAAAATCCTATGCTGCGCCCCAAACAGAACAAAAAGCAAACCAAGAACGGCGACGCGTCCGGCATTTAGGGAATCAGTAGGGGTAACAAAGTCATTTGATATCCCACCCCTGCTTTTAAAGGGTCTTGGCGGGAGCCGCGATGAATGCTGTGCACAGGCATCGCGTGCCCAAGTGAGAAGAACGAGCAGGCGAGTTAAGAGGAGGGAGGAGTTGGAGGTAGGACGCGGGAAGGGCCTGATATCTGACCTGAAAGGAGCGGGCGGAGCGTCGACGGAGAGAGTGAAGGGAGATGATGCCCGGCGTTGTCGGCCACGCAGCTGTCGAGGAGCGGCGCATCGAGCGGCAGATGGGGTGCATGGACGGGTTCCTCCAGCTGTTCGACTGCCACCACATTACCACCGGGAAGCGCCACTTCGCCACCCGCCACCTCCATACTACTCCGGTAAAAATCTGAGAAGAAAGTGATGTTATTTTTGTGCGTGTTTTTAACCTGTTTTTTCTGATAATTGGATGGCAAATCTCAGCTTGCTGAATCGACGGCGCCGTCGGAGACATCGGATGCTTCGTCGCCGTCGTTCTTCAAGAAGAGCCATCCGCCCCTGTCGTCGCCGGAGCCTTGCCCTTCGTCGCTCGAGAGCCGCTTCCTGGTGGATACACCAGCGCGTTTGTCGCATCCTCTGCCACTCCCCGTCTTTGAGGTGAAGGACGGGGTGATGAGCTCCTGGAAGCTCCGGGACACTCCAAGGCTCTCTCTCGATAGCCGCGCAGTGGTCGACGGGAAGGGAAAGCTCGGCCTGGGCCCGCTGGAGATCCGGACTGCGGTCCGGGTGGCCTCTGCGAACCAATCTGACTCCTCCGAGGTGGCAGAGCATCGGCGTTCCCCGAGTGTCGTCGCGCGGCTAATTGGGGTTGAAACCCTGCCAAGCACCGGCAGCGTAGCTGAAGCGAAGCCTGAACGGGGTGAGCTCCGGCGATCGGCTTCCGATTCCGGGGTTCCCAGAGATGCACCGTACTACAGTTTTGTGGAGGCGTGCTCGTTCCGGGAGCCATCCCCACAGCCTCTCGAAGCCGTCCCGATCTCTGCCGAGGTGTTCTTTAAAACAGTTAATCTGGACCAGTTCAGGATCAGTGACGCGAAGAAGCTTGTGTCGCCGCCGAGACCTATTCCCCTCACACCGCTCCAGCGAAGGAGCTTCTTCGATGGGGAGGACTTGTTCCCGGAGCCGAAGCGGTCGGGAATGCTCTATGGCGAGATCGAGAAGCGGCTGAGAATGCGAGGGATCGACGAGCCGACGAAGGACTTGGAGACTCTGAAGCAAATCCTCGAGGCGCTCCAGCTGAAGGGGCTCCTCCACTCCAAGCCGTCGGCACATCGCACCAACGGCCGCATTAATCTCATCTACGACTTCCAGACCGGCGCCCCGGTCGTCATGATGAACACGGCCTCCAAGCCCCCGCGGTTTCCGTCGAGCGAGCCGCCGCAGTCCAAATCCAGCGCCGGTTGCCATAGCGCTTCGCCAGTCTGGCGCAAACCGGCGATGGTAAATCGGAGTATTATTATAGCAAACGAGCGGACGGTGCATCGAAGGCCGTTAAACGCAGCGGTCAAGAAGAACCCGCAGCCCCAGCGGTGGATCTCGACCGTTTGTTCACCAACGTCCACCCCGAAGAGGGCAGGGCCGGAACTTCTGGCCACCGGATCACCGAGGAGCCGAACGCCAAGGGTGACTGCGTCTCACAAGGAGCCAGTTCACCCACTGGCGAAGGACAATACCTCCACCACCATCTCCGAGAGCAGCATAAGCGCCTCCTCTCCATCAGGCTTCGAGGTACGCCAACGACTTGTTACTCGCAGTACATATTTTTCTTGATCACAATTTATGGAACTTTTAGTTAAATGGAGGGTGGGTGATACAATGCAGAGATCGAAGGCGGAGAACAGATCAGGCCGAAGTTTGTTGGAGCGATGCGATAAGCTGTTACACAGCATCACGGCGTTTGCGCGAGCGGATCAGGTCGCCGCCGTCGACCAGCAGCCGAGCCCCGTATCCGTGCTCGACTCGTTGCCTTACCTCGGCGAGGACGTGTCGCCCTCGCCCCTCGCCAAGCGCTCCATCGATTTCAAAGGTAAGAGAACAATATATATATATATATATATATATATATATATATATATAATACCTCATAAAAATATTTTTTTGGATCAAAAGTGTTGATGCGTTAGGATCCAATAGAACACATCTGTCATAAATGAAGACGATTAAGGAGATGATGCGATATGTTCTGCAGATCAAACGGCGGACGAGCGGGAGCAGTGGTCCTCGGCAGCGTGGAGGAATCATGGGGACCGGATCGATGGGCCCGGTGAGGTGGATCACGACTACGCCTACGTGTGCGACGTGCTCCGCGTGTCCGACCGCAACGGGGACGCCTCCGACGCCGTGTACACGATCCTCGAGAGGCGCTGCTGCCGTCACCGCGGCGCGTCCCGTGCCGGCAGCCTTCACCGCCGGCTCCTCTTCGACACCGTGGCCGAGATCCTGGAACGAAGCCGCCGCGTGTGCCCCTGGGAGGCCTTCTCCTGCGCCGGAAACCCGCCGGCGGACGGCGGGGAGGAGGTGGTGCGGCAGGTGTGGACGGAGGTGCGGCGCATCCGGGAACAGGTGGCGGCCGATGGCCAGGACGGCGCCGCGTGCGGGGCCGTGCGGAAGGACATGGCCTCCAGGCACGCCGAAGGGTGGAGCCTGCCCGCTGTCGAGATCTCCGACGCTGTTCTCCTGATCGAGCGGCTGATATTTAAGGATCTCGTCGTCGAGACCATCCTCGCCCTGGCCGACGCCGCCAACGAGTCCCGCCCCCTTCTTTCCCGCCGCAAGCTCCTCTTCTAACAAGACGACCAACAGTTGTGATGTAACGAGTTCCAACGGTGTGTACACGTTTTCTACTTGAAAAGGCATCCTCGAGTGGTGGTGGATTATTTTGAGGTTTATTATGGGTCATTAAGAAGGTCAAAATACATCTATGCATTTTGTACTTGCTTGCATATGTCCAACATGAAAATATCATCCCAATAAAAAAAAATAAACCAATCATATCCATTGTGTAAGATTAGAGTGTAAGATTTTGTGTCTCATCCCATTTATTTCAAATTTCATATGTTGAGCATAGGTAGTATGAAGAATATAAATAAATCATGTCTCTTAGCATACCTGAGCAAAAGGTTTTGTGGTGCTTTGTCAATAGTTCCATGAAAGGCTTCAGACTTACTAGCAACGGTGTGTACTCTTTTCCAATACATTACATAACAAGCTGCCTTAACTGTCAATTAATTGCAATTAATGGCATTAAATTATCATTGCCATTTGACATCACCACTTGATGAGGATAATAACTGCGATAAGACTCGCATGACGTCAGCTGTCCCAAATAACGCATCACAGCACCTGGTCAATGCAGACCGGAACGTCGACTGAGGCATATTAACACCCTGCTCAAGCTCAATCCTTCACGTTATGCCAACACCAGCGTCAGACGCTACCCGCCTGCCCCCTGCAAGCGGGCAGCTCAGGAAGCAGTAAGCTTCCCTATAAATACCGTCTCATTCGTCGGGGGAGGGGGGAAAAAAAAGATCTCCTTACCACTATCATCTGACTTGATCGTCGGAGGGGTCGGGCCGAGCACCCCGACCCGACCTTTGTGCAGGTGCGAAGCCGAATGTCCCTGTCGGACGCGAAGGCGAGGAGTTACTGCCCAGAGGAAACGACGACCCCGTCCCGACCACCGCATCAGACTCCCGCGGTGGATTCGAAGGCCGTCTCAGGAAGATCCCCCATCATCCGGACCCGAACCGAGCCGCGTCGGCCCCGAGGCTATGGCTCAAAGATTGTTTCCACTAACACCACTGATCAGAATTTATCATTGCCTACAGGATGACAGAAACTGCTAGGTGGATTTGCTTCTGTTCTTGTTCATTGGTTGGAGCAGTCAGTTCCAAGTGTAGCAGTGAGTGAGTGAGTCAGCACAGTAGGTGTTAACTTCTGCTTCATCCTAATGATTTAAGTGTTGAATCCAAGAAATTCTTAATGGAGCATGTCAGTCATTTTAGATCCCTACCACATGGTTAGTGGCTTCCAACTACACCTATGCCATTGATTCCATTGTGCATCACTAGTGTTCCTATTTCAAGAGATCTGGTACTGTTGTCAATATGAATTGTTTAGCTCTTTCAGAGTCCTTCATACTGATCTTGAAATCCCAGTCTGATGGTTCCATATAAATTGCATCAAGATACTTGTCATATCATTTAAATGTAGTTAGGGCAAGTAGAAAGGCATTAGAGATTTCAAGATAAGATAAGAGTGTACTGAAGATCTTTACATCCAAGCATCCAGACCAGGAAATATGTCACTGTTCTACATTTTTTTTAGTAACTGTGGTTAACATTGACAGTAAAATGTATGTAGTACAGTTTAAATCTTTTCATTTTAAGAAAACTTCATGAAATTAAGTTTATATTTGGTGCAATGCAATCTGTTCCCTCAAGGCTTTGACCTTCCTTTCATCTGCAGGTTTATTCTCTTTACCTTTTCATCAACTGGAGCACTTCATACTATGTCTCTGCTTTGCTATACCTGCAAAAATAAGAAAGAATAAGAAAGCAGCTGCTTTGCCATATCTACATGCTTGGGTTGATGTCATTACAGGATTTGTGGTAGCATGGTTGCTTTAGTGCAGGATCATCAAGAGGTGGTTGCTGACCAAAGATCATCTCACAGCTCATGTCTTCAAAATCTGGAAGTCAGCATGCATCATAACCATTTGACATAGGTCATATCTGTTTTTGCAGAAGTTCAGTAGATAATAATACAAGAATACAAACTATGTCTTCTCCATACAATGGGTGATTCTTTAACCTCCAATATCTTGTCTGTTCTTCCAACCATTTTATTTATTGAATTCGAACAAAGATTTCCTTCAGGAATAAACTAGATTTTTGGACTATAACTCTTAGTTGCTTCTTGCAGTTGTCCAAACCAATATGGTGGTATTTGCATTATCAAACATTGTGATAATTTTCAAAGTACTTGCACAAGTATTGGAGCACAAAACTTGACTTTCTATTCCAGTGGTTGATACTAGTGTCCATTTGAGGGGAAGTGATGAAACAAAGAGAGAAGATGATAAGAAGTGCATTACACTCCCCTAATCTATGAAATGATTAGTGTTGTGATATTTTGCAATCACTTTCTGTGGAGAATTTTTACATATTTCATTGTCAGATGGAGATGAATTTAATTCTCCATTCTTTCGATGTTGTATTAGCAGTTTAATATTTCATTTGTTCTGGAAAAACCTCCTTTTGTAATTTCCAATTGACATGATGCCTATCCAAATATATAAGGAACCTTCCATCAAAAAAATATAACAAGTTTTGGTGCCAATTTCAATCCAGAAGTATAGTTGTTGAGTTTATAGATCGATGAGTTCGGATATCCTGGAATATGGAAATATCAACCAGAGGTATTTCATATGGTTCAAATGTCCTACAAATTCTCAAGGAGATAATATCTAATTTTTACATATCTTTGAGCAATCATGTCAACAAGTTATAGGATACTACAAAATATTATCTGGTAAATTAGAATTGCAATATGATAGGCATATATAGGAGGAACAATTCTTTGAGAGTTATCATTTTTAAGGAGCATACTTGGAACCATATAGACAGGCATGCCAAATGAATCCTGGATGAACTTCTGACTTGGAATCTTGCATAAGTTTGTGCACATCCCAACACAGTTGGTGCTCTCAAGAAACCTACATGGCAGAAAATTTTTCTTCTTGAAAAGATTCAGAATAACAAAATCTTGATTTGTGTCTTGACCAAAATTGACAAATGCTCAATTATTGTCCCTAAAAAACCAAAGGATTTATATTTGTCTATGATATGAAAAGGGATTAGAGAGCACCTGCATTTGGGGATGTAAACCACATTTTTCTCTGATTTCCCCTTGATTTCAGATTTCCTGACCTACCATGACAAGTTTCAGTATCATTTTAGATTTATCATCCAAGAACTTCCAGTCTAACAGCAGTCAGCTATTAAAACAAGCTACTAAAAGCAGTCCGGGGGTATTTTCATACTCGGTTGTAATTTATATGGTTTCCTTCCAAATGCTAGAGATGAAATCTTCATGCATAGACTATTGGCATAAATTATAGAGGATTACGGTTTATACCTCGCAGCGGCCAATCAGCCAAGGGAAGACAATGGTAGTGAAAGCTGCAAAGTACTCTCTTGAAAATGTTGAAGGTGGAAGTAAAATCTTTATCTGGAATTTCAGTGTCAAAATTGCATTAGCAATCTATTGCTTCCGAGGACAAACAAAAAACATCATCTGTGTATGCTGTGTCGCAAACAATAAACTTGTATGGAACATTAGATTTCTTCTTTATCGAATGTTTCTTGTCGGCATGTTGTAGCTGAAACTCTAAACTTTTACTGCAGTACAGACTTTTGCAGAAATGAGAATTTACTTGTGATCATACGACTGCAGAGTATGTGAAAGACATGGATCATTGATGAATGATAATCATAATCTAAACCAAATTGTGTGGATGTTGGCTAAGGATGATATGCTTAAAACACATTCAGGTACACTTTGGTTCTCCATATTTGGGATTAATATGGCTATTGGAAGCCAACTTGCCATTGTTAGAATGGCTAATGGAAAGGCCTCCTGGAGAGATTTGATCACCAAGTCCTGCTGTGCTTTTGTATCAAATTTCTTAGAAATCATGATTGCTGCCGCAACTAAGCTCTCATATCCTTCCTTCTTGTTTGATATGCCTGAGAATCAAATCAGCTGCTTTCAGGTTATTCTGCACAGAAAGTAATTCTGTAGAAGAAATCAGCATCATCATTCATCTCTTCTTTCTCTGTTTTAACTCAACTGTAATAAAATCTCTACCAATATAAGCATTTGCATTTTCTCAAAAACAAAAAAAAACATCTTAAGATGTCTGTGACACCATAACAAGCTTTTACAAGAGCCTAAAAGAATCCACTTATCAACAAATTGAATAATATATGGTGTTAAAACCACTCGAAAAATTTAGCATATGAAAGAAAAAGAGTGACACATGATATTTTATTTTTTCTTCCTCTATAAATTCTATTTTTAGTGATGAGAACTCTCCTGTTTTCTTTTTCCAAAATAGAAGGAGATGTAAAGACATAGACAAACATCCTATCTCATGGCAAGTTTAATTCATAGGGACAGTCCTCCCTTCAAGAAAAGCCAATCCTATGCTCTAGCAAAATTGACTAACAAGTTAGAGAATAAGTATTCTCTCGATAGATATGTTTTGACTTTATAATATGAACAAAACAGCAAGCAGACCAAATGTCTCTTTTCTTGCTAAAGGCAGATTTTAGCGCAAAAATAGGCTCGAGACCAAAATAAGCACCATTATAACCTGTAACTCCATTGCTAAGTTTCTTTTGATTATGTATTGACTCTATGATAAAGACTTGGATTTGGTGACCACTAATTTCAGAGGCACACAAAGAAGAGGTTACCAAAAGAAGAAGAATAGAAAGAAGAACGAAATGCATATCTTTGAATGAAACACGCTTGTGTTCTTCAGAACGATATACTTAAAAGGGTAGAAAGCACATGAATAACCTGTGGTGGCTTCAATGGCGCTTGAAAGGTGGTGGATGGCGAGACGGTCGAACCAGTTGTCCTTGTACACAGTCTTGTCCCTCGGTGCCGCCGCCGCCACCACCCTCTCGTCGGTGGTCACCCTCATCACAACCACCGAACGCCGGAGATTTCTACTCGGCGGCCTCTGTTGGCCCAACTCCATCCCTTGTGGTCTTCTGCTCCCTGGAAGACTTCGTAGCCCCCCATGATGATGAATAGTAGCTCTCATTATGTGTGTGCGGAAGTGTGCGTCTTTGTGAGTTTATATACTGATATTTCAAGGAAGAAGATTGAGAGAAGAAACAAAGAAACAAAAAGGTTTAAAGAGCATCTTCGGGAGGGATGTGAGAAGAATAATAGATCTTTTGTTGCGTAGAGAAAAGAAAGGGACATTCTTAAGGTGCGAAGCTCACTGGATTCTCTTAAAGATCCTTTAAGGTGTGAGAGGTATAAATGACAGTATCAAGCATGCATGTCTTTTGCTATTATGCTCAATGGAGTCAATCTTGAACTGTTAAGCTTATCATCACATCAATTGGTAGATGTATGACAAAAATAGATCTCCCTCATTAACTATTTGGAAATATATATAAGCTTAGTCATTCATTTCTGAAACAAAAATTCAAGATCTGATCAAAATATGGACACATTGTTCTTGAGGTAGCCAAAGGTATCTTAGGAGGTATCGACAGAGATCAAAGAAGACAAGATGTCTCTTCCAATCCATACAAGAAAGGCCGGCAAGGATTTAGCTGAAGAAGATTCGTTACTGGAGAAATAAAATGTAATAAAATAAGATTAAAAAAATTCTACCATTAACAGCAAATGTAATATCATTTGCTGTAATTGAGGAGTTAATTAAAGTAAATCAAAGCAGAATCCCGCCTGGGCTCGAAGGTGTTAGCTAATTAAATTAAAATAAGATGTCTATAATTGAGGAGTTAATGTTTCAAAGATTTCAACTAGTTTAACTTTGCAGTATATCACAAAATTCTTGAGGAGCCTTAAACTCTAAACAAACATAATTATCCAAAGTATCGTGAGCTAATTAATTAGTTATTTTTAGTATTTCGATCTTTATACTTTAAAAAAAGTTATATTGATATTTCGTGAAACATATATGTCTATTTACCCTAATGATATTAGTTTTATCAATAGAAATATGAAATTAAAAAATAAAAAAAGATAACTTTAACATTCTAATTGATGGCGGTGGATAACGTTAGTGGTGGTGGATGACAGAGCCTTTAGTATCGACACTGACACAATTGTCAAGTGGCTTTTTCATCGCTCTACATCTGCGTTGGCATTCTGTCGTTGCAGAATCGAAGGTTACTGTCGAAGTTATCGCGAAGATCCATCACCTATCAAAGTAGGACTTGAAGATGCGTACCCCCCTCGCTGATGCCAGCACCATGCCCCTCCTTGTTGCCCGCCCCTTCTCCGACGGGGGGAGAGGAGGCGAAAGGAGACGGCAAGGGCATCGAGGATGTCTAGGGTGCACATGAGCACCTCACGAGCGGAGATGAAGAGGTTGAGGAGGGCAATGGTGTGATGTTGAGGGCAACGGTGATGTTTTTTTCTTTGCCTTCGTCATGAACGAGTGGTAGTGATAGTGGTTGAAAAGGCGGGTGGCAAGGAGGGGCATGATGTTGACATCGACAAGGGGGCATACATCTTTGAGTCCTATTTCAATAAGCGATGGATCTTCACAATAACTTCGGTAACAGAGTTGAATTCCGTGGTGACAGAATATCAATGTAGATATAGAGCGATGAAAGGACTGCTCGACAATTATATCAACGTTGATATCACCGTACGTTGTTAATGAATATAGATATTTCACTTTCCTAAACACAGTCATACTAATGTAATCTATACCAATATAATCTATAAAGTATAGAGATCAAGTGAACTAATCAAATGAAATAATTTATAATTAGCGGAGGAGGTTGAAAAAAGATTTCACTTTTCTTATTTTATGGTGGTTATCTGCGAGCAGGCGTTTCTATCTTCATTCCCCCGCACTCCTCTCTCCCAATTCTTGAAGATGTCGGCGGCGCAGTTTAGCAGCTCGTGCGCATCCGCTGGCCTGCGCGGCCCCCTCTTCCCTCCGCCGCGACGCGGCGGCCGGAGGTCCCTTTGCTCCGCCGTGCCCAGCGGCAACTCGTACCTCGACATGTGGAAGAAGGCCATGGAGCGCAAGCGCCGGGCGCAGCAGTCCCGCGGGACCAGAGACGGCGGCGAGGGCGGGAAGTCGCCGTTGCTGGAGGCCAAGACGGAGTGCTTCAATCAGCTCCTCCAGGTGCCGACGGAGGAGCGAGACAGGGTCCAGAGGCTTCAGGTCATCGACCGCGCGGCTGCAGCTTGCGCCGCCGCCCGTGCCATCCTCAACGAGTCTCCCGTGGCTCGCTCAACGCTGGATCTCTCTGAGCGCCCGGAAATGTCTCGTGCTAAACAAGGTGCGTCTCCCGCTGCCCAATTTGCTTTATAGTGATTGTTCTGCTGGAAAGATTGGTTCTTGGCATCAAGTAATCTTTTCTTGAAATAATTGATATTCGAGCTACAATTCGTTGTCGAGGAGCTTTTGATTTCAAAAAGGGTATTTGCTTTTTGCCAAACTAGTCTTACTTTCTTTAGCACTGAAATGGTGTTGAAAACTTTAGGAAGCATGTCATCTTGTTCTCCATGTCGGAGTTGAAGACAACAAAATTGTATCAATGCAACTGTGCAGATTAGATGGGTGGATATTGTTCTAAGTGTCATTTAAACCCTGGGAAATTTTCTGTACGGAGAAGTTGCATGTAAAGAGACATCTATCTCTCTCTACTTGCAATCTCCTGCAATACCAGTGAAATGCTATTTTAACAGGTATAAAAGCAACACCTGGTTGTTTCTTTAAATCGTATCTCATTGTTCTTTATGCTTTATAAATGTCTTCAATATAATTTAGCTGTTTCGATCGTATGTAGCGATGGTATGGCTTCTTTAGGTGTTGCTATAGCTGAGATACTCCTGGATATTTCTTCTACATGAGTCAGACTAGTTTGCGGTCTATGTTTATTTAAGATCAATCAGCCATCATTCATTCTCTTACCATATAGTATCTTTTAAAGAAGAAAAGAGAGCAGACAAAATCTTCAAGAAAATGCATGTGAATCCAAGCTAGAATCAACATATTGGGATAACTAGTGCAGATCATCCTGCTGGATATTATGAACCTTTGGTATCACATAAGAAAGAATGGCATTTGGGAATGCCCAAGGCTAACTGCTGATGTAGCTTGGCCTAGCTTGCTGACTTGTGGGACCATTGCTCATGACATGCTGACATGAGGTTGAGCACAATGCTTTGCTTGGCATCCTCCCATGTCATGCCAATCTGTTGTTATCCAGACTTGTATATTTTGCTTGCGGGGTATTCTGAGTTCATACATTTTACTAATTATTTTTAACTGTGTTCCCAGTAATTCCAAAAACTTAAGCTATTAAAAAAGACTCAAATCTGTGTTAAATTTTAACATTTCCTTTGACATGCAAGACAGATTATATTTGGTACATAAAACTAAACCAACGTGTATGGTGCAAGCCAAGCAGAAAGAAAAATATTGCACAAATACTATGTTAAAGATTTTAATTGGGTTATCAGTAATCCCACAAGGGCTCAATCTATATTAAATTCTCACACATCCTTTGTATTTTTGGCATGGAAGTTGGAATCTGACCGAAGCTGATTAGCTATAAAACACTTGTTTTAGTCTTTATTTAAATCTTATGACATCTAGATGAGCTATGTTGCTGTTGATATATATACTTTCTTAAACTTTATTACATGACTGTTCTATCACCTACATTTGAGAAAATGATGACAAAATTTTCATGGTAATATATGTTTCATAGTTGTTACCGCTAAGTTCTAGTCATAATAAGTACTTGATAATTAGATATTGATGTAGGCTTTTCCTCTTCCTGCCTGCACTAAAGATCATATCTTTTAACATTGTTCATTGTGTTCCACTTTGTCTATATCCATTATAGAGCAGAAACCTGGTAGGTGATTCTTTTTACTAGAATTCATCATTTGTTTAGGATTGCAGCATGAAGATTCATTCCTCTATCAATCAGTTACTCTGCAAAATGGACCTCCTGGCCCAGATTTTTGGTCATGGTCACCTCCTTCAGACACTAAGAGGGAACCAATAGAAGCAAGCACTGGCCTGAGATCTGCACCAAAGTTGTTATCACAGATATATCCATCCAATTTGGTGATCGAAAAAGAAAAGACTATTGAGTTTTTAGCCATCCCTATGGAGAGCACACTATTTGGATGCAAACATAATCCTCCTCATCCACCTCTGCAATCTCTTGTAGAGGTTGATAAAGTGGGAAAAAATACCACTTTAAATGCATCTATTGCAGCAGAGGAGAAAATGTGCGGTCAGCTATTCTCAGGGCAAGCCGTTGAGGTTGCTGAAGCTCTTAGTAAAAGTACTAGAGCATCAGAATATGGCATGGATCTGGGTGGATCACAATGGTGGAGAGAGACAGGAATAGAGGAAAGACCTGATGGAGTGGTTTGCAAGTGGACATTGACTAGAGGTGTAAGCGCAGATGAAACTGTTGAGTGGGAAGATAAGTTCTGGGAGGCTGCTGATCAATATGATTATAAAGAGTTGGGTTCAGAGAAGTCTGGCCGCGATGCATCTGGAAATGTATGGCGTGAATATTGGAAGGAGTCAATGTGGCAGGTGAATCCTTTTTTTCTCCTTTTGCTCCTGTGGTTTTATTTTAATTGTCTTATAATGAAAACCAATATCCTGGATGTGATTTCAGAATTACCAGCTTGTGGACTTCCCTTTCCTTTTTAGAAATTTCATTTATTTTTAAACTGTTTGTAGACTGCAATTAGTTGTCCTCATGACTGTGGTTAAGAGAAATATAGTGTGTTTATATTTTAAGGTTATACAAACAACAGTCTTTAAATATCTTTTTTTTATCTTTTTTTCACATTGACAACTTGGTTCAACAAAACATCAAAAAATATTATGAAAATTAAATAAAGTCCTATTGTTGGACTTCTTACAGGGTGTAGAGTAGTGGCACAAATATAATCTTCCAGCAGTACTGTTTGGTCAATCCCTGACTGCAGTTAACATAGATAATAGCATGTTTACATGTTAAGACTGTACATCCAAGAAAATTTATGGAGCTGAATTTTTTGTATTGACAACTCTATTCAACATAATCTTGACGACCTACTAGTTCTGTTATACTACACAGGCTGCAAAATGTGTACATATATGAGATTTATTGAGTACTATGTGAGGTCAAGCTTTTGACCTTCTTTGTGGATTCTTTCTTAGGACATGAGAAGGGGCATTATCCATATGGAGAATACTGCAGACAAGTGGGGGAAGAATGGCAAGGGTGATGAGTGGCAAGAGAAATGGTGGGAACATTATGATTCTTCTGGGTATGCTGAGAAATGGGCACACAAATGGTGCTCTATAGAACCAAAGACACCATTGGAAGCTGGCCATGCTCATGTTTGGCACGAGAGGTATGAATCAACTCGTTGATATCTTGTGAAATTTGTATCTCTTGGAAAACTTGGTTGGCTGATACAGTTAGCAAATAGTAATCATTTACAAACACGATCTTATTGTCTAGAGCCAGAATTCTTATTCACTAAGTTTTTTATCGAAAAATGTTTGTGACATGTAGAGCTAACTGTAATGCATCTTCTTTTGATGAGCTTATCTTCCTTTACTTCCATCATTTTTTTACTCCAAGAAGAAAGACAGAAGCCTAAACTTTAGTGTTGAAATAAGAAAATGGAACAAGACCTTCTTCGTTTTCTTGTCTTACCTCTGACTCTTAACTGAGCAGTTATACATCAAAATAACTGTTCTTCCTGGAGAGCATTGATATTTTCCTCTCAGCAAGGTTGAGCAAATTGATATGTAGTTTTTGATAATTTTACCATTCTAAGCCTTTGATATAAGGTTTCTAGGACTCAGTATGTTGTCATATGAAAGTCTCTGTGATTCATCATTTTCCATTGCTTTATTCTTGTGGCTTTACTGTTATACTTGTTTAATGTGGAATCAAGTTGGTTTCCTTTTCTTTTCAAGGAAACTATGAGGAGTATCCCCAGCTGTCAATTCAAAATTGATGCAATGATACAGAGAGAGGGCAAGTACAGTGGTTAGGATGTTTTCCTCTGCTCCTAATCGATTTTATGGAAGTTACATGTGAAGATTAGCTGAAGAAGTGATACATATCTACCCTCTTAATGGATATGTTGAGAATCTCTTATTTACCTTATTCTTTAATTCGTATTCTGACGTTAGTTAACGATCATAGGACCGATCTGTGTGTCTATGACTTGGCAATTGCCCTGTGGAAAAGTGAACTGTCACTTCATGTGATTGTACATATAATCTTGTATTTGTTAGGTTCTTGAAGGTGTCAATGCACTGTGAAGGTTGCATCATGGTACACTTTCAGACACCATAAGGATATGCTTTAAAAAAAACATCAAGGAAAAAGAAAACCTCCAATTTGGTCTATTTAGCCTTTACAATTGTCAGTTCATTTCTGGTGCTATAGTCTATCAAGCTCCAGACATATAGATAAAGCCATTTTCCTAGTACCATTAAATTGTGATTTAAAAGCTTTTATAAATTGAAATCATTGAACAAGCATTCTTCTTGTTATATTCATCTATAATGTTTCTTACAGATGGGGGGAGAAGTACGATGGTAATGGTGGTAGCATGAAATACACCGACAAGTGGGCAGAGCGGTCAGAAGGTGATGGTTGGTCAAAATGGGGAGACAAGTGGGATGAACACTTTGATTCAAATGGCCATGGAGTAAAGCAGGGCGAAACATGGTGGGAAGGGCGGCATGGGGAACGATGGAATCGCACATGGGGGGAGTGGCACAATGGCTCCGGATGGGTGCACAAGTATGGCAAGAGCAGCAACGGGGAGCACTGGGACACACATGTGCAGCAAGAGACATGGTCCGAGAGGTTCCCGCACTATGGATTCGAGCATTGCTTTGAAAACTCTGTGCACCTCAGAGCAGTTTGCAAGCCACTTGACACATTGTAAGCCAGACCGGAACTTTCTATTCCTTGTGTGTAAACTATACATTTTATTGTATCTTTTCTGGTGATTAAATTGATGAGTGTTTTGGATATAGTGGTTTTAATCATGGCTTTGTCATTACAACTGGTTCCACTTGATTGTTCCAAAGTACTGAATACATGGAATAATAAGGAATGATGAGGGGGAAAAAGGTGTAGTTATAAAAATCAATTTGGTAATAACTTTTGGGTTGACTTACTGTGAAGTGTAATCAGATCTTACTGATTCTTGTAGTTCTTGACTCATATCCATATCAATATCCAAGAGATTTCAGAATATGGATTTGACATTGTGGATTCTGAGTTCATCTGATTCTTTTATTATTCTTAGCTGAGCCTGCTTTTGAAACAGGAAATGTCAATGTTCTAACGGCTGCTGTGCAGGTAGATATTGTTCCGACTGATCATGTTCAACAGCTCAATTATGAACAAAGTGATCATGTTGAGCTCAATAAATTTGGAAGATAATAGATTTTTAATGTTCAGTCACATTATATAAACAATTCTACCGGATTGTGAGGAACGCATTGATGAATTCATGTGTATGACCAAAAATCTTGATGAAAGTCTACGGAATCATGTTGTCAGCAAAACGCACAAGATCCGTTCATGGTGATCAACTCCTCTTCAGGTCATGGCCACAGAATCGAGTTCTGCGAAGACCATCGGCGCAACAACGGCAGGATTGCTTCAAGATTCCTTGGCCTGTTCGTCCAAATTATAATTAGTGGACGAGGAATCCCAGTTATACTGCTGATGCTGAGGGACTAATGGCTTTCTATGATCTACTTGATGCTGCAACCTTACCAAGCAGAGAGTTTACTGGAGATGGACATCTTATGTCGGATTCACCACCAAAACCAGGCTCTCCTCATGAAAGAACGATGAGCTTTCTGAAGTCAAACTTTCTGCAAGTAGTTTGTAGAGTGCGTGAAACAGTAGTGGAATCAGCTCAAGCACTGCATGATGTCTTATCAACTAAACCTCCAGTTTTTTAGCATCAAAACATTCATCAATGGAACTAATGTCTTTGAATCCTCGACCCAGCTGCCCCTCCTTGAAGATCCCATCCACCTTCACCGAAAAATCCAACCTCAGCCGCCCCAAATCCAACTAAAGAAACGGGTTGACTTTTTTGGGTCTCCTAGCAGTTGCTGATGTGGCCATGGTATATGTGGTGGACAGCTTAAAGTACAGTATTGAACTCGGGACGAAGCTCGATTGATCACTTGATAGATGTCAGGTAACTTCTTCTCGACCTCCAGAACCAAGAGATTTCTCCATGGGAGCAACATAACCTTTCTCGGAAGTTTTGCTGTGGCTAAAGAAGAGAGATACGAAAGTACCAAGAAACAAGGCCTTGTCAAAAAGTCATTACTGCTCTCTGAAACCATGTCCTCCCTTCTCTCTCCCCCATTTTTCAGCCTACAAAAGGAGAGTCCGCCTCCCTTTGTTTGCAGTAGTAACGGTTTCATGGACTTCACATCTGAGCTTCAAGAGGCTTTCTCCCTCTTTGACAAAGATGGAGATGGTGTTCTGTCATCAATCCTTTCTGCCCTTTGTCTTAGTTCTCTTATGCTGTTCTCAGATTTTGATAGGAGTTTTTTTTTTTTATCGAAGTTCTCATGTCTGTCAAACTTTTCTCTCTTGTTCCTTTAGGTTGGCCAGTGTTTGTCTTGTTTTGTGTCTTCTACTTAAATTTGCTTCCCTTTTGTTGATTCTAAGAAGAGAATGGCTTCTGGTGAATTCACTTGTTGGACTAGATATTAAGAAATCTTTTCACCAATTGCCTTTTGTTTTTCATGCTCATGAACCTCTGCAAAGACATCCATAAATTTAACATGTTGCATGATGGAACAATAAGATTATGCTTAATTTAGTCTGCTATTAGGCTTTTGAATTCTCATTTTGCTTGTGTTATCTTCAAATTTTGTCTGTTCATGGAGTTTGCCCTACTTGTTATGCTGAAACTACCAGCCAATTAATCCATTAAACCTTAGGACAAATTTGTCTGATGTGATCACTATATTAATTCCAGTACTCCAACAATTATGAAGCATATCCTGTGCTGCTTGTTACTTATTCTTGTAGAAAAAATATTTTAGGCTGTGCAGGTTTTGGGACATAACAAGTCACAGTTTTGGATCAAAAAGTTGTCCTTCGAATTCAGATTGTCCTGTTTGCTGAATTCTGCTGACAACCATAAAAACAAGTCCTTTGTTATTCTGAACTAATTTGCAGTTTCCTTTTTCTTGGAGCAAGAAGTAGTTTGTAGCTTATTTCTAGTCAGTGAGAATGATACTGCTTTGATGTTTCTCATGTAATTTTTTTCAAGACATAATTTGCTTCTCAGTTCCTGTTTTGACATGACAGGATGCATCACACTTGAAGAACTCGCCAGTGTCATCCGTCCATTAGGCCACAACCCAACAGAACAAGAGCTGCAGGATATGATCAGGGAGGTTGATGTCAATGGCAACGGGACTATTGAGTTCAATGAGTTCTTCAACATAATGGCTTGGAAAATGAAGGTGATCTGCTTGCGCTTCTTCTCCAAATAATTAACTTCAGCTGATGAACTTAAAAGTTCCAATATGAAATAATTAAGATTGAAGAGATTACAGTACCTGCTCAAAATCTTACAGTTGTGTTCTTCCTGGATTTGTAGGAGGCTGATACTGAAGAGGAAATGAGAGAAGCCTTTAAGGTTTTTGACAAAGACCAGAATGGATATATCTCAGATTCTGAGGTAATTGTTGGGCAGTGCTATTTTTCTTTATATACCTCTTTCAGCAAACATCTTTGTGTATGATAAATGTTTCGAATGGGTGACCAAAAATCCCAATCAAAACATTTCTCATGGTATCAAATGTTCAAGACTAAACCGGTTTGCAAATGAGAGGGGATGTTAAGACTTAATAGCTTAAGCATTTGAAATTATTGATCATCCCAATCGAAACATTTATCATGGTATCGGAGCATGTGAAAATATATCGAGTCATTTCATAACAGCTTAAACTTTTTGGATTATTGATAACCCAATCAAAATCTTCATCAATATATACCAGTATGAAATGAAATCTACATTCACTGAGAGTAGATCAGGTAGCAGCCCTTTAAAATTTCTGAATACTAAATCTTGACTTTGTACTCTGCTGAATTGATGAATTCTGTCACACTAATATTATCAGTTGGTGCTAATTTATTTGTGTAAATAGCATTCTTTTATTGGATGCAGCTGATGAGTGTAATGATTAATCTTGGAGAGGAAGTAACAGATGATGAGGTTAAGGAGATGATTAGAGAGGCTGACATCAATGGTGATGGCCAAGTAGACTTTTATGAGTTCTCCAAGATGATGATGGCTATCCAAACTAAGTTCTAAAGACACACCGAAGAATGTTGGATTTCCACTTTTATTTCTTCTAAATTGCAGATGAAATGATATAAGTACATGTTTCATATTTTTCATTTATGGTTGTTGTTTATAATATTTTATGGAGATTCAGTATTGGTGTCCCATGGTCAAAACATTTTAGTCCTTGCCTATGTCAACATATCTCTGTCTCTTGGTAGAGTTGCTTAATCATATTAATATGATGAATATTCTCAACCAATCGGGATTTGATACGCCGAAGTCTAATTAGCTCAAAAATGATAAAATAAGTCAGTGAGGATTGTAATATGAAAATATTCCCCAAATCATTATTGATTCAATGTTTATTTACCCAATTGTTTATCATTATAATCTCTGAGATATTAATAGGTGCCTCTTAAGTACCATACAAACTCTTTGGACTGTTCGAATTTTGATAGATTATGATTTGAGTATCAAAGGGACCTCACAAGAAACACCCTCGCTTGAATCATTCATCAAAATCAAAGGAACATCCTGAGCGATCACCCCAAGGAGCTCAACTTGATATCCTTGAGCTCACAGCCTATCTTAGGAAGCTAAGTCAGAAATCTCATATTGAGATTCATACAAACAAATTTGGGTTTACAACTTGACAAGACTTAGCGGACCAGGTCGGATCAATCTCAGTACATCATCATGCTGATGACCAAACAGTCTGCATGTCAAACCTTTCTTCTGAGAGTATATGTCTGCATGCACTTGATTGTATCAAAGAAATCATCTTTCCATAGGTTGATGCTTTTTGCAGGCAAACTTTTAGTTAGCTACAAAGTTCAAATAATAAGCAGTAAAGTCAGAACTCTGCACCTGTGAATGTCACTAACCATATGGCCTACTTCAATTCAGTCATTTGGATACAAACGTCAAATTACTTATATATTGTTAAAAAAAATACTAAATCAACTTGTATTAAAGAAGATTCCTGCATTATCAACTTGTATAAATTATAAATCAATGACAAGTACATTTCTATAATTCTATGATTATTTTTTAAGGAAAAGGTGATCCAGGAAAGTTTGAAATATTGTTTTTGACATGTAATCAAAGGGCTGATTACATATTACCCTCTCTAGTTAGTATTTTGGTATCTAGACTTCAAAAATTTATATTGGAATCTTTATAGTTACGAAAGCATGAAAATAATTGGCAAAAAGATAATTTTAACGTCTCAGTTACATTTTCAATGATTGTGGATGACAACGTCACTGGGAGTCATGGGTGACTGTTATGAATGAAGAGGGAGAGCGACGGCAAGAGGTGAGGCAACCAAGTAGATGTCAACGCTCTACATCTGCATCAATGCTACTTGACAACTATGTTGGCATCAACACAGATACAAAGCGACGAAAGGGTCGCTCGGCATGTGCATCGACGTCTACGCAGATGCAAATGCAAAGTGCTGCTCAGTATCTACATCGGCGCCGACATAGATGCAGAGCGTTGTCACCCTTCCTCACATCGTTGTCGGCACTGACGCAGATCCAAAGCGGTGCCACTCTGCATTTGCATCTGCGTCGGTACCGATGCAAATGCCTAGTGACATTGTTTTGCATCTACGTCGGTGTCGATGCAGATGCTAAGTGCCACTTTCGTCACTTTGTGTCGGCGCTAATGCAGATACAGAGTATCGACATCTACGTCGTCGCCTCATCTCTTACTGTCGCTCTCCCTTCTCATCCATAATGGCTACCCACGATCCCCAATAGTGTCACCGTTAGTCATCACTGTAAACGTAATTAGGACGTTGAAATTATCTTTTTGCCTATCGTTTTCATGCTTCCATTACTAAAACTAACGACGTTAGGATAAATAAAATTAGATATTTTACTTTCATAATTATAGGGATTCTAATATAAATTTTTGAAGCCTAAGAACCGAAATGCTAAAGAGATCTAATTACAGGGGTAATATGTAATTAGTACGTAATCAGACTGCAGATTAGATGTTAAACAATTGAACATGTCCATTGAGGTTCAGAACATTTCGAGCACTAACCAGCAATAATAAAATGATTCATCTGAAGCTTTCCTAGTTTTCAGCAGCAATCAGGTCCACTGTAACTTCTACACCAAATGTGAAAGTCCTGCTTAAGGGATGCAAGGATAGCACTTGAAACATCATAATCTATTATTGAAGATAGCAGCAATCCTCACCTTACACAAACAGCATCTCAAAGCCAAAAATAAAAACCACTGATCTATCATTGAGGATCACCAAACAAGCCAACTTCCGAGGACATGTTCAAGCACACAGATTCTGGGGGCTTTCTCAGTTCTATTTAATGTATATAGTAGTCATATCAGTGTTTTCCTCTTCAATAAGAAATATTATACAGAGCAGTCTCAAATGACATTATTAAACATGCAAGCCAGTAGATTACATGGGCAATGCTGAGGGTGTAATGTCCACTAGCAAGTGGAGTAGGTATTTGAAGCACTAACACAACTTTATAACTTGGTGGAATCTGGCTACTATGACATGCTTCTCATGTTATTATTTAGAGCTCTCTAAATCTGTGTTCTAAATAGATAAGCCATGAATTTTTTTGTCATGGTTGTTGCATTAACACATGATGGAAGGTTTCTTTGTGCAGTTAAAGCATCGATTTTTCCAGGATGCTCTAGCAGTAAGATTGCAGCAATAATACCACAGTTTCAACCATTCAACTTCTGCAAAACTCTTTATCATTGTTATATCATGGTTGTTGTTGATGTTGGAATCAATCTTCATCCTAATTTTAGGTTTTCTCTGGACTGGTTCAGTTCAGCTAAATTTGAAACTGGAATCACATCGGTTATAGAGGTTCTGATTCCAATTCCAGCTCTGATTAATAAGGAAGGAAACAAATTAAAATACTCTACTAAGATTTGAACACTTAATCATTAGACTTTAAATTTAAAGTGCTAAACACTGCATCATGGAATATATTTATAACTAGCATGGATCTTAAGCTTCAAACCTTGGAAGCAATCATTAATAGCACCTGATTTATTGAATTCTGATAACTCATTGCTTAAATTGGTACTCTTATTATAGACTGATCAATGATTCACATTCTCAATTATTACAATTTTGTTGAGACAGGATAGAAGTTCAAATCAAGGGTTTGTTTATGCTCACTGTCAATTTGAGTCACACAAATATATACCAAAGAGAAATAGTGGAGTTCAAACGAAAAAATACATTGATATGTGAATGTCACAACAGTGTTTGAATGCATTTTATTGCAGTGATTGCTTCAACATTACATGAATCATGCATACAAGTTTGTACAAACATTCTGAACAATTCCCAGTTTAATATAGTTTGTCATTGAAGAGAACCAAACTGCATCACATTTGCACACATAAACAAGTTTGTACACACGCAATGAGTAGTTCAGGTTTTCATCAAGTTTTCTGTCGTCCAAGGAGCCAATCTACTGCTTGATGAGCAATCTTACACAGTTTAAGCTGGAACAGCTTCGCGGAATTTGTTGCCTTCCTGTGTTTCCTTGCTATCGTAGTACTCAACTAATACTTTCCATCCACCAGGGCACATGAAACCATCCGGTGGGTTCTCTCTGTTCTTTGCAAGAGTCCGCATCTATATGATGAAGATTATAAGTTAATAAGTACAAGTCCAAGAGTTTTAAGCATTTTAGTAACATTACAAGAGCATTCTATGTGATTTCAATTAGTACATTCGCTATAAAGAGGGTTACCTTTGTACCAGAGATGAACAGAAAATCCTGAGGTCTGGATGGATCAAAGAAAGCCATTTTCTTCTGCTTGGTGTCATAGGCAGCTACCTGAACTCATATTAAGAAAGAGAACACTTATAAGACACATCATGTTGACATATTTTATACATAAATCGCTTACATCGCATTGATTAATCGATAGAGTATGCATTGGAAAAAAATAACAGCAAAGATGATCATAAAGCTTCAAATTTAGCAAAAGAATTGGGGCCCTCGTAAATATGTATATCCAATAATGGGATTAATTCTGAATGGCTATACAGAATATTTGACTACAAAAATTCCTACCATGTGCTCACTATATGACCTCTTATTGTTCCAAACTCCTATAAAGAAACAAACAATGACAAGCCATATAACATGCTAATATATAAACCATACATACATACACAATGCCACAATAGTTATCGAGAATTCATTTACCATCAAAAAGGAGATATTACACAAAATGAAGATAATGGTGATTGCAAAAGCTATAAATGCCAACAATATAAACAATTTGTAGTAAGATAAAATAATGGCATAATGATGTGAGCTTATTTGACAGCCAAAGCAAAAACTTCAAAAGTTTCTCATCTCTTAAAACATGTCATTTTTCACTATTCCAAATTTAACTACTGTTCCATATGGAGATTGAAACTATTTTTGTTTCACTGATATCCTTAAATCTGATCATTGGCAGGCAAGATGTGACTCTAATCTAGAAAAAAAGAAGTTTATTTAGGAAAAATTTTAAGCTATATAACTATTACATGCAAAGAATGACAGTCATTAACTAAAATTTCTGGAAATGTCACAGTACCTTGAATGGTAGGATATTAAGCCTCTCAAGACCAGGAGCCATGCTGAGCACCTTCTTCCCATGGTCAGCATCATAAAGGTCCCTTTTCTCTATTGGGTGACTCATACCTGCTGGGTCTCTGCCCACAATGTAGAAATTTGCACCAGCATTTATACGAGATTTTGCGTGCCACTGCACCTCAGTTGGGCCAGCATAATGCATGGGAGAGGGGAAGATTGCAACTACTGTGGTCTCTGGGTTAAGAACACCATCCTCAAGAACCTATATACATAGAAAACGTGAAGCTATAAGCATTCTTAGAGTGACTATTGGATTATTGTTAGTCTGATAAAATTCAACCAATCAAGTGACAAATTTAGAAAAGGAAATCAATCACTGGGGATTTAAGTCTATTATGTAAATGCAATGTAATGTTTGCATATATGACCTGGTAAGTACTTTACATGTATGCTTTCTACATATAATACTTTTACACATAGATGCATACTGATCCATCCATCAACATTCACATGCACCAGCACACTCTGAAGTCCATGAAAGCAAGCCAATAAGAACACAGACAGGCTCGCTGTCAGTGTGTGGGTGTGTATATTTTGTGTCTGAACTTATAAATTTAAAATTATGCTACAGAATTCTAACAGCAATATAAAAATGAAGTTCAAAAGGGATATGCATGGAAAAAAAAAAAGTTATCAGCAGATTATCATAAGCAGGATTTTTAGTAGTTATATCAGTAATAACCTTCTCATGTTGCTTCATTCTCCAATAAAGTGGTACATCATCGGCTTTTGTGAAACCTCCCAAGGGATGAAGCAAAAGAACTGGGTTTTTATAGCCCATTTCTAGAAGACGCCTACGGGTGTCTGTCATAAGTAAGGCATGACCATTGTGTACGGGATTGCGTAGCTGAAAAGCAAATACCGCATCTGCGTTGCGTCTTGAAAATTCTTCACGAAGTTCAACAGGTGATAAACGATATTGATCAAGACCATCGTTGTACTTAATTCGTTCTATAACCTCTAAGTCTCCACCGATTAGCCAATTTCCAGCCTTTGTTATAGCTTCCTCAACATATGGAAGTCCAGGAGCAGTTGTTCCCCATGTTCTTGCAATTCGTTCTTCTTTGTTATGCTTGTAGATTTCAATGCTAAATTAAAAGACAAACAATAAGGTTTCTTAAAATTTCTAAAACAAAGTGAAATTTACAATAATGGAACTGACACAATAACACATTCTAAAAAACTAGGACTGTGAAATGCAGCTTATTACAAGATCCAGAGAATATCAATTGATATGTTCTTTTACTACAGAAACCTTAAGTACAAAGTTTATAAGCAGTGAGTTAACTATGCCATTTTGGGAGTTTAGACTTAAAGACACATATGTATTTATCAGCAAATTTCAATGTGCATAGTAAAGAGAAACCACAGTGTTTGATATGCACAACTCTGGAAAGGAGGAACAAGATCTTTAAATGGGTTATAATCTATCCAAAATGGTAAAATATTAACGGTGTTCTTATAACAAATTGATAAAAAATGGCATGCAGGCTTTAGAGTAGTACACTTTGTAGCTTGCAAGATGTTATTTAAGTTCACTCCTTGTAACTGGTTGCAATGAAGACTTTAAAATGCATAACTTAATAGAACGTACTGTTCACTTTCAAATCAGATCATGTTACAGCAGGTACCAATTGCAAGTATTAGACATCTCAGGTAAATCAAAGATTAATTAAAAGTATAGAGAAAATAAACTGAGGCGAAGAATATATAAAAGAGTCAGAGCAGACCACAAGCATTTGGAAGAACACGAGGGGAAAAAATCAGGCTATTTTCCATCAGAGTCATTTTAGCATACCCAAATTCTTATGATTTTAGTCACTATGAATTGAACAAAGATACTCCTGGCAAAACAAAAAGAAATTTGCTCCCTAAAAGTACAGAGTTGTATAAATGAAAATCTAACTTTCTCAATGATAAAAAAAAATGTTTGATGTTTGCAAAGACAACTCAAGCAAGCATTAGAACCATGAGGAGAATTTTGGTTTATGACAGGAGAATCTCATATATATTTCATATTTATACCTAAAAACGTTTCATAAAAACACTCAGATAGGCAGTCAAAGTTAACAAGAAAGACACCTGCTGAATACATTTCTAGGATGATTCAAATTTGTTTCTGCTTGTAGAATCAAAAAGTAAGCAGCATCTTCAATATAAAGGAATCACTTCATTATGCGAAAATCAAGGTAACAGGGCAAAGAACGGAACTAATGCTTCAACAAATGTATCACAACAAGCTACAAAAATATGTATGACAAAAAGAAGTATCTCACAGAAATTGAATTGCAGTCCAGTAAGTCAAACATATATAATCATACTGTTCTATCTTCAGGTTGCATACGTTTCTGGATGGCTATTATGTATGTTGTCTTGTATGAATACCTTCAATGTTCTCTCTAACTCTTCTTTTCATAATTTTGGTAACTTAGAATGCTCATCTTACATTTTGTATGAGACTTGTGGCTAATCATCAGCTTTAGTAATAGAAGTGGAGATCAAGCAAATCTTTCAGTACATCTAACTAAAACCCAACAATTTGATACAACACAAGTAATCCTCACATTCTGCATACCACACAGCTCAAGATGTACAAAGACGCATAATCCGAAGTCTGAATGAAATTTGACTTCAACGGAACTTACGAAGATTATGTTTGTATTCACATGTATTTTTGTATGCACCTTTTTCAATATACATATAAGCAATTTGATCACATTCATGAGTAGTAGCCATTTGGTACATATATATATATCATGTTGTGAACTGCTACCACCAGATAGGCTGTCATGATTAGCTAGCAATAAGGTCTATTATGCAGAACAGCATCATGTGGAACTTGGTAAGGAAGTTGTTGCATAGCAAGATCTACCTAACTTACCAAAGCTAAAGCTTATACAACTATTGTGGAACACTTGAATCCAACACAAGTAAGGCAAGAGGAACATACACAACAAGCAAAATCCATCATTAGGCAACATATGCCATTAAGTCAACCTTCTTGATGAGTAGGCCCCCCCAAACATGAGCATGGGTCCAAACCAAGTGGAGTGGACCCATGTGAAAGACTAGGATAGATAGTTTATGTCACCAATTGATTGTGTGCTTCCAAGAGATTCATTAAAATAAAGTGGACCCATTTGAAGTAAAGCTTGGACAGATCTTAGATGTCATGAGATGTTTTAGCTTTGTCAAAAACAAATTTTGACTAACAGTAGAAGTTCAGAAACTTTCATGGAAGCATCCTTGCCCAGATACCAGATTGTGTATTTAACAAGTAATTATTTCTTTAGTCACAGACCGCTATCAACAGGATCTGTCGTTCGTCAACATATCAATATAATAATGACCACCGGCCCAAATAAAGGTAAATAAACGTAATAAACTTGGCAACAAAACGTACCATATCAGCTAAATTAATGCTGCAAACAAATGGACATATTGTTTTCCCAGCATATCTGGATCTTGTGAAATGATAAAGGCATCAAATCCTTATCATCATGAGGAATCAAAATTAGGTGCAAACAACATATCAACTTCCTAGTATATGCGATCACACGAAGAACAGGGAGAAGCGCCAATTTCAAAGGAAAAGGCAAACATCTTCATCAAAATTGATTATCTACTTTCAGAATAAAAAGGCTTAGGTTAATAGCGATCATAAAATCAATAAAAAGGAGGATTCTTTTTGCACATAGAAGGTAAAGGAAGCGAATTTTTCACTTACTCGCTCAAGATGGCGACAGGCTTGTCCTGGGCGTCAACAAGCGCGACCCTGCGGAGGTCGCCGATGGCCCGTTTCTGGGCGTCGTCGATCGCCAGAACAATCGGGACCGACATGTTGACGACGGACCCGTCCCCGAGGCGGAGACAGTTGAAATGAAGCGTTTGGAGGAACTCGGCTTCCCTCATGAAGCCGCCGAGCGGGCTTGCCCACCCCTCGCTCAGCACGTGCACCCACTCGAGATCGATCCTCGAGAGCTTGATCTGCGGGCACCCCGCCGCCTCCCGGCGCAAAGCCTCTCTGTCCGGCCCCTCGGGCGCGACGAGGTCGACCAGCCTCCCGCCATCGGGCTCGATCAGGCTGCAGGAGACGCCGGGGCGGCGCGGGGTAGGATTCCGGCCTTTGACGGCGCCTGCGGTAGCTGCGGAGGGGAGGCGGAGGGGCGAGACGAGGCGGAGGCGGGAGGGGAGCTGCGGCTTGAAGGTATTGAGAATCGGATGGGGAGTGCTGGGGGACTTGACGATGAAGGTGGCCATGGAAGCCATTGACGGAGGCAAATTCGGGTCTTTTTGCCCCCCTTCCTTGGCTTGCATCACATGATGCCGCAGCCTTTTAATAGATTTCGTGGTGCGTATTTGGTCTGCCGTGGCCAATTGGGAAGACATTGATGTTTCCATGGAGCGGAAGACGGTGTGGCTTGTGTGACCATGTGAAGAAACGCACCTGACTGGATATATGGGCAGGTTCATTCAGAGGAAAAAGGAAATGTTGAGGGGACGCATGCGGGCGGGGAGGCTTGTGTTGTTGTGGAGCCCCGTAGAAATTGGGTGCCACTTTGTGATCGATTTGGACTTGGGTGCTTGTTTTTGATACCAGTCTTCGACGTCTTTGAACGAGAGAAAAGGGCGACGGTGGACCTGCTTGGGGACGTGGCATGGGTGGATGTAGTGAAATGTTCGCAAGAAAAGATTTCCATCATAAATAAGTTTGACTAAGTTCGAGACTTTCTTTTCTTAATGTAAAACTAGAAAGATTATATACTATTAATGATGAGAGGTTCAACATGGTTATTATTAGCATGACACATTTAGCAGACAACTCGATAAACATGTCAATCGACATATGATATTTGCAAGACCATCGAATATTTCAATTGTTTGATATCAAAGCTCGACATGTGTCACGAATTGAATTGATTAGATAATTGATATATTAAATATTTAAATCTAAATTAACTATTATAAATTAATCTTAATCTTTATCCATTTACGATGTGTGATTGAATCGAAGTATTATAATCTCCCAACTTAAGGACTTAACATCTTTGTCAAAATCAAAATAACTCCAAATTAGACTCTAATAGCATAAGGTATGTGAGACTTAACACAGTAATGACTCTACATAATAATATGTAGAGTCATGCTCTACACAAGATAATTATTTTATACTCGAACCTCTCACCATTATCAAATACTAGATTGATTCTAATATCATTAGTCATCATAATATAATGGAATAACTAATCTATTAATTGTGTTGAACCTAAACAACTTACTCAAAATATTTGAGCTTAAGTTAATAATAACACACCAATCGAACTTTTATAATTCAATCATATTCCTTGCGAGTATTATTAGTTGTGTGGAATAATAAGAATTTAAAGTAACAATTACTTACCAAGGTAACAACTTAATTGAACTCAAAGAAAAATGCGAGGGAAGGAGGCTTATTTTGCATGTCGATGTCTCTCTCTCTCTCTCTCTCTCTCTCTCTCTCTCTCTCTCCGTGCAAAGTACATGCAACAATCAATCTACTATGGATAATGTGGCAGGTGTCAAAGACCCCACATTTTACAGTTTTGTCTTCAGTTCTTGCAGAGATATCTCTGTAGAATCCTTCAAACACATCTAAAGCTTGTCAAGAACAGTCGATAAACTGTTTCCATGCATTGTAATGTATTAATTGAAATGTGTAAATTCCACAGACGATCCATCTCAACAAATATGACTTGTGAGGATGAGCAGCCCGACGTCCATAGAGTTTCTGCAATGATGTGGTCAGAACATAAGCATAAACATGAGTGGAGGAACCCTAAAGTCCCAAGTTTTCTTAGGGTAAAGTCTCACCTATGGAAATTAAGACCGGACAAAGTCTCGTTGTAGCTCTGAACACCAATATAGAACTCATGTAAAATGTACCAAAACTTTTGTTATTAGCCTCTTCTTCAGACAAAACTAAAACAAGTCGTAATGAAGAAAAATGAAGTACTCATAGCAGTCGTAAAGTTAAAGCACTCGTATCGTACCGATAATTGATTGGTACATTAGTATGGATCGATAAAATGAATCACGCTTAATAATGAGCTTGAAAATATAGAGAATAAATCGGACCACATCATGTGAATAAGATCATCTATGTGCAGCTTAAAGAGAAATTGATGTAGTGTTTATGAGTGGTACAGATGCTACACCGCACATCAAGGATCACAAAAAGCACAGAGGTTAACCTGTTAAATCTCTCATCCAACAAATCACCTCAGGGTCAACTTTTGCCACTTCTGAAGGAAGGATTTCTATCTTGATGTTAAGATCGGACCACAAGGTATGGGCTCAGGGATTCATGGGAAGAACCCTAAACTGAACAGAGACAAACATTGAAAGGGACATGACAGTTCCCATGCGTCTCCTCCAACCATCAATGGCAAAGGGGCGTCAAGGGAGATCGAGATGGTTGATGTTCAAAGCTGATGTGGTTGGGTGGTAACAAGGGCCATATAGAGACTCTTAGACCTTTGGAATTTACACCAAGTCTGCAATGGTGAAACATCTGAGGTACACTAAAAGAGGACTACAGCTCTTAGAGAGAGAGAGAGAGAGAGAGAGAGAGAGAGAGAGAGGTATTGGAAGCTTTTGCATGTTCTTGAGCGAAAGAAACAAAGATGTGAGAGATTACCTTTTCCTGAAGCCTCACAGTGACTGCTCACTGGCAATGACCATTGAGGCATGTTTGGGAATATTTAGAAACCAGCAAGCCAAATGGGCGAAAGGCTACAAAACAAAACGTAATCTAGTGGACATGATTCCGAATAGGGTTCTCTAAGGATATTCCAAAAGTGTGCCTTTGTTCAGAAGATTTCTTAAAAGGATAGCCCAGTGAGTGTGCCAAAGTAAGAGAGATGGATAAGGTCAAACATTCTGCAACACAAGTATAGCTAGAGTAAGAATTAGTGACACCGAGCTGCAGTGGGTGTTTATTCTTTCAGGAGTTGCAGCAAACTCAAGTCGGGGGTGAAGGAAGCAGTTCTAAAGATCAACAAATTGTTCTCAAAGAGAATTCATATTTTGCCCTAAAACATAAATTGGATTCACAAGCATGCAAGCATGAGTAGGTTATTTACCTGAAATCAGACTCACAGTCACAGATAAATGTTATTTTATTTAGTATGAACCCTAGCAATCCATATTTCTGATCATATTCCTCTAATTGCACTCCACTTTGGCTAAGCCAAAATTGCTCATCGGATCATAAAACAAGTAAACAGCAGGAAAAGGGCAGCAGAGATAAATCCTGATTAGAAGGCTTCAAATTGCCAAACCTGACCCTTCTTGGCCTGCTCGATGAACCCCTTGTGAATTAGGGTTAGGGTTTTTCTTGTGCTCCCATCAGCAGATGAAGCGGCCACATGATCTGATTCGTTTAGACAGATCTGGGAGATGATCAGATCATGCTGGCAGCTTCAGCCACTTGTGGTGCACAAAGGAATAATCGCAGGAGTACCGAGACCGAAAGAACAATAGAACAGTAACCACATGAGCGAGGAAGAGAGAAAGAGAGGGAGAGAGAGAGAGAGGAGAAAGAGGAGAGAAGAAGGTATCGATGGTTAGCTCTATGGAAAGAGTCTGCGGGAGGAGAGATAAATAGGTGAGAGAATGAAAGGAAAGGAAAGGGAAGGGATTATAATCCTCGTTATAATAATTAGTTTCCATGGACTAAGAGGAGTTAATAAAAAAGAAATAATCACAAGGGGAGTGAGTGGTCCCAAAGAAAAGGAAAGGCCAAATGCATAATAATAATAATGTCTTACTCGCAGGCCAAGCTTTGTATATGTTCCACCTTCTGAGCTTTTAATTGCTTTTTGGAGGTCCCTCTCGTGGATCATCAACTTCTCTCTTCTCGGGGACCACTCTCGCTACCATCTTTAAACCTAGCAACCTCTCTCGTGACTCTCTCTCTCTCTCTCTCTCTCTCTCTCTCTCTCATAGATTTCGTGAGTGATTTATGGAATGTTGAGAATTCCAAATCTCACCCAATAACTTTTCAAGCAAATTAGTACTTTTATTTTTCTCCTTCAAAACATAAGAAACTTTAATGTTTACAAATATATTTAGGAGATGAAATATGTTTCTAGTTGCATTCATGACTCTTTAGAAAGGCTTTCTCCCTATTTAGATTCCACTTGTAGAATTAGATTCTACTTGAATTCTCTCCGACCTCTTGTTAGAGTATCATCATCTTCAATCCTTGTTGGATCTCAAGTAGTGCTTCGCTCGCCCATCCACCACCCACATAATTTTCTCAGTACAACTTGCAACATCCGAACGCTTTCAAATTTTCGTTGCTGGCATACATGTGTATAGGATCACAAATATAATGAATGAATGAATGAATGGGCAGTCACATGGAACGATGATGAGTGGATGATGCTGGCAAAAGAAAAAAAGTCACCAGATTTCATATCAAACTCTTTGCAAACTTTCTACACGGACATCATCTCCACACTCTAGCCTTGAATGATGGGCAATGATGGCTATATGCAAGTCTCATATAGCCCCTGTTCATGAATCTTTGTCGTAGCAATAAGATCATGGGCAAAAAAAAATGGATGTCTACTAATGGCTTTTTGGAGCATAAATTTAAATGTTTGTGAAATACAAATCACTTCTTATCGGGGCTTGAATTGAACGCTACTACAATGATAATGTTACAAATACATGTATCCCCGGGTGTGAACAGTTAATGTTGCTTGATGCAGGACAAATCTGCGAGAACTGCCAGACCCAAAGGCGGATTAACATAGAACAGACAACAATACTGTGGTCAAGTAGCATTTTCTACTGGAGATCGACAGTTAATGCTTATACCCTCGAAGCAAAGCTACAAAATTTTGCTGTAGCCACGTATAAAATTAGTCGTTGTGTCCGGTGACATGGGCTGCTTCTACTCTGGGGGAAACTACTGAAAGAGAGTCGTAAATATGCTTAGCAGAAGGGCGGTCAGCAGGATTTCCCCTGGTACACTGGTAGAATAGGCCCACCAAAAGCTTCAATATTTCGGCATCTGCATCAGAAAAAATGTTGGCTTGTGATATTGCTGTCTTTTCATCTGGTGATGATGACAATGCTTCCAATTCTGGTGTAAGCCTTGGGCGTTGTTGCATCTGTTAAGCCAATTTTTCAATATTAGACCTCATGATGGAAATGCTGTGAGCCAAGTGATAGCCTAGTGGATGACAAGGATCATACGGATAATCTAATACGAATTATAATAGCGACATTTCCAGACAGTTAGAGCGAATTAATTCTAAGGGAAAAAACATCAGATGGCCATTAACTTTTGATTAGGATATATCATCCTAAGAAAAGTTCTTTTTTTCTTTCACCATTAGCAAAGTCCATATTTAGCTGCGACAATAGATCTAGAAACAGATCGTTCTCCAGATGGATGCTACAATGTGAATGATCAACAAAAGCAAAAGCTTTGCAATCAGGATCCATGTTGCCAAACCAAAATTTCTGCCGCGCCAAGATTAATAAACAAGGGTTACAAAAATTTCAGTTAACAATGAGGACTATTGACAAAGGGTTCCTTAAATTTATAAAAAAATGGAAATTCGAATAAAATAGAACATCATTCATATTAAAAATGCAAAACCTTTATGGTACTTATTTAGTTGAAGGTTAAAAGAAGCCATGTAGTCATGAAAGATGAAAGACAAGCATGGGTACATCATGAGAAAAATTTGAACGCCTATGCTAATCAAAGATTGAACAAACTTACTTGCAACAGATCATATAATTCTGATTCAGATCGTCCTTGGTAAGGTACTTGAAGGGTCAGAAGCTCCAACAAGAGACATCCATATGACCAAATATCCACCTCCTGCAGCCAAATGAAGATGGTTATTTCCATAACCAAGAAACATGCAATATCATGGAAACAACAAGAACCCTCGAAACAAAGTCAAACGTTTTGAAAAGAAACACACACCACAAAAAGAAAGGTTGCAAAATATGCAAGGATGGCTAGTAAAATTAATGACCAAATATTAGCAGGCAAATAGCACAAAACATGATGGAAAAAAAAAGGTCTTACCAGCCCATATGGATTTTTCTTATGCATAGCTTGCACTACTTCAGGAGCCATCCACCGAGGAGTTCCTATACAAACATCAGGTGGATGTATGCCGAAATGAGCAATGCAGCAAGTATGTGCATAGCAGTGGAGAGGCACAGATATGTCGAAATCAGAGAGCTTGACAATAGGCCTTCCATTGGATCCAGTTTCCAAATCAAATAAGATGTTCTCACTTTTTATGTCCCGGTGAATTATTTGCTTAGAATGCACTTCTACCAGGGCATAGGCAACATCTCTAGCAATACATAAGGCAATATCAGCTGGAACATGTTTCTGACCCTCTTTTGTCAACTGGACCAAATAATTCTGTCATAAAGAAAAATAATCAAATAATTATAACTAATCTAGAAGCATGTTAACTGTGACATGAGTAAGCATTCCAAAATTTATCTACCTTTAGTGAACCCCCATTCACATACTCCATAATGATCATAGATCGCAACAGCCTATACTCTTTTTTCCCCTCTGTCGCTGGAACCCACTTACGAGAAAGCTGATGACCATATATTTCCACTATACAGCTGTGATTCCTCAAAGCATTTAGAATTCTAACTTCTCCTAAAAGCCTGTATTCAAAATTCCTAATATCCTCATCTGATGTTTGATCTGCTTCCAAGTAACGAACCTGCAAAATTAAAGACTAATAACTCAACATTAATGATTACAAACCATGTACCCAAGTAAAAGATGGACCATGTATGTGTGTTTACCTTTACAGCAGCATCACCAGTTCCAAATTTGCAACGCAAGAGAGAACTGCTTGTTCTACTATTGATGCCATGGTCAAGTGAAGGAGAACGAGATGAGCATGCCGGGATTGGAGAATTCTGGGTTCCAATAGGAGCACAGAGTCGACTAAGAGGAATGTACCTAAACAGAAGGCAACAACAAATAAAGCAGCAGAAAAGTAAGTTGATGGAACACAACATATATTTTCTCTGATCTTGGATTTTTCCATCTTTCATAAATTAAACTGATGATACAATAAATTGCAATTTCAATAAACAATATAGGATGCATGACCAAAAGCACCAAGTGGGTGAAAATACACATCTCAAAATAGAGAGATTCGGACGCCCATGACATGAAATTAAAATATCTAACTTCTTCCAAGAAACAGTTACACCTTGATAGTCCCACATTGCAGGTGGATGTTGTGATGGTTTATAGGGTTACATGAGTCTATAATTATTGATTAAAACATAAGCATTTTGTATTATATGGTCTTATGCTCATCAAATTATTAGCTGATTGGATCAGGACAACTAGATTAGGGTGGATTTAATATTAGATATGACCCAAGTAAAAAAGGACTAACTGCAGATGGGGCTAGAGTCACGTCATGGAGTGAAATCACTATTCGGTTAAGCCTTACAATGTTGCTCACTGGATTATGTGTGTTCCAACACTGAAAGACTATAACACCACAATCAGTCCTACACTGAAAATAGGATAACTTTATGATGGTTTAAAGGGTATATTATCATTAAGTATCTTAAATATTTTAGGTCTTATTTATCTAAGCTCATCATGTTATTGAGTCGATGGTCCGTTAGGCTCAGTCATGACAGAAACAATCATCAACTGAAGACTATTACAAAGTATCCCACCAAATGATAACGACACCCAAGGAATGAGAACAAAGACAACTAGGAATACTAGCGAGAAGCAAATAACTCAGTGAGACTGGATCCCAAATGTGATGTGAGACAATTTTAGTTTATTTCTCATTCAAATAAAATTTATCATCTTTGTGGTAATTTACAACATAATTTGTTGAATGACAACATATTTCAACATTACTACTTGGATTTTCCTAAGACAAATCTCAGGTTTGACCTAAGATACTGAAAGGAAAAGGAAGGCTAAAAATTTTAAATTCCATTGAAAATTTAATCTGTATAGAGAAAATTCTTCTTGATTGAAAAATTTATAGAGAATGAAACATATTAATAAACTATTTTATCAAAAGAAAATTTATCTGCTAAAACAAATTTGGAAATATACCTACTCCAATAAACAAACGATCACAATATTAATATGTCTAAATGTAAGGGATGTTATTGCATTTTTCCCCAATTTTGTATTTCTTTTCTTTTCTTGTAATTATGGTCTATAAAAAGAAAAAAGAAACTGTCACTGAAGATCAATTTATTTTATTAATTGATGGTGTGATTGCGAACATGTGAAGCCTAGGATTACTCCAGAGCTAAATAAGTTTCGTATTTATCATTTTATTTTTACATTTCAATTGATAACTTTTTTTATGTATTCCACAACTACAAATCCCAAAAGGAAAAAATTCCTTGTACCAAAAACCCTTTACATATCTTTTCCTCCACCAGATTTGGTATCAGCGCACCTTGTCCTACATTAAAATGGTTAACCATCTTCATTCTTGTTACTAAATGCTCCATATCTGATCTATAACATAATAGTGAGTAAAATGAGGATCATGGATAATTAAGCATTTTATGCAAGAAGTGATTTTCCACAGTTATTAACAATACATAGGTTGATGTATGTCTTTGAGATATGATTTTACAGCAAAAATAATGATAACAGCCACCAGTCCTTTTTCTGCATGTAGTCTAAACTTACAAATTTCATTCTTTTTTAGAAGTTAAAATTTTCATTATGTATTTAAATAAATATAATGAGCAAGAAGAGTGGCTTTGCTCTTTCCCTTGCTTAATTTAAGAAAAATTTAGGATGATACTGACCACAAATAAAAGCAAGCAACAGCGATTACCTGCAAAAGTACTCTATATCTGTTTCTTCCCGAATGTCAGTCGGATAGCATGCATCGACAACCATTCGCATCAATGAATTGCCTCTTCTAACATGTACAACATTCCAAGCATGAGGCATGAAATCTAGATATCCCCTCACAAGCTCACAAGGAATTGGAGGATCTACCCGGTCACAGAGATACTACAGAAAACAAGTATTAATTAACAAATATGTAAATTAAGGACACAGGCAATTTGCAAGTTTACATTCAGAAAGGTATATCAAAGAAATGCTCAGAAGTACCTTCATTAACACAGCTCTGTGTCTACAAATACCAAAACGCAGTGTCCCTATAGGCACAACATTGGACTTTTGTGTTTCCTTGATCAACTGCAGAGAGTTTTCACAATGAAGAGTGAAATTAACATTGGCCACATTGTCATGCACCCTCTTAAATGCATTACTCTTCTCAAAGATGTCTCTAGAAGGACAAGTGCAGACAAAAGGCTGCTGCTTGTGTAAACCAAGAATAGATCTACGCATCTTCATAACTGAAGCACTTCTTTCACTTCCTCCAAAACAATCTGAAACAAAGAGAGCAAGAACTGATGCCCTGAGGAAGTTGTCCACCAGATTCTCTTCCCTTCCATTTGAACATGATCTTTTAAAGCTAGACATGAGTAGTTGTGCAGAAAAAATAATTGCTTCCAACTCTTCATCTTTGTGTCTGAATGGGCAAAACAAGCCAGGTACCAGTTATTTTCATCCAGGATACAATAAGGTACAATCCAAATTCATCATAAATTGTTAACTTACCTATCCAAGAGAATAACTTCTCGTGAATCTAGGCAGAGGTTCTGTTCAAAATCTTGCAGTGACCTAAAGGGCTGATGACGCCCTGCATCATAGAAACCATCAGGTATGTGGTCATCAACACTACAATGTGACTGAATGCTATACTTGCAGGAGAGATCTGAGAAGTCTTCAACAGGTTTCCGGAATTTGCTTGGCTTAGGATTGTCAAGATCCTTGTCAGAATGCCTTTTTGATTGTAAAATGAACTTAGACGCCTCGCAGGAGGAGTGTTCATCGGGTACATCTATTGCAGTGACAGGATTGAGCGAGCAATCATTGTCCTCACCCTCACTTTCAAAGTCATAGTCTTTGTTCAAGCTGCTAGAGTTGGAGGTAACAGATGAAGAGAGATCCTCAGATATATTCTTGTTTGAACCAACTTTGTTTCTCTCAGCGGAATCATGTAAAATTTGCGGTGCACTATCTTTGGCAAGGCAGCATCCATCACTATCAATAACACTTGATAAATCATTATGCAGAACATCCAGTTGTGAGGAATCATCAAGTACACTTGTCCCCTCGACAGAGATCTGCAACCCAGATTGACTATTTTCAAGTTCAAGCAAAGAAGAATTTTCATCTTCTTCAACCATCTTTACAGTCATATTATGATCATGATCTCCTTTCCACTTCCTGCTATGGTTCAAACGCTCTTGACGAATTCTTTGTTGAAGATAAGTATAGCGCTTCCAACCCTTTCTTTTCATTTTGGTAGCATGACATCTAAAGCTTGGTGGGGCCTCAGAATGTAAACATGAAGATGCACCATGGTAACCTGACTTCAAGAAGACAAACAAAAGTCAACCCCCTTGGGATGCATCATAAACCTTGATATGGATTTTACTAACTAGGGAAACAAAAAATGTTGTAAGGCATTACCATTACAGGAATGAATCCAACGTGTCCTGTGAACTGCACCATCATGCATGTCAACAGCAACCGAAGACTTGGATATCTCATCTTTAGCATTGCTTTCCACATTTCCTTCTAAATTGCATTTTATCCAAGATGGAATTTGACAATCATTGGGAAGCTTATTGTACTTCAAAAACACCAAAAGAAGAAAAACAGACCCCAAGAAATCATAAGCACATAGCTAAAAATTTTGAACATACCAACTAAGAAATAATCAATCTTCTGATCAGACTAAATTCCCAAATCCAAACAAACTGCAATAGATAAGCAATTTATCAGACTGCAAAGCAGCATATTATGCTCAAAACAGCAGCAACAGAAAGAATTAAAATAATACTAATTTCCAAATAAATACAACAACAAACATAAATTGCAAAGCTCATCTTTTAAAATTTTAAAAACAACATGCAAAATTTATTCCACTCATTTTAACATGAAAAGCTGACACAATTGCCTTAAAAGTGAAAATATGGATTTCCCAACAAATAATAATTAGTATGAGTGACAAAAGAGGGTTCGAATAAGATTACTGATGCAAAAAGAATCAATAGTAAGAGCACCAGCAAGTGCGCTGACCCAAAAGAACCATCACGAAAACTAAAAATTGCTTTGCTTATTTAGAACTTTCTGAAGCTATATCCATCTTTTCTTATGCAATTTTTTATTCAAGCTTGCACATGACTACAAAAAAGATATATATCGAAATAGATGGCCAAATTGATTGATTAAATATTGGAACACGCTATGATTTCTAGGCAAAATCAAGATGCATATGCCAAAAAAAGGTGTTATTCCACAAATTTGCAATTTCAAGAAATGAAATAAACAGTGCAATAATTTATAAGAGAACACAAAAATGCAAAATACTGCAGAACACCAAAATAGCATATATAATAAATTGGGAGTTGATCAGAAAAAATTAAGAGTATGATTAACAAAGTGCATTAGCAACACCGTCTAATACCTGAAGATCCAAATCTTGGAGTGCAACCATAGAAGCCAGTCTAAGAGGCGTCAATGAAGTTAGCCTATTATTTGACAGATCCAGCTTTTCCAGGCCACTCATGGAAGATATACGAGATGGAACATCAACCAACTTATTGTTAGCTACTTTCAGTGATTTAAGAGAACCCAGCTTGGCTATATCATCTGGTAAGTTCTTCAACTTATTAAATGAAAGATCCAGCTCCTCGAGCTTTTTGAGATTGCCAATCTCTGGAGGAAGATATCTGCAGAGAAAAAAGAAAGCATCAAAGGAGAGGAAGTTTACATTTAACAAGCATAAGTGATTTTAGATGTATCTAAAAATGCTCATTAATAACAATTCATATAACGATGCAGCGATTTATAAGCTGCTCATTGTAGAAAGAATTTTCTACAAAGGAAATATGATTATCTAGATAAATGCAAATGGTATGCCAAAAATTCAGCATGAATTACAAAGAGGTCAAAAATTTTGACAGAAAGAGAATTAAAGATCACCAATGCATAAACAGCTCAGAAACAACACAGAGAAAGCCACAACAACAATAGCAACAACTGTGGGATTCAATCCTTTTGGCCACTCATAAACTAGAAAAGACTTACGCAACTACTACTATGCTAAGACAAGTTCGAAAGAATAATCTGTATTGACCTACAAAATTCAAGTACACTTGGTACATCATTGTTGAATTTTGCACTATGTCGGGTTTTCTTCTAAATTACCATGTGCAATTTCACGTAACGAACCCATGCTGGCCCATACCAGGACCAATATAAGTACAGTCCGTTCCGGCATACTGACACAGGCCGGAATGTACAAGAAGGAAGCACGAACAGAGGATGGAGGGAGAGGAAGGAAGAAGAAGAGGCAATGAAGGAAGAGGGAGAAAAATGAAGAGAAAGGAGGAATCGGAGATAAATTACATACCAAAAGCACTTACAGTCACATGACAGAATACAAGTTTAAGAACCAGTGTCAACAAGCAAGTGCCCATCAGGGATGGAATCGAGATATAATGGAGATATAGAGATATAGCCCCAACCATCTAAATATAATGGATTCAGAGTAAATGAACATACAGACAATTTGCCCTCTGTAGGAAGTCAAAATCTAACAGTTTCGAAAAAGCCGTTGATCAAACAAGTAGCCAACCTAGCTTTTCCCATGGAAAATCAGTGATTGCACAAGAAGCATAAAAGAAGTTACAACTTTCAAGCTGGTCAGTCACTGAATTTTTTCAGTATCATTAAAAGTCTAGCAAGACAGCAAACAAAAAGATAATGATCAAGTAGTTCAAACCAATCTTTAGTGGCTACGTCGTAAAACGTAATAGACAAATGAGAACCTTGCGTAGCCCTTAAGACAGCTAATCACGGTTTCTTTAACCAATTTTGACAACAAAGTGTCCTAACAACAAGGGGAGACGGAGGAGTCCAATCTACCTGATGGAGAAATGGCAGATGGATAGCTTCGTTAGGCACCTAAGGCCAGCAATGTCAGACAGTATAGAGAAAGCCGCCAGCCTCGGCGGCACCTTGCAGAGCTCGAGTTCTCTCAAAGACTTGAGCTTTCGAAACGGGAGACCAGCGATCCCCGGGGAGGAGACCTTCACCTGCAACCGCTCGAGCTCCACCAAATCCCCGGCCTCCGGGGGCAGCACCTCGATCTCATTGGCGAAGAACTTTAGCGTCTTGAGCCTCCCCAGCCGCCCGATCTCCCTCGGGACGAGATGGAACATGTTGTGATACACGTACAAGCCATCAGCCGAGACGTCAGGCGGCCGCTGCTCGAACAGCGACACCTCCCACGTGTTCCCGGACACGTCGGCCACCGCATCCTCACCTCTGTCTGATCCGGCGTCACTCTCGCCGCCGCGGGAGACTGCCTCCTCGACGGCCAAGAGCGATTCTGGTGATTGGGAGTCTACCATCGGTCCTTGATAGACCAAGAATCAAGCGAACAGAAAGAGACTCGAAGGCCGCGAGACGACAGAGAGGCTACTGGGTAGAGGAGGGATCATACGGAAAAGGAAATTTGAGGTTCTTGGCCGCTAGGGTTACGCACTCGTCGGAGGAAGGGAACGGAGGCGGCGGTCAAAACCCTAGGGCCGAAGGCGGACCAACATAAATAGGGACGGGAAACGAGGGGGTGCACCGAGAAGCAAGTCGGACTCTGAAAGAAATATCTGGTGTTCGAGAAGGGTATAAAGGTCAATTTATCCCTTCCACGATTCCCATCCGATGTCGAACACCGATAACGAGAAGGACGACAGTCGGAGTTCGAACGGGAAACGGACTTTGCTGCGACAAACTAATTCTTTTAGTTACTTTAATAAAATTAATACTACGAATTTTCTTCTATTTTTTAATATGCAGATTTTTATTGTTCATCGTATTATTGTGAATATTATTCTTTTTTACTCTTTTTTATTAAAAAAGATAATATTTTTTTTCTTATTGTTTGAATTTGGGTGTAAGCACAAATCAATTGCATAAATATAAAGCAATTTTCATGGAATAATCATAACTAGATTCCTGCTATCGAGCGATTTGCCACGTATTACCTCATTGCAAAAACGATAGAGGTGAGCTTCTTAGGTGTAGAAGCAATTAGAGTCTAGCGAACTTGACTATCATAGTCTCGAATCAAGTCGGGTCTTCTTTAAGCAAAATTCAAACCCGTTTATTAAGTCATTTTCAAGTGAACAAAAATACCTTGGCTGATGAGTCAGCACGGTTAGGTCCGCGAGCCGATGTCGAAAGCTTTTTGTGGAGTGAGTAGAATGATGAGATGGCCGCTCCCTCAGGAAGGAATGCTGGTTGGCATTGGTCGAGCTGGCGGAGTCGGTTGGGCCCTCGCGAGAGGATGTTGATCAGCGTTCCTCGATCTGTCGACCCGAGTGTCGTTTGTGATGGGTCATGTCCCTCCGACTTCGAGGTGAATGGCAGCGCGTCCTTGTGCATTGGACAACGATTCCCGGGTTGAGACGCTTGCCGCTCGGGGGTGATCGCCTTCCTGCAAAAATGACCTTCGTCGAGTGTTTCCCGATTTCGACCCCTCCAACAAGCAAGTCAATATAGTGTTTTATCTTTATTTTTTCTCCTCCCCTTGGCCGGATATCGATCAGGGGTTTTTATACTATCGTGCGAGGATTGGTTAAGCCTCGGTTCAAACGGTTCAGTGTGACCGCTGATCTTTGTGGGATGGGACGGCCTCTCTGACGAGTTGGCGTTTTCGAGGATGCTTGAGCGGCGTCAGACGGCACCGCCCCGAGCTCTCGGGACCCGATATGGCGTGTACCATGGGGTTCTGATAGTGTGCGATGTCGGATTCTAACATTGTTTGGGATGTGACATGTGACGTGGGTGGTGACTCATCTGGAGACTAAAATATCCCTTATCACATGCAAAGGTCAATCGATAAATTAATGAATGCCTCGACGATGAGGGGTGAGGGGGTGGAATGTAACATACAACTGTTTTAGGCTGTAACGGATAAGCCCCTCACAGAAGGAATGTAACAGACAACTGTTAATAGAATTATTAATTTTAATCATATAGATAAATTAAGAATTTTATCTGTTGAATTCTTAATTAATTTATTTTTTAATAATGATATGATTTTAGAAAGTAAATAATTTAAAATTTTATTTTTATGTATGAATTATAAAAATTAAATTATTATTTACTTTTCACCGAGAGTCATCTTTTGGTATAGAAATGAGATCATCCTCTCTTGTTCCTTGTTAAGCTTTACAATATAAAAATTGAAGAGAGAATTTCTTGAAACGGGAGTACCAGAGGAGAGATATAATTTTTTATTTTTTTTAAAACTTATATTCATATTTTGAAATATTTCATATTAGAATTATTATAATTTATATGATGTATAATACTATTTTAAATTTGAAATTTTATGATTAATAAGCAATGATCAGTAAATTATGATACTAGAATGATTAGTTATTTTAATAATAATTTTAATTCATTTAATTATATATGTTTATATTTCAAAAATTATGTATAAATTTTTATGATTTAATTAGTTTGAAATTTTGAAATCATAAATCTAAAATAATTAATTAATACAAAAGAATGAACTTAATAATAATTATTTTTATAATATTCTTAAAAATATACTTAAAAAATTAAAATTTAATTTAACAAGATGAGTCAAATCAAAGTATGACTCGAGTCAAATCTAATCCATATGACATAATCTATATGGTTAAACACAAATCAACTTATATGACTAAACATGATACGACCTAAGGCGTAACTCATCTATTGTGATTAGACACAACTTGACCCATGATCCAAACACAGTGAAGTTCACTAGTAAACTCGACTGAGACAACCCAATATGTGAAACCTATGCGATCGACACGATGTTGCTCCTATGAATAAATAAATAAATATAATTATTTAAAAAATCTATTAAGCACTAACAAGGAAAATATTCTATATGGAGAATTTAAAAATCTTATCTTCTCCAAATAAAACAAAATATGATCTATTTGATTAATTTCGATATGATTATAAGTTTTTGTATTATTTATCTCTCTCTCTCTCTCTCTCTCTCTCTCTCTCTCTCTCTCTCTCTCGTCTTACAAGAAGAGCCAAAGATTAAACTGGAACATCATCAAAGAATGAATCAGCAATCGAGCTCTTTTCTCGTAGTTATTCATATTTTCTTACTTTTATTTCGTCTTCTCTCATTTCCTTCCTTTATCCTGCACCTTCACACTTACTTTATATAGCAAATAATTATAGCTCATCCTCCATATAATTGATTGTATAAGAAGAGAAGAAAAAAAGTGTTAAAAGGATTCCATATCATTGCTAATTTAAATCATACTTAAATAAATCAAGAATTTTGGACTATTTGCAAAATTATATTCTAAAAAATAATAATTTTAAAGATCACCCGTAACAATTTGAATACAAACCATGAAGAGCATACAATAAGATTTTGAGTTCCATCATCACTTAGCACCACCGAGATACATGCATGGAAGTTAGGAAGGCTAACAATGATATCACTAAAATAGTCAAAATAAAATCATCTTTCTTCTCTTTGATAGTAAATTGGACCAGATTATCTCACATGATCACTGCTTCAGATGGTATGACATGTTAGGAGATTGTCGTTTACAAAAATAGAACCTTATAATTCAAGACAAAATCTATTGGGCCAATATTGAAAGACACAATAAAATATTTTGACAAAATTAAAAAAAATATATCACAATCTTATAATGGATCAACTCACAAATATATCTATAATGTTGCCAAGTTTGATAATTCGATAATCAAAATTTGACATTCTAGAGATTACTCATCAAACCTCCAACAAGTGTAGCTTGTGTTGTGTTGCAAGAGGTAGAAAAGATTAGTAAGTATACAACAACCCTTTAATGTATAAAGATTTAATGCCATTCACTCCAATCACTACTTAATTTGTCAACAACAGAACACAACTATAGAAGGTCAGTAGAATTCCCTGAGTCCAGGAATATATCCTGCATGCCAATTTTGCAACATACAAAAGTATGCAATGATGCCATATAAAAGTTGAAGTAATCTTCCATCACTGACCAAAAGTAGTTAAAAGAAACCCTTTCTTTTCGACATACAAGTAGGACAATTTTAACTGCTACATTAAAGGTTCAGGGATCCATGCAGGTGGTGGATCCAAAACATCACTATGATGCTTTGTCACAACAAGTTATTTTGGTAAAAGCATATAAGCACTCTCATAAAGATGTGCATAATAACAAAGTGAAACATGCGACTTCCAATGGTAACAACACAGTCCAATATATCAATGCAAAGACAACAAAGGCAGCAAGCAGTTGTCTGCAGTGTCAAAATTGAGAAGACCAATCTGCGGCACTGCCAACTCTGGGCATCCCAGTATCCTTCTTAGACTTGTCGTCGACCTTGTACGTGGCACCACAGACCTGGCCTTGGCTGTCGACCCTTGGCACTGCCTTAAGCTCATTGAGAGGGTGCTCAAAACTCTGCAATCCCCCGGATGTGGTAAAGAAGCAGCCTATGGAGGATACATGAGAGAACAAGGATGCTGATGCTTGAATTGTAGATAATAGAGTGATGGACACCATTCTAACAATTTTATACCTTTAGGAAACGGTGCAAATGATTTCCCAGAACCCTTCTTTACAGCGTCCACATCATCAGAAAGCACAAGATGATCTTCGGCATCAGCTCCCCAAAAGAAGGGGACACTCCCATCAGCATCCTTGGTCCAAGAAAGAGATACAGGTTCAGCAGATTATGAAAACTAAACCGACCAATGGATAAGACAATTACATCTTACAATTATAAGAATCCATACTTAATTGCATTGCCAATTTTAGTCATGTTCTCACATTTTATCAAGCAGTTGGCAACCAAATTTCTGGGTGCAATAATTGCTCATAACAGTCTTATAGGAAGTATCTTAGATCATACAACATTACCAACATCCAAAGGGCACACGCTATGCACCATACCTATTTCTAGTTAAGAGTTCAAGTGCTCTTAACTATAATAACAACCCGACCGTACATCTTCCATAGGTCAAGATAGAACAAAACACAGCAAAATCATGAGCTTTGTTACAGAATATTATGATGAGTGTCAAACAGAAACCTATGAAGCATAACATACATTCCTGAAATACTGATGCACCAGAGTGAGGTACATGGTCTGTCTACACATATATAGAAAGACTGTGTTCTACACATATATAGAAAGACGTGTGTCCTAACCTAGACAATGCGTTTACAAAACCTTACTATTTGTTTTAGTTTTAGGCTCATATGAGCACAAAGGAATGCTCGTTTTCTGAATTCTTTGTCATTCACATCATACGAGGGAACTTTGTCAACATGAGAATTACTGGAAACACATTTCACATATAAACGAAGCCCATCTAGCCCCTTTAGAGATTTTCTTGATGCAAGAGAAATAGCAAGCACTTAGAAGCTTAAAAATTACAATAGGTGCAAGTACCAAGTTAGGACATGCACAAAAATTAGAAAAGCATAGGCCAGCATGGACTGTTACTCTACACAACGTCAAAGTCTAGGAGACACAGAGGAGACTGGATCCAAGAACCAAACAACCTTTTATTTGCTTGAGAAATAATATAATAACAGAGGTATGAAAAAATAAATTTCAACCTAAAAGCCCATAATTTCTGGAAAGGAAAAGACGAGGAAGTAACCAAAGACAAAGTTCTGGAGAAATTTAAAGCTGTCGAACCAGTTGAAGTTTCTTCGTTGAAATCTGTGCAAGAATCATGCACCTAATCAAAGGATCATGTTGTTTGACGACTATATGAGTTACATACTTGGAAAAACAACTTAATTGCAAAGTGAAAGTAGCCAATCATGATTTAATACTCACACCCGCAATGAAGGCAGAATTTGATGAGCAATCAAACAGAATAAAAGCAAATTTTCCACCGAGGTCTCTCAGAACTTGACTTGCAGGAAATGGACCTCTATCTCTCAAAGTTTTATAGGCTTCAATGACGATGATTACTTCATTTGCAGTCTTGCCTAATCCATACTGTTGCTTCAGAGAAGTTATATTCTCGATATGCCCTTGGAATAAGCAAAATATATCATCCACGACAGCAAATAATCTGCAAAAGTACCAACAAAAAGATGACTTCATTCTGGTCAGATCCTGTTTCTTTGAGAACTAACGTAAACTGAATTTATTTTTCTTGACAAAAGAGGTTCTAGATGCAATCCAGGTAAGTGAACATATATTTAATCCGAGAGAAGGTACCATAGGAACAATGATTATTTGGGATCATAATAATGACAAAGACTACAGTACAAGGATTTAAGGAAGTAATATAAAGAAATTATGCTATTAGCATAATGACCACTACTCTTAATGACAGAATTATTAGCAAAAATAAAATCAAAATAGGAGATTATGAAGTTACAAGTTTTTTTTTTTTTTTTTTTTTTTTCTGTTTGACCTTTCTAATCAGAAGGAAAAGAACAAAGATTAACTATTAGCATGAGAAAAAAAAATTAAATTAAACAATTTATGTAGATCAAGTTAATGCTTTTGAGATACAACTTTAATTTGTACTCAGCAGTACTCTCCAAAAAGTAATCAGATTATCTAACTTTGAAGCAGAATGGAAACGCGAACTAATATCCATATATCAAAGAAAGGAAAGGAATCAAACGACCACAAAGTGTTAGAATCGCAGGCTCGATACTTTTGTTCGAACCTACAGCTCACGAAACTTGGTTCCTCATCGTTCCACCCACCTCGGAAGCAGAGGGTTCTGCTTCTCCGACGCGTAAGCCAAGGCCCCGGCGGAGCCGAGGTTGATGACGACCGCCCCCTCCCGCGCTGCCGCGAAGTGATCAACCAGGCGTCGGCCAGCCGCGTCGCCGCCTCCCGCCTCCGGGTTCCTCAGCCCCTCGGGGCTCTTCGCGACCGTCCGATCGAACACCGCCAACATAACTGCCGTTGACACGATACGCCCCAAACCGATACCTTCAGACCTCTCTCGGTTTGTTCCCTTCACCGATCCATTTAAAGAGCCCGTATACCGAAACTGCCCTTCACCAAAGAAGGGCCACGAAATGTGGCGAATAGAAAAGCTTACGACGAAATCGCACTCACAAATTTAATTTCTCTCTCTAAAAAAAAAAAAAAAAAGCACTCACAGATTTGACGCGACGGTGACACCACGACACGTCTATGATGACGGTAACAATGGGTTAGCGATCTGACGTGGGAGAGCGACGAGCCGGGGCGAGACGGGGTAGGGCAAAAGGTGGGGGATCACGTTTCGTCGAGATCTGGGAAAGGAGGGGTAGTTTGGTAAACTTGCCACCGCATAAATGTCCGCGCCTAATGTTAGATTAAGGGTGAAAAATAGAAGGGAGATGGTGGAATGTGAAGATTTACTTGAGTCGTTGGATTGTGACGCTTCCTCGGATATCTACCGTTGAAATATTCACATATAATCTTCGCTTTTAAACAAAAAAAACAAAATAATGCATATTAGAATTGTCAAGTACTAAAAATTAATATACTAACCACAAAAAGGCACCGTCCACTTCATTGAATGGTGGAGGAGATCTTTTAAGATTGGGTTGTACTGTAAGGAGTAAAAGCTCTCACATTGCTTTTGAGCGATTTTTTTTATTATTATGTCTCTTACTTTTTTATGTCTATGAAGCAATGAATCTTTTAAGAGTATAAAGAAAGGCTCCGTAAAGTACACGAGTCGAGTTAGATTTCTAAGGCTACAATAATTACTCTACAGAGCAGATAGAAAACTCTGCTGTCCTAACTATGGCATAGGATATAGCATACAAACATCATCATTCCTTTAGCAAACCACTCCATAACATGAACTACATTAATGACCACTAGCAGTTTTTAAATAGGTTGATATTTGCCATCAAATTCAACAACTTCATACACATAAAAAACAAGTTGTTATTATTATTTAAGCACATTTTCTTCGGGCTTCACATTTAATGTTCCGGGATTCGGTCCTCGGTAGACATCAACGAGCTTCTACAGCCCGGTCACCAGCTTCATTGTTAACAAAAGATTTAAGATATTCTTGCCTGCAAAGTGTGTCAATCCTGTAAGAGAGGAAGAATTGGAAGAAAACTGTGAAGTGCCAACCAGAAAAAGCAATTATATAGTGATAACCTGGCAGGGAGATGATCATGGGGACGGTTATAGGGTGTCCAAACTGGCTCACCGACAAAGAGCCGCATCGCCTGCAGATGCAAATTTAATTACCCCGACGATATTAGCATCAACACAAACAGTAATGGAAAACTTTGATTTTTTAAACACACATTAAATCCATCATGTAAGAAAAACATTAGCAACACAAGGAAAACATAACATACACCAAAGCAAAGAGCTCACATTGGAGATCCTGAGAATGTAAGCATCATCAATTACTAGAACAAAAGGTACTATATCCTTTTTTTAGCACCATCATCAATTACTAGTATCAGCTGTAGGGACATAAATATTTTTCCTGTATATTATTCACCACTTCATAGCTTTGAGTACTAGATAACTAGAAACCTAATATATTCTTTCTGGAATTCGTATCCAATCATGGTGCACAAAGCATGGTATCCATGATTCATATCCAATTCACGCAAGTAACTATTGTGACTCGGACACAATGAAAACTAGGATTCTTCAAATGCAATTTATAGACTAACTTGTACACAGAAATAAGAAAAAAAGTAATAATTTCTCTCTGACAACAATGATACAAAAAATAAGCAACAATGATATAAAAAATAAGCAACAGATTGGGCGTAGAAATATGAGTTCAACTCTCACCACCCAAAGGCCAACCCTGCAACGTTAACCAAAGACAAATACAATATTTCTTCTACTTTCCTCGTTCTTTTCCGCTTCCCGTCGTCTTATTCTTCCCCATGCAGGCACTGAACTCTATAGTTGCCACTGGCACATTGGCCGATGACCAAAGTAATGCTACCAGCAGTCTCCTTCCAGCAACTAACTGCCAGTTGCCACCATATGATGCTGTCATGTCAGCCCTTGTGGATGAAAATATCAGCTACTATGGTGTGAAAATCCACTTCACCACCACTGTGGCGGCCTACTGGTCAGCAACTCTTGAAAGGACTACCAAAATGGTCATCCAGTGGTGGCCGCCACCATTCATGACATAGTTGGTAATGCTCAAAAGGTAGGCCCGTGAAGGTACCTCCTCTTTTCTCACCCTCTTAAAATACATTAGACAACACAATTCCACTATCGACCAATAGCAACTCATGGATCATGTAAGAAAGCAAAGGTAGTGGGAACAAGAAGAGGAAATTGGCAGGATTGTCCTGTTCAGTGGAATGTAAAACCCAAGAACCCTGTGCACTATGGTAATCTCAACCTCAACCTTGGACCGTGTCACCTCTCAACCTTCAAAGCTTGCCAATGGCCTTTCTCACAATCACCAGTATTAGTGCAACCATGTTCAAGGTCCAAACTCAATTCCCCCTCGACAAGAGATGAGCGACGCAAGGGATACATGTTCATGTGGATGAACTCGTTTATAGGCTTTGTTTATATCAAATAATCTCTCAAGTTCCTTTTCCTATCTAGATCAAATCCTTTTATCATCTTCTCTGGATTAGAATTCTAACTAATCTGAGTCTCTTCTGATTATTGTAAAATTTCTATCATAATCATCACAGTAAAAATTCCAAACTACCCAAGTCATTCTTTTCTTAATCCATTTCTTACAAGTCATGTGCCAGAGTAAAGGAGAAAACAAATACAGGTTTGCTTCACCAACGCAGCACAATTTAGCACCCAAGGTGAAAAAAACATAATATCATACCTTAATATAGTTGTTCGTATCAAGTGTGAAACGATGATAGATTCCAGCAGGTAAGACGATCATGCCTCCTTTTTTCACTGCTATCCTTATCCAGCATTCATTTTTGTCTCTCACATCAAAATAACCTGAATAATTACAAATAAGACAAACAACAATTTAGAATAAATAAAACAGTAAGGCATCACCAACCAAAATACAACCAAACGCCAGTATTAGTGTCCCTACCACTTCCTTCAAGGCAATAACGTATTTCTTCATCTGTATGCAGGTGCTCTTCAAAGAAACTCTTCAGCTTAGCCTCATAATTTGGCAACTTTTCTGGGCACACATCACATATATCCTGCAAAAGTTTTGTCAACCGCCAAATTCTTGAGGTCCTCATTGAAGAAGGAGATGCATAATTAATCAAAAAACAAAAAAGAAAAAGGAGCTCATAACAAACCGTGTAAGAATATCCCCTGGCTTCACGGATCTTTTTCAAATCCTCATCATTCTCATAGTCATCAGGATTCAGGCGCCAGCTGACAATTCCCAGTTCTGTAAATGGAAAAAAGAAGGTGCAAGCTCATAAGTTGAGAGATCTCATCAGGAAAAAATTAATCTAAACAGATTAAAAAGAAGAGTAAAAAAAACCTGCAAGCTTGTCCAATGAAACAAATTCCTTGGGTTCACGGTGATGGGGAAGTCTCTGGTCTTCCTCACTGTCATCCATATACCAAGCTTGGATAACTTTCTCCTTGCCATCCTATAATGAATACAAGAGGGGGCAGTCATTTACATTCTACTGTGATTTGTATTCAGTAAGCAGTTTAAGATAGCAAAGCTACCATGGGGATCGGTTAAAATATATCTATTTTCTAAAGAGAAGTTAAACAAATTAGTAAATTTTTTACCTAAAAGAAAAGAAAGTGCTTGTGCTTGGTTTTCCTCTCACAAGAAAAGAAAAATAGTGAGAATTTTCGAACAAAAAAAAAAAAGATATTCTAGCATAGTTGTCAAAACCTTAAGACAACATATAGAAGCTATTCTGTCCTGTTGCCTTCTTCTGTTGTGCTTGATCTTTTTTTCTCTCTTCATTCATCAATTCTTACTTTTCAATAATTCTATTTTAAATGATCTGGTGCAAGCAAAAAGTTCAAATTTTCTTGCAATAAAATGCTAATCAAGTTACATGACCAAATGCTACTGCTCAACATCCTCGGTGATCACAGCATAAATAATTCCACAACAGCAAGTTTCTGAGTAGCAAGGACCACGGCTTCATGTCTTTACCTTTCCAGCCATCATATCCCTTAAAACCTAGCAAAACCTCATAGTTTGATATCCAATCAGTAGTATATTTCTACGACAACCCCTGAATCAATGTCCATCGAGAAGCATTCGAAAACCTCAAACTTTACCTCGTCACCAGTAATAGCCAATTCACCGATGAATGAGAATTTTATCAAAGAAAGGAGCAGATTAACGACCACAACAACTCGGAAAATTCAAGAACTTATAATCATATACAATTTGGAAAACATTTGCACGGGAAAAAAATATCTACGATGAACCTCTTTCTATACAGGAATTGGCAGCAACTAAAAGGAGCCCTAACACCTTGAGAATCAAATACAGGACTTGATCTTGGCTTCATCTTTCCCGTTCGATTAATCAAACAATAAGATTCCAAACCCGATATAAAAATCCGCGTTCCATGTCGGCCTCCAAAAAATAATAAATCCACAAAATAAGAATCGGGGCACAAATAATAACAAACAGAGTCAGAGTACTGGAAAATAGAATCACTGGAGAGAAGGAAAACTAGGAAGAAGCATGACCGATTACCTGAAACGCCGTCTCCATCTCGCTTCCTTCCCAGCTTATCGGTCGCGTTTAGGGGACGCCGAGGACGTCGAACCACATAAGAAGTAGCCGGGCCACTCAATTCCGTTGTTCCGTCGGATAGCGATAGTAAACGTGAAGCATACTCTTGTCGCCTGCAGATCGTGCCAAGTGGTAATTTTACACGAAGGGAACATATTTGTTTGATGATCCTTATAATCTGATTCAAACCTTACGGTTGACACCGATGAATCTGTTGATGTATCGGCGGATGAAGGATAAGTTGCTTTTGTTATTGGATCAATTGATGGAGTTTGCACGCTAATTGAATGTTTCTTTCTCCCAAAAGTCAATAACTCTAATATGCTCAATTATATGATATGACACAGTTTTATATGAGTCAATTTATTGGTAAGTTTTATATGAGGAATGCCGTCTGCATAAAAATATCAAAGTCCTCAAAATAATAATTAATAATATTTGGCCAGATTACTTTAAATTAAGCAAATAAGCATCCAAAAGAACATATTTCGTAACGTAGTTTACTTTCTTTTCGTATTAACTTAAACATTAATGGTTCGGGTTCAATAAAACAATAACTCTACTACCATTTATGCACATTCTGTCCTTAATTGAGAATCTGTACCCGATCCGATAAGTCATGAAATTGGACCGGGCGCGCTCCGGCCCACCACAGCAGCGTGTCGGTGGCCCGTTACTGGACGCCTCTAGAACATCCACTGCGCTCTTCCGCGCGACACGTGTCCTTCGGCACCAAATTGCCGGTTACCAGCGTCGTCTGGTTCCTTCTTCACGTCTCTCGCCCGCTTGCCTTCCTCTCTTCTTATTAGACACTCCTCTTCCCGCTGACGCCAAGGAACCGAGCGCAGAGTGGAAGATTTCGAATCCCAATTGGTAAGTCTCGATCTGGTCCTCGAGGACGCCGGAGAAGATGTGGGCGCGGCCGCCGTATGCGAAGGGCGGGGACGTGGAGTCCGGAGCCCAGCCGCTGTACCCTGCCATGCTGGAGCGGCCGGAGCTACGGTGGGCGTTCATCAGGAAGATCTACTCCATCCTGGTAGTTCAGATGCTGCTCACCGTCGCCGTGGCCTCCGTCGTCGTCGCCGTGCGCCCCGTCTCCCAGTTCTTCGTCTCCTCCGGCGCCGGCCTCGGCCTCTACATCTTCCTCATCATCCTCCCCTTCATCGGTAGCCCCTCCTCTTTTTCCCCCTCTTGCCTTCTATCGTCTTGGTGTTCTTGATCGGGATTCTTATGTGCGATTTGACGGTTAAGCTTCACAAGATTTCAATCTATTCTTTGGGTGTTCTTTTGCGACAGTGTTGTGCCCGCTTTACTACTATTACCAGCACCACCCGTGGAATTTTCTACTCCTCGGCGTCTTCACAGTCTCCATAAGCTTCGCAGTTGGATTGACATGTGCCTTCACGAGCGGTAATCTCTTTGAACTTTTCGAGAATATTTGATCCTTTTTCTAGTTTAAAGAGCCGTATTTACTGTCGCATGTTCTGCAACTGTTGCTTTTATGGATAATGCTCATTCAATTGTTTGATGCGATCGGATTTTAGTGCCCTGCTTGGTCTTAGCAGATACCCCTGTTTTGGGAGAAATCGATAATCGTGGTATTACATTTGGTTCTCATACTTTGTGAGTCTGTAAAATCACATGCAATTAAGTAAATGTGACATATCATGTGAAACCATGCCCTTATTTTTGGGAATTTCTTCGGATGATGGATGATATACTAGTTGTTGGTATTAGTGGAGGTGGAGAAGTGGCAAGTTAGATGAGAGTATACATTGTCGGCAGTAGTATGTTGGGCACCTAATGAGTAAGCCTAATTGACCAATCAATTTTGTTCGGCTAAAGTCATCGGTCAAAATGTTTAAGCTAAAATTGATCGATGATGTTACAATCTTCCCCACTTAAGGGTTTGATGTTCTCGTCAAGACCCAGCATGGCACATATCAGCACAGATCAAACCCAAGCATGGTGCATGTGAGTCATAGCACAGTGGTAGCTTCACGTCGTGATAAGTCGATTATAATACTATTTGTCATGATCACGACCTGAGTTTGATGGGTTAACTGATCTATGAAAATGCTTAAGCTGAAGTTGACCGTAATATATTCATTAGATCTCTATAAATTAATCTTAGTCTTGTTCATTTTCGATGTGAGATTAATTGGGGGTATTACAATCCAAGTAGAAATGATTAGGCGATTGGTATCAAAGTGGAGACCTTATCACAAGCCCCGTAGAGTTAATAGGATTAAATGAATCAAATATTAATAACTTGGGCGTACATATTCTTGGGCCACATGGTATTGGTTCGATAGATTTATTTGACTAGATTGTGAGCTTGTGACAGATGATGCTTGTCGGCAGATGTGGTAGCGACACTTCTTGGGTTTCGGAGTTAGAATTGAGGTTTCTCATGTTATTAGAGGGGGCAGAAGGAAAATTTTCCTTCTTTTTCTCTTATTCAAGACATTTAGTTCATGTTGCCTAATCAGTCGGTTGGTAGCATGAAATGATTAATATTTCAATCATGCTAGTGTTTCCTTGGAGGCAAGGTCTGAAATGCATACTCATTTAGCATTATCACTATCCTTTTCCTGTCATCTAACAATTGTTATACTTTCTGTGTTTCTTACTAATCTAACCAGCTTATTTTATCAGATAATTCATGTTCTTGAGTTATTTACTCTTAAGAATTACAAACAAGTGAAGTATTTCTTTTGAATTCATCATGATCAGTATGCTCTTTTTAATATGACTTTTGCATTGGAACGTACATGATTTCAGTCAGGCTTCAACTACACTTGAGTAGAAATATGGACGGTGTGACGAGTGTGAGAAAATATACATACACGTAAGGGCTGGGTATATGTGTGTTTTTATCTGAAACTGGATAAAAGAGTACAGTTTGTTGTAGCTTTGTCTTATCCCGTACATGGTTTCCATATGTCCTTCGTACTGTCTTGGTTACATTAACCTCTTGTGATCTGCTATAATTATTGATCTTTTCAGTAAATTCTATGATATAACTGTGATGAGCCTCTGCTATATGAAACAGGGAAGGTGATCCTCGAATCTGCTATTCTCACAACTGTGGTGGTGGTGAGCCTCACCCTCTATACCTTCTGGGCTGCTTCAAGAGGGCATGACTTCAACTTCCTTGGTCCTTTCCTCTTTTCTGCAATGTTAGCTCTAATGGTGTTTGCCTTCATCCAGGTAAACTAGATTGATTCATGTCATTGACACTACTATTACCGTTTTCTGAATCTTTTAACCGTACCCTTATGTTCATGTTTCGCTGGTTTCAGCTCCTCTTTCCCATGGGAAGGATCTCTGTCATGATCTATGGGGTCTTGGCTGCAATCATTTTCTGTGGTTACATCATCTACGACACCGATAACCTGATAAAGCGTTATGCATACGATGAATATATCTGGGCTGCTGTGGCACTCTACTTGGATGTTATTAACCTTTTCCTCTCTTTGCTCACTGTCTTTAGAGCTTCAGAAAGTTGAAATACTTGTAGTAGAGGATCGCACATGAAAGAAATGTGTTGCATTGCTTGAATATTGTTGTTTCTACTGTTAGGATGCTTTATCAGTCGCATACTGACTTCAGAAGAATGTTGAATTGGCTCTGTGGCTTATGTACCCCCTCCTCACTTTTGGTGGTTTAATTGTATGCTCAGGAAATCTCTCTCCAAATTCTCAAGAAAGAGGAGGAAAAGGAGTTGCAGTATTGAATGTAATGTGGCACTTCCTTTTGCATGCACAGGACACCACTTTGCTTATATTAAAATATAAGATATATAATAAATATTATTAAAAAAATTAAGGATGAAAAAGTAGCAAATTTAATAATAGAATTTTTAATCTATAAAATAAAAAATGTTAAATAACCTCGATAGCCGAAAAAAGGCTGAAACTATTTCAATCTTTTTCGAGGCTTAGCTCAAGTGAATTATACCTGTCGAGGATCTAATTTTCATTGTTTTTATTCACTTGGTCGGTCCGATTTGGGTTTTTTAACTGCACGAAAGCATTCCGGTTATGCTGAGATGCTGAAACAAGAAAATTGAACGGCTGAGATTGGAGAACCCCTCATCACCAATGTGGTATTCCAAGAAGTGGACGGTCGATATCTGTAATGGCTGTATCTTACCTCTGCAAGCTTGTGTCTCTAACTACTCCCTCTCTCTTTGTCGCCTTCATCCTCTTCTTTTGTCATTTGGAAGGAACACTTCCAACTGTCTCCAAATGAAAACACCGAGGTCTCTCTCTCCTGCTATAAAAGCAACACCAAGAAAGGACATAATGGCATGACAAGAAACAATATCTAACTGTAATATTAAGCATGCACACATCTATCCATCACATACCATATAAGCCAATAAGGTTCTAAGTATTCTGAATATGTACAGCTGAAGAATGATGAAGGCCTTGACTGCTCCATTTTAGATACACATCCGACAGAAGAAGATCAAAGGTGTTCGAAGAGCTTAACAATTGATGTCTGGCTACTAATGTCAGTCACTTGTAACAGCAGCTTGACGTAGAACAAAGCTATGGAGGATATATAGAATAATGACATCACACAGGTTCACTTGCTATAGACAACTCACTATTCATTCATCTTATGATCCTACATGAGCAGACGGCTACTACGCTCATGGTTTTTGCATGTAGAGCAGTTTCTATGTACCATCCATGAGATTTTCCTGGTCATATATAGCCTTTCAAAGGGTAATAAGCATGAAACAAACAAATATGATATGATGTAGTCTTGAAAACAGTAATTATTGTTATCTTTGTCATGAAAAAAATAAACTACATCAGTTTTTGTGGTTAGACAGATCTGTCAAGCACACTGTTAAAGTTGTCTATCATGGAAGATGCTCACACTGATGAACAGCTAAACTATCTCAACATCATTTGATTCAACAACTCCATGCTCAACATCACCATAAAGATGCATGCGAATAGATGGATAACTCACCTTCTCATACAAAACAATAGGAAGGGACATAGGATTCACTGTTTATGACACCTCAGACAATGTTGACTGTGTCCATATGTTGATACCAAAAAATAATTCAGTGTACAGTGTAGTTATCATTCCTCCATACACCCAAGTCTGCTGGCAGCATCATACCAACATGAGTGACCACAGGCAAACTCCTTAACTACATCTTTCCATCTTTAACATAGAGTGCAAATACAACATTAAAATGAAGTTTATACATCAGAGAGGATCGACAGCAATCTAAGAAATCAACTCTACAGAAAATCATCTTATCCTCCTTTAAGAAGGAGAAGGAAAAGAACAAGAAAATGATACTAGCAGTACATAAATAATCGCTTCTCGTGCTCGTGCAACCACTTCATAACTCACTCAATTTAGCAAACGATCACGACCGAGGAGTCGGCCATGTAAGTATGCTTAGAGGACTTTTTTGTGATTCCAGCCTGAGATGTTTAGTCAGTGCTCCTCCTTTCCTTCATTACTCAACATCTCTTGGTCGCGACATTCATGACTACAGAATGCTTTCTCTCCTCTGAAAGAAAAAAAGAAATAATTGTTTTAACATGATTTTAATTCTTTACTTTTACTAGCCGAGACGAAAAATCTATCGACGAACCAGAAACTAAAATATTTCAATTGCAAAATCAAAAGCTACTTAATCCACGAACCTCTGTTGGATTTACAGATAAAAAGGATGAGCAATTGAACATAGAAAACAGGGTCAAAACAATCACAACACAAAAAAGGACAATTTTCTTGACAGTAAAAGCAATATAGAACCTAGTCAATTTCTGCAACAAATTCAGTGAGACCGAGAATTGTGGGTCAATTCCCATTACATAGTAAGATCTAAGATAGATATATCATAACCCGACGATCGACCAAAATCGAGGAAGCCATTAACATATCTTCTAAAAATAAAAACCCTCATGGTTTGCTTATTGATATAAAGACAACTAAATTTGAAGTCTGCAGCACAAAGTCAATGACTATGTAAAGCAAGAACAGGTAACAAACCTATACATGTAAATATCGTCCCCCGGGCCAATTTTCTTCTTGCAGCCATAGCAGAAGCTCAAGAAACCATCTGCCGTGTAGGCTGGCTGATCATGAGAAGCCCCTTTCTCGTTCCATCCATTACCGCAGCTCTCTATGATGCAGTTATCATAGATATGAGTGGTCCTGGGGTTTGGCCCATGCAAGATCACACGAGTATAGTCCTCCGACAGCTCCATCTCCGACTGTGGAAGGCACCCCGTGAAAACCCGAGGTGAAGAATTCAGCATATCAAAACCCACATAGCCAGTCTGGAGAGGAGATTTCTGGGGAGAGTACAAAGCCAACTTTGAATTCCTAGTTTTGATGCCGAATTCTATAGGTGAATGGAGAGACTCGGTAGAGCCTGTAGTCGAAATTGAGCTGAACTGGGTAGGAGCAGTGGGAGGAGGAGGTATTTGAATCTTAAGCTGAGACCCAAACACCACCATCCTCTTCTCCGGCTTGGAAGTGCTCTTAACCGAGTCCTCATTGTTGAGAACATCAAGAAGGCCAAGTCCGATGGCTCTTGGGTCCCCATTCTCCTGAGGGAGTGGTCTGCTCACGTTCGGGATGGTGGGAGTGACAGATGATGACAAGATGGCTCGTTTTGGGTTCCCATCGAAGAAGGAGGGATTCCTAATGGCAGAGAAGGGCCTGGTTTCCAGTATGGAAGTCGGGCTCGCACCTGCTTCAGGGTCTGCAGTGCCCTTCTGAGAGAAGCCACTAAAGGGCCTTGGAGAGGTGAAGAAGGACGCAGCGGTGGGAGATAAGAGGGAGGCAGTATCAGACATCAGGCCTTGCTTGTTGCTGACTGATCTGGTCCTCTTCCTCAACATAATATCTTGAATCTTTGATCTCAGAAACATGGAAAGGCAACTGCACATGGAAGGAGGGAGAAGATCTATCACTACCAGCAGAGCAGAAAAAGGCACAAGACAGAGAAAGAGAACAAGAGGGTGGTGCGTCTTTCCCCACTCCTTTTCTCTCTTCCCATCTCCAAGAGATGAATCGAGACGAGTACAACACGGATGACATTAAGAATAAGAAAGAAAGAATAGATGCTTGAAAGAGAGAGAATAAAACCGTCAACTTACCAATCCTGTTTCGATTGCTATTATCTGGTCATCTGAGGAACAACAACCAATTGACGAGAAACGAAAGTGCCCCAAAGGTCTCCCCCCTTTAGCTTCGTTTACAGTGCTCTCATTGTTCGGAACTATATTCTTCTTAGAGAGCCATTTTTCCTTTCCAAACTCTCGTAACAAATCTTGTACTTCAAATCAAAAATCACTCTCCCTGTCGACAAGTGACATTGATGCAGGGAAGGAAGTACAAAAATCAACTCAAAGACAGATTTTTTCTTGTGCGTGTGTGTTGGAGATTAGCCAAAAATAAACCTTAAAGATCTCATCTTTCTCCCAATCCATCAACGCCAAACAAACAAAGTTATCATCTTTCATGCGGAAAACTTGCAATTCGTCACCGAAAACCCAAAGTCTCCTCCCTGCGTCTCCGTACGAATACGGCAACGCCAGAGTCCCGATCAAGATCGCTCCTTTGTTCCTCCTTCCCTCTCTTCTATCATTTATGTGCTGAGACACGGACACTCCGTCTCTCACTCACATTACTCGGCCCTGTCCTATTCGACTGGGCTCGCAGAGACGGAGGAGCTAATGCAACTAATTTAAAGAGCAGATCAGAGAGAGAGAGAGATAGAGGAGATTGGGTGTCGTTCAAAGCGGCCATTCCTCGCGGAACGGCCAGTTATAGTAGGAAAGCAGCATGATTCCGAGGATCCAGGTACTCTAGGTGAGATTACCCCGTTAAAATTGTAGGTCACAGTTCCCGAGGAGCGAGTGAAGAGGTGACGGAACGCGAGGTTGTTACTTCCAGGTCTGTACGGATCTCCACCGGTTACCAATGAGCCAAATTGGAGGAATGGCGGCTCGGCTCGGCTCGGAAGCCGGTTTTAAGGGCATGAATAGGAGTAGTAATTGGTAGGAAGATATTATTTATATGTTATCTGAACATTATCCTTATAATTGGGATTCTGACTTTTTTCAATGTCAATTGCCGATAAATTGGACGCCGATTTGGGAGCGAGCCACGAGAGTCGAAACCCAGCTCGGCTCGGCTCGGCTCGGCTCGGTTACTGCAAGCGTCACGGACTCCGTCATAGATTTCGTACTCCGCAAGAAGGGGCTACTCTTACTCATGTGACAGAACTACCCCTATCTTTTCAGATATTTGCACCACTCCCCTCTCCCCCAATCCGACCAGCTTTTTATCCTCTCGAGGCGTTCGACGTCGTTTAGTTTATGCGAGATTACGAATCTAACCCTCTCCCCTCTGACTTAGCCCGTGCGCGTGCCAGCCGCTGCCCATCTCGCGACACGTGTTCTCATCCATGCACTCGAAAGAGGGGAAATGCTGCCCGTCTTTGAGACAGAGGACTAATTAAATGCTACCGCTGTTATTATTTTAAGTTCCACCTTTTGTTTCATCAATTATTGCGGACCCTAAACAAAGCTAAATCATGATTCTTAACACAGATCAAATCAAAATAGGGGCCATCGACTTATATATATGTGGAGGTGGTGTGGAACAGGTCAATTTGGTGGCACTGTGAGTGTGAGACGGGCTAATTAGATTATGTAATTAGTTACTTCTATTTTTTTTTATTTTTTTTATTTTTAAAAATTATATTAAGATTTTTATATTTATAAAAATTATATTAAGATTTTTATATTTATAAAAATAAAACATGTAATCTTGTTTCTCCTATCATCAATTTTATTTGTGTAAATATCGCACGTACTATCACGTGTCAAAAATGATGTTAAAATAGGATTAAAAAATAATTTTATAAAATTAAAAATGAGAAAGATAAAAGGGTTTTATTAACAAAAAAAATAAAAACAGTGTTATTCAATTATTTCACATTTTCTCCTTGTATCTTTAAAGGTTTTATTAGAAAACGAAATGAGTTACAAAGAATCTCTCTTGATCCTATCTCCTCCTCATCCGTCAAAGTCTAAGGAGAGAACAGAGCTAAAGAAGGAAAGCGTTTTCACGAAAATTATAAAATTATAAAATAAGAAATTAATTTCGATGAGAATAGTACTATAATTTTTTTTAAAAATTTTAATTTAATATTATTTTTTTACATGTGATTGCATGTGTAGTATTTTCATCAACAGAATCAATGACGAGAAATAGGATTATATATTTTATTTTTGTAAGTACGAAGATTCTAATATAATTTTTGAAAGTTTAATGATCGAGATATTAAAAATAATTAATCGTAAACATCACCTATAATTAGCAGCCCGTGTGAGACATATGATTGAATTCGAGCTGCATGTTATCAGGGAAGGCAGGCCAGAATCATTAGCTAGATTTCGAGTCAGCATGAAGCCCTTTTGGGACTCCATGGTGACTTCGATTCGAGCGCTCGGGTCAGTGAACTCTCATTGCAGTCGAGTGTGTTCGGAGCCTGCATGATCTCTTGTGTCAATTATGATCCCCAATTAATCAGTGGGTCCGTTCATTATAATGGAGGAGGCCATCAATCACCGAGTGGACCACCCAATCGAATTATGATGGTTCACTGTGCGACGGAGAGCGTATCCATGCGCACTTCAGTAGTTCCTGTGATTAAAGAGAAGGAATCGCATAATCTACATATGGAAGATGCACAGTTTTAGATGAGTTGGAGATGAATATGGTAGTAGCAGAGAAGGCTTATGCTGGCTGTGGCAAACTGTTCACGTAAAGGGCTTCAACAAGATGAGAAAGGCAAAGTTGTCACCTGTTGCTACTTTCTTTTTCTTTTTGTTCACTTCTGATGGGGGGGGGGGGGGGGGGGGGCAACGCTTTCTTGTGCAAAGTGGGTCAATAACTGGTTGGATTTGATGGTTCATATAAAACCAAATAGTGGTAAGAGATCAGAGATGAGAGAGAGAGAGAGAGAGATTATTACATTTGGTGAAGTCATTGTCATTTCAGGTCAAGAACAAGTGGAAAAGATGTTTAGATCAAGAAGACCACAAATGTGTTTGATGAATGACAACACTGGGAGAAGAAGAAGAAGAAGAAGAAGAAGAAGAAGAAGAGCACATGGTGCAGGAGAGTCTTCCAGTTTGGGTTCCCTCCTCACGGTGGTGGTCCTTCGATGGGCTTTGTGCTTTCGAGGAGAGATGGGTGCAGTAGGTGGAGGGGCTTGTCGAGCATTCCCCAGGTGAGAGCCCCACTGCGGCACAGACAACATCACTGTGATTGAGAACGTTGGGTAGAAGGCAAATCTTGGAGATCAGCACCACAGCGAAAAGCTCACTCACCTCTGTGTGTGTGCTTGCCACAAGGAAAGCTTTGGACTCCCACCAATGGAGTTCCAGTGGGGAAATCTTCACCAGTTCTGTTTACTAATTCAAGTTGCTGCACATTGTGGTTCTCTTTGACATCGAATATATATCTGATATCCTATTCCAACTTACCTTATTGAAGTAGCCATAAGGATTTGCTTACTCTGTGAAAGTAGAATTGTTTTTTCAGCAAACAGTCAGATCTATTCTTAATATATCAATAGAGAGAGTGAGAGAGAGAGAGAGAGAGAGAGAGAGAGAGAGAGCTTGCAGTCAGTAAAGATCCAACTTGGATCACTGCAGAAGCAAAACCTCTGATGTGGTGTAAGATTTTGTCTGTTCCACACACACACACACACACACTAAAGCTTATCCAATTGCATAAGCTTATGCACACACATAAAGATCAAATTGCCCAGTCTTACCCCACTTGTCTTGTTAGAAGAAAGAGAAGGCTTACCACCTCTTTCCCAATCTCTCCAAGGTCAGGGGGCAGATCAACATGCTGCAATGCATTGATGAACATTACTGCTCAGAGAATTCACTTAAGGGCAATGTGCACATTCCCCCACAGCAAAGTTGTTTCTTGTATGTGCTTTATCAATAGATTGGTGGATCCAACCATGATTCTTTGTCCCTAAAATCACACCAATTCCCTCTGAGCAGTGACTCCCCCAACCCTAAAGTCATCTTCATCAGAATCCTTTCCTTTTGCTCTTTTTCAGTCATGTCCAAGCCACTTCAAAAATTACTCTCAACTTTATCCTGTTCAGATGGTTTGATACAAGTAGCTTAACCCTTGTTGCATGTTACTACTCAATGATTTTTTTTTTCTCCATTTGCTTGTCATAATATCTTGAAGGTTCTCCTTCTAATGCTGATATGATACGATCAAATTTGATCATCAATTCGACTTGACAAAAAAAGATATCGTATCTCGTATCCGAGTTCTTGCAATCATGGTTTAATAAATTTTTTTTTTCTTTAAATACTTTGTCGATACGATTAGTTCAGCATGTTATTTGTCATCTCTGGTATTTGACATAGCATATTTAGTATATATTGATTGAATTTTTTTACATTTCCGAGTTTGATTGACTGAAAATAATAGCTATATCACTTATTAGCGAATTCACTGAGAATGTCATTGCCTTACAAAAGAGTCACTTACTGTATCTCCATCATTAGTTTGGTGGATCCAACCATGGCTCCTTGTCCTTCTTAATCCGCTTCATCAGAGCCCCTCCCCTGGCCCTCATTCAGTCATGTCCAAGCCACTCCAAAACCTCTTTCAACTTCATCCTATTCAACCAGACCCCTTTTGATGTTTTGATTCAAGCCTTTTACTTAATTTGGTATGATGTTATGTGGGGTTAGGTTCACAGCTGCTCTCATCACCATTTGACCATGACAGCTCCTTCAATTATTATTCCATGTTTTGACCTAAAGGGTTCATAGGCACATATTCATTGCCAAAATGGATGTCTCTTTCAAAGTTGTGATGGTACATGTCATGACAATTGGTTAGGTTTCATCCTTATGATCTGTAGTCTTGTCAATGCCATTATTTCAGAATTCAATTAACTTAATAGAAGGCTCCAATGCAGCCACTTTCTCTACCTTTTTTTTTTTTCTGTAATTTGTTATAAAAAATAAATTTTGTCACAAACCTTTTTGTGTGTATGCCACAAGTTATATAGAAAAGGACTAAAAATAAGGAGTCTACTATCTAGGAAGGTATATTCATCCGAGAAGGCAAAGATAAGTAGAAAATAAAATTTCGATAGTCTTTGATGGATAATTATGTTTATCGAGAGATAATAGTGAAATAAAAAAAAGTACCAAAAAATTTCGACAACTTCTTTAGCATCCTAAAGAAACATAATATTTGAGAAAGGCTTATCTCCACAAATGAAATTCTAATAATTTGGACCAGGAATCAGATCAATTCAGCAATACAGCTTACTATTGGCTAAAAAGACACAACAGCCACTCAACTGAAACTGATATTTAAGCTTTGTTGTTTACTTGCTTGTTTGGATCAAAAGCATTGACAGTGACATGCACTTGAAGTTATTAGAATTCTTAAACATTGTCAACAATCACACATCTTTTGTGATGCTTAAGCTTGAATTATTGAAGCTTTTTTAACTTGATGTAGTCATATGTCTACACTGAAATCAAACAATGATCATGTTCTGCACATGGATTAAACTATGGATGGAAGAACACTATGTGCAATTCAAGAAGGTGGACCATGGAACCAGTGGTGCCCCCATGATTAAGATAACCATCAGAGCAGAACAGCTCCACAGAGATGATGACACAGCACCAGGACAAGTGGATAAATGCAACCATTAGGTATAAGAACTTTACAAGGGTGTTTACAACATGTTGATCCTACTTTTCTATGACTTTAAGACTTGACATGGAACCCCTGTTATCCTCTTGTCAAGAAACAAGAGAGAGATGGTGATCACTGCAACATTACATGAAGGTGACAGGCACTTTCAACTCAGCAAAATGGCACCAGACTTTTGCCACTGTCAACCTGCCTCAATCAACCTCTGCATTCCTTTTTCTTAGGTGCATAGCAAATCTAGAATTGGCACTGCCTCCGATCATCCTTTAATGCACAAAAGTTATTTTATATGGATTCTGTAATGAGTTGAATCACAAAAATCTTGAGAGATTTGCACTTGCTATCAGAACTTCAACAAAATTTATTGCCTTGGTTCTATTGTATCAAACTCCAAATGAGCTTAGTAAAGAAATGAGAAACAGTATTCTGTATCAAATCCATGGATTTCATCCACAATCAGAAATTTAAGACCTTAAAAATTAAAACAAAAAAATCATCATAATATTGTCTCAAACCAATCATTCTTGGAGGTTCAACATCACATAAAAAAACAAGACATAGATGGAAGTTTGCCTGCAGAACCTATATGGATAAGAAAAGAATTACTCTGAAGACGATGGAAATCGAATCGATGATCATTTCGTCTGGTGCACTTTGAACTGATCTTTATCCTTGGATCTTCTGGCAGTAATAGTCAGGCATGATTGTAGTGCTGACAAATTTGTCTATTTCATATATATCATATAAGTATCGCTCCAGTTCTATAACTTTTTGGCTTGGAAACAGGTATTAGTACATATCTCATTAGATCAGTTTATGAGAAGCTGCAAAAGGATTAAGATCATATGTGGTCAAAACAGCTTTTTTTTTTTTTTTTGTGACTAGTAATCATGCAAAATCAAGGCCAAAATTATCAGACTAAATGGATAACATGATTGATACCCACTACCTATAGGATAGATGTAGTTCCAGATATTTATACATTCTTTTGACAGATAATGCATTTGCAAAAATTATAAATTGCCAAAATTCAAGCAAATAAAAGGTGATCATTGTGACAAGCAATATTTCAAAACCAGTAGTAGCCCTGAAAGCAATTATTCCGAGAGGGATCAGAGGAGAGGCCTACTGGTCATCGACAGTAATGAATAGGAGCTACGAAGGAAGAACTGATTGATAGGCTTCATTTCAACAACAGATAATACATGATCGATATGAATCTTCCTAAGTTTTTGCTTTGCTTAAATGCCAGGGGAAAGCTACACATGATAATTTAGCATTGCAAGTCAACCAAAGTTCATGCACGTCATTGTTTCTGACAGAGCTAGTCATGTTGACTGCGGCGAGGTTGACCTCATCTTCCTCCTTACTCCTGGTCATACTAAAGGAGTGCCGAAAGAGCAAAGAAAAAGTAGTGTAAAGAAAGATTCAAGGGGGCACAGATATTGTACATTCACCTGGTTGTGTCTATGAAGTTCTGATAACAACATATTACACAATTACTTGAGGGGAAAGCTGCAAGAACACTTACCTGCAGTATCATTGATCCAAGAACAATTGGATACTGCAAACTGCAGCATCAATGAGCAGGCAAGACACTGCTTCTCAGCAAAAATATTCTCCAAGTTGAGATGATGCTTGCAAGTGCTTGGTAACAATGATGATAGTTAATTTTCTATCAACCGAGCTCTGATCATGGAGAGTGGGTGTAAGAATACAGACAAATTTAGTGTCGTTCATGGCCACAAGGATATAGATGTGGTCAAATTGTAGTCCTGAAAAGATGAGATGCAGGGTGCTCGGTGCTCCTTTTGCATGATCAAGGGGATATGCCTGCAGAAAGCATCCAATTGTTGTAGTTTAGTATACGATGATGCAGTCAGCAATGTGGAATCATGCATTTAAAGAACAATCACCCAAGAAGGTTCGAACTGGAACATGTCATACTTGCTAGGGGGTCAACAGCATGTCATATTTCTCTGATAACAGTGATAAAGATATGTTATGTTTTGTTTGTGCTGCTTTCATTTCCTTCTCTTGGAAATTTTAGTTATCAAATGAATAATGAAATTGATCCAACTCGATTCAATTTTGGAGTTTTCATACATGAAAAAAGTAAAGAAATCTTTTAGTAGATGGGATTACAACTCGAGATAAGAATTTGTTTGTATTCTATTTCATGTAAAGATTGCGTTAGGATTGCATATGACAAAATCCTTCTAACAATCAAATTAATATATGTTAGTTTGTTGTAGGCATCAAAAGCTAATATGACATATCTATTAGACATTAATTGTACTTCATATGTTGAATCTCGATCGATAAAAAATAATGATCATATTATTAACCTCTCGTAGAAATCATCTCTGAAAATTTGTTCAGTGAATGCTCTTCAACTAATAAGGAACTAAATATTATCGTACCATCAACCGTGATCTTTAGACTCGGTAATCTTCCTAATGCTGAATCTTGGTACAGGAACCATTCTCTCTGGTAGCTTCATTTTGTGGTTGAGTTCAATCCAGAGTCATTGCGACTTTACTTGCAAGGTTGGTTCGAGGAGTCCTCAGTTGAGATGCAAATTTTCGTGGAATAGCTGAAGGTCCTGTCAAAGTACATTTATGTACAAAAGAATTTTATATTAGCAATGTGTTAGCTCCATATTTTGTAAGAAGATGAATGCATGAAAAGGCCAACAGGTCTTGTCTTGTTTCCACCTTCACTCACTGTGCCTAGGAACAAGGAGTAATTTAAGGCTGGTGGCTGTCATGGAGTCTCTCATCAGTATATAGCAGTTGTCTCCACCTCCATCGCTTCCACCAATCCAGCTCACATGATCATGGAAACGGAGTCTGCCAAGTGCGAGTGCTGCGGGCTGGAGGAGGACTGCACTGAGGAGTACATCAGCAGGGTGAAGGCCGACTTCGGTGGGAAGTGGCTGTGTGGGCTGTGTTCAGAGGCGGTGAGAGATGAGGCGGGGAAGGGGAATGGGAGGAGGAAGAAGGGTTATGGAGGATTGGAGGAGGCTGTGATGGCACATGCGTCGTTCCGTAGGAGGCCTCACTCCAACCCAGCAATAGACGTAGTTGACGGGATGAGGCGGATGCTGTGGCGGCGGCGGAGGTCGGTGGACAAGCCATCGGCCTCGTCGCCTGGGAAGCCGGTGAGCCCGTCGCAGGCGGCCGACGAAGCGACCAGAGTTGCAGTCCTCCGGTAGCCGACGGTCGAGGATTCTCTTCCCTGCACGGAAGATGTAGTCTCACCGAAGCTTTAGGATTTTGGTTTCAAATGATATCGGCAATTTCTCTATCTTTTCCTTAAGATTAGTTTCTTTTCCGTAAATTAGTCTCGACTTGAACTGAATCATTTCATGAGCTCAACGAAAGCGAAAACAGAAAAGTAATTGTTTTACAAAACATTATCTACGAATTCTTCAGAGATGTACGAAAGTAATTCTACAAAATGATTCTGTAATACTATTCTCATCAAACAGTAAATGCCAATGAAACAAGAAAATTGGATCCGAGGTATATTGTGTAATCATCCGATAAAAAGAGAAGTAGTCGTTCATTTTCACGATTGGTAGAAAAGAACTCTTTGGCTAATCTTTTCTGGTTCAACATCATACATGATATGAACAATTTGTCTTTACATTGCTACACATCAACAAGTCTCACAAAAGCAAAATTCATTAAGCAGCGGAAACACAACATATTTCCTTCAGCATCGAATCATCACACTTTTACACTTGGTAATATGGAAACGGATTCCAAGTAAGAACTGAAAGTATGATCTTTTTTCCTCTGTATGTGATGTCAACATACTTCAGTCGTCTGTTTAAAATCAATGCTAACTAATACAGTAAGCAATGCAAGAAAGCACAAAGTTTGCATTGTAAATGATGTCACAGTTTTATCGTAAAAAGAGTACAGATACGATTACATTCCAACCAAGGGCGCTATTGAATAAAGTATCCGTTGTTTGGTGTTTCCCTCTACGGCTGGCCGGTTTCCGGCTAGGCGGACATGGGAACAGAGGAAAAAAAGAAAGAAAAATAGATGGTAGTTCCATTTACAAAACACAAGGTTTTCGACTTGGCATTGCTATAAACATGATCCACTTTACAATGATTGCCAAAAAAATGGAAAAGAAGCTTTGGAGTGGCTGCCGATTATGGCCAAATCCAACTCTTGAGGTTACGCAATATACTTATGCACAGTTCTTAAGAGCTCAAGGTGTCAAGTTTACAGATATCTCTTGTGCCACCGGAGGGCTGTGTGTTTCCTGGTATGAGGGGATGACAAGCCGCTGTAAGGACCTCAGAGCAGTTGTCAGTTGCGCAAATGAAGGGCGCAGGTTTGGGTCCCTGGCAAGAGAAACCGTTCAGACCAAGCTTGAAATTTATGTGGTTAAACTATTTGGGACAGAAGGCTTAAATCCCTGGCAAGAAAAACCATTCAGTTTGCAGTGTTTCGAAGTAGCTAAGATAAATGGGACAGAATGGATTACAAAATCCATACCACAGCATTATGGATACATCTTATAATAGGATCATATCAATCCACTCAAAGAAAAATAGTTTTAGGCTACTGGTAGTAATATAAAGATGAGCATTAAAATTAATGCATGGTTTCATGATCTTCAAGAACATTAGAGGTCAACAAAATAAGGTTGGAATATGATTTTCAAGTTTGATGCTTACGTTTGGCAGCATTCCCAAATGATGCTTGAAACCAGGGGATCAACTTCTTTTGGAATGTCAAGTCGTCGTTCCTGAAACCCAACAGCACCAACCACTTGCATTGGGTTCATTCCACTCCATGGCATCCTCAGCGTTGCAAGTTCCCACAGGATTACTCCAAAACTATAGACATCGCACCTACAAAATTCCACATTGATTACATGATTGAGGTGGATGGTTGGAGAACCAATACAAGAATCATTTCCTACAATATATCTGCTACACCAAAACTGACACAGAACTTGATTAAGTACCACATGGTTTATTTTATCATTAAGTCAAAAGAACTACATGCATCAATTAGAAGAGGCAAATTTTTTATATTAATTAAAGGTATAGAAAGCTTTATAAGAAACATTAAGTGATTTGATGGCTCTTAGTATGACTACTTTAATAGACCATCATGTATCCACTTAATACTTGGGATTTAGATTTAGGCTTATTCTGTAATTATGTCAACATATTTTATAAAAGTTGTTAAACTTTATGTCTCCACCTTTGAATTACACTAGGAACAGATTACTCTGAAAATCTTCCATAAGAAGAAAAGGAATATTCTCCATTCCCATATTTGCTGTAAGGGTTAAAGAACTACCACCTGAAAGAATGATCACCAAGAGTCCACCATGGTAAGACTGTAGCATATACTCCAACAGCCTGCAGGCACCCACACCACCTATTTAAAGTTCAAAAGCTTCACACATACAGTGATGATCCATCAAGATGTTCAATCACCTACCATGACATTGCAACAATGTCACACTAAGGAACTGCAATTTTGGGTATTAGTCCATGGCCGAACCGAGATGAATCCTTATGCCAAAACGCACCACACCAATGTGCCAGAAAGGAGGAAGAAGGGGAGGAGACGAAGGAAGAAGAGGAGGCAAAGGAAGAGAAGTACTTGAAAAGAGGCAACAAGCACATGGCAAGTGGATGAGCAGTAGATAGCGGTGGTGGGGATGGCGATGGAATCATGGAGGAGGAGAGGGCTCGCGGGCTCATGAATAGAGGGCTTACATTCATGAGCCCTAAAGTATTAAGGGTTTATTAAGATTAAACTAAAAAAAATAGACTTTTTAATCTAATCGAACTGGATTGCTCGAAATTGGTTGTCGATGTACCAACCAAATGAAAATTTCATGGTTATGCTAGAATTTGTAAATGAAAAAAAAAAAATATATGTACCAACCGATATAGACATGAAATGATACACAGAGCCAACCAATTTCAAATGGTCCAATCGATCTCTCTCTCTCTCTCTCTCTCTCTCTCTCTCTCTCTCTCTCTCTCTCTCTGAGATCTACTTACCCTCAAGCTATGATTCCATGAATCATAATGGTCGTTTGATTGGAATATGTCCAAAATCTAATAAGATGGATTACAACTTTGCTTGATCCCACACTTGTCATGGGATACATATATGTTGCTTTGTCATTGATTTAAGCTACTTTTGACAAAGCCTTGATACCACTTCCTTGGCAGATCTTGCATCTTGACCCAAGAGAATAGGTACTTTAGGTAAGGCTACAAACTAATTGTGTCCACATAATCATACTTGCCAAGAATTAAGAACGGGATCGTATGGCCAAAATTTAATTTCATCTCTTCTTTAGACCAGTGCAGATGGAATTGATCTATATGCATTTGCAATGGACTGGTTATTCAAGAGCAAATGATGAACTGGTTATTCAAAAGCAAAATATCACTGAGTTGTGGCTCAAGATATGGGAAAGTAATTTTTATTACATAATGCTTCTTGCAGAATCTGTGATAAAGGTACCAACTAAAGCTGCAGCATGTATTAATTTAACAATATTAGACAAGGAAACTCACTTTTCATTGGAATTTTCATTGCGCAACACCTCTGGTGCCATCCACTCAGGCTATCAGATCAAAACAACAAAAAAGTAAGGAAACAGAGGTAATAATAGTAATTAATAACGAATTGTTAAGTAAAAGAGCATCTACAAGTGCCTCCTTAGTTACTTTTGCCTCTTATCATGATATCCAACTGCTGTCAATCACAGGTATATCTCATTTGTTTCACAGAGAAATGCAGCATGTGGTGAACTGTGTCCTTCGCTTATGCATATATATCTTATGACATTCTACTGTTGGAGATTGTTTGGATATGATAATTCGAATATTAGTTTTAAAAGTCATAAGCAAAGCAACAAAGATAAAAGTTTCTTACTGTTCCAGCTGTGGATTTCGATGATAGAAATGTACTATGCTTCAAGCGTGACAGCCCAAAATCACAAACCTGAAATTTTGAGATTCAAATGCTGTTATTCCATGTCATGTGGCTGAACTATTTTCTACAAGCAACATATTTTTCACATGAGAAAGATACTCATTTAGCTATTTAAAGCCCCATCTGTGGTTTTAAGGTTCTTATTTATCTAATTTATTTAGAATTCTGTCTAGGATTTTGATGATATCTAAGCTTGCATTAAGGTGGACAAAGTTAATAACAAGAATTAAGGTGGACTAAGTTATGACAATAAATAATCTGCCAATGAAGATAACAAATGCAACAAGCAATATTTCAGAATAAAAACATGGAAGAGTAAACATAACCACCACAGTTTGTGATGACCAAGTTGCTCATGAATATTTGTCGACAAAGAACATGAACAGAGCTACAGTTTTAGTTTTTTGAACCCATTCATTTGGTGATACACTTGAGCCATTTAAATTAGTGAAAATTAGCCACCATAATTTTGTAGATAATTACAAATGAGAATATGGTTATAAGACTATTGCATACCTTAACAGTCCAATTCTTGTCGACCAATAAATTAGGCGATTTAAGATCCCGGTGGACAATGGTAGGTACACTGGTGTGCAAGCAATTCATTCCCCTAGCCTAAGGGGCAAAAATCATTAAAAGAACTACAGAATTTATTCAAACAAGACACTTGAAATGCAAATATTCAGCAGTTGTACCACATCAAGGGCCATTTTTATCCTTCGTTTCTCGTCAATTTGACAATTAGGACGATGAAGAATCCTGTACAAGCTGCCTCTGAAATTTCAATTTCAAAAGAGTCATATTATTGTTTAAACAAAAAAATCAAGGAAAACATATGCAAGAGTAAATCTCAACTAAAGCTGATAAAGTGATGTTTTAAAGAAAATGAACTTCCAGCACCGAATTTGCTTTACCTGAAAAGAAATAATCTTAAAACTAACTAGAAGAAATATTAGCTGCACTGAGAATATGTAGCATTAAAAGAAACAAGCATATACAATTTCAAAACAATTCATTTGTCAAGAAAATTGCTTCAACCAAACTCTCCTAACTGTCCTCATCTTTTCTAGCTTGGTGTTCACTCAATGAAACAGAGATGTCTCTACAAGAGTTTAGCAAGACATTTTGAGATATTGATTTGTTTGATGCAAAGAATAAGAACATCTGAAATAATCAAAAAGGAAAATTTCACCAGAACAAGTTGCATATGACAATACTTAAGAATAGATCTAAGAAATAGTCAAAACAACAATTCTAAGCAGGATTTTGAGTTTTTGAGAATTTTCGCCATCTTGTGTAGATGTACCATGATGTTCTGGTACCAACATGAGATGGCTTGCCATGTTTATTTTCTGACAACACTTAATGCACAATGTTGACTTATGCTAAGATCAGCACAGATACCATAACCAGTAGTGACAGCAATGTTGCTGTCAACTCAATACCCGGGATCCGATCCATTTGATATGACCGATGGGATGATGGCTTGGGTCCAATTTAAGAAACTTTCAGCTGCTGTCAGGTCAAGTCAGGTTCACATTAAGCATATGTTTTCTTCATAGAAAGGCTCAATAGTTTCCTTCATAGAAAGGAAACTCACAATGAATTTTTTCCAAAAAAGCGACTCACAACTTGGCTAGCCCAAGTTATTCCAAATGGAACCAACTTTGACCCATCAGTAAAACAACTTGGCCACATTAAAAAAATCTTAGTTAGCTAGAATGCCAGTTTGAGTTTGTATTTCACAGATATAGTTGAGGGCATACATGTGCCAAGAAAAACTTAAACCATGGTGTGCCAAAATAAAATCACCAAACAATATGAAATAGTTGTGTGCGTGCCTAGCATAGCACCATATCTACATCACAAAGATTTTTCAACCCTCGCCGAGAAGATTTCAATCACTGAACCTATAAGCAAATAAATGAACAAAAGCACATGATAAAAAAAAGCATAGTTACTGGAGTCCTAAATAAATTGTGAAAATATTAAGTTGCCTATGGAGATCAAGCACACTAGTGTAGGATTAACATGAGTAAATAAGCGATAATAAAACCAACTGAACAACGCAAAAACAAAGGACAATTGCATCAAGTGCAAGGTGGCAAACTTAGCAACCAATTGAAATGACAAGCATTTTAGCAATTAAATTTGAAGACTAAGTATAACATAAATAGGAATTATATAATTGATCAGCAAAAGTAAAAAACACAGTATGATCACCACATGTCTTGTAAAATGCTTTCATTCAACATATGTAGAAAAGGAACATGTATAGTTCTACTATGCATCGCAGTCCACTTGCTTAAGATAAGCAAAGTGAACCAAATTGATCTTATATAACATCTAAAACAAAACAAGGTCATTCCAATTGGAGGGATCATCATAACATTCAAGCTACAGGCCTGATGTGTAACATTCACTTAATGAGCATTTCTCGTTAAGAAAATAAAAAAAGAGATCAAACATTAAATGGATATCAGTTGTAAATTTCAATGACCAATCAAAACAATTTAGCCATATAAAGTTAAATTATTCAATACAAGTTCCTGTCCTACACATAAAAAAGAAAGAACCTATGTATTACCTTGGAAGAAACTCTGAAACAATAGACAGGTTAGGAGGACGAGTTACAGCACCCATGAAAAGGACAACGTTTGGATGACGCAACCTGCGCATTATCCGAACCTAGACAACAAATTAGTAAAGTTACCCATTTCCATTTTAGGTTCAAAATTCAGCAAGCAAGCATGAGAAACAATGAGTTTCAGAATTCTTTTTCACATACTTCACTTCGGAATTCATCCAAAGCATCCCCATAAAAGTCCTGGTCTAGGAACTTCTTCACAGCTACTTCCTGTATTAAAAACCAACCACATGCATGTTATTTAATACACCAAACTCAATAATCTAAGCAACATTTGCTTGTTTCTGTGCTTGGAGTATATACAACTAAACACAATAACAAATAAATGTCAACTGACATATTTATAAGCATGACTTAAGCCATAGTGTTCACATCCCTATTAAAAATCTCAACTAACTGTTCGCAACTGATAGACTGCTAAAAGCCTTATTTACCAACTAAACTAAATCTGACCATAACCCATATTGAATGCTTCCTATTTGAAGGAAAAGAGAACATGCTTTCACTAGTGAGTCTTCCCTGCCTGGGGTGTGAATGGGTTCCAGAAAAAAAATCTCTATCATATGTCCATTTTTTAGCAGGTTGCAGTGAAGCAACTCATCAATGTCCTAATTGTTCATCATAGCTCCAGCCCATCTCCTTCTTCCTCTCCCCCTTCCCCTTCCCCCTCCTTGTCTCCACTGAAACCTGACTCCCTCAGACTCCCAAAACTCCTGAATCTACTACAAAGAGACAACCAGGCTACTGGGCAGGTCTGCTTCGTCAGGCTCATGAATTAACTTCTTGAAAACTAAATGCAGCTTTGGAGGAGAAGATCCACCTTATACAGGTTAACTCTCATCTTGCACATGAGTTGGATATTGATGAAGTTCGTGGTGCCAGAGAAGTTTGGATGCTTAGCCTTTATGATAAATTTTTTTTTTGTAGAACACCTTACGCAGTGTTTGATTAGGTCCAGTTTTTGCCAATACTAAGAAAATTTTTTTCAAAAGCCCAGATTAACAATAGCAAAATTGATAAAAATAACAAAAATAAAGTAAAACAAACTGATTAACACAATGAAAGTTCCCATCTTTCCAAACAAAATTTGATATGATTGGTTTTTAGACTTCACTCGAAATTTTTTATCAGCTTTAAGCACAGGCTATTTGTGAAAATTAGTACTGTTGTGCCACAAAAAACAACTCACCGTTCCATTCCAATCTGCACGATATACTTCTCCGTATGAACCTATTCATGAGGAAAAAATCAAAAGTTACAAGTCATCAATTCTTAAAACATGTACTACGGAGAAAAGCTTTTACCAAAAGCTAAATTAGTAAGAAAACAAAATGTACATTGCTAAACCAACTGGAAAAGAGAGCCCACAAATGTTCTGTAGAAGCTTTCCATTTAAAAACTATGCATGAGTTTTTTTTAGAACAGAATACGTTCAAATTTTTGCAAAAGGTTCAAGAAGTACCTAATCCAATCCTCTCTCCAATTACTAGGTCTTCCCATGGGATTTCACATTCAGCCACATCATCTAGCATTGGATCAAACTGACTTGGCCTGGCTTGTGAACTTGAAGATCCTTGCTCAATTGAGCTTATACTTGTTTCCATATATCTATCACGAGAGCAATTTTTTGGATCATGTTTCTCCTTAAGATGTTTCCCATGTCCCTTCAGTTCATGTGACTGGCGGTTTTTCAAAACTAGTTGACACGCATGGTCATCTATTAGATATTTTTCGGAGACAAGTGAATGATCTTTTTCAACATCAAGACGGTGTCTGTGTACTTCATGATTAAGGTTCTTCCCTGAAGCGATACCTGATTTAATATAGTCCGAGGAAGAATGGCCCATATTTAGAGAAGCATCACTAGTTTGATTTTCAGAAGAAACTGCCCCGCTAGAGTTTGAAATAACAGAAGAACCAGAAATTAAACCTCCAGAATATACTTTTGCAGCTAAGTTGGGCATTTTTGGAGATGGTGACTTCAGTACAAAATTCCTCTGCGGAATTGACTCCTCCACAAAATTATTATGCTTCGTATTAGGAACTTCATTGCATGCAGAACGTCCTTTCCAAACCAATGGAACTTGGGACCTTCCAGGACCCAGAGCAACTTTTTCCCTGCACCTTTGATATCCACTATTTGTAATGTCGGTAGTTTTGAAATGTGGAGCACCTTTGTCAACTCCAATTACCTGGAAAGGATTCAGCTCAGCAAAAAGATTTGTTGAGCCTACAGAATCTTGTGGATTAAATGCTGTATTGACCTTTCCTTTTCCCATATTATCACCATCCGTTTCAGCAACAACAATCGCTTTTTGCTTTGAGCAAGTTGCACTGGTAGAAGATGTAAACTGATCAGCTTGGTCTTGCATACACAAACTCGTATTTCCCATAGAAGTACATCCACTAGTTGTAGATGATTCTCCATTATGATCACTTCGAACTGAAGGAATCACAATTGATTTTTCATATCTTAATCTTTTATCATGCACCTTATTCATATCCAAGAGTGGAATTTCATTTCCATTGTTATGCACCTCACGTAATCGCTCAACTTTGAAAAGGTCATCCTCTGGTTTGCTTGTCGAAGGGCTCACATTCCTACTTGCTTTTGGCTTGTAAGAAGTGTCCTTTAAACTAAGTACATCTGCTGGAATTAAAGTGCCCGGAGCAGCCATAAGATCAACCAAGAATTCCCTAATAAAGAAGATTAGCATTACAATTAGCACTGTAACACATCTATAAGTTAATGACTGAAATGGCAATTTTAATAGAAAATATATATAGACTACATGTAGCAGCCATATTTCCAGTCAATTCATTTAAGATTACCAGAATAAATCTAAGAAAGCAAAATAGTACCATTTAGATCCCTAATACATCAAGGCATGAAATGCCAAGGTGGAAAATATCCATGCCGCAATGCGGTGGCTGTAGTTTACGACATACAGGCCTGTTTGGCCAATTATTTATAAAAATGGAAACAAGTAAAAGATTTTCTTATGATCAAGGACCAAAACTGCATCATCAGCAAAGTTTTTACAAAATGAAACCAAATAATATTATCATGTAGAAATTTTCAAACTGCAGCTTAAGTTTAAACTAGAACCAAGAAAAGGACTTCTTCCAGACCCAAGAGAATTCAGCTCTACTCTTATGTCCCTTAGTTATTGCCTCTGTTTATGAGTATATATGAAGTGTCTAGAAATGCATGGTCTGCTCCCATAGCTTCAAGACAAAAGATATGATTGTGAATGTAAACAACAATGCTAGCAATAGAAACATGGGTATGAGTCTATAAGAAACAGGCACGAGCAGTGAAAAAGTTCAAGAAAAGTTTGCATGGGCCAAACAGAAAATCAAGTCAAAATTCAGATACTGTAAGCGAAAGGTTATACTTCTCAATAGCTTCATTCTTAAAGTAAATACCGATCTAGTTTTTCAAGTACAAAGATTATAGAAGTTATAGGCAATATATGCCTCCACCTTGTTACTTAATGAATAGAAAGATCAATAAATGTAAGTAATATAAACCTTGCATCAAACTTTATTATGTTGACAGCATCGTCATCCACACCAGTGTAGTGACTCCCTTTAACCAGCCTGCAAGGAATGCCAACATTATCTGCAAGAACCTGCATTGTGATGTTGTGGTAACCAGATAGGATTGAGGATCAATAAGGCAATAAGTCTTACCAATATATCCTAAAGCCAAAACGGGACTTTCTTTTTAGACACCATCCCATATGATTATTGAAAAAAAATATATATAAATAGAGCGCCACTGACCACATCAGGAAAAAGTTCCCTTACTGACAAGTTCATCGAACAATAGTTTTTATACTCTAGTGCTACAATAATGCCTATCTAACAAAACTTAGCTCATTTTTTTTCTTGAAAATTGAAGGCATGACACACACCTTTTCTTCACAAGGTGATGCATCCATACAACTCTAGGAACCCAGAAAAAACAATCATCCATCAAGGAACCTTAAGATAACTTTCTCCTGAACTAAATTCCAGTTGCATGCTTACATGCTACAATGATTTTGGCATGCAATGGTATTTCTATCCAGTTCCAGAAACTCTTTTTAAGCTTACAAGTTACATGTCAATGTGCAGAAATCCACTAAGGTTATACCTTTGTTGGTAATTATGAAATTGTACCCATCTATAATACTTCCACAATAACATCAACTCCTTCAAAGGCCTTCGCCAATACAAAGCAATAATTTTTATGTGATGTATACTGGGTTCCAGAATGCACATTCATCCCAGAAGCAGCTATAAAGTAACTCATGACAGGGAAAAACAATACCACCAAGAGTTGCCAAAAGCGAAGAACAGATAAACTAACCTTAAACAGTAGAGCCCGATGCCGAGACAACCCTACTCTTATGCAACCAATTGGTAACAAACTTGTCTGTTGTGTGGTTCGTAAGTCGGTGCTTTTCTCCATCCATTTTGTTAGCATGTCGTTTGCATCCCTCACAGGACCGCCCATATGCTCCATAACCAATTCAGATATTCTTTGCACCAACAGCCCCATTTCAGCAGTAGGGCAGCCTAAACAAATGCATTGTGCGACTTGCTCCAACTCTACTAATGCAGGGTCAATTGGACGGTTGACTACAATAACCTCAAAACCTAAATCCCCAATGCTAGTTTGGAGTTCGATTAGTGATGGCATCCTTCCGTGATTTGCAGCATTGCCTGAGAGCCCATAAATGTCATAGAACCCATCCACAACTTTCTCATCATAGTCAAGCACGTTATAGTCCTGGATGCGGCACACAGTCAATATTTCCAAAAGTGAACCAATGGAGGAAAAGAATAAAAAGGAATCCTAGAAGCCACGATGTCCCCTTCCCCCTTTCCATAAGGGAAGATACCACCGTTAGTTATATAGATTTAAGAACAAGACAACAAACGAAGATGGGCAGACGAATATGATGACATCGAAGAATTTGGAGTTTGCCCTTTACTAAAAATAGGATGATAAACCCTAATGTCTTTTAAGAACCAGAGTCCAAGTTCCACCCTCAATCTCCCAGCTCTCACTAGCTTAGGAGAAATCCTTGGTTGATGAACCACAAAAGTCAACCCTAATTCGAGATAATAAACTAAGGTTCGACCCCAAATCCAAAATCAAAATCAAAAGACAAGAACTCACCCAGTACCTCCGCGACAGCGACTCCGCCGTTCCCTCCTCCCGATCCTGGTCGATCCGGTCCCTCCCCAGGCTCAACAGCTTCGCGGCGCGGATCTGATCGCCATCTAGATCGCCCGTGAACTCCGTATTCGAAGCACTGATCGCAAGCGCCAGCTGCACCTGGAACTCCTCCTCGGACGAGAAGTAGTCCTGCCGGTCGTCCCCGGCGGCGGCCGACCGAGGGGGCTCGGCCGGGGAGGGTGGCGCGGGCGCCGCCGCGGCACGGTGGTCGGAGGCACAGGAGGGGGAGACGGCCGAGGCGGGGGGCGCCGATGTCGCCCCCGCACCGCCGGCGGGGGATGGGGAGGGGATCTCGTTGGATCGGTGAGGGTGCCGCTTGATCTTAAATATGTGCTTCATCGGGCTTTCTCTTCGCTCCCTTGGGGACGACGACAGGGCTTCGGAAGACTGAGCACTTCCTCGCGTAATTATAGACCCATACAAGTGTGCACATTAATTAAAGCGGCCCGGGTTTGGGCGTTAATTACAAGGACTACCACTATCATCCACATAATTTCGCACGTGCGGGATTACTTGCAGTGATCATTTCGCTTTCTGCCTCCTCAGCGAACGGCAATTGTTGATGCCACCTCATTGAGTGATATCATCAAGTTGGAGATATCAGCCTCAGCCGAGCGCAGTTAAACAGCACGCAGGTAAACGCCAATCCCCATTGGCCACACAGGTGGGACCCACACTAAACATACCAATGGCTGAACGAGAGTACTGTGGATCGTCTGTCGAGGTCGTGGGCTCCAGGTGTCAGATCGGTGGGGGACGCGAGCAGCGTGGAATCTATTCGGAGGTTGATTCAGCCAGTCAAAGTAGCTTTCGGGTCTCCTCGGCATCCGATTAGAATAGAGATAAGGGTAGCTAATTAATTAGATTGGATTATGTGGTTCGGGTCCGGGTGTTAGTTGGGACGCACTTATCCGGGGGTTCGTCTAGACCGCGTGGTTGGATGAGTTTAACGTGGTGAGAAGGACACGCGTCAGTGCGCGATTGCTTGCGTGGCGCGTTGGGTGGGCGGTAATATCTTTGTGTTGTTGGACGTGGATAATAGCAGGAAAGGGGTTCTCAACACCGTGCGTCATAATAATATGTTTCCAAGTGTTCGCGTCTTTTGCGACAACAAATAACATCATCTAAAGGCCAAATTGACACCACAGAGGGGTAATCCGAGTTTAGAGGCCGGTAGTGCTCCAAACACGGGTTCATGCAATACCATTGATCCATATTAATTGCAAATCCTACCGTATAACCAGTGAAAGACTTGGTGTAGTGGGAAGAATAGTCCCACATCGACTGATTGCCGGTGATTTCGCTTTCGCTAGTGGTTCATATGAGGGGCTTCGGGGCGTTTGAGATCACTCAGCTGCGTGGCGAGCACAGAGCGAACTATTCTTTCGCCTTTTACTAAAGAATACCGTGTGCCCGCCACTTATAGCAGCATACGCTAATTTTTGTAGGGTTTCCTTATCCGAAGAGGGGGACCCACCAAATCTAATAAAGATATCTTTTACATCCAAGAAGTAAAAGATAAAATGTATGATTAAAAGGGCATTCATTTTGGATAAAGTGTATAATAGTGTAGGTATCATTCTAGTTCTCAACATAAAATGTTCTACTAATAAAAAACGATATCGGTCAACTGTTACTCTGTTGACCATTGGCATGTTCTCTCAAACTTTCAGGTGGCATGATCACTACCACCTCTGGCAGCAGCTTGTCGCCAATTCCTTGCAATTACCAAAGCTCTTAATTCACTTCATGACTATGACAATTACTATACCAATAGGATGATTTCTTTCATCGGATCAACAACTACTAGAACCATAGAGGATGAAATATATTAGGTGTTTATATTACATATATTTTAATAGACCCTTTAGGAAGCACAAACGATCCAACTAGGCTATGTCTGGCTTTGAATCATAAAAGAAATGAATCCCACCTCAATATGGCTTACTGTAATCTTCAACGAGCTAAATCCAAGTCAAACAAAAAAAGTACCAGTAGACTTGTTTGGGAACATCGAGGTATCCAACAAATTTTATAGTCCTACTGATGTTGATTTTTCAAACACACTTGTCTTATACCAAAAACGATAATTTGGATAAAAAGATTAACAAATACAAACTTCTGTACATGTGCTATTACGCAATTACTAATAATGCATAACAACTACAAAGTGTAAGAACTCCATATAGGAAGCTAATTGTCATCAGCAATGTCAAATTGCGTAAGGAGCTACCTCGAGAATGCTGGCCCATCTTTGATCTCTAAACTCCTCATAGCAAATTTAAAAGTAGAGTCAATCACTATTCGACATAATGGTACCTATAAAATCGATAACAACACTAAAAAGAGAAACATATATATACGTCGACAAATTTCACAGATACACTATTGCAACTATTACAAATCACTCAATCCACCTTCACACCACCGGTACCTAATGTCTGCATATATTTCCGAAATGATCTTTGTCCCCCAACCCATGATTTGATTCAATGCACTGGAGCCAGCGGCTTTGGATGTCTTGACAATTGCTATCTGATTCCTACTATCAGAGCAGAGCTGATAGTTGATAGTCAAATAATAAATATGAGATTATATGAACAGAGAAGCTAGTGAAGTAATAAATATGATTATATGAACAGAGCTGATAGTGAAGTAATAAATATGATTATATGAACGAACAACTCTATTACTAAGAAATTGGAAATAGAAGTACTAAACACTAAGTAGGTAAATGGGATGATCATCATCATTGGAAAGATCGGGGCGATTGGATAAATCACAAGCCTATTCCACTTACTGATGAGATTCCTTATGGATCTGTTCTGGATGAGAAGAAGAGTATCGTACAGTGTCGAGTGCTTTGTACTGGCAGTGCCTAGATCACTCGGGTCAATGCGACGACTCGCCTTCCTGCTCCCAAAAGAAGGTCCGGCATCCTCTTCCTTTTCTTAAGCTAGACAGAATCAGGATGGGGCGAACATAAGAACCAAGTGAAGTTCCCTCATAAAACTTTCTTCAGTTTCTACTCACTTTAACGCCTCACCTCATTACTTGCAACTCTTTCTCAAACAGGAAACTTGTTCTGTAACTTTGTGTCTTTAAATGTGGATACAAGTCAAGAAACATTAGGTTTCTTCACAAAAGATAACTCGACACACCCGCTCTTCACGGTGAACACATGGGGAAAAATCAAAGTAGTATACGAAAACAACAAAAAAACAATCACCTAACCGCCCTGATGACAGAAGGATGTCAGTCCAGCTAATTATGTAGGAAGGGAACGCACCAGCATGCTTTGGCATGCTAAACAATAAAATAAAATTCAATGTTTAATTCATGAAATGCAGCATACCATGAAATCATTGCAACATTATCATGCTGAGATAACAAACTGGTGATCAGTAAGCAACAAAAAGGAGAAAAGAGAAGAGTTGTCATACTTTGGCTTTAGGAGAAAACGTGTCAATGGCAACAGCTTTGCAGAGTCGATATATAACTTGTCGCCAGGTAAGTACCAAGTCGCAATTATCCCCTCCAACATTTTGATCCAAAAATACTGAACAATAGAGAAGTGACTATCAAACTAAAGAAGCAAACTGCAGAACTAACAAAAGGACTCGTCGAATTGAACAAAGGGCTTACAGTTTCGTTTATGGGACCAAAGATCTCATCGACCTTTCCAATCCGAGTCTAGTTCTCTGCAAGTATATCGGGGTATTTAAGTAAGGTATCTTTCATTCGCGAGCTTCGTGATGACGTTCCCTTTGTTGAATCTCGAATTTTGATGATGAAACCAATTGATAAGTGTTTATGATTTGATCTACGTTCGCGGGATGCTTCAATCAGGATGAGACAATTAAAGCTGGAAGAATCCTGTTGGGCCGGAGGAACATGTCAGAAGATTGAACATCGGGTTAGAGGATCGGTCGACGTATCGACAAAAGGCTTCGAGCCATGGATGCGGGCATCGGGCCAAGAAGAACGGATATTGCGCCAAGGATATCGGAGTTACGGAGTCAACTGGCCGATTGGGCAATAGGCCGCAAGAGAGGACGATGCGCCAAAAAATCAGACGAAGCATCGATGGACCAATGACATACCGAACAACATGATTCAAGCTTAGTAATAATTGTCTAAATCGATGTGTGTTTTACATGTGCAGGATTAACTACGATAGCAAGGCATAAAGCAAAATGAATTCCCGAAATCAAGAACGTGATTTCGTTGGGAGTTCGAGAGCTCGTCGGAAGTTCTGCAGGAACCAGTCGAGAAGTCTCGGAGCTTGCCAGAGAAGCTCATCGGAACTCGCAAAGAAGATCGTCATGAAGTCCAGGAGCTTGTCGGGAGTCCGCTGGAACATTACCGAGAGATCGTCAGAAGATCGCCGGAAAAAACTAGACTTACGGACTTGTTTAGCTTAGAAAATGTCTTAGATTTCGTAGTTAGCATGTAATTGGGATTGGAATTGAACCAACCCAATTATGGGCCAGTTGGGCCCATGTAAGGATTGTGTTGGACCCAATGAAAGGCCCAAACAATGACCCAAGAAATGGCACCGTCGTAACACAGTCTTCAAGACGGTGTCAGGCGGTGGTACCGCCCAGTGGCCCAATGCCAAGCGATGGTACCGCCAAACTGGGCGATGGTACCGCCCAGTGTAATATCAGTGTCAGACTGACACTGGCGGTGGTACCGCCTGAACCCAAGAAAGCCAGGATGAGATGTTTTTAGGCTCCAAGTTTGAATCAACTTGAGGCCTATAAATACTCCTCTCATCCCTAGTTAAGATTCACAAGCACAGAGAATTTAAAAAGGCAAAAACGTTGTTGTAATCTCTTGTGAGAATCCTCCTCTTCAAAATTCTAAGTGTTAAAATAGTTTAAAAGAGGAGTGAGTGCTTATCATGCTTGTCTCCTAAATCAGGTAAAAGGATAAGAGGGGTGTAAGAAGGAGGTTGATCTTCATCTATTAAAGGAAGATCGATAGTGGATGCCGGTGGCCTCGACGGAAGAGGAATCGACGAAATGGATATAAGTCACGATAACCGAACCACTATAAAATTGGTATGTTCTTTGGTTTACATTTCTATTTGTGCAATTAATCTTTACTGCAAACCTCCTTACTTGTTTTACTATGCATACTCTCTTCCCTACACTTTCAAAGTTATTATTTTTACGAAACGATTTTTCGTCGGAAACGGATTTAATCGAAACGAAGTTTTTGGAACCGAGGTAAGAATTCACACCACCCCCCCCCCCCCCCCTTCTTAGTGCTGACTCTTTTCCTAATACCCTTCCTTCACAACTGTGCCTACAACTTTGGCGGGAAGGCCTTCGTCGTAACCACCTCCCCTCCCCTGCCACCGCCGCGGGACGCCATCGGGCTTTAGGGGATCGAACGCGGGAGTGCGGGCATAGGGTTTTAGAAAAATGTCTGCTGCACTCGCTGTGTATTTGTAAGGGGGTTTTAGTCAATTGAGGCAAAAAAAGTCCAAAGATTCGATTGCGGGACACGGATCTGTTCGGTCGATCTGACCCGGCCATAGACCATATACGTATCTCACTTTATACATGCAATTCAACTTATGACAATGTGTTAAAATGTAACATTTCTGTCGCACTTGCAAGCTAAATTGCAAATCACAATTAGATCATCGTATCCTTCCCATCCTAACTCGTCCCTCTCTCAGGCATTCGACTACTTTTTCTGCATTCAAGACTCTCAATCAATACAATATGTGATGAGGATAATGACAGGCAAATAGGAAGCAAATGTTTTTTGCTACTCCAATTTTGATTTTAAGCTGTTTTAGTACTTGAGAACTACTTGCATAGCATATGAAATAATAACATGCCCCAAGAAAATAATATCTTGTATCATAGGACATACTGGAGAACGATAACATCTTAATATATTTCTTTTATTGCAAAAAAAACATGCCCCAAGAAAACATGCATATGGAAAGGAAAGATGTCAGAAGCTTATTATGTCAAATATATGACATTTTTTGGGACACAAACAATAATCGCATACAGAACAGAAGCAAACAATTGACACCAGAAGAAAAACCGAAGTAGCAGAGCTTATTTTATGAATAAAAAGAAATAGCAGAAAAATATAGCACAACAGAGGTCTTAGAATGGGACAATGAGGAAATATGCAATCAGGTAATAGAAACTATGAGCACATAAATCATGTATGCACCAGCTTCTTGACTATCGAAGCCATATATTTGCCCTGGTACTCAGCAAGAGAAAGCTCAGCTTCACTAGGTTGTCTAGTTCCATCCCCAGCAAAAACACCAGCACCATATGGAGATCCACCTCTAATTTCATCCATCTTGAACATTCCAGCTCCAAAGGTATATCCGATAGGAACGAAGAGCATGCCATGATGGGTTAATTGGGTGAGTGCAGTCCAACTACAGAAGTAAAATAATAGACATCAATCTAACCAAGCTTATAGAAAAGAGAAGAAAGTAGTAAGTTCATTTAAAAGCTGCTGTGAGGGCCAGAGCAGATTAAGCTTCTGCATTAAGTTCCTTGTCAATGAAGATTTAAACTGTATGTGATTTAAACTTTTGTCTTGTTGAAATATTAAGTTCCTTGTAACAATGAAGATATATAACATGTAGAAAAAAAGAGAATCTTTTGGTTTACATCCTGGCCATTTGCATTATATATGTAAAGATGACAAGAACTTATTAACCATTCACACAAAATAATTTTCAAGATTAACTAGCGAAAGCAATCAGATAGAAATAATTAAGAACTATTTATCACCAAAGCTTCCTGAAGCAAGTAAAAAAGCTACACAAGACTGAAATTAATATACAAAAGGAATTGGGAAAATCCAGATACAAAGAATATTTCTCAGCATATCTCATTAAAGGAAAATATTGAGCATGCATAGTTAAAAAGAACATTTCTTGGTTACTGAAATCATGCTATTATTTGTTTAAATATGTAGTTAGTTTCAACCAAAAAACAACTCTTTTAATTGTTAAATGGGCTCGCCAAATTCAATACTATCTTTTTCTAAGTCGGTCTTACCAAGTGTAGTGTATTTCTTTTCTTGGCAGTCTGCAACTACAAACAAAAATGTGACTGCTTTATCTGCTAGATGAAGCTTGACATTTTAAAATTTATAGAAACAGCTACCTACAACCACAAGTAAGTAGGTTGAACAGTCGAAAGCTCATGCACTCTTTTCTCCCTCTTTGTGGTGTCAGTGACGTAAGAGAATAATCTTGGATTTGAAGATGGTAGACAAAAAGAAGATTAAAAAAGTGACCCTATATACAACAAATCACAGGATAAAATACCTTCTTCATTCAACAGGTTATATAGCAATTCATAAACAGTGCATTGATGAACCTGAATGCACAAAAGATTAAGATGGTTAACTTTCACATCACTATATTTCCTCATAGGTGAAGGTAGGCATTTCTAATAAAAATAAATAATTATGTATGAACGATGCCAGAAGAACAGAGATTGCAGTGATCTCACCAAGTAACAGTCCTAACCTACAACACCACCAACACAACCACAAAGAACCCTTAATCCAACTATTTCGGTGTAAAAGTACTTTCCCTCAAGTTAGTAAAAGTCCTATAATTCTCGAAATCGTATTTCTCCTGTTTATAGGGAATTCTTTGCTCCAGTCCTTTTCTCGCGCCTCTACTTGAAAACATTTATCTTTCAGCCAATAACAGCAAATGAAAAATAAAGAAAATAGATTCATGCTGAGTTATCCATCATAAAATACCAGCATAGAATTAATTCAACATAGGCCAAGTAAACTGCGATGAAGAAGACAGGTTATCACATATTGAATAACATTAAGGTGAAACAGAAAGAAAAATGGCAGAGATGGTCTTACGCGGTAGTTTCTTGCCCTCCACCTTGAGTCCCAGTGCTCACAAAGAACCCGGCAGGTTTCCCTGCAAGCTTCTGTTCTCTCCATAACTGCCCTGTAGAATCAAAGAATGCCTTCATCTGAGCCGCCATGCACCCATACCTCGTCGGAAACCCGAACAGTATCCCGTCCGCTTCAACCAGCTCTGCAGCCGATATCTCTGGAATTGACGGATCCTTCGGTGGAGCGTACATCTTCTCCAAGACGTCCGATGGGAGTGTCTCTGCAACACGATACAGGACACCCTCTACACCATCAGTGCCGTCGACGCCCTTCTTCATCTGCTTTGCTAGGGCCTCGACGTGGCCGTACATGGAGTAGAATACGATGAAGATCTTGACCTTGGTCTCGACCACCGGTGGCCCGGCAGGTTCCACGACCTCTTCGCTGCCTTCAATCTTCTCCTCGGTGAGAAGGGGAGCATTCCTCTCCGCAATGGTGATGGCCTGATCAGAGGCAACCGTTGGCTGCTTCTTCTTGCTCGGAAAGCAACCTCCTCCTTTCCCCATTTATTCCCAATCTCTTGTTAGTAGCAGCAGAACTCCACTTCCTTCGTAAGATTACTTCTTCCGAACACCCAAATTAGTCCAAACTGGGGAGAAATCCTTCAAAGAATAAGAATTCTCTTCCTCGCCAAAGGGATTGATCAAAACCCTAACTTTCTAAAATGTTTTACGGATTTCGATCCGTAGCAATCAATTTGCTTCAGCACTGCTAAAAAAGGGTAATCTACAGATCAATAACCCAACAAAGAATCTCAAATCTTCACAGGAAAGGAAAAAAGCTCGCAAATCTTTCCGATTGAGACAAATATTCCGTGAATCAATTCAATTCAGCTCTCGACGTGGAAAGAGAACCCCACCTCGAGCGACAGTTGAAACCGATGCCTCCGAAATCTTTGTAAAAGGATAAATTTTTCTTAGGAGACCTTCCGCTTCGTGGAAGCAAAGCGAATCGAATCAAATCCTTCTTAATCGGGACGAGAAATAAATTGAGAAAAAGAGCATTCAAATCGTTCGAAAACGGCATCAAATCACACTGATACCGACCACAATTGATTTGGAAAACGACGAGAATAATAAAGATGGCACGGCGTCGTGGTAAGATTCTTACCCTAAGATTTCCATGGAGAGGAGTTCCCGCGATCTCCTGCGGCGTTCCGAGATCCGACTCGCGTTGGACTCCCATCGGTCTTCGAACGGGGACAAGTAAAACTAGTAGGATGTTTGAGCTCCTCGCATCGCTGCGCTGTCATGTGGACCTTCCAGAAGATTCGACAACGAGATACTGTGCTACTTACCACCGTCGAAGGATCGCTACTACAAAACACGTACGAAACAGGGTAATTGGCCACTTAATAGATGACACGTTAGCCTAATCTTCAATCTTTCCGGCTGCAGTAATTGCTGATCGCGTCGAATTCGGAATTTTTAGATTTTTTGTATAAATTAAAATTCTAAAAATCTTAGTTTTTACAGGTAATTATAATAAAATCTTAGATTCAAATCTCATCTTAATTATTTATCCATTGCAATATATATTCTTTACGGTAATACGCATAGCATAAATAGAAGAACCCTATACTTATCCTAAATCGTGTTTTCAACACTCAAATCGGGAAAATGATACAACATATTATGTTTTCTATAAGAATACAAAGCCAAAACCAAAATAAAATAATTTCCATAAAATAATTATTATATAAATCAATTCATAATTAATTTGCATATATATTAATTCATAATCAACTCACATGACAAATATTACATATTCCAAACCATAATTATGACGTTCAATAAATTTAATAACTCCTTAAAAATTTATTATATTATAATTTAAATAATATACACAAAATAATATCAATATATAATAATCTTAGTAGATTAATTACATAATTCAATCAATAATCAATCCTTTATATTTCCACTGTGTAATTTTGAAATATTTAAATATAATCATATGAGCAAAACATAACTCATATACTAGTATGCGATAGGTCGGGTTGAGTTTGAGTCTCGTCTCTCGAGTGCAATCTTCTCTCTTCAAGTGTAACTTGCTTCTTCGTCTCCAGGCTCCTACACACATTGAGGTCAGGAGAGAGATTTTTCGACTCAACCCTTCTGAAACTTGAGTTAGTGTTGAGTGGAGTAAGAGGAAGTTGAATGCCTCTTGGCGCCGGTTAAGAAGTCGATTTTTTATACCTACAAGCAAGAGTCGATCGTACGCGATCGGTTTCTCGAGCGACCGACCTATACTTCCCACACGAGTACCGATTAAGCAGCATGGATTTGTGTCGCGCAATGTCGCTGTAAGCTTTCCGGAGCGACTTTGTGCCATGTGATGCTATCTTGCATGACCCAGGTTAGCGCGGGCAGGCGATCATCCTGTTTGAGCCCGAGATGGCACGTCGACGCTGTGTGCCGTGTCAACCTCGATCCTCCATGCTTGATATTAACTTTCATTGACCATTGTCACGTGGGTGATGCCAGAATATATCCTATTCTAGTTAGCAAACCAAATACTGCTCACAAGATTCCTCCTCACATCCCACTGTAGACCTTTAATGCTCCAACCAGTTAGATAACAGCTTTTGGTGTGGCACCCAATTAGTGTATGAGAGAAAAAGAGACTCTTTTCCAACAAGGTGTAATAGCAACAGTGATCATTAGCAGAAGAACTGCTCCCAAAACTCATCACACAATGATCATTAGAGCAGCAAACTCTCCATAGAATTTCATTTCTTGATACAATATCTAAGAGTATCCACCGTTCCACCTATGTTTCATTCTCTCTCTATAATTTCCACATCAAACCATAAAAAAAATGGCCTTGATGGCATTGTTGTGCTAATGATGAAATGGAAGTATCTTGAAATTATCTAAAGAAGCAATTTTTTTACAAACCCATGATTTAATAACCAAATTACTAAAATCACAAAAGAAAAGTAGAACTAGGTAATGAAAAATGTAAAAAAAAACTGATTTTATCACCACAATTATTTGTACTTCAAAAAATTGAACTATTTTTTATAATTTCATATATCAGGTTTGTATTATCCTGGCTAATACCGAGTTTGAGTCATACTAGCATGCATCAGTATTTATCGATTTTTCAAAAAAAAAAATATACAAGTCCGTATACCATATTCCACGTATGTAAAGATTAAATATCGTCGGTATCGTATCGTATGTATTTCAAACCTTTGAATATCACAAATAAGTTTATGAAATTAAAATTGATAATAAAAAATAGGATAAGCTGCAGAAAATGTAGAGCAGCATCAATAATCTCATAAGATAGTTCAAAAACAACCGGGAAGGCCAATGAAACAGGCTCTTGAATCATCAAGGGCAGGCAAAGCAAACATGAAGAAGAAACAATGCAAAAGAACATGTTAGAAATAGACAAACTGTATCACTTGGACTTGTGCAAGTTCATCTGGACATTGGACCTTACATTGCTTTACCTATTCCAGTGTCAGTTCCTCTCTCTTTACAAAATATTTCATTCCCATGTTTAACTACACTTGACACAAATGCCTTGGCAGTTTCATTAAAGGTAGCAGAAAACAAAAGAACCTAAAGAGAAGAAAGAAGCCATTAGAATTCACAGGAAACTTGAAGGCCAAACCTTATATAGACACAATGACAAATGCTAGCCATCGCAATTACTTTGTAAATATAAACGACTGACGAATGAGTCAAACATAAACATGGTAATTGAGCTTAGAGGTAAGCAAAAGGATGGCCATTGCCTAAAGGAGCTCACATGAGCTGAGCTTGGCATTTGTGTCCTTGACAAAGAACAACAAGAGAAATGCATATGAGGATGGGAAAACTATTTGTCTCGATTCTTCCTATCCATAAGCTTCCAAAGAATTACCCATTTCTATTCTTTCGAGCCCCAAAAAAAAACCATTAAGGGTAAGGATGACCATACGGACACATAGATTCTATGTTCTTCTACTCTTCAACCAACGTGAAACTAAATGTCCTAATCAATGTTCCACCGGTAGAAGAGTCAATAGCTCATGACCATCCTTATAGCATCATTAGTGCGACCTCATAGGATAAGAGTGAATTGTCCATACGATAAGATTAAAAACCTTTGTTTAATCTTATTTTTTTATGAATAAAAAAATTTGAGATTGACTATCATATGATAGAATTACTATGATAATTCATTTGTATACTATTCAATAACACAATAATATGTGACGATATCAAGAAATATTGTATCAAATCTAAATATTTATTACCATTTTCAGAATATACCAAGAATGATGATCATATCAATAATTTACCACCACCCTCAGAATGACATGTTAAGAAAGAACTAATATTTTTTTGAATTTTTGCAAATATAAAATGCAATTATAACTTGTAGAAATGTTATTGCCTCCTTCCTTGTATAAATGTGAGAGAATGACATCAACATCGAGCTTTTAAATTTCATTCATTTACCTTTTCATTCCACTTTTTGTTTTCTCAAAATCCGATTAAAATCGCGCCTATTTGGTGTTTTCTTTTGGTTTCTCGAATCAAGATTTCATCTTCTTCCGGCGTAAAGGAAGCACAAGAGGTCTTTAGATTTCATTCCTAGTGGAGCTCCCAAGAAGTTGGCAGAACCAGATAGAGGTCTTGACTCGGTCCGGAAGCGATGAGTGGGTTACGAGGGAGACTCCGGTCCTTGCTGCACAACAGATGGCTGGTTTTCGTGGCCGCAATGTGGGTGCAGGCGGTCGCAGGGACCGGGTACCTCTTCGGCAGCCTGTCGCCGGTCATCAAGAGTTCCTTGGGCTACAACCAGCGCCAGATCGCGAGGCTCGGAGTCGCCAAAGATCTGGGCGATAGCATCGGCTTCCTCGCCGGAACCCTCTGCGAGATCCTCCCGCTCTGGGCGGCGCTGTTGGTCGGAGTGCTGCAGAACTTCGTGGGATACGGCTGGGTTTGGCTCGTCGTGACGGGAAGAACCCCACGGATGCCGCTGTGGGCGGTGAGTGGACTTCCTTTTGATCGATCGTTTGGAATTAGCCATATGGTTTTAAGTTCTTGATGTCAATTCTAATCATGAGTTTTACTGTTCTACAAGTGACCTTCTTTGATCCTTCTCTGCCTCGTGCGCAGATGTGTGTTCTTATATTTGTGGCGACCAATGGAGAGACCTACTTCAACACCGCTGCGCTGGTTTCCTGCGTGCAGAACTTCCCCAAGAGCAGAGGCCCTGTCGTGGGCATCTTGAAAGGCTTTGCCGGTCTCAGTGGTGCGATCTTGACCCAGATCTTTGCAATGATACATACGCCCGACCATGCCGCTTTGCTCTTCGTGGTCGCCGTCGGGCCATCCATGGTGGTCATCGCCTTGTTGTTTATCGTCAGGCCCGTCGGCGGCCACCGGCAAGTGAGGCCCTCGGATCAATCCAGCTTCATGTTCGTCTACAGCGTTTGCTTGCTCCTGGCCGCGTACTTGATGGGCGTCATGCTCCTGGAAGACCTGGTTGACCTCGGCCACACCGTCATCGTCGTGCTCACGCTGCTGCTTCTATTGCTCTTGTTGGCTCCGGTCGTCCTTCCCTTGCTGCTCACCTTCCATCTCGATGTGGTTTCTCCTGTTCAAGAGCCTCTGTTGCCCGAACCTTCACAGGCAGAAGAGACGAGTCAATCTGCAGAACAGTCTGAGGTCATTCTCAGTGAGGTGGAGGATGAGAAGCCCACGGACGTTGACCTGCTCCCTGCATCAGAAAGGCAGAAGCGGATCGCTCACCTGCAAGCGAAGCTGCTCCAAGCCGCTGCCGACGGAGCAGTCAGGGTGAAGAAGAGGAGAGGCCCTCGCAGGGGGGAGGACTTCACCCTGATGCAGGCGCTGATAAAGGCAGACTTTTGGCTCATGTTCCTCTCTCTTCTCCTGGGATCGGGCTCTGGGTTGACGGTCATCGACAACCTTGGTCAGATGAGCGAGTCTTTGGGCTATGACGAGGCTCACATTTTTGTCTCCATGATCAGCATTTGGAACTTTCTTGGTCGAGTAGGCGGAGGCTATTTATCCGAGCTCATCGTGAGGGACCGTGCGTATCCAAGGCCGGTGGCGTTGGCTTGCTTCCAGGCTGTGATGGCGATCGGGCACCTGTTCTTCGCCATGGCCTGGCCTGGAACGATGTACGTTGGAACCTTGTTGATCGGACTTGGATATGGAGCTCACTGGGCCATAGTTCCTGCTGCTGCATCAGAGCTGTTCGGGTTGAAGAACTTTGGAGCCCTCTACAATTTCCTGACGGTGGCTAATCCTGCAGGTTCATTGATCTTCTCTGGCCTCATTACCAGCGTAATTTACGACGACGAAGCAGCGAAACAAGCTCAAGGAAACATCAACTCGTTGCGAGGTGCTCTGCTTGGCGTGGAGGAACCATTAAAGTGCACAGGGACCATCTGTTTCTTCCTCAGTTCACTGATCATGTCGGGGCTTTGCGTCATAGCAGTCATCTTGAGCCTCGTCCTCGTTTACAGGACCACAAGTGTGTACCTCAACCTTTACGGGCGCGCTCGCACATAGCCATCTCCCAGAAGAGAGATCGATGAAAGCCACTACTGTGGTTCTTCTTCCTACTACTTCTGTGAAGTAAACATGATGTATCTTAATCCGAGATATGATCATGTCGGGACTTGAAGCTTGAAATGATCTTGGGATCTTATGGTGATTCGATATGATCTTTATCGGTTAAACTTAGTATCTTCTAATATTTTACTTAGCCTTTAATATATCTTTTTTTGATGGGGAATTATAGGATGGTAGTAACATAACCGACTAGCTGGCAATTCATAATGTGACTACTAAAACTGGTCGGTTGTTTCCTTTTCAAGTCGCATTAAAAGAAAGAAAATATATCTCCAATTACGATGAATCGAATCTCGGAGGATTCCAAAAGGAATCTCCTCTAACGTCCTTCTCCGATTAGATACAGCCGAATCATACTCATCGTACTAACAGGAAAAGGACAGCATTGCAACGTCAACGCTTGACTCAATGTTAAGTTTGCGAATCTCCCGTTCTGCAGCAGACCGATTCTTCAGAATTTCCAGTGAAGAATCTTAAGATTCGGTTTCTCTCATTGCAAATTTTCACTCTGTTAAATTTAAATAAAAATAATCGTAGAATTAATTAGATCTTTTCAAACAGACGACGGAGATCAGAAGTCATAGCTGATGGACGGCTAGAAACCCTCCTTATCATATATATATTCCATTCTGCTTCTTCCTACGCTCACCCAAAAATTGCCGATTCTCCTCGAATTCCGAGATACCGTATATAGGCTGGAGTTGCGGTTGCGAAACCAAATCACGTAGGATTCAGTGTATTTTTAATTTCAAACTAATCATGCAATTGCCGTTATCACCCTTGATTCTTCGAATCATGTGTGTATCTGTGGACTTGATGCCTGAGTTTGTGGGCGGAGGATCCAACCCAGCATTGTATCTGATCCTATAAATGCTGATTCTGTGTGGTTTTGCCGTGGGGCTCGCTGCGGTTATCTCCTCTGTCGTCGTAAGGAAGAGCTTGCAGAGGGAGGAGAGAACGAGATGTCTCTCCCATCGAGCCTTCTGCCGAGCGAGGGCGCGCCGGAGTGGCTCAACAAGGGGGACAACTCGTGGCAGCTGACCGCCGCCACGCTCGTCGGGCTTCAGAGCGTTCCGGGCCTGGTGATCCTCTATGGCAGCATCGTGAAGAAGAAGTGGGCGGTCAACTCGGCCTTCATGGCGCTCTACGCCTTCGCCGCCGTCTTAATCTGCTGGTGCATCTGGGGCTTCCGCATGGCCTTCGGAGAGCCGCTCCTCCCCTTCTGGGGCCGTCCCGACGCCAACGTCCTAGAGCAGAAGTTCCTCCTGGCCCAGGGCTTCGCCGGGCTCTACCCCAACGCCACGCTGGTCTACTTTCAGTTCGTCTTCGCCGCCATCACGCCCATACTGATCGCCGGCTCGCTGCTCGGCCGGATGAACTTTAAAGCGTGGATGCTGTTCGTGCCGCTGTGGCTCACCTTCTCGTACACGATCGGCGCGTTCAGCCTCTGGAGCCCGAACGGGTTCCTGTTCAAGGCCGGCGTCATGGACTTTGCCGGCGGCTACGTCATCCATCTCTCCTCCGGGATCGCCGGACTCACCGCCGCTTATTGGGTATGAACAGAGAGCATATCTAATTGATGTGCCGTCGTCGTTGTTGTAGTATGTGCACCAACGTTCTTCATCTGTTGCAGGTCGGGCCGAGAGTGGCGAAGGACAGGGAGAGGTTTCCGCCCAACAACATCCTGCTAACGCTGACCGGAGCGGGACTGCTGTGGCTGGGGTGGACTGGTTTCAACGGTGGCGCTCCCTACGCGGCCAACCTCGCCGCATCTATCGCCATCGTCAACACTCATCTCTGCACCGCCACCAGCCTCCTCGTCTGGCTCTTCCTCGACATGTTCTACTTCTCCAAGCCGTCAGTCATCGGCGCCGTCCAGGGAATGATCACCGGCCTCGTTTGCATCACTCCTGCCGCAGGTAAATCCAGATTCATACCATCGAACTACAAACATTGTGCCTACCATCGACGTATTTGTTTGGAGAACAGGGCTGGTGCAGCCTTGGGCAGCCATCATCATGGGCGTCCTGTCAGGAAGCATTCCCTGGTTTACCATGATGGTGCTCCACAGGAAGATCCAATTCCTGAAGAAGGTCGACGACACGCTCGCCGTCTTCCACACCCACGGCATTGCCGGCAGCTTGGGCGGCATCCTCACCGGAATCTTGGCCGACCCAAGACTGAACCGCCTCTTCTTCGGCGACAATCCCAGTTACGTCGGCCTCGCCTACGCCATCAAAATGGGCCGCGCCACCGCAGGACTGCGTCAAATTGGCATGCAATTCGCCGGCATTGGATTCATCATTGCGCTCAACGTCGTCATCACCAGCGTCATATGCTTGCTGATCAAGGTGGTCGTCCCGCTTCGACTTAGCGAGGAGGAGTTGCAGGTGGGAGACGACGCCATCCACGGCGAGGACGCGTACGCGGTGTGGGGCGACGGCGAGACGTACGAGAAGTCGATTCATGGGTACGAGAACTTCGCCTCTGCGAAGGCAGAGGAGATGGCATGAGGAGCAAAACACGGTGCACGGCTCTACATATTGTACACATTATGTAATTGGAGCGATTCGATCAGGTTTACGTACAGACCCATAATTGCCGTATGAATCTCCCTTAATAATTTTGCTTGGGGATGTAACAGATTTTATATTTCTTCATGAATTATTTGATTCCTCTCATGCCATCAGTAAATTCTTCTTGTGAGAGAGTAAATAACAAGTTTTATTGTTTACTCTGACATGCCATTCTAAAATTTTTCCATATGGAATAAGATTTTTTGACCCACGAATAATCACGAGAATCAATAATAAAGGGTAGATTTATATTTATATTTTATAATTAAAAATATTGTTTATTATATGAAAATACAATAAATATAGGAAACAAAATTCTTTTTTTAATTAACTCAAATCCAGTTGCTTTAGATTTTCTCTAGTATGAAAAGTGTGTTTATTCAATTACTAAGATATTTACGGAGATTTATTAGATGAAATATATCTCCTAAAACATTTATTGGATTTCAATAGGTTTATTATAAATTATTCTATATAATTAGTTATTTTTAGTATTTTATTATCTATATTTTCAAAAATTATATTAGGATATTTATATTAAAAAATATATTTAATTTTATTTTTCCTCATGTTATTGACTTTGTCTTTGAAAATATCATAGGATTTATCACTAAGTATACACTCACTCTACTTCACTTCAATTTATCACTAGGTACATATAAACTTTTTATTAGCAGAGTTGACAGTGTGGAAAAACATAGTTAAATATTTCGTAAGTAAAAAGATTCTTATAATTTTTTTTAATTATATAAATAAAAAAATAATTAAAAATAATTAATTATAAAAATATAATTAGTCTGATTTTAATGAAACTTTATGGTCAATGTTATAGATAGGTATAACTTTATGACAATGAAAGAATAATTCTATATTGATAAATATCAAGAGAATCAATGATATATATTATAATTTATTAATTATTTTTTAAAAAAATTATATGAACAATAAATAAAGAAAAATAAAATATAAGTATTTTTTTTGAGAAATCGTTTATTTGTTTATAAAATATAAAGTATTATTGTGTAATCAAATTTCGTGATCCCAAACGAATGACGTCAGCGAGAAGGGTGTGTTGGGCCCACCAGTCAGAGCTCCTAATCATATTTGGCAATAATTTAACTAGATAAATTAATTAGACCAAACCAACGTTAAATGAGGCTGCCGCGTCAAGTTTGAAGACAAACATCTCCCCTATCCCACCTAGCCCTTTAACACCGTTCAATTTTGCTCTTGGGACCCACGGTTTTTGTCCCACTTCGATAGCACGTGCTGAGCGGGTGAGCGTTTGAGTAGATTCTTCGCACGGTTAATTAGCCGAACGGGTTCGTCGGAATTGAGAAAGAAATTAATTGCAATTTAATTTATTATATATGATAAAATATACATCCTATAAAGAAGAAGAAGAAAGAAACGAAGGATTTGGCGATTTGTTTGGGGTCTCGAAAGCTTCTTCGAAGCCCCTCTTTTCTCATCTCGTCTGGCGCGGCGCTCAATTCGACAGCAAACCCTACCTTTCCGGACCGAGAAGCACTTCGATTCCGCATCCCCCGCTTGCATTCCTCACCTTTCGCCTCGTCTCCTCCCCGGCCGCCGCCGTAGCTGATCAGAATCGGAGGTGGGGAAGGAGGGGGGCGTTCGGTGGGGCCCGTGAATTCCAAGGGGAGGCGCGGCAGATACCCATTTGTGTGCTTGCCTCAATGGTCTGTCGGAATCCATGGATTCCGAGGAACCTACGGCATCGGCCTTCTCGTGCGGAGGCGGAGGAGGAGGCGAGGACACCGTGGGTGGAACATTCGCCTGCTCTTGCCTCTACTGCGGTCATGCTTCCGTTCGCTCCGCCTCCTGGCGCCGGTCTGTGAGGCGGAAGCTGGACAGCAGGGCAGCTGGGGCCCGCTCGATCTCGCGCGTCACGGAGGAGATTGGCGCCGTGGCCCGCGTCGCACGCGTGGAGATCGAGAACGAAGCGGCCGCCCTCCGCGAGACCCTCGTCAGCCACCAGCAGTCGATCCAGAAGCTCCAAGCGGAGCTGGAGGAGGAGCGGAGTGCCGCGGCCTCCGCTGCCACGGAGACCATGTCGATGATCCTCCGGCTCCAGCACGAGAAGGCCGAGGCCCAGATGGAGGTTCGCCAGTTCAAGCGCTTCGCGGAGGAGAAGATGACCCACGACCAGCAGGAAATCGCCGTCCTCGAGGACCTCCTCTTCAAGCGCGATCAGGCCGTGCAAGCCCTCTCCTTCGAGGTCCAGGCATATCGTCACCGTCTCCTCAGCTACGGCATTGACATCCACGGCGATGCACCCCCTTCCGAGCCGCAGACCCCTGATACCGCCACGACCGCCTGTGCCGTTCCCCATTTCGATCTCCTACCTGACGACTATCCCCCATTGAGGTGCCGTGGTGATGCTGGTGTTGAACTCGATAACTATCCTTCCGGGGAGACCCCACGCGAGCACCTGCAGAAGCTTGAGCAGCGCATCTTTCAGCTTGAGCGGATGCCAAGCAGCAGCTTTTCCAATGTCATGGATAAGGGAGTCGTGGTAGGGCAGTCACCACGCAGTGGTTCAAGGGATCTCAGGAGTTTCTCCTATGGCAGCTGCTGTTCAGGTCTGAATTTCAATAACGGGGAGGAGTTTCCAGCGGTGATGGATGGTGCATCGGATTATGGTGGAAGGGATGATATGTGTGACAGAATATACACTGTGGATGCGGTGCATGGGGCAAGCGAGGATTATGTTAGCACCCCAAGGGAGCTTCAGAACAGAAGAAATTTGGGGGGTGAGGCTAGGGAAACAGAGATAAGGAAGCTTCATACAAGGCTACAAGCACTTGAGGCTGATAGGGAGTCAATGAGGCAGACATTAATTTCTGTGGGTACCGATAAGGCTCAGATGGTGCTGTTGAAAGAGATTGCTCAACAAATGCAGAAGGAAGCGACACAAGAGAGGAGCTTCATCAAGAAACCATCTCCTCCCAAGAGGATTTCAATCATGTCGATGATCAAGGTAAAGATTTATCTGCCAATTACTTCATGATGATAATTTTAGTCACTTGTATAACTTCAAGTCAATGATAAGTACCTGCCTTGACAAATATGCATATATATTCCTGGTAGATAAGATTCTTGTGTTGTGCACTCATCAGGCTTCGTTTAATGTGTGTAAATTTGCAGACACCCTATATGTGTAAGTTTGCAAAACCCTCAAGAGAGATGCATCTCAACATGCAAGTATTGAGCCACTAGTAGCATAAGTGATAAATTCTCCATCATTGATTTGATAAAATACTTTTGATGGGGAGAAGGTCTTTAAACCTACAAGGGTAGTTGCTTGTAGGAAGCTTTAATTTGTTTGTCTCTGTTCAGTTAGAGGTTCATTGAACAATGAAGCAATTTCAAAATTTTCTTGAAAATTGGAAGAAATCTAAACTTAAGTGGACTTACATGTTTTGTCATACAAAATTCTGAAGTTCAAGGGTTTGTTGTGTCCATAATGCAGCCCAATGCAGGTTTTGCAATACTCTTTAGTTAATTGTAAGTAGTTCGATCAGTTAGTTAATTTTGCATGATATTTGCATTCTTTGATAATGGGATGTTTACTTTGTGTTATTTTTCCTTCGTCAAGTGTAGTATATTTAAGAAATGAAAATTCATTTGATATCACTCTTCTTATGTAATACTGAAGCTATTGCTATCTGTCAGTGACCTGAGAACAATTTGGAAAGTCGTTGGAGTTTAATGCTATTTTTAGATTAGAAGAAGTAAATTTTGAAGTAATGGAGGAAAACAAAAATATAATAATGCTTTGTGTATCTTTCCTGAATGAATGTTACAATCACACTAATATATAGAATAGCCATGGAAATAATTGTAGTCTTATTTTGATTTGAACAGCTAAATGATATATGTTATTAAATCTTTGTTGATGATAACTGATAAGTTGTTTGCAATTAAGGGGTATAATAGTTCTTTGGAAGCATTTCTTGACTCCAGGTGCATTCATTATGTTTGACCTTCTTTTGTTTCAGTTATGTTCTATATATGAAGTGTCTAGTGTATCTGAAAGATCCAGAATCATGAAAGTGAACAAAGCTTTTGTAATGTTTCTAGGGACCTAATAGCTCCTCAAGCAAGTAGTTGTAGCATAAGCCTTCAGATAGCAAGTATGGCGAATCACCTAATAGAATTTTTTCATTTTTCACTGTTCTTTCTCTCTAAAACATCACTTAGTGGAAGTTCATGTATGCTCAGAAATATATCAAATATATCATATCATTTGTACATGAGTCTTTTTGGTATGACAAGAATCGTTATATTTGTTTCTTCATCCAACTAGCTGAAGGCCCATTTCATAGCCAAAAGAATCTCCATCACTTCCAATGGTGATTATTGATGCGATTCTTCTAAGATTTTATGCCAAGTTTTTTGTATTATGACTCGACTTGATGGAATAATTGTCTCATTAATTTGATGAGCTTGAATGGTGGGCTTAAGTTGTTTATGCTCGAGTTAATAATAGTAAACCTATTTAGTTCTATAAACCAACTCAATCCTTCTCTCACTTCCAATGTAGGACTAAACTAGGATATCACAATTTCCTCCTCTTTTAAGGCTTAATGTTCTTGTCATGAATATAACATAACCCATAATCAAACTTTAGTATGATGCACATAGGGCCTGGTAGCTCTACCTGGTGGTTGTTTCATCTGCAGGTTGTCCATGTCCAATACTAAGTCTATTTTGGTATGTTTTGTTATGATATGATTTGATGTGATAATTTAATCCATTAACTTCATGAGCCCGAACTATAACTATTAGTTCAAAAACCTTAAGGCCAAGGTAGCAATAATAGACTCATCTAGTTCTGTAGACCAACTCAAGCATTCTTCCACTGTCAATGTGAAACTAAATTGGATACCACATGTATGGACTTTTTGGACTGTATGGTGCTATCACAAAATAGACTCATCTAGCTTAGGAGATTTGGTGCCAACCTTCTATTGTTGTTTTCTTTAACATGTTTTATAATCAACCTCTTTCATGAATCATGATGTACTGATGAACAAGCAAAGTTTTGATCTCTTTTTGTCTAGGCCAATTTGTTGTTTATGCTTCGAGTTGGAATATGAATATCTTGGGCATTATGTAGTACCAAAGGCGTACTTGATCAACTTTCACTGGCAATGGTGGACGTTAATCCCCCACGTCGTCTTGTTATCTCTTTGTGTGATGAATGTCCACCTTTATCATCATTCGCCGTGCAAATTGGCCCTCTGAATAGCCACTAATTTTGATGTAGCAAGGTTTCTTTTTTCTCTAATGTTGTCATTGTGGACCTCAAACTGTGCAACTATTTTATCTTTGTCCTAAGAAGGAAGGTAACACTATGACACTATGCAGAATCTTCTCTTGTTACTGACTCTTTAATGGACATGCTATTTGACTAGGCGACTAGGTTGCATAGTGCTATCCCGAGGGCAATATCTCTTATGACATGATTGCTGTGTTTATGCCTTCTATTATTAAGCTAAGTCTCTTGTTAGCATTCACTGAAGAAGTCTGGAAATATATTTTTTCAAATTTGCATGTATGACCTTACTATTGAGGGACATTGTTTGTAAAGTTGATAATCCAATGTTAGTTCCATATTCTAATTTCACACACTCTTTTTATTCAAAACCCTAGATGTCTCAATATGTGTAAGCCATCATTAAGGTAAAGGAAGTCACCGTATCACTGACTTATTTAATATTTACTATGCCATTTCTATCGATATAATCTACTGTTTCTTTTTTCTTATAATTTCTTCCTGATTTTTGTTTTTTCCCCAGAGTGTCGTCTCATTTGTTTTCTGGAGAAAGAAACCATCTCGGGTCAAGTAAGTCTTTACTTTTCAGTTTAATGTAGTGATTTTTCCTTTTCTTTTTAATTTATGTAACATGTATCATGGCAAAGTGTTGCTTGTTATCTTAGCAGGTATACTTTTGGGTTGTCGGCAAGCAATGTTGGCTTGTTGTTGCTTCTGGACAAGTCGCCCCGTGTGAGGCACCGGAGGTTTCTCACAAGAACATAGGAGTCACATCATCTAATTCTGACGCCAAGCAGTTTTTCTAGAGCATAATGAGCTAAATGTGTGATTCCCATATGGATTTGGATCTTGGGTTTCTATTCCCAAATCTATTCTTTCATCTACTTTAATGTAATATTGGCTTAAAATCTCATTTTATTCTTTGTTGTTTTTCTGCACGTCTTCAGATTGTTTGCAGTTTTACTGGGTTAGTTGTGTCTTTGATTTAGTATCTGTTGAGATTGATCTTGTGATGTATTTGTTTTGTTGTGTGAATATACTGAATTGTATATCCGCATTGTCTCTTAATTATTTGTCTGCTAATGCCCTCCTTTGCGGTTGAAACAATTAGACTCTGGTAATATAGCAATGCAGGAAGGCCGTAAAATGAGAATATTGTTATCCTCCACAACCCTGGCATGGTCGATTGTTCGCTTTGAATATTTCTTGAGGACTTGTTACAGAGATAAGGAAGATGATGAAAGCCTAAAACAAGTATTTGGTGTCCAGATGAACTCTTTAAAGTTTCCTGTAAACTTCCTACTTCTATATGGATTGCTATAATCTTTCACGGGCAAATTGAGACTTGCTTTGTGTGCAAAATGCATGTTGGATTTATCTGGTTCTTATAAATTCGTTCAAGTGTTTTTCTTTGTCAAATATTTGAGCATTGTTGTATTATTATCACTGTTCTTGTATTAGAAATACACCAAGTTCATGCTATAGCACTGGCTGGCTATAGAACAGTCTTAGTTCAAGGGAATCATGATAAATATGCCATGTTTCTTTTTTTCTTGTAGTACAATGGGTTGATGACACAGATCTTTAACAAGGCTATGCATCAGTTGGAATTCCATCTGTAATCATCAATAGTTTGCAAGTTTGAATGAAAGTTCTTGACTTGCTTGATTTATAACTCGTAATTTGGAAACATTATATTATCTTATTTCTGTGTTGCTTTGGTTCTTATCACACTCATGAATTCTGCCATCCATTGGATGTTACAATATGGTATATCCTCCAAGACTTCACTCTTTAAGAGCTATCTTTAAGTTACATGGTATTGTTTTGCATTCATTTGGAAGCATCAAAATCATGAAATATGGGTTTATCTCAACTCATATATAGGATTTAATAATAAAAAAAGAGTTTACAATATGATCTCTCAGGACTAAATATGATGTGGGGAAGATTGTAACAATCTTAACTGGTTTAAGACAAATTGATTGATAAGATATGAATATACTACCACTAATTTAAATTTAAATATTTGAAAATTAATATTAATAATTTAGACATGACAAAGAAGTAAACTTACATGGGTTAGACATATATAGTAACTCATTCTCATTTGTGTATATTTCCTTTTTAACCAATAAAAATTCCTTTTTCAAATAATAAATTTATGATTCACACAACTGATCCATTCAACTGTTGATCGGATTAATATCCGGTATAATGTTATGGTAACTATACTTTCAACTAGGCTTAGTAGTATCCACTGGATGGACTTTCGATTCGGCCCTCGTTCCTCTTGCAACCTTTCCTTGGTCAAAAGGTGGACCGCCTCCTCTGCGCCACATTCGTCCATAAGGCGAAAGATACCACACACAAACGTTGAACTCACCCCTCGATAGTTTACGTGGACCCTAATCATGCAAGTGGGTCGAACTAGCCCAGCCGCTAACTGCTCCGTCCCGTCACAATCGACCCAATTCCGAGGGTGGTAAACCACCGGGTAAGTTATGGTCAGGGCGTGGCCAGTAAAGCTCAAATATAAAGCCCCTATCATCCCCGTCCCCTTCTTTATCGCAAAAGAAATAGTAATAGCGAGCGAAAGAGGGAAAGGAATGACCGACACGCGGTTTCCTTCCACCCCTCCCTCTCTCCTCTCTCCTCTCTCTAGGGTTTCTTGATAAGCATCCAACGAATCGCATCGCGAGGTCCCGTAATCCGCAGTAGCGGGTTTCGATCGCTGTCACGGTCTCCAATATCGAGGTATTGGTCCGATCGCTTGTCTATTTCTGATTCTATTCTTTTCTGGAGCCTCGTTCGTCTCGATTCCGCTTTTGATTTTACTCTACCGGGGCTAGATTCATTGCCTCGTGCTCGATCGATCTCTTGTTTGGCGTCATTTGTTTCCCTTGTTCACTCGTTTCAGTTTAGGTATAATAACCATGGGGATTTGTCGGTATAATCTGTGGCGTCTCGTTGATTTGGATGGACCATCTGCATCGGTCGTAGTCGAATTTGGCGTATTCGGTTTTGGATAGAAGTTTCAGATATAACCGTTCTTGGGGATTCTTTTATCTGAGACTTTCATTAGGTTGTTACAAGTTTTCTGGCTTTTCTTGATTGATTCGTCGTCTTGGCTCTGTCTCTAATTAAATAAGGTACTGGTACAGGGTTCAACAATGGAAGATACCGCAAACATGGAGAGCCATTTATCATCAGCTGCGGCTTTCGTGGAAGGAGGTATTCAGGATGCTTGTGATGATGCATGCAGCATCTGTCTTGAAGTCTTCTGTGAAAGTGATCCTTCAACGGTATGTCGTCTTATGGATACATGTACTTATATGATTAGTGCTACTAACTTTTTTGCTCCCTTTGTTGCAAAGTAGACGTCTTCTTATATCCGTTGTTGTTCTTCAGGTTACTAGTTGCAAGCATGAGTTTCATCTACAATGTATTCTTGAATGGTACTGTCTTTCTTGCCTCTCTGTTATTGCTGTACTACCTGAGTCTGAAGCTGTTAACCGTGTACTTCTAAGCACATGGATAGTACTTGCTTAAAGTTCTTAGTCAAACGAAACAACTTTTATACAATTCTTAAAAACGGTAAACCCAGAGTATGAGGCTACCATTTATGCTGTCTCTGGAGTGATGATCAATTTATGTTATCTTGTCTAGCTAGGCTATTTTAGCGACTCAAATAGTCCAGGTTGTAAAGGAGCAACGTTACCATTGTACTAAGGTTCACCTACAACCTTCGTATATTACTCTATTACATTATTCAAGGGAACTATTTCCCATCTTTGGGTTGTTGCTGTGATTGGTCAAACATGTCTAGGGTGCATATTTCTGATAGTATTTAAATCAGTTTGGTCATTATTTTTTGCCTTTCTTAATTGGATATTGGTTCATGTTAGGTATCATTAATGCCGGAAGCTTGTTTATCTTTTCAGTATTCTATATTATTTATTTCCCCCCTTGAAATATATTCATTGTTTCAGGCACTTTCACTATAACTTCAAGTTACCATAATTTTTTTTCATTATTAGGTGCCAGAGGAGCTCTCAGTGTCCTATGTGCTGGCAGTCCATCAGTTTGAAGGATCCTACCAGGTTCATATGAATTAAAGTAAAATTGCAGTTTGTGCTTGGACTATTGTTACAGCTAGAAGCTTATGATTTTTTCTGCTGTTGGTTGTCTCAGCCAAGAATTATTGGATGGTGTAGAGCGCGAAAGGAACGTCAGACTTAACAATACACGGACTACCACAATTTTTCATCATCCTGCTCTTGGTGATTTCGAATTGCAGCATGTGGGTAGTTCTGTTATTTGGTTTGGATCTTTCTCGTCGTTTGTTGGGTTTATGAAGGGAAAAGTTCCATGAAAATAATGGTCATATCTTTCAACTATTGATCGTAGTTGCCAGTTGGTGGAAGTGATGCTGAACTCGAAGAGCGTATTATTCAGCACTTAGCTGCTGCTGCTGCCATGGGAAGAGCACACCATCTTGCTAGAAGAGAAGCACAGGGTAGATCAGGATCTCATGGCCACCCACAATATTTGGTTTTCTCTACAAATTCAAACACACCTTCTGTGGGATCCCTGTCTGCCTCCTCTGTCACAAGAGTAGAAAATGAGTCAGCTCCTGAAACAGTTGCTGCTAACCCATCGGCCTCTGTAACTACTCCAGTAGGAGAATCTGCTGAAGTAACAAGTGTTACCCCAACTCATGCTAGCCAGATTGCTTTGTTGACATCTGGGACCAGCAGTGATCGATTCAGGTACAGCATTTCAAGTCCCAGGTGCTCTTTAGGATATACTTATTACATGCTTATATACATATGTATTATTTCTCAATCACTCTGTTATAAAGTTGCTCTGATGACTTTTATTCAGGGCACCAGCCGGCCAATCCTCTCCGGTTAGCCATGAACCAGGACCATCAGACCTACAATCCTTCTCAGAATCTCTGAAATCTCGCTTGAATTCTGTCTCAATGAGGTATTTTGATGTTTATGTGCTGTTTTCAGTATCATTGTAGATGCTGATTGTGTCCTTTACATCTTGCAATTAGGTACAAGGAGTCCATCGTTAAGAGCACTCGAGGGTGGAGGGAACGGCTGTTTTCACGAAATAGTTCTGTGGCAGATATTGGTTCTGAAGTTAGGAGAGAAGTTAATGCTGGTATTGCCACTGTGTCACGGATGATGGAGCGCTTGGACACTAGAGATAGTAGAAGAACATCCAGTTCTTCTGCCTCGCCTAGTGCCGAAGTGCACTCAGTTATGGAACCGAGAAATGAGGGTGTTATTTCCAATCATGCCAGTACTCATCCAAACAATAGTACTACATCATCTTCTTGCATTGCAACTTCAGGTCTCGATTAAGTTACTCTACAAGTTCTAAAGGTTGAACATGCAGCAGTGTTCAACATTGAAGGTATTTTAATTTCTGCTACCCTGTTGCATTGATTATTTTTATTGTAAAATTCAGATAAATAAGTTTATACTTTGTACTTCCAATATTATGTTCCCTAATTTATTCAGATCAACAAGACTTAGCCCCTAAAGTTGCTAATGGCCTGAGTTGACTCTATATCAGGCTTAATTGTGGTCTTGCTTGCTTGAAGGTGGCCAGGCCTGATTTGACTGAGGTGACGAACATCCTTTAATCAGCTACTTTGGTTTGGTGACTCCCAAATTGGTGGATGATGTTCGATCTGTCTCATGTAATAGAGGTTAGCTGGTGCTTCGTGTGCTAATATAGCAAAAATGGAGAGATCAAGGACACGAGGTTGGGTGATAGGGATTGCTAAAGTTAGCAGATCTGACTGAGATGGAGTATTGGAGGTCAATGAAGGTGGATGGCTGGCCTTATCAAGGGCAGTAGTGGCTGTCAAGACCGTTGAGTGGAGAGGGAGAAGGTAGGGTGATAGATAATTAGATGACTAATTAATTAAAATTCAAGCAGATGAGGATGTTTTGCATGTTTGTCAAACCCAAAATCAATATTGGAAGAAAGCACTCACTAAAATCTGATCTGAAAAATTACATTATGAATCCATACCATTTTTCGTGATCTAAATCATGTTAGTTGCATGTGGACCAAATTCGCATGTCAACAAGTCTTCACATAAACAGCAATTTTGCATGAACGGTATCTGTGTGAATTTGATGCTGCCATCCAAAAGCTAGTAATTTTTTATGTGGAACAAATGTAGATTATTGTAATGTTTTCTATTTCCAGTTTAATGTTTTTTGTTATTTTCTATTCCATGCATAACTTGGTTTTTAGAAAATGATATCTTTTTGTTTCAGAATGTTGAAAAGTATTTCTAATGAAGATGAGCACTGTTTTAGAGTTCATGTGCGTGATTTTGAATCAGCAGCATTGATGTCTCAATCTTGTTGACAGGATCTTAGCCACAATCTCCTCTCTCTCTCTCTCACAGACACACATAGTCATGCTCATTCAGAGCAAAAGAGAAACAGAAAAGGATATTATTTCTTTCACTTGAGGAATAGAAGATTTATTCTTTTTTTTTAATTTTCTCTTCTTTGCAGATCATCCTTTAAAGATGGATAAAATTGTGAAAATGAGGAGAACTTCAGAAGATATATAAAATCTAAGAATAGAAGATAATTTTTATATAATATAAGGTTTATGATAATTTTTATAGTAAGTTGTGTACTAAGGGTAATAAAAGACAATATACTTTGAATTGCTAAAGTTAGAGAAAGAAAGAAAAAGATTTGGATAGTACTTTCTATTGAAAGAGTTTAAGAAAATGTGGAAAATATTTATAAAAAATATGAAAATATGTTGGAGTTTGAGATATGATGGCATTCATATTTTGTTCTGAAAAAGTTAAGGCGATCAAGGAATAAATAGTTTGATTAGTTTATTTACAAAATCTTGAGAATTAGAAGATGTCCGATGAATGAAGAGTTTTTTAGTATCAATTTATAAGAATAAATGGGATATCCAAAATTATAGTAATTATAAAGGAATTAATATTATAGCTACACTATGAATAGTACAAATATACTTTAAAAGGAACTCATGAAATAGTAATTGAAAGTCAAATAAGTTGTGAAACAAAAACTTCCTAAAATCAATTTGGTCTATCAACTGTTCAAGATAATAGAAAATCAAAGGGAAAAGAAGAAAGATTTCATATGTTTTTTATTTGATTTAGATAAAGTATATGATAAAATTCCTAGAGATATATTATGGTGGGTTTTAGAGAAGAAAGATGGATCCACTACTTATATTGATGTTATAAGAGATATCTATGGTAGTATTTTCACTAGTGTTTAGGGAGTGTGTTTAGGGGTTGCCTTTTATCTTTTTTATGCTTCTTTGTTTTATGTAGATGGATTCATGTACAAAAACTATTCTTCTCCATTTGTTGGAACACTGTTTTGTAGTTTTGGAAGTTAAGGATTTTCACAATGCCATGCATTTTGTTATGCTTCTGAAAAGGAAAAGAAAAGGATGAATCTTGGGCCAGTTGAGTGAGTATATGCCTGAGCTCTGGAACTTGATAGATATCCTAGTGAAATACCACCCAAACTGTATATCAAAATTTTGCGGGCTTTGATTTTTATTCAGACAAACATAGGTTCAGTTTTTTTTATGAAATCTCTGCTCCTACATGACATGCTCTGACTATTTAATTTCTGTCTTGTTTCTTGAATTGATAATACTACTTGTCAAGTTTATACCCCTTCATAATTTTCCACAGATTGCTACACTTGTGAACTATTCTCCCTTGTTTATCCGTGAATATTGTTCTTTTGTCATCGGTCGGTCGAGTCATCGGTACATGCTTGTGCGGAAATTTCTAACTTTGGTTTCTTTTGTATCGTCGGGCAGTGAAAATTACGTACCGTCAAGATTGTGAGGTGGAAGTTACAGTTGCTACGCATGCTGCCTTAGTATTTGTAACAAAGGAGGAAAATGCTTCAAGGAAACTACTTTGTTTTTTGTTTTTTTGGTTTAGATTTAATATGTTTGCTTTCAGGCGTTGATAGAGAAACTTGTTGGCAGTAATAACGGTTACAATCCTCTGGAACAAAGGTTATGATATGCTTTATGTTGTTTATATGAAATGGCCTCGTTGCTTAATCGAATCATGCTGCATATCCATTCCCAAGCCTCTTAAAGTGCTTGGATCATTTGCCCCCATTTGTCTCCTAATATTATTGTTTTGGATCATATGCATGTTTGATGGATTCATTGTGATCATAGATTGTCATCGTAACTCGATCAATCCTAACTCCATTAATCTATCGACGATGGACAATCTAAATCGGTCCTTACATGATACTAGATCGAGAACATTATTTTTCGAGTTAAAGTATTTCGAATGGTAAGGAGTTTAGAATGGTAAGGAGTTAAAGTATTTCGAGTGGTAAGGAGTTTTGATACTAGATCGAGAAAGTTGACTTAACATTAAATGAAAATAATAATTTGATATTCTTATTATCTTCTATATTATCTTCAAACTCAATTTAGCGCTAGGAGTTTTGATCTCGCTCGAAGAACTTGAGGCCGCTCGAGTTGGTACATACTTACATGAAGGCCAATATCATATGAGTTTTTTTAATAAGGTTTGTTCTAGTCAAGTGATTGAATTTATAGTGTGTATATATATATATATATATATATATATATATATAGTTTAGTTTTTGTCACTTTCGATAACATGACAATTGGTATCATTGGCGACGATGAATATTTTTCTATAACTTATCTTCCAAATAATTTGTACTCCAAATAACGGTTATATATCATTGTGAACTCTAAATTAGACTCTGCCAAGCACAGTTTTCCTAATTGAAATATAAAGCCTAGTTCAGTATATCAAAGACTTCTATAAGCGTGTGAATAAAGCAATTGTGTCTCAACCTTTCTATGCAATCGATGGTTAACGCATTTGTCTCTTTCGGGTTAATTATGTATTCTCCTATGTAGTTAGACATCTTTAGTATCATGATCCTTAGATTTAAAAAATTTATACTGGAAAATAAAATATCTAGTTCCATGTACTTTAATATCGTCGATTTATCGACCGAAGCACAAAAACGATGGACAAAAAGATAATTTTAATATCTTAATTATATTTTTGATAGCGGTGGATAATGATGTCACTAGGGGCCATGTGCGACTGTTGCGGATGAGGAAAGAAAGTGACAACGAGAGATGAATTAAGAGAGAGAAGGAAGAAGATAATACATATGTCGATGCTCTACTTCTGCGTTAGCATTGCTTGACAACTGCATCGGCGCAGATCTACGTTGGTGTTGACGCAGTTGTTAAGCGATGCCAACGCAAAAGATGCAAAGCATATATGTTTCACTTCTATAACTATATAATTATTCATAGATATTTTAATATAAATTTTTTAATTTTAAAAATCATGATGCTAAAAAGATTTAAGGGATAATTTCGTCTCTTTCTCTCTTGATCTACTCCTCTCGAAGTGTTTCCTCTCTCTCTCTCTCTCTCTCTCTCTCTCTATATATATATATATATATGTTATGTCACTTTTGCGGACTAAACGATCATATAGTTTATCTGAGGTCGATATGGCCCCTGTCTAGTGACATGGATATCTGCAAGTCGTGCGACGCGGCCGCGGTGGCGGAGCCGGCGACCGTCAAGCTGGTGCTGCAGGACGGGCAGCAATAGGAGTTGGCGAGGCCCGCGAAGGTGTCCCACCTGCTGCAGCAGGACCCGACGTGCTTCGTGTGCGACTCCGACGACATGGAGTTCGACGGTTTCGTGCACGCCGTAAGCGCCGACGACGAGCTGCGGCCCGGGCAGATCTACTTCCTCCTGCCGATCTCCATGCTGCAGCGGCCGCTCAGTAAGGAGGAGGTGGCCGCGCTTGCCGTCAGAGCCAGCGCCGCCCTCCTCGTAGCCCGGCGTGGTGCCCGGGAGAGGTGCGTGCCGCCGCTGGTGTTCCACCCGGCACTGCGCACCGTGGCCGCCGCCGTTGACGCAAGCGGTAATTAGCGGATGATGGGAGGAGGGAAGAAAAGAGTTAATTCAAAGGGGAAGCGACAAAGGGCGGGAGCTTGCGTCCGAGTTTAGTGTGTGCGTGTGTGTGTGTGTGTCTATATATATATATATATATATATATATATAGGTTATTTCCTAATAGCTTGAATTTCTAGGATTATTTGTCATCTAATTGAACATATTTATAAAAGAAAAAAGAAAAAAAAGCTTAAGTTGGAATCGCATATTTGTCTTCTCTTCACTCCACCCGGTGTTTAATTAATATTTGTATATAGCCCTCGTTTTTTAGTTGACTTGTATAGTACATTTGGATTCACTCGTACATTAAATTATATATTAGGTTCTTTACTAACAGCTTTAGTTTCTTGAATTATTTTTTGGTCTCTTAATCAAGAATATTTATCATAAAGGAATCTGAGTTTAAAATTATACGTTTCTCTTTATTTTGTATAATTGATTAATGTCAAGCCTAATACGACATATTCTGTAACATATCTTCTCGTGGATATCATGTCATCGATGAAACATCAATCCATAGTTATACGGACTCTCTCTCTCTCTCTCTCTCTCTCTCTCTCTCTCAAATTAACAACTCAGGCAAAATCTACATTGCTTCATATCACAATCCAGTAATGCTTAGGGGATGAAGGCAGATAGCCTGACACCCCCATCAAAGATGAGCAAAAGGCATCATTTGTAAAGGACAGGAATAGTGTGACATGGTAAGTACATTCAACAGATTCCTCCCATTTTCTCTATCCTCAATCACATTTTTACTATTGTTCAAGCTAATAATTCTCTAAAAAACCCATGCATCCTTCTTCAAGGATTCTCTTGGCCTGGGTGAAATCAAAACCTAACCTTTTGGCACACAAAATGCAGGCTTGAGGAGAGGAAAACAATGGCTAAAAGGAAATACAAACATAAAAATTAGAACTACAACTTTACAATTTCCGTTCCTATTGCGAGTAGAGATTCCCGAAGCGTCTTAGCCACCACGGTCTCGTCTCACCGTAGCCCGTGCACTGCCCCTCCCCTTCCTCTTTGCTGCTGAAAAGGGTCTGGTCGGAGCAGTCAAGGCCTGCCCCACACGCTGCGTTGTAAGACCGGCATGCAGAGTGGCACACCCGAAGCCTATTGTCTCCATCCTTGTCGTCGCAACGTTGCATTGAGATCTGAGGCAAGAAAGAAGCAAATATTAGAACAGGTGCATGTCTTTTAACACACCTATGTGGCTGTTTAGTTGAAATATAGCAGAGATCGATATTAAAGAGCAAAGTATGACACTAATTGCATCAAAATTTAAACCAAAGTGTTCATTTGAAATTGTAGTTTTGGTGATCACTTCTTATTTCTCATAGAAACAGTTCATATCTAACTCAACATTCAAGTAAAATCTGTTTATGAATCCAATGTTGGTTAAAATCCTTGTACCAAAGTGCTATAGAACTAACAGAAAGAATACCCATGAGAACTTTAAAGTCGATAGACATAAATAGCATACCCAGCAGGCAAGCCGCTTTGCTGCAGCTGCACAGTAGCCATTATCAAGGATGCCAAACAACGTCCGCCCACCTGGTACTAATCGGTTGTAGTTAGGCATTACTACAGCTGCTTCAAGCTGCTGTAGTATGCTGGGTTCACTCGGTGCACAGTGCTGTCCAAGTAAATCCTGAGCTAGCACATCACCACAAATTGAGAGGCTAGCAAGCAACGATGAGCTGTTTTGACAAGCATAACCCGCATAGTCAGAACAACGGAACTCACAAACACCATTGTCGCAGACTCCTCCATGCAAACTACACTGCTCATCGCATATAGCTGCAAAATATAAATCAATATATCAGTTCTTACACTTTCTTTGTCTAAAAGCATGAGCAACCAACGCTAATGTAATTTGCATCACAAAATGTGCAAGAAATACAGGTTCTAAACAGAATGGGGAACAGTACCAGTAGAGCAGTCGACACCTGTCCAACCAATTTGGCATTCACAGATACCGTTTGGATGGCATATGCCATGTCTGCTACAGTTTCCTGTACATGATCCTGCAAATGAAACATAATTTATAAACATGAAAAGTATGAACAAGAGCACTGAGCACCACAACCGAGTTGTAAATATTCAAAAGCAAAGAACCAGCTAGGTGGAAGAACATGATTTTATTGCCACCACAATATTTTATAATTAAAGGATCAGCAGGTACGTTATCAGGCAGCATAATACATTTAGATTTTACTTTGTATCTGGATAGGAAGTCCAAAAGGGCATATGACTTCAATTATTCGATGGATCACTCCGATGCATGATACTGTAATATACGATTCTCGAGCCTACATTCTCCACAGGACAGTAATGCCAATGGTACGATTGGCATTCACCGAAAAATTTTGAAGGGATGAAAAAGCAATAGCCACATATTTTGAAGTATCTTAGGAAGCCCTTTTATAGTTTGAAAATGAGAACCAACAACAGAAAGCACATAAAATGCACACAATTTTTATCAGTCATTCTGGCTCCTCCAACTTAATTAAGAATTCGAAAATTCACTCTTTGCTTAGAGTACATGAAAAATATCCTCTGGCTGACATGGATAACAATTATCTTCAAAGAAAAGGAGGTTGGATTTTGCAATGTGGATTGTGGCTTTTGCAAAGAATGTAAAAAACATGGAGAGCATCATCATTTGGTTGACATGGATGGAGTCAAAATGCAATAAACTATGCAACAGGCATTGTAATCTTGTAAACTCACTTTTGCTGCAGTCATTGCCATGGAAGCTAAGAAAGCAACGGCACTTCCCATCAATGCAGTCACCATTGAAGCTACAAGAGCCAGGGCACTGGCCAGTGACAGACATAGGCACACTGCTGCACAACTCCTGATATGCTGGGCAGATCAGCTCACCTGCAACATCAAGGTCAATCATATTGATGAGTCTATGAAGCTCTCATATGACATGTTTTAGCACAATGAGAAACTCACCATGGAATCCACGAAACTGAACAGGACCACCAGCTTCCGGACACACTTTCCAGATACCATCCACGGCAACCTAGATGAATTAATCAGATCTACCACAGGTCATATGTGGGCATAAATCTACAGATATCATAAGCTGTATACATTTGTGAAGAAACCCATAAATCAAAGACCATTATAGGTTATACCCTGGTGCTAATAAAATAAAACAATAATGGGAACTGTTAGAGCCAGGTGCCATAAGAAATCAACTTATGCCATCCATGGAAATAACCATAACCATGCACTCAAAGTAGGGGTGTATGCCTTGTACACGAAATAAGAGACAGAAGGCTGGTAGCCAAAGCAAACTTCAAATAGCATGTAGAGAGAATTTTAGTTTCTTCAGGGATTGACAGATGGAATGAGCTTTCTAAGGGTTAGATGTTAAATTTCCAACAGAAATCTCAGCAGGTACTGATAGAGCTAAAGATACTTAAAGGTTTCAATAAGAGCAGAAATTTTATGGCAGAAAAGAAAAGAAAATTACATTACTCCAATGAGCTAGAAGAAATTACTACTATGATTTATCTTCAAGTTAAATAATGATTTCAATTTTGTCTGCATCAGACAGGAATTTCTGCAAAATTCAGAATAGTTTTGCCTAGAGAAGCAAAATGGTTAAACATATGCATAACCAATTTGCATCGATCGGATCCATTTATATTTACTGAAAAGGCTTTCTTCCAAAAATTTAAGATAACATCAAATGCCAAAAGATACTATAGTAAACCTCCTACTAACAACAAAGGCTAGATTGAGGTGCCAGACATATCAAGTTTATGTAGAGTGCAATAAGCTATTTTACATTCTCATCCACATATCTGGATAGTTGCAGTGCGATATGCTATCTTACAAAAAAATGTAGAAAGATAAACAGTAAGAATATGCAAAATAAAATAGTTCTCTACCTCTAATGTGTTGTTTCTACACCTATGTTGATAACATCCATTTCCCTGGGTCATAGAACCCCTAATAAAGCCTGTGCGCACCAATGATGAAGCCATACACCTGACAAGCATGTAGCACATTAGAAGGTGATCAAGAAAGAATTCAATTTTAGTATAAGTTCATCTTAGTGCTGGTATAAAATAAATAAATAAATTTCCCATTTTGTTTGACATTTTGTCATTAAGCCTCTTTCTTGTAAGCAAAGAATGTTATCCAATTAAAACAAATGTTAAAATTGATCATCTCACCTGGAGTTAATTCCTCGGGCCTCACCCAACATTCTGTCAGGTGATCGTGCACTTTTCGTGTCCGTGCATGAACCATCAGAATAAGCAACAAAATATGTACAATAGTCTGCCAATGATGATTGCCCACCTGCATTGACAAAGTAGTTTTTAACATCTATAACAAATAAATGCATCATATTGAAAATTTTCTAATTTAAACTAATAAGAGCTACCAAAGGTACAAATTCTTTTACAATGTTAAAATGAAAACTAACTTCATTCAAAGATGGCAAATTGGACCAAACTGCACTTCACATTGGAACAAATAACAGGGTTGTCATGTTGTAACTTCATTCAAAGTTACAGATTGTGCAGGATGTCCTTAGGATTAGTGGATTACAAGGGAATATGTTGATGGTTCTCTATACTAAAATTTTAACAAAACAAAATTCATCCAACACAAAAATCACATTGCCACACCAGACTTTCAACAATAAACAAAAGAGGAAAAAGGAAAGGACAGAATGATTAGACTTATAAATTTGAAAAACATTAGTATCAATACAAACACCAGTTTACTAAAATTAACTAAACAGCTTAGTTCAACTACTAAGAAGAACATCAACAACAAAAACAAAGAGAATCTTAGCTTGTGACACAACATACCTTGTCCTACACTTGCCAAGCTCAAGAAAAAATAATAATTTAATGAAAAATTATTATGATATGGTCAATCATTCTGATGATGGAACAACAAGAGGGCAACCAACACATAGGGCTCACATCATTCAAATCTAGAGAGGATAATACACAACATTACACCACCACATGCAGCAATGTTCATTTTGAAATTTTGAACCCAAGAATAAGGGAATCATAGAGAGTGAGAACTTCAACATCCAAAGCTGTTTTATCACAAACTAGGCAGGCTAATAATTTCACTTGTTTTTGCTAGTGAGATTGAACCACCATCAAATAGTTTGTCTTTTTTTCTCCTTTAAATTGTTCACTATTGTCAATCACATATATGTATCGTAAACCCACTTTGTGGATCCCCAATCTGGCTTGGCTAGGTCTCGCTCACTTCATTTTCCTATAGTACCTATTCAGCTTCATCCATCACGGGACTTCTTATGACTTTGTGGATTTGAAAATTCACTCAGTTATTTGCCTCGAAATTAAAAACAAAGAACAAACCAGAAAACTAGAAAAAGAGAGAAAAATTGTTCTGGCTCAAAAATGATATGCAGAATGGGGAACCTTTTTGGTGCCCCACCCTCTTAAAGAGAAACTGAGACACAATGTGAGAGGTTTAAATACAATTTACAGTACCAATATGGATAATGCCTTGAACCACCTGAAGATGTTCAAAATGTCAAATGCAGCTGATCTTGGTAAAGTTTACCAATGAATGATAATGACCCATAAGTAGATAGAACAATTTTTTTACCATTTCTGACAGGTAATCACAATTTTTTTAGTACAAGTAGCTACAGGTTTTGCAATGGTTTGCAATGGTTTGCAATGGTTTTCAACTACTTCTTCAATACATAATGATTAAGGCCAAGATCCAGGTCACCGTGGAACAACTTTACTACAGTAAAAAAAAGATGAACAGAAAACAGGAGATTAAAATTTCAATTAAAATTTCAATTTGAAATGCTAACTAGAATTGAGGCGTGCCTTTATTAGCCTGTGGAAAATATTGAGCCCATTGTGGCAAGTCCCCATTATAACTCACAATAGGGCAGTACCCTTCTGCCTCCCTGTTGTATGTACAACCTGACAACTGAGTAGTGTTGCAACGGTATGCCCCTTTCCAGTGATTGCAAGGAGACGTAACAAATTCCGTTCCTTGATTCCAACCCCAATCAAGGTGGTCTGCCATGCTATAATTAGCCTGGTACCATCCACTATCCTCTAATAAAGCCAAAGTCATTTTCGAAACTACAGATTTTGTATCCACAGATCCTGTCATGATTTCATTCATTAGAAGTCTTTTCTCCCAGTGAGAACCTGCCATAGATAGTACATCATTTAGAGATGACCAAATGGAATTCGATGGTGTATTTGATCAGGCATATTGGTTAAATACCACTTTTTATGCAAAAGAAAGTACCTGATGTACCACGACCTCCTCCATCTTCCAACTCTAAGCCAGTAAAATTTTCAGAATATGCCTGACAAAAAGAATAATTATCAAGATCAAATGACAGCATGATCTTAATTTCCAGAACAATTAAACTAATTTGTATGCTCCAACTACAGAATGAAGAAAGAATCTCCTTGTTCCTATATGAGTGGCTCCAACTTACCCCATAGTGATATCTAGCATGCATAACAACTCGGGGTAGGACCACACGTGTGACCATACGTCCAAGCTTCTCATCCATAAGTTGCATAGTAACCTGAAAACATGGGTGGTTAATTCAAGATTATGTTTATAATCAATAGTGACTTGTTCAAAGAGCTCAGAGTAAAAAAAGAAAGTACTAAAGACAGACTGCAAACAGATACCTGGCTACGCCTTCTTTTTCTCTCATCACGGAAGTGTGCGAAGGCATGAGGATCAAAACCTAAAACATGTATGACCTACAAAGCGAATTCCCATCAATTACCGAAGCATAGTTGAGAGACCTCATTACAAAAAAAAATTGGCCAACCTCATGTATCAAAGTAGCTGAAAGCAGGGCTTCTGCCTCTGCTGTTAAATGACGAGGAGCGACATTTACATGTCCTACAATTTTTGTAAGGTAAAGGTTAACTAGAATAGACATCAAAGTCAAAAAAAATATCACATACAAAGTTTGCCAATAATTGGCAACAATTATTATATCTAAAACACCTGCAATTGCACGACCCCATTGATCCCGCTCACATGCAACTGCCCATGCAAGAGTGTTGCCAGTTGTGGGTCTAGCGGTTACCAACAGAACAAGGTCAGCATCAGCCACTCCATCTGCATGGTATAAAGGTACTGAAGCTAAAGTACATTAGAAGAAACTGAGCCGCATCCAGAACATCTAGAGAAGGTACCTTCAACATATTCATGGGGAAGTTGCACCCCACCATCCTGCCCACACGCAGAATATCCACTTAACCGCAAGTTTCCCTTAACAGGTTCAATGGCTAAAGCCCTTCTAAACCACTCTGCTGTTTGCCCAAGTGCCTGCTCAAGAATATTTGATGAACAAAACTAGTTAAAGAGAGCTCTCATAAATACAAGTGACTAATCAAACCATCATTGTTTAAATAAGCTGATTTTGGAATCTCAGTGAGTTTCTAAAGGAGAACAACAACTAATTTTAGTTAGGTTTCAGTAGGTCTCACCAGTTTCATTGATTCATTCAGTATAAGGAAGTTTCAAATTGAAGTGAACAAAAAACATTGAAATTTGACCAATCCAGTTTTAGAAAGTGCTCCATTCCTTAAGATTTACTCTCACCCCTTTCTCTCCAAATTTCAGCTTTTTCTTCGAATGCACTCAATCATACCTTCCTATAGCTAGAAATATCCAATTCAAACTATTAAGCTTTAAAAATAATCTCACTACAAAATTAAAGCATTTGGTAGTTTTTTTGTCATTTAAATTAGTTTTTAGTGGACTGCCTCCCAAATTTCTCTCAGAAGTTGAACTGATGTAGCGTAAACATTATAATTTTAAAACAAATTCCATTTTGTTCACATATGAAACCTGGTAGAAATATCAACAATCTAATTCAATTTTGGCTTGTCAATACTACCTCCATGGCAGCCACCATGGCGATGAAAGATAACAGCATCTAGAATGCATACTAAGTACATAATAGTAAAGATTTCCCTCAAAAGAATGATAAGAAAGAAGTCGGCACTATGTCATATTGTGACTTGACTGTTTTAAGAGGATGGACCTTGGTGTTGCTCCTTTATAACCTGATGACCAGAATTGTCATGAAAACCAATGAGGACGTATTAAGTGTAACTAGTCTAAAGTCTAAACATAAGTGATATGGGTATTAATTGTTAGCATACCATGCCTCCCATAGAGTTTAATATGTTTTATATTGGCTTAGTAAATTAATCGTTAGAATGCTTCTTGAATTTTTACAACGCAACCATTATTATAACAAAATTTCATCTGAAAGCCACAAGTCATTGGGACTATCTAAATGACTATATTAAACAACACAAGGTATTAGTTTATAATAGCACCTAATATTCTCTTCTAATTTTTCTGAGGTGTTTCCAAAATCTTCTAGGATAGGACTTGAAGCATAACAGTAAAAAATGAGACTTCACAGACCAAACTGAAACTGAATGGTTGAACACATCATTTGTACTTTATTCAAAACATCATTTATAAACCAACAAGTTGGGAAATCAAAACTTGGGTAAGAAGCAACAGGCAGATTTCTACACTAGTAACTCAAACTTTGCTCGTAAAATCTTGGTAAAAGAAAGACTATATCGTAGACACATAACATGAACATAAACGATTATAATCCATGTGAAGTTAATTCCATTGCAGCTGAAGCAGCAATAGCTAAAATGATACCTTCCGAAGACGTTGCTTTTTATCCTCTCCTGAAATATCTTCCAGGGTGCACTCATACCAACAATCGGCAAAAACTGGTCGATCTCCATGAGCATTGCACACAGGTGTTCTTGGTATTGATGTTGCAGGAGGTTCACCAAGCTGAAATATGAGCATAATAGAAGACCAATTCACAGTTACAGAATGCACGGCTCCGAATGCATAGAGGGAGGAAATATCTACTTGCAACAAATTACCTTCACGAGATCTCCAACATTTTGACAATCTCTATCGGAAGTGTGCCCAACAGCATCATAATTTAGAAATATCCGTATAGGCTGCTTTGCATCAATTTGCAGTGGAAAAGCTGGAGACAATTCAAGCAAAGTTCTCCCTCCACGATGATGTGGCCTTGACAAACTAGACCCATGATAAACTTGAGGAGTGACGGAGTACTCTTTTCGGCCAGGGCGCCGCCTTTGATGGAGTATCTCATCATGGATGCACGAGTGCGTGAGATAAACATTTTTCTCCCCAGATTCAGTATTTTGCCAAAGCAGAGGCTTACTGTCTTGAGGTTTGGCACAAGTTGCTCCAAAACTCACAAAGAACAATGCAATCTACAAAGCAAAAGAATAAACATAATTGTCAAAGTCTGGCATTCGGCTCAAGTTCTACTGAAGGGGCTTGAGATAAGAAAAACAAATCACCACGCATTAAGTGGGTAAAAGGAACGGTAGCAAAGAGCACAAAAATTGCCTACCTAACTTAAAATAGCGATCAGTCCGACACTAAAAGATCATTCTAAGGGCTAAAATTTCGAGGAACTCATAGTAATAGAAGAAGCCTTGTTCTACACAGGACAACAACCACCGCAAAGCTCTGAACAAAGACTCATGAACATCGAGAACCCCCATACGCAGAAAGAAAGATACCAGAACAACTGAAAAGACCAATCACCTACCCCAAAACCACAACCAGCCTAGATTGGTTTACCCCCTTCCCCAGATCACAAGTAGACGCCACAATCCAATGCAAACACAAACAACCAAACCCAAATCCGTCAAAGCCAACAAGTTCCATTCGATTCTTCCCACCCACGGCAAAAAAATGTCCTCCCCACCCCAAAAAAAAATCACAAGCCAGATCGAGTGGCAAAACCGCCCTACCTCAAGCGCGACGACCGCGAGAAGAACCGACACGGGAAATGCTGCCCCCAATGACACCGCACGAGGAAGCGAGGGCTTCACCTCCATATATCGACCCGAAAGCTGCGGGAGCCGCTTCCATCAACCCACCGGGGGACCGATCATCCGCACCACCAACCAGGCCGGGCCCTGCTTCCCCGCCTTCGCTGCGAGGAGCTCGCTTTCTCCGCCCGACGACGCCTCCCTACGCCTGCACAGTCGCCGGAATCGAGAGGTCCCGTCAAGTAGCCTTCCGCCGGTGGATCAGAGCGCCATTAGAAGTCGCGACGGTCGCCGAGAGTCGATGGTGGCCGAAGTGGAGATCTGCTGGGTCTCGTAATTCCCGGAAGTCGGAAGCAACGACGGAAGACGGATCGGCGAACTCTAAGAGAGAGAGAGAGTGACGACGTAGCTCTGATATTTCTAAAGACAATAATAAAAATAAAGATAATCCACTATATAACTAAACGTTACGTAAATGCTACTATTTTTCTTGATTTATAACGAAAGTGCCATTACCCGCCTCGACGTATTCCTACTATATAAAAGCTAAAACGGTTTTACCAACGAAAGCATTGAAAGAACCTTTTTGCCCTTCACAATCATAAATAAGACATATATGTCACTTCAAATTAATTAATACATCCTAACAAATAATATATCAACTATTTATTTTATGATCGATTACATGAATCCTTTTATAACTATCAAACTCTATTAAGGTTATATTACTATTTAAATTAAAAATGTTTTAATTTTTATTATGATCCTTCTAGATATATTTTCCTAAAAGTAATACATAGCATCTTCTAACAATGGTTTACTATTCAAGGTTAAATGTTCAAAAAAAAAATATTTATTAATAAATTTACACCTAAAATACTAGTCTAGTGACATACTTAGCTCACTTAATAAATTTATGTCTATAATATTAGTATGGTTTAAAATTTTGTTAAATAAAATTTTATATTTAAAATATTGGTGGTGGTAGTATAGTATACCCATTTATAGAATTAAAAATCTTATTCATTGCTATGATGACAATGTACTAAACTCATTAAGGGTTAAAGGTACATTGACCTTTGGTAAATTTTATATACAAAAAAATTAATTTGATGGTTGATGGACAAAATTTACTTATTTAAATGTTGGAAATCCAAAATGAATCTTGAACTATTGTAAGTGAATTCATTAAAATATATTATATGAGGTATCAAATTTTTAATATTTGATAAGTGAGCTTGATACATCATCATCAATCTAGTATTTTAGACATGAAATATATTGGATGAGGTATCAAATTTGATAAGTGAATCTCATCTTCGCATCTCATGTTTATAAACAAAATAATGGATCATTTCATTATTCATAATTTACAGAAGATTTATTTTTATTTTTTAATTCAAATCTCTATCTTTAAAACATTAAATATCATATTAAGGCCAAGTAATGAAAAAGTTTCTCTACTCAAATCTCTTATCTATTAGAAATTAATAAGTTACTCTAAGAATAAATATATGATAAAAATACATAAACAACTACACATAAAACCTCCAAATATATATATAATTAATCTTAAATACTCATGAAGCATATATAAATACCAACAACTTAATATAAAATGATAATATATCAATTTATTATGAAACTTATATGTTAGAAAAATAATAATAATTTTATTCAATAAATAAAATCATATATTAGTCATATGTAATATATCTCGATGATATACATAATTATTAAATAACAAATATATATATCACAACTCTCTAATAGTGGATGAAGAGTTTATTATACGAAGAGTTTTATTTTTCTGATAATGGATGGAAAAACTCATATTACACTTCCAATAGTAGATGAAGTGGTGTTGTTCACCTATCAAAATGGGGACATATTCCTCTTAATAATTTATGAAAGAATTATCTAATTATCACGTTAGACAAATTACTAATCTTTAAAGGGAATCATATTATTTGTCTTCTATTGTCCTCCGTACCATAGGAATATAGTCATGATCATTCATTTATTAATATATGCATCCATTAAGTAGTATATTAAAATACTATAAGGAATAATGTTTAATATATGATCTATTAGACTATATTCATTTGTGGCTCCGCATTATAATAGATCCGTAGCTCATTTCATATGTTTTACTTCTAATATGGACCATTCAACATAGTAACATATAATACATGATAATAATTATATTAATATCATCAATTTAATCTATAAAAAAGGAGAAAATTAATAATTATTTTTAAATATCTCACCCGGATGAAATTATTTAATTTTATCAAATCATAAAAATGTGAGGCATCAATCTCTTAATAGTTCTTAATCAGGAATCCTAATTGAATAGTTTTACCTAGCTACATAGGTTGATTTACTCAATCAACTTAACTCAAGTTAGATATCAATTTGACACAATTAAATTATATTTTAATATTTTCAAAAGTGCTTTAAAATATTATAAAATAATAATTAATCTCAAATTTATTTTTGTTCATAAATTAACTAATTAGATTCATGATTCTAAATTTAAAACTAATTAAATCATAAAAAATTGCACATAATTTTTTGAAACATAAATATGTCTAATTAAATAAATTATAACTATTATTAAATTAACTAATCATTCTAATATCATATTTAATGATCATTATTTATTAATCATAAAATTTTAAATTTTAAGTTTTAAATATTATTATGCATCATATAAATTATAATAATTCTAATGTCAAAAATTTTAAAATATGAATTAAAAACTGATAAAAAAAAAATCCAACCTCTCCTCAAGGTCCTCTCTTCATGCAATTTTTTCCTCGATCTTCTAGTCAGGCTCAACGAGGAATAAGAGAGGAGTCCTTTACAAAGAAGAAGATTGAACTCTCCCCTTTATATTTTAAATTTTCTTTATAATAAACTCTCAAAGATAGAATTATAATATTTATTTCTTATGGTTCACATATAAAAATAGAATTTTAATTATTTACCTTCTAAAAATCAAATCACTCATTAGAAAATAAATAAATAAATTTATAATTTAGTTAATTTATAAATTTTTAAATTTATGGACATGATTAAAAAATCAATTTTAATCATTTTCTTAGCCATACTATAGATAAAAGGGAGTTAATAATTTAAATAAAATAATACAATATTTATGTTAAGAAAAAAAATCATGATTACAACTTTCCAAAAAAAACTGTGCAGATATATATATATATATATATATCTGCAAATTTTGTTTTTGTGCATCTTTCAACACCTTTTCATTTCTCATCTCCATCTTGGAGGATTTGGGCATGAGAATCTACGATTTGAAGAGTGAATAAAATAGCATGAAATAAGATTCCTGGAGTTCCAAAGCAAGATGAATTAAATGAAGAATATCTCCACTCCAGAAAACTGATGTTTAAGCAACTCAAGCACATTTTAATTTAATACTCTTTTTTCAGTTCCATGACTCGTAGATACATTTATCATCTCAGAATTCCAATGTATAGCACCCAACTTGAGAGAGAGAGAGAGAGAGAGAGAGAGAGAGAGAGAGAGAGAGAGAGAGAGAGAGAGAGAAGCTGAATTGATTGGAAAGAGACATTTTGATATAAATATTTTAGGGGAAGAAGAACTTCTAGTTGTTTGTGTGGCACAAGAAAGGAGTGGGTGGGGTTTGGTAGTATTGCTCCAAACTCATCCCTCTTTTTTCTCTTTACATGTCTTGAAATAATCATGTATTCATTGCCTAGTAGTGTTTCCAAGGTTAGTTGGATTATAGGTCATGTTGTCGAACAAATCTAACTTAAGGTCATGTATATTTGTTTTATTTTTAAGGCATGTTTGAGAGTAAAGAAGGTGCTTTTATAGATTCCAAGAAATCCCTTATATTATAGTCTTAAAGATAAATAACCAATGGAGAAGAATATTCAATACAAGTGTGAGGTATGTAATGAGGGGAAATATTCCTCATCTGCAGATGCATTTAACTCATGACAATGCATATTAATGAACTGAGAACATTAAAAGAATGAGATGGCCCAGCAAGATGGTCATGAATCTCCCAGATTGATGACAAGGAAGTCATTAACCAGTCCTTTCTCCAACTATGCTTAAGAAGTCCTAATTTCTTCACCTAAAAACTAAAAAAAAAAAAAGGGGCAGCACCAGTGGTTCTGCTTTCATTTATTTCTTCACCTAAAAGTCAGCACCAAACTTATGATTTCTTCCAGTTAATTTCCTATTGCTGGAAGTTATCTAAGTAAATCAAATTTTTTGCTTGGCTATGGAGTTTGTGAGATTTAAAAGCACTTGGTTGACTTATTGAAGAATGAGGACTAACTTTCCTTGAATTTGTACTTGCAACTAAAAATGTTCAATCCAAAATTCTGGTCTAAAATAGGAGTTAGGGTCAGTTAACAGAAATGAGAAAATGACAATTGTGATGCTATTTCTTTTGGATGCAAGTCCATTGAAGACAAGTGTATCCTTTTTTGTGAAGCTGATGCAGTGCTGCAGGGGTTACAAACCAAAAGGCAGCTGGAAAGAGAGCTTGTGTGTAAGTGGAGAATGACAATAGAATTTTGCAGGAAATTATTCAGTGGAAGAGCTCTTTAAGAAAGGGTTTGACTATTTCAAGCCTTTGTAATTGCAAGAAACTGTGACAGGCATTAATGTCACATCCCCATCTTCAGGGACATGAGTTTCTCTACAAAATTCTCCACATGTACACATACACAATACAGTACTCTGTGAAGGGCATTGTAAGACTACTGAAACACCCAAGTGACCTTTTTGTCAGCAACACCAACTTTGCCAATATGGATATATCGAAAGATGTCCCACTTCAGCTCTGAGATTGACAGAGGGCAGAGCAGATGAAAAATTAGGATGGTTCCAACTCAAGAAATCAGGCCACCTGAAGAAAATTTCAAGCAGAAAGCAGAGTGAATTGTCACCTTTGGATCAGTCTGGTTGGTAGTAGCAGCAGGTGATATACTTTTTTATTTGAGCAGTTGATGATGAAGGACCACACTATGGCCAAGGACAGTCCAAAAGTCATAGCCACCATGTTCTTCCAATAGAAATAACATGATGTATTAGTCATTCAAATCCAGCATGATAGGAGATCACATGGTGGTGGAGGTCAATAATCTTTGTATAATAATATTACGTTTCCAAAACCAGCATGAAAAATGACAGGTGAAGAAAATGACATGCTTTTATGAGGAGATGAACCTCCAACCCCATGCCTGCTTCCAGTCCAAGGTGGGATTTCTTTTGTGTGTTACTGAACATCACCACCACCTTACCATTTGCTTGATTGCAAAGGAAGACTTCCTCAACTTGCTGTTTAAAATTAACCCTCTGTGATCTTGTGGCAACTCCACAACTGGGTGAATAATCCTTGTATGTTGGTGTCATGTTTCCAAATCCATGAAATATGATGACAAGTGAAGCAAATGACATTCTTTTACGGGGAGATGTTACTGCCACCACCAACCGGCTATTTGCTTGAATGCAAAGAAAGACCTCCCCTCTTGCTTCTTTCATCTCTCTTGGATCTTGTATGATGGCTAAGTGAAGAAAATGACATAGTATTAGAAGGTTATAAGCCCATGCCTCCTTCCAGTCCAAGATGCTGCTTTTATCCCTCTGTGACATCATTGGCAACTCACACAACCGGGATGGGAAAGTAGAGTGTTGAGAACAGTTACGGCTTGGGTTCCAACTCCACTGTGCAGACATATAATGCTTGTTTTATGAGCAGCGCAGTGAGTGGGGGGTGCATTGATGAGACTGCATGATGCTGTTTCTTCTTCGCCAAGGATCCTCTTTGACGGAATAGGGTGAAGCCAAATGGATACATGTCCTTGGCCAGCTTTTGCCCTAATAATTCGCCACTGAGGAGGAAGACGGGGGCAGGTGAGCAACGGAAGTGGGAGCTACGACAGTTCCACTCTATGGGGTACCTTTTTATTCTTTTCTATTCCAAAATAAATATGCTAATTAAAGACAATGAAAATGATTAGAGAAGTCATCCCTGTCATCGGAGTGAATCAGAAAGACCAAACTTCCCTCTACAAAAGTTTTCATTCTTGATAGTTCTTCAGTAATCTACCAAACAGTGACTAGCCTTATTCTTCCATATGTATACACATTAAATTGTATTGTAAGATCTCAGAAGAATAATGTTTTCCAATTGAATTGGACAGCAATAATTAAAAGTGAGAATAAGACAGCTGAGAGTACCAAATGTGTTGCAGCAGATGATCCCAATGGAGAAGGGTCTATGTTCATGAAATGACTCAGAAAAGCTGTAACACTCCTATGTTGTGAAGTATTGGTAGGTTACTCCAATAAAAGGATGATAAGCTGCAAAACTTTGACAGATAATTTTGGAGAGAATACAAATCACATTTGGAAAAATAAGATTTTAACTAAATAATTTGGACATCAAATAATAAGCTCAGAATGATAACGTGCTGCAGCAATAAATAGCACAGCAACCCAACTCTTTCATGCGAAGACCGTCACTTGTATAGAGTAATGAATAATTGTAAATTTGCTATACAGAAAATTTGTGAGGCTATGTTGAGAATAGGTTTACATAATTTGACTACTAAAACAGATTAGTTTTTAGTAGATCCCCTGAAATCCGAGAAAGCAACCATTAGTAGAACTTCAATGTGCTGTTACCTTCATATTCTCTGCTACGAACCAAAGCCAAGCAAAGTGGGTGCCAATTGTAAGAGAGGCTCCAGTGTGCTTGGAGCAAACTTCCTTGCGAAAAGGTGACAGAGAGATGAAGGTTGGTTATTGTATGAACAATTTTGTCCCCCAAGGATTTTCTTGAGAAATGCTTCTGTTACATCGACCCCGCCGAAGGTTGCTGGGTGAGCACCACCTCTTGACCAGTCTACCAATGTAATGCTTCTGTTGGCCAAAAGATTGGCTGATTCTATGAAGAGCATCGTAGGGAAGTAATGTTCATCCACATAACAATGTGGCTTGCAGAACCTTTCGAATTTTGGATAGTAAGTAGTATCTTTGACTATGCTAAGAGCCAGTTTCCTATTCACCTCAAACCACTGAGATGCCTTACGCCATTGGTCGATGTTCACTTCTGGTGCCATGTTCGGGTTATATCTTCCCCTTCCATACGGACCTGGATCATCAATCAGCCCGACAAAGCTATACCTTGATCTTATCAAGTATTGGTAGGTGATGTTGAAATTTGATAATGGAATGCACGACTCAGACAACAGCACGAACCGTTCATTCGACAGATCAAGTAATGCATTTGCAAGGAGCCGTCTTTCAGCATCACACATACTCATCTGCCCCCACTCAGAGACCTATGCATTACATGTTTAAATCAATTAAGAGTCCAATAAAACCATTTGTCTAATGAATTAGATATAAATAAAAGACAATGCAATTCCCAGTATTTTAAAAGTTCATACTGGCAACAGTATCACAAATGAGTAATTAACAAAACTGCTCCCACCGTGTCATTTTGAGAAGACTAACCATAACAACATTCTAATTGATTACCCCATGATTCCTCGGGTCAAAAGATAAACAAACCAAACTAATTTATGACAAGAAAAGCATATTCTTAATCGAATCAATCTATGATATGAAAAAATACATCATGGTTGTCCTTGCACCATAAAATAATTCTGAGTGTTGCTTGATCAGGTTCTGGAGGCTTGTTGACCTCAATGTTGCAGAAATCTGATGCCGCTGTAAAGTATAACATGTATTTATTGGGAAGTGTTGTAACTCCTAGGCTAGTTATCCTACTGCTGAACCAAGCACTCTTTTTGGTCCAACCTCTTCTAAACACTCATAAACTGATTATCATCTTCAAGAATCAACAGTATGCATTATATCTAAATAGGTCACTCAAAAGCATGGTTTTACAATACAAATCAATGTTCGAATCAATCCCAGGATTTCTTGTCCAGACTAATTTGATTTTAGACCATACAACACTCAACCTTACCAAAAATTAAGAGTTAAATGCATTTGAACTAAATTCATCAAGCTCCTTTCATAAAAGCCACCTATCATGATGTGATTGCGTCACGACCAGAGCTTATAAGCTAATTGGTCCATCAACTTCGTTTAACGTAAACCACGTTCAAAATACTTAAGCTGAAGTTGATAGTAGTACACTCATCAAATCCTCATAAGTCAATCTTAATTTTGCCCCCTTCTGATGTAGGACTAATCGAGGTGTTACAATTTTTCCCACTCAAGGGCTTGTCGTCCTCGTCAAAGCCCAACGTAGCTCAGATTAAATCCTAACATTGTGCATGTAAAACGTAGCCCAGTAGTGGCTCTATGTCATGACGAATCCTCTGACTCCATCCACAGGTAGCCATTTCATACTCAAGCCCCCCACCATACCCAAACACTAGGTCAGCTCTAATATTAAATCTCACGACTCGGGCTTGATAAGCTAATTGGCTATCAACTTCTTTTGATCCAAACAACTGGCCAAAATAGTTAAGCTGAAGTTGATAATAGTATACTCATCAGACCCTTAGAAGTCAATCTTAATTTTGCTCACTTCCGATGTGGGACTAATCAGAGTGTTACAATTTCTCTCACTCAAGACTAAAATTGGCTTATAGAGGTCTGATAAATATACTACTATCAACTTCAACTTAAGCATTTTGACCAATAGTCTAGGTCAAACGAAGTTGATGTGCTAATTAGCCCATTAGGCCCAAGTCGTGACAATTGGTATTTAGGCATGGTGAGAGGGTTCAAGTAAGAAAGGGCTACTCGTGGATGGAGTCAGAGGAGTCGTCACGATGTGGTACCACTACTGGGCTATGTCTTACATGCACCATACTAGGGTTTGATTTGGGCTATGCTGGCACTTAACAAGAACGCCAAGCCCTTAAGTGGGGAAAACTATAACACCTCGATTAGTCCCACATCAGAAATGAAAAAGACTAAGATTGACTTATAAAGGTCTGATGAGTATACTACTATCAACTTCAGCTTAAGCATTTTGATTAGTGGTTTAGATCAAATAAAGTTGATGGGCTAGTTAGCCCATCAAGCTTGAGTCGTGACAGATTGTCTTTATATCTCTGTTGTATCTCACACAATATATGAATCAACCTTTGTTCTATGAGGCATTTATATCATCAATCGAATATGCATATTAAGCACAATAAAAGCCCATTAAAGTTCATAATGGACCAACTTGAAAACTTATCAATTGCATCAATGTACATTACAATAGTAGTTTTGAATGCACAAAACAAGACAAGCAAACACAAGGCACCTTGATTGCATCAAAATAAAACCAATCCATCAAAGTGCACCTCATTTGGACATAAGCACCAGGCATGAAAACTAAAATAATATTGATTAAACCTACACACGAATTTGTATATTGATTCCGATGCCAAATTCTAGAATTCCCTAACCTACGACAAGAAATGACTGGCAACAACATGTGCTACTGTAGTGTTGTGCACTGCTCTGTAGCTTGTGCCAAGTCCATGCTGGACCAGGGGCAGTGATTTCAATAGGCGCTTGGGCGAGACAAGGCGAGGCCCAAACGCCTCGCTTCATTTCCAGACGGCACACTTCAAAGAGGCACCACCTGGGCACTCGTCCGAGCCCAGGCGCCTGGCGCTTCGGGCGAGCGCCAAGGTTAAACCAGGCGATCGAACCAACGTTTTAGGTCTGGTTCGGTCTCCAATGCTTTAGTTGGTTCAATCGAACCAACTAAAGCACTGATATCAGCCTTCCTCTCGCGACTTCCCAACCCTAACCCTGCTCATCGCTGCTGCTGCTCGCTGCTACCGCTACCACTGTCGTCGCTCCCGCTGCTCGCTGCTACCACTGCCACTATCACCGCTCTCGCTCCCGTTGTCGCTGCTCGCCGCTACCGCTGCCACTATCACCACTCATCGCTCCCCGTCCCGCTGTCACTGTCGTTGCTCACCGCTTCCACTCTCGCTGCTACCTCTTCTCACATCGACTCGATAGTATACTGTTAACAGCATATTAACAGTACACTAATAACAATATTTTTTTTATTTATTAGATTAATAATATATTATTTTGATTTTAATACTGTTAATTTTTATTTATTTAAAATTATTGTTATTGTTTTGAATTTTGAGATTTTTTGTTAATGTGATATTATGATTTTGTAAGATTTTTTTAATTTAATATCATATTTTTATTTAAATAATTATATTTATTAATTATATTTTATATTTTATATTTTAGCACCTCGCTTCGCTCGGACGAGCACCTAGCGCCTCGGGCGTTTTTGGACCTTAACGCTTTTTGACAGCTAGCGCTTTTTAAATCACGGACCAGGGATCAGCAGGCTAAGACCAAGTTGGCATGGCATGATTGCAAGGATGTCTTGGCTCAAGCATGAAGTGGCCTATCCTGACATATGGCTTGGCACATGGGCTGACCCATCCCGGCCTCACACTTAGTTTCCCCATCTTGCAATATCATCTAGCTCGTTACCATCTTCTTCTACTCCAATCTTCCCCTAATCCTGACTTCCCCCTCCTCTGCAGCCCTTCCCTGTTCCTCCGTTCGATCTCCCTTTCCTCCAGAAGGGGAGATCACGACAAGGCTCAATTTCTGTTCCTCTCGAAGTTATCTATAAGAGTCCTTAGTAATTGAGAAAAGAAGTCCATCACAAGTAAGATAGAGAAGGTGTGATATACTGCATATCAAATATCTACATTAGATTCTACAAGAAACAAAATTTTCACCAATTTAATATCCCAAACATTACTTTTTTTCCTATCTCCTCTGTAAACTTTTACTTGTCCTATCTTTGTTGACATTGAGTCCTTCAGAAAATACGATCAACGATAGGCTACTAACATGATCCAATTAAAATTAGCAACTTACAATAGAGTACGATACCACTCTTTTGGTAGCTGAGGAAGCCACATGAACAAGGCCAGACCAACTGATTGCATACACTTTGAACGAAGGACGTTGATAGCCTGTGGCTAATCCTTCTTAACGTCTATCTAAGCAGTAACCTAACATAAGTACACCCTAATATTAGTACAACCAACCCTGGATAACTTTTTATTAATTCAAGCGGAGAAGATAGCTATAAATTTAAAATTTAAATTTGACAAGTTAGGATTCTTGGTTTCCATGGGAGAAGGAAGTTAATTTTGATTTAACATTATTCTTTACAAGACACTTTCTCATTTTTTTTAACTGTCAATCCATAGATGCTCTGCAAAGCAAAGAATATTGACTTGTCAGAAACATCCATTCTCAGAAAATCTGCATTAGCACAGGGTTGGATAAACCACATGGACAACTCGTCCTCGAGTAACATCTAACCCAAGGCAGCCTTGTGCGCGATATCTCTGATAAAAGCCAACTGACTGAAAGCTGAGACACTCAAGCAAACTTAAGAAATGTCCATCAGACATTTTATTTAAGCTATTCCCAAGATGCAATTTTGTAGATTTGGTACGTTATCAAGGACGATCCACAATACAAAGCAGCAAAAAAGTTAAAAGCTTCAGTTTTTTTAGTGGGATGATGGATAGAATACCTTACTAGGGATCTGCCTCTTGAAGAAAGCCGAGTCCGAAGTGAAGTTAATCTTGTAAGACGGATGCGTATGGACGTAGATCGAGTAACGGCCTTCGTTCCCTCTGAAGAACCTCTCCCAGAGAGGGGAGAGCGGGAGAGGCCCCCTGGTCAAGAACATGAACGCGACTTTGGGAACCCACTTGAACGGGTACTTCTTCACCAGCGGCACCCACGACGCCCGCCAGAAGAGCTCTTCGTCGCTCATCGAGTGCATCAAATCGGACGGCGGCTGGATCCATCGCTCCAGGCCGGCCGGCTTCTCGACGCAGGGCCGGAAGGCAGCGACAACAGGGGCGGCGCCCTGCAGCCGCGTCAGGTACATGCCGAAGACCGAGAATCCGACGCCTAGGGCGAGGAGAGGCAGCAGGACCTTAAGCAGGAGCCGCCGGGAGGCGCGGGGCTGGGCGGCCCTCGCCTGAGCCGACTCCTTCACGTCCTCGTACGAGGAAACCCTCAACTGCATCCTCGCGAGATCAGGGTTTCACCATCTACCAAGACTACAGACGCAAGAAGTCTCCTACTTGATCAGCAACGGGAGAGGACAAGATCCACATAGGAAATGGAAATCCCGGGAGAATTGGGAGGAGATACCAGTCTGTTTGGGCGTTGCCAGGGATGCAAGGTGCGGAGTCTTCGAGAACGGGACGGCGCGGCGGCTGAGGTTGTGAGCCCAAACGTATCAAGTGAGGGCTGATATGGGGCTGGGCCGAGATAATGTGGGCCGGGCTAAAACCACGCCACACTAATTAAGATGGGATAGGCATTAATTAATCAAATTAATGCGCATAACACACATTAAATATTAAATACTGATATAACCATAGTTTTCAATCAATGAGGGCACAACACGTGGAATCTTATACTGCACCTATCGAAGACTTTAAATGATATATTCTTTCGTTGAATTATCTTACAAGATTAATGATATATAAAGTAACTTTTCATATATTTTTTATTTAAAATAAATTGAATTAGTATTTATGAGTTTTAATGACTATGAATGAATACGTACTAATTCGATTGTCAAAAGATTTTGTCAACAGCTCTTTTTTTTTGGACGTGCATCGAATCAATTTCATAGAGTCAAATAATCATCAAATTTGATCTTATCAAATACTAATATCTTTTTACGATATGTTATCCTAAATACTGAGGTAAATTTCAACTAATAATTACAAATGTGGTGCCATTATTTTATTGTATATGTTAGAATATTTATGACATGGTTGAGAAGAATAATCTTTTGAATACCTTTTCTTTATATAGGTGATAATGATTAAAGATAATATTTAGTCTAAAGATCTAAACATTAATTTTCAAATACTTAATCCTTGATCAGTGAGTAAGTATCATACATTATTATAGCATATATAGACCGATACTATTCAATACAAATTTATTATTAGAAACCACTTTCAATGTTAACTAAGCCATGCTAACACAATAATCATCATCTTTTAGTAGATTTTTGGTGACACAATCGCTTCGATCTTTTTATTTTACTTACCTGATAACTGAATTAATTAATTTGATGAGTCTAAACCATGGCTTAAAGATATTTAAACCATAGTTAAAATTAGTGGATTCATTTAATTTTATAAATTAATCCATGCTTTTCCTATATCTGATATGAGAGGGTGTTGTATTTTTATCTTTCTTTTAGGAAATAATAATTGATTAACTAATTACGTAGTTAATTTATCTTAATAATTTGATTGCCACTAATATATGATATATTGGATCGAAATATCATAAAATGATATTCCTAATGTACTATGTTATTACCTATGCAAGATTTCAATGGAGTCATTCAAATTTATATTTTTAGCTCAAGTATCGTAATCTCTTAAATTTACTAGTGTTTATCTATTTTATTAATTCTAATGGCATTGTCTTGAACAAATTATCATCAATTTAAAAGTTAATTATATATTATCCTTTGTAATTAACTATTTTTAGTATCTCGATCTTTATACTTTCAAAAGTTATATTGAATATTTTACCCGTTGCTTTAATAAATTTTTTTCTCTTAATTTATAATCTTATAAAATTATTTTTTTAAATATTATATAAGAATCTTAATATTTTAATATAAAAATTTTAATATAACTTTTAAAAATATAAGGATCAAAATATTAAAAATAATTAATTATAAGAGATAATGTATAATTAGAATAAGCCTTTGGGCCGATACCTTTCATGGGCTTCCATCTAAGCCCATAAAGCACCGGCCTGCTTACTTTATTCGGCTATGTAAGCCATATCTCTAACCATCCCGCAGCATTTGCATGATGACTGAATGCGATGCGGTGGGGGTCTTCGAAACCGAACCCCGTCGGCGCTGCAAATTGACCGCTTTCTTCCCATTGGAAGCAACACCATCAACACGGACGGCGACGAAGAAGAATAACCACCGCCATGTCATGGCTGGCGAGGTCTCTGGCCGACTCCCTCATCCCCGATCACCGCAGCGATAGCGGAGCCGACGAGATCGCTGCCCGGGCTGCAACGGCCGAGTCCAGACCCCTCGGATCGGATGACGGAACCGGCGAGGAGGAGGTCGATCCGAGCCGTGGCGTCAAGGAGGACCTCTCCGAGCTCTCCAAAACCCTAGCCCGCCAATTCTGGGGCGTTGCCTCCTTCCTCGCCCCTCCTTCCCAATCCTCCGACGGCGATTCCGGCCGCCGCCACGATCCCCCGCCCCCCAGCGACAACGGCCAGGCGGAGGCCTCCGATTCCGCGGCGATGACTGGGATCCGGCACGATTTCGCGGAGATCGGTGGGAGATTCAGGTCTGGGTTCTCCAAGATTTCTGGCAATATGGGCGTCTCGGAGATATCCAAGATTGCCTCCAATTTTCTTCCGCTTCAAGCCGAAGAAGAGGACGAAGAGGAGGAGCAGGAGGAGGAGAAAGAAGACGATGATAGCTTTAGTGGCGGCGCTATTGGCATCACGGAAGAGGTCATGGCGTTTGTCCGGAACATCTCGATGCATCCGGAGACATGGTTGGATTTCCCACTGCTATCAGATGACGAAGATTCTGATGGTAATATGTCTTCTTCTGTTCACATTGATCTGATGTAGATATCTTCCGTTGTCTATTTGCCTAATACAAATAGGTTAGGATGCATGGTTACTTCACTATATTGTTTGCTAAATTGATGTTAGTTGCATAATACTCATTCTCCCTTTTTTCGGTTTAATCCACGAGTAAATTGTTGATGGAATGCCTGCAGTACTTCAATAATGATTACTCCTCAGAATTGATTTTTGGTCAATTTTGATACTTAATTATGATGGAATGCCTGCAGTACTTCAGTAAAGCTTCCTTGGAAGTTTATCTTCCACTGAGTTTGGTTGGCGTGACATGGTTTTTGTTGCTATGCAGCTACATAACGTTTTCGGGAACTTGTCAGCAGTGTTAGTTTTGCTAAAAGGAGCTGTATTCCTAGTCCACAGTTCTGAAGGCCAGTGTTTCCGGTCCATGTTCTACTAAATATCACTACTTCCACTCTTATTGGAATCAGAGCAATTTATTTGCTAGATTGTCATGCTGCCTGACCTTAAGTAAAGACATGCTACATATTTGTGTAAATTTTATAAGGTGATTTATTGTCAAAATTAGGACAAAATTATCAGATTATGTGTTGGGTGGTTGATTACTAATTTTATATAATGGATATACTTTAGGAGAAACATGGCATCAGAAGAAATTGAGGGGACCTTCTCTATCCCTAATGGCAACAATTTAATTGTTGTTGTTGAATTTGTAATACAAATATAGTCACAAGGGAAAACAAAATCAGGTTCCCCTGTCATCCTTTTGAGCATTGTTTCATGGTGTTGAATGTTGTGTGCAGCTCAAAGTTGAGAAGGTACCACGTTGATTTAGATAAAATTTCATGATTAACTCTAAACCTGATGTTAATCGTTTGAATCTGTAACAAGTTCTAATTCAAGAACTAGACCGATGAGGGACTATCATAAACTCCATTAGTAGTTGGTTTATAGGAAAGTGTATCTTTGTGTTTCATTGATTTGTACGAAGATTTAACCTTTTCTGTTTGCAATTTTAGTATTAAAATGAAATCCTGACAAGGGACAAGATAACTTGAGAATGCCCCAAAATAATAAATCCTTTGTTTTGTTTCTCCAAAGAACAAACCTTGAGTTTTCAGTGAGAGGCAAAGTTCAAATCTGAATCTGCCTCGAAGATGGAAGTTATCGATTTGTTGTGAAGATCATGTTGTTTTATAAAGGATTTATAAACCCAACCTGAGTTAGTCTGAAATATTGTGGTTCATGGTGGTATTGTTTTCTGGAACAGATGGTACCTGATCATTGGTCTTGGAACATCTCGGATATGGAACACTGTTCAATTGTTGCTATTAGACTTCATAATACTATTTAAATTCTTATTTGTTCCAACAATGAGATCTTTCCTATCTTACAGATAACTGATAGATTATCACTATTTGTATATCTTACAGATATCTGATAATTTATCACTATCTTTCCTATCTTACAGATAACTGATAGATTATCACTATTTGTGTATCTTGCAGATTCATTTGTGTGCCAACTACTGTATCCATTTTATTGCTGAAACAGGGAGAAGTTTTTTTGTGGTTGCTTCTCTTGATATATTTAAGCATGGATGCCTGACATATTTTAACTAGGTTCAAGAATTTTATTAATAGATTTTGTTTTCAATTTTTGTCTGTTCTTCAGAGTGCTGGATGTTTGTAGCTTATTTAAATACTTCTGTTTTCTTTTAACAACCGCTTCTTTCTTCTTTCATCTTTTAGATTTTGAAATGTCTGATGCGCAATTAGAACATGCACTGACCGTTGAACGCCTTTCGCCAAGATTGATTGCTTTAAGAATTGAACTTTGTCCAACCCACATGAGCGAAGGGTACTTTTGGAAAACCTATTTTGTGCTTTTGCATCCTAGACTCAATAAGCATGATGCCGAACTTCTCTCAACACCCCAGGTAGGTTGCTTATTCTTAACAAGATATTCTCTGGTATCTGAAATGCTTTGACTAATTTCTCTTTAGATATGACATATTGCTTGAAATTTCTTAATGAGAAAGCACCTTGACATATAAACTTCACTGGAAATGAGAAAATGGACTGTTCTGAACGAAGTTTTAAAAGTCATTAATTTGGTGGAAAATTAATACTTACAATCATATAACATGGTGATGGCTATATAGACTTGGTTATAAATCTTAATAAAGGGTAGCACCATTATGTGCGGTTAACTGTTTTGTGTGAAGTAACAAGCTTTTAGTACTCGAGCTTTACATTCTATGCTTAAGCTGATGGACATTAGGAAATGATGGCTACAGTAATAATGCTGGTGATATTGAAAAAGACCATGTGATCAAGGGGCTTGATGAAAGCCTAGTGGACATGGCAAATAAAAAGGAAGAAGAGAAAAAGGGTAAAAAAAGTTAATTTTTTGCTGACTCAGATAACCAGTTCAGATATGATTCAGCTTTAGACTTAGCCATGGTGATATCTTTGGTTTTCAGCCACCCAGTGTTATAGAACTAAGATCATTTCCGAATTTCTAACAGCCAACTCGAGCTTATTTTCTTTGTCTCTTAGAATTTTAATCTTTAATATTGATCTAATTACTTTTAGAAATGTTTTGATAAAACAAATTCACATATTCCAGAAAATCTGGATGCATTTCTTTCAATTCAAAATTGTCCTGTGTCACTTATTGACATGCTTCCAACATATCATATAAGAAGATGCTATATGCTTCTGATTAGAATATAGCATATGATAGGTTTTTCTGATAGGATGAAAGGCAAGAAAATTGATTCCAAGTGGTCTAGTATACTTTTATTTTAATTGGCATCTCAAAACATAGTATCTATTGTTTTCAATGTCATGCATACCGTAAATTAAGATAACTGATAAGAGGAGTCTTCATTTTTTAAAATTTTGGATCTCATAAAATCTTATCTGAAACACATCTAGATCTCTGTATCTAAAGGCACATCTAAAATCTTTTTTTTCATTCTTTTAAAAAATGGCTCATTTGAAGATTATCCATATCTGCAGGTCGTGGAAGCCAGAGCCTTGTTGCTACAGAAACTGCAGAATCAGAATAAATCAGATTCACAGAGGCTAGTTGATGTCTACAGGAAGTCGGAGGAAACCTCATTTCCACCTTTAAAGCAGGTCACATCATCGACAGATGCTTATGAAACCTCATCAACTGAGAGTCAGCAAATCATTTACACTGAGAAGTACCCAGTTCAAGTAGCACATATAGAATTCATTGACAAATCCATTGTCGAAGAAGGGCCACCAACATCTCGCCTTGTGGAGCTCAGCATTGTGTCTAGCGCATCCATCGAAAGGTCGGATGATGATGATGATGACGACTGGCTGAAAGATGAAACAGGTGATATTGTTTGTTCAGGGAGTCTCACCATTGCTATGTACCACGAGGACGTGTCTTTTAGTGATCTCGAGGAAGATGAACCTGATGCACCTAAAGCTCTGAAATGATTGTTCAGATGATCCCATAGTTTTGACGTCACATGTATGGTATTGTTTTCTTCATATTGTGAACTGTTGCTTATCGAATGGGGAAGTGCTTTGTGTATTATTCTTTTTCATTGGTAACTTGCTGTCTTGTATATATTGCCCACTGTTTAGATTGTTTTATTTGTAGATTCTGAATACCTCTCTTCCTGTTTCGTTAGATGTGCTTTGTTATTAGAAGCAAAAGATTCTCTTGTGCCCTGTACATGCTTATGTTGTGATCAACCTGACTCAATTTCTATATGTAGTGCATCATAAATCCTGAGAAAATTTTGCTGAAATGCATTGAGATGTTGCTTCGTCAAATGAACACGTTGAGCGGGAAAAAATAATTGTGCTCCAGGCCTCTTTAGTATTTTAATTTTTAAATATAAAAAAATGTACATTAAAATCCCTAAAGTTGTGTGAGAGTCAAACAGTTTCGTTTATCATAATGTGATCGGTCGTCGATTTTATTGATGGAAATATAAAAATATAATTTTAATATTCTAGTTGATGGTGTTGGACGGTGTCGATGATAGCGGATGATGACACTACTGGAGGCTATGAGTGGCTTTTGTGGATGATAAGAACAGTGACAAAAGATGATGGTCGTTTTGTATTTATGTCGATACATTTGTCAAGCAATTCTTTCGTAGTTTTGTATTTATATCGATATCGATGTAGTTATCGTGCAGTGTCAATATAATTGTAGAGTGACAAAAGGATTACTCAACAATTGTGTTGATATTGACGTAAATACAAAGCAATCCTAACCTCTGGTTGTCAACAACATTATCATTCGTTACAATTGAAGCCGTCCGATATCATCAACTGAAACGTTAATTTTTTTTAATATATATTTTTATTAATAAAATCGAATAAATAAAAATATAGTTAGATGTTTCAATTTCATAATTTTAAAAATTTAATATAATTTTTTAAATCTAAAAAATCGAAATGCTAAGGAGGTCCATCAAACATACTTTGTCATTTTATTACAAGAGGTGATTGACGGTCCTAAGTGTGTCCACTATCCACAAGTTGGTAACTCACAACTTTGTAATTTCAACTAAAACTTAGATTGATTCACTCATCATGTCGAATAACGTTATCAGTCAAGCTCCACTGCGATCCTTTAAAATCTGTGCAGTGCTGATAGTTTTGATGGCTTATATTTGTGCTTAGAAAATACTTTCGTTTTTCATTACTAAATTGTCTCAAGTAAATAACAGAGAGCGAGGTGCGTTCACAGAGGTTCCGGGTGCAGCAGCTTTTGCCACGTTTGCTAGTTCATAGCCGTATAGTAACCCCTTTCCGTTACTGGAAAGATTTGCTGTGTGTCTTCGTCTCCACCACTACAAAGCTGACAGCGGGCCGCGTGTGGTGCTCTCCGAATTAGGGCTTCTCCTTCTCCTCCACTTCCTCCTCGAGGTGATCAGTTATGGCGATCCTCTCGCCCCGATCGCTCGCGTTGTCTCTGCCTCGCTTATCGCCCCGCTCCTCGCCGCCGTTGCGGAAGCCCTCCGTCTCTTTGACCGATCTCGCCGCTCCGTCCCTCCCCCGTCGCCTGCAGCTTACGGTCCGCCGAGCTGCATCAGCGAATCCTTCTCCCTTGGCCGCCGCCGATGCGAGCACCTGGGAGGTTCTTGGCGGCGTCAGTGTCTTGGCGGCGTCCACCGGTGAGCCCGTGTTGTTTAAGGATCTGTGGGACCAAAACGAGGTGTGAGGTTGCTTCTGTTCTTTCTCTAATCTTATAGCAAATAAGCAAAATTGATTGCTTGTTGCTCCTTCTAAATCGGTTAACCTGTTGTGGTTGAGCTCCTTCTTATATAAATCGGTAAGAATTAATTCCTCTTGGGGTAGTGTCAGGGTGAAGTCCGACCCTGCTTCTCGCAAAATCTGTACCTTTTTCTCGAAATCTATGTAAATTATGTTCCGAATTTTAAGCTTCATGCCATAGACGCTCAGTATCTGCCAATAGAGCATCTCTAAGGGAAAGAGAGTAACTAGCTTCTTGTGGGTACTAATCGTCGTATAATCTATCAAGGATATCTGTTGTTGGATGCATTATTGGTTGGGGTCGTGATTTAGTGGATAGTATTTCTATAAAACTAAAAATCCTCTCCTGTTCCCCTTAAGCATAAACTACTACACATCATATCCTGACTAATATCAAGATGAGATTAGAGGATATGCTTGTTCAGAGCTTCTTGTCTGAGCAGAATATTTAAATCATTTAAAATTCGAGAGTGGATATTGTGTTACAAGGTTATAGCAATGAGTCTGTTTGTGACCAATGTTCTTGATTTTTAATTATGTGTATAAAACTTTCAAAGAGTTTTTCACCACAGTCTACTGAAATTTGTTAGAATTTTTTTTTTGTTGTGTCTTTTGTAAGAAATAAATATTGGTTCTAAGTTTGAGATTGTGTAAAACTTAATGTGAAGAAAAGAAAAGTCTAGGTTTCAAGTTTTGACAAGCATTTCTCTTGTGTCATCCCTGAATAATAGGAATTTTCTTTTTGTCTTATCAGGGAGTAGCTGTGGTTGCACTTTTAAGGCATTTTGGATGTATTTGCTGGTAAGAGAGAATCCTTTGAAGTCAACTAGTTGTAGGACACACAATTGGCTGATAATATATCTTCTTTCCTCTCTTCATCAATTAGTTGGGAACTTGCTTCAGTTTTGAAAGACTCAATGCCAAGATTTGATTCGGCTGGAATTAAGTTAATTGCAGTTGGTGTTGGTACTCCTGACAGAGCTCGCATTCTTGCTGAACGGGTGATGATCTTACTGGTTTTGTATTTCTTTTTTAACAAATAGAATTTAATAAAGCATGGATTCTTTACTTGCATAAATATAATTACATGAATTGTCATGCAAGTGAAATCCTAGTTGTTGATTTCAGTTTGGTTGAAGTTACATTATTACTCATTGTTTATTATTATAAATTAGACAGGTTTTCAACTAAATCTCCAGTTCTTGTTCAACATGCTGCAATTTTACTGCCGTCTAGTGACTCTAATCTAGTCTCAGTTACAAGCCTTGTTCAGAAGTGAGTTGTTGGAAACATTTAATAAGTTTTGCAAGAAAGTGAAGTTACTAAATTTAGTTCTTTTCCGTTTGATTGGAAAACACTTTGGAATTGGTGAAATGGTTTTCTTGTTTTAGGGAACTTTCATCAACTGTGCAGTCAATGTTGGTAATTATTGGGAAAACTAACCAAATTATAGACATAGCTTGTATGTTGGAGAAGTTGCTTATGCGGCATGAAATGCTTATATGCATCATCAATTACATTCAACATTCAAGAAACATGGTGCTTTTATCTTAAGTTCCTCAAAGTTCACGTCCTAGTTTGCTTTTTGATATGTTCTGTAAAAGAAATCTAATTGTTATTGTTAATAAAATTATTATGCCATCTTTAACCACTAAATTATGCTAATTTTGTTGTTGGACAGCTGCCCTTTCCCCTAGATTGCCTATATGCAGACCCAGATAGGAAGGTAATGGACCATGTGACATGTTCCTGTTTCACTTGCAATTCGGGAGAATAAATTCTCTTGATTTTATGTCTCCAGGCTTATGAAGTCTTGGGCTTGTATTATGGTTTGGGCCGCACTTTTTTCAATCCTGCCAGTGTATGTTCGTTGTTTGTTCTACATTAGTTAAAATTGGGTATCTGTCTACTTGAGTGAAGCTGCTAATTCTTTCGTCGTTATTCAACAGGCAAAGGTGTTTTCAAGATGGGATTCTATCAAAAAGGCAGGCAAGAACTATACCATTGCAGCCACTCCGGATGATAAGGCCAGTGTCCTGCAGCAGGTTGTTCCTTTCTTCACTTACTCTATCCAGAGCTCAGATCACTTGCATCTGGACTTTCTTACAATATTTTATCTTCTTTCAGGGTGGTATTCTTGTATTCAGAGGGAAGCAGCTGTTGTATGCAAGAAAAGATGAAGGGACGGGTGATCATGCACCTTTAGATGAAATCTTTGACATTTGCTGCAAAGTCCCAGTTGCATAAACTTGGACAACTATCATGCATAATTAACTTAAATAGGTGAGTTCTATCATGAGCTCTATTTTAAACTTGTTTCAAGGTTAAGTCGGTATCTTCTCATAGATTGCTGATAATGCCTTTATGCATCTTGTTTTAAATTGCACTTTTTAAGCTGTTACCAATTCCATTGGATTATAAGTAGTTTTTTAGCCAACACATTATACATGTTCTTTAATTTCAGCTACTGTATCTGGCCATGTAAATTTGTTTGTGTTCATATGATAATTCAATACTTTCCTTTTCTAGAATATTATCAATCTACAATTTAATATATGTTGTTAAAACATTTACTTCAACATTCAACATTCCCTTTTTAACCTTCTCATCTTTGATTACCCCAAACTTGATTAATTATGTAAGGTAAAGCAGTAACCTGATGATAAAGTTATGAGAAGATGCTAATACTGCCAAGACTTGCTCTTTTCTACCACCAACAAGTTATTACACTTTATATTATACAAGGTAGATCCGTTCATCTTTCTCCCGCAACTCTCTCTTTTGATAAAGTTAAATATTCAAGATCTTCGAACGAGGCTTAAAGTTTTATCTTGTATGTTCCATGCAGTTGCTCAAGTTTGTGTTGCAGAGGTGGTGATCTCGGACCTGTCCTGTTCGCTATGCTCAATAAGGTAATTATTATGGCATGTATTCATCAAGTGAAAATTAATTTAATAAGATAGTATATGTTTTTTAGTTGTGTTTTCAATTTCTCATCGCAGATAAAATGTCGTGTTTATCATCTTAACACTTGCCTACTGAATCTATCATGTTAGTCACCCTCACCAACATTCTTCTCTTGTGTGATTTGCTTTCAGAGGTCTTTTTTATATCTTTGCTTGTGCAATGGATTAATGGCATAGAACTCCATGAATGATGGAGTATTCTGACCTTTAGAATCATGATCTTAATGATAAATTCATTTTTAATAGAAAATAAAGATATTAGAAGCATGAAAGGGTCATAACATAACATGGTGTGTTCCCAACAACTCAAACAACTCATAACATGTTATGTCATAACATAAAATGCTACTTCCTCAATTATTCTTAGTTTATATTAATGTAATTATGTATAATTTGTTATATTAATTTGAAAATCATGTGTAATATTATAGACTGTCGATATCAAATAATTAGGATTTTCGACCTTTATTGTTGTCCTCGTGTCGTCGTCGTCATCCTCTAATAATATAGATTAAGATAGGCCTGATGAAGACATGACATGAAGTAATTGTGATCACATATTAGTTCGGCAATGCAGACTTACATGTGTATGATAACACAGGGACTATGCAATCTAGTTTAATCTATCAAATTAATGTGTCATTTATCTCACCCCCAAAGCCCTTCGTCCCTGGGAGCCTTTTCTCAGTTGTGTTTGGTTTGTTGATTGATCGAATTAATGTGTCATTCATCCCACCCCCAAAGCCTTTCGTCCCCGGCGACAACCGAGCCTTTTCTCACCGGTGTTCTACTCTTGGTCAGTTGATCGAACTCTTTGAGGTGCAAAAAGACCTTTTACAACGTACCCCGTCTCTTTCTCCCGAGGCGGTGGCGATGGTGGTGGTGGTTTCCATCGCCAGCCTTCCGAGTCTGCTCCTGTTACGTATGCAAGAATCTAAGGTGGCAGTGGTAAGAGTGGACGCGACGCAAGAGCGGAGCAGCCGTAGAAAAAATGTGCCATCTGTGTGTCCTTGTTGTTATAGTGGGGCGGTCACCCACCTACGATTAGGACACTTTCCACTCCCAACTTAACACCCCCGCCAGAAGACGAAACACAAGTGACGATACCACTTGATTGTTTGTGGTATCAGAGAAGGGAGAAAAAGAGATGTTTACAGTGGTAGTTATAAGAGTTGAAAGCAGTGGAATGGCCGAATGTGTTTTGAGTTTGACATGTTAGGCTCATTTCTGAACAAGACGTGTCACTATAGTTCATCGAACTTGTCAAGATTACGTCTGCTCATCGATCAAGAATTCACCGTATCTGATGTTTATTTGGTACTAACATAACTATTATGTTTCGATGGATTTGATTTAGGATCTACGTTTCATCCTACAATTGGTGCAGAAATATTCGCTATACCAAGGAACGAACAACATCATATCTTTGCAGTGACAAGGTGTCTTCGATTTGGCCAAATCCATCACCATCTAACGTTTAGATATGGATCAGAATCCAGGTCGGAGTTGGGTCCTCGTTGGGTAAGATGATACCTTCAACAAAGATCCCCTCCTCTCTCCCTCGACCTCTCTCCCGCAAACGTCTCATTTTTGTCTCTTCCCACTCCATTACTTCTTCTTGCTTTGCTCTAATGGCGCCGCCGTCGCCTCCGCTTTGGTGGGTGGGGATTCTCCTTCTTGTCGAGCTCCTCCTCCTTCCCCGGGGCCTCGCAAAGAACGACGACGAGGCGTGCCTCTCCGACCTCCGGCGGTCCCTGACGGACCCCAGTGGCAGTCTCCGGAACTGGACCCGGGCCAACTTCGCTGCCCCCTGCAACGGCTTCACCTCCTACCTCCACGGCGTCACCTGCAACAACGGGCGGATCTACAAGCTCTCCCTCGCCGGCCTCGCCCTCGGCGGCGCCATCTCCCCCTACGTCTCCAACTGCACCAACCTCCAGTCCCTCGACCTCTCCTCCAACCAGCTCGCCGGCCCCATCCCGCCGGAGCTCTCCGCCCTCCTCAACCTCGCCGTCCTCAACCTCTCCTCCAACCGCCTCAGCGGCCCCATCCCTCCGCAGCTCGCTCTCTGCGCCTACCTCAACGTCATCGACCTCCACTCCAACCTTCTCTCCGGCCCCATCCCCGACCAGCTTGGCCTCCTCGTCCGCCTCTCCACCTTCGACGTCTCCTACAACCGCCTCGAGGGCCCCATCCCTGTCCTGCTCGCCAACCGGTCGGGCATCTCGCCGGGGCTGCCGCGGTTCAACGCCAGCTCCTTCATCGGCAACCGGGACCTTTACGGGTATCCCCTGCCGCCCATAAAGGGGAGGGGTCTCTCGGTGCTCGCCATTGTCGGGATTGGTCTCGGGAGCGGGCTTCTCAGCTTGGTGCTCAGTTTCACCGCGGTTTGCATCTGGCTTCGGGTCACGGAGCAGGCAGCCATGATGGCCGCTGACGAGGGGAAGATCTCCCATCTCATGCCCGAGTACTGATTAATTCGTCTTCTTCGGGCCTCTTCCGCCATGAATTCAGCATCAAAGACCCATCTTGTAACTCTTCTCATTCTTCTAGGAGTAAAGTTTGATCCTTTTTCTCCTCTTCTTCTTTTTCTTCCCTTCTCTTTTGATTTTGCTTAACCGTTTGATAGGGAAGATGTATACCAAAGTGACCAAGAAACTAATTCACCACTGTTCTGTTCACTTCTGTTCCTTGTTTGATCCATAGATCCTCTGAATTGTTTCAAGCTTTGTGAAGCAAGACAGGATTTTTCCGACAAATAAACGTAATCTACACCTTCTTACAAGTTAATTTGTTTTGGAGTGCGTCAACAGTTCGATAGATGGAGAGGACACTCCAAATAGATCTTTTCCTGGTTCTGCTCAATCTCAATCTTGTGAGCTGGGAGGCTGCAGAGAAAATGGATTTGAGCTGATCTGTGAGGCATCAGGATTAGCCATAACAAAGCCTGAGGTCTTGTGTCCTTAGCAGCTAAGTATCCTGTCTTGGCCTCATTACATATTTATATCTCCAAAAATCCTACCTCCATTCTTTATGGTTCTCTTCTTTGTCTGTGGAGTAAAGACGCGTTTGTAATTGGATCTTTCAGGCTAAACTGCTCAAGTTGTAATATTAAACCATATGTTTGTCTGAGACAAGTTTAGCTGTAATAAATGCTGTCCCACTTTAAAGGCCTAACATGAGTACCATGAACTTGGCGCAGCTGCATCTCACAAAGCCAAGCCAGACAACACTGCAACAGCTGAGCATCATGGCATGAGCTCCACCATCTCTGTGAGGTATGGAAATGAAGGGGAAAGGGGACCATGAGTGGGTGGCAGAATTGCGGTTCATGTCTCGTGATCTCCCATCTTTGTCAGAAGCAATGACTGTGCCCAAATCTGGTTCTGCAACCAGCAGCCTTTGGACTCGCACAGTTATGCATTGGGATGAGCAGAGATTTCAAACGCAAGATAATGAATGCTGTCTCGCAGATTGTTGTTCCAATATATAACGAATGTTGTTTGACCCCACTAAATATATAGGAGTAGAAGCATATATTTATATCCAATTATTACTTATGTAAATTAGGATAGAATGAGATAGAGAAATGAAGGGTGAAGTTAGAGTAAGAAGAGTCCCAGCAGATCTCTGTTCATCATGTCTTTGTTGTGGTGGCTGCATGCCGAAAGCAAATTTTGCTCCTCAAGTTGCAAGGGATTGGAGCGAAGAGGCCATTCCAAAAGGCTTGGGACGAGGGGAGAGAGGAAACAGGGAGTGTGCATCCACATGGAAGCTCGATGGATCATAGGAGGAGAAATGATGGTTGTCTGTGGTTTCTTCTATCATTACCAGGACTGTATACTCATCATCCTCCCACAGTATCAGCACCAAATTCTTGTGGGTTCTGTTGGACTCTGCTACAGGTATTTCGGTGGATCGAGATATTTAGACGGCAAAATTGTTAAGTAAAAAATTTAAATAGAAGATAATTAAAAGGGTATTTGCTGAATGAAAACAAAAGTTAATTATTTTTCATTTTTTTATTTTTTGAGTTTATATATTTTAAAAATTATAAAAAATATTTTAATAAATAATAATAATAATAATAAATATTATTATTATAAGTCTCAACTATTTGAAGTTGACCAATCATTGAGATTTTAAACAATTATATACTTAATTAAGTTTATAATAATAATAATAATAATAATAATAATAATAACAATAATAATAACAATAATAATAATAATAATAATATTATTATTATTATTATTATTATTATTATTTACCTTCTGCCCTGTTGTCATGCAAGCAACAAATGTTAAATACTTGGGAGAAGACGAGTGCAGATGATCGCCACCTCTTGTTGTTGCAGAAGGCTTGTGCTCATCAGGATAACGTCGCGTCCGCAAGTTACACTTCGCGCCCGCCGCCAGCCGCGCCATGATCGCCGTTTCCGCCCCGTCGAGTAGAGTCCGCCAGGAGACCGCCGACCTCTGCGTCGGATTCGTATGGCCGTTTGCGGCCGCTCGTATGGTCGCCAAGGCCTTCGAGGTGCTCGATGAAATGCCCGAGAACGGCTGTGAGCCCGACGAACACTCCGTTCCCGCTAATGTTAACCACCTCACATATGTCCTCTACAGCTGGTGCAATCTGGGGAAAGCTCATAGACGCAAAATTTGTATTCTTGCCGATGAAAGGTGTCATATTTTTGCCTGATGTCGTTTTTAACACTTTGCTCGATGATTTTGCTGCTCCAAGGAAGATGGAGGATGGACATGGGTTCCTAAAAGAGATGCAGCAGAAGGGATGTGAACCTCATGCAGTTTTGTACACCGCTCTGATCCAGGCACTCTGTTCAAGGGAGAGAATGGACTAGGTTATGCAGGTGTTTCTGGAAATGAAGCATAATGTATCGCAGCTGATGCCATGACATACACGCCATTCTCATTAGTGGGTCTTGTAAGTCAGGGAAGACTTCTAGAGGGCATGAGTTCCTCGATGCAATGATGAAAGCAAGGATTGAGGCCAGACTCATGTGCTTACTTTTACATGTTAGCCGGTCACGTGATGAAGGAACAATTGGAGGAGTCGTTGGAGCTTATGAGTACGATATCCAAAGCTGGCTGTCTTATATTGGGGAGCTTCAACGGTCACTATATGGAATGAGATGGAAGGCTTGGTCTGAAACATGTTTGGATGTGCTCGATGCTTGGCTAATGACCCAGCCTGATACATTTGAAAGCTCATGAAGGGTTTGAATAAGCCGGATGACTGGCAAATTGCAGCTTAAATATTGGAGAAGATGAGGAAGATGGCATAGGAGAGGCACAGTGCTTTCAAAATGTATGAAAGGTGAAGGGTGGCAGACCTTAGTGAAGGCAAAAACAAAGGCCAGGACAAAGAGGAAGAGAAAGAAGGAAAAGCGTCATAGACAACAATGTTGCCTCCATCACGGTTGGGATCCTTCTAATTAATTTGATGCTCATCCTGAAGGATCCTATATGACTTAATGTGAGAATTGTCCAAAATGTAGCAGTTTTGTGATCCCATTTTACTCATCTGAGCGCTTTCTTTTTCTTGCGGATTTGTGATGCTAGCTTCTCTTTTGACCCTCCACAATGATCCTTCTAGTTCCATTCCCATTGCCTCTTTCTTCGTGACGAGTTCAATATGATTCTCTACCTCATCTCTTCCACCATCACCAGAGCATGGTTCTTGTGGTCTTTCCTCAGAACAAGTACACCATGACTGAGTTCAGGTTTCTCTTCAAAAACTGTCGGTGGCTTTATTACACTTCAAGTTTGCATTGTCGTTGCCAACCATGTGTTGTGGGTCATGAGTTCTTACTTTGAATAAACAATGAGACCCTCCAATGTGAAAATACCATATCATTTTTTGGTTTTGATTTGTCCAGGTGATAGTTCAGCTTTACATCTGATTTTGGCGTATCTCATTAGATGGTTTTGGTCACTTTGATGGAGGGCATTGGTTACTTGGAAGCCGGGTTTAATGCAAAAGAGCTTCTCAAAGGAGTTCCGTTTTGCATATTATTTTTTTCCAAACCAGGTGAGCAAATGGAATAGCTACAACTAAAGGATTATGATTTTGGTCATGCTTACATCCACAACCTCTTCATCCCTATAAATTTGTTGATCCTCCAGCATGGTTGCCCACGAGTAAGAAATTGAGCACTTCTGAAAAGTATTAGGGATGATTTCACAGGATTTTGGTAGCTTGTCATTCTTTCCCATAATACCTGCTTAGTGGAGCACTTTCTACATTGCATACTAACAGAAATTATTTATCTAATGCATATTTGTGGTATTATTCTTGTCCAAAATTATGTTGGTTTAGATTATATGCAGTTTACTGCAATTAGAGACAGGTTTCTGAGACCTCAGTCAAGGACTAATTAAATACCAATCAAATAGATCCTGTGTGATTTATGTGTTTGATTCTGGATAGGATAAAGAGTTGATCTTGATTTGAATCACTTAAGAAGAAAACTAAAATATTAATTTATAAAATTATTGATTAGTAATCAATCTATTTGAGTTAGAATTAGATTCAAGTCTAGTCAAATTAGATCCGATTGATTTGGGTATTGCATTATGTATCACACCACTCATGAGCACAACTTTGGGCTCTTAGTGAGTGATGATTTATGAATATGGTGTTTTGCTTGATTTATCTTCAGGCAAAGACAAAAAGGGAAGGGGCAAGGTGGAAATCAGTGCTGTGATACATGTCAAACATCATGAGTGGCCTCACCATTTATGTGCCATGCTGCCAGCTTGCTATGCTGTGCAAATTCTGTTACGAGTGCTTTAAGATCATGCCATGAGGGATGCTCGATGGAAGGCCTGTAAAAACAAGTGAATAGTGGGAAATAGGGGCAGTAGCATAGGTCAAAAGGAGAGAGAGATTGAGAGGAAAAAAATGTTATCCTCTCGGTAAGGAACTGGCAATGTGCAAATATGTGTTGCTTTTAAAGAGATCTTATGGTTTGCTGTATATCTTTAACTTATTCAATTTATCCATGTTTATAGTTCAATTGAAGAGAGAGTTAAGGGTTTGGACTCTTGGATAGGTTCCTCTTTGGTAAAGCAAATCTGCAATGGAAGTTGCAATAACATGATATTTTCATTGGCTTTTTTCTCTGTGCCTTCTGATCATCTTCAATCCTGGCTACTATCTTGGATCTAGTTCACAGATGAATCTTCGCAAACTCATTTTCTTTGTGAAGGAACTCATCATTTATTTCATGAATGTATAAAACCATGATCTGTCGAGAACATGTATTGGCTTCCAAAGATTGCACCAGTGAGGGTTAGGTTCTTGTGGGCACATGAGGATGTCAATTCAGCGCACTGGCTTGTGTAGCCTGCAGTGGGCACCCATGAGTTTTCAGACTCTGAATCAAGTCAGGTATGTGACTCAAAATGCTGAATAAACCTCTATCAGACATTTCAATTGGAGTATAATTTTTTCAATACCTATCTCATTGATGGTTTGGAATTTCTGATGTCGTCTCCTTTTAGCCAATGAGTTGGATTGGGCACATCATGATATATGATATAAATCAAGATTTTTTTCTGTTCTATTAAACAAGTTAACTGGGAGGTAAAACTAAATCATGGATGCACTTTGATTTAGTTTTCAGGATTATCATTCTTTGTAATGAGAGAAACTTGCTGGATTCTCGTGTTCAGTTAAATGTAATTTGTTTGACTTTATGCAACCATGCATCTGTTTAATATGGATACTGCTTTGCAGTTGTATCCAATCAGTAGCTACATTACCTTATATCATTTGATGTCAAGCTTTCTGGCAATAAATTAGTAACAATCACTTCCATCTAAGTTGTTAAGTTTGCCTCTGCTTTCAGTTCAAGTGGATGCCTTGTTCATATTAATAGATGCCTTGATGTGTGAGATTTATTCATTATTACATGCATTTATATCCATAACCAAACAGACTGCTTCTTGATCTTCTTTCACATGATAGATTCACTTGAATTCTCTGCATATCTCTGCTGTGTGATTAAGTAATTGGTGATTAGAAAGGACCCAATTTATTGCCATGGCTTGAATCATGCTCATTTTGGTCACAAAATAATAATTCTACCATTTCCCAAGTTCTCTCTCTTATTATTACATGTGTTTTCCACAACAAATTTAACAATACAATCTATTTGTTTGTTTCATATCAAATCATGGCAGGTCACATTGGATCCATCAGAAAAATACCTGTGTTGAGAAATTTGATCCGTTATTTTGGATTTGTTGATCTTTAAACATCCAAACATCTTCTTCCTGCACCTGGCGGCAAATGTTCTTCATGTGGAACAAGTTGGAAAGGCCTCTGAGGTACGGTACCACAACACAATTTTGATTGATGGCTTAAGTAATGCTTGAATTGTGTTTCAGGTTTAGTCTCAAAGTAAATTTTTCAGGAGTAGAATTAGTTTACTAATATTTATTTGGACTTTACTATTTTGAAGTATATCAAGTTAATGAGTCAATTATTTCATTGGCTGAATTATGACAAATTATATCTACTGATAGATAGATGAGACCAAGACACATCTTTGCATATAATCACTATTGGATTAGATCTCATATTACATTTGCATATTATGCTATTGGATTAGATCTCATGTACACCATAGTATGAGTTACAGACTCATCATAGTATGAGTTCACCATCGAACTAAGGCTTCACTTGTCATGTGCACCGACTTGATTCTAGACCTTGATGAGGTCTATATCCATATGTCATCTTGGTACCTTGCCAACAATATATTACTGATATCTCTGCATCATGTCGCTGGGCAGATAGAGCTAATACTTGCTTGACATATAATAATTAATGTCAACTGCCTTGTAAACAATACAGAGGAGAGAAAGAAAGAAACTAAAACCATGAGCATTAGCCTTTCTGGCTCTGAGTTAATGCAGAAAAGGACCGCAGACCAATAGGATGCCGTGTGGGGGATCCAATGGCTACTGCTCAAGGCTGGTCACTTGGACTCACCTGGAGCAAGTCGAGGAACCAAAGGCCACAGGAAGTTGCCCGGGAAGAGCACTCTGATGGGTGATGCTTAGAAGAGTCAGACCCATCAGCTTCCGGACTTCATCACCATGATTATTGTATTGGTTATCCAGGCTATCCGCACCCACCTCCGACAACACCAGTCTCCTCAACCTCTCTGCTTGACCACGCCATGGAGCACCGGACGAACACGGCCGGCCCATGTGTCGGCGCGAGCAGAGATGGGTGCTAACTCGGGTGGGTCTCATGTGCTTCACATCATCTGTGCAGGACAAAACCACAGAGAGATCGATCGCTGCATAGATTAATATATGTATGATCGACCTCATGCACACGGTTGGCTTCGATTGTGTGTCCTTGGTGACTGACTTCGCTGTATCCTCCGGGCTTGAAAGGGAGTGGGTGAGTCAAGTGTTCATCCTTCTCTGTGCTGGGAGTTGGTCTTTCTTCCGACGCTAGGGTCCCAATAGATTCTGTCGGCAGCTTTATATTATCCACACTGATTCCGCAATTCTTCCGCATGTCGCAAACGATGTGGCATTAAGTTTATGCAAAGATTTCGCTATAAATAGCTGCTACTCTTCCAGATTCGGATCATCATCGCAGCTCTCTCCCTTTCTTTGCAATCTCTCTGTTGTGTTCTTTAGGTATAACTTCTCTTGATCTCTTCTTGGCATACCACGATGGAGCAGAAGCTGCTGTCGAGAAAGGCTGCATGCAACAGCCACGGGCAGGACTCGTCCTACTTCTTGGGGTGGCAGGAGTACGAGAAGAACCCCTACGATCCAATCGCCAACACAGGAGGGATCATTCAGATGGGTCTTGCAGAAAACCAGGTTGGTTCTCCCCTCTCATAGCTTCTCCTCATTCGTCATTCCTGAAACCCTAGTGTTTGATCGATCCCTTACCGTCTTGTTCATCGTGCATGCCTGCAGCTCTCATTCGATCTCATCGAGTCATGGCTTGAAGACCACCCTGACCTCACCGGATTCAAGAAAGATGGTGGTTTGGTGTTCCGGGAGCTTGCTCTGTTCCAGGACTATCATGGCTTGCCAGCTTTCAAGAATGTAAGCCCATATTATAGCCTCAGCTAATCGATCCAGGGGAAGATTCGCATCCATTCTTGATGCCTCTACTGACCTCTGCAACACATACATTTGCAGGCATTGGCTAGATATATGGGAGAAGTCAGAGGAAACAAAGTAAGTTTCGAGCCCAGCAAGCTCGTCCTCACGGCTGGTGCCACTTCTGCCAACGAGACTCTCATGTTCTGTCTTGCCGACCCTGGAGAAGCGTTCCTTCTCCCAACTCCGTACTATCCAGGGTACTGCACTGACCTCGTCGATACCTGAGCTATGTTGTTGGGTCGCCGTGGTGACACTCCTTTGGATGCGCGTGTGACAGGTTCGACAGGGACCTCAAATGGCGAACCGGCGTGGAGATCGTTCCCATCCACTGCTCGAGCTCGAATGGCTTCCGAATCACCCGAGCGGCACTGGAGGCGGCACTCCGACGTGCGCAGAAGCGTAGACTGAGAGTGAAAGGAGTGCTGGTGACCAACCCGTCCAACCCACTGGGGACGACGCTGACCCGACAAGAACTGGACACCCTCGTCGACTTCGCCGTCGCCAATGACATCCACCTCATCAGCGACGAGATCTACTCCGGCACCACCTTCGGCTCGCCGGGGTTCGTCAGCATCGCCGAGGCCACCAAGGGCAGGGACGACGTCTCCCATCGCATTCACATCGTGTGCAGTCTCTCCAAGGATCTCGGCCTCCCTGGCTTCCGCGTCGGCGCAATCTATTCGGACAACGAGGCCGTCGTGTCCGCCGCCACCAAGATGTCGAGCTTCGGGCTGATCTCTTCGCAGACGCAGTACCTCCTGGCGGCGCTGCTATCGGACAAGGAATTCACCGAGAAGTACGTCCGCGAGAGCCAGAAGCGGCTCAAAGAACGCCACGACATGCTCGTGGAAGGGCTCCGGCGAATCGGGATCGGTTGCTTGGAGGGCAACGCAGGGTTGTTCTGCTGGGTGGACATGAGGCACCTGCTGAGGTCGAACACCTTCGAAGGGGAGATGGAGCTGTGGAAGAAGATCGTGTATCGAGTAGGACTCAACATCTCGCCGGGTTCTTCCTGCCACTGCGACGAACCAGGGTGGTTTCGCGTCTGCTTCGCCAACATGTCCGAGGACACCCTGGAGCTCGCCATGAGGCGGCTCGAGAGCTTCATGGATTCCTGCCATCGGCGCCGCCCAAGACGGCAATTCTTGGCCAAATGGGTGCTCGGCTCAGCCTCATCGTCTGCCGATCGCAAGTCCGAGCGATAACGCCTGCTAAGCTGCCAATGACTGCATGCATGATTACTCCTACTACGATTCTTTAAATTCGCTCATCGATCATACTGCATTATTTTGTTTTTCTTGATTCTTTTTTCCTCGAAGCCCTCGATCTGCTTGGGTTTTAAGGTGACCGATGTTTCATTCATTACTACTATTCCTTTGTTTTTGAGTTCGCAATAATGTATCGAACTACTACTATTCATTGGATACGATTCGATGTAATACTCAATGGAAAGAAATAAGTACAGAAAACATAGAATGGATCATGATTTATGTCCACCTGTTTTCTTGAAATAAATATTCCTCATGAAAAGATCCATTAGATCATTTAAATCAATTTAGGTCACTTATACATCATCATGAATGATATCTTATACATCACATCATAAGACTATAATCCAAAATCAGCATGACAAAGTGGACTTGAATGGGATGTAAACGTAACCAGATGTTGACATTGTGAGTAAACAAAGAGCTACTTGAACCTATGTTGAATATGACAACCATTAATTAATCTTAATGCTATCAAAAATTGCTGTGCAAGTTAGTCCGGACAATATCAACTTCTTTGTCCATGAAAAGGATGGGGAAGAAAAGGAGGCATTGATGAGATGAGGTCATCTGGTAGAATCATGTTTAACTCAGTTCTTATCTCTGCTTTTCCAAACTCATTTTGTCTGTAATGTGATGAGGAAAAAACTATTTCTATCAGTAAATAATTAGATGTAGTTTCAGGAAAAGATAAAATAAAAAATATATTTAAATTAATATAAACTTATATGTAATATTTCGATTTAGTCTTACATCCAAAATGAAAGAAAACTGGAATAAACATATATGGATCGGACAGATCTGCTATCATCAAATATTATCTTGGATGAGCGTATTAATTAGCTCCATCTCAGTACTTGGGTAGTGAGCACTCTGTTGGCAGCTGACCATGGAATCTCTTGGGGTCTTGGCAGTAGTCATAGATGAGGTGGTACTTCCTCACCCATTTCAGCAGCCTCCTCTGCCGCCCTGTGAGGCTCCTCAGCCTTGGCTTGTTCCACCAGTTGCTGTTGCTACCTGCCCTGCAAAACCTGGGGTTGCCCTTCCAAACGCAGGCGTCGATCTTGTAGTCCCCCAACGTGGCCACGAAGGGCCCCTTGGACCAATCCACCTTGTCCTCCCCTCCCCGTGTCGCCCAGCTGTCGCCGTTCCACAGGCTCGCCTTGAGAGTCATCGGCTGCCATCTTGGGAAGGCCACACCCTCGTCTGCGTGGTTCCTGTAAACCCTAACTGGCACCCAGTCCACCATCAGCCTGCACGAAAGCCAACACCACCTCAAGCTTAATCATCAGCTACCACTGCCATGCATGCATGTCGCTATGCTTTGGCTTACACGATCTGGTACCGGTTCCAGAAGATGGAGTAGGTGTGGAAGTCTTTGGTGGGATCGAACCACAGATAGATCCTCTCCTCCCGGTTACCCGACCCGTCGGCGTAGATATTTGTCTGCAGAATGTAAGGTTGCCCGGTCACGTTTCCGAGGAACTCGAAGTCGATCTCGTCCCTGTTAGGTCGATCAGAAGTGAGCTGCAAGGCCGGCAAACAGTCACAGACCAGTTCATCATGCACACAGAAAGACACAACAGGGAGGGATAACGGACGTAGTAGGCGAGCACTGTGCCAGCCGAGTACCCAGGTATCAGCTTGATCCTCATGTCGATCTCGCCGAACAAGAACATGTTGTTGGATGCAAAGGATGATCCTGCGACAAACTCCAAGCAAATTTATGTTAGAATATGGACCCTCCGTTCTATCATGACTCGCGCTTGATGGACTAATTGGTCTATCAATTTTATTTGATCTAAAATCATTGATCAAAATATTTAAATTGAAATTAATAGTAATACACTCATTAGATCCTTATAAGTTAATCTTAATCTTATTTATTTTCGATGTGAGACTAATAAAGATGTTTCACACTTTCTCCTGTATAACGACAAGACGATTGATTTCTTATATTCGATCGGTAATACCTTTGAATAATTCCTACGAGCTAGGAAGTGGGGGAGATGGGGGAGAAGGGATGATCTTACGATGTCGAAGATAAGTGACTCGATAATATTTATTTTATTTTCGATCTATGATATTTTAGATTTTAATCCTTGCTAATTGTATTTTTATATGATAGTTTAATCTAATAATTTAGGATTTCTAAGATAGTTTGAAGAAGGTGATGGCTGCGTACCCGATTCCTGGTCCAGCATGAGGGTCCTTGAATGGCCATCGGCCGAGGTGTTGACATGGCTGGGAGACCAGGTGGTGTGGAAATCTGTGTTGAAGTCCCCGGTGGAGACGACGGAGGCAAGTCCAAACCTGACAATGGAGATGGATAAAAGGCTGATTAATAGAGTGGCTTTGTTGCAGACGCAATAAACCATGGTGGCGTAGGCTTCTTGTGGATTGCAGGCTGTGAGAGAAAGAAGAGGAGCTCGATCGATATATAGTTCGTAGAATATGAGAGAGAGCGAGCGAGAGAGAGAGAGAGAGAGAGAGAGAGAGAGAGAGAGAGAGTGGTTTCGATGTCAAGTAAGAATGGCTTGAGAGAAAAGCAAAGAGGACGTCTCCCCACAAAACAGTAGGCATCTGAAAGCCTATGAGCATTCTCTAATACCACTCGATCAGTCTTTTTAAGGTGCATTAATATTAATTAATAAATCTTGTGAATAGATAAAGATTAAAGAAAACGATTGAAGGACAAACATTTCTCTTTCTCGACCTGTTTGAGAGGACAACTCGGAACTTTTGTGCTACTTCAACCATAGATTCTTTTCTTCCATCGCTTGTTTGGCCAGCCATGTAAACTGATATCAAGATCTTACGCTTTATGGTATTCCATGTAAAGTGCTATCAAGATCTTACGCTTTATGGTATTTCCAGCATTTTTATACTATTTGTTAGTGATAGTGATTATGTAGGTGGTGTAGATTAGTTCGATTAGATTCCCCTTTTATAGTGAGTTAATTAAGAAATATTTTTTGTATGTTGTTTTTTAAATATTTTTAGATCATTATTTTGAATTGATATCCAAGAGTCCTAACTGTTGATCGACATTTATCTTCTTACGATTGACGTCATATTGTTATGGACAAAGTTAAAAATAGGATGTTCCAAATAATACTCGTGTATGTTCATATTTTTTTTGTTTTGTTCATGTTTTACATATCATGTAGAGAGCATATAGTAGATTTAATAGTCTCATTTTAGTTAGCTTTTGTAATTATTATAAGTTATGTATAGTCATTACATAAAAATAAAATTATCTTGAAATAGACCATCTAAGTAATTACTTTGAGAGTTTTTTAGCTTTGTAAAATAGTGTAGAGTGTCAACCAACCCAACACCTAGGAGCTACCATTGTGGCAAATGGTTGGATAGGGATTTAGGATAGTTTTTAAGGCTGATTTACTGTCTTATTCTATATTATAATATGGGCACTTGTGAGAATTTTTAGTCATGATAGACCACCTTGGGCCTTTCGTCGTATGACCATTCAGAGCTTGCGAAATCTATGTTTATAGTTTGCATTATCTATTAAGTGTTAATTGAAATGATTACTTGTGATATCTCGAGTTAAATGTTTCTTCTAATTCGTATTATATTTTGTAGGTCTTTAAGGGATCATAAGTTTTCAAGGAGGTTGACCCTTTGTAGACATATATAAAAGAGTATCGTACAATTTAGGTAAAATCAACTAAGTCCATGACAAATAGTATTAGAGTAGGATAACACACTTAGAAATATTTGGCATGCAAACGTATGGTACCTAGCATGGTTGCATTGAAGGCAGCAAGCACGCGTGGGTATAAGGGAGAAACTGACATAGAAATATAGGGAACAGAGTCACTCAAAGAAGCAGACATCCAAGATTAGCATTTAGATAAATCGTAAACCTTTCACGTGAGAAAAATCACGAGGACAAGCAAGTTAGGAAGAATATATAGCATACAAATGTTGAGATTGATGAGTTTGAGCTATGGCTTGACATTGACAATCAAATTTGATGATGCTCAAGACAAATGGTGTGCTTCGTAAAGGATGAGATCGTGTAAGGAGGGATGGGTTGCTTGATGACTAAAAGAGTTATGCAAAGCTCACAGAGGTAAAGGGAATTGCTAACTTAAAGAATTTTATACTTACGCAAGGGATTATATGTGGACTCTATGACCATCCCAATGTGACCAAAATTCGATGTCATAGAGCATTGAAACTTTCTCTTCGGCATCAGTATATTGCTAGGAAAGTTTAATATGTTACTAGGCCTTGAGGGGTACAATAGGGGCTGTATTGGCAAAGAGTCATAGTAGTCACAATAGGGGCTATATTGCTAGAAAAGTTAAATAACAATAAGAAGATGAATTATAGTAGTTAACTCAACGCAAGGAGGAGTGCAAATACTTTAGGTACTTTGGAAGTATGAGTAAAAAGCAATTGAAAGTTACCGAGAGTGATTATCTACTTCATTTCTCAATAGAATGTTAATAGAAAATAAAAATGATATAAACCTACTTGGAGGTGACAACTAAGTAGAAGAGGAGTCATTAAGTAAATTTTATGAAGAAAAGATCTTAAAAACTTCAAAGTCAGCGAAACAATATTCATTAAAGCTCCAATATACATCTACCTAGTTTAAGCAACATGAGACATTTGAGGGATTGAGGCACAACAAAAAAGGTATTTCCCTTCATTTAAAGGATTCATAAGAACCAACAAAAATCAACATAACTCAATCAATCCCACACTAGAGTCAGAGTCATTTGAGTTGAAGTAGCATAGTGAATTTAAGTTTGACTACTCAACAACAGCAATGGAGAGCAGTTAAGAGCCAAGAGGTGCATTGCAACTGGAGTAGAAGATTGAGAAGATGCAGTGTCCACAAAGGCTTTGACAAGAAGGTCGAAGGAATAAATGAGAGAGAATGTCACATACAAAGTTGTAAACAAGATATTCGATATAATGCTCGTGTATATCTATGTCTTTCGATTTTATTTATGCTTTGCACAATATACAGAGGGCTTGTCGTAGGCTTGGTAATCCCATTTTAGTTAGCTTTTGTGACTATTTCAAGCTTGTAAATGCAAGTTATGTGCAATCGTTGTATAGAGGCCAAATTGCCCAAAAAAAAAGTCATCCAAGCAATCATTTTAGAGGTTTTCTAACTTCATAGAGCGGTGTGGAGTGTTAATCGGCATAACACCCAGGAGCTACTCAGGTGGTATATGGTTAGATGAGCCTTTAGGTAGTGTTTAGGATTAGTTCGCTACCTTATTCCTAAATAGTGTCATGTGAGCACTTGCGGAGACTTTTGACTACAGTAGACCATCTTGGATTCTTTGTAGCACAACCGTTCAGAGTTTACAAAGTCTATATTTATAATTTAAATTGTCTATCGAGTGTCTATCGAAATGGTTGCTTGTGAGATCCTGAGTCAAATGCTTCCGCTAATCCGTATTCTTTTTGTAGGTCCTTAAGGGACTATAAAATGTTTTGGAGAGATTAACCATTCGTAAATAGATACGTAAAAATGTCGCATGACTTAGGTAAAACTAAGTTCATAACAATATATCAAGAAATATTTTACATAACTAATAAGTTCATAACAATATGTCACCGGTGCGAACTATGAACTATTGTATCTCTTATAGAGTCTACGTTCGATATAAAGTTTAATTTAATTTTTTTTTTTTAACCGGGAGACTGCCCAAGGAAAGAGATCTTAAGTCTCCTCTTGTTTCTACTGCTTTGAGAGCTGTTATTGCCATCGTTCTTTGGATGATCTGGAAAGGCAGCAATAAGGGGCTGTTTAGACACTTAAATCTACATAGATTTGTGTTGTTTCTAATTCCAATTCGATCTCTGTCCTCAACTGTTTGACATGTAAATCCGCATAGGTTTACTCTAATCAATTCAAAGACCCATAGGCATGCATTAGATGATTACCTCTAGCTTGATAAATCTGCATAGGTTTACCCTAATCAATTCAAAAACCCATAGGCATGCCATGACAGTATTTAACCACGGGAGATATTCATTCACCTCAATAATCAGATCATACATACATTAAAAATGAAGGAAGTAAAAGATGTAGCCCACACAAATCATTGTTGTGCTGCTAAGAATGTTGGCAGGTGTCACTAAACATGACTTATGCAAACCAAACTGTGATCATTCCCAAGCATTACCAATTAGCATTTACATACTGGCAAAATTTGCACCAACCTAAACCATATTATTTACGCTGCTGCATCCTGATTTCCACTCTTTGCCTTCTCTTGTTCCTGCATGATCATACCAAGCAATGTGTCAGCTGATTCTACTGAAACTGTTTTTGCCATGCCATCTGGAGTTGAGAATGTTTTAGAGCTCCTTTCTTGTTCCTCTGGTCTGTTGGTAGTCTTGGATTTCTCGGATTCGTTTGTCTGCCCATACTCAAAGCTGGATTTTTCCCATATGTTTCCTGTCTCAGTTGTAGCATTTTGGCCTTGAACTGAATGCAACCAGTTGGTAGCTCCATTCACCTCTTTCGGGTCAGCCTGAGTAAGATCACTTTTGTTGTGTGATACTGATGCAGATTTTGTGGTTGTTAAATTCATCTGATTATTCGAACTCGGTCTCAGTTCTGCTTGATCATCGATGGCACTTGCAGTTGTTAGAACAGGGTGCTGCCCGATGTGAGTACTGGGTTCCTCATCTCTCGTCGTATTTTCTTGAAACCTGTTCTCAGGTGTAGGAATTCTGACCTCTGATTCTAAAGGCCAAGTCTGATTTACATTTAGACTAGCATCTGGATTGTTTGCTTCAGAAAAATCCAGCTGTTCTGAAGCACCTGAATCAGAGCCTTCTAAATCTCGTTCAAGTGATTCACTAGCCTCATTTTTAGCCTCTTCATCCTTTTTCTTTACACTCTCCATAAGATTCTCATCCAAATTTCTGATACCAACATCTTCAGATTCGGTAACATGATCTACAGAGCTGGAGACAACATCATCTTTGAGACTTCCTTTTTCTGCCGCATGAGAAGCCACTTGGTTTTCTACTTCAGGGGTAGTGGGGACTACCTCACTGGACGCATCATCCCCTGTGAAACTCTTTTCTCGAGCCTTATGAGATGCATCTTCATACGTTTGGTTATCAACAACCCTCGGCTCTTCGATTCGACCATTCGTTTCATCTCCATTTCCAACTTGTTTGTGCTTCAATTCTTGAGTTATGTCTTCATCTCCATCTTTTGTACCACCCTCGATCTTGGTCTGAGTTACAGCATCAGAACTGCCCGTGAAAGGCAGCTCCTTCCTGTGAAAATTAGCATTGCTCTCTGGGTGTCTCATGTATGAGACCTTCGAGCCCCTCTCATCGTATCCCTTCTTCTTATCATGAGAATGCTTGATCTGGTAGAGAATCCAGGCACAAACAACGACCAGCAGGCACACTTGAAGAGCATTTTTCATGGTGAACCCTTTGGATCTCTGGTTCCTACTTGTTACCTGCCTCAACATGGTGATCCTCGTATAAAAAAGCTAGTATCTTCCTCAGGGATTAACAATTGTCAATCCAATGTAGCCTTAAACTTCTTTTGCAAAAGAACTAGTAGCTTCGATGCCTGTCCATAAAGAAGACATTTCAAAATATCTCAAGATCAATAACACCACATCTATAATAATGAAAAGGGAGGTTGAATGATTAAAGGATGAGAAAGCAGATGCTCTTGTTAGGATTTGACCCTTGCTTTTGGAAAAAAAAATAGAAGAAGAAAGAAAACAACTGATGATATTGCTAATATCATCTCAACATGGTTGGAGAAGGAAGGAATAATCAATATTAACCTAGACATATTCCTGCCTCAAAAAAGAAAGAAGATATGCTTTCAGGCAGGGACTGTGAAGTTTTCATAGCCAAGAAGTTGGCAAGATTATTAGTACAAGACAATGGGCTGCAAGTAGAAGAACCTGTTTCTACACCATTCACATTCCAAAATAAAATAAAATCTAAGGGCTGAGCATCAACTTATCAACAAAATTTTGAAACCTACGCAGAGAGCAAAACTGGAAACATACCTGAGGAAGCAGTGATCTCCTCCCTTTTTGCTAATGTTGAAGGAACAGTGAGAAGAGCAGGAAGAAAGAGGACAGGAGGGATTTAATGAGAACTTATCAAGTCCATAATTGGGGAAGCTACATTCAAACAAGAAACTGTGCAGGAAGCCTGTCCTATTACCCACATTACTACAGATATGATCTGAAGAAGGAAGATAGAAAAGGAATTCTCTTGTTTTCTTTTTTTTTTTTTTGGTGGGGTGGAGTGTGGGGTGTTGGAAAAGGAAATCTAATTCAGATAAAACAATCTACATCTCATTCTAGTGCTAGCTAGCAAGAAATATGATTGAGATACGGATACCCTGCACTCTGGTTGCCAGCTCATAAGGTAGAGAACCTTTTAATAGCATCATTTAAGCAGAGATAATCATAATTTATTTTCATTTTAAAAAGATATTAGGTTAAACAAATAGCCGCCACCAACTATTGACTGTGTGATTTTTAAATGAATATTCATCTATAAAACAAAAACCAATTTTTTAATAGGATTATATGATGATTCTAAATAAAATGGATTGTATCCTTAGGTTATCTTTCTAATATAATTTTCTTTAGAAAAATGGTACCTCCAGAGGATGCCAAATTAACATCAAAGAGGAGGGACAGAAAGCAAAAGGACAACCCTGTGAGTAATGAGAGGGATGCGACAGGCTACCTCTCGTTTGGGTGACGGGCGTTCAAGCTTTGGCGGAGACAGATTAGAGATGGGAGGTGGAACAACGGGAAATAAACCAAAACCAGTTGAGAAAAATTTACCGAGTCACCAGAGAAGTAGGAAGGATAATACATCAATTTCTTCCCCATCGATATCGATAGCTGTTGGCCGTCGCTTGTGCGGTTGGATCATCCCGTCCCAACGCCCGTCGCTCAGTGCGGAGTTACATCGAGCACCTTACGGTCGAACACTCGAGCCATCACGCCTTCCATTCGCGACTCGTTGATCCATCTCCTCACACGGCAACAACCTTGTGTGAGATGGCGTTTTGAGAGCTACGGAATAGGAGAGGCGCGGGTCCCACGTGGGTCCCGCCGCCTACTTCCGACGCGTAGCCGCAGCGCTAGCCTCAATTACCGGACCAAACTCCGGTGCCCGATCTTCCGATACCCGCCGTCCATGGCAGCTTTATGCCCTCCATGGACGGTCGATCGTTTAGTTTGCAAGCGCTGTACATCGCTTGAGGAGTACGATTATTATTGCTGTGTTCGCGGTCACCGTCACCACCGGCGGTGTCCTCTCCTCGCCTCCTCCCTCCTCTCTTGTCCCTCTCCTATCTCAAATCCCCGTGCCCCAAACTTCCCTTTTTGTGTGCCCTAAACTAGCGGGTATGGCCACTTTCCAACTCGCGAGATCCGGCTTCTCGCCGGCGCTCCGCCTCTCGCCGCCCGCCCTGCGGCGGCCCTCGGGTCTGCTTGGCCCCGTCCGCATCCGCTGCCGCCTCCCGGAGGACAAAGGCGGCGAACCCGACGGTAGATGCCCGCCTTCTTGAACTCGATTCGTTATGGTTTTCTCGTTTCTTGATTCTTCGTGTGGTTCTCGTGCGGGTTAGGTTCAGGGTGGGAGGAGCCGCCGGAGTCGCTGTTCATGAAGGAGCTGAGGCGGCGGGGGATGACCCCGACGTCCCTATTGGAGGACAGCGAAAGGGGGGCGCTTGGACGGGGCCAGAGGGAGATGGAAGCCAAGGAAGATAGCGGCAACGGCGGCGGTGGCCGCAGGGAGCGGGGGAGCAGGAACGGGGTGGCCTCGGTGGAGCTCGAGAAGGGGATGACGAGGCCGAGGGAGCGGTTCATGTCGGTGAACAGCGAGGGATTGGAGGTCGGTATCCGTCGTCACCTCTTCCTCTGCTCTGCAAATCCAAATTGCATCGTCAACAAACTGTTGCTATTTGATCATTCTCTTGCAATCACCAGCTTTCACTTTGATCACTCTTTTGGATTCAGTGAGGATCAATCACAGATTACCGAGGGTGCAGTGTCGGAATCCCGAGGGACATGTAGAGAAGAAGCCTATAAATAAGCTTTATCCTTAAATTGAGCAAAATCCTTGGCCGAGTTGGTCTGATACAGATTTAGCAAGATGTGCAATCATGGATTCATCACTTGTATTTGAAGAAAAAAGACTATTGCACATTAAAGAGTGTTCTTGCAAGTCCATCTGATGCCATGATCACTAAAATCATTGAACAAGAAAGATTACTATGTTCTTGAGTTGCTAAGCCACTTACTGCTCTCTTGATCATTGAGAATCCTTTTCTTATGGATTCAACTCTTCAACATCAGGAGAAGGGTGAATCAGTGAAAGGCAGCTAACTGTATAATTAAACATCTACAATAAGTTTTTGTATCAAAAGATGCATCGAGGTGAAGTATTTATATATACTAGCAGGAACGCTCACTCTAGTTACTCTAGTTATGGTTGAATGACTGATGGAACACTTGAGATCTAAGGAGGTAATCTAACATGCAGAATCCTCGGGCATGTGGACAATCTTGACATCAAGTTATCAAAGACTGCTGTTATGATGACAACATACAAGCATTCATGCTCTGCTAATCCACAAGGCTTTCCTATCTTATCGTTATCTCTCTCTCTCTCTCTCTTATAAAGGGTTTACTTCCACGGGCAAAACTGCTCCTCACAATTGGTGGAACATTCTTTCTGGGGTTTTGGCCTTTGATCCTGGTTACTGCTGGTGTTTTCGCAGCTCTGCATACAGTAAGCTTCAACTTTCCCCTGCTCTCCTCTGGTTTATGACTTAGAAGAAGGCCAAGTAAAATGGAAAATTGTCTCTTTTTTCTCTTTTGTGGCATCATAAACAACATTTGCCACATTACTTTACCTGCAACCAAGATTCCGAGTGAATGAGCTTTTGATAAGTGTCTTTTAACTCGTGTGTTTTATTGGCATGCTTTTCAGTGTTTTGGCCCGAGTTTTGTGCATGATGCAAGCAAGTTGGCAGCTTCACCGCCTCCATATATCGATCCGTATTCATTCCTCGAAGATGAGAAACTGCCGCACGCAGCAAACTAAGTGTTCCGATGTTGAAGTCGTATGCCAAAAACGAGTTTGTCTGCTATTCCTGTAAACTTATACTCAATATCTTGCCATGGCAATTCGTAATATGCTGCCTATATAACATAGCCAAGATCTGGTCCTGCGCGCGCGTATATATATGTATATATATATACCGAGCATATGTTGAGATAAAATCGCATTTAGCATTTCTATAGAACAATTCGGCAGCAACGGGCACAAAAAAGGATTTTTTTTTTTTTTTTATTGTGACAAATAAAACATGTGATTTATGAGGGCCTCTCCTATATGAACAAAATTCTTTCGCGTGAAAACATAAATTTATAAGGTCCCACCGAGATTTGAACTCGGGTTACTGGATTCAGAGTCCAATGTCCTGACCACTAGACCATGGGACCAAGATACTACTTAAAGAGTTGTTAAAGTTATTTATTTCTTAAAGATAACTGTCATAACAGGGATTTCAGCAAAGAGAAGTAGCATCGAGTTACCAGGTAAATACGTAGACAACGGGAAACAAGTAACAAAAGCCTAAGACTCATCATGTGGCTTGGTTGGGAGCCTTCTCCTTTTCCTTCACCTCGCTCCCCTGCGCCTTGTCGTATTCTTCTTTTTTTTTTTTTTAAGAGAGAGAGAAAAAAAGAGAATCAAGTGACACTTTCTTATTTGAGGATGAGAAATCTATGATTTAGTTCAGGGGAAAAAACAAACATACCGGGATGAGTTATATCCGAAGGATTTCGGCCGTAGATGCCTCCAAAACCTTCCCAGTCTGAGCGCGTCGCGTACGCTTCCCCAAAGGAGTGACTCATCGCATCCCTGCCATACAACACGGCCCACTTTACACCTCAACAACAAAGGAAACCAAAGTTATGGGACTCGTGTTTTATACGATCACCCTTGATAGGTGTTAACGGAATCAGTATGCTGCTCTTCGTCTTCGTCCATCTTCCTCTCCTTCTTCTCAGGTGTCGCGCCAGAGACGAAGCAGACTGGGCCGCCTCTACGTCCCACGGGGGTCAGGAGTGCGATTGGGCTGGGATTCAGGCGAATTACTCCCGCTACGCTGTGGCCTAAACGGAGCATGATGTCAACCTGCCCTCCCATGTCGTTTCACTTCGATCTTTCCCGTTCTCAGAACCCACCAATTTTGTTCGCTGCCGTCTTTACATGGATCACCGAGTGGAGGAAGGACGCTCAAAGGAGAGAACACGTGGAACTTTTTCACAAACCTCGTGCCACATGTTGGACACGAGGCTCGCCTGGTGGGGATTTGCCTTCCACGCTTCCCTGGGCTTTGTCGCGCTCTCGTCCAGTTTACAACCATAAGACCATGTGTATCGGGAACCCGGTCATCATAATTGATTTGTAATAACACATCAAAGCAATAATGGACTTCCCCGGTATGTTTGCACTTTAAACTCCACTTCTTCAACGTCTGGACTTCCCCCGTCTCGTTCTAAAAGAAGATCGTAGAGGATACGTTCTCGTATCAATAGACCCGCCATGGCTGAAGCTCCTGCTTAGCTGGATAGTCTCGAAAGAACTAACGAGCTGCAGGTGGTCCAAGCTTAATCCTTTCCCATAAAACTCTGTTTCACAAGTTTAATTTAGTACGTTCACATAAAAAAGACGTGAAGAGATCACACCATCCTCAAAATATGTAAGCAATAAAAGAACTAATTGTCGAAAACCATTTTAATCAGAAAATTTTCTGTTCAGACCTCAATACAAAGATTAAAAAAACATACGGCCGCTGACAAACATGAAAGGATCTCGGTGGGCTCGAACCACCAACCTCTCAAGGCATTCAAAAGTACCCGATATTCACTTTCAAATGATTTGAGCGCTCTTGCCATTTTGAGCTTAAAGACCCAACAAGACAACCCGCTGCGAGCCTCACCTACGGATTTTTATCCACCGGTTGAATAGAAATTATTTTTCTATTCCGAGAAAAATAATTTCACTTTCACCCCTACCTCCGATTCACAAAATGACTTCCGACGAACTTGCTCATAATCAAATGCAAGAAGAGAAGAATTTAAGTGCAGCTAAACAGCGATTCTTGATTTCATTCTACTTAGACACCAGCTTTTTTATCATCAAAATTATAGAACACATTAAATAAAGAGTATATCTGTCGGTTACTTTGAAAACAATCTAATCATACATTTACATTCATAAGAAGTATCTTCCTACTGCTTCAAAACAAGCAGATACCATCATGAACTAATGCATAAAGAATTCACGACAAAAATAGAACTACTTTGGTCTCAAACTAAATTGGTGAAAGCCATCAGTTCATCATACCAGTCAAATTAAATTATATTAACAGTTAACACCAGTCGATCTCCTGTATCTTCCGGAGAAAGCCATCAAATGACTTGGTCCGGCTTAAAAAGTCAAATTAGCAGAATGGACGTTCATACAATTGTGACTCCATTTCGCCATTATAACAACATTGCACAAACAAATCAGAAGACACATCAAAATAAGACCAAATAAAACAACAGCTTCATAAAAAAACGACACCAAAACTTTAACTATCAATAAAGCAACTGAAAAACAATCTCATGACAACAATACCTAACCCTCAACAAAGGATATAACAATTAGTAGACATTTCAACCCAGATAAGATTAAAAAGAGTTCATGGTGGTGACCTTTTTCACCACATCAAATTGGCTATAAAAAGTGAAAGATAAACGAAGATCATGTTTGCAACAATTCAAGATCATCCACATATTCCTATTCAATGTAACATAAGTCAATGTTGAGAGTTACGTCTGTGCACAGTGGTATATACCTCCCATGGAAGTAAAATCCAAAACACCTAAAAAATTTAGATTAACCACAAAGCAAATAACGGCGTAAGAGAAAGAGCAACTGGAGAGTAAGAGCAAGGAATCAAGAAACGTCCCATGAGATCACCACCAGAAGCACACAGGGAACCTCTGATAGCCCAATGTATCCATACCGCTAGTTCCTCCGATGATTAATAACAGCTGGTCACCAAATTCCTTGGAACACGTCAAGCTCCATGGATCTGAAATAAGCTTCTTTTTCCTCGTACATGCTCCCTAAATGGAAGAAATCTCCAGCTCCTGCAACACAAGAGGCCCAATACAAAAGTACATTGATGTATGGTCATGTTCTTCTGAAAATGAAGATTATTGTCTCTGCTGCAGGTCATTCAAAATCCAAATGACCTAAATCTCAAGTACCAGTGATATTGAAACTACTTCGAAAACAAGAACAGAAAAACGAAATTTCAATTCTCAAACCATAACAACCAGCAATTGGCGATTGACCCTCATCGACTATTCAGGGTTGACGATCTTATACTGAAACGAATACATGAGGATGCAACAATATGGAACCTTACATGGTCCAGTCACAATGTATGAAAGTGTAAATAAGATGCAGCACGATCTTAGTGACACTGACCATTGAAGTAGTCTCGACATATCAAATTACCATTGCATGTGTCTACAAATTTGGCTGGAAGCTAATCGCAAAGGGAGAAGGAATGTTGTAATTAAATAAATAATAGAATAACTTATTGTGCTAATCATTAAAGCGGTTGTTTTAAAGTAACTGAGTATGCTCAATCTCTCTGGAAAGAGCTGCATAATGTGTCAATGACTGTTTTAAATGCATGACAGTATCTATGGAAACCCAAAAACAAAATAGACCTCATCACTCCGAAAATGATTTCGTACCAACCCAAATAATGAAGTCTTAAGATATTTAGTGGGGCGACATAACGCTATGCGGATGCAAATATGCAGGGGCAAAAAGGAACCGATGACGCAACACCACAAAGTGGAGGAGAACCCAGGGATAAATAACAATACCCCGTGCGATCTCCCCACAAGCACACCCAAAAAAATAAAATTTTATTAAGGATAGGTGACCTGCCATGCGAGCGCACCCAACATGGCAAAGGCCCATATAACAAAGTTCAGTTCCAAATTACCTTCCCTCAATCAATACCCGCTTGTTCCCAGCCACAGGGAATATCATAATTTTACACCTTTAATACGAATTTGCTATCGTAGAACATACTCTGACAATCATAAACCGCCCCATGGTTCGAGTTCCTCTGTACTTATAAAAGAGACGTACGATCAACAAAATCCATGGAACACGAACAGTCATCTACCGAACTCCTGATCCAAGAAACATGATCATAGGCGCCTGAGAAAGAATCTAAGGTAACCTGCAATACGATCCCAAATAGGAAAAAAAAAAAAGACAATCATAATAAATAGTTCGAAGGATCAGAACAATCATTAAATTGAAAAAAAACAATTTCCGACAGTGAATATTTGTAATGAAACAAGAAGATGCAAATAAACTGATGAAGCTGATAATACTGAAAGAAACCATGTTGGATCTCATGATAACGAAACAAGCCAAAAGATGAATGAACTATGAAAAGGCACATGTTAGATATATATATAAAACAAACCAAAGTTGACCTAGAAATAGCTAGGATCCGTAGATCTAGGCGACGCGATCGTCTGGTGGATGAAACTCTATCATATGTTTTCAGCCATGGAACTGCTTAACAAGCAGAAAAGAAATCATCCCCTTCCCTGCATACAAGAGTTATGACACGAAATATCAACCTCACATAGAGGATCCGCAACTCAGATCGATGATCGATGCTTTTGTTGCAGCATACCCATCCAAGTGACAGCAATATAGGAGGAAAGAAATTCACTAACGAATCGACGAGAAACCAGGAGAATCTCAAGGAAAAGCAGATCGGATGAGAGAAATAGTATGGGGATCTGACAAAAAGAACCAAAATACAAGACAGATCAAGGGAAGACCTAATCGATACCATCAGGAACACCACGAACTCGAAGATCTGCCAGACGAAAACAGGCAAAACCGGAACGCAGCTTCGCCATGGGAGATCAGCGCGGCCTGCAGAGATGGTGGAGAACGACAACAAACCCTAAGCCAGGTAAGTTCACCATGATAAGAACAGCGCCGACTGCAGCAACGTCGTAAAACGACATCAAACCCTGAGCCACGTGGTTTCACCATGGCAGAGCATTGAAGGGTCGGCAGACAACAACCACAAACCCTGAGACGGAAGAACGCCGCTGGCGGGGGTTCGGATATATAGAGACCGCGGGCAGGAGACCAACGGCTCGATGAACGTGGTGCCATGGGAACGGACTAGATGCATCCACGCGTACTCATATTATTGGGTCTGACAGCATGGCGGTTCTCGGCTGCGTTGCGTTCACGACAGGACCGAGTTCATTGCGTGACCACACGGAACAGCAACGAAAACTAACTGCACCAGCTTTACATATCACCCGAAATCATACCCGTGTGATGACGGGTGATTCAAGTAGGTCCCACTAAAGAGTCGTTCAACAGTGCCAATGCCTTCCATTGAAGTCAGTTCGGCGAAACCCGAGATTGAACCCCTCTATAACTTGGAAGAATAAAATTACGCATGCTTTCCATCTAATTTCAACTAAATCATCAAAGCAGGGAAACGTTAGTTGGGTTTGAGTCGATTTATTTATTGCTTTGAGTCGGGTTGTATGAAAGTGAAACTTTAATTGACAGATGCATCACATGAAAGAGGGATGTATAATCTCGTCAAGCTTTTTTTTGTCATAAGAAGTATAACATAATTGTGCTTCGTTTGACTATATCTCTATAACATTTGCTCAATTAATTTTATCGTAAAGTATCTTTCGAATAAGACGTTGGTGTATAAAAAATGATGTTCTATGATCGCCTCTAATTAAATAAAATTTAATGTGAGATCTAATCACATTCCATTGTCGTCTAGTCCGGTTAGGATACCTGGCTTTCACCCAGGCGACCCGGGTTCAAATCCCGGCAATGGAACATGTTTTTATTCAATAGATAAATTATAACTGTATATATTTATTTTGAACCTTATTAATTTAATTATCTCGCTACTCATATATATTATATGTTGAGAATCCAATTAATTGCAAGAAACGTGTTGGTCACATGTCAATATCCCGGCTTTTATTCATAAATGTTGCTAATTCATTTTATTTAATGAGAAAAGAATTTATGTAATTGCTTTACAATGTTATATTGTTGGCTTTTACTTTCTTCAGTGAGCTTTTCATCCAATTTGCAGATCATTATCTTCGTTTCTTAATTCACGTGTATTGCACGTGTCAAATGGCTAGTTATAATTAGTGGAGCTGCAGGACCGAAACTACTGAGCGCACGCAGCTCTCGCTCCGGCAGTCACGGGAAATTACGTCACCCGTGAGATGAAGGACGGCGACGATCTGCTCCCTTCATTTGAGGCCACCGGCGGAGTCGCCTCCGCGATCAGGGTCTCCTCCGCCGCGGACGCTGGCCTCTTCGGTAAGGGCCGCTACAAGTTCTGGGCACTTACGGCCATCCTCCTCCTCGCCTTCTGGTCCATGGTCACTGGCACCGTCACCCTCCGGTGGTCCGCCGGCGACCTCAACCGCCTCGACCGCGACCTCAACGCCCCCATCCACTCCGATCTCGACGCTCTGGTTCGTCCCTGATCTGTCCGGATCTTTGATCTCTTCCTTGAACGTTCTCCTCTTTGACCCTTGGGGTTGCTCGGCAGGAGATGGAGGAGAGGGAGAAGGTGGTGAGGCATATGTGGGACGTGTACGCCCACAACCACCGGATCCGGCTGCCGAGGTTCTGGCAGGAGGCGTTCGAGGCAGCCTACGAGGAGCTCGCCGGCGACGATCCCGCCGCCAGGGACGGCGCCATCGCCGAGATCGCTCGAATGTCGGTGCGGATGGTCGATCTGGAGGACCCTGCCCGAAATACCAAGGTAGATACGGGGCAGACCTAGGGTTCCTACCTCTCACCTCTATAGTTCATTTCTCCTCTCTTTCGTGAAATTTCAAAAGCAACATGTTTCAAGGACGCTAAAAAGGTTAAATTGTGGTAAATTTAAAGGAATTAGGCTAATCTTTCTCCTCCATCAGCAATAATCTTCTTTCTTCTGTCGAATTTTCCTAAAGATTAACTGTCGGTGGCAAGATTAGGTTGACCTGTAGCTGAGGTCTGAAAAGTTTTCGTCTTTTTTTGCTTCTTTCTTTGATTATTGGCCATAGGGCAAAGATTGGAGGTAATCCGGGTAGGAAGAACTTAATATTAGTTTTGGACTTGGTATAATGTACAGTTCTAATGCTGATACAGACATGAGATGATAAGGTTTGTTGTCTTTATATTGAGGGACACCATGATCTATTAGTGCTTACTTTACTCTCATAGGTTATGTTAATTGTTGATAGGTTAGTGATGTTGCTTTGATCTGGTGGCAACTTGTAAAGGTTTAATTTTTTTTTGTCGAGTCCAGTCATTTGCTCTCAATTCCTAGTTACTTTTTTCTCCATTCCTGGAGTGCAAACCAGTAGAAATTTATGAGTTTGATGGTTCTTCTACATATCCTATCATGTGATTTATTACCATTTGCCCAATGATTGAGTGGATTATTTCTCAATTGTGAAGCAGCTGCTTGTTTGGGTTGTTTGATATGATTCCTTTTTAATAATCTTTTCCTGTATGCTTACTGGAAGACTTGCATTCTTCCAGGCTGCTGAAACAAATAGGAATCAAGGGGTTGGAGGTGCTGAGCTTTCTATGAGGTCGACATCGTTGCCGTCTGTAGAAGCTCGATGATGATCCTACTGCATGTAGCAAACAACAATCTCTAATGACAATTGTTGCTTTGTCAACAACACATGTAAGCAAACTCTCCCAATATTGTTCCTTGCTTTCCAGTAAAAGCTTAGTTTTTTCCCGTCATTTTGTCATAGTGGTTCATGCTCAAGGCAAGGTTTACAAGACATCAAAACTATGTGCCGGTACTAACTAAGCATTATGTTTACTTTTAACTCCTTTTCGTGGTTAGTTTAGCTGCAACTGCTTTGTTCGGAAAAAAAAAATGTCGTGGTACCATTATATCAATGCTTCCATTAATACTTAAAATCCATTGGATGTGAGAGATATTGATGGAAGATGTGTGTCCGGTATCGATAATAATGTCTCAGTTCAGGACTTGTTCTCTTTATCATTAGGTTAATTTTACTGAATATATTGTCTCCGTAGTTCAACATTTTATAGAATTCTCAATTTGGTATTTCAGAACTCTTCCCATCTCAGGCATTAAGATGTCCTTTTTTATATCATATTCTTTCTTTTCTTTCCTGTTGACGACAAGATTTGTTACAATCGGTAAAGAAAACATGTATAAGATTTGTATCTCCCTGTAAATAATTATGTGTATAAATTCCGACACACATCACCTTGACCTACCATTCCATTAGCTACAAACGGCATGTAATTTAAGCGTTCCTATTTCAGTGGTACAGAGGGGCTGAGTTTGTTATTTGAACTGAGACTATATAATGCATGATGTGCCCCATTGGTGCAGGCCTACTACAATCTTCAACAGCTGCTTGCCCAAGATACAATATTGAAAAGCTTCCAGCTTCTCATCCTTTTGTCTCATCTGTTCTGCCAATGGTTTTGAAGCCATTGTTGTGATTGTTTGAAGTCATCCTCAGGTATTTCTAAAACGAAAGACTTTACTTACAGAATAATGAAATGAGATCAAACAAACCACCATTCTCTTCCATCATGCTTTTACCTCATTATTTGGAATTGTTACTCTTGATATCGTTGAGAATCACTTGAAAGAGAAGTATGTCAACTTCTCTTCAAATGCATCTCCATTAATGTGGTGGCTTTACGGATCCAAAGTTCCATCTTTCTGAGTGGTCTTGTGCTGCTTGTTCTTTTCTTCTGCTCCTCCTCGACTGTGTCCTCAAACTATGGAGGATGATGCTGAGACAACCTTGTCGTCGGCCTTTCCGTCTTGGGTCAATCTTTCGCTTCTCCTTCTCCTGTGGAAGACAGACATGTCGTCATTGACATGAGATAAAGAGTAAATACAATGGATAAAGAGTAAATACATGAGATAAAGAGTTAATGCATGGGTAAGTGATGTCTATTTCCACATGTCGTCACTCTCATGTGGAAATAGACATCCCTTACCTATAATTGGTGTAAAATTTTCTGCTTCCTTCTTGGATAGATGGCAGAAGGAAAGGGATGTAACTTAATTGTTATGATAAATATTGAATATTTGATGTGTCCGTGATTCGGAGCTGATGTAACTCATCACAAGCTTTGGTGTTGGAGAGTAGTCAAGTTCAATTGAGTTCGTTCAAAATTATGATAGGGATATGTTCGATAAAGATTTTTTTGATATTTAAATTAATAATTAAATTCGACGAATTCGAAAGGTTGAGACTAGTATAAGAGAAAGCCTGGGTCGAGTATCGATATGGTTGAGAATAGTATAAGAGAAATGATCAAATAAAATGCTCGAACGCTTGTTCGAGAGTTGATACTTGATATGGTTGAGAATAGTATAAGAGAAATGATCAAATAAAATGCTCGATGTAGAGTCAAACGTTTGTATATGATGCTAAGTCAGTAGCATAAATAGTAATTGACCTTGGGTTTTTTTGGCTTTGTGGGCTTTTTATAGTTGGTTTAACTAGAGAGAATATTCTGGGTGGAATATCCGCTCGGTAAATGTCCCTTATCCTTCTCATGCTGATTGGGTTGCCATGTGCCGAGCTCTTATTAGGGCAAATATTTTTTTTACGACACATCGAGGGTGGACAACTCAGTCATCGGTCGATTCCTTCGCTTTGAATGGTGAAGGGTGGACAGCTCGGTAGTTAGGTGGTGGAGTAGCTCAGTCAATCTGTTTTGCTTCGGATAATAGAGCGTGGATAGGTCGGTCATTAGGTGGTGTAACTCAGCGGGATGGCAAAGGTTGGACAGCTCGATCATCAAGAGGTAGAGTAGCTTGTTGGGTCAACCATTGTGCCCTTGTGATCGATGGTCATGGATGGCACAAGGTCACAACTACTCGAGCAACCCAAAGTCACGAATCATAATGCCCGTAGAATCAAGGTGGGGACCCACATCAATCAGTATTGATCGAGTCAAGCATCAAGGTGACCACCGGGCACAAGATTTGCCCACCTTGGAGACAGTCATCCTGTCTCGGTCAAGCCCTCTCTGCAAGATGATGAGCATCTTGGACTGCATGTTGCCACCCACGACGGTGAAGTGGTTGTAGAGGAAGGACTCGAGGCGGTTCTAGGGGCGTTGGAGGCTGGTGCCATGGAGGAAGCCAAGGGCAAACTGGGCATGCAGGAGGCCAGTGGAGGTCGCAGCCTTGATCCTGACAACAGCACTTTCCACAGGAGTAGGGAGTCTCGCCTCTCGAGTTGCATGTCCAGGTGCCATGTGGTTCAAAGGAGGAGTCGACGAAAGAGGGAGGAGAGGACGCAGACTTGATGATGGGAAGCCATGAGTCGTGGGGCCACTAGGGGACCCACGTCAGGCGATGGTTCTATTGTGGGACAACCGGGGAACCTATGTTGAGCGATGGGTCTGTCGTCAATTCTCCCTCAATCACGATGATTTCACCATGCTCGATAGGGTGTCATCTTCTCCATGCAAAGGTCATCTTCTTTGCCCAATCTGAAACGGGAATGCTCGAGTCCCTCGTCGGGCAATGTGTCGGTCACCGATCTAGCATGCTATCGATCTGTAGCGGGGATCCTATGAGGCCCCCATTGGGCGATAGGTCGATCATCGATCTAGCCATTGTCGATCTACAATGGGGATGCTACGAGGCCCTCTTCGTCGCCCAATCTGCCTTAGACATGCCGAGATGCCATATCGGACAGTGAAAACTTGCCGTCGTTTGCCTTAGACATGCCAAGATGCCAACGTCGGGAAAGATTTTAATCCACTCGTATCAGACATTGGTAGTCATCTATGCCCGACCCGTTGTAGTGGGGCCGAGGGACCCACATTAAGCTATATAAACTTATCTCGAGTCATGGGACCCATTATTGGGCGATGAGATCCTATCTTGTCCGAGTTGCCACTATATCTCCTGATCTGCTCATATTGGGTGGATTACTTTGCTGGATTGTTCAGCCACAAAAACTCGTGATCTGCTCACATTGGACATATTTGTTGGATCGATCAATCACAAAACTCCTGATCTGCTCACATTGGACATATTTGTTGGACCGATTTGCCCACATTGGGTAACTTGGCTATGGGTTAGCCAATTTGCCCACATCAGGCAGCCTATTGTGGGTCGACTAATCTACTGACCTTAGGTAGAATCTTATCTGAATGTTGACCTACCTACAACAAGCAAGTTGATCTTATTTGAATATTGACCTACCTACAACAAGCAAAGTTGGCTTCGTGTTAGAGACGCTTGTGTCTGCAAAGAATGTGTCGGTCGTTGAGATGCTTTTAGTTTGTGGAGGACACATCGAATGCTCTCCCCCATAAAGGATACATTGCGTATTAAAGATACGTATGTTTGAAAGATGTTGTGTTATCGGGATGCTTTTGTCTATAGAAGACACATCAAATGTTTCTTATACTTTCATTGTGAAAGATGCATCAAAAATTAAAAACACTTGTCCACGAAGAACATGTTGACCTTCGGGAAACTTTTTATCTATGGACGATACATCACATGTCGAAGACATTTATCTCCACAAAGGAAACGTTGAACATTGGGATACTTTAAGTCATTTTGATTGTGTTATTATCAAAGGGAGCACCTCGGGCCATTTCAATTGTATTGTCATTGAAAGGAGTGCTTCAAACTGTATCGATCGTGCTCTCATCATATAGAGCGCTTTAAGCTGAGTCAATTGCACTATCATCATAGAGAGCGTTCTTAGCCATGTTAGGCATGCTATCATCATAGTGAGTACCTCGAGTTGTCTTGGTCACACTATTATCATGGAAAGTGCTTCAGACCATGTCGATTGTGCCATTGCATGGAGAGTACTTCGAGTTATGTTACCACGCTATTATTATAGAGAGCACTTTCGGTCATGTTAGCCATATTGATGTCGTAAAGAGCACTTCGGGCTATGTTAGCCATGCTGTCGTTGTAGAGAGTATTTTGAGTCATGTTGACGTTGTAGAGAACACCTTGGGCCATGTCAGTTATGCTATTATCATAGAGAGCACTTCATGTTGACTATGTTGATGTTGTAGAGAGTACTTTGGGTCATGTTAGTCGTGTTGTCATCATATATAGCATCACAAGTTATGTCGATCGTGTTGTCATCATGGAGAGCACTTTGGGTCATGTTGGTCACATTATCATCATAGAGAGCGTTTCGTGCCATGTTAGACACGTTGTCATTGTAGAGTATATTTTGGATCGTGACGACCATATTGTCATCGTAGATAGCATTTTAGGCCACGTCAGTTATAGTGTCATGGTAGAGAGCATTTCAGGCCACATCGATTGCATTGTTCTTATAGAGAATGCTTTGAGCCATGTCAATCACATTATCACAAGTAGAGTCGAGAGAACCACATTAGGCGATGGGATCCCGTCTCATCCAAGTTGCCACTGTATCTCTCGATTTGCCCAACCAACCAACTACTAGATCTCCTAATAGGCCCACATTAGGTAGGTAATCTACCCACATCGGGTGGATTACTTTGATAGATTGATCAGCCATAAATAATCATCAGATAGATTTGCTAGATCGATTAGTCACGAAACTCCTGATCTACCTACATTCAGTGAATTAGTTTGTTGGGTCAATCTGCCCATATCGAGTAGCCTAGCTCTGGATTGATCAATTTGCTCACATCAGGCAGCCTACTATGGGTTGACTGATCTACCCACCTCGGGCAAAATCTTATCCGAATGTTGACCTACCTATATCGGGCAAGTTGGCTTCATGTTAGAGATGCTTGTCTTTGCAAAGGATGTGTCGGTCGTTGGGATGCTTTTAGTTTATAGAGGACGCATTGGATGCTCTCGCCCATTGGGATGTCTTTTGTCTGTGGAGGACATATCAGACATTTCATATGCTTTCATTCGCAAAGGATGCATCGAGCATTAAAGACATATGTCAACAAAAGACACACCGATCGTCAAGATGCTTTTTATCTATGGAGGATACATCGCATGTCAGAGACATTTATGTCCATGAATAATGCATCGAATGTTGGGATGCTTTGGGTCACTTTACCTGTGTTATCGTTAAAGGGAGCACCTCAAGCCATTTCAACCACATTATCATGAAAAGGAGTGTTTTGGGTCGTATCGATCGTGATGTTGTCATAGAGAGTTCTTTGAGTCATGTTGGTTGTATTATCATTGTGGAGAGTGCTTTTGGCCATGTCAGTCATGCTATCATCATAATGAGCACCTCGGGTCATAGTGATCATGCTATTATCATGGAAAGCACTTTAAACTATGTCAGTCATGCTATTACATAGAGAGCACTTTGGGCTATGTTATCGTGCTGCCACTATAGAGAGTACTTTGAGTCATGTTTATCAAGTTGACATCGTAGAGAGCGCCTTGGGTCATGTCGATTGTGTTGTTATCATAAAGAGCACTTCAAGCTATGTTAATTGTATTGATGTCGTGGATAGTACTTCAGGCTATGTCAATCATATTGTCATCATAGAGAACACCACGGGTCATGTCAATCGTGTTGTCATCGTGAAGAGAACTTTGAGTCGTGTTAGCCATGTTATCATCGTAGAGAGCATTTTGGGTCATGTCGACTGCACTATTCTCATGGGGAGCACTTTGAACCATGTCAATCACATTATCATTGTAGAAAACACTTCGGGCTATTTCAATTGTGCGGTTTTGTAGAATGCATCAGGTCGTGTCAACTATGCTGTGAATCAAGAGTAACGATATTCTTACAACATGAGCCCTCCTTATAGCACCAAAATGATAATATGAATATCAATGTTGCTTAGATCAAGCTAACTCGGTTCGAACCCAGGTGCACAAAAAGTTCGATATGGCCAAGGGAAAGGCTTAGATGCTTACTCAGGGGTTGATATGAACTTGGATGCACATCCTGCGGTCAACATTGACGAAGATCAAGGTCGAGTATAATTCTCGACATGGTCTCTTCAACACAGAAGATAATTTTTTATAGTTAATTTAACGTAGAATATTTTCTTAACAATTATCCTATTATCCTCATAATGATTGGGCTGCCATGTGTCGAGCTCTGAATATTTTTCCAATCAGGTAAATAACGATAAAAAAAATAATCATATCATCACCCGGTTTTCAATGAAAAAGGCCGGCCTGTTGTCCGCCTTATTCCATCCTCCACATGCGAACAGTCTAGAAATGAAAGAGGAAAATTAGGTCAAGAAAGCAATCAAGAGAGCGATGCAATGGATCCGACTCTTCTGCGAAAAGCAAACGAGCCATGGACGCACGCTGAAGCAGTGAATCGAGTCCATAAACAAAAGCAAGGAATGGTGGACATGTCGCACGCACCATCTCGTGATCTTTCCGGTCCACATTTGCATTTACGGTGATCATGTGGTGCTTCGATAGCAGTAGCAGCAGCCCTTCCTTTGCACCATTATGGTGATCGTGTGTGTGGTGGTGCTTCGATAGCAACATCAAGCCTTTGCGCTCATGGTGGAAGGCTTCAGCCTATTCCGTGCTGCTGCTGTTGTGAGCATTTCGAAGTCTGCCTCCCATCATGTAACATGTTGGATTCTCATCCTCTTCCCAATCGGTAGTTTTGACTCTACCTGTAATTTGAAAGGCATAACTACTAATCATGTTACAAGATGGTGGAAAACAAGTGATGATATCAAATTTTAACATCAATTTGATTCAAACTCATTGCATTTTTCTTGAGTCATCAGCCAGAGAGGGATCATTTACGAAGATGAAAAATATCTGCAGCTCATGTCCCACTGTCCCTTTTCTAGCTTTGGTTTGTTTGAGCACAAAAGACGTTCATGTCTCGATAAAACCTTCCCATATCAAAGCTAATATATATCCATAGACATTTAAAACTCTAAATGTTTGTTTAGTAAGTTATGAATAGAAACATACCTAAAATGACCATTTTATATAACATTATTTTTATACAATGTTTGTTGAAAAAATATTCTCTTTAAATAATCTACCGATGCCCAATAAGCATTGAACATAACATGTCTCACAAACTTTTTTGTCATTTCCGAAGTTGACATAACATGCCCAATAAGCGTTAAACGAATTTTGTATGTCAAGTACCGATTGATAAAAAATGATAACCGTATCAACAAGAAAGAAGGCTCGATCCCAGTTTTTTATATGTTGTTGGTGGATTGAATAAGCCAAGAAACCAATTAACACCAAGGCCAAGAAACGAGCTACATGTTGGGAAGAGATCGCTAAAGCAAAGGCACAGTTGGAAAATCATAAGGGACAATCTCACAAAACAGAAGAAGAATTCATCAACCAATTCCTATGTTAACAAGGTGATCAGTGTCAAGGATGATAAGCATGTCATACGACAAAGCCTGATGAGATGAGATTCTAATACTTCCGCTTACGTATCTTAAAGCTCGCTGACCTGATAACATCATCGTCCGTCTTGAGCCTCGACTCGAGAAGAGCCATGGATTCAGGTTTGGTGAAATAGGTGAAGAGAAGGTATATGCCATCCAAGTATGTGTTGCTCTCCCCTGCCTTGTTCTTTTTCTTTATGCTGTATGCGAGTGGGATCACTCCTCGGTTAAACACTTCCACATACAACCCACCACCTGCGACGAGCAACTGCAGCATGTACCATGATAGAAATTAGCTTAATAACAAAGATCATGTGATGCTAATAGAAAAATCACATGGTTTCGTCATGTTATCATAACTTAGGCAAGCATGCAATGAAGATGACTATCATTTAATAAAAAAAATCCAATTTCAACAGAGACAACCTGAACTTCTCTTAAAACAGGGTTTTATTGAACTCCTCCCTCGAACGTATTTGCAGTTATGTCTAACCAAATAGTCACAGATCAACACACACCAAGACCAGCAATACAAAACAAGTGAGATGCGCGACATGAGTGCAGAATCAACCACAAAATGTTTTCTTGAATAATAAAGGACTGATACGATACATGCAGATGACGCAGAGTGGTTGAGACTCCTGGTTTGTTCTTGTTATAAATAGGACCAAGTAGCAAGAAGATGAAATGATGATAATTAGAACCAAGTAACATTAGAAAAGCTTTATACCTCCGGTCAGCACATAAAAGAAATAAAATCAGTTATAAATATGATCAGCTGGTAGGATTAGTGATCTTGTTTACAGTCAAGGATGAAAAATAGGCAGCAGGTGTACCCATAGGCGAAGCAATTGATCTTGTTTAGCATGTCAACCATAAAAAAATTCTGAATTGGATGGATTCCATTATATTGTTTCACTGTTTTGGACTGTTCCAGAAAACTATTATTTTACCAATAGAACACTTTTGAAAACAAGAAACTCACTTTTATACATGAGCTTAAATGTGAGAAAAAACAGTGTGTGGTGAAATGTAGTCTGTGTAGCTTCCACCACCTTCCAGAAAGGCTTTGTAATGCTGGCAAATGAATAATAATATTTTCATTTCGTAGGTCTTTTCTCAAGGTTTATTTATACAAGAAAAACAATGTGTATCTGAGAAATATATACGGAAAGTTATCTTGAAAAGAAAAGAAGGACAAAGCAGGTCCTACAGTGAAAGGAAAAACACCTTTTTGGAAACTAATTCTATTGTCTGCTGCTTCTCCTTCCCGAAATATTTTACTGAACAAACAAGTAATTAGGATCCATAACATAAAGACATGACAGAGATGAAATATACCAGAGAAATGTGCCTTTCTGTTACTTGAGCTTAAAAAGAACAAGAAAAACCCCAAAGAATAGTTAAGCATGTTTTTTTGTCTATCTTAGCATAAACACCATGTTCACACCTAGGCAAATTTTTTGTAACAATGAACTCGAGGATTCTCAATGTGCTCCAAATGTAGATTTCAAAGGATGGCAGCTAAAATGACAATTTACATGAAAGGGAATGCATTTTATTCAACAACTTATTTTCTCTGATTCTGCAATTGGATATTGGGAGGATCTTTAAAAATGAGTATGCCAAGATGATTAGTTCCTGTGTTTTACCTTATTAAGATCATAGATCGATTTCACACTAAAGTGAAATGTGATGGTCTAGCAAAGGGCACTTTCCTAGAGACACTTATGGCTAAAATGATTTTCCTTAATATGTGACAGCACAACCTTTTGTTATAGGACAATAACATGAAGAGTTAAAAGTGATAATGTTTTCTTGATTCCTTAGAACTATCAATGGTTATGAAGGCCAAGAAGAAGGATCTGGAAAAGTATAATCATATGGGTAGTGAAGTTACCAACATGTTGGATATGTTTTACATAAGACCACACACTGGATTGTGAACTGATGTGCACCAAGAAAGCCTATGCTTCCAACAGTCAAATCCACCTTTCATGTGTATGATTTCGTATTATATAGCATCTATACATAACACATCCAGAGCTAACCTATCTGCTCAGTGCAAAATAGATCGACAGGATCTTTCCACGTGCTCACTTTAGCTTTCATGTGATCAATTATGCACACAATTATTTAATTTTCTAAAAGTAGATAAGAAGGCAGATGCTTTAGCAGGGCTCAGCTGAGCTTAATTCTCAAGGGATGTCAACATTTTGTATCTTGTTTAACATATAGCACAAAGCATTTGATAAGTAGTCATTCTCTATTACAACTACAAGGGTTTTTAATACCGTTCTGTACCGCCCGATACGCTAGCTGATCGGCACACGGACCGCCCGCTACCAGGCAGTATCAGCCTGGCTGCGGTGAGGCAAGACGAGGAAGAAGAGGGCGTTCGAAGAAGAGGGAGAAGTGTCGAGAAAGAGTATCGCGAAGTCACCGATGCACCGTCATCAGCGTCTCGATGAACCTGAGCTTATCGAACCTCGGCACGAACTCGTCTTCCACGCCCTTTCTCGATCCCGATCTAACGTCGGGGAAGCGGGAGAGCTAAAGTTGGACAACGGGGCCGATGTCCCTAAACAAGTCTCTGATCTACTGCTCAGTGGCTGAGTAGGGCATCCAGCTCACCACCACCTTGTTGGGATCATACGACTCACCGCCGCCCGGCACCGCCTCCTCGTCCACCTGTTCTTCGGCATCTCACTACAACTGGTTTTCTTCTCATCCTTGTTCAGTGTCCTCCACGGGCGTGACCACTAGCTGCCCCCACTTATCCTTCTTCTTCTTCTTCTTCTTCTTCTTCTTGTTTCTTCGCTTCTTCGCTGCAGCGCCCACTGCCATCGTTCCCTCAATGCCGCAGCTCTTCGCTCCCTCTTCTACAACTATTGATAGGGTTTGGCCCAATTTATAAAGGCCAGCACAAAGCACACAAATGTGGCCTTAATGGAAATTTTATATTGCTGCGGTTTTTATATTTAATATAGCTTGGTACTAAAATTAATTTTTATAATTTTTTTAAGCGTACCGCTCAGTATGCCGTATCATATCATACCGAACAAAACTTGGTACACTAGTACACCGGTACTGTACCATACAATATGGTACGGTATGGTACAACTACAATTTCCATCAAAAGCATATTCTCCTTATGCTTTCTGCATTTAGTCTCTGTTCATAACTTTAGTTGCCTCCCTGCAAATTCAATCCACTCTAAGAACAATTAGAATCAACCAAATATTATGGTTGAATAGTATTTGTTAAAGACCTCAAACCTTGGTCCTCTATCTAGCTTTTCAAAAATTGCCAACATAGCTATACTACCATACCAACAACTTTTTCCATGGAAACACATTTTCCTCGTGCTTTATGCACTTAGTCACTGTTCATTACTTTTTCATTAGTCTAATGTACTTCCTGCAAATGCAATCCACTATACGAACAATTAAAATCAACCAAAACTTACTGTTAAATGATATCTTCCTAAAAAGCAAAACTCAAATGTTGGCACATCTAGCGAGCTTGTCGAAGATTGTCAATCTAAAACTTTGAAATTTCTTCGTTCAAGTTCTGGTGTTAACATAAATTAGCATTTTACTCTATTCCACTTTATCAACGGCAAATGATGACAGAATACAAATCAAAAGGAAATCGTATCAATTAATAAAGAATAATTAGCATTTCCACGAATTCGAGAACGAAAAGGAAAAAAAGGGAAGAAAAGAATGATCACCTCTTCGTATCGTTGAATAAGGGCAAGGCGTTCGTCCTCGGTCATGTCGGGGCGCAGCACGGCCATGGTCTCATACCGGCGAAGACCCGGAGGGCATTGCGGCTCCTCCTTGTCCCCAAGAGGAGCAGCGGCGGAGAACGCCGAGGGGCCACCACCCTCCTCATCCCCTCCTCCCTCGAAAAAAGAACCCAAGAAATCCAGCGTCAGCGCTCGAATCGAGAGCGTCCGCCGGGAGATCCAGGCCCTGGGAGATGGCTGGAAGGATCGGCATGCGGAGATCGCAACGGAGGAGAGGAACCCTAGAGAAGGAAGAGGAGGACGGAGTTTAGCCGGCGATGGAGAGAGCGCGAGAGACGAGGCTAAAGAAGCCATGGGAGTGGAAGAAGCGGAGCGGACGAGAGAGAGGAGGCAGTAGCTTAACACCGAAGTCTTTGATGGGCCTAATCGTTCTCTAAAATGCTGATCCGGCCCAAATGTGGATTGGGTTTCACTCTCCTGAACCGGATTATGGATCCAAATTAGTGTTGGGTCATTAAGATTGGATTCAAGTGTTTAACGTTAGTGATTAAAGGACAAACTCTTTTTCTTTCTTTTTCTTCATTATCATACAACTAAATAGCATTTGACAAAGATGAGATAAGCTTCGAAGACCATAGAATTATGTCATGTTTTGATTAGGTTGTATGACATTATTGCGATACCGAGATGATAAAGGAAATATTTGTCTCAATCATGTGATCTAACATGTGGTAGCTCGATCACCATTAGAAAAGGGATAGGGATTAGTTATTGAGCTATGTCGACATCAATCCAAATAAAATATCAAAAGAATATTTTGCTCGTATCATATAATATTTTTTCTATTTAAATCCATTGGGTCAGTTAATGTTTACATCAACCTTTACTTTCTATAGCTAATTACATATTATTTTTTATATTTAGACTCTATTAGTATTACGATTTATTTATCTAAAAAATTTACATATAATTCTGAAAATGAAACAAATGATCTAATTTGTCATAACATCATCAACTGTATTGATGGAAAACATAACATTTTTTTATCCATCACTTTTGTATTGATCGATGTCACATGTTATATTTTTCATAAATATAACTGATAATATTATGATAAATAAAATTATTTATTTTACTTTCAGAACTATACGAATTATAATATAATTATATCAAATATAAGAACCACAACGATTTAAATATACGAAGTAATATGTAATTAGTCCAAATTTCTATTCTGAACTAAGTAAAGCGTCAAAATGATCGTATCGAAAACCCCACCTAACCTCGGTTTTCATACATTGATCACCGACGATCACCCTAAACAGTTTTCATATTTGAGACTCTCTTTGACCCCATCAGATTTTTTGACGTATGTAAATATGAACTGAGTCGGACTGATCTTGTCGTGATTGACATCCACCATATCACCACGGCAACAAAAGTCGACCACAGTGGCGGCGACTTGGACTTCCATGTCTGTCAACTTTTTCTTCCACCTCTTGTATTTTTTGCCGAAGGATTGAATCTCGTTAACACAACGAAATAATTAGCTCGTCTCTCTAGAGATAGACAGCGGTGCATCTCCTTTTCTGATTCACGCTTTGTTCCCCGCAATGGAACAGCTTCGTGACTCATACAACTAAAGCCATCAAAGGCGAGGGAGGACTAATTCTACACTCACTCCATTTTTCGTGTGTGAATCGATCCACATCTGCAATCAATAATTTCACATCACCTTCCTTCATTCTTCCAGCCTCGTGTCTTCTTTAACTTGCTTGCCATCTTCCATCCTTTTGTTTTATCTGAAGCATTCCGGATGACAAGGATGTTTCCTATGCTCTTTTTCCTTCTTCTTCTTCTTCTTCTTCTTCTTCTTCTTCTCCTCCTCGTCACCCAGGAAGCAATCAACGCATAACATATAAGAAGAAACATAATCAGCTGGTTTCCACCATCACGATGTTGAACCTGAAAAGATTACGACCTCAAATGCTCTCTCGTGAATCACGTTTGTTCTTCCCTTTGAAACGTGTGTAACCTTGGGGAACTCTGCAAGCTTCATGGATGGTGTGTATCTTATCTCTCCTTTTATCTTGCACAAGCCACAAGATAACTCAAACATCAACAGGCTAAAGCTTTTGCCTTGGTTTGGATTCGGTTCATTCTGTCAGTAACAAGATAATGATCAACATACTACATACTAGAAGACCTTACTTAATAGCAGAAGCTGTGCTCGGTCTCTTACTCCTCTTGTTGACGCTTTCAACTTGTGTTAATCTTCTCAACAACGTTGCACACATGGCATGGCATGGCGCTCAAAGTCAATGCCAAGTCTAAAAAGTAAGAGATGCTAATATCCTGTGGTTGAAAAACTTGAAAGACATCTTCCAAGTGAATAATTATTTTCTGACTTGTCATTTTCCTTGAGATCTCTTAGATTGTGGTTTGACAAATGTTTCCTCTTACTTACTATATTCCATCATTTATCTGATTTTTTATGTTTTATTTTTTCATTATCTTTTCTCTAGCAAATCTTGCTAGATTTTCTTTCATTAATAATCTTTATTTGCCATATTTTCAAAACCCTCAATCTATATATGTCAACTAGTTTGATAAAGATTTAATTAAATCTCATCTTTATTAGACCAGCTCATGAGGTAGGAAGCTTTTTTCTTTGAATTATAGAAGATAGGTTAATTGAAAGGAGTTGCTTCATAAAACCCTATTTCAACTCCTGATTTGTTTTCGATCGATTACGACCATTCTGCAGTATTGCATGTTGCATTTGACTTGCACCTAAAATATTCTGACAACAATTTAAGTCTTAAATGACTGCTTACCAATCTGAATGCATCTAAAACGTCTCTGATTCTTTTTCTGTCCAATAAAAACACAATATATAGAATAGGTCAACTCAAGAATCTTTTAAGGTATTGACTCCAGATGGAAAGAAACATTATGTGGTTTCCTACGTGCCACCATGCGACACACCACATATGTCGCGTTAAACTCATGTTTCCGGTCAACTCAGCGTTGCATTGACATTGAAGCATTCCAAACATCAAGCGACGGCACGGATCACGATGCAAATCTCCGCCTTGATTGATTTCACTCTTTCTGCCAAGAAATTTAATATTGGAGCACGAAAATTATTTATAGGATTGATTAAGAATATATTTATATATATATATCCCCCGATCCTATTTGGATGCTGGTACCCATGTTCATAATCACAAAATAATTAGATCATGGAATGCATCGATTGAAATAGAATAGATTCCAGTATCCTTCCATCAACATTACTCTGCCTAACTGGTAAGTATAACGTGAAGAATTAATGCCTGTTTTGAAACTTGCCGATGATTCATTGTTGCCTAACTGATATATATATATATATATATATATATATATATATATATATATATATCAATGCCGACGGAACGGAGACGGAGAGGTGATGAGTACGTGACTTGCCATCCACTCCAACGCCGCCTACGGTCAACCGGGATGACGCTTGCGTTACGCCTGTCGTCACGTGGCCCCCTAACCCTCTCACGTGTCTCTGATGACTGCGATAGATTGGACGGTCCAGATACAGCTTCGCCTCGGCGGGCTGTGGCTCTACGAGGTGGGAGCACAGATTTCACGTGAAAGAAGGCAAAGCATCTCGTGATTCGTGCCGCCGATGATTCCGCCGTCCGATCTATAGTACAAAAAAACAACGCAGAATTAGTGGGAGGCCAGTGGTGGGATGTACCCATTCTGTGCACCAGCCGTGGCCACGGGTCCCACCAGACGACCCGTGATACTTGCGGGTGCCGGACGGGTAGGACGACGGCCTCAGACGAATAACTTGTTTCACGTGGTCAAGGGAGAGGAAAAGATGAACACGACATCGCTTTCACCGTACAAAACGGTGCAGAGTGATCGGTTCCACGTATGCGTAGATGGATGTGTGTTCAGAGACGGATGTGTTGACGCCAACATCTGTTGAAGAAGGACGAGTCCTTGGCTTACCTCACCCGGCAAAATTGGCATGTGATTCCAAGTTGAGCTGGCTTATTAGATCGGCTCCATTAGAATGCACCAAACCAACACATGTCGTCTAGTCTTCCTGCCCACCTTGATGTCGACCGCAGGTCCTTCTGTTTAGTTTCTACCCCCACCACGTGACTCATCTGTCGGTCCACGCTCCACTGGACCCAACTCTTTCCTTGTAACGATCATTCTCTAGCCGGTGAGTTGGCTTCGGCTCGGCGCGGCTCGGCTTCGGTGATCCACGTTTATATAACCTCTGGGGGACAAACTTGCATCACGAATCGCAAGGTAACTGGCTTCACCACGTGTACTTTAACGAGTCCGCCCCCTGGGGGGTCCCTGTATTCGCCTTCCGAAGAGGGTAGGGCTCGTTTCCCCATCACTTCTACCTCTTTCCTCTCTCCCCATCTTCGTCGTGACTCCACTTGCAGGCTCCCCTCTTTTGCTTTCGGTGATTGGAATCGGAGAGTTGCGGGATGAATCCCTTGTTGGTAGTTGTGTTCGCACGATCTCAATTGCGGTGTTGAGGACGAGGCCTGGATGAGGAATGGTGCATGAGATCTTGCGAGATTTCTGAATCCGTGGGAGTGGGCGCGAGTTGAGTCGCAGGGGTTTGGCACGGGGATGGGCTCGTTTTGGTCCGACGAGGACCGGCAGGTGGCGGTGGCTGTGCTTGGCCACCAGGCCTTCGACTACCTCAACGCTCTGCATACGTCCTTGTCCGATGGCCACCTCACCGCCGTTGGGGGCGGGGACGCCGACCTCCAGACGAAGCTCCAGGACCTCGTCGAGGGCACTTCCTCATCCTGCTCTTCCGTCTCCGCCTGGGCCTACGCCATCTTCTGGCAGATCTCCCGGTCCGGGTCCGGTGACCTTGTCCTCTGCTGGGGCGATGGCCACTGCCGCGAACTCAGTGACGGAGAGGAGGAGGGCGGCATCCAGCGCCTCCCCCTCGACGGCGCCAACCAGAAGATGCGGAAGCGGGTGCTCGAGAAGCTCCACACGTTCGCCGGCGGCTCCGCCGACGAGAACTATGCGCTCCGGCTCGACCGCATCACCGACGCGGAGATGTACTTCCTGGCGTCCATGTACTTCTCGTTCCCCAAAGGGGAGGATGCCCCGGGGAAGGCGCTTGCGTCGGGAAAGCACATATGGATCTCGGAGGCGGGGCTGAACTCGCCGGTGTGCTCCAGTTACTGCGTCCGGACGTTTCTTGCGAGGTCGGCGGGGTTCCGGACGATCCTCTTCGTGCCGTTCGACACCGGAGTGCTTGAACTGGGTTCGATGGATCCGGTGCCGGAGAGCTTCGAAGCGCTGCACACGATTAGGTCGGTGTTCGGTCAAGGCCGTAATAAGGCGGCGGCGGCGCTGGCGGCCGGGGAGAAGATAGGTGAGAACCACGGCGCTGTTTCGGCTTCCCGTTTCGGGGTCGGCGGCCACGTCGCGGAGTATCCAAAGATCTTTGGGAGGGACTTGCGCCTTGGGCACGCTCAGCTCAACGAGAGGGCCAGGGCTTTGATCGTGAAGCCGGAACAGAGGCCATCGGAGTTGATCACGAAGCATGGAGATCACCATCAAAATATCCCGCCCACCAATGGTGCGACGGTGCTCCAATGGAATCAGAGTCGCATCGCGACCTCTCACCAGCAGAAGGTTGGCAATGGCGCACCACCACATGGTCGGCATATTAGCGGGGTTGTCGGTCAAGACCTCCTCCGGAAGAACCAATCCCAGCCTCAGAAGCCGCCGCCGCCTGCGCCGCAACCGCGTCGCCAGCAACCGATGCCGCATCCGCTGCCACAGTCGGGGCAAATCGATTTCAGCACAGGGGAAGCTAATTCTGCTTCTGTTGGCGTCTCGGTCGGTCGTTTGGGAGCGGTGGACACGGAGCTCTCGGATGTCGAAGCCCCATGCAAAGAGGATAAACCAAGCACGATGGAGGAGCGGAAGCCAAGGAAGAGGGGCCGGAAGCCCGCAAACGGCCGGGAAGAGCCTCTCAACCATGTGGAAGCCGAGCGCCAGAGGAGGGAGAAGCTCAACCAGAGGTTCTACGCCCTACGCTCGGTGGTGCCCAATATCTCCAAGATGGACAAGGCCTCCCTGCTCGGCGATGCCATATCCTACATCACCGAGCTCCAGAACAAGCTCAAGGAGATGGAGGCGGAGAGGGAGATGTGGGGCGACCCGTCATTCATGGACCGCAAGCGCCGGGCTTACATGCATCCTGAGATCGATGTCGAGGCAGCACAGGACGAGGTTATCGTTCGCATGAGCTGCCCGCACGACGTGCACCCCGTCTCCAAAGTCATCCAAGCTCTCAAGGACCTGCAGATCGATGTGGTGGACTCGAAGGTTGCTGCAAACAGCGACAGTGTCCTGCACACGTTTGTAGTGAAATCGCCGGGCGCAGAGCAGCCCACCAAGGAGAAGCTAATTGCCGCTCTTACGCAGGAGTTGAACGCCACATAACCGCCGACAGCCACAGTGGAAGACGTTACAGCAATGGAACATTGTGGATGTTTATACTTGTACCAGTATTCAACAAAGCTATAATCTGTAAGCGCACTCACCATATTTGCCAAGAGTTGCATAAGCTAGTAATCAAGCATAGCCATCTTTAACTTGCATTCATCGATCTCTTCTTTTCCTCCCCCAGTCATAGTCAGTCAGATCACATCTTCGATTGCTTGACTCCTTATGTTCTCTAGCCGCCGCTTGCAGCAGTTCTAAAGAGGAGTTGAACTTGGTATCCTCCATGACCTTTCTATGTCTGCGGAAGAGCAGCTCCGGAGTAAAATTTTATTGACCTATATGGATACACTCCTCTACTTGTTGTGGCCTCGGTCTTCTTCTTGGCTGTTGCAAATCGAGCTTTTTAGGATTCTAAATTCTCTATCCAAGTTCATTTAATTTTCGAATTACACTGAATTATTTTCTGATGCCTGCAGCAGCCTTCTTGGAGTAGGTGTTTGATTTACTGCAAGATAGATGGATGGCATAGAGCTTCACACTTTTGGTTGAAACTTTGTTCCATCATCTATCTATGCAAAACCCTGATGTCAAATTGGCATTCTATTCCTGTGACTTTATATTTTATGCCAAGGGATCTAGCTGCAATGCTGATGGAAAAGGAGTGCCCAAGTATCTTATCAAGAAAAAGCAGTGGATAATATAGGCCTGTTAAATTTCTGCATGGTGTCCATGGTTGTGGCCTTCTTTTCAGAGGTAACTTCTGGTGCTAGATGACGATTCTTGAGAAAGAGAATATATTCACTTGGTATTGCTGGATATGTTGGTGACACTCGACCACTTTAGAACAATTAAAAAAAGGTAACACAAGCTTTTGTTTCAGGTTCAGAATCATTAAAAAAGAAAACACCTGGCTAATCTTTGACGTTGCAGGTTTTCTGAGCTGAATATGATGCTACCATCTCATTAGAAGGCTGGTTATTGATTCCATTTGAGAACAAAATTTCCTCTGTTCTGGAAATTTATATTTTATGTTTTCTACTGAAGCCATATGCACTAATTCCTTGTTTTTTTTTGCTTCACAATGGATTTTTTCATGTGATTCAGAACTTTGATGCTGTTTTTAGTGGATAGCTTTTGGTGGCTGATCCTCATCTATGTTGTTAAAAGGCAGCTGCCCATGTTTTTCTTGTGTCACAGCATCACTTGCTTTTTGTTGAGGTTTTGTTTGTTGTGAATTGGGTTTGGCTGTGATCATGACATTGGACCAATGCTTGCACTGCTTGAAGTCATATGTGGCTTCCTTTTGATGTCAGATTAAGTTGAGGATTTGCACCAATGACACTTCAGATGCAAAAATATCTTTTAGTCATCATGAACTTGTGGAATTCATTCAATATGCATTATTTTTTCTGGATTCCATTTCAATTGATATGTTTGGCATGTGACAATAGAACAGGACATGCTTCTTGGTGGCCCACTGTGTTTTCATCATGTTGACTGTGTGGATGAGCCTGGGCCTCCCAGCCAAGCTTCTAATACAATATAAGAAGCACATGGTTCCTGTTTCTTTGCCATTCCAGGAGTGCTGCTGTTTCAGGGCAACAAGAAGCTGTGGGTATGAGATCATTTACTTGGCTCATCTTTTCCTTCACATGCAAATAGAAATAATAATCTTTTATGGTCTCCAAACATATATGTGAGCTAACATAGAACTGATGGGATAGCAGAACTTTGGCATAATTGGGTACTCGATTTGCAAGAAAGAGAAACCCTTTAACATGAAAGAAGGATGAAGAGGGTACTCCCAGTTTGGTGGTATAGCTGTATATTTGGGTCACTTCTTATAGATCAAGTATCTGAATTCTCATTGTGACATGTTGTGCTTTCATTGTCCTTTTCCCTTTCTCAGATCGAGTTTGCTGCATCTGTGTGGTCCTTCAAAATCATAAATGTATCTTCTAATGCTTTGATAGGTTTGCGGTTGATCGATGACCCACGTTTCCTATATTGAAACGACAAGAACAGACACTACGCTTGATCTTTTCATCCCCAAGGCTTTTTGACATCATCAGCATCTCTGAATCGGACAGTACAGACCTCTGTGGTGAATGCAAATAAGCCGAAAGGCAGGTATTATTAAGCATGGAATGAATCAGAAGAATTAAATGGAGATGATGAATATTAGATGAACATATGAATTATCCTTTCATGATTTTTGTACTTGATTTTCTCAATTTTAGTTTCTCATGTATGTATACTCATATTGGTGTAGTCTATCGGTCGATTATCGACACATTGAAATTTTAATCAACATTAACAGTGTTGAAAATTATTACGACTCTTCCTACTTATCTCTTTTCATTTGAATTTAATGAATGAGAAATAATATGCTTTGTTAAATTAAAAGGAATATTTGAGGCTACTAAATATTTATTTTTTTTCACTCACTGTAACCATGATTAGTAGTGGTTAAGTTTGGTCCGTTGGCTCGATGATAACATACGTATAAATGATTAAAATATTTTAATAAATATATAGGATGATTTTTCTATTAAAAATATTCATATTTTAGGTATTTCTAAAAATATTTTTTTATTTTATCTCAAACAATATTTTTAATTTAAAAATACTCAAAATACCCCTCAAAAGTATTTTTTGGTCAACTTTTTATCATTGTGAATGACGTCATATTGTATCTTTTAGATTGTCATCGCTTATAGAATATTACAATGTAATGTTTTTAGTCTCCTCATTAGTTCGGTTGAGATTATAAGTCATTTATAATATTTTAAATATATTTTATAGTGTTTTTACTGTGGTAGTCAAAACATTATAACAGACTAAAATAAATATATTTAGGTATTTTTTAAATTAAATATATTATTTTAAAAAATAAAATAAGAGATACTGATTAACAAATATCAAGAATATAATTTTTTAAACCAAAAAATCGCCCATATATATATATATATATATATATATATATATATATATATATATTCTATGAAGAATTAGGAAAGCAAAAGGCAACTGTCAAAGCCTTCAATCGTGGACCAATTAATACATGGAAATAAATCAGATTGGGCCGGATCGGATCGGTCAAAATTGGCAGCAGATCCTTTGACCGGAAGCCTTATTCAGCAAAATCAACCATATAGTATACATAAGCAACTAATAACCATGATTCTAGTACATGTTGCATTAACTTATATCTATTCCTGTTACAACAATCTCATATAAAATTAATCACTCTTCTTGGAAAATACTTAAATATTTAAGATTATATTTATATATATTTTTGGATGTAATTGATATAGTTGATGAAAGTCCAGTATTGGTTTCTTTCTGCAAGCTATGAAAGCTCTACCATAGCAAGTTATTGAATGCATACTATAAATATCTAATGCTACATTTGTTGACCACAAGATGAAATCATTTATTATTATAGTTATAGTTCAGTGGTAAACCAATCTATTAATATGACTATTACTCATATGGTAAAATTATTTATTATTGTAGAATAAAACAGTCTTTTACTTTTGATTACTCTTCCAACATAAAATATCTGTCGACATGTTAAGATATTTACGACGTGATTTTTTTGAATGCTTACGTCACAGAGTCTAATGTTTCCTCCGTAAAGAAAACAAGCGGAAGATTCAATGAGCATCTTCCAACGAGCGGCAACAATCGAACCTTCCGCCCCATCGACGTTGTGGAGCCCATCATTACTTGTTCACCACCCGCGCAGCGGACCTCGTTGACCCGGAATCCACTGCCCCAATAGTCGTCGCCCGTACCTTCCTCAACTCTTCGACGAGCCCGCCAAACACGATGGGGAAGAACGCGTCACTTCCACTCCCAATCTTGCAATGGATTTGTATCCGTCGGATCCCGATCCGACGGCTTATTCGCGTCGCGTAGATAAGAACACGGTTGGTCTCTTCATTCCCGGGAATACCCTGTCCAACAACAAGAAGACGCGCCTCCCCTTTTGTGCGTCGAGGGACAGTTACGTCACACCGAATAGAAATCGGAGGAAGATTTGCTCGTCCGGTATTATCTTCCCCTATCGGGCACGCGAGGGGTGAAGTCGTCAGAGCGAGGGAGGTTGCATCCGATCGCCCCTCCACGTTGCGACAGATCGATTAGGTTTTCGATCCGTATCGGCCTGCCGGATAATCCTCGATCTCTGCGCCAAATCGAATTCGGCGGGTGGAGGATGCACGCCAAGTCGAAGATCTCGGAGCTGCTCCCCAGGAGCTTCAAGCCGGTGAAATGGTGAGCTCCGCATGTGGATCCTTGGTTGAAGTGCTATTGTTGTTTGGTTTCTCTGATCTTGGATATTCGGCTGACGATGGGGGTTGATCGGTTTCGTTTTGTTATGGTTTGGATCGGGCGGCAGCAAGACGTCGCTGAAGCTCGCGGTGTCTCGGATGAAGCTGCTCAAGAACAAGAGGGAGGCCTCGGTGAGGCAGATGCGGCGGGATTTGGCTCAGCTCCTGGAGAGCGGCCAGGAACAAACCGCTCGGATTCGGGTTCGATTTTGTTTACTTTTTGCCTAATTTACGCTGGTATAGAAACAAAATAGCAAATATATTAATATTTGAGAAAAACAATCAAGAGCCTTGATCGAATTGTATGTATTTTGTTGTTCCCTTTTTAAAGCATATATCACGATGACGACGACAACAACAAAACCGTAAATTCTAAATCATTTTTCATTGTAAGATTGACTTCTAAAGGCGAGAATAAAATTTTAACTTCTTTTGATTTAATTTAATGTTTTCTGTCATGCTGGATAAATGACATATCATCATAATTGACAACGAATGGAGTCACCAAATTGGTTCTAGTAGTTTAACTAAAGAAAAGAAATAGGTTAATTAGCCCAAATATCTGAAATGCTTAACGAAGCCCCTTCAAATCAATTTGATCTGAATGAGTAATCAGCTCATTTTCTTATATTGTGCAAAAAGAAAAACCTGTCTCAAATACTTCTATGTGGTTTGCTTTGAAATTCGGTGCTTGATCAAATACCAATCATATCCAAATCCATCTTGTATTGAAGCTAGCCTTTGTTATCTTCAGAAGTGTCCAGTTTTTCACATCGGATGTCAACCTTGCATATTATGCTTGTATTACATTCTTATCTTTGGTTTTTTTGTGAGTGTGCTGTTCTGAGTGCCAAGTTATTTAAGCAGCTGTTTGATTAACTGCTTTAGTATGAATTTACTGTCTTTGAACATGTAGTCTCCATGGTCATATAATAACTGGTAAAATATTAGCATACTTTAAACATAGAGATAGATACATCAAATCATCATCTTATGTTTTGTATCTGAACTGGTTACTGTTTTGATACCTGTCTATTGGACAGTAGTAAATGGTAATATGCTAATTAACTGGACTTTTGTGTCTCACATGTAGCAGGTTCTAATAACTATGCTATGCTTGTCTATTATTCTATGTATAAATGGTGCTTAGCAAAGCGTAAACTGGTCACTCTTAGATCAGTGTTCATGACTTCTAAATTGAATGTCGTTGATGCTGATACCAGTAATATCACTCATTGATATTGGAATATTGAGCTACATTTAAGTTCTCTGATAAAAACTCAGTAGCTTTTCCATAATTTCTACATTTGAACATTTGTTTAATGTTTTGCTTGCAGGTAGAACATGTTATCAGGGAAGAGAAAACTATGTCAGCATATGATCTCATTCAGATATACTGTGAACTTATCGAATCACGTTTGCCTATAATTGAGTCACAAAAGTATGTAACTTAGCATCTACATCACTTTGCTTTTCATTCTATACATTCTTAATTCGTACCAACCTCTTAACTTATCTTCTTTTGTTCTTTCCACTCCCTTTTTAGCCCCTCCGGAGAAGGAAAAAAACTACATGTTTGTGTTTATATCTATCTCTCCATGTAGGTGTTTGATTGTCATATAAGATTAAATAACTTCTGTTATGTTGAACCATACTTTTATCTTTTTTGGAATGATTGTGGCAAAGACGGAAAGGTTAAGTGTCAATGTTTTTACCAACTAAGCTAGCTGACATCTTTTAGATACAAACAAGATTATGAAATATTTGGCATTCCAACCCTAGCTGGTCTTATCCAATATGAGTATGCCAGGATAATATGACTGATTTGAGATCTTTTTAAAAGTGATGTTCCAGCAAAATTCTGCTGCCTCAACTTATAAGTTCCTGTTGTAAATTGCTTAACCATTGATCCTTAACTGAGCAGAATTTTGATCAACAGGCACGTAATCAATGTCTCAAACATCATATTAATGACATTAAATTACAGTTTTTGGTTCCAAAGTGAAATCTGAATGGATATAATCCATCGTGGTACGATAAATATTAGTGTCTTTGCCACTTTTTCAGGGAGTCACAATTCTCAGTTATTTTCTTTTATCAGTTATATGGGTGCAGATATCGTCCTTCACTTTTCACTTAAGATGATGTGATCAAGATTTTTTAATGTAATTTTTGTTTTGTCCATGAGATCATTCCTAGCATTGTTCAAATGTTGCAAGACTCTCTTCTTGTAGGAACTGCCCCATAGATCTGAAGGAAGCAATATCTAGTGTGATATTTGCATCCCCAAGATGTGCAGACATTCCAGAACTTATGGATATTCGCAAACAATTTCAAGCAAAGTACGGTAAAGATTTTGTTACTGCTGCTATTGAAGTTCGACCAGAATGTGGAGTTAGCCGCATGGTGAGTTCCTGTAGTTTCTGTCCTCTGCCGATATGGAATAGCATAATGAAATGAACTTTCCTTGTTTGTTATTGCTTCCTTTTCTTTGTGACCCATGTGACTTGCTTCTTACTGTCGCCTTTTAATCTCCTATGGTTTAGATGGTTGAGAAATTGTCAGCAAAAGCTCCTGATGTTCAGATTAAAATCAAAGTCTTGAATGAAGTTGCTAAAGAACATGATGTCAAATGGGATTCAAAAGCATTTGAAGAGCAAGTCCAGAAGCCTAAAGATGACCTTCTGGTAATCAGATGACATCAAATATTATTGTGTGGCTATAAGCCCCAGGATGCAGTTATGTCTAAAGCTTATTGAATTTGGATTTGAGCAGGATGGCCCATCCTCTTTTATTGCCGCTGAGAAGATGACAATCAAATCCTCTGATGTCAAGCCATCATCCGTTAATAGTTGGGACAATGAATCAACCATCAAGGTGTCTCACAATAGAAAGGCGAGCGAACCAAAAGGTGGTGTTATATGTTAACTAGTGTAAAAATTGGATAGCACTTTGTATGATGAACTTTCTTATTATACGAATTTTATTAATTATCTTATCATGTTCTGTTTTCCCTTTTGATCTAATAAACAGAGACTATGCCTGATCTGCAAGAGGTCAAATCAGCATATGTGAAGGGGGAGAGTGCTTCGGTGCATCGCTCAAATTGGAAAATGGAATTTAAGGATGCAACTTCCGCTGCTGAGGCAGCTGCTGAATCTGCTGAAAGGGCTAGCATGGCAGCTAGAGCTGCTGCTGAACTAGCAAGTCGCGGGAGTATTTCTCGACAACCTTCTAGTGGATCATATAAGTCATCTGCACATGTCATCAAAAGTGAAGGGCCTGGGTCAGGAAAAAGTTCATATCGAGGGAGTAACTACATTGTAGGAGGATCATTAACCGAGGAGGATGATAAAAGTCAAAGGCTTCAGTTTGTGAAACCAAAGGTGCAAACTCCGCAGAAAGATGACATGGTACAAACCAGCACATTTACTGAAGATAAAACCTTAAACAGTAATCATATAGCTGGAGATGATTTAGTGTCAGAAAAGTCTCAATTTAGTGGTTCGTCATTCAGAGATGTGGTGTCAGAAATTGATGGTCGAGAATCTAATGCCAAGTCATATGATAATTCTGAGAAAAGCTTCTCTGATCCAGAATCTGAATCTAAGAATTTAAAGAATGATGAAAATGAGAATTATGATCCAAGAGACAACATATTAGCTTCTTCTGTTTATTCTAGTACCTTTGATGATTATACAACTACGGATGACCACGAGAATAACACCAGAGGTGATATTTCTGATGTAGTTTATGACAACTATGATTATGATACTGATGATCACTCCTTCCTTAAGAGGCACAGTGAAGAAAATATGTTGGATTCATTTTTTCAACAACCAAGAGAAGAATCTTCTAGTTTCTCATTGAACATGGACTCTTTTAGCAACAAGGAACACACTAGCGGATCTCTAAATAATGAAAGCAGATCACAGCTGCATTCTTGGAGAGAATCTGATAGAACCGATTATTCAGAATCAACCAGAAAGGCTAACCTCCATTCAGATTCTGATGACTATCTACCTCCAAAGTTTGACTCCCCAAAATATGACTCTGAAGATCCTGGTTCTGAGAGTGAAGATGAGTTAGAGAAATCGAAGCATGTGACAGATATGAGACCAAGCAGTTTTCTGCACACCGACACCAGCTCCAGGAAAGGCTCAATAACATCACAGCATGGTAACAGAACATATCTCATGGACGATACCGTGGAAGTTGATGAAGGTAACGGGAGTTCTCCACCAGCTGTCCTTCCTAGTGCCAAGAAATTTGAAGTGGAACCAAGCCCTAATGAGGAAAGTTGGAGATCTGGCCTTAGTGTGCATAAAAACCAGCAAACACAAAGAAATAGCATATCTCCTAACTATAATCATATAGGAACAGAAGAAGAGCTGGATGAAAGATATGGAAGTGAGGTCTTGAACTTTGGAAGATTAACTGGTGGATTGAGAAATAGAGGCTACACTCGTACACCCTATTTAAGAAACACCAGTACTGATGCTTCGCCCAGGTTGAAAACAAATTCAGATGATATTTCTCTCACGAATGAGGAAGAAATTTCTTTTGGTATGTCCAGGTTCTCAAGTATTGAAGTTACAAATGAAGAAAAACCTAGTAAAGATGTACATGCAAATGCTTTCAGGCCTAAGATGAGAGCTTCAAAAGCTAAGACCGACACAGATCTTGAAGATGGAGGACAAGTTGCAAATTATGATGTTGGGCATAAAGGATCAATGTCTGGAGGTTCATTAACCTCTTTGAACAGTGCAATAGATGATACATCTGAAGATTTTGAAGATCCAGTTCATGAGTCATATGTCCGACTACAACAAAGGAAAGAGTACAGGGAATCGATCTTAAGATCCTCATACGTAAACCCAAGTGTAGATAGCAAGGAAGAGCACATTTCTACTGCTGGGAATAGACAGCGGAGAGACAGTAGCATTTCAACTCCTAAAAGCCAGAAGTTGAATATTGTCACTTCCATGGAGAAGTCAACTGTAAACCACCCAAACAAGACACTGCTGAGCTCTGAAGTTCTGGATCAGGGACTCGATAATCAGAAATCACGTGTCAAAGCATATACTGAGACAAGCTCCAGAATGCCAATCAATTACTCTAGCATAGATGACAATGAGGCAGAGGAACTAGCACCACGAACCACTTACGTGCGAGGAGGCAGTAATGATGTTAAGCTTTCTCGAAGAACAAGGCCTACATCACCAGTTGTTAAAGAAGATAAAGTTCCTAGAACCTCTGACCAGTCTGCTACGAGCATGGTAAAGGAATCCAAGTCTTCTCGGCTAAGTTCTGCAACTGAATCTTTTTCTGGCACAACAAAGCACACCAGAGATTTGGATCACAGAGAGAATTCCAAGCCTCGGCTACCGCACTCATTGGCTGAAGAAACTTCACCAAAACACTTACTGGCCGAATCATCTACAGGTAAGAGAAATCCAAACGTATCACAAGATGAGCGGAGACAGTCTTCTGTTAAAGAAAACAATGAGAAACCTACGTCATCAAGCTCAAGCGAGAAGCCAACTTCACGGGAAAGTTCTTTCAAAAATGCTTCTCATGTTCATCCGAAACTTCCTGATTATGACTCTATAGCTGCTCATTTTCAGTCACTAAGAGCCAACGTACGCAAAAAGTAGTTAAAACTGTTCTTTTTTGTTCCTCTTTTTGATTGCACATACATATAGTGTTGTCAAAAATAAGTAGGCAGTTCATGCTACTGGTTATGTGGTGCAGTGGTTTATTGACTGCAAGTTTATTTGATTGTTTTCTATATCTGTCGTTGATTAAGATTCTGTAAGTTACCAAACAAAAGTGATGTAATTAATATATGAGAGGGATAGGACTGGGTTCGATGTTCTATGACGCGGCACCTCTTCATTGTTTGGTTGCAGTAGGAAACTTCCATAGTCTCTGGAATGGACCTGTCATTTTCTTTCAAGGATGCTGTCCGTACCTTCCATACATGTCATATTCATGCATCTTTTCCTTGGTAATCCAAGCGGTCCTTTTCGTGTCACTATTTTACCGCACACTAATCTCATCCTTGTTATTCTATAGGCAGAACTGTTGGTATCTGAAGCATGCATGTCTGAAGGTAACTAACTATATGGTTAATCTATAATTAGTCCGATCTCGACTATACGGCTCCCCTAAATGCATCCTTCCCATTCGTTGAATCTTAGGCATCACTGGCTCTTCATCGAGATAGTAGTCGTGCATTCACCATTGCAACTCCATCTTTGCTTCTTCTCTATCAATCGACCTCCTCCTCTCTGTCGCTACGATCGTCGTTGCCCTCGCTTCCCCTCTGCTCTCCATATGCTAGCCCTATGTCATCCTCCTCATCCATCCCTCCTGTTCCCCAACTCCGCTCACTTTTCCATTGTCTCCCTTGCTGTCATGTCCCTTAGCTTCACTCTAATAGTAGGAGAGCCTGTAGCAAGGCTGCTCCTATTGTGATGGTGGAGACGCGACTATCAATTCGATGGAGAGCCGGTGGTGTCGAGATCCGACAACATGGCTCCATTGATGGACGGACAAGGGGAGGGCGACGAACGAGGGCACAATCGACAGTTGAGGGCAAAGGTGATAGGACCTCACGGCGGAGATGGCGATCGATAGGGTAGAGATCAAAGGTACATCGTCTTTTAGAAAATACAGATTATTATGGGGAAAAACAAAAAAAGTAAAAGAGATGCTCGAGGGAAGAAGTGAAAACTGTTTTCGTTTCGCCGTTTTGGTTTCTGTTCGCAGTCATCTGAATACGAATTTATTCGATCTTCATGTTTGTTTCCATCCATTTAAAATAAACTCATCTGTTTGGTTGTTTTTATTTTTTCCTTTTATTTACCCCGCAATCTATGATCGTTTTGTTTAGTATGGTTTTGAATCGTGTGCCAAGGATATGGATACAGATTGTGCTTCACATAATCTAATTTTTTTCATTCATCATTTCGATACCCGTACTTTTGTAGTCAGCTATCTTTAGCATTTCGATAGTCTATTTATCCTAATGATGTCGGTTTTTTTAACGGAAACATGAAAACAAAAGTTAAAAAAGATAATTTTAACGTTCCGATTGATGATGACGGATGGTGTCGGTGGTGACGAACGATAGTGTCATTGGAGGCCAAAGGTGACTATTGTGGATGAAAAGAACAATAGCGAGAGGTGAGGATCAGTCTACATTATGTTGACACCGACGTAGTTGCTGAATGGTTTTTTCATCGCTCTGTATCTGCTCGGCGTCAACGCTAATGCAAAGTGACTCTCACCTCTCGTCCTTAGTTACGTGAAATATTTTGCATCATTGATTTCAAATATAGTGTTGCAGCTTCTTCCTCGCATGTTTCAACATCCCATTTTGGCCTAGTTTTATTCTTTTAGGGGCAACTCAGTGCTTTCCAACGAAGAAGAGAGAGCCTGCCACAAGTGCACCATGAGACACTCGGAGGCGGCTGGCTGTTGTCTTTCTGTGACTCGCTTCTTCTCGGGCTACCACCTCTCAACTCTCGCCAACATTTTTTTTTGTGCTGGAGGCGCCTCAATAGCCTGCCCTTCTCTTCTCGAGGCTCTCTCTACAGCATGAACAAAGTTCACCTAAACCAATTAAACATGCCACCACAAGGCGACTCCACAGTCCAATTCACGATCGTACATGAAACAAATGAACAGAATGCAAAGACGAGACTTTGTAGTAAAAGCCTGCCAATTTGAATCAAGAAAGAGACAGCAGATTGATTCCTGAGGATTTTAGGGGCTGCAATGGTTACACTATGAGCAAAAGAGTAGCATCAAAACATCCTTGTATGAGCTTCAGAAAAAGAGAACTACTTGCATTGACTTGCCACTAGTAAGTACAAAACAATGTTTACAGAAGATTACCAGTAATATTTAGTTCCACACTATCAGCTTAACCGAGGAAAGAGCAAGAGTATGGCTTTTATTTTTACATTCGGAAACGAAATCTTGTACTCAGATAAATACCCTTCTGGTCAGCGGCAAATATGGGGAGAGAGCTATAGGGCACCTGTTTCATTTTCATATTTACATTAACTAGAAGAGAGGTAAGCCGCTTGGACTGCCGAAGGGAAGTTTACTTCAGGAGCCCATGAACAGAGCCATGAATAGTCAGGAGCATCTGTTCCTACGAACACAATCATCAGTCATGTTGCAGCCTCTCTTCTTGTATTGACTGGAAAATCCTCGCCGCTGACTCGATAGCTGACCTCGCATTATGAGGCACAACCTTGATGGCTTGAGCTTGACTATCCCTACCGCTTGACCGCGATGGACAGACAAGGTTCTCTTTCTTCGGAGCCATGGGGAAGAAGGGTAATACATCTGATGCCTCTGTTTGTGCCTTTTCACAAGGACTGCTTGCTGAACTTGCTTGTAGCTCCGTGTCTTTTGATGCTTGAAACTTCAGAAAACAGCCACTGATTGCTTCACTCCTTGAATGAGACATGTTGCATGAGATCATGGAGTGTTGATCAATGTGTCCATTAGGTCGAGAACAAGCCAAATTGGTAACCTGTTCGACTGCAGAGGTCGATACAATTGGATTCATGGATGGAATGCCATATGCTGGGAAGTAATTGGTTGCAACTGCCGAAGCACCAGCAAGAACACCCGTATCCGGCGGCCTATGAGATGCTGGAACTCCATAAGCAGTATTCATGAAATTTCCTGCCAGAGATGGTACACCGAGAGGCATACATCCTCCATAAACAGGGGCCAGGAAACCACTACTCGGTGCGCAAGACCCTGTATAAGGCTTGTAAATGAGTCCCTCTGAGGGCGACATAACCGGAACTAACCACTGATTTGCCGGTGGATGTAAACACCAAGGACTTGGATTGTTGTCTGGGGGAGTGGAATGTGATGGGGGAACTGTCGAGCAAGGCCCACTTTCTAAAACCTGACGATGGGAACCTCCATCAATTCTTTCCCCACAAGTAGGGGGAGGTGCTCTAGCAATGTTCTCCGTCTGTAGCTCTTTTTTCTGATCTGATTTCTGGCATTTAGCATCTTTCTGTTTAACTGCATCTTGTTGAGAATTCATATTACAATCAAGCAGTGGAACCTTTGAGGGTGCTTTCACTGGAGACTTGCTCAAGTATGGGTTGCCTTCAAGAAGCAGATGAGGTGATGCAGCTATCGACTTTTGAACCTATTTCAGACATACAATAAAAATGGTTAATCTCATAATAACTAAAGTTGACATGACATTTGATGCACATGCTGAATTCTTTATTCTACAACTGATTTTAAAACCATCTAACCTTTATTAGTCTATGCAGTTCAAACACTTGTATCGCAAAGACCCTCTGTTGACTGCAAGATCAAGAAAGGTACTATCAGATGATCAGAATGAAGCATACAAATGCAGCAAATAAACCACCATCCATGATTAGAGAATAACAATATTGCTGCTGCCACCGGTGAGAGCTTTTACAAGTATTTGTGTGATAAGATCGTATGATAAAGCAACAGGAATGCACACTATGATAAAGCATGCACGTAACACTCACAAAGATCATATCTAAGTGCTTCAGTCAAGTAAGAACTTCTAACTTTGATCGGGCTGTTGCACAATTCGTGAACTAGTGATATCTCTTCTACTGATATATAAAGAAAAAACCTATAGAAAATGTATCTGTGTCTGCAGAGTCATCCTCAAATAGTACTAGAACATTTCCAGCTTGTCCCACTTCATCTTAACTTTTATGGAAACCACAATAAGTTGCTTCTAATTTTATAAATTACACATAGGCTCGACTGCAGAACTTAGCAGTGTTTTTCAACCTTTAACTTCTCAATCTTAACTGTGATTCAGATTTCAGCTTGAGCTATTTGGTAGATCATGATTTGCCATCAATATTATAATAATAAATATGACAAATGAACTATCAAGAAATATAAATCAGCAAGCAGTGCAACAAGAGAAGTTTTTAAATTATTAAGCAACAAATAGTTGAACAGAAAAACAATAAAAGAGTATTGTATGTACTTCATGAAAGCTCTTCTGGCTTTCCAGAAATGCTTTGGACCAATTACACCAACAACATCATCTGGAGATATCTCCAAGCCAGATATAGAGTCATCTATTGAGGCCTCAGAAGCTTCATCTTTTCTTTCGGCAATGTGTTCTCCCAATGACCCATTTTCCTTTACATTGTTTTCCAAATTACCATTGTCTACCATATTTGTAGTTCTCTGTCTTTTCTGTGAACCATCCCCATTTTCAACAACATCAACCTTGTTCATTGTCCTGGGTCCGATTAGATCACCATTCTGAGAAGATTCTTGGCATGAACTCACACCTCCACAGCGTGATTTCTCAGTAACATCTCTAGCTCCATTTGAAACTTTGGCCACAATTGGTCGTTCTTCAACTCTAGCGGAAGGAGGAGACTTTTCCCTGTGTTCTGCAATTACTAAGCTTTCTTCAGGTTGTCTCTCCTTCTCAGATCCACCAAATTTTCGTGATTGCATATTAGAAACATCTGTTTGTTCAAAGTGCTTGAAATAAGAAGTTGAGTATCGAATTGAAGAATTAAGTGTAGCATTGGGACTTTTCTGTTGACTCTTGGTGTTAAAGGAAGTTAGCTTCACTGACCCCATCACAGATGTTTCCTTGTTGGAGCACAGAGCAGGTTCTGATTTGTCAAATGTAGGAACCCTAAAATCATCCACATCATCCATCTTCTTCTCATGAGAAGATTTAGATTTTGGATGTCGTAGCAAACTACAATGAGCAGCTGATCTCATCAAATTCAAATTTCTAGAATTCACATGCTTTAATGATCTCTCCTCCAACCTTGAGTTGGGATCTATTCCATCAGATAACTGACAATCAACTTTCTCTGGTGAATAAGCAGGTGTGTTGCGAGGCATAAAAAATGGAGAAAGAACATTTCTCTCTTGGCCGCATCCCTACAGCAAGATTACAATCATTAGCAATAACTAATGTACTGCAAACTAATAAAGAAACTGATCTTTCCTAATGTAAACAAGATGCGTTTATTTCATAGAGCTTCGGATCACCAAAACCTTCTCGAAACTCATATTGTGGATAACCCACAAGCATCTCATACTTGGAATAATTTGTCTCCAAAAGAGTTGATAAAAAATACAAGTGTCATGGACCCTAAAATGATTGGAGATATGGGTATAAAGTATAAACATTATACGAAGAGTGACAGGTTAGAACTTTGTTTGTTGGAAGAACTCCAAGTCAACCATGTTTTATTTGCAAAATATAAACTGATCTTTTCACATCCAATGATCGGCAGGTGTCATTTTTTAATCAAGAATTTGATATCCTGAACATATCATTCCAATTCTCCAATTCCAGACTTGACACAGCACATTAAATTTGCTATATGTTTAAAGCATCAATATATATGCCCTTGGGCTCCAGAGTGACACAAAAGAAAGAGGGACAGTGCAATAGTTCTGAAAGAATGGAGAATAGGAAAGGGCAAGAAAGAGGATATTTGATGTGCTAGTATTTGTAGCAAGGCTTTCAATGGGATACAAAAGCCGCAGGTTATCTCTAACAGCGCATAAGAATTAGATCATGGACACCCTTTGCATTTCTGCTTCTTAGACATTCACCAGTTTGCCAGTACATTTTTTTATCTTTGTCTTTTTATTCTATAAAAGAATATCCAATGGGGGATTTCTGTATCGGAAAACTGCTCTTGTTTCTTTCAAAATTATGTCAGGCATGTCATACTAACCAGTGTCATCTAACCGTTTCTCATGTCCTCATAGTTTTATCCTTTAGTTACCTTTTCGCCAGTTGCTGAATCCTGAACTTCCAATGCAAACTCTTTGCTATGAATGGCATAACCCATGATTTTTTGATATAAAAAGTTATCAAAACAACTTAAAGATACCAACCAAACTTTCAAATGATAGACTTAATAAGAAAACTGTGTTATTTTTCATCTGTGAAACTGGCTCTCGCTCTTAAATTGGCTTACATTCAGTTAGTCCATCTTAAACATAATTTGTTAGACTTCCAGATTATCAAGTCCATATAACAATATAAAGTGAAATTCAAGATAATTCATAAACAACAATAGCAGATGTTGCTTGGTCATGAGGTCTTTAATCTAGCGACTTATTTCATCCTTTGGATGAAGGATTAAATCATTAAATATCCCACAAATAATTTGAATAAGCTACTTTTCACATTATCCTAACTAGCTACATAAGCCTTTTGAGATAACATCACTAGAGAGTCCAAAAATCATATTATTCATTTTATTTCTCACACTTATTCTACCTCTTCCAACAACTGAATCTAATGTCTAGCATTACGCATCGATAGTTATCATAGATAACATCACTCATTATACTCTCGACTGTACACGCCTACTTTTTCACCAGTAGAATCATTTTTAACTCTTATCTTTGCATATTAACACTGGGCATCAATTTTTATATCCATATCTGAGTTGCATCAACTTCTGGATTTACAAGTCCCGCATAATCCTTAAAGGTAAATTTCTGTACTTACATCCAACAAGCGATGCAATCCTTATCCTTTCAGGTCACAAGATCAATTTTGTAAAAGATATAATTCCACAAGAAAAGGAAAGCTTCAGAACTAAGCAAAAGTTGCAACATCAATAAATGTCTTTGGCAAAAGGGACAACAGGTTAAATTTATCAGCCCTTTATTTAACAAGTTTTTTTATCCTTACAGACTGTTTAACTAATTGAAGAACTGTGGTTTGTAAGATTTTTCCTCTCGAGAAATAGATGCATAGATATTCGTCAACCTCTATAGCTAAGCAGTAAAGTAAGAAACTGCACTCTGGGGTGTATTCTACAGCAGTAAGCTTCACGAAAGAGAATGAAAAAACAGGTTCTCTTGTAGGTTTTCTCCCCTGGCATTCTCTGAAAAACCATGAGAAATAGCTAGACAACAAAATTAAATTGTTCTGGATAATGAACAAACCTGGCTCAAAGGATTAGAAGGGACCAACAAGCAGGCATTCTGATGAGGCAGCGGTAGAGCAGAAGATGGCCGGTTTAACCTCTGAGAAGGAACGCTGTGCTGCTCATACAGGGCCATCTTGTTCCTGGGAGGTGCTCTCGGACCACCTTTATCAGCATCATTTACATGGAGCCTGGGAAACATTGGCCCCATGATCTTACCCTCCTCCTTTCCCCCTTTCATAGCTTCGACTTTACCACCAGACCGAACCTAGAAAAACCCCAATGGGTGGAAGAAGGTCAAGGAAACACGAGACAACATCCATATCCGCCTCCTCAACCCACTTCTCCTAATCTTTATATCGATATCGAACCCTCCTCTTTCCAGTAAAAGAAGATCCCATCTTTTTACCCAAATCACAGAACAAAACGGAAGCTGGAACTTTACAGCTGTTCTCAAATGTAAAGATCCAACCTTAAAGCACAAAATTCTTCGAGGACGAAATCCAGCAGGGAAAACCCGATCTTTCTGCAAGAAAGAGCGGCCAGCCACAAGCAATGATCTCGCACCAGAGCCCCCCGTCAAGGACCGGGAAGAGGAAAGATCCAATCTTAGCTGAAGAAATCACGAACCATGCGACGTCGGGAGGCGAAGAGAGGAGCGACGCGGAGAGGGAAGAAGGGGGAAGGGTAGTGGATCGGAAGAAAAAGCGGCCACCGATGAGAGGAGGTCCGAGAGAAAGGAGATTGTTTCGCGAGACAAACGCAGTGGTTGGCTTTGGGATCCTTATCTCGAAGCGGAGGAGCGAATCCAAAACAAAACAAGTATCGAAACAAGCGCAAAAGGAACGTGGGGCCCGGCCGATGCGTACGGTCTCGTGCTAGGGTTTGTCGATGGGGAAAAGTAATGTGTCGGACAAGCATTGTTGCCTTAAAAAAGGATTACCTGAGATGGGATCTTCTCCTACTTTGGTATGGATCGATAGCTGGTCCGACGCACCTCCATCATCACCGTCCATCCGTAACGAGGCTTCCTCCACTTGGCTCACGCCTCGTGGATGGACGACCGAGATGCGATAGCAAGAATGGATGGACGGCCGATGAGGGTCTCATGTGAGGATAGCACGCCAACCAATGAGAACGAAAGAAAGATCTGAGTCCGACGGTACAGTCGCGTGACTGATACGCACAATCTTAATGCAATACACGTCCGTAATGGATGAAATTTCGAGAAACTGTTGGAACACTGAGCTCTCTTTCCAACTTGTGTATCTTTAGCAGGTCTTCTTCCTCCGATGATGCTTGTTCTCGATCAATGGAAAGAAACATTTGCAAAGCATGGCGTGATCATACAAGGTTTTGTTTCCATCAAAGAGTCAGGAACAATGCCAGAGGCTGTGAACTATGAAACCTTAAGCTTCAGTTGTAGCTTTCGAATCTGCCCATTCTGATAGCCAATCCACATAAACGCACACCAAAGAGCTTGCTGGTTAAACAGAAACTTGTCTCAGAGAAGAAGAATCAATCCCACATTTAAGATCAGGTAGTAAGAGTAGTTAAACAGGATGCATAGGGGATCTCAAAATTCAATGCTTGGATGCACAAGTCCAGTAGCAGCAGCTGTGGGTTATTAGGATGCACAAGAGGATCTACGAGTGGAGTTTGCAGCTTTCCTACCGCACGGACAACACGAGAAGAAAAGAGTCAGTGTTTAAGATCTTTGCACGGACATCACAGAAGGCACTTTTGTATGACATCATAATCAGTACACAGTTCAGCGAAGAGAATAGTAGAGAAAGGTAATTGGAGCAGAGCGATTGCGTAGACTGGCAACCTCTGTCTCTCTGTCTCCAACGTGCTCACCTATTGTGCAGGTGGTCTTCGCAAAGGTACTCCGGCTTAACCAAGACAGCATCGTGCTCTGCGACACTGCAGGTCCAAAGAGAAGGAGTGAGATTGGCAGGGGAGGAGAGCTGAACTACTTGTCACTTCGATACATACCATCGGAAGCAGTACCTGTAAAATTCGCGCTTCAGGTCAATCGGATGACAGAGAACAGATCGACCTCTTACAACTTTGTGATCGAGAAGTCAGACTTCAGGGTGACAGATTAAATGTGACCGTGAAGCTCTGATATGTGCAGTTGACAGGAACTAATTCACAGGTATCTGAAGGGTGAAAGTCAAAAGTGTTGCACTGCTGCTATCTATTCCTTAGAGGTAAAAAGGCTATGGATACACAAGAGGTTTAATCTATAGCTGAAACTATTGGTGGGGAAAGCTAATAGCCAATGGTTTCTTATGGTTGGGTGTTGTGGATTTGGGAAAGTTATCTCTGAATGAGAAAAGGGAATGACCTGTGCCCCATAGTCGCAGAGATGACTCGTGCCTCATCTCTCATCTTTGCATTCTAAAAGCTTGGTTCAGAGCTAGTGGAAAGGAGTGGATGGCACTGTTGGTTGCATGGCCATGCCTTTCACCGAGGGTTTCCAAGGCCCTGACCTGAGACTTGAGGAACTTAAGATAGTTGGCGGCCTCATCGAGCATGGTTGCAGTGTCCATTTTGCTGCCGCCGGGGACCAGCCTTTGCAGCACCCTCAGCCTCTCACTGATCCTTTCCCTCCTGCGCCTTGCTGCCACCGTCTGTGGGTCACTTGATATCTTCACATTCTTTCTCTTTGGCTTCTCGGCTGCCGCCGCCTCCTCCATTCCCAGAGTCAGCGGCCTCAGCGCTGCAGCCCTGTAGATCATCTCCTTCGCCTCTGCTATAGTCTCGATGGCCACAGAGCTTGAATGCTTCTCCGATCTCGGGTTCTTCCGAAGACCTTCTTCCTCGGGCGAAGAATTCGGCTTTCTCTTGGCAGTGGGAAGAAGTGGATCAGGGGAGACTCGGGAGGCCATCTCATCTCTGTTCCACTTAAGGTCATCGAACGAGCCATGGTTTTCGGACTCCCCGGAAGAAACATTACCGGTGCAGCTCAAGTTGCAGAAGTTTTCGCCGTCAGGGAAGATGGCAGAGATAACATCTTCGTCGTGACTGATATTGCTGATGACAGGTAGGTCATCGGATAATCCAAAATCCTGAGTTAGACTGCAGCACCGGTCGACGATCTCCGGCCTGCTAATAGCTCGAAAAGAAGCAGCAGCCGCTTCACAAGGGGCACCCGACCTCATCACCGCTTGGCGATCCAAGAGAGCACCGAGCGTCTCCTCCATGTCACCGGTCCCTCGGAGCTGAACGCTTGGGCTAAGGAAACAAGCCTCAAGGTCGAGCTTCCGGGAGAGGTCGGAGTCTAAACTCTCCATTTCGCTGCTGCGCAACAAGTCTAAGAATCAGAAAGCAGCGTTCTTCCGATGAAGCAGTACTACCGCATGCAGCTCAATGATCCGAAGCAACAAACAAGCCGGAGAACCTGATGATGATGATGATGATGATGATCTTAGCTTCCTGTTGCAGCAGCTTCGGCTTCTCACTGGGTGTCACAAGCGCGGAAAACTAAGCCAATGAATGCACGCCAATGGAGTTCCGGTCCAGTCCGGTAACAGCCATGGCCGTCGTCATCGTTCGCAGCCGAAGCTTGGCCGACTATATAAGCTAGCGGACAAGGCATTCAATTCCTGTAACCTCCCAATAATGCACAGCAGAGTCACAAGTCACTCGGCAGAAGTAAGAGGAGAGAGAGAGAGACGAAGGTCGCATGAGCATGCTGTTCCCTCCACCTATAGAGCATGACTCTTTGAGGAGGTAGAAGAAGGTGAATTAACTCACTCTAATTTTACGTCGATCATGTAAATCCAACCTCTTCTACTCGTAGTCTCATCGCCAAATTAAATCCTCCCCCCCCCAACACTTTGACAGTGACTTAATGAAGGTATGATTCATCAAATCAATGCCAACTGTCCATATTTAAGAGAGATCAAAACCTTCGATGTCGTTACAATGTCAAAATCGTGCGTATTTTCTTTTGGAATTACTCGTACGACATCAGAATAAGATGATGATTTTTCTACTGTCGTAATGCGATTGGGAAATAGGATTATTGTTTTGAATAATGATAAAGAGTCGTGTAAGCCGCCTCTTTGATTGCAGTGGCAGTCCCACGGCACCGTGGTGGTACCGTGGACCACCGTACGGCGTGGGCCCGGCGACCGGATCCGATCATCAGATGCGATCCCTGGACCCACCAATGATGTTCTTCCACATTCTTCGACTGTACCACTGACGGACGACCGGCATCACCGATTTGATCTTCATTTTATGGTTCGAGATAAATGTGATGTGTTTTTTTTTAATATATATATATATATATATATATAATTTTCTTAAGTTATATCTGAATACTATTTTAATCTGATTAAAAATTGGTTGATATAATAAATAAAAAATATATTTTTTTTGACAGAAAAAAAGGTATCCATAGGAGTACTTCATGGAATTGTCCATTCATACACAAAAAGCCAGTGCCCCTGCCCCCCCCCCCCCCCCCCCCCCCACCCCCCCAACATGTTGTTTATCTCTATTCCTCGATAAAATTTACCGATCGATAGATACTTTTATTTCCCTCTTTGTAAATAATTTTCATGAAGATGCTATCTTTTTTTTTTAATTTTTTTTCTAAAGATGCCCTTAGTTTTCAATTTTTGAAATTAAGATTTTTTTTTTCTAAAATCGCTTTCCTTTCGAGATAAGTATTGTCGATCATCTTAACGTGACCATCTCTATCCTGTCATGCTAATTTCTATCATTTTTCTCTTCTAATTTTCTTAGTTTATTCTTGTACGTACTTTTATTACCATCGAGGATATGTTTGAGAATAAAAGATTTAAGATTTTCCTGCGTGCTACCGGTGGTCATGTTATCCATTTCAAAATAACGATATCGAAAACCTATTGAAGGGTGTCACGAAAAAGATGACCTTATGACGATGCTAATATATTTAAAAAAAAAATTTTTTTTTAGAAAAATACCCTAATATATATACGTTCGTACTTAAAAAAAACATTGGAACACATTAAAAATATCTCTCGGAATATTCACGGTTGGGAAATAGCCTATTGAGTTTTAGACGTTCTAATGTAGTATGCATAAAACATCCGTCCCACATAATTTCGTTGAACTAAAAAATTAATATAGAAAAGATATATAAAATACGTAAAGTATCTCTCTAAGTGTGGGGCAAAAGATCACGATCGCGTCAGCGTCACGGCAGACACACGTGGGCTGGACATGCCTTGCGACGACGTGAAGGCCTCCTATTGGCACACATCCCACGTCACACGTGGGAAGCGGGCCCCGCAACATCTCCATCCTTCCCGTGGGTTTTCCTTCACGGGTGTGCGTACGAATTTGGTTTAGGTCGATTTTTCCTTTTATATTTTGGATTTTTCTTCGATCGATCACTTTTTCCTTTTTCTTTTGCCTACGGAACACAAAATACTCTTACCCTCAAATATATATACATATATATATATATATATATATAATAATGATGATGAGATTCCTGACGTAGTTTTTCCATGTTCTAATCAGTTTTAGAATAGAAAAAAAAAAGTTTCGAATAAATAATAATTTACTGTAATATAGTGAACTTTTTTTTTTTTTGGATGTTGTATATTAGATTGATACGCAAATGGATTTGATGGAGACTCATTTTCTCCTTGTTGACCGTGAAGCCTACATCTCATCAATTGTGTCACGTTGCGGTCGCCGTCGCCGCGGCCGTTCGGTCCCTTTCCTCTCTGCGTCACGGCGGTGGCCAATCGACCGCCCAGCCACTCGTTCATGCACCACTCTGTCCTCTCTTTTTATCTCCCCATCCATCGAAACCTTCGCCACCGAGATCGACAGGGAGAAGATGGCAGCACCGTCAACGAGAATTAATTCCTGCCGTACGTGCTCCACACGAACGGGCGGCGGAAGCAAGAACAAGGGCATACGTCTCATGCTGGAGGCAAACCGGACTTCAGATTCACCATGCAAAGTGCAGAACCGAGATCGATGTTGGCCATCCCCGATCGTGCCACCCAGTGATTCAATTCCTGTTCCATTTCGTCCTTGCAGTAGAAAGGCTTGTCAAACACTTGCACGCACGACAGTATCTCCTCGTCAAGAACACAGGTTTGATTGAGCAGCTTTATCATCCGGAGAACGTCGTAGCACCCAAAAATAAGAATAATTGCTTACACAATGAGAAGGAGAACACTCTGAACCACAAGTTTATCGTCAAACCCATCCAACTTTGACGTACAGCAGCATTCACTCAATCATAGGTGGCCGACAATTAGCATGTGGTACCACGCTGACACTAAGCCTGTGACGTCTCGATTGATCTCACATCATCGTATATAAATAAAAAAAATTTAAGATTAACTTATAAAGATCTGATAAATATATTACGATGACTTTTAAGTATTTTGATAAATAATTTAAACTAAATAAAATTATTGATTAATTAGCTCATCAAACTCGGATCAACACTTACATTTACGACACAATAATTATCTCCTCTTTTACAAACACAATAAGCGTCGGAACAAAATTATATTTTTGTGGGCTATCTATTGACGAGAAAGGGCCCTAAATAATATGGATAAAATCGATAGTCAATATTTAATCAAACTGTATACAACTATTCTTGGTTCAAACATATCACCCGTGAAGATCTAGTCAACATATGATGACATCTAAGACCTAGTTAGTATAGTAAAAAAGTGGTACAACCTACGTGTGCCTTTAACATAAAAGTCACCTCTATTGGAATTGCAGATTATAGTTTTACAAGATTCTTCGAGTATGTTATTCGATTGATATGACTAAAATTTATAGTCAACTGAAACTTAACATATGACATCCATTCAAATCATACGTAGTCAATGATGGTCTAATCAATTTAACAATGATATAATTTTATTTAATCATGTTTAGTTAATATTAGATAACATAGCACCACATACGAATGCCTACCTAGTATGACATCCAAAATAGAATATTATCCACTAATATCTTGATTTGGAATCTAATAAAATGTTAGAATTTGGCCCTTGTTATATTCGATCAAAACTTTTTATCCTTCTACTTTGTGAATGTGATTTTCAACTAGAGAATATCGACTTTGATTTTCTAGCTATATTACTAGTTGATAATGGTAAAAATGGCAATCAGTCTCAGGACAATGTCAGCTGCTCCAGATGACGTCACGCACCTCGGAATTGATCAGAACGCTGACCGAGGCACATTAATATCCTGCAAAAGCCAAGTCCAACACGCTACGCCATCGCTACCAACACGCTACGCCATCGCTATTGTCAGGAGTACCAGCCTGTCCCTTGCAAGCGGGCAGCTCAGGAAGCAGAATACTTCCCTATAAATACCCTCTCGTTCATTAGAAGGGGGGGGGGGGGGGGAAGCGGGACACACTAAAAAATACTTCTTCTCTTGAAACCCCCTCCACATCTTCCTCTAACTTGATCGTCGGAGGGGTCGAGTCGAGCACCCCGACCCGACCTTTGTGCAGGTGCGAAGCCGAAGGTCCCCGCCGGTCCTGCAGGCCGAGACGACCACATCGTCCCGATCGGACATCGCCCCCGACCTCCTCAACGGGCTCGAGGAGCGCCCCCAGGGAGATCCCCGTCTTCCGGACCCGAACCGAGCCACGACGGCCCCGAGGCCACGGCTCAAAGTTGTTTCCCACAACACTAGTGATATCGAAAAATTATTATTTATGGATATATAAAAATAAGTGTATTAAATTTGTAAAAAGTGTGTATTGAAATTTCAGTTGTTTTAGATTTTCCTAATATCCTTTATATTTCTGATGCTAAAGACAAATACTATTAGGTTGAGATGCTCATATTGTAATATTTTTAAACATGTTACCATGAATTGCACAATATATACACCCTCTACTAAATGGATCCCCAAATAGTCAATGTTCATCATTCTATCCCTTGGAAGGCAATGCCCTCTACTAACTCTAAAAAGCTTATTCATACCATGGAGCCAATGTTCATCATTCTGTCCCTTAGATGGCAATGTCCTCTACTGACTCTAAATGGGTCCCCAATAAGCCAATGTTCATACCATGAATTGCACATTATATACACCCTCTACTAACTCTAAAAAGCTAACTTTTATGATGAGAGGCTTTTTGATTGTGTATCCTAGTCTTCCTTTTTGGGAGGCTTCTCAAAAATTGATATGGCCATCTTCTCCTTGGACTGAGTTGTTATCCTTATTATTATTATCCTTATTATTATTATTATTATTATTATTATTATTATTTAAGATGGTTGTCAATAGTAAAAAGAGATGTGAATAATAAGTTTCAATGAAAAAAAAATCATATATATATATTTATAATGACTATGATTTTAGTCTTAGTTACTACAATGTATCTTGTTATAATATATTTTATGAATTACTGTGAAAGGATTAAAGAATTCACATGCTCTCCAACATGTCCAATGAAGTCCATGCACACCACCACAAGCCAACTAGTCAACGACCTTAAAGCAGGAGGTAAATGAGAGCCGTGATCTTGACCTCGTCTTCTGCTTGACTGCAACAGGCCGCTCGGCAACCGCCATGTCGGTGAGCCGTCCAGCTTGGCCCTCCGGGGAAGGCGGGACGGGAGCATCCTCTTCCGTCGGCGCTGCCAGCACCCACTCCCCGTCCTCCTCAAGCACCATTCCTTTGTTCTTCTCCACCCACCACGACCCCGGCACCAGGTACTCGTCCTTGAGGTACTCCGACGACTTGTTCACCAACCCGACGCTCCGCTTCACCTTCAACTCGAACTCGCCCTCGTCCCCATTCCACCCCGCCACGACGTGCAGGATCCCCTGCAGGTTGTGCCAGTCGCCGGGGAACCTGGAGTCCTTCAAGTAGGGCGACTTCCGCGTGTCTATCTCCAGCACCGTGCCGGTGTTGACGAAGCCCAGCAGGCCGCTCGGGTAGAGTGGGATGAGGTCGATCTTGTTCCTCACGTGCAGAACTCTAAGGTTGGGCAGCTTCTCCAGCCTGTCGTTGAAGGCCTTGTTCCCGATCTGTGGGCTGCCGAACACCATGGCGCAGACTGGGAACTCCTCCTTGTCTCCGACCTTGGACAGTCCATTCTCCACTATGTCGAAAGCACTTAAGATGGCAAGGGCGGCTCCCAAGCTATGGCCAACGCAGACTATGCTCAGGCTCTCGTCCTTGTAGACCTCCACGAGCTCTTTGATCTTAGCCACCAACTGCTCCCTCGCACTCTGCGTGTTGTAAGAAGAGTTGGGGTTGCTCGAGGTATAGATGACGAACCAGCCTTTCATGACCTTGGGCTTCTCTTCCTCGGCGGTGGCTTCCTTCTTGGAAGAAAGAATGGAGTCGACGGGCAGCAGCTCAGGCTCGAGCACGTCGACCCACTCGAGCGTCCGGATCGTGCCGCGCCACGCGACATAGATCTCACGGCGGCCGGTGGCGCGGGCGGCGGCGTCCGTGGAGACCGCGATGTAGCCCATCCAATTGGACTCCTTGCTCCAGGCATCGCGGGCGTAGGAGAAGAGGAAGAAGTGGCCGGGGAGGCCTACCTGGGCGGTGGCATATAAGTAACCGGAAACAGAGTAGCTGGCGGCGTAGGGGAAGAGCACCTTGTCGAGGAGGGTGCGCCTGCCGTAGCGGCAGCTGCCGCAATACTTGGAGTGCGGGTCGTTGTCGAAGGAGTCGTAGGTGACCTGGCACATGTCGCCGCATTGGAGGAGGAGGCGGCGGAGGGAGAGGTCGAGGGGGTCAAGAAGGCCGGACCAGTGCTTGGATCCGAGGAGCTCCGGCCATGATGGGCTTCGGGTGACAGCTTTTTGCTCCATGTGTGTCAGATGTGAGCTGGTTTGGTTTGCGTTGGTCGGATGAGAGAGAGGCGATGGAGGCGACCCTTAGCTTGGGGATATGGAACGGTTGGTGGCAAAAGCACCAAGTCAAGCATATAATATCATCATCTAAACATTTAGAATGAGTTACCTTTTGGAGTGAAGGAGACACACAAAGTTCACCCAGTAAAAGGACATCTTATGGCTGTCTTCTTCTTGTCAACTTCAACATGGAGGACATGATGTCCATTATGAGGCTGTTATGTCCTACCTGTCTGTGTGCACCCCTCATTGCTCCATCTTAATCTCCATCTTAGTTTCATGGATTAGATGTGCTTAGTTAGTAATCCTATGAGCATGCCACTATCAGATAGTGCTTCATAAGAAACCCTCCTGCCTTCACAGTCTCAGTTAAAAAGGCAGCCTCACATCACTTCTAGATAGTGGATATCAGCAGATTTAATTTCTTGAAAGCTTATGCTACATATTCCATTATCAACATATCTTTTGACTGGTAGACCACATCAACAAAATAATGTGCACGAAGTATCACAAAAAAGAAAATTGATGATGTGACCGATCAGGTCGGACTATGTAATTAGAAGATACCTTTGTTGTTTACTTTATGTAAAAACAATAAACATCATCAATGGCAATTATTTTCAACAAAACTTATGTTTAAAAGCATAGAAAAACATATACCATACTAGATGTGCTCCAAGTTCAAGGAAACCAAATTTACAAGATAATTTAGGAGATGAAACAACTACAAACATCCAAATTTAGAAAAGGCATAATAAGGTCACCAGGTTAACATTAATCTTTATAGACTAGACTGTTATGATGAACATATCATGATCAACTTAAGGTATTGATAAAGTTCAGCAGCAGTAGGTAATAAGTCGGATAGAAATACAATTGAAGCTGAGTCACAATAATACAATCCGATCTGAAACAAGAAACCCGTGTTGCGAGCTGCGCTTGTTATACATACTGAGTTGGAAAAGAATGATGCTAAATTTGCAGCTTATGTTCAAGAAATAAACTGCTGTAACACAACAATATTTAGGCTGTAATGCATATGTTGAACTATTTTGATGATCTAGGTGATGATGAATTATGACTATCTTGAAGCAGCTTCTGCAGGTTTTTCCTGAGAGGGTGATCTGCCAAGGAGGTCGATGTCCCCGACACCAGTAGGTGGTCCAATGCTACAGCGATCAGTGTTGTGCATCGCAATGGCATCCTTTATCTTCTGAAACTGAAGAAATTTAAAGAAGACAATCAGTCAACAATTCCATCTTCAACGAAGCATGCAAAGCCGTAGAAAATGACTTTCTTTTCATAAACATAAGGTTCTCATTCAGATGAAACACGAGAGATCCAACTCATGTTTAATGAGGTTCAAACATTAGAATTTGCCTTGCTTGTGGAATAACAGATAATTAATTAATAATTTTCTGCAGCTGTCCTTTCACATATGTGAAGCGAACAACAAAGGAGCTGATCTGCAGTCACTAAGACAAACTAAAAATATTCTATAAAGAGATTGCTCACCTTTGCCAAGGAACATGAAAAAGATTCCAACAGCCCATCTGCACCTCGGTAGAAATGGAAATAAGGAAGAACTCTAACATTCAGTCTTTTGCACATGGGCTTGTTCTCGTCAAAATTTACCTTGATAAATAGTATGTTAGGATGTTCTTCTACTGTTCTGCAAAGCTGAAGTACATTTGAGAGAAGTTAAGATATAAATGAAACAATTCTAAGAGTATTTAATCAAAGCAAGTGTCAAATTGTTTAAAATCAATTCTGTACATAGTCAATTTAAAATTAATGGAAAGATCACATGATATCCCTAATCAATTTATGATATCCAATGCGACTGTGCATGCAGTTCATCATAGTTAATGTTGAAAAATTTCTCATAAAAGCTTTCCTAGAAAAGTGAATATAAGTCTAATCCATAGTATGTTAAAGGCTCCAAAATGGGAACATGTTTCCATGTCTATAAGACTCGCATAGTATTAACAATGATATTTGGTTCTGTTCACTTTGGGAATCATGAATAAGCAATCTAAAATCAACAACAATATACGTGTAAAAAATATAGAAACCGCTAAGCAAATAGTCTAGTAGATACCTTAAAAAGAATGGGATACACAAATACTTTAAAGATGCTTGTCAATAAATGCCGGATATAGTGAACAATCCAGTACTTATGTGGAACATAATTCTGATAAAAATTCCTGGAAATCTCAGGTATTGTACCGGAAACAGTAGAATCTGAGGGAAACAGAATACGAGGAAAGGGACCTATGACAGCAAGTTATTAGGAATGCAGTTGGAGTCAAACCTACATCCATCTATCGAAAGCGAAAAGCACTACTCCACTACACTATGTGGTGTTGTATGACTACAGCAAGCAATTATACATGTTGGGAACCATACAGTATAAATAACAGAGATCAGTTGCACCGATTTCCCAACTTAATAATATAATCCAAAAGCAGATCTGTTCTCCACATCCCCTAAATCAGGACTTCCTAATTTTCCAACTTATATAATATACTTCAGAAGTAGATTTATTATCTATATTCCTTTGACCGTGAAAACAATAATATGATCCCAATCTTTGACAAGGAAGATCATAAAGATAGTTAAGCCTGTCTGTTATCGTGACTGATTTTCAAGAGACAATAAAAATGGAGGGAATTTACCTTTCACCAATTAAGGATGAGCAGTTTCATAGAACTTTGATGAGAGCCTACAAGCACCCAAATTAGAACTAACCACTTGGGTTTGGCTACTTCCCTTATTTTACTCCAGATTTCAGGGTAAAAAGGAGTAGATTCGTATTGTTTGATATGATACGAAGAATTATGAATGAGTGGAGGTGCCTTGATGATGTCATCTGATTTATGGACATCATAAACAAGGTTAGATCTCCAAAGTATTAGAAAAGTTGCTCATGCAACCTATGGGTTAGGAGAGAACCGATTCTAGCCTGAGCTCTATCTCGACAGCTGACATAATACTATTAGTCAGTATATACGGTATCATGCTCGTTGATTTGCTAAAAAAAATGGGATTGGAGAATGGTTCATAAAATATTCTTCGTGACACAATCAGAATTGGAATAATATTGAAAAGAAGAGTCATTAACATAGGTTAGGTATGCAGTTTGAGCAGCAAGGTCATTCTAAAGCCTTCCTTGTTAATTCCATATCTTGGCCATCACAAAATGTAATTTCCCTTAATTGCAATGCATAGAGCAAACAAGGAACAAATACAGAAATCTTTTATCATTGAAATGGATGAACTAAAGAGGATCATATTTAATAATAAAAAATATTTTAATGCAAGAAATCAAATCTTAGCAAGATAAATTAAAGTGTTCAATAAATTAGAGAGCTTGGTGTTTATCTATGTAAAGCAATTGAACTACATGCAATGAGTCTTTAACACAAAATTAATTCAACCAGAAGAGTAGCAAAAAAACATTAATCTATTTCAAAGAATTTGAAGTATCAGCATAAGATTGAAAGAATAGCCAAGAGATAATAGAAGTCACCTTTGGGTACAAGGCTCGACAAGAAGCACACCATGTGCCGTAAAACTCAACAATCACAAGCTTATCACCAGCTTCACTTAGTGCATGTATAAACTCTTCAGTTGAATGAACATCGATCATATTTGGACCTGCACTTTTCTCCCACCACTTGGGCCTCTCATCCTCAGCAACAACTGCATGAACCTGAAATCAATGGCCCTCGCACGACCAGTATAGTGTGTAACATTGCACAATATAGTAGAATGAATAATTATTAATCAACCACCAGTATGAATACAAAAAATTATAAGAACTTTGCAGATAAATAACATTAAGAAGCTTCAATTATCCTCAAGTTAGTATGCATTTAAACCTCTCAAACATAAGGGCGTACCAAGTACACGAGGCTCCCACCAATGTGGGGTTTGGGGAGGATCAATGTACGACAATTAAAGTAGTGCATTGTCACTCATCAAACTCTTACAATCCAATTCAATTTTTCCTCGCTTTCAACGTGGGACTATGCCAGGGGTGTTATAATCCTTCCTATTTAGGGCTTCACATTTTTGTCAGGGACCTAACATAAAGCATAATCAAACCCTGACATGGTAGTAGCATGGTCAATGTGAGACTCAGTCAAGTGATGGCAGTGATGTGCCGCTAGTCTCATTCGGGGATAATCTCTTTCTACTCCAATCTCTGACCATGCTTGTTACTACATCGATTTGCCATCATTTGTCATGACCTGACCTTTGGAATAACTAAGTTTTAAAGAGTCTAATTCTTTTGCTCAGGTTGATAATGGTACCCTCATAAAACTTTGATATTCCAACTCGATTCTTTATGGGATTAAACTAGGGCTGTTACACTAAGGTATTCCGCATGAAAGCCTATTAATCTCTAATAAATTCCGCGTTATGTGTACTTCACCAGGAACATGCACCAGGAATTTACTAACGTTCGCCAAAGGAACGAATTTACATCCATCTGCCTCTGCAACTAGGTCAATTCAACAGAACTAACCAGATTGCAGCACTAACACCAAATTTGAACAACAGAAGAGGAAGAAGAAACGAGAGAGGGGTTTTCAGCATCAAGAAGGAGTGACCCCTACCTTGAAGCGAGCCAATCGCCTGGGAAGGAAGGCGAGGGCGGCAGAAGCGGCACCGAGGCGAGGATCGGGGGAGACCTTTAGCCGAGGCGAGTGTGGGCGAGGCGGGAGAAGAGGGGTAGGAGGAGGAGCGACGAGGGAGAGGCGGAAGCACGCATCCGCCATTTAAAGACACAAAAGGACGACGCGCCAAAAGAAAGATCGCTCTTTGTAATCCTTCTTTTGTCCACGCGGCTCCTCCGACCCTCCCCCGCGTCTCTTCGGTTGCTCAATGACCTCCTGCTTTACCTCCGTCCCTGTTCGTCACTGAGGAGAGGGGGTCGGGGGGAGAGGGAGAGGGAGAGGGAGAGAGAGAGAGAGAGAGAGCACCAAAACGACTGGTGATAAGACTAAGCGGGTTGAGTGGCTCAGATTTCGTGCAGGGAAATGGGCCGGCGAAAACCGGTTGGGAGCGGTCCAATCACGGGTCGGCCGGCGGCGGTTTTGTGCTCCACGAGCGCCACTCGTTTCCACGATGAAGCGAACCGACTTATTTTTATCTTTATATTATATTTATTTATTATTTATTTGCCAGAGGATGGAATATTGCGGATTAGGATTTGGGCCGAGATTGGGCCGCTTAGTTACGCGAACCGATGGCCCGCTTCGTGTCTCTATCGACATGTGAAAGATGTGATCATTGTGGAATCTCTTTTTGAGAAGGGATGTGAGGATTCATTTGGTAAGTTCCGATGGAAAATGATTTCGATGGATATTATCTCCATCACAATTAATAAAAAAAATAAATAGCAGTATTTTTTTTTATTGCGGTTAGAAATCTGTTTTGGGAAACGTTTAGGGTTCGGATTAGATTTTGGGTTGCACTTAAGGATAGGGTTGGGGTTAGGATTAGGGTCAAAATGGTAAAAGCGTTAGACTAGTCAAAATCTAATGAAAATATAATAACATTAAAAAAAAAAGGATGAGCTTATAAATTTGATTCTTAATGAAAACGATAAGGAAACTAAGATAGTCATCATTGAACTATGTTTCTCACGCATTATGTTAGGATTTGATTTGGACTATATTAAATATTGATACGAGTGAATAAAATTAAAATTAAATATAATAAATATATTAATTATTTTAATTTTAATTTAAAATATTTTAATTAGATTAAACGAAATTGATTGATTAGTCGTGACAATAAATTGAGACGTGTAGAGGTACGAGCTCGATAATGAACCGAGCCAAAGGTCCTCCGTCGAGACGCCGACATACGTGGGATGATACTTTACGTTTGACTTACGTACCAATACGGGAAAGTGCAGTCACTTATTTGATTGGTGGTAGGAGTCCTCTATCATTATTAATTACACGCACATTAATGAGTTATTTATTACAAAATAATTAGTAATTGCTTCGTTCACGAGCACTGTTCTACCGACCGCAGCCATAAGTTTCTTTCATTTTATGTCATTTAATAAGATCTCCAACCACCAAATACGACATTGCATCCACCATAGATTCTCTCTCTTTGCACGGTTGGTGAGCCACACCTGCCCCATGACCGGATCCCGTCCCTGTCATCATAGATGCTTCATCCTTCCAGCCGTATCAGCTGCGGCAGACATGGTGGGTCCGAAGTTGCCTTCCGACCCTGTGCAAGATAACGGCTGTACCCTGTCGCTGACAGGATAGGAGAGCCGCACCCCTCCTGTTTCTTTCTTGTATCTCCCTCGAAGCCCGTCTCAGGTCGGTGCGACCAAACACGACACAGACTCCCCAATTGCAATTGATCCTAGTACACGCACACACATCATCTCGCTCCCCGTCAGCCTTCACCGTCCGCTTCTACCCAATCGGACGCCCTCTAGCTGTCTAATGAATCGTGCTCGCCACCCCGCCCTCTCCTCTGCACCTCAGATCTGGATCTGAAACTTCTCACTGTTTGCATGCCACAAACCGTAGTGTTTGCGAAACAATAGCAGGCGGAGGCGGCGGTGGAGGCGGAGGAATAGCCGTGTTCGTTTATATTCCTCTGCTCTTCCCTTTACCTCGCCTCCTGATTGGAATCGGAATTTATGGGAAAGTGAAAGACAAATAAGGAAGTGAATTTTTAGTGCTCCTTTGGAAGAAAGTTCCGATCTTTACTACGTGTTTGGTTCAAAGCAGAGATCTTTGTTGGTTGTTTGGGTCTCCGATGGAGCGCGCTCGAAAACTGGCGAGCCAGGCGATCCTCCGCCGCCTGATCTCCCAGACGAGGCCGTCCCCGCCTATGCCCGCCGCCACCCGCCGCGTCTCCTCCCTGTTCCCGGCCACCAACTCCCTCTTTCGTCCGTCCGTGCTCGCCGAATCCATGCTTCGCAATGGCCAGACTCGCTCCATCTCCGTCGATGCCCTCCGCCCCTCCGACACCTTCCCCCGCCGCCACAACTCCGCCACGCCCGAGGAGCAGTTCACCATGGCCGCCTCCTGTGGCTTCTCCTCCCTCGACGCCCTCATCGACGCTACCGTCCCCAAGACCATCCGCATCTCCGACATAAGGCTCCCCAAGTTCGACGCCGGCCTTACCGAGTCGGAGATGATCGCGCACATGAGCCGCCTGGCCGCCAAGAACAAGGTCTTTAAGTCCTTCATCGGGATGGGCTACTACGACACTCTCGTCCCCGGCGTCATCCTCCGCAACATCATGGAGAACCCGGCGTGGTACACCCAGTACACTCCGTACCAGGCCGAGATCGCACAAGGCCGCCTCGAGTCCCTCCTCAACTTCCAGACCATGATCTCCGACCTCACCGCCCTCCCCATGTCCAACGCTTCCCTCCTCGACGAGGGCACCGCCGCCGCAGAGGCCATGGCCATGTGCAACAACATCCAGAAAGGCAAAAAGAAGACCTTCTTGGTCGCCTCCAATTGCCATCCCCAGACCATCGACGTCTGCAAGACCAGGGCCGACGGGTTCGATATCAAGGTCGTCGTGGCCGACCTCAAGGACTTCGATTACAAGTCCAACGATGTTTGCGGAGTCCTGGTCCAGTACCCCGGCACCGACGGTGAGATCTTGGACTACGGGGAGTTCATCAAGAATGCTCATGCCCATGGCGTTAAGGTCGTGATGGCGACCGACCTGCTGGCGCTGACGGTGCTCAAGCCGCCGGGCGAGCTCGGGGCCGACATCGTGGTGGGATCTGCTCAGAGGTTCGGGGTGCCCATGGGCTATGGCGGTCCTCACGCTGCGTTCCTGGCCACGTCGCAGGAGTACAAGAGGATGATGCCTGGTAGAATCATCGGGGTCAGCGTTGATTCCACCGGTAAGCCTGGGCTACGGATGGCGATGCAGACCAGGGAGCAGCACATCAGGAGGGACAAGGCCACCAGCAACATATGCACCGCGCAGGTCGGCGATCTCTGCTTATTCTTTATATCCGTTCATTTGTTCCCTGCTTTGGGTGTGATTATTCACTTGTTTCGTCTCCGGAACCTCCAGGCGTTGCTTGCGAACATGGCCGCAATGTATGCCGTGTATCATGGTCCTGAAGGTCTCAAGGCAATTGCCGAGAGGGTCCACGGTCTTTCTTGTGCTTTTGCACACGGGCTGAAGAAGCTCGGGACGGTGACCCTTCAAGATCTTCCGTTCTTTGACACAGTCAAAGTAAAATGTTCCAATGCAAAGGCAATTGCCGATGAGGCCTGCAAGAATGAAATGAATCTTCGGGTTGTTGACTCCGATACGGTGAGTGATCTTATCAGAATTCTACTTGATAATGGGTAGCAGACATCTAGATGTGTAAGCGTACACTCTGCAGCTGCAGATACCAGTTCTCATGCTGTCATTATCTATGATTTCAGATAACTGTGTCCTTTGATGAGACCACAACCCTTGAAGATGTGGATAAGTTGTTTGAAGTTTTTGCTTGTGGCAAGGCTGTAAGTACTTGTGGTGACAGACTATTTGCAGATTCCTTCGCTGATATGAAGCATCTGATGTTAGTTGAAATCCTCAGGTCAACTTTACTGCAGAATCTCTAGCTCCTGAAGTCCAGATGGTAATCCCAAAAGGCCTAGCCAGATATAGCTCATATTTGACGCACCCAATCTTCAACTCGTACCACACAGAGCATGAACTGCTGCGGTATATCCACAAGTTACAATCCAGAGATCTCTCCTTATGCCACAGCATGATTCCTCTTGGATCTTGCACGATGAAACTGAATGCTACTGTGGAGATGATGCCTGTGACTTGGCCCAGCTTTGCTGACCTTCACCCATTTGTGCCTGCTGACCAGGCTCAAGGATATCAGGTACTAATTTTTCTTTTCTCTAACCTGTTGAAATTATGCGTTTTAACTGACTTCTTATTGGTACCAGGAAATGTTCAAAGACTTGGGTGAGCTTTTGTGCACCATCACAGGATTTGATTCTTTCTCATTGCAACCAAATGCTGGTGCTGCTGGAGAATATGCTGGGCTCATGGTTATTCGTGCTTACCACCTAGTAAGTCATTCGGACACTGTTGTTGTCAAGTGAAGCGATTGGTCTTTGAGATTTAGAATTTATGTCATTGACGGACGTGCCTTTTTGGTGAAAATTTTGTAGTCTAGAGGAGATAGCCATCGTAATGTCTGCATCATACCCGTATCTGCTCATGGGACAAATCCTGCAAGTGCAGCCATGTGCGGAATGAAGATTGTTGCTGTTGGAACCGATTCCAAGGGTAACATTAACATTGAAGAACTAAGAAAAGCAGCTCAGGCACACAAGGACAATTTGTCTGCTCTGATGGTAAGAATGGTGTCTCCTTAAAATTTATGGAATTCTCAATTTAGCATTCATGAGGACTAGTGCTACAGTCATTTATCTTTGTTGACATTTGCGCCAAAGTTTATGTTCCTTTACTTGCAAAGGTTGTTCGAGCTAGTTTTTCCCTGCAGATCGACATCTTTGCAGAATGATATGGTAGTCATTTCTTTGTTCAGATTTCCAACTTCTTAAGGTAGTTTACATAAAGTTTTAAAGTGCTGAACCTACACAGCTCGATTAATAAAAGAAGCTGCTGATGAATTTCCTCTTTAAATAGTAAGGGCATGATATGGAATTGTTTGACTGTCTTCATTATTGATTAACCCCTGCCTGCTCAGGTTACATACCCGTCAACTCATGGAGTCTATGAAGAAGGCATCGATGAGATATGCAAGATTATTCATGACAATGGAGGACAAGTTTACATGGATGGTGCTAACATGAATGCACAGGTATGTAGTTGCATATCCTAAATGAAACCATTTAATGATAACTGATGGCTTTTGTTGTCTTGTTTATGGGCATGGAAAGTTAATGTGACACCACAGTAGTATGCAAACTGGATGCTACTTGTGTCAACTAAATGGTTTATCAAGAAATTAAACAATTGGGGTTCCTGATATCTAAACGTATGGGATGATGGTGTGGTATATTAAGTATCTTAGTTCAATCAATCACTAAACTCTTCTTAGGTTACTTTCTGAGTTGTTGATTACTGATTTTCTTTGAAACATTTTCTACGGTGCAGTATTTTGCATGAAACATTCGTGTTTTGAGTCACACATCTTTTGACCATCTACTCATTGCATAAAGTTAAATCCTCTATCTTGAGTTTTGATCAATTTGGTTGCTTCAGCAGTCTAACATTGACTTTGATGTATTATCCAGGTCGGCCTTACAAGTCCAGGTTTTATCGGAGCAGATGTCTGTCATCTTAACCTCCACAAGACATTCTGCATCCCACATGGTGGAGGTGGTCCTGGAATGGGTCCCATTGGTGTGAAGAAGCACTTGGCACCATTCTTGCCATCACATCCTGTGGTATGACACTCTCAATTGAGTAAAATTTGAGGTTGTAGAACTTATGATGGCATGTAACACATTGCCAGTATCTCATAACAATTATCGTCGCTTATCTAAACACATGTAGGCTATTCTTTTCTTGTAAAGTCTTTGCATTGCTCCGCTGTTGTAATCTTACTAACAAGATCGTATATGCTTTTTGTTTACTAGTTCTTGTCTGGTAATTAATTTTTAAAATTTTATCTTATACATACTTTGATATATTTGCAATTATACTTTATAAATACAAGTAACTATTACTTTGTGGCATTCTGGTATCTCCTTTTCTCTTTTGTTTTTTGGTTACTAAAGGCTTCTTTTGTTGGTACAAAATTGTAAACAAATTATGTCATCAACTTGTATCTAGATCCATCTTCGGGACCATTTTAATATGAGGTGCCATATTGCTGATTAATCTTTCTCATCACTGTATAAGATTACTATTTGGACAATCATTTAAGATGGTTGAGTTATCATCATAGTTGGCAAGCTAGTGTTGTAAACAAGTGTGCAAACTGACACACCTTTTAAATAATGATTTACGAATATGAGGGGCCTGATTTCTTTAATTTTGTTTCGCTATATAATTTTCTCCAAGACAAAATTCTGAGTGGAGTCAGTGTGACTGTTTTTGTATGATTCTCTAAGTAAGTAATGTATTTATTTGGAGATCTAAATCGTGGCCCATTTGGTTTGATGTTTTGGACAGATGGGGTACTTAGATTGTTGCTTCATTTTGTAACCGTAGGTGGCTACTGGAGGAATACCTCCCCCGGAGAATGCCCAGCCTCTTGGTACTATTTCTGCAGCACCGTGGGGATCTGCACTTATTCTGACAATTTCATACACATACATAGCCATGATGGGTTCTAAGGGGTTAACAAATGCTTCAAAGACAGCTATACTAAATGCAAACTATATGGCAAAGCGTTTAGAGGTAATTTAAGTTTCCATTGCAATGTCAATTTAACTTTTATGCTTCATCGAGAAATATGAATGTTCAGTTCCTTCAAGAATAAGTCCTTTTCTTCGAATTTTGTCGCTAAGCTGGTAATAGTGTTTTGTTTGACTAGCTATTATCAACTGTAGTTTATCATCAAAGGGAAAAAAATTAAGGAAAATTGTAAATGAAAGATATATTTGAAGTTGTTTGACCCTTTCTGATTTCATTTGATTCTACTTTCTTGCAGAACTATTACCCCATTCTTTTCCGTGGAGTCAATGGAACTGTCGCCCATGAATTCATAGTAGACTTGAGGGGGTTTAAGGTGCTTAAGCCACACTTATCATCGTTGATTCAGTATCGGAATGTTATTGATCCTGATAATTATTGAGATTTGAATTACTGCAGGCGACTGCTGGTATAGAGCCTGAAGACGTTGCCAAACGTCTAATGGATTACGGATTCCATGGACCAACAATGTCTTGGCCAGTGCCAGGGACACTCATGATTGAACCCACGGAAAGCGAAAGCAAGGTATTGTGCTACCATTTCCTGAAGTGTCTCCTGCAGACCAATTGAAGCATGTTTGATTTCCCTTTCAGGCAGAGCTAGATAGATTCTGTGATGCTCTTATTTCTATAAGGGAAGAAATTGCACAGATTGAGAGTGGGAAAGCTGATATCAACAACAATGTCCTGAAGGTATGAGGATTCAAATTTTCTTCATTGCACTTCTAACAAGTCTTCTTTCAAGAAAAGATAATTCTGCTCAAAAATTAAGACCGGAACGAATAATGTAATCAACTAGTGATTCATGTAATTGCGTTTACAGAAAAGTTCTGTTTGTTTAACTTTAGCTCATCTGTAGGGTGCTCCTCATCCTCTATCTATGCTCATGGGAGATGCATGGAACAAACCATACTCCAGGGAGTGTGCAGCTTTCCCTGTTTCTTGGCTCCGAGATGCCAAATTCTGGCCAACTGCAGGTACCAATCACTACTATGTGCTGCTATGATCTCACTTTTAACAACCAGGACAACACTGAGATTACTATTGTGTTGGTCTGATTTATTTACCAGGGCGCATCGACAATGTGTACGGCGATCGTAATCTCATCTGCACCCTTCCTCCTGTGTCACAAATGGCTGAAGAAGCTGCAGCTGCTACTGCATAGACCCATCATACTTCTGCACCTTATTATTATCTTTGATGTTCCTTCAAATTGTACATATATATCTATATCATTGAAGTGCTGCAGCTGCCAAAACACCACCATTTCTGCTCTCAAACTTGTTGCTTAGCAACATTTGTTTTAAGTTTAATCCCTTCTTTTTAGACTATTTTTGTTCATTTACAAGTTGAAGCTAGTCATGAAGCATCTGAATAAAATCCAATATGGATGATTGTTCTCCAATCATACTTAATTCTGGTGCAATCTCATGTGGCTCTCAGGTAGGGGTGCTTCTTTGTTCTTGCTTCTCGCCCTATTTAGGATCCGCAAACAATATAGTCTATTTGATCTCTGTCATCTCCATGTCTCCATCTTCCAACCGAAGAGGGTGAGCGAAATGGAAGCCGCCTCCAAGCTCTTCCTCCGACAACTCGGGCATGTCTGTATTCATATTCACAAAGGTAAGCTTAATGCCTCGGTATCCTGAGATCTTCATCTCTCAGTTATTTGTTCGTTCACCGGAGCCCCTTGGTCTCTTCCTGGAAAATGAATCGAGCAATGCAGCTTTGTCTTCCGCAACCAACATCAGAACGTTCTCCGATTGCAACGCAACCAAGACTCCTTTGTGGAGACGAGACCCTCGGGGACCTGAGGTACTGATCTATCTACTGATCCGCTGTTCTACCACCCATACATCCTTTGATGCAAAACCTTTTCTATCAATGTATATGTCTTTAAGAAAGAAGTTACATATAGATAGTTTGATCTTCTATAGATTGTGCTAATATTGATGTGCATGGAAACTAGGGTGCAGTCTCTTTGTAATGCTTGTGGATTAAAGGCAAGACGCGCCATGAGAGCAGGAGGTAGTGGACTTTCTTGAGGCAAGGAGTTTTGATCTGCACACTCCAATTAAAATGCCAAAAATCCAGCTTTTACACATGCATTACACCTCGGGCCGTGACCACGTGGCTGACACGGCTTGGTCCGACCGACGACATCCAGGATCGTCTCGAAGGCGAAGATCTCGGGTGGCCGGGTCGAGATTGGATTCGGTGGCGACATGCTTCTTTCCCGAACTCGTTCACCTTTGCTGCGCCTGGATTCCTGCACACAAGGTTGGGATGGGGGTGATCTCGACTTGGGCCCCTTCGAAGCTTAGGTCAATAGTTTGCTTGTGTTCCCATGCCCCCCGTCAGATGCTGGCAGGGGGTTTTTATTGTGACTCCTGGGGGTTGGTCGTATGGCCGACCCCTATGAGCGACGAATGTACCTTCGGGTGTTCGCTATCTGGGATGTGTGGGATGATGTCATGCGGCGCCATCCCGGGTTTCCCGAAACTGTCAGGTGGCGACTTGGCGAGGCGTTGCTTGTGAGTCCTTTGGTCGAATTGCATGACTTGGGTAAAGGCTGATTCTACTGGCCGAGCTGTTTAACTTGGGCTAAGATTGATCCTGCTGGGCGAGTTGTTCGGCTCGGGCATTGGATGGACTGATTGGACGAGGCACTACTCATGCGACCGCTGGCCAAGTTGCATGACTCGGGCAAAGACTGATCCTGCTGGCCGAGCTACTTGGCTTGGGCACTAGATGGACTGATTGGACGAGATGTTGCCTGTGCGACTGTTGGTCGAGTTGTGTGACTCGGGCAAAGACTGATCCTACCAGTTGGGCAGTTTGACTCAGGCACTGTATGGACTGATTGGATGAGACACTGCTCATGTGATTGTTGGACGAGTTACGTGACTCGGGCAAAGACTGATCCTGTCGGCCGATCTTGTTCGACTTGGGCACTGGATGGACTGATTGGACGAGACGTTGTTCGTGCGACTACTGGCCGAGTCATGTGACTCGGGCAAAGACTGATCCTGTTGGTCGATCTGTTCGACTCGGGTACTGGATGGACTGATTGGACAAGATGCTGCTCGTGCGACTACTGACCGAGTTGCGTGACTCGGGCAAAGACTGATCCTACCATACGAGCTGTTCAACTCGAGCACTGGATGGATTGATTGGATGAAGTGCTGATCGTGCGACTACTGATCGAGTTGCATGACTCGAGCAAACACTAATCCTGCTGGCCGAGCTGTTCGGCTCGGGCACTGGATGGACTGATTGGACGAGACGCTGCTCGTGCGACTGCTGGTCGAGCTGCATGACTCGGGCAAAGACTGATCCTGCTGGCCGAGTTGTTCGGCTCGGGCACTGGATAGACTAATTGGACGAGACGCTGCTCGTGTAACTGTTGGCCGCGTTGCGTGACTCGGGCAAAGACTGATCCTGTTGGCCGAGCTATTCGGCTTGGGCACCGGATGGACTGATTGGACGAGACGCTGCCTGTGCAACTGTTGGTCGTGTCACGCAACTCGACCAGTAGTCGCACGAGCAATGTCTCGTCCAATCAGTCCATCTAGTGCCCGAGTCGAACAACTCGGACAACAGAATCAGTCTTTGCCTGAGTCACGTAACTCGACCAACAGTTGCACAGGCAACATCTCATCCAATTAGTCCATTCGGTGCCTAATCCGAACAGCTCGGCCAGCGCCAAAATGTTCCACGAACCTCGGGCCGTGACCATGTTGCTGACATGGCTTGGTCCAACCAGCAACGTCCAGGATCGTCTTGAGGGCGAAGATCTCGGGTGGCCGGGTCGTGATTGGATTCGGTGGCGATGCGCTTCTTTCTCGAACTCGTTCACCTTTGTTGTGCCTGGATTCCTGCACACAGGCCTAGGCCGAGATGGGGGTGATCCCGACTTGGGCCCCTTCGAAGCTTGGGTCAGTAGTCTACTTGTGTTCTCATGCCTCTCGTCAGATGTTGGCGGGAGGTTTTTATTGTGACTCACGAGGGTTGTTCGTACGACCGACCCCTGTTAGCGGCGAATGTACCTTTGGGTGTTCACTGTCCGGGATGTGTGGGACAACACCATGCGGCGTCGTCCTGGCACGGTCCTTGCTTAGGCGGGACTGGTTGGTGCGATGCCGAATGACGCGAGGAGGTGACCGTTGCTGCCTGGATTATTGGCGGCACGTCTGTCGTGGCTCCATCTCCCTCCGAGGTCTCATGCTCGGGCTGACATGGCGGAGTCAGGTCCCCATAGGATGATCTATAATGTGCCCAATCACCAAGAACACGTTAACTCAAAAAAGAAGAGTGCGGAAGAACCGTGTACAAATCCTGCGCAAGAAATTAACCGAACGCTTGCAGCGAACGAAGACAAATCTAACCACAGATTACTGTCACTTCAACACAAAGTTGCATTCACACGCGGGGATACCAAATGATGTCAGAACAGCATGGTGGCAACAACACAGTGCTTAAGTAATACATTCCTTAATCAAAGAAAGGACGAAGATCTCACAGCAAATGTCATTTTGATAGAAATGCGATGAAAAGACATTAAGACACCGGTGTTTGTGCTGATCGAGAACAAGCATCCACGATACGGGAGAGGGAGCACGACTGCCATGGTCCGACCGCTATTCATCACTTTCGCTCGCGTCCTCTTCATCCTCGTCAATCTGGACGTCACAACGACGACGACGACGACGAGAAACAAAAAGTTATGCAGTCAGTGATTTTGCGAGCATTTTCCATCATGACAAATAATAAGAATAAACGATGTGAACCACTCAACATGTGACGATGCACATTTCGGTGTTTCTGAATTCATAGAAACATCGACAGCCGTACACAAGAAGACTACAAGGATAACACCATTTATAAGATTTTGCTGAGTACCACAGTAGACATAGTTTGGTTAACGATTTACTTTGTTCCAGTAATAGTATGTCTAAAATCAAAAGCGATAAGATAATGCAGAGTGTAAGATTTCAGCATGAAGTAGTCGACGTTCCTAGAAAGCTGGTAACAAAGGAAGGCATAGTAGTAAGTACCTCATCGAGATCCATAGGAGACGACCGTTCCTTGAATTGGACACTGGGGGCTGCTTGGAGCTTGGAAAGGTTAGCCAGTACCTTCGCTATGGTATCATCCAATGACTTGCGTGAGTTCTTGTTTGTCATGTTCGTTGTTGGAAGGTGGATTCTGTAGAGTGGGGCAAAATACTCGCTGTATTGGTGATCAGGAATCTTATTGTTCACCTCGATTCCAAGGGCCACCCCGGTCTTCTCCACAGTTCAATGTGATTAGAAACATATAAGATGAGAATTACTCGAAGAAGAAGAAAACGAAAGGACGTCAATCATACCTCGTAGCACCAACAGCGAGCAACATTATGCAAGGTGTAGCCACCGCCGCCAAGCAGCATTAGTGGCACGTTAAAAGATCTCATATACTTGACACACTCTCCATGGCCACGCACAGAAAGGTTGAAGCAGCCCAACCTGTCTCCAGATAAGGAGTCAGCACCGCACTGAAGGACGATGGCGTTTGGCCTGAAGACTTCCATGGCTTTTGCTACGACAGGTTTGAAGATATAGAGGTAGCTCTCGTCGTCTATTCCGTCATCTAATGGAACATTCACTGCGTAATATTTTCCTCCATCACATCCGATATCATCTATATGCCCAGTTCCAGGAAAATAGCCTCCGAACTTGTGGAATGAGACCGTCATTACTCTATCAGTTGTGTAGAAGGCTTCCTCTACTCCATCTCCATGGTGGATATCAATGTCCACGTAGAGAACACGCTGCATGCAGATAACAAATAAACATATGTATATATATCACCATAAACTATTTGCAAAATACAAAAAAGAAAGCAGATAATTAAGATAACGCTTTATACGAAGCAACTTTTGAGACATGATAATAAATAGCTTCCCGGAAAAGAAACCAAAAAAGAACATTAGAATGACATGGAATCAATCAGTTAAATTTGCCAAGCAGCAGCAAGAAACAGTTCAAAGATTTCTTTATGAGAACCCGAATCTAAAAGAAAGATGCAAAGACGATGGTGCAGAATCAAGAGCAAGAAGAGGAAGGGGCCCACGTCGCGGGTCTCGAGGAGACTAAGGATGGCGAGGACGACATCATTGACGTAGCAGAAGCCCGAGGCCATGCTCTTCTTGGCGTGGTGAAGGCCGCCGGACCAGTTGATGACTATGTCGTAGTGGTCGAGGTTGACCTGCCTGGCGGCGCTGATGGAGGCGCCGGCGTAGAGCTGGCAGAACTTGTAGAGGCCATGGAAGATGGGGCACTCGACGTCGTCGATGTTGAAGCGGCGTAAGGTGGCGGGGTTGTTCTCGACCGAGGGATCGGCGGTGCGAAGGAACGCGATGTAGTCGTCGGCGTGGAAGCGGCAGAAGTCGCGCTCGTGGGCGGGGATGGGTCGGAGGATACGCATGTGCCTAAGGAGCCCGTACTTCTCAAGGAGGGCATGTGTCATCCGCACCCGGTGGGGCTTCATCGGGTGTCCATTTCCGTAGTAGAAGTTGCCCATCGTCGGGTGGTAGAAGTAGCACACCTTCCGCTTCGTTGCGTCCGTCCCCACCGACGGCAGCGAGCTACCGCCTCCGCTGGTGCCGGCCACGTCCATGTCGCCGTTCGCTGCCCTTAATGCCCGGTGCTCGACGAGGTCGACAAACGCTTAGCGAAGAAGAAAGTGAATCGAGAACGAGAAGGCGAACGCCCTTTGTTATACATAATTATTTTTGAAGGATCCCTAATAATTTTCTTTGTCAAAAAGGAAACTAATTAATTACTGAATATTACAAACATCCCCCCATCTTGCCAAAGGAGGTTAACATTGACTACTTAGAGGGTCACTCCCCCCTCCAAAAATAATTACATGTGGTTGACCTTTCAAGTTTGGTCAACTAATTGACCACTTTAATACTTTCTCTAAACATATGATTGATGAAGTAGGCATCAAAATTAGTCAACAAAAACAAAGTATCTTTAATTACACTCAGAACATTCCAAGGGCTTAATTGTCCTTTGCAAAATAATTTGAAACAAGGTTTCAGATCCTTGATATCATACAATTAAGATGTTGGATACATATATCTCCTAAGAGTAATTCCAACACTTCACTCCTTCCTCCAACCATCTACTCATTTTAGCATTGGCAAATTCCACCCACATATTGTCAACATTATTCAATATTGAACAACATATCATCATGCTCTATTCAGAAAAAAAATAGATAAATTAAGATAACACTTCTGAAACATGATAGAAAATCCAGAAAAGCAACAATCAAACACAAATAAAAATTTAAAGTAAGTTAACCTAATTCAAGTATGGATCTTATTGTATATCCTCTCACCTAAATCTTAAAATTTTTTATCACTCTTAGGTTTACTAGTGAGAAATCCTACAAGTATTTAATGTGTTTCCTCACATCATTCTTATCTTGAACTAAAGATGATTGAAATTTATAGAATAATTAAATCATAATTTTATATTAACATACAAGTCTTCTGATAATTATAAATCACAATTTCATATAACACTTGCCAAGAAGCACTTATATATATATATATATATATATATATATATATATATATATATATATCGCATAATGGTTGAGGGTTCATTTTCTCCTCGCCTCCGAATGGGGGGTCTTATGTCGGTTTCTCCTCCAATCAAATCCATGGCGGTTGCAGTGTGATCCCGGTCCGTCTCAGCCGCCTCCGTTTCTTCTCCCTGCGATGATGCCTCCCCTTTCGCTCCCGGAAGAGGAACCAGTTGCTAACTAGGTTTTGGGTGTGGTATCCCCAAGAACCCTTTCTTCAGGCCCTCCAAGTTATCGGTAACGCCCCCCCGCTCGCTTGCCGCTGCTTCGAGATAAAATGCTTCCTGAACATGCGACTCACGCTCTTCTAGCAGCTATGAGCATGCACCCAAGCAATTTCGGGAGGAAAATCTCAAAGAGGGAGGTAGGCGCCTCTTGTTTTCTTTTAGTTATTTCATTAAGAATTATAATTTCTGCTTGCATATATGTTGATTTTGCCAGTGCTGTGATGTAGGACGAATTGTAACTTTTTACTTGAAAATGAGGGAGTGATTGAGATAGAATAATCACATAAAGATAATAGAAAAACAACAATTACCAGAGAGCCTTGCGATTTTGCATGTCCCACACTTTAACATTGAAATTAATGTTCTAACCCCGTTTTTACAGACCACAAGTAGAATAATAAAAGGAAAAAAAATAATAAGCATGAAAACACAACTAACCAAATAAGTTAGTTTCTTCCTTTTTTTTTTTAAGATAAGTTTTCAATTTTTGTTAAGTAAGCATTTTTCTTGGTGTTGATAGTATTCCTTATACTTTTTTTTTGTATTTTTCTTCATTTATTTCCATCCTTTATTTTCATAATCAATATTTTTCATAAAATTAGAAATATTTTAAATGTTATCATCTAACTACTTATGACATATTGGGCGGTATGCATCGATCCGACAGGATATCGGTACGCGGATCGTCCTCTATCGAGTGGTATCGGTCACTTGACCTCGTATTGGGCGATACGAGGTCTATACCGGGCGGATTAGCCAAAATCCGACCATTACCGACTTGTACCCATTGGTAATGATCGGATTTCTACCATACCAATCAAGAGCTGAAATTGTTCTATTTCAAATGATCAATTTGACCGTTTGAGACTTAGAAAAGGGTTTTAAACTCTTTCATTCACCTTCTTTTAATTCATTTCACTCTCTCAATCTATTAAACTCTTTTAAACTCTTTTTTACTCACATCTCTCTTATTCTTATATTTTTCACTTTCTTAAACTCAACAAAGCTATAATTTGAGCAAATGCGACAGAGTCTACACGACGTAAACACAGAGCGAAGCTCATTGTATTCACAGTCGTCGTATTATAAAGAATTTTGCAACCAACAACAATACAATGATAGTTGGTCATACTTCTTCGAGCAACGCCACGATGATCGATCTTATGATACGGAGCAACATATCAGTAGCAAAAGCAAAAATTCTGACATTCTCTATGCTTCGCACCAATACATGCTACATTCGTCTTTGCCTCAAGAGTCGCCTCGGACACATGTGGTTCACGATTATCAAACTACGACCATGACTACATTGATGCACCAATGGTATACGGTGTATCAATACACTATTTTGTGGGATCAATTTTAAGATTGGGTCTGACAAGCATATCATATTGATATATAGATACATACGAATGAGGCCCGCTATCCATCGCCCGTGGAGTCTCGTCATTCCTTTTAGTGGTAGAGCCATGTATATCCATCGATTGATTACTTAATTCATTTGAATTTTAAGGTTTAAGTTGCATAAAGCATAATCTAGCAATTCAAATAATTTCTTTGTAAATAATTCAATATTAACGGAAAGACGATCCGGAATATACCACAAAACTACTCCTTAAAGCCTAAAAAAGATATGTGACACTATTCTTTCCTATTTAACATTATTTTTGCTAAAATTGCACTAAACTTATATTTATTTCTAACTTAAAAACCCTAATATATTTTTTTCCTTCTATTTTTTAGATATTTTTGGAGATATTTTTGATGATTTTGGACGTATCAGTGGTACGCCTCGGTATGTACTATACTGAATAAGACTCTGTACATCGGTATGGATCGAAATTGTAATCCTTGCTTGGAATAACTTTGAACTAATCAAATTTATTCAAATAAAAAAATAAGGTCGGCATCAATTCATACATGCTCGTTGCCTAGTAACTCAACTTGAGTTTATAAAATTGAAACATGATGATAGTACATTTTGGTTAAACCAAAACCTTAAATTCAAATCAATTTGGACGAATAATAAAATATTTTTTTTGTTTGAGAATAAAGAAGATAAGAGAAGAAGAAAAAATATAATAACAAAAAGACAATGAGAAATGAAATAAATAGCTATCAGACTCACTTATGCTCAAGGAGAATACTCTCACAATCAAGACCTCTCATATACGTGGATGATAGAATCATTCCATTGAAAAAAGATTTATGTTCTTGTACCACTTACACATAATGTGGGAAACAAACTCAATTTTTAATCCATTCTCCTATATTATTATTATCTTCTAGCTCCATCCCAAGAAGAAGAAAAGAAAAAAATAATAATAAAGTAGAAAATACAAAGTCATCCATTCTTAAGCTAGATGATTTTTTCCTTTATTTATTCATTAATTTTATTGTTGATCCTCAGAATCAATCTAAGAAATTAAAAATATTGTAGATGTTGTCATGTGACAACTTATGACATACTCAAAATACTCTAAACTAATCAAATTTATTCAAATAAGAAATAAATTAAATTGGTCCCACAGTATTATGTTCATCCTATTATTGTGAATATGTGAACATCTAATCTTGATAAAAAATGTCTAACTTTTGGAGTCTTCCTCTCTATTTGTGCACATAATCTTACTATTTTTAATATGTTTGGACTTGTAGTTCTCATTCAATCCTTGTGAGATTCTATATAAGATAAACATTAAACACTGTTATCATCATTCCTTCAGATTGGTTAGTTGCTACATCAAGCAATGAAGCCATCAAGGGCTCAGGTGCTCACCTAGGAGCCTATGCGAGGCGAGGCCCAAGTGGTCAGTAACAGGTCAGGTCCGGGCAGGTGCCCTCAATTGGGTGTGACCTAGGCATGCGTCCAGGCACTGACATAAGGGTGAAATATGAGGTACCTTCCTCTCAATCTTCTTATGAACGACATGGAGGTGCATAGCTTGAAATAATGCTAGCCACCTGGGGTGTATGACGTAGAGAGCATGGCTATGGAGGATCACAATGGGTCTAATGTTGGTATCCAGCTAATGCTTTGATTGAGTTTTTTCATGGTAAATTTAGAGAACATCGGTAAGGGCCTTTAAGGGTAGATACTAGCTGCACATGTTTGTAAGATTTACCATTGCCTACTCAATAATTAAAGGCTATAGACTGGATGAATAAACAAATTTATGATACCCCAAAATTGATAAATTGTTCTTTTATTGAACTGAATCATTGTAGGCTTTTCATCTATGTTCTACCATTGCCCAAACTATTTGTGAAGGTTCAGGCAAAAAGATAATGACATTTGTTAACATCTTAATGTCTCAGTTGCAAATTTCTATCTTTCTGAATAAATTAATGTAGTACATGTAAGTAGTAATAGATATCTTTTTTTCTGGCTTGAGATTGACATGACCTTCTTACTTATTGAGTATTCACTTCTAGAACTAATGAAGACTTTAATTACCTCCATGAAAGTTGAGATTTACTCTCAAACTATAGAAACACAGTTGCATGTTTGTGGTAAATCACATGCACATTGTTTTGGCACCACAAATCATACATGTTTAGAAAAAATGGATACAGATTTGGACAGTGTTTTAAATCAAGTTCTATCTTCAATGGTTAACAGTGGTGGACGATTTTAAAAATGTTCCTAAATACATTTATGGCCTTACTGCTTCACAAATGGACATGTTCGTGTCCGAAGATAACCCTGTCAGGCAGCATGCAGAAAAGTTAGAGAGGTAACTGAGAACCAAATTTCCTTTTTTTCAAAGTCATTTTCTGTTCGAAGACGGAAAATGGGGTTCAATTTTGTGCCTTTTTGGGTGTGATTTCAGGAAATCATTTCTTCTGCAAGAAATACCTTGACAATGGAGGGATGCACAGTTTAACAGGCATGAAAGGGTGTGCATCAAAGTACAGTATGAGTGTGAGTATGTATCGTGTATGTGCTCGAGGATATGGAAGGCCAAGAACTGTTCCTCCAGATTTACCTTCTATACTCTTAGATGCTTGGATTGTGTATCTTGGCATGCCTGTAAGATATTCTATTAGGTCAATATAGCATGCAAATTTCATGGACTGGATATTTTTCATATATCAGTCTTATGTATATGTGCTATTATGCCCTTTTCTTTTACAGATAGTTCCACCTGACACTGAACTATTTATCTGGGATGCAAGTAAGAACTGCTCAAAACAAATAATTATCATACGTACATACCTCAGGGAAAGAAAATGTCATTTATTATATATTTTTCTGTAACAATTGATTTAGAATATCAGTAATTTGTGTATATGCTGATTTTGATTACATGATTTCCAGAATGAGAAGATGGAAAGTGTTGGATCTGAAACCGAGGCTTATGCAATTGCTGACGAGGTAGCTGTAAGTAAACTAGTTCAGATATCCAAGGATCAGTTAATCTCAAGGAACATTGAAATGAATCATATTGTTAAGTAACAGTTGCTACTGCTATAAGGCATATGCAGTTTCACTATAGCTTAGTTGAGAAATCTTTATATTTTCATATATCTTATGTCATACACTTCTAGCAAATGCCTGCCTTTTGTATCTTCGCATTCACCATGGAATTTATTGTGCTTATTATTTCTGATGCACTTTTTATGATGCCTATAGCGTTCAACGATCAACTTATTTGATTTCTACTTACTACATATCAACACGATTTGACTGTATGAACTTGCATAGTGATGCGACCTATGAGTTTTATGTGCGTAAAGTTTATTTTGCAGATTATTCCATATTGGTTAAGTCAGTTTAGATTCTACCCGGATCCGATACATAAATTAATCCCCTTATAAGTGTTGTCTTTTTAAGTCTCATTTATTTATACTTTATTTCCAATGTCTTTAATATCAACATGTATCTGAAGATAATATACTGATTCTACAATAATGTTTCTTGTCTGATACTCTCAAATTTTCCATCAGTACTGCATACTGATTCTACCTTGTCTCTTTGCTATCTTTATGTTGCTGTCATCTCCCAGGCAAAGGATCTTTGATGCCAACACCTACTGTTACAGATTGCAAAGGACATCCAGCTTCCGAAATATTTCAAGCGCAGGAAGCTATTGCCTATGGAACAGCCGACAAGATCATCGAATCACGATATGGTAAGACTGGAGTGGTTTATTTGCTCATATAGAATGTTTTGGTGTTTTTAGATTGCAATCCTCACATGAAAGAAATCTTTTGGGCAGAACGAGACGAGATGCTTGCACAGTCCAAAGCCATGAGAAGGGCAGCTGGAACTGGCCCACAAGCAACGCCATATGGGTTTAGGTAGATAGAACTGATTAGTACATAAGCAATAACTTTGGTTGTATTGTATATTTTTCTAGCTGAAACATTCATGTTGATTCTAATGCCAAAAGACAATAATTCTTTTATTCTTGAAGGAACACCTGAGAACTGCCAAGTAGCGTCTCTTATTTGCCTTTTGTTCCTGAGAATCAAACTATGTCAATCCAACAAATATTACGTCTTCCTGTCACAGGGATTCCTCGTCGACTGTTGCTTCTATCTCTCATGATCTGATGCTGAGACAACTACAACATACGATCGGTTAAACTGGGAAGCCGCCGAAAAAAGTTCAAGCTGGCCGGTGGCATCGGATCTCGGAACATGGGATGGCGGAGGAAGTAGAAGCCGAGCCCCACCGCCACCATCTTGTGGGGCACCACGTAGAGCACCAGCGCCACCACCAGGCACGCCACGATGAAGAGCCTCGTCGCCCGGGGATCTCTCCAGCTCACCAGCGCCTGCACCCGCTCCCCCTGCGCCGCGAAGTCCCCCAGCAGCCTCTGCGCCTGCGCCGCCATCTTCCGCAGCCGGTCGTACCGCGCCCTTACCACCTCCGCCGGCTTGGCGCACGGCACTGGGTCGAACTCTTCGTCCAGATCGTCCGCCGCCACCATGTTCGCCTGCGACAGCCCCATGTCCATCCCTGCGGGTACCCGCGGCCGGAACCGGCAGTACCATATCCCGATGAGGGACATGTAGAGCGACGCGGTGGGGACGACCAGCTCCGGGTACCACACCAGCACCAGGTAGAGCACGTGCACCAGCACCGTAGTGGTGGGATTCCTCCACCGCCGGATGTCGTCGACCCACCTCGCCAGCCCGAAGGCCCAGGCGAGGACGCACAGGACCCTGAACCAGTTGGCCCTGCTCCGCCGGATGCTCCATGACTGCGTGTCGACGTCGAGCATGTAGTGCACCACCTCCTGCCCCAGCGGCGGCTCCGACCGCTCGAGCCACTCGGCCACCATCCTGATCGCCCACGCCCGCAACACCTCCTGCTTCCACACAGCGATTGGCCGAAGGTAGTGCATCCGGGGGAGCATCGGCTGCGCGTACATAGCCCAGGTGTCCGGGAACGGCGCCGAGCACGCGAAGCGGACGGCCAGCTGCACCTCGCCCATCTTCATGACGCCGGACGGCTGCAGCTGCAGCATCGGGTACCAGGTGGTGTACACGCGGTTGCTTTCCAGGGTCGACACCCGGATCCGAACCTTGCCGATCCGGTAGTCCTGCCGGTCGCCCGCCGCGTCGAACATGCGGCAGTTGTCGAACACTCCGACGGTAAGGACCGTGCACGGGTCGTACACCTGCCACGTGTACTGCTCGTTCCAACGCGGGTCGAAGCAGTCGGCCACGGTCCGCGTTCGCACCCACTTCTTGCCGTACTTGGCGACGCAGTAGGCGTTGGTGGAGCTCTTGGCCGCGTCTTCGCCGCCCTTGATCGGCAGGCCGCGGGCCCCCAGGATTCCCAGCTCCAGCACTCCCACCGCCGGCTTCCACAGCTGCTTCGCCGTCGGCCGGAAGTCGCTGCACACGTGCGCCGCCTCGTCCATCACGTGGTACCCACCCTCCAGGCACAACCGGAGGTTCAACCGGCCGTAGTAGCCGCCGCCAGGCCCCCCTCCGCAGCGGCACCCCGCGAACGCCGTCGCCTCCTCCAGGCTGAACCACCGAGACGCCACCGCCTGCCGCTCGTCCAACCGCTGCTCCGCCAACGCCACCGGCACCACTGCGTGCCCCAGCACCACCGGCTCCTTGGTGGACCGGTCCTCCACCTGCACGATCATCTCGTGGTTACTGAACGGCTCGGACGCCACGAACATGAGGTCCTCCATCCACGAGATGGACGACGCACTGCTGCTGACCGCGGTGGGCCGCCGGGTACACAGGGCCTGGATCCCCAGTAGGATCTTGACGCGCACGTCGTAGGGCCGCGTCGCTGCCGCGAGGCGCAGGTCCTGCGCTTCGATGACGGTGGCCCGCAGGTACCACATCTTGGGCGACTGGTAGACTTTGGACCGGGTGTAGGTGTAGCTCACGTACGTGGCGTCCGAGTTCCAGGCCTCCGGAAACGACTCGTCCGCCTGGGTCCCAATCCAGACGGCCACCATGATATCCCCTGTCATCGGCGCATCGTCCCTGCCGCCCTCGAGCCGGTACCACTGGGGGGCCAGGGGGCCGTCCGGCTGGTCGCGGACCGGCACGTCCGTCAGGTCGAAGCACACGCCGCCCAGAAAAGCTTCGTCGGGCCCGCCTCCCCGCACCGAGATCTCCAGCCTCGAGTCCGGCTTGCACTGGCTCAGCGCGAACACCTGGTTCCACTCCGGGCTGCCGGCGCCGCCGTCCCGCCCCGGCAAGGAACGGCGCGTGTGCGGCCCCGCCTGGATCTTCACGTGCGGGCTATCGCACGGGCGGAGGCCCCTAGCCTTCACGACACGGACAAAGAGGTATTGCATCGGCTCCACCAGGTCGTACGTCGCCAGCGGGGGCCGGTTGACGAGCTCGTTGCAGTCGACGAACCGGCCCGAGAGAACCCTCGGGCCGCAGGCGCCGCCGATGAATCTCTTGGAAAACACCCGGTCCCTCTCCGTGCAGACCGGCGTCTGCATCTTCCGCACCTCTGGCGGGTACGCCTCCACCGTTGTCGGGTCAGGCGATGGCGGTGACACCACGTTGGCATTCACGTGCGCAGTCTGGACCGGCGTTTTCTCCACCACGACGACGGACACCAGTGGCGGGGACTGCGTGTCGATGGCGGCCTCCGTGGGCGCCGGGACATCCGGAGGCACATCCTTGGGCTCCTCGGTTCTCGGAGGGGGAGCAGGGGCCTGGTTGGGATCCGATCCGACGGGTTTCGTCTCGTCCGAGAGCGGTTCGTCGTAATAGTACACCTTGAGGCCGATCTCACCGCGGATCCAGCTGAGGAGGCTCCGCCTTTCGAGGGGGAAGTAGATCAGCGCCTCCTCGCCGCGGCGAGCGAACTGGGAGCCGCAGATACGAACACGGCCGAGGAAGTGGTTCTTACGAGCGCCGCTGGGGCTGCCCATCCTCTTGTCGTTGTAGACCTCGACATCGAGCTCCTGGGCGACCATGGAAGCGGGGTTAGCCACGACGAACTCGAGGCGCTCGTTCCACTGCGGGTTGAGGTCGCGGGCGACGGTGTGGGTTCGCTTCCGCTGGCCGTCGAATTCGACGACGACGAAGGGGCTGGAGGTGCCATGGCCGTCCTTGGGGACGAGGTCGCGGGCGTCGATGACCTCGACGGCGAGTTTGCTGACGGTGTGGGCCGGCGGGCTCGTCATGGTCTCATGTCGAGCCAGGCCGATGGGAGGAGGAGAGGATGGATGGATCACTTTGGTGGCTCTGCTTTTGCTTTTGATGGAGGGTGAGGGAGAAGGATTCTCTCTCTCTCTACTTTTATCTTCTTTTTGGTGATGGATTCTTGGGCATGGTGATGGCTGGGTTGCTTGACGGTGACGACGCTCGTCGCCACCCGTCTCTTCATCCATTCCTCGCTTCTCGGTCACTTCGCTTTGGGGCGGTGTGTCGACGGCTGCGTTGCTTCCGGCGGTCTCCCGGACAGAATTGGTGCTTTTAGAGTAGTTAATTAAAGTGTAAGTTCCTAACCATATGAGGTCAAGTTCATATGTAGTGCGATTCCTCGCCATTTGCCACTCTCCATTACGAGCTCAACATCTTTCGGATGAATCAACATCCATAATGACGAAATGGATTTTTTTAGATACACACGCTAAAAAGAACAATAAAATTAATAATAACACAATTTTATTTCTTGCCTACCGAATATATATATGTATATATATATATATATGTATATATATATATATATATATATGTATGTGTATATGTATATATTGTATATATATAGAGAGAGAGATAGAGAGATTTAATCCATATATATATATATATTTATTTATTTATAGAGAGAGAGAGAGAGAGAGAGAGATTTAATCCAAATACAAGTCCAAATCAACATTTTTTTTCACATAACTCTCAAAGGATTATTATTTTTTAGTTTTCATTCAGACTTTTTAGAAGAAAAAACCTACAAGTATAAGAGTATGATACCAAAAGAATAATAAAACATAAACTAAAATATTGAGTACAAGATTTTTGTGGTTTAGCATTTCTTGTCGACATTCATTAGAAAAGCAAAATTTTAATTCAAATTATAGTTCAAACTTTACCGTCTCTAATGTAAACTTCATAGAAAATAATTTATTTTTCTACTCAGTCCCTCTAGAAAAAGTCTACGAATATGCAAAGTATGTATTCTTACCTTACCTATAATATTTATAAAGCAACAAACTCTTAATTCTAAAAATTATTTTTATATTTAAAATTTTATTTTTAAAAAATAATTTGATTCATATGTGTTAAGGAGATGTGTCGTCGACGATTGAGTAAGCCCGGCTTGATCTCGAGGAAAGTGGCTCCGATGTGATCTTCATGTAACTTCAACTTATTCAAGAAAGTCTTAGGTCGATCTCAAGTGAAATTTGATTTCTCGATAGAATCCTGTATAAAGGCCAATGTAGGGCGGAGTTTCTTGACCCGACTTAACAAAGGTAAAATTTGGCTTAACAATAATATTATGTCTATTTTCGCCAAGCCATATATATATATATATATATATATATATATATATATATATATATATATATATATATATATATATATATATATATATATATATATATATATATATATATAACCATCATATTTCATCACATAATAGTAGTCTTTGGTTGGTTAAAGAATTGATGATTCTAATTTTATAAAATTTAAAACTAGAACTGAATCGATTTTAAGCGATTTCGATTTGGAATCGTTTATTCTGTTTTTTTAATTTTTTTAAATAAAAGATGCTATTACATAATGTTGTGGGAAACAACTTTGAGCCGTGGCCTCGGAGCCTACGCGTCTCGGTTCGGGTCTGGACGATGGGTATCTCCCTAGGGCGTCCCTCGAGCTCGCTGAGGGGGTCGCGTGCGGCATCCGATCGGGATGGTGTAGCCGCCTCCTCCGGGCAGGAACTCCACGCCTGCTCGTCCCGCGGGGCCCTTCGACTTCATACCTGCACAAAGGTCGGGCCGGGGTGCTCGACCCGACCTCTCCGACGATCAAGTTAGTAGATGTGGAGGGGGTTTCAGATGAAGAAGTGTTTTGTGTATGTCCCTCTCCCATCTCTCTAATGAACGAGAGGGTATTTATAGAGAAGCTTACTGTTGTTTGATGTGCCCGCCTGTAGGAGGCAGGCTGGTAGCGTCTGACATGGGCGTTAGCATGGCGTGAAGAACCGAGCCTGAGTAGGCGTTAATGCGTCTCGGCCGGTGTTCCGGTTCGTTTGGCCGGGTACAGTCATACCGATCGAGGCGTGAGGCGTGAGGTGAGACGTGAGTCTTATCATAATTACTATCCTCGTAACATAAAAGATTAATCCAAGAAATCTTCATCTCCCGACGCCAATAATCACCTGAAACATTCTATTACATAAAAGATTTGTCCAAGATAGCCTGATGTGGATATCCACTATGTGTTGGAGGAAAAGTAAAGGTCTCCCACGTCAAGATCTGTAGGAATATAAGCAGCTCATCGGCCAGAAATCTTTCACAAGATGTCAACAGACAAAAGTAAAGGGTGTGTGATCTTTGATGCCTACCGTGAAGCGTCCGTGACGACTCCCAACACTTCCTTTGCCACGACTAACCGAGCTGAACCGAAGTCCTCCGGCGGATCAAAGCAACCCTTTTCCACACACGCTTTGCAACCACCATGAAGCTTTTCGTAGTTGCTCATCTTTCCAAAGCTTTTGACAGAAGACAAATAACACTGTCCTTTTTTATGAAGCTTCAGGCGAATCTGATCTATCTTCACACTTTTAAGGTCATGCGAGTGTTGTTGGAGATAAAAGACTATTCTTTGGGTTGTAGCATCCAAAAGGAATGGTCAATCACTAAAACTTAAAATGTTATTGAAATCTACACTCACGACGAATCATTTGTGTATCTTTATTTTGGAGTTTTTCTTCCTTCGACAAGTTTCGAGTGAGCGGCAGCTGACAGCTAATATGGGGAATATTTTATAGCTATTTGCATAATGACGGTGGATAGTAAATGAATTTTAATAGATACTATTTCCTCAACAAATAAGACATGTCCACTTATGAGCTAATTATAAAATACTTCTTGTAGTTAGTTATTTTTAGCGTTTTGATCTTTAAATTTTATAAAGTTAAATTGATATCTCTATGATTATGAAGATAAAATATCTATGTCTATTTATCCTAACAATATCACTTTTACTGACGAAAACATAAAAATAAAACGTTAAAAAAAATTTTAACGTTCAATGATAGACAGACATAGGTGGTAGCAAACGACGATGTCATTGGCGTCAACTTTGACATAGTTATCTAGTTGCCTCTGATAATGAAAAGATCCACTTTTATCGCAACATCACCCGCTTCCAAGAGGAGCACATCATCGACCTTATTGTCGCTCGCCCCACGTCGCTTTATATTTGTGTTGACGCAAATGGTGGTAGCCACTGCGACGTCTACAACGAAGATGGCGACCACCTTGTTGCTAACCCATTGGGTGAATCTTAGCCTCGGTTGGAAGTTGAAGTCACCGGAGCTCTTATTGCTCCCCCTCGCCCCTGGTATTGCATCAATTTTGGCACCACCTCTCGTCGAGCAACCCTTTCACTGCTCTGCATCGACGTCGGTGTTAACGCAATTGTTGAGCGACGAAAGAGCCACTCGACAATATGTGATGTCGAAATTGACACAGTAGCGAAGGGAGCAATAGGAGCTCCAACAACCCCAGCTTCGAACCGAGGCTAGGATTCACTCAATAGGTCAACGACTAGGCAACCACCATCTTCCCCATAGACGTCGTGACGACCACCACTATCTACGTCAATGCCAATGCAGTTGTTGCTCGACAATTGCATTAGCATCGACGCAGATGCAGAGCGACATGAGACGAGCAATAATAAGATTGATGATGCGCTCCTCATGGAGGTGACTAAGGTCACGATGAGAGCAAACCTTATCGTTGACCACCACCAATGTCATCCACCACCGAACATTAAAATTATCTTTTTTACTTTTTTATTTTTATATTTTTTTAAATAAAACTAACATCGTTAAAATAAAGAGACCTAGATATTTCACCTTTGTAACTATAGGAATATCAATATAATTTTTTAAAATATAAAAATAGAAACACTAAAAGTAGCTAACTATAGGAGGTAATATGTAATTAGCCTCCTGTGTAACCCTCATAAGTTTATTCAAATATTCATTCGTTTCCAATGTGAGACTTAAGCCTATGTATTATTATACATTTATATTATTCAAATATACATGTACAAAGCTATTACGGGATACAAAAAGTTATATCACATAGACTATAAATATTTGTCCATAATGCAGTAAGAGCACTTAGATGAGACATTCAACACTGACAAGAAAATTAAAGCACACACTAATTATGGCTTACATGAGTTACCACATGCATCACTTAGCATGAGTTGATAAGAAAGTTTTGGTTCAAACCTTTTCTTCTAGCCTTTCTGATATCCACCTAACTCTTTAAGTGGCAGAGCTGAGATTTGAGGCTTCATTAGTTAAGGTTCTTGAACTATATACAAACGTAAAGCAGGCAGATTTGTCAATATGCTTCATGAGGCGGGCTATCTGTGTGAATATCCATAGATGAATCATTGGAACTGAGAGAATTAGTATCCCGGTTTTGATTTGGATCATGGTTCCTTGCTCCTGCAGTTCCAGTTGGTATGACAGTATTTGCATAAAGTCCACTCCCCTGAGCAAGGTGATATGGCTGAAGGATTCTGCACACTGGGCTGGAAAGAGCATTTGAGAAAACCGAGTTCTTTGCTTGATCAGAGTGACCGCTTCGAGAGGCAAGTCCGACTGTTGGCTGTCCGAACAAACCAGATGCAGGTTGGATGCCTGAGTTTGTTAAGTGAATTGTTGTTTGGTGGTGCTGATGTTGGAATGGTGACCTGGGGGAGACTAATGAACCTTCTCCGGCATAATCCATCTCATTCTGTGAAAAGAAGTATCCGGCAAACAAATTCTAGAAATGATATATTGTTCATATTTATATTGCTAGACATGATATACACACACTACTGCTAAAAATATAGGCTTTCCGTAGATCATGAAATAAAAGAGAAAGAGGGGACTGCTTACAACAAAATACAATCAAAGACCAAAAAGAAAAAAGTTATTGCTAGATGCACCAAATGAGTGGACTCCCCGAAACCTTCGTCGATTAGTAATGTAGGTATTGATATGGCAAAAAATGACGGACCCCACTCCTGGCAACGTCCCCCGCACGTAGACAGGCGCGGCGCCCCAGGAAGAGCAATGAGGGTGACGGTCTGCGTCCGGACGTTAGCCTCGCTGAGCCCACAGCCCCATTCAGTTGACCCAGCATAGTAGGACGAGACAAAAGTAGGTAGCGGTTGGAGCTCGCCCATACCCTGCGATTCCCCAGTCCCCTACGCAACATCCTCGGCGATGTCGGACGCTATCGGAGGTACGGCCCCGACTGACGGGATGGCGCGCCCGGTAATGCCGAGCCCCCCTATAAACACCCCCGAGCCAGAAGGAGAGGGGACACTTGCTCCTAAAAAGGAAAACGACCTCCACGTCACTCTCTAACTTGATCGTCGGAGGGGTCGGGTGGAGCATCCCGACCCGACCTTTGTGCAGGTACCGAGCCAAGGCCCCCGTCCGGACACGCAGCATCCCCGCCCGGAGGAAGTCGCAGCGTCGTCCCGAGGCCGAGGCCGCGCCCGACCGCCTTGGCAGAGACGAGCAACGCCCCAGGGAGATCCTCGCCATTCGGACCCCCGAACGAGCCGAGACAACCCCCCGGGTCACGGCTAAGAAAAAGGTGTTTACCCTAACATAATGGCGCTAGAAGGAGGGCCGGTCCGAATGTCAAGCGATCAACAGGCTCACTCCGACGAACCCCCAACCGTCAGGTCGCACACGACCGACGCAACGGAAGAGCATCCCCAACAGGAGGGGGTTCGGGACGAGCGCCCCGCTGCGATCTCGGAGCGCTATTGGCGATTGTTCAACGACCCTGGTCTGTCGCCACCCATCGCCAATCCTGGTGGCCCGTCCCCCGTGCCGCCTGAAGCCTTCTACGACCTCACACACCAGGTCCGGGCTCTTACGGGAGTGATGCAGACCATCATTCCGCTGGTCTCTCCTCCGACGTCTTCGCACTCAACCCTGCCTCCACCACGGCAACGGTCCGCCGCCCAGAACCCCGCACCGCTTCCCGAGTCTCCCGCTTCGCCTCCGGGCCAATCGACCCAACCCGGGAGCCGAGGAGCGGAGGATCCGGCAACGCACCCGACGCCCGTAGCCTCGCTTTCAGACTCGGCGGAGGGCCTGTGGGCCCAGCTACGCCTCGTAGGCCGCCGACTGGACGAGGTGCAGCGTGAGGTTCGCCGGACCAGGGGAGACCCAGGGGCCGAGCAACACCAGGGGTCCCCTTTCACCCCCGAGATTCAAGAGCATGCGATCCCGCCGCATTTTCGGCTCCCTTCATTAGACGCCTACGATGGCGCCATCGACCCGGCTGACCACGTAGCCGCTTTTCGCGCCCAGATGGCGCTGTATGGGACGTCCGACGCCCTGATGTGCAGGGCTTTCCCGACAACCCTGCGAGGCCCAGCCCGGGCGTGGTACAGCAATCTGAAGACCGCGTCCATCGCCTCTTTCGACCAGTTGGCCAAGGATTTCGAACTTAACTTTCTGGCTCACGCCAAGCCGAGGCCGTCGGTGGCAATGCTCCTCGGGCTCAACCAGAGGGAGGACGAGCCCCTTTCTCACTTCGTGGACCGCTTCACCATACAAATTCGTGGGCTGACTGATGCTCACCCCTCTTTGATGATGCAGGCATTCATGATGGGCCTGCGGCCTACCCGATTCTTTTGGTCTCTGGTGGAGCGACCCCCCACTTCGGTACCCGAAATGTTACAACGCGCAAACCAGTTCGTCGCTGCTGAAGCATGGATGGTCGGAAGGCGCGACGAGCGCAAGAGGGTTAAGCCAGAGCAGCCCCGGCAGCAACAGCCCGCTACCTCCCGGCGTAGGGCTGGCGGATTCGACGATGCGGCACCCAGATCCCCTCCCCCAGGCCTGAACTCCTCCCGGACCGAAATATTTCTCCACATCAAGGAGAAAGGTCTTCTCAAAGATCCTCACCCGATGAATAGCCCGCGCGAACTCGCGGACCGCTCTAAATACTGCCGTTTCCACCGACAGCCCGGTCACGACACCGAGTAGTGTCGAGAATTAAAAAGGCAAATTGAGGAGCTCATCCGCCGAGGGCACCTCGGCTCATACCTCCGGCCAGATAAGGAGTTCTCGCCACGCCCGGAGGGACCCATCGAGCGGCACATAGATGTCATAACCGGCGGGCCAGCGTCCGGAGGGGACTCCATGGCGGGCGGAAAGGCCTACGCCAGGGCCTCCCGAGCTGAAGCTTCCAAACATGAAAAAGGCCCCGAAGTCACCTTCCCGACCGGGGGACCCGTGCCGGCCGAACATGATGACGCGCTGGTGATATCAGCCAGAATCGCCAACGCGCAAGTAAGAAGGATCATGGTCGACACTGGAAGCTCGGCCGATATACTTTATTGGGACGCCTTCCAGAAGCTCGGCCTGGTAAAGGAGAACATGAAGCCGGTATGCTCAACGCTCACGGGGTTCACCGGCGCCTCAATCTCGTCACTAGGGGTTATCACCCTGCCCCTAACTTTGGGAGTTTTCCCGAGGACAAAGACAGTGATGACCTCCTTTCTAGTGGTCGACCTCCCCACGGCATACAACGCCATCCTCGGACGGCCAACCCTCAACAAGATCCGAGCCGTCATCTCAACTTACTACCAAACCATCAAGTTCCCGACCCACGATGGGGTCGGAGAAGTAGCGGGGAACTCCTGGGAGTCCAGGCGTTGCTACTTAACCGCCGTATCGCTAAACAAGAGAGCGAGGGTCCAATCCCCGCTGGAGGACCCCCGGGAGGGAAAAAAACCGACCCCCCGCCCCGAGCCGAAGGAATCCACCATCGACTTACCGCTGATCAAAGGCAGGCCCGACCAAACAGTCAAGATCGGGTCAGGACTGCCCGAACAGGAGCAACAGCAGCTCGTCGGCCTTCTGCAAGCCAACGCCGACATCTTCGCTTGGACGCCATCTGACCTGGTAGGAGTCCACCCGGAAGTCGCGCAACACCACCTAAACATCTCGCCCGATGCCCGTCCGGTGAAACAAAGGCCCAGGCGGCAGGCCCCAGATCGGCAACTTGCCATCCGAGAAGAGTCTCAACAATGCTTGCCCAAAAGATTGCTACCCCCTACCGAAGATCGACCAGCTAGTCGACGCCACGGCCGGCCACGCCCGTCTCTCGTTTATGGATGCCTTCTCCGGGTACAACCAAATCAGGATGGCACCCAAAGACCAAGAACACACAGCTTTCCTCACCGAGCAGGGGATATATTTTTACAAAGTCATGCCGTTCGGGTTGAAAAATGCCGGGGCCACCTACCAAAGGGCGGTGAACAGGATGTTCGCCCACCAGATTGGACGAAACATGGAGGTATATGTCGACGACATGATCGTGAAAAGCCGAACAGCCGAAGCTCATCCTTCCGACCTGGCTGAAACATTCGACACCCTGCGAAGGTTCAGCCTGCGCCTCAACCCTGTCAAGTGCGCCTTTGGCGTAACCTCGGGAAAATTCCTCGGATTCATCATACACGAGAGAGGGATTGACGCCAACCCGGAAAAGGTCCAGGCTGTCATAGACATGCAGCCCCCTCGGACGATCAGAGACCTGCAACGCCTTAAAGGGAGGTTAGTCGCCCTATCACGCTTCCTTTCCCGATCGGGAGATCGCTGCCTCCCCTTCTTCAAGGCCTTGAAGGATCCAAAAAACTTCCAATGGACGGCGGAATGTGAAAGGGCCTTCGAGCAGATGAAGCAACACCTGGCCAACCTCCCCCGACTCGTGTCAGTCTCCCCAGGGGAGAAGTTGAGCCTCTACCTCGCCGCCTCTCAGCACGCGGTCAGCTCGGTTCTGGTCAAGGAAAACTCCGGCGACCAACTACCGGTCTACTATGTCAGCCACATGCTAAGCGGACCAGAGGGACGCTACCTGCCAATCGAAAAGCTGGCACTGGCGCTCGTCCTGTCAGCGCGAAAGCTCCGCCCTTACTTCCAGGCCCACCCAATAGAGGTAATAACTGACCGGCCGCTTCGGCTCGTTCTGTCTAAATTCGACGTTGCAGGGCGCCTCCTCAAATGGGCAGTGGAGCTCGGCGAGCATGACATACAGTAGATGCCTCGGACCGCCATTAAAGCCCAGTCTGTGGCAGACTTTATCGCGGAGCTGACCCCGAGCACAGGCGAAGAACTCGAGCCACCGCGTGACACGTGGACTCTCCACGTAGACGGGTCGGCCAACGCAAAGGGCGCCGGCGCAGGGCTGGTGCTGGTGACACCTGACGGCCGCTCGATTGAGCGCTCCTTCCGTTTCGGGTTCAGGGCCACCAACAACGAAGCAGAATACGAGGCTCTCCTGGCGGGGCTCCGATTGGCACTGGAGATGCGGGTGACCGACATACGCGTAATCACCGACTCACAGCTGGTGGCTAGGCAGCTCGACGGCGAATACGAAGCCCGGGACTCGACCATGGCGAAATACTTGGCACAGGTAAAAAACCTTGCCACCAAGTTCGTCCGTTTTGAATTGTCAAATGTTCCCAGGAGCGAGAACCAGCGAGCCGACACCCTGGCAAAACTGGCGTCCGGCTCGGCCCCCAAGGCTCGACCCGAAACCGAAGAGCTCCCCCACCGAGCCATAGAGGTCGTCGCCACAGTCACGGACGGCGCGCCGGCCACTTGGGTACAAGAGATGCTACGCTTCAAGCGAGACGGGACCCTACCCGACGACGAAACGGCGGCTCGACGCTTGCGTCGGGCGCAGGCATGGTACTCTGAAGGAGGACGGTTGTACAAGCGGTCTTTCTCGCGCCCCTTGCTACGCTGCCTAGAGCCGAACGAAGCCCGGACAGTTCTGTCCGACATGCATGAAGGGGCCTGCGGGGAACATATAGGCGAACGAGCCCTGGCGCACAAGATACTCCGACAGGGGTATTACTGGCCGACCATGCGCCAGGACGCGAAAGCTTTCGTGCGGCGATGCAGCTCATGCCAGGAGCACGCCCGCATCGCCCGACAGCCGGCGGTCCTGTTCACCCCCGTCGACTGTGCTTGGCCATTTGCGCAGTGGGGGCTGGACATACTCGGGCCTCTCCCACCTGCCTCCGGCCAGCGGAAGTACATCATCGTATGAGTGGACTACTTTACCAGGTGGGTCGAAGCCGAGCCCCTGGCCACCATTACGGAGTCACAAGTGGAAAGGTTCGTGTGGAGAAACCTCATAACTCGGTTTGGCCTGCCCCAGTCCATCGTCACCGACAATGGACCTCAATTCGCCGGCAGGAGGTTCCAAGAGTTTTGCGCCGAGCACAAAATTCAGCTGAGATTCAGCTCGGTGGCTTACCCCCAGGCGAACGGGCTAGCTGAAGTAACCAACCGGTCTATCGTCGACGGTCTCAAGAGGAGGGTGTCCGCTGCCCGATCGGCTTGGATCGAAGAGCTCCCGAGCGTCCTGTGGGCGCTGCGCACTACCCCCAAGACCCCGACCGGGGAGTCTCCCTACAGCCTCACGTTCGGGACCGAGGCCGTATTACCATCCGAAGTAGCCGTCCCAACTCCGCGGACAGCAGGCTACAGCGAAGAGGCCTCGTGTGAAGGACTCCGATCCAACCTGGATCTGCTCGAGGAAAGACGGGCCAGCGCACACCAGAAAGCTCTTTCTTACAAAAGAGCCGTGGCAAGGGTCTACAACCGGAGGGTGCGACCCCGGTCGATAAAGATTGAGGACCTGGTCCTGCGCAAAATCAAGGTCAGCCACCCAACCCAAGTAAGGGGGAAACTGGCCCAGAAGTGGGAAGGACCCTACCGGGTCATCGGAGTATCCCGACCGGGGACGTTCCGACTCGCAACAATGGATGGCGACCCCGTGCCCCGGACTTGGAACATACAGAACCTTAGAAAATACTTCATCTGAAGACGCGGGCACTACGCAAACACGGAAATCAGAAGAAAAGAGCATCTTATTAAAAAGGAGGGGATACAGAACCATAACCATGAGGAACAGAAACCAAAACTCATACAGAAAACCCCTCACACCCTCGACCTCGACTCCGACATACAAAAAACAATGGTCATCACTCTCCTGGAGTCTTCGGGCGGTCGTCGAATGGCACGTCCTCCGGCATGTCCACCTCCAGATCCACGGGATGGGAGGCAAAGGGATCCCTTTCCACCTCGGAGCCAGGAGGGCATGAGCCGAAGCGACCTAGGGCGATTCTGTATCCGTACTCGTAGGATACTCGCCCCATTCGGGTCAATCCGAGCTCGAAGTTCTCGGACTTCTTGTAAGCTTCGATCACCTCTTTATCCTTCGACGGGCGAAGGCGAACCTCCTCGGCTAGCGCGTCCGAAGCTGCGCGGGCTTCAGCCTCGGCCTTTTCCGCCCTTTTGGTAAGGCCAAGCGCCTCCGACCTCAGTAGGCGCAGCTCCGCCCGATCCAAACGGAGAAACTCTTCGAGTTCCTTGACCGAACTGCCCGATTGCTCGAGCTCCGCCTTCAGGTGCGCCACCTCCTCCTCGGAGTCGGTCGCGCGTTTTTCCGCGGCCGCCACCGCTTCTGGGCCCGACCCGGCCCGAACTTCCTCTAGCTGGTGGCACAGCTCGGAGTTGCACTCGCTGAGGTTCCAGATTACCTGGCCAGCGTCACGCACTCGGTCCATCAGCGCCGTCGAGTAGTGGAGGCCCTGCCACAGAAGAAAGAGGGTCAGCGCACGGTCACAAAGACACTTGAAGTTAACAAAACACTTACCAGTGTCAGAAACCTCCCCGCCTTGTTGAGCATAGCCTCCGAGGGCAGGGTGTATAGGTCCCAAGCCAAGTCGGGGTGGAGCACGCCTCGAAGAAAAGCGGCCAAGGGATCCCCCCCGGCCCATACCTTGTCCCCCCGGGATAGCCCTTTCCAGCGGGCGACTAGCGGGTCGGAAGCCTCCCCCGGAGGAAGCTCGCCCATAACCAACGACCATAGAGGCTCGTCGGCCCCCGTGCGTAGCCCGCACAGGTCGTCCACCGTAGGCAGGCTCGACCTCTTCCCAGCCGCCCCTTGGCTAGACCCGTCCACTTGGGAAGGCCCTTCATCCCGAACGGCCCGCTTTGTGCCAACGGTTGTCGAAGGGAGGGCCCCCGCCTTGGCTTTCCCGGGACCAGCTGTTTTCGCCTTCTTTGACGGGCGCCCCTCCAGGATCTCTAACGAAGCGTCCGCCGAGCCGGGCAACGGGTCGGCCGAGGGATGCGGAGAGAGAGCGGCGGACGGGCGTGGGGAAGAAGCCGACGACGAGCGGCCACCGCGGAGTGACAGAAGCTTCATTCCTACAAAGGAAAACAAGCAAACTATCACAAACTGTGGGAACAGGCGAGACACGAAGAACACCCGCTATAAACGTACCCCCGAAAGCCGGGCTAAGACCCGCCTCGGCCAGCCACTCCTCGGTCATAGCTCGGATGGCCTGAGAACCGGGAAGGATTGCCCGAAGCCTCTTCAGGTCCCGACGCTCCTCGTCGTTCCAAGTCCGGGACTGTGTTATCTATTACCCTCGCTGCCCACCGAACTCCGAAGCCCCAATCCTTCGACCAGCTAACGTAAAAAAACCACCCCTTCCACCCTTTGTTATTCGAAGGGGCCCCCCCGACGCGAAAGCCGGCCCGGGCTGACACGAAATAGCCCCCCGGCCCCTTGAGAAGGTGAAAACAAGAGAGAAAGAGGTTTCGGGTAGGGGTGATGTTAGCATAATAACATTCCCCTAAGAATGCTACTAGGTAACGCCACGAGTTAGGCGCCACCTGGGAAGGCGAAATCCGCCACAGAGAAAGACAGGAGACAATGATAGGGTGAAGGGGAAGGCGCAACCCAGCCTCTAGGGCATCTTGAGTCAGCGCGAAACCTCGAGGGACCGGGTCGTACGACCGCTGCCCCGAATCAGGTGCGACCAGAACAAACTCCTTCGGGATGTGAAAACGCTCCCGGAGCTTTTCCAGCAACGACCCGCTCACCGCCGAGTCGAGGTCGTGCGGCCACATTAGAGCCTCAAGGGCTCGCGCCGCCTCCTCATTTGGGGAGGGCGGAGGCGTGCGCTCCCGGGCTCTATCGAGGGACAAAGGAGGAGAGACAGGCGAGAGGGGCATCCTTACCGGCTTGGGAACGAACAAGAGGGACGGCGAGAGAGCGACTGGGGAGTGACGGCGTAGGAAAGGAGAAGGCGCGATGACAGAAAGGACGACGAGGCCCAAGACTCAGCAACAAGAATCGAGAAACGGGCCGAGTGCGCCGTTTACATAGGAAAGATCCCGCCAGGAGAGACGTCCCTTCGTCTCCCCATAGCGGCCAACAGCTCATCCGCACACTCACTCATCGCATCAGGGAAGGTCAACGAACACCCCATCATAAATGCGGACCCAAGGTCGCTGCAGGGAAGGACAGGGAGAACGGCCACTGCGACTCCTCGATGCCTAAAAGGAACGACGATCTTTTCGCATGTTCCCGAGACCACCTCCTCGGCGCGGCCAGCCTGCTCGAGACGTGCTCCTCGGCCACATGTCCCCGAGACCACCTCCTCGGCGCGGCCAGCCCGCCCGAGACGTGCTCCTCGGCCACATGTCCCCGAGACCGCCTCCTCGGCGCGGCCAGCCCGCCCGAGACGTGCTCCTCGGCTGCATGTCCCCGAGACCACCTCCTCGGCGCGGCCAGCCCGCCCGAGACGTGCTCCTCGGCCGCATGTTCCCGAGACCACCTCCTCGGCGCGGCCAGCCCGCCCGAGACGTGCTCCTCGGCTGCATGTCCCTGAGACCACGTCCTCGGCGCAGCCAGCCCGCCCGAGACGTGCTCCTCGGCCGCATGTTCCCGAGACCACCTCCTCGGCGCGGCCAGCCCGCCCGAGATGTGCTCCTCGGCTGCATGTCCCCGAGACCACGTCCTCGGCACGGCCAGCCCGCCCGAGACGTGCTCCTCGGCCGCATGTCCCCGAGACCACCTCCTCGGCACGGCCAGCCCGCCCGAGACGTGCTCCTCGGCCACATGTCCCCGAGACCACCTCCTCGGCGCGGCCAGCCCGCCCGAGACGTGCTCCTCGGCCGCGTGTTCTCGAGACCACATCCTCGGCGCGGCCAGCCCGCCCGAGACGTGCTCCTCGGTCACATGTCCCCAAGACCGCCTTCTCGGCGCGGCCAGCCCGCCCGAGACGTGCTCCTCGGCCGCGTGTCGCCGAAAGCACCTACGCAGCGCGGCCTATTTGCCCCAGACATATGCCTCAATCGTGAACCGCGAAGAGAACCATCGCTTACCGATCAAAGCCACGCCTCGAATCCCCGCCGTCCGATGCCGAGCCATGGCTTCCTTTGGGGGGGGATATGATATGGCAAAAAATGGCGGACCCCACTCCTGGCAACGTCCCCCGCACGTAGACAGGCGCGGTGCCCCAGGAAGAGCAATGAGGGTGACGGTCTGCGTCCGGACGTCAGCCTCGCTGAGCCCACAGCCCCCTTTAGTTGACCCAGCACAGTAGGACGAGACAAAAGTAGGTAGCGGTTGGAGCTCGCCCATACCCTGCGATTCCCCAGTCCCCTACGCAACATCCTCGGCGATGTCGGACGCTATCGAAGGTACGGCCCCGACTGACGGGATGGCGCGCCCGGTAATGCCGAGCCCCCCTATAAACACCCCCGAGCCAGAAGGAGAGGGGACACTTGCTCCTAAAAAGGAAAACGACCTCCACGTCACTCTCTAACTTGATCGTCGGAGGGGTCGGGTGGAGCATCCCGACCCGACCTTTGTGCAGGTACCGAGCCAAGGCCCCCGTCCGGACACGCAGCATCCCCGCCCGGAGGAAGTCGCAGCGTCGTCCCGAGGCCGAGGCCGCGCCCGACCGCCTTGGCAGAGACGAGAAACGCCCCAGGGAGATCCTCGCCATTCGGACACCCGAACGAGCCGAGACGACCCCCCGGGTCACGGCTAAGAAAAAGGTGTTTACCCTAACAGGTATAAAGAACACTTCAAACATAAAAAGCCAAATCTGACCTCGTACTTCTTCCACAAAAATAGATCCTAACAAACGAACATGTTGAATTAATTACACATGCAAAATAGGGCAGTAAAAAATCAGCACCATACCTTCATCCAATTTTCACATATTTCAATAGGGAAAACATTCTAAGCAGGACTTTATTTAACACCAAGAAAATGACTGGGGTTGTTGTTTGAACACCTTGACACAGTGTCTCTCATCTGTCCTTGCAAATGTTGAAAGTTTCACATTTATCATGGTTAGCTAACCGGGATTTCAAAGAAATTTACATAGTTAATTAAGGGTCGATGAAGGTCCACCTACGATGACTTGGGTTAAACCTGATACTTATCACCAATATGAAACCTTCGGTAGCATATTAATTCAATCTTCCGCACCCACCAAAATGTTGCTGACCAATGTTCCAATTTATAGCATTCTGAACCATTTTTGTATTGTTTAATATTGAACAAATCATGGAACTCTGTAAGAGTTAAATCATTTCTTTTCCAATCAACAACAGCAATCAGAGGGAGCCAGAACGACAATAATTGATACCTTGCAGAACACCTTACAAGATTATCATGTTATTACTAATAAAGCACAGGTGCATCTTTGGCAATCACAATAGATGGCTATTACTATACATGACAGTGAAAAGCTTAAACAGCCAATTATTTGTATGCAACACAACATTTTCTAGTATAAAGTCGCAGGCATAAGCTCATTTAGATAGCCATTAAAAGATAAAACTCTAATTTTCTCTGCAAAAAGCCAAGTCAGCTATGGCCAGACAAAATTGATATAGACAGTTTCAAATAACAAAATGATGCATTTCCATCTAGCATATAGAAATGAATTGAGAGAGCTTATCACATCGTTGCTACATGAGAATAATGATGCATGTCCAAATCCAATTACTAGGAAAGAGTTAGTCTACAACTAATTATTTAAGTTCAGCATTACTATAGATTATCAGATAAACTAAAAACAAGAAGGAAACAGAACAATCATATTAAATGTTGTCACTGTCTCAACTCAAAGTCACATCGATCAATCTCCCCAAAAGAAACACTAAGAAGGTTGTACATGAGGATAAGTAGGGTCTAGCGATTCATATACTAAGTCACAGATTGCATCTAGTGTGAAATTCTCTATGTAGAATAATATTATCCCCCACTTATATACCTTTCTGTCTACACATATCATACAAAAAACCCATATGGATTACCAGGATATCCACATATGGCATAAGATTTCAGAGGCAATATCACTCATCATGCTGTTGCCACTACGCATGGTTCACATCGCCACGACCGCTGATTCACCAAGATGTCGAGTAGTTCTTAATGTGGTCCACACACACACTCTGTGGTTGCTTTAACAGTATATTTTGACAAATCCAAGCCCAAAAAATCACGGGCCAAACCTTAAATGGAGTACTCAGATGTTCCTGTTTGGAATGGGTGGCAATTAATATACTACAGCCCACACTCGGTGAGAGTCTAGCCTAGAATATCATAATTGTTAGTGATAAAAGTACATAAGACTAAATAGACAACAAAAACATGAAAAATTGAAACTCTAGAACATGACAAAAAAGAAAACGAACAACCAACTTAGTAAAACCTGAATATGTGTAACTATATCAGCTATGGTAACCCTTGACCCTTCCTCGTGGTTTCTCACAATCCATTGATAAAGTTTCTCCTGCACAAACATATAATGAAGGAGAGCATCGTAACTAAGAAATATCATATTTTGAAAAGCACCAATTGCAAAAATCTTTAACTATAGAAGAAAATATCAGTCATTGAGAAACATTCAATCATGACTCTGATTTACTAGCAGAGCAACCATCTACTGACAGGCCATTGCCTAGAAACTGGATATATAAATATTATAACTAAATTTTTACCAACAGCAGAGAATCACCATAGATTATTATAAGCACAAATGTGGAAAACAAGAGGGAATAGCAAAAACACATCAAGACAAGGATAAAGAAGAAATAAAGATAATGGTAAGTGGTAACCCATTTGTGGTAGATGCATGCACTTATTAAGTGCCTAATAACTTCCTTAATTGGCACTATTTGTTTAATAGAGGAATCTTATTACATATTCAAACTTTCTCAAAAGAATTCCCATATACTAATCTAATTAAGAGGCACAGTTGAGTATGCTGATCAACCAATAACCTAGTAAAATATTCTTGAATTATAAGTTAGCCTTAGTCAGTTTATATTTTCATTTAGTCTCACATCAGATGTACAAGGAAAATTGAATTTGTTTATAAGGCTATATGAGCAAACTGGCAGCAAGTTGGATTTAAGCATTTTTGAACCGGTGGTATTGGTTGATCAATTTATGTGTCAGTTATCCTACTAGGTCAGATCATGACACATCAAATAGGTACCATAACAATAACCAGAGTATTATGCCAACCCACAGTCTGGTATCACCAAAAAGTAAATATAAAATATAAAATATAAATACTGATTGGTACTGACCTACGTGTTAAGAACTAGTCCTTGATTAACCAGAGTATTATGCCAACCCACGCAGTCTGGTATCACAAAAAAGTAAATATAAAATATTAAATATAAATACTGATTGGTACGGACCTACATGTTAAGAACTAGTCCTTGATTGGGCTGGTAATTAAAATGTAGATAGAATACAAGATAATTCCTTGCTTAGCCAGGTCTTTGAAAAGTTAAGTCAACAAAGCAAAGTAAATGCAGAGTATTATAGGGATAGCTAGATTCATCATATGTAAATCTAATTATTTCGTTTTAATGATGCTTGCAGCACCATCTCATTATTCACACACAGTATGCAATAATCGAGCAATCAACTTCCAAAGAGAAAAAAGTCCATTGCAATAAATGCTTCTTTCTACTTGCCAAAAAGGGAAAAGATGATCACCTTACTAGTAAAGACAATAGTCAAATTGAAGACAATCTGCAGAAGACATTAATGGTTGATCTTTTTCTCTCGTTGAACTGTTTGTTCGCCAATAGAAGAATTGTTTTCCGAAACATTAAAATACATCTAAGACCCACATCTATGAGAATCTACCATTTTAGCAACTAATCTATTAAGGAATTCAAATGCCAAGTGTCAGTCATATTCTCCTTTGATAAGTTTCTGACAAGAATTACATCCTATGTGTGAGGATAAACCGCATCACCCAGTATGAACGAGGAAGCTAACCGTATAGGATTTAAGTGTTTCAAGTTTGCCAGTAGCTGAAATTGGGCGAACTCTGATGAAAACTTCAAATATTGGCCATAGGTCTCCTTCCTTCTCATATCACTAATAGATTATTTTCCTCATTTAAAGCCTTAATCATATAAAGTCATGTCAACTAATCCTTCATGGATGAATTCATCAGCAACATTAGATTTGCAAATCTTAGGAGGCATAAACTGCTGCCTTCTTTTCCAAATTGCAAGCAAGAACAAAATATTAATTTTCAGAGACAGATCCTCCCAAGTGTTCCAAATAAAAGATTTGAAGTCAACCAACATGAAAGATCCCCTTCAATCGAACCACTGAAGAGTTCACAAAGAGTATTCTTCAAATGCAAACAATTAATATGAACAAGCCTAAAGGAAAATTTGAGCAAACCACCCAATGGAAACACAACAGCGGGAATTTGACCACCAGAAAGGGATTTAATAGAGTAGAAACATCGCTGTATCATCGATAGAAAGGTAAAAAAGAGTAGCCAAATTCCATCAAAGAAAACCTTTCTAACGTAGACGGCGATTCTATCTGAGAACCTAAAGCTCACAAAACGACGATCTACTAGAAGGAACCCATGAAGGATAGGAAAAAGAGATAAGGTGAAGTGGGGACAGATTAAGAGATGGTGAATTGGGAGAGAGAGGAGCTAACCAGCGCATGGTGCTCGCCAGCCTGGAAGGAGATCTTCTGCTGGTTCATGGCCTGTGTGTAAACCTGCGACAGCGAATTGGCGGCGGCGCAGAAGGTGGAGTACAGCGTTCGATCCGCCTCATCGAGCCCCATCGCCTCCGATTTCCGCTTCCTCGCCATCAATAGAACCAAGGGGCAAGACAGATATCGACCAAAGAGGGAAACGAAACCCTATCCTTCACGATACCCCGACCTGTTTCTCCTACGCAAATCCAAATCCAAACCCGAACGCCAAGGAGGAGCAAAGAACAAGAACCACAAGGACAAAAGAATCGATAGAGAGATTGTGCCTGTCGATTAAGAACAAGAACCAAAACAATCGACGGATCGTAGAGACGCGTCCTCGGCGTCTGTGATTTCCTGCTATTCCACGGTCGTCTGGATTGGGCTGCTCTCGTCTTTATATGGATTACCCTCCACCATCTGGTTGGGACACTGCAATTTTACCTTCGAAGAAGCGCAGCATCTTGATGGTTTGATCTCACCACCATGATGGAGATCAAACGGCCAAGAAGCAACGTCAATAGGAAAAGCTCGCGGTTGCATTCCCTCCCTCCAAAAGCCAACGCTTTCCTCGCCGCCTTCCGTATCGGCTCTACCGATCTCCATAATCCCAAGGCGGGCAAGTTGTTTCTCCGCCGCTTGCACGAAACCCTAAGGCTCAGCCTCCTCCACCATCGCCCCTTCTCGCATTCGGCAGTGGCGGCGATTACCCCATAGGAGGAGGCGCTGGACCATCTCGACGAGTACCTGGAGGATTTCGTACCACGACTCGAAGCACGTGGAGACGGCCATTGCGGATCCTCGGGCTGCGGCTGGAAAGAACGATGCGGCCAATAAGAGGAAGGCCGGAGGGTCCCCAACATCGTGTTCGAGCAGGCGAGCGGGCAGGAGTGAACGAGTGGCTCATCACCCGGAAGCTTGTCGACCATTTAGCCTGCCTTTCTTCCTCTTCAGGCTGTCAAGGTGCGGCCCTAGTTCGCTGACTCGGAGAAGCTCATTGAGACGGTCCGCGTCTTACCAGGGAAGGAAATTGAGAAAAGCTCGAACCTTGTTCGACTTTGCTTCACTTTTGTTCGCATTGATAGGCACTTAGTTTCTGCCCAATTTAGTTTCTTTAAGACATAAATAAAGAGTGATAGTTTTCTCGGTGAGTACCTGAATTTGTACGGGAAATAGAAAAGATTTAGCATGAGGAGGAGAGGTGATAGATTCTTTTTCAGATTGATATTGTAGTTTTATGAAGGTTAATTTAGAGTAGGCCACATTTCCTCAAGAGATTTGAATAGTACATTTGGTCTTAATTGTAGATCGCATTCTTGAAGAAAAACTTGAATATGTTACAGTAAATGATGACAAAATCTCTACTATGATTCACTCATAAAGGCTGTTTTAAGTGCTATTATTTACAACTCTGCAAGTGAAACTGCAGTAGGAATACTAAGATCTGATATTTTAGAAGGCAGTATTTGGATTATTCGTGACACTTGTCTATATACCCGGATTCAGATAGTGAACAGGCGATAGTGGCAGTATTTGGATTCAAATAGGATGGTATTATGTTTATGATTTCAGTGGTTGGGATGATATTTTCTTTTGTGGTGAACATGTCGTGATTTATCTTGGACAATAAGTTGATATATCCACTGATTGACACAATATTTTTGATTGACGATGTAAGTGGTTTCTGAAGCACAGCAGAACCCATGTTGAAAAGAACACATTATCTCATCTGTCCCAAGGATGGGATTTTGTGTGCTCCTCTTCTTTCCTTCATTATTTTAGCAGCACAAATAAACCCCTAAAAAGGGGCTGTTATCTTCTTTCTGGAAGTCATGATCTTTATGCAAAAACAAACAATTAACTTTAGCTTTGACTTGGGGAAGTATGCCTTTGCTAGCTCCAGCGTCTATCAGAATTGTTGTAATGGCAACAACGAGATAAGGGACAGTCCAGAAGATAGCAGAACTGGGGATGATGGTGATGAGGAGGATGACTCTGATGGGCTCCCACAGAAGATAGAGAATGTCTCAGGGAGTTTGGATTCTTCTTTTAAGATGCTATGCGAGTCAATTCAGAAGTTTAATGAGATCTATGAGAAGATGCAGAATCACAAGAGGCAGCAGATGGTAGAGCTGGAAAGGATGAGGAAGGAGTTCGAAAAGGAATGTAGAGCTGCTGAGAAGGTAGATTCTGGAAAGGGCACAACTGGATATTGCAAAATTAAGCTGGGAACAATGGCAGGAAGATCATGATAAAGATACAAATGATAGGGAGGAGGAGGATGTCGATGGTAATGATGATGGTTCTGCTGAAAACTTAAGTGGGTAGAGTAAGCATCAACCATGGAGTAAGTTTTCTGTTCCTGATTGGCTTTACAGAATTGGATTTTTTTTGTTAATATCATCTTGTCTTATTGTATGGTGGTACATTGAAGCTCCATTATTGTTTGTTATTATTTTTGCTTCTTATTCGCCCATTAGTTAGGTTTTGTGAAAAGAATCATCAAGCTCACATCTAGGTTATGTTATTAAGTTTATCATATTTTATGTTGTCGGCAGCAGCACTTAAAAGAGTTACTTCAGTAGCATCTTAAACTGCATAGTATTGTTGGAAAGCTTTTATGATGTTGGATATGGACTTATCATCTAGAAAATGGTTGTGCATTTAAATTGGATAGTTTTGGATCTGCATTATTCCAATGTTAAAATCTTCCCAAATTTGTTTGCTAGTGAAAAAAAAAGTATATTTTCTTCTAAATTATAGGAATTTAAGTGGACATACAAAACCTAAGTTGATCTTGGTAAGTGCTTGGGCTGCACTAAATGTCTTGAACTTGTTCTCAACTTGTTCATAGTACTTGTCCAGTACAATTATATTTCTGTTCATTTACCTAATTCCTATTGTTTGATCACGCTTTAGATAGTCATATTATGATATATTTGTCTTTGAAAATTGAAGAACTATTGACCGATGAAGGTAACCAAGAGTAGACAATGATCCTACATAATTTTCTTCCAAAACAAGGAGAGTCCTACTATGTTTCTTAGTTGCTTAAAGAAAAATACGATAACCTCGAAAATTTATTAGGATATGAACCATCCATCTTTTACTTTTACAGAAAGTTTGTAATTTTTATAGATCACATTGATATTACATAAGCGAATTCCGGTGTGGCTTGTTCCATGCTTCTGATTTATTGTTTTCCTGTTCTTGTAGGTTTATAGCTGCATCCTTTTACCTTGCTGCCTTTGAATTAGAAAGAGGAAGCGAATGTGGAGCAATGGCTTCAAGAGAGCCAAACAGGAAAGTCCACTCAACATCTGATTGCAAACAAAGGCACGATGTCTTGTTCAGAGCAACAGAGAAATCTTTGTAAGATGTCTTGAGAGCTTGCTAACATTGCAAGAGTTGGTGGGGTTTCACACAATTGAGATCGTACTACTGAGTTTTGTAATATTGCAGCTGTTCCTTAATTGAAAGAAGGATCTTTCTTTAAAGAAAATTCATCTCCCCGATGAGCTTTAGATGCAACTTTTGAGATTTCATGTGGCTGAGGCTGAGCATGTTTTTTTGTTTCCATTATGTTGATTAGTAGCTCATTGAAGCATCATAGCAACATGTCTGTGACCTCCTTCCTTCTCCATGATGGTTCCTCCATTAAGGAACTTTTATTTTCTTCCCTGTGCCTTGTCTCCTTTTAGTGTCCAAACTGGTACAGTGTGCTGCATCTTGGAACTTCATTTCCTTCTTGACAGCTTTGCAATCCATGGCCTATATGAATGGACAAGTCATTTCCTTTTTAGTTCAACCAATACAAACCTGTCACATTCCTGAAATCCATTGCTTCTCATCATCATCATCTTCTTCTTCTTCAACACCACCACCATTACCAAAGCCTTCAGCATCCACGTTGTGGTGGCCGGCAGAACAAACCAAAAGCAGAGATCTATTAAATAAGGTGACCAGAGACTGGGTGTGCGACATGGTTAGGATGGCATTATGATGCAAGCACAAAGCTACGACTAAAAGTAGATGAACACATGCAATACCTGTTCCAGCATATTCCACCATTGTTATCTGCGGCATGACTTCAATGTGGCCTCCATTCCCCGCTCACAGCATTCTTACCCAAACCCACCTGTAACCATTTGTTTCCTTTGGCCAACCTCCACATGCCTCCCCCCCGGCAAGAGATTCCCCACATTAAGCTTTGTCTATGTTTCTCAAGTCACCATTAGATCATGTGAGCTGTCCCAATTGATGCACCGAATGAAAAGAGTTGCTAGAGATATTTCTACTGTATCTAATTCAGCAAAATTAGGATACCAGGAGTGATGGGAACCCACTTCGATTCAATGATTGTTATTGAAGTTGAGGTAAATGCTTATAAGTCGAGCTCTCCCTCCCCCCCCCCCCCCCCATCTCTCTCTCTCTCACTATCACTCTCAATGGAGGGTATCTTGGAAGCAAATGAAACAAGGGAGGCTGTTTCTTGAAAGCTTCAGCTGGCTCTTACAGAGTCGATCGCTGGTAGCTTTGCAGCGACCGTACGTGACAAGGCCGGATGGGGAGATCAGCTCTCGTGAGGGTGCTGGATTGTTTGTCGCTCGCGGTCTCCCCGGGTTCTTGTGTTTGCATGAACACTTGGGAGGAGGAAGAGGAGGATGGCTTCGAGGAGAAGTCACTGATCAAAAGCCATGTGGAGCAGGTTTTGAAGATCAAAGACGTTCTTGACGGGGGGAAGACGACGCTGGCTTTTCATCTGGAGCCCAAGGTAGGAATTCTTCTCGCATTTAGTCGCGTGCGTGATAGAGATATCAGATTTCGGAACTCGTCTCTGTTAATTTGCAGACCGTAGTGCTGAGGGTGTCGATGCACTGCAATGGTTGCGCGAGAAAGGTTGAGAAGCACATATCAAAGATGGAAGGTAGGTAGCTTCTTTCTCATTCTTCTTCTAGTCTCAACCATCTTTGACGCCATCTGCACAATTCTATCCGCAGGAGTGACCTCCTTCCAAGTGGACTTGGCGAACAAGAAGGTGGTGGTGGTGGGAGACATCACTCCCTTCGAAGTCCTGAAAAGCGTGTCAAAGGTCAAGTTTGCAGAGCTGTGGCTGACCTGAACACGGTCATCAAAATCCAGCAAGATATTTGGCCTAAGATCTTCTCTACATTTTCCTTTTTCCTCTTCATTTTGTACTGTATGTGGGGGGAAAAGCACCGAAAGAGCTAAAGACATGGTGGTGGGTGTTGTCATCGTCGTTGGTGATGATTCACATTGACTATGAAAACATGGTTTCATGGTTCAATCAATGCTGAAGGATTGGCAGTGGCAGCAAAAGTCCATCCATGTCGACCACATGTTCACAGCCGCTGGGGGCCAAAGCATGTGGTTTTGTTTGCAGAGTCGAACGAGAGCGAGGGTGGGTGGCTCTAAGTGGGACAGTACCGCAGTGCTGTGTGCTAAGCTGGTTGTTCATCTTATCCCATTACCCCCATTGGGATCTTGTCAGAATCCACCCATCGCAGATCATGCTAAGTTGGGTAAACGTCTCTAACGCGGCAAATCTACTGATGGTTTTTGCCAGATATAATTATCGATATCGGATCATATGTCAATCCGATCATGTTTTGGATCACGGATCTAACTGGTTGAACTGATCCAACTGCATGTTTTATATATATATATATATATACCACCCATCAACACCAAAGCAAGAAGACGAGAGTGACTTCGTACCTGTCCGCAGACCAAAAAAAAACCTTAAATAATATATACATGATAAGGTGCGAACACCATCATGTGAAAGACGTGCACGAATCTCCATGATCGCCAATCATATATGTTAGAAAACAAAGTAATCTTAGATTGTTCTTCCGTTGTTGATGATATGTTAAGAGGATGGATGAAGAATCGCGAGGTAGTCCAATTAAATCGACGACATCCCTCTGTTTTCTACACCAACTTTATTACACTCAGTTGCGGAAGATCCGCCTCTTCTCGCCCAGGATTGATTACGCAGTCTGTTTCAAACCAGGAAGAGATAGGATCGACTGCAATCGTTCATGTGTCTCAGACGGACGATCAAAATGTAATCTCAACATCATGGTTTTCGTATTTTGAAGGTGTAGTTTTTCCGAATGATGTGATCGGTGACTGCGGCCAAAAATATTATTTTAGGGTTCACATTACTCGTATAATCACCATGGCTGATGATGTTGACGACGACGACGATAAAGCCCACTATGGCTGTTCCCAGCACTCGCCACTCCACACAGCCAGTCAAAGGCACTCTCAGAATGGGCTTCACCGTCACCAAGTCGCCTCCGGCGCTGGTGTCTCCCTCCCAGCCCACGCCTTCCGGCCGTAACCTTCCCCTCTCCTCCATCGATCGCAAGGCGGCCGTCAGGGTCTTGGTAGACCTGTTGCTGCTTTACGAGCGCGGCGACCGGCCCGCGAAGCTCCTGAAGGGCGCACTGTCCAAGGCCCTCGTCGTCTACTACCCCGTGGCCGGCCGGATCGTGGAGTCGTCCAAGCCAGGCGAGCTCGACGTGGCTTGCACCGGAGACGGCGTGTGGTTCGTCGAAGCTTCCGCTGACTGTACCCTGGAACAAGTTCGCCACCTCGAGCTCCCTCGCCTGCTGCCCAAGGATGACCTCCTCCCGTTACCTCCGCCTCAAGTGGACTTGGACAGCTTGATCCTCTTGATACAGGTAACGCTTCTTCCTCCACGAACTAAGAACATGTTTGCTTGTGTTATCCATCGAGAGATGATTACTATTTTGTAATAGTACTAATTTTAATTATATTTATTGTTAGAATTCGATTTTTAGTCAATCTTATCATGATTAGCATGCATTAGACTCCATACCAATTCAATCTAAAAGAAATTAAACTTGTTAAATTATATATCAACCCTATATATATATATATATATATATATATATATATATATATATATATCGATTATCCCTTTTAGTCTTCTTTTCACTCTCTCTCTCTCTCTCTCTCTCCTCAATTATTTTGGTCTTCAGATTAATAAAAATATTTTTTTATTTTTTTGAATTATTTTTGTTTTTTGTTTCCAAATGAAATCTAAAATCTTTCACAGAGACTTACTTCAGTCGTCATAGCTGAGCTCAGGTCACTCAGTTTGCCTGCGGCGGATTCGTCGTGGGCGTCGGGTTCAGTCACGCAGTGTTCGACGGTCTCGGGGCAGCTCAGTTCTTGAAAGCCGTCGCAGAGATCGCAAGGGGTCTTCCCGCACCCACCGTTGCGCCGATCTGGAGCAGAGAATTCATCCCCAGCCCCGCCAATCTCCCGTCACCACCACCGTCACCGCCACAAGGTCTTCCGCCATCCTGCACCGCATTCCCCTTCGTGACCTGCGCTCTGGATGTCCCCGCGGACAGCATCAACCGGATCAAGAACCGGTGTATGCAAGAAACTGGGCGCAAGTGTTCCAACTTCGACGTGGTGACTGCAATGCTGTGGCAGTGCCGGACGCGAGCTGCCACCCTGGAGCCGGCCCACCACGTCCGCCTCGGCTTCGCCACCAACATCCGTCACCTGCTGCACCAAGTTCTGCCCCAGGAAGGCGGCTACTACGGGAACTGCGTGTTCCCGGTGGGCGTCGCAGCAACCAGCGGGAGAATCGTCAACGCGTCGCTCGTGGAGGTGGTGAGCATGATAAGGGACGCTAAGGAGCGGCTGGCCGCCAAGTTCTTGGAGTGGGTGATGGGGGAGGAAGAGGAGGATCCGTACCGAGTGCCGGTGGAATACGGGACGTGCGTGGTAGCGGACTGGAGCAGGATTGGTTTCTCGGAGGTGGACTACGGGTGGGGAGATCCAGTAGGCGTAGCTCCATTGAACGATGACACTGACTTCATTGCTACGTGCATCTTTCTGAGGCCGCCTGCACCGATGCAAGGCGTGCGGTTGTGGACGAGATGCGTCGTCAAGGAGCACTTGGCGGCCTTCGCCGATCAAGTTATGGAGTTTTGCCAAAGTTCTTGACGAATAAGCGAATTGTTTGCTTGTCTCTCAGTTGTTATCGTCGTCACAATATATATATATATATATATATGAATGATAGGTACAACTGTGTTAGCTCTTGTAATAATGTCGGCAAATCTTACAAAATATATGTATGTTTCCAATACATTTTAATTTTAATGTCAAAATAAACTCTCTCTCTCTCTCTCTCTCTCTCTCTCTATATATATATATATATATATATATATATATATATATATATATATATATATATATACATATACTCTCAATCAATAGAACTCGGCATGTGGTTAAAAAAAATAACTTTGGTTACATTTGAAAATATATTTATATTTTTAATATACATACAGAGAAAAAAATTTGAGTGAATATGTAATTATAGAATATTTTGAGTGCTTGATAAATAATAGATAAAAATTATATTTTAAATATACATTGAGGTAAATATTATTTAATAAAATTATATTTTAAAAGGGAGATTACTATTTGTAAACTCCTTTTTGTTATTTATATGTTGAGGACTTTAAAATTTCGTAAATTATCATTTTGTAAATAAATATATATGTTCTCAATTTATAATTTAATTTTAATAAAGTTTTTCACTCTTTATTTACGACCCATTTTTCTTCCTTTTTTTTTTCCATCTTCTTCTTTTCCTCCTCCTTTTAACCATAAAATAACAAAAAAAAAGATTATGAAATGGGACAAACTGAAAATTAATGAGAAGGAGATAAGAGATAATTTTTATATTTATTGTAATAATTTAATATTTTTAAGATTATGTATATTCTATAATAACCCAAAAAACATCACTTGTATGTAGATGGTAGGGTGAGCCGGCAACAGTAGAGTGCAAATAGGGTAAAAATAGAATTAGAGAGAATTATAAATATTAAATTATTATTTAATTATTTTTAAGAGAATTATGAATAATAAAAGGGTTGTGAATAGAAAAAAAAACAACTCTAATAGTAATATCCTTAAAAAGTCTATTGAATATTATATGATGAATTTAATATTCTAATATTATTAAAATAAATATATTTTTTATTTTAATTAAAATAAGTAAAAAAAGATAAATGTAATCTTAAAAAAGATTTCGTATGATCTAGATATATAATAAATATATATATAATTATCTAAATAAATATAAAAAAAATATTGAAAAAAAATTTGAAGGCATAAATGATTTCTCACTAAATCATGTCGTTATATTAATATAAATTTCTCATAAAATTGATGATTATTTGATCATGCAAATTAATCAAGTCATAAAATATAGTGTCATTTGATCCTACAAATTAATTATGCTGATAGAATAGTTGAAAAACATGAGGATTAAATTTTTTATTATATAATGATAATTTTATTATTTTAAAATAAATTTATAAGATATTTTAAATTTTAAAAAAATTATATTAACATCTCACAAATACTAATACATGTCTCTAAGATAACATCAATATTTATAATATAACATCCAGACTAAATATTTTTTTAAAAAAAAATATTAAAACATCAATTTATATTTAAAATATGAATGGAAATCTCCATTCACATTTGTATTTTCTTTTCTAAACGGCGACAATGGGTGGGTGTGACGGACGCGCGGCTCTCGTTTCGGCCACACGCCACACGGCTGCCACAAGTGTTTGCTGAGGACGTGTGCCGCTCCCCCGCCACAGCTGGTGATCCACTGTTGCTGCTGCGAGGAACCAGCGAATCCCTCGCCACCCGCGGCCGAACGAGACGAGCATGACGCAAGCGAATGCGTGAAGCCTCCAGATTGCAGCAGCATCGTCGCCCGCCTGTGGTGGTGCCGCCGCCCATCTTCTTATATCCTAGCCCACATTTTTGGACGACGAAGCAACAAAGGAAGCAGGCAAGAAAATGACTGCCGCGGCCTCTCTCCTCTCTCTATTCCCCCGACCCGCCCCTTCCCAACAATCATGTCGCTTCTCCTCCGTCCACCCTCCTTCTTCGCGAAGAAAACCATCCTTCTCCATCTCCATCCCCCACGCCGCCGCTCCCTCCTCCTCGAACCCCACGCCTACGACTTCGGAAGAGCCACCGAAGCCCCAGATCGAGCTCGAGTTCCTCGGCGTAACACCCCTCCCCTCTCTTTCTACCGCTTGTGCTGTTTCGTCCTTCGAATTCTTGCATGCTATTCCTCCTGTTTGCTGGTGCGCTGCAGCCGAAAGCTGGAGCCGATGGGGCGTACCCGGTGGACAAGGCGTCCGCGGTCAGCGGCGAGAAGCTTCTCCGCAACATTATGCTCGACAACAAGATTGAGCTCTACGCCGCCTACGTACGTATCTTCCTCTACCCCTTTTCGCCGGTATGTATCCTCCCCTGAAACGCTTCTAACTATGATTCCTTTCCGCCTGTGCCTCCACTAGGGCAAGGTGATGAACTGCGGGGGAGGTGGGAGCTGCGGTACTTGCATTGTCGAGGTACATCTGCCCCCAAACTGTCGCTTGATGTGAATTCGGATTGGCTTTTGTAGGGCTCTCCATGCCTTTGAGTTCTTCAATGCTCTGTTCACAAAAGCTAACTGTGAATGTTGAACTTTTACTCAAAGAAAACAAAATTCATTAAGGAAATGCCTTGTAGAAAGCAAGTAGAAGAAATTAGTCCATCTTGACATGATCAAGCAACCTTTTCTTCTTTGGTTCCTTGAATTCACATTGGGTGTTTATCTCTGGCGATCCTATTCCAACAATTATTTTCATGCTTGTCAAGGAGAACCATAGTTAAGCTACATTTAACCAAAGGTAACAGAATCATTGTATGTCATTCCCCTTATTATTTTGCCTTCCATCAGTGTTGGAATACTTGAGCATGTTAATCTCCACTTTATCATTACTATTTTGCTTTGGTACAATGCTGCAGATTGTTGATGGCAAAGACCTGCTTAATGAGAGAACAAAAACTGAGCAACGGTATCTGAAGAAGGCAAGTCTTCTTGTATCTCTTCCACCGATGTGTGCGAGAAAATTACAGAGATAATAGTCTGTGGTGCCTTATGAGACTTTTGGCACAATGAAAATTTTGTTTGGTGTTTTTGTTACCTTTTTCTTTTGTTGGAAAACAATGGATTGATATTTTCTCCTAACAACTGCAGAAGCCTGAATCTTGGAGGCTTGCCTGTCAAACTATTGTCGGGAATAAGGAGAACTCGGGCAAGGTGAGCTGCACAAATCCTTTCATTTAAAATGTTCAATTTTTATTAGAATGTGATCAAATACTAAATAGTTATTTTTTCTTTAGCACTACATATGCCTGCCTGAGTCTCCAATCCATTCTGTCCTTTTTCCTATGTCATGACCAGCCCTGACAAACTTAGCTCTGTTTTTTTGGTTCTTTCAATGTTACCTGCATTTGCATTTGCATTTACATCAATGGTTAGTGCCTCTATATTTTCAATTAGGTTCCATTTTTTTCCTTTTTCTTTGATAATTTTTTTCTACTTAGCTTTCAGAGTGTCCTTTAACTTGGATATGTCTGTATCCTTTTTCAAGCATATGCGTCCTCTTGCTCCATTTGATATGGCTGCATGAGCTATAAGCACATTTGTTTCTCATAGAAAATTTCAGTATGTCCCCTATGTTTTCCCTTATTGATTATCATACACTGCACACCGTGTTTCCCGACGTAATCTTATTTTTCCCCTTGTCGTTACATCCATCAACCCCTAGTTAATCAGACCTAAGCAATGGGTTGATGAAAACATCCTTGAGTTACTGTGTCACTATTAGTTAATTAAAATCTCTGTTATTATTTATCATAGAAAATCCTTCTATTATAGGCTAAAAGAACGAAATGATTTCTGTAGCGGATAACTATCTTCTTGTATTAATTTATAACTGAACACAAAAGCTCTTTACTGTGAAACAAGTGGCGGTAAGGTTGTGCTTCACTATGAACATGGTTGGGCTTAAAAAGAGGGAAAAGGAGGGGAGAAGGGCAGACTCCTCCCAGATGTGGAAGAAGATAGTTTGGGGCAGAGGTAGAGATGCAGAAGAGACAATAAACAAGAGTGGCATGTGGAGTAGGAAATTATAATTTTGTGTTGAAGTGAACATACTTTTTTGTAATATGAAATGTAAGAGCATTTTGTGGCTGTACATGGACCTATTCAAACAATCAAAAGGGAATATAATGGTGTTAGCCACAAGGAGAATGTGAATATAATTACCAGTAAGTGAAAGTGCAAACCATAATATTGCAAAAAACATTGCGCGACACTGAAACTTTCTCGCCACAACTTGTTTTCTTCATGAAGAAAATTGGTATCAGAGTTTCTCCGGTAATCATATGAGTGATGCATTTTCATGTCAGTGGATATCATCCAATATTTTCTTTATACTAGACACTGATTGCATGGTGTATGCACTTGATATTATAACATGATTCAGCTGTTAACCATCAAATAAGATTGCCATTAGCGATAACTAAGATGATGATGGCATGTAAATTGCAGACATTTTGTCTTTGTGAGAATACAACATTATAGATGAATCCTATTTACTGAACTTTTCATTGTATATACCAAGAATTCTCTTGTTTTAAGATCCTACAAGTGTCTGCTTGGCAAATTCTGCAGTCAACAGCTTTATCATCATCTTATATTCGTTTAATCTGGCTTTTGCAGGTTGTTGTTCAACGGATGCCTCAGTGGAAGACATGATTCATTACTCCTGAAACAGAGATGACAGAAATCTCAGTATCATTGTTGTCATTGTTTGTACATATTCTGAATCCTATTCACCAAGATAGGATAATTAAGATCATCTTCTTCCCGCAACTTGAACAAATGTTTGAGGAGGTTGTCTCTCTCTCTCTCTCTCTCAGTCAAAGAATTTTTCAGCCAATCCTTGCAGGTGTTGTTAGTAATGTTGGAGTGTTAAACTTGTTCACATCCACAAGAAGTTCATGGTATGATAGTAAGCAAGTCAAATCAGAATTTGGTTCAAGAGATGGGAATAATCTAATTTGGATTTCACTCCTAATAGATTAAATGTGAGACACTATTGTGAGTATTAGACTATGTGGTGAAAACAATTGAGTTGTATCAAGTGAATATATTTTGATAGAGAAACCCCTGTTCCCTTGTCCAAATTATCTTGTTCTTAGTTTTTCTTTTTATTCCTTCAATTAGTATTAAAGTCAAGTTAACCCATGGCTTCCTCGAGTGTGTTCCCAACACAAATCCCTCAATTTACAAAGGAGAACTATTTATGGTGTATGCAAATGAAGACACTTCTAGGCGTCATAGATGTATAGGAGCTTATAGAAGATGGTTTTATTATACCAAGTGTGGAAGGAAACAAGCATAAATTGATAAAGAAGCAACGAAACAATTCAAATATCAAAGGAATAGTGTAGATAAGATTTTAAAAAAATGATGAATAAATTTGATACCTATAACAAGATAGCTTCAAAAGTCATATTTCTATTATTCACTACATGAGAAGAAATGGTGAATAAATCGATGATCAGAGAGTAATAAAGAAATTTTAAGATTTTTGGTTCCAAGTTTGATTTTAATATGGTAGGAATTTAAGAATCCAAAGATTTAGAACATTAGAACAATTGATGTGTTCTTTTCGAGCACATAAACAAAAACTTATAAAAAAAGATAAGAAATGACTTAGAGCAAGCTCTACAAACTAAATTTGCTTTTGAAAGCAAAGGAGAACTAAGGTCTTAAAAGAGACGGTACAACAAGGAAGAGGAAAAAGTCAACCTACTAAACGAAGGACTCCATCGAGCATATTCTTGACACCTTTTTTTTTATTGATTTCCTAATTTAAAGCTTTTTTTTAGGCATCATCATAAATTCTTCTAGCACAGCTATGTCTAACTCGGTAGGATTCACCTCACTTCTTCTAAGAGTTTTTACAATATTTTTTGTAAAAAAAAAATCATATATGTTAAGAGAGAATGTCGTTGACATTTTAATCAACCCAATGTGGTATGGACCCGTATGCATAGGGTTATCTAAGGTATCTCCAAGGTAGAAACGTCGAGCTTCCAAGGTGTCATCTACGAAGATCAAGATCGAGAGAGGTTTCTCGAGTCGATCCTTACAACGCGCAAGTTAGGAATCCGAGGTGTATAAGTACAAATACATGGTCTTCTAAAAAAATATCTCGATAATAAGTTTGTTCCATTTTATAATGTTAAAGATGAATATTCATACCTGATGATAAAAGACAAAAAAAAGAAGTTTATGATTATCTTTTTTTCATCGAAGGTCAAGAAAGAAACTTATGATTATTTGCTTTGGATCTTCATCCATAGGTTGATCTTCGTCGTATCCTCGTTTTCTAGACATCACATATCGATTATGTGTCGGATGATAATTAACTAACATGATATTTCATATCAATATCAAGAATGATTTTCCACCACAGATAGATGATCAACCTATAATCTCATCGCTTCTTAATATGCATAGGAGGTTGGTAGCAGCAACAAAGATAGGTGAGAGATGGAGCAAACAACTATTATCCCTTTTGTTTTGCACAATGGCAAATGATGGATGACGAGAGATAGCTTCGTACCCCTCCCTAACCGAATCGAATACTTTTTATTACGAGCGAAAGTGTCGTGCAGTGGCTCCGATCATTCTTCATTCATAGATTCATATAAATCTTAGTTTTTTTTTTAAATTTAAATGTAAGTAATATAATACTTGGTTTAGATAAATCATATGGTTATTTTTTTTTTAGAAATTTAGTTTAAATGAAAATATTTAACTAAATCAGTTGATTGTTAATGTTAATCTCTTTGCCTCTTGTGTTAGAAAATTATTTGAGAAGATGATGTTAATCATAGAGAAGAATGACAGAGGGGAAGACAGAGACGCTCAAACTAAAACCTTCAATGCATCATCAATCTCTAATCCAATAATAAAATTTAATTTGATATTTCAGTAGATTGGCTCTTCTAAGCTGCAAACAGAGTGGCTTTTAGTAGCATCGCTGAAGCTGTTTGTTTTCCTGACAGGAGAATTGCGCTATATGGAAGGGGCTGTCGAACTATGATGGCCTGCTGCACATTTGGACGGTCTGAAGTCTTTATGGTAAATCAACTCACAAAGTCATCACATGACTTTTTTTTCATTAGTAAGTCATATTCAGTACATAAACAAATAATAAATTCAATATGTTTTACATTTTTCGTGAAAGAAAAAAAGAAAAATTCATAACACAAGAACGAATATCTCGCAAGTACAAAAGGCAAATAGTCGAATTGTGATGCAAATGTGCAGGTTTTGAGTAAGGCTGTAGTTTTATCCTCCTGAATCATCACTCCACACCGACAAATAATTTGGTTTGATTGAGAAAGCAGGTTTTTGTTCTCTCTCCCAATCCATCTTCATCTCTTTTGGAAGTTGAGTGTCTTTATCGAAAAGGCGAAGAGGAAAGCGAAAAGCACCGGGAATGCGACCACTACCACGGCAACCACCCCCAAGAAGCTATGTTTGAATCCAAAATAGTTCCTCACAAAATCGGCCACAATCTCACCGGGCTCACCGGACTCGTCAGAAGCAAATCGAGTCTGTATATCACCAAACTGCGAAGCAACCAATCCATACAAGGTCCAGGCCACGGGGCATATCCAGTAATACCATCTCCACCACACCGGGATTCTCTGTAGACAAGCCAAGCTGATAATAAGAGGATGTCTTGCAATAAGCAAGCAATTCTTCAAAGATCAAGTAATGGAGTTTTTAACTTACAGGTCTTGGAATAATGAACCCAGAGAAAAGGTTCCATATGGCATAGAAGGCGGCAGAGACAATTGACGCGATGTTGTAGTTGGGAGTCAAACCGACTGCCATCATCCCGTAAAATGTGAAGTAGAGGAGTGTGAAGTACATGAAGAACATGTACCAGAAGAATTTAGCAGCAGTCCATTCAAATCCGATCATTGCATACACAATCACACCATATAACAATGCCTGGACCAATATATAGGGAATTTCAATTGCAACCTGCCGATGGAACATTGTAATTAGACAAAATATATAAACGTATATGTGCTTGCTCAAGAGAATTATGTATTTTCTACAACTATGAGTTTTTTTTTTCTTTTTCTTGCAGTTAGGTAGATTTGAGAAAATTACTTGTCCGAACGCGTATGGCACAGCTGAATACATTCCAGCAGCTCTCTCCCTGTAGAAGACAGTACGTTCAATTGCCACAACTGGCTGAACAGATGAAGAGTTTTGTACCCCAATGAATAAGACAGCAGCATACATTGAACCCATTGCATTCAACAGGTCTTGTTTTGTGTCCCTGCAGTTTGAGGTTCCATTAGAATTCTTTTCGAATCACTTTGATCAAGTACATTTCGAAGTTCAGGTATGAAGAAAGATATTTTTGTACTTGTAGAACTTCAAGAAGGATGTACCTTTTGGTTCCAAGGTCCCAGAAAATAGTTCCAAACAGCAAAGCGATGATCAATGTGAAGAAAAACCTCACTGCAGTGTATGGAGGATTCCGCCAGTATGATAAGTGCTGTTTCCATAGGCACGCCATGCATTGTACAAGTAAAGATTGAGAATACTGGGTTGGGAAGTAAAGGTCACTTGATCCGGGAGGAGGTGTACTTAGTTCCTTTATCAAATCCTTGTTTCTCCTATATTGCAGAATGCACTTATATCAGACATGCAAGCAAAATGAACTTGAAGGAACATTAGAGGGACAAGTAGGACACTCACTGATAAAGCTCAGAATTCTTGTATATTTCACTGAAGTTCACCCCCAGAATGTCTTCTTGTGCCTGTGAACTCACTTCCAACATCCATGTTGCAGGGTTATATCCATCTTTTATCTTACTGACACCATTGATACCCTGGCGAACACAGTTGGTGAAATGATCAGTTGTACTGTTCAACTGAATTGTATAAATAGTAACATTCTGTATTCTCACCTCAAAATAATTTATCAGATGGCAAGAATTGTGACCTAGTGGACCGACATATATCTCTTCTCCACCTCGCTTCATTAGAAAGAGCTACAAGCAAACAGAAAAGAAAATTTTAAAACCACAAATTATTTACACATGAAATATACCAAAATTTTGCAAGATAATTAACCCGAAAGTTTTTCTCACCTCATCAAATGCTTCAAAAATGTCAATGCTAGGCTGGTGAATAGTACACACCACAGTCCTCCCGGTGTCCACTGTGTTCCTCACAGTTCTCATAACGATGGCCGCAGCCCTTGCGTCAAGTCCAGATGTTGGTTCATCCATGAATATGATAGATGGGTTAGCAACAAGCTCCACAGCAATGGTCAGCCTCTTTCGTTGCTCGGTCGATAGCCCATTTACTCCTGGCAATCCAACGAGTGCATCCCTCAGTGGTGTCAGCTCTACAAGCTCCATGACCTCATCAACGAACATCTGCAAGAAATAGTTATTTAATCAGACTTTGCAAGGACCAATCTTGAAGAATATATGAATCGGTCAATGTATCCTTCCAACAGACCTTCCTTGTTGCAGAGTTGACCTCAGCAGGCAACCGAAGCCATGCAGAATAGACGAGAGACTCATAGACTGTCACGTGAGGAGAGTGGATATCATTCTGCTCACAGTAGCCTGATACACGAGCAAAAGTCTCCTGCTTCTTGGGGTAGCCAGATATTGTAATGTTTCCTTCTATGTATCCACCTGTTTTTCTCCCAGCCAATACGTCCATCAGTGTTGTTTTACCAGCTCCACTTACACCCATTAGAGCTGTAAGCACCCCTGGCCTGAAAGATCCACTTATCCCCTTCAGGAGTTCCAAACGGTCTTCAACCACACCTTGATCTTTCATTTCCTAAATGTCCATCATATTATAAAAGGAGCGCATGGAGTCAGATGTGCCTATAACATATAAAAGATATGGTACGTGATGTCAGAAAAGTTACCTGTGGCATGTCCACAGAGTATCGTATATTGTCAAAGGTAATGGATAGTGGAGTGAATGGAAGGACCATTCCCTTTTTGTTCTGATCAATAGCCACATTCATGGAACCTGATGAGGTACCATCCCTCCTCAATCCATCAGCACCTTCTGCAGATAAAGCTTCAACTTGATGAGATTGTCCAGGAAAATGCAGCATAAGACTAACATGTTGATAGGACTTACTCTTGGATTGAGAATGATCGACAGAGTTCCTCCCTCTGGATGATTGCTCAGACACTTCTCCAGTCAGATTGGCATGTTTTTCCTTCAACGTCTCTTCAGATACAGGTGGCTGGGACTTACCAAATGCTGTAATTATAACATAGATGATCAGAACTTAGCTCTCAATTCAGAAACTGAAGTCACAAAATACTAGATGTCTCTCGCTAAGATGATGGAAAAGTATACTCACGTTTGAGATAAGTAAGAGCCACAGAGAAAAGAGCATTGAACAGCAATATATAACCAATCAATGCCCCAAATCCAATCCAATACCATTTTGCTTCAGGAAAGACTCCTCGTGACTTCAAGACTGACACTCCCAGTGGCTCACTTGAATTTGGAAGACTCTGCAGCAGAAGAATCATCAAAAATGTTAAACTACTTTTTGCTTGAGAAATAGCACTTTCTTCATCTCTGCAAAAGTAATGTCCTCACATGTTGCCAGCTGTGACCTAAAAATTCATTTACTGATATGGAATTCTGTGCGTACATCAGGGGTGAGATCCAGTATCCCCAAATCCACCATTTCTTCACTTGATCTGCCAGAGAAGGACATTTCATTTATTCCATAATTGTCACAATAAATGAGCTGTTGATATGTAGAGGCTTGTTTCCAAGTCTAATGTGAAGCAAAGCAAGGAATCATTACTTACCTCGTGAAAGAATGAAGCCACCCAGAACAAGAAGGATGAGAAGTGCGAAAGATCCAAAGGTATTTGCAACTATCATGTTCCTACCTACTGCCCCAATGAAACGGAAGAGTGAAGATGCCATCTGATTTATCAGCAGCAGCAGCATGTATTGCTTAAACAGCCTGTTTGTGAAATGAGAATGAGATTTTACATCATGGATCAAACAGTTCATTTTTGTAAGAATTGTCAATTCAATCATTCTTACCTTCCAACATTTGGATCGAACCCAATGACATAATAAGTTGTGAAAACCCACACTGCAACTTCAGCGAATGAAATTGGAATTTTAAGAATCCATGATGGTATTGCATATGACCATGCAGGATAGAAAAGGAGATCTCTTTGCTTGAAGAAAACAGGAAGTTTTAAAATGGTCATGGCAGTTTCAGAGAAACCGTTAAACATGACCATGACTACTCCAAAGAAGAGGGCACCCATGTATAAGCCCCCCTCAGTGACAGAGTCCCGGTGCATATTAGTACGTAGGAAGACTGTCATTGCAATGAGCGCCATGATGGTAAGCTGTAGAGAAAGAATTGCAATCCATAAAACACTGCTTAGGGTATAAAAACAATTGATCAAAGTAGAGCTAACTTACTTGAGTAGCCTTGAAGATGTAGACAAATGAGTTCCTCTTCATCAGCAACAGTTCTCTGTCAATGTTAGCCTTCAATAGTTCCTTCTTGCTGACCCCATATCTAGAAGTTGTAAGAGCAGCAGGATGGCTCTTGCTCTTATCATATGGGACAGAAAGTTCATCTCCTATAGCCCGACCAACATGGAATGACTGAAATGCATCGGCAAATTCTCTTACGGGCACATATCTATAAGGTTCATCATGGCGTGTCCAGTACTGTTGCTGATCCTTCCTTGAAGTTACCTTTTGAACCCAAATCAAGACTCAGTATCATACCAAAGGAATTAAAGTTAACAACAGGAAATAGTAGGAGCATTTGGTGGATAACCTACTTCTTGCAGGAAGTCCGCAACACCCTTCCTCTCTGGGCACTTGAAGCCCATAGACTCGAAAAACTCGAGCACATTTTCACGAGGGCCTTGATACACAACCTGGCCATCAGATAGAAGAATAATGTCGTCGAAAAGTTCATAAGTCTCTGGCGCAGGCTGCAGAAGGGAAATAACAGCCGTTCCACCAAGAATGTGAACTGACTGCCTGAGTGAGTTTACTATCTGGAAAGTTGTTGAGCTGTCCAGACCAGTTGATATCTCGTCCATGAATAGGGCTCTTGCAGGTCCAACAAGCATTTCACCTATATCAATCGAAAAGGTGGAACCAGAAGCAAGCGGAGTCAGGCAATAGGACACGAGAAACATGATACACAAGGCATCAAATGAAAAAGTTTGTGGTCATCGATAATATCCTCGGTTATCATATACCTGTTGTGACACGCTTCTTTTGTCCACCAGAGATACCTCTCAACATTTCATCCCCTACCATGGTGTCAGAACAGACTTCCAGTCCTAGGATCTGCGACAGGTTGAAGAAGAAACAAGACATCAGTCTATTGCTTCCCAGTGAATTGTCCTGATTGCTCAAAAGACTAGGTTTGATCAATCTACAAACATCTTCATGCATATGATTATGCTGATGGAGAGTACCTTAAGTACATAATCCGTGATCAGATTGGATTCTTGTCCTCCCATGGATGCTGCCTGTCAGAGATTAAGAAAACAGAGTTAAATATTATCGTAACAAACAATTGTTCTGATCTTGCACCAAACTTTTAGCTGGAATCAGTAGGACGAGTATGTGGGGGGAAAGGGGAACAAAGGAAAAGCAAGTACAGAGATTGATTTCACCTTCATGAAGACATCTATGTCAGGATCTGGCTTGATGTTTGCTTCCTTTTCTCTCCTTGCTAGCTCAGTCAACATCTCTGTGTTGCATTCATAAAACCAATTCATTTGGGATCAATTGACAGCTTGTGAAAAGTAGCAAAATATAGCAAGCCTTTCATGATCATGCTTACCATAACGAGTACCAACTCCTTGGCACCTCGCTGAGAAAGCTAGCGTTTCCCGGACTGTCATCTCCCCGATGTGAAGGTCATGCTGGCTGATATATGCCGCTGTTCGCTGCGGCACAAATTCGTTCATTTCGTGGCCGTTGTAGGTCGTTTTTCCGGTGGCCTGTGATTGTTTCCAGATACACGAATCAGATCCACGAATCGTGAGTGGAAATGAGGGACAACAAAGAGTCTCCCTTTACCTTGAGATCGGAGCTCAGTTTTCCAGCCAAAGCCAACAACAGCGTAGTTTTGCCGGATCCAGGAGGGCCTAAGAGCAAAGTCATCCTGGTGATCAAGTTGAAGGCTTTAGTATCTGGTCAGATGCAGAACTCAAAACCAGATTGGGTCGTTCAAAGAGGAAAAGGGAGCCTCCTACCTGCGAGGTTTGATGATTCCACTGACATCATGAAGGATGGACAAAGGCCTCTTCCTACTCGGTAGTATATGCAAGTAATTCGCGATGCTCTGTTTCATTTTTCGTTGTAGTATATAAGCATAATCTTAGTTTGCCCCTTGGACAACTCAAATCTTGAAAGTAAAGATGGACTGTACCTCCAGCGTGTTAAGAGCGGAATTGAGAATGGTAGGCAGTCCTCTGCTGCCGACATGGGCCTCTGCTTGGATGTTGAGGTGCTCGAACCGCACTTCAATGGTGGGCAGATCGATCCCAACTCTACAATTGAACACAACCAAACGAAGACCCCGAAGCAGAAACAAGATGTTAGGGCACGGCAAGGGAATTGGAGGAGGAGTTGGAGATGAAGAGGGTCATGTCCTCACCGGTCGACCCGGTCCTTGAGCTTGAGCAAGAAACGCTCGTTGTCCTCGTCGGTGACGCGGACGAGGCGCTCGAGGAGGGCCTTCCTCTCCCGGAAACCGAGCTGCTGGACGTCGACCTCCTGCAGGCGTTGACTGCCCTCGGGGAGAGCCAAGATGCCACGTCGCAGGCGGTCGAAGGTAGGCAGCTTCTCCAGGGCCGCCCATTTGAGGGCCTCCTCGTCGTCCTCCTCCCGTGACGACGCGGAGAAGATGCTCTCGTTGCCCCTTCTCCAAATCGAACTATTCCTTCTCATGCTCCCGATCCTGTTCACCTCCGTCGCCTCCATTCTCTCTCTCTCTCTCTCTCTCTCTCTCTCTCTCTCGTTTAAGCTTCTCTTCTGTTGGTAACGGAACGACAACAAGAACACGCGAGGGAGGGAAGGCAGAGACCAGATAAGAAGGCGGTGTCTGAAGTCCTTCGGTTCCGTTGGAGAGAGGGACGTTATATAGAGATGATGAGGTGGGTCACGTGGGGCATCATGGCGTCGCTGTCATGAGACCGAAGTATTTGAATGGGTTAGGTTAAGAGTTTGAATTATTAGAGGCATCGCCGCCACCTCGTCGCCTTCCTCTCTGTGGCGCGCGCTCGCACTCACGAACAACCGCATGTGCTTCTAGAAATGATGCCCGCTAAGGCAGGAAGGATCGGCTGACGTCATTCGTATCGCGTGCTGTACGCCATTAACTTTATTGTGATTAAGAAGATTTTGTGCCTCCAAAAAATCCAACAGCGATTTAACTCTTAGAGAGCCTCGGAATTTTTATTTTTTATTATTTTTTTAGATTAAACCTCTTATTTTTCATAATAAGTGTGAAATTACAGAGTAATTCTTTGCATATCAGCCCATCCAATTCAGTAAAACCGGTTTGATTATAGTGATTTTACGTAATAGAAAATTTGGGTGTGCTTCAAATACAAATTGGGCATTTGATCGACCGGTTTGACTAAAGAATCAACTTCCAATTATACACTTAGGTCCTTCTCCGGATATTTGCCCATTAATTTAAAGACACGCATATCAACCATCTCATGTTCTCACAGGACTACTTATATTAAAAGAACCAAATTAAAATAATCAAAGAAACAAAAGAAGCAAGCTTCGAGCTGAGGAATTGGGTGTTGGCGTCAAAGGTCATGAGTCTCAAACTTGAGCGCCACGACTCGTCTGAGGTCGCGTGTCGGTCGTGCTATACGGAGTAAAAGAGTTAACTATCTTTGACTTTCCAAACGTTGAAATCGAACGAGCAGCCTCTCACCACGCACCCACGTTTCCTTCGCTGCGAGTTATTGGCCGGCAACGAAGATGACGACGTCCGTGACGTGTGGTGAAGTTTCTCTGTAGTCAATTCAGCTACAGAGGACGGCCTGCTAGTGCAACAGTCATGCAGACTTGGTGGATCACGTTCTGATATGATAAGTTGGCTCAATTAATGATGAGAGACTCGTTCCGTTAATACTTTTTGACGTGTTAACGGAGTTTGAGATCCTAAGTTGCCAGGTTTTGTGCAACATTAATCTCGTACGCCCACTTCACCTGACTGGAACTAAGAGTAATATCAGTTTGATTGATACGAAAGAAGTGATGCATTTGATAGATGTTTACAGATTTGGTCTATATGTTGGAAAGGCGGAAATGACAGAGTCAAATAGGACGGACGACCAAGCAACCTACCACGGTTATGACGCACGTGTTTAAGAGGGGGGCATCAAATGAGATGGATCGGGAGTACTTGGAGTCAAAGGCTCATCGCTGACTTCTAGTTGGGTGCCAGATAGGCGTCAACACTAGAAGCTACGTTGAAAATGCTCATACGGGTACAGGGTCTAGAAATAGTCAGCATACCACAGACAGACCAAAGGGCAGTAATACCGTCACGAAATTAGCTTTTTATGACATATGGTGAAAATTAATTTCGCAAAATTAACATAAATCTACAGAAAGAAGAGAGGAGCAGAAGATTGGATGACATTAGTAATAAATAATTCTGTGTTTCCGAAGAAAAAGCAGGAGTTGTTACCAACATTTTCCTGGAACGCCAGACCATTCTTATAATCACCTGAAACATGCACGAAGCTCTTTTAGCAGCAGCGTTGTCTGGATCAATAAATTTCATTGAAGCAAAGATGGGAGGGTAGGGCTTTAATGCTGGAGGCCGCGTCACCAGAAGATTTGGCATTTGACCATACAGGGTCGACTCAGGAATCGCCATGGAGCAATCTGCTGGAGAGCAAGCAGCGTATGATTGCCCTACGCTCAGCAGCACTTGTCAGAACACTGCCCAAAATGAACACCTTTGATAAAAGATTTGCTGTTTCTCAGGAAATGTGATGCTGGAGCTAAACAATACAACGAATAAAAAAAAGCATCAATGCAAAATATGCGACGGGCATCGAGCCTCTCGAGTTCAAACCTCTATTTAGTCGAGGAGCCATTCGTAAATGCCAGTTCACAGGCCAAGGCAACATGGTCGCTTCCCCATCTCTGGAGAGAAGTTTAACAAGCCTAGTCAGTTGGGTTCCCAGTTGATCGGAGTCATACCAGAGGGTTTGCCAATGAAACATAGTCAAACTACAATTACCCTGGTTGGAAAACCCGAAGTCTGCTGTAGAACATGTTTAGGGAATGTTTCCAGCACTTTGGCGGTCTGAAGACCTTCAGAAGACCTGTACATCCATTGTGTTACAGTATCTTTTTCAAAACATGATAGAGAACGAATAGAGTGTTTAAATGTTCTTTGCTCATCAGATAAAAGCCATTAAAAAAGTCGATGAGAAGAGTACACAAAACAACAACAATCTACTACAAATCAACACGTCACAACATATACATAAACCTAGTACCTCTGGCATGCCAGCAAGACCATTCAGTTAGAACACTATCTAAAGAATCAGCCTTACAAACAGCATGTAGTAACAATAAGCAAGATAAAGTAAATAATGATTAGTTCAATCAGACAAGAAACGTCTCAATGAGAAAGAAATGAAGAGAGCTAAAATGAATCTACTGGGCTCTGCTAATGTGAAAACATATCACAACAGTCCAACTCAAGTCAGCCTGCTTTCAAACCCATATTTGCATCTTAAGGTCAGATCTTGCTTCGGTCATGGTCGGTGTGTCCAAAGTCAGGTAGGCGAGTCTTTGGACATAGATGTCAGTAACTAGGTTGTGCAAGGGATGGTCCCTAACCTTATTCGATAAGCTTGAGTTCCACCATATAACAAGGGATATCCTATGTGCAAATGAAACACGAGGAGGAATAAATGGCAGGAGAATGTGTTTCCAGAAGCTCCAACAAAGATTGGCAAACAGGACCAATCATAGAGGCTATTTTTATACATACGCATTCTGGACTGAAATATATACTCTGGTCAGTACTTTTTGTGTTCAACTGATATTGTTTGCATCAAAAACTACAATCTGCACATAGCACATAAGTGCAAACCACACCAAAAGCTTAGAGAACCACCACTTTAAATTCTCAAATGATAAGGAACGAGAATCAAGTCAGAAACATAAATACGTTTTACCACTGTACATGAATAATTATGAGATGATGAGATAAAGATAATAACCATATATAGTCAACAGTGCCCATAAATCGCCGGTTGTAACTGGTAACTAGGGGTTCTCTGCTAGAGTCCTTTGTCCCCACATAATCCTGTCGAGAAGAAAGAACAAAAAGTAACAATTTGCCTCCAGCATGTCTGAATCTTGAACAAAGTATACCAACAAAGTAAACTTTTATCATATGGTTCTGATGAAGCAATTGATGTGCAGAAGTAGAGGTAATTATATCATCCTATGCTGTCAGAATACACAACTTTCTAGAAATAAAATTCTTCACAAACTTTTATCATATGGTTCTGATGAAGAAATTAATGTGCAGGAGTAGAGGTAATTATATACAACTTTCTAGAAATAAAATTTTTCACACAACGAAAGCTAAAGAAAGCTGTTAAAACATCTGGGCTTAAATGAACTGAAAGGATCATCTGCCTTCCACTACCAAAAGAAAAAAGCAAAAAGAACAATGTCAGAAGAATCTAGCAGAAGATACAGCAAGTAATATATATCTGCATGGCCTGCAAAAATGGGTGAACATATGATAACAAAGAATAATAATGATATCTTCTTTAGTTTTAGAAATTCTACCGAAACATCAATAAGATATTTCTTCAGTTTGAGTCTGCTGCAGTTTCTTGTGGGGATTTCAAGGACAAGTTCTCAGTGGCATATCATTTGAATTTTCTAGTGGTTACTTGATTAGAAAACAAGGCCTTTGCTTTGCAAGACAACAGAGAAAGCAATCTGATGAGATGCTTAAAACTGGGTATCAGTTTAGATCTTTCATTTTACCTTCATGACATGGAGTCAATACCTCCATTCTGCAAGAATTTCCACCCCTCCAGATGTAAAAGCCTTAACATGCATGTTCTTTTTTTTCTCAGTCATGTTTTCATATACTGTTTACTAATCCTGTCTTATAACACCGCATCCATATTTTCAACCCATCTTGAAAATCGTAGTTGATTCAATAATCTCAGAGTTATTATAATGCAATTTAAAACTGCATCCAAGTTGATTGAGTTTAAGAATATTCTAAGAAATCCTTGTATGCCATTCTTTGGTAAAACTGCTTAAGAAAATAAAAAAATTCAATTAACACACTAAAATCTGGTTGTTCAAATCTGAGGGGAAAAAAACCTGATCCTTGTAGTTTCAGATTAAAGAAAATGGAATGCAGATATAAGGAATATATAAGGAGAGATCTTTTGGTCTCAATTGTTTGCAACTTTGAACTTCAGACATGGAAACTCTGAATAAGTCAAAGACCATAATGGTCACGGAAAAAGTAGGCATCAACTATCACCATTATTTTTATTTCACTAATATCAGAATCATCAAAAACAGACCCACCACCAAGTAGAGGTAACACATGGAAAGAGACACTTGATGAGTTAATCTCATTGCATGATCTTTAAATGGTTCCACAACTAAAGGAACTTGAGGCGAAAAAGATTGGCATAATCTAGTATTACTAATTTGACTCTTCATAAAGATTTATTGGGAGGGAAAATATATTAAATTATTTCTACAGACACCAAAATGCTTATACTAGCTATATAGCATTCTTAAGAAACAGTTCCTCCAACCAAAGATTTTGTGCTTTAGTTTAAAAAAAATGAACACTTACCAACCAGACCAAACAAGCCTCCCTTTGGCATTCGTACCTACTGGGTTACCATTGTGAACTCTTAATCCATTCCAGAACAGACAAATAGTGCAAACTTACATTGTTACCAAATAGAACCAGCAAGCACAAGAACCGTTTAACTGATATCAGGAATGAGGTAAACAGCATTAAAGCAACAAAAGATTGACAGTATTCATAAGATCACACTGAAAAATAACTAATAAGATGAGGTAAGTTGTAGATTCTTTTGATAGCATAATTCCAAGTAATAACAAACATGTAAACCAATCAAGCAATTTATGTTGGATGAGTAACAAGATTTTAACTCAACCAAGCAACACAAAGAAATGTCTTAAGAAATCATAAAAAATTAAGTAAAAGACACAAAACTCCAAAGCAAAATAAGAAATCATTTACCTCCACATCTGTGTATACGCTCCTTAGTTTCAAACTATGTTCGAGAAAATTACAATCTGCACTCCCTGATGCAACCTCAATTTCCATTGGAGTCCACAAATATGGATCATATGAACGCCTTTCAAAACCATCATCTAATGAAAATGCACCACGGAGAGATTCTTCCCGAACCCCCACACTTAGAGGATCCAACTCTGAACTATGGCTTGAATCGAATGAATGATTTTGGCCTGAAGTTACAGGATCATCACCAAAATGACATACATCATCAGTTCCTAAAAGTTCTCTAAAGAAATCTGGGTCAGAATTCTCTTCTGAACAGGAGATATCTTTGCATATATTTTCAACTTCACCTACAGAATTGTGATTTTCCAAACAATTATTAAACAGATTCACTGTAGAATCAAACTCTGCTGACAGGCTGGCCACATCATTAACCGACTGTTTAGATTCATTGTGATAATAGGAAATGTCTGAACATGTAGTGGAACTGGAACCTGAGTACTCCTTAGATGATGGAGCCCCAATATAGCTGCAGTTCTCCTTTTGTACTACATTATCAACTAAAACATCTTGACAGGCCGTACCAGCCGAAGTTTCAGATGCTTGAGCTGCTGAATCAGCAACAATGTCAGATGCTTTTATAGTTTGAAATGATGGAGACTCATAATCATCATTGGACTCATCAAACATATTTTGCTTTGACCCTGAAAATTCTATCGTTGACCTACTCATATCAGAGTGAACCCCAGCAGAGCACTGATCAATGCTAGAAATTTCTAAGGCAGTTCCCTGGTCCATGATTGGCTGGATACAACTTCTACAGGACTCGCTGCAGAAACTCTCACCACCTATTTTATTTGTGGCCACATCAGGTACTGTGCATGTCTTATCCAGCAACCAACTCTCAGAGAAAATTTGAGGTATATCTAGCAGACCATTGCTTGTTCCTTCACGGACAGGAGCTTCTTTTGTTACATATTGATTTTCTTCCTTATTTTGAGGTTTGCAATTAACCTCAGTACCTCCACTCATGTGGGGCTGAGTCCTGAAACAAGAATATAAGCATTTTGAGTCATTAAACAAGATAAACACATGTTTAACAGGATACCATTTACCTAGATGTACCAGGGCCGTAATATGGCCTTGAAGAAGAAATGCATGCAGAATATTGTCCTGATATCTGATCCCGAGCAAGACCAGAAAGGGTCAACTGCAAATTTGAACAATTGAAAAGCTAATGATCACTCAGAACAAGAAACTCTACAGCTGCTAGAATATATTAATGATAAAGAATTACCTTCTGCTCAGCTATAAAATTGTAAAGTGGACTCTGAGAAAAAAAGGCATCAGTATGGAAAAGAGACACAAAACAGGAAAGATGGGGAAGTGAATTTACATTTAACTTATGGGAGGCAGTGTTTTAACTGTGATATTACAGTGGCGTTACAACCATTTGGACCAAAGTATTAGCACTTAGAGCTAAAGGATGCTAGCAACAAAGACAATAAAACAGCAAACCTTAGGTGTAGAATTAAAATCTCCACAAACGATAACTGGGGCATCATTCCAGATTTTAGAAACAGCATAAGCTCGATGAAGAAGCGTCCTTACCTGTTGACAAGCTGTAATTAGCAAGCACAATATATGAGAATCTTGTGTTCTACCATTGAACAGAGACTGAACTATTTTAGACCAAAGCAGAGAGGAATCCTACCATAGGTCTTTGAGAAGGAAAAAGGCTAATGCTATTATGCTGGTACTACCAACTGCCATCTTATAATTTACATTCAATTATAGAACCACAAAGTGCCACAAGCAAAGGCCTTTGTTTGAGTGAACTTAATCAAACCATTGATCAAAAAGGAGTTCAGTGATTATCTGAAAAAAGAATCTTAATAGATCAAGTTCATTCATTAGTAGGAAACCCTCTACCCAATCCACAGTCCAGATTCCATGTCCGGATATATGATACTTTTTATGTCCTGTATCACAGTCATACATGATCCAAACCACCGAAATTGGTGATCTAATTTCATCAAATCACTCGGCTGTATACAAACAAACAAATAAATCCACAGACATTCCTACTCTACGGTCCATAGAAGAACTCAGGAAAAAAGAAAAGAACAATGACTTTATGTCTTTCAAGCCTTATATTACCACTGTTGTATTACCAGTTAAAGCATAGCTAACTGCTTAGCAAGATTGAAAAGAAAAATTATATCACATAACCCAAAATAACAACCCGACTAATCCTGGTCCGTGGTGAAAAAGCCACACCAGAACCACAACCCAGACCATTCAACATTGATAGTTATTCAAGCACGTGTTAGTCCCCATCTTTCTCAAGCTGTTATACAAATTATTCTGCAACATGCATGTGTCTACTAGAAAAGATAAAATCCTTTTTAAGGAAATATAGGATTGCAGCAAATTTTGCATATCCACAACATAGCATACTCCTAATCAGCATGACCTAGCTGTTTCTGATGTGCCTAATTGGCAATGTTTGTTGCAGTTCCAATTATTTGTCCTATTTAAAGGAAAAAATTTGAGTCATTTTTGTTAAAAGGTTTCATCTCCTAGGTATAGATATTTACTTGCTTGCATAAACAAAGAATAAGTATATCTTTAATTGGAAAAGTTAAGGATAAGATATGTGGGCGACATGCTCTAATAGTGCTATGATCGCAGTATGAGGATTTCTTACCAAGCATTCTATTGCCCTTCAAAGCACATATAATTTAATTTATACACCTCTCCTTACTGGTATATTCAATAGTATTCCTTGGCATAAATCTGATTCACCAAAAGCAATTCTCTCATATAATGATAGCTACCATTTGACTTACCATGAAAAAAATCATGGTCACTTCTTGTTGTATCTTTCCTTTACCACTCATCTATCTTAACATGGTTATATATGCTTCATTAACATTTTGCACATTGTTGTTCTCAAGCTGCCAAACACCCAAGGCAGGCTAGTCTTACAACAGTCTTACACCATATATCTTTAGTCCAAAGTAATCCATGGGGGCCATACAACTCATCAAATATGTTTTCTACTTTAGCCAACTTGATACTTCTATGCAATATTTACTTGGAGATCTCATTCTTGCTTAATATATTTCTTTTAGCTATAGAAAGATAATAAATTTTGGTATTCAACCATCTATTCTACTATGCCTTCATTTGCTGGCTCACTCACTTAAAAATGCACATGCTGCATCATCTCTTACTCCACATTCAAAAACATGGTTTACAATTTTTTGTGGTACTGCCCATATCGGATGTCATATTCCAATTAGTGGGGATTGGAAAACATTAAAAGCCAGTGTAGTGAAGACGCATTGGTTGGCAATAAGTGCTTTGCCTTACTAAATTGAATTGGACATGGCTGAACTGCAACTTAATTTTGTGCAAACTAGCTGATAGAATCAAGCCAGATGTGAATGAACCAAGAGATTGTAATTCTGAATAGGTTCGAATGGCTTCATTGCCACTTTCTTTGCATGAGGTACTCTACCTCATATTGGACACTAATTGTCGCACCACCTTGCATTGACTGGGAAAACCAAGTGTCTGTCTCTACTATCCAATTTGTTGTTTTTATGTTTTTACACTATAAAAACTTTTCCTTCAGGTTCTTTTTATTCTCTAATTTTCTTCATCAACAACATCAAATTGCATATATTGGCATGACAACCATAAACCAATAATCATAAGTTTAAAAATGGGTGCATGATGGTACATTATTGGCATGAGATTTAGTGCTAATGATTCTCTATGATGACTCATTAACTATATCAGATGGCAGAGACCCCACACCAATTCAAGTCAGCAGGTCATCAATACATCCTAGACTGCAAATCTTAATCAGCACCATGCATCAACCATGTTAGATACTGAGCAGTATGGCAAATATGATGGACATCTAAAATGTTGTTCACATAAGATTTTGCTAAAAACATGTATTTCCATATTCAACTTTTTTGCTGTCTGCCCATGTTTGAAGCAAACCAATGAGGTACTCATGGTAGCAAATACATAAAATTTCAAAGAAAATTTGCTTTGAAATCATTAAGAATCCTTGTAAATTAAATAGGAGACCTATCAAATCAAAATTAAGGATCCTTGGAAAATTCAGTGCAAAACTTAAAGATTTTAGGGCATCTTTTAATAATATAAGGACAAAACTAAGCTGCTCGAGTATAAGTTAGTTCTTACCAGGATATAATCAATACCATATCACTTAGCTGCATCAGCCAATCAATCATCAAAAGATGTTTAAGCATAAATTACAGGGACAAACAAGGATAAAGGACATACCTGACCAAGCTTAATCTCTCCTCTCTTAGGGTTGTAAAGGACATGGATGTTACATACAACCACTTGGTTAGCTTGTCTCAACTGATCAGAGCTGCATAAGCAATCAGAAACACAGACAAGGTTCTATTGGTAGTTATACCACCTAGCAACTAAATGAAGAAACATGAAAGGTGAAAACAAGAAGCATTACAAAAAGTACATCAAGATGAGTCTGGAACACACTATTGTGAAAGTCAGAAAATTACAAGTATGCAGAATACATTGTATGGTTGCAAAACTATATATTTGAAGATGAAGTTGAACATTATAAAGCCGTATGCAGAGACATTGGTAAAATTAGAAAACCCAAAAACAAAAAACAAAAAAAAACAAATATGCAGCTCCTGCCATTGTTCAATCTAAATTTCAATGATGGAAAAATGTAAGTTTGTAAGTGTACAGTAGCAAATTATGTACAATACAAGGCTAAGTGCACAGAACTTAACAAAGTACCTTTTCAGTAAAGATGCAGACTCGTTTTTGACGGAGCTTTGGATCGTTGACTGACCAACAAAAAAAATGTTTTTATATTTTGACAGTGTGCAACATTGCCATCCGCTGAAAATCAAAATGAAGATGAAAACATATAAACATAGAACTTAAATCAACTAACAGGACTTACTTCCAGTACACAAATCTGAGCAACATTATCCCGAAGACCAAGTTTTTTGAACTCAATGGTCTCAACATATTTCAACTGAAATCTGTTTAGAAAAATAGATAATTAAGATGCCAACATGTAAACAATCTATGCTCCAAAACACCAAATAAAATATTTAAAATTTGAACAAAATAGAAGATGGTTACAAAAATGTTTCATTACTCAGCTTAGAAAATTAACATATAAGGAAAAATCCTTTTTTTCAACCATAACAATCATAAACAATGCATAGATGGTTGAAAGAACTAAGTGTCCTTATTTGAGCAGTATATCCTGGGTAAGGCATAAGATTATACATCAAAAGATTTTTTTAAAAAATAATTAATATGTTAATCTTAATTTAGCAGCTCCCCTATAGAATCCTACTTCTATAATAATTTTTAGTTTATGGTATATGCTAAGATTCGACCTTAACTCAACCTTACCTGTTTGTTCTCCAAAATATTGCACAACCATCAACTGCATCTCCAGTACGCATCTGGATAACCGATCAAATATCATTAAAACTGCTAGAAGCCACATTCACAAAGTCACTTTATTTTGTCATGGCATGCAAATGATTATGTGCTAATATATACATGAGGAAACTGCTACTATAATAAACAAACTAGTATGCACTTTAAGACATCTCGGGAACTTTATTGGAGTGCATAATTTATTCTTACATTAATTCTATATTAAATCAAGGTCTTCAATTTCGAATAATACCGTCCGATACTGGCAGTACGTACCGGTCCATCAGCACACCGATACATGGACTGCTCGTTACCGGCCGGTGTATATATATATACCGAACGGTATACCGCTCGGTATACAGTACCGTACCGTACCGAGTGAATGTTAAAACTCCGGTATGATACGATATTTCAATCCTTGTATTAAATTACAAAGTGTAACACTTTTGTACATGGAATCACCTCCTAAAATTAACCGAAGGGATCTTTGAGGCTCCCTATTCCAAGACCTCTTCCTTTTTTAAAAACTATTGTAGATTTAATTAATGAGATCATGTTCAAATATCCAACAAATTGAAGGATCAGCTAGAACTTGTTGCCTTGTTGGGACTTGCCGAATGCCAGCCATGACTAAGATAGTACCTGACATTTTAAATCTCGAGGCATATTCCATACATCCAACTATTGCAGCAATCTATTTGAGTTGAATAGTGTATTCCAAATATTTTAAACCACCAAATGCATGTCCATTACGAGACACAAACTGAAAATTGTCAATGATTGAGATGACTGAAGTTATTGTTGCAATCATATGCATCGACAATATTCCATGAAAATAATCTATAACAAGCACTAGGTAACAAGAGAATAAAGATGTAAATCAAAAGTCTTTGTCAAGCCGTATGATGGTAATCGAAACACCTTTCAAGCCTACACAAAGCACCAAAAGAATAAAAGTTAACTATATTCCCTTCAAATTGGTTATGAACAATTGAACATGTTTTTAATTTAGTGTTTTTTTAGTTAATTTTACTTTTTAAGAGGGACTTTTATAAAAAAAATTCATATCTAGTTTAGCATCATAGATTGCTCAAGAAGAAGAAAAGGCACCAGTAAGTCAAAATAAATCAAAGTAACATTTATACTGAATTACAAATTATTCCTAGAAGGAAGTTCACTACAGATATGGAAGCATGTCAATCAAAACTAGAATAAAAATAAAGATTATTTGTCATAGGAAATCTGAAATTGTTTCTTTCCTGAAGAAGGAAAAAATGAGTGACTGAGATTTGAGATTATTAGAAGTAATTATATTTTTCTTAATTCATATTATTTTATATTCTCCTTTTACTTGGGAAGTCTATAAAAAGAAAAAAAGCATATTGTCTTCGGGACATCAATCAAACAATAAAAAAGGTGAACAAGTTTCATACATGTGTGTGATGTGAAGCCATAATCTACCCCCAACCCCCAAAGTGGCTTCGGAGTGAGTCAAAAAGTTATTCAATTTTTTATCTTCCTCTCTTCTATTTCTCGATTTCCTTCCATTTAAGTTCTAGCATACATCATCTCTGAAGCCTCAATTCCATTTCTCAATATCCCATACAAGATCTACCAAACCTTAGACTATTGATATTTTCAAGTTATTGAAGCTATTAGGCACCAAAAACAAGTGGATCAACTTCACAATTAAGTAATAGCCAAGAAGGACATCAACGTCTTCTTCTCTCTCCAAGGACAATTGTTCATAGAGGTGTGTGATATAATATCCATGCTCTTTGGTTCTTTCAAGGCTTCATAGTCTCATTTTGGTTGGGTTTTGTGGTCCTTCCTGGTTTATCAGCACAGCTTGTGTGCGGCCATCGCGCAGAGACCAAACTGCCCAAAGACAAAGCATCTAGTATGCATGTATTTTGGGACAAAGAGCAACCCAAAAACATAGTGTCTTGAGTTGATTCATCGTATGGTTCCACCGCTGTCGTAGAGACAATTAAAGGGTGGGGACTTCTGTGTGTGCCACAAAGTCTTGGACCCTTTGTCACGTGACCATTTGTGAAGTTCTTATTTGTATTTTGTAGTTCCTATCAAGTGTTTACTTAAATATATACTTGTGAGATCCCAAGTTTACATTTCTACAGAGCGACGATAGCAGTTTATATGCACATTCACATTCTTTCTGACCAATTTTCTCTTTTGCAAGTTCTTAGAGGACCCTGTGAGGATGCACAGCTTGGTAAAACCAGCTAATTACATATCAAAATGACCCTTTTCCATTTTATCTTTTTTCCTTTCTCTGTTCATAATCTCTCTTCCTTCTCCTCTATGCACTATCACCCTTTAGGTTGCTTACATCACCTTAGTACAATGTTGCATATCATACTAGTGAGGATGTAGAAACATTAAACAAGTCGCTTGTTAGCATAATCAATTATTTCAAGAATATGATACAAAGGCAATAAGTAATCAAAAAGATTATCAAAGGCCATGGTAACAACCTTCCAAATACCAGCATATCCTTGAGTTGCCAATTCTTTTTCCAGATCATAAAATCTGTCAACTTCCTAAAAGAGGCATCGAGAGATTTTAATATAAACATTAGAGCATATAGATGTGCTACTTGTAAAAAATGTAGTAGCAGGGAAACCAATAAGCGTGATGACCATGCCTTATCAAGAATGAATACTTTTAGTGTATCCTACTTAGGATATCCAGGTGTTCAAAAGAATCAAATAGATGAATGAAAATTGATAGCCAATATCAGGTTAAGAAGCTAAGCAGGTATTCTGAAGAACTTACAATCAATACAATCCTTTTAAGTAGAATTCTGCAAGAATTTCAAGTGATCAAATTACCACTATACATCCATTAAATATCAACTGTGATTCATGATAATGTAATATGAAAAAATAAGACCGATTGAACATTATCAGTATGTCGATCATGATAAATCGGGTGATATGCCAGGCAGTTCCCTCTTTAAAATCCTTTTTCAGGATTTTCTGAAATGCAGCATGGTACACCAGTATAGCACTAGTCCAAGCCCAGACTGATCCACCAGCATACAAGATTGCAGACCTTCATACTTTCAGTTACTAAAGAGAAGCAACAAATGGAGTACTTTACTACTTTTGCATTAACAATACCCAAACTTTTTTGGTTAAACTGCAAATCAAGAAAGGGGTCATGATGCTACCTTGTGTAGTCCAGTAGAAACAGGAAAATAATCAAGCCAACTACCCATGTTTATAAGCATATATAAGATAACAAATAAAGGGCTACAACACGAAGAACCTCCCAGAACTAAGTTGCGGTGATTGCTGAAAGGATTACCTGAAGGCACATTATATCAGGAGCCCAAAGTCGAAACTCTAGAAGTAACTTTCTCTTTCGCCATTCCCAATCCAAGATGTATTGTGGTATGTGAAAATAAAGCTTGGATCTATGATCTCTAGCAAGGTAGTCCGCAAGTATATTATAAGAGAGCATTACAAACCGCTCTGGAAATAAGACAACAGGTTGTAAGGAATGAACCATTTTGATAAATTATACATGAACCATGTCCTACAGTCAAGCACACAAGTCAATGACATAAAATATAGATATAACAAGAACTTTGAAGTCAAAATTTAAATTACAATATATGTGTATGCATGTTTGTGGATGCAGTCAACATTGTTCTTCCATTACCTACATTGTTCTTCCATTACCCAACAATATATTGGAGCAAGGGTTTTTAATACATAAATGGAACTATGATATCCTTAAAAGCATAGATTTAGGTTTCGGCCAAAATGTACTATTTTGGCGGAAACTTGATTCCTAGTGAGACACTGACACATGACTTCGGTCATTTTTAAGGTTAATCAAGTTCCATTCTCATATGGTACATTTGGCAAAAACTCTCTCTATTGAGGAAACAATATATGATACAAGGCATTTTGTGGTTAATTAAGTTTCATTCTCAAGATTTTCTTTTCCCTTATTTAAGCAGAGGTGACTAGCATGATAGCTCGTTAAAGATTAGGGATTTAAGAGAGGAGATCATCCTTTTCAAGATCATGTTTTTTTTTCCCTTTTATTATCAAGATCATGTCGAAGACCAAGTTCCTACCATAAACTGAGTGACTTTGTTAGTATATACGTATATTTACACATCCACAAGCACAAATCTACATAGACATTGGTCATTTCTCAATAAAACAATCTCAGGACGGAATATGAAGCTGTCAAAGAGTTGCCCATATGATAACCCCTATTTCTTGGTATGTGTGTAGTATTCATGTTTATTGCTTGTTCTTCCTTTCTGTCCTTTCAATACTTCATTTCAAAAGCTTTAATCGGTCATTGATTGTAACTTTTAACATTTTGTTGCATCAGATCAGTAAATTAGATTGCAAAACAATATACAAATCCCCAAGGACACCGCTTCTTGCATCACCGATCCAGTTGCTTTCTGGATCGACTCTTTTGAGTAGCAATGAACTTGTATATTGCTTCCAAGCATAAGATACCTAAGAGCTTCATCAATTATAAACTTAGTTTTATTTTGAAGATCAGAGGACAAGAAGAAGTGAAATTATCTTCACAACCATGAGAAAAAATAAGAAGACAAAAGATTACCACATTGAGGAGGTGGTTGTGAGAGACAGAAGCTCCAAGTCCGGTAATCTGCTGGCCTAGGCGGTGGAGATGGGCGGAATGCCTGTGGGCGAAAGGTGGAAGGAGAGTAGGAAGATCGAGGAGGTAGAAACGGCGACGGAGGAGAGTCGTGAGAAGGCGGAGGATGGCCATAAGGTGGAAGAGCAGGGGCGTAAGCCGGGGGAGGGGGAGGGCCATAGTAAGGCGGAGGAAGGCCGTAAGAAGGCCGAGGAGGCGGAAGAGGGCCAAAAGACGGCGGCCGCCACCGACCGAAGGATTGGTGCGGAGCACCACGAGGGTACCAAGCGGCGCCGCCCTTCTGCGACCGCGTCCAATCGTAGTTGGCGTCTCTAACAGCCCTGAAGTGCGAATCGCCGCTAACGGACGAGGGGGCAGCGCCACCTTCCATGGCAGCGCCGGTGGCGTCTGCAGGCGGAGGCGGCGGGTCGCGGAACCCACGGTGGCAGTGGTTACGCGACGGAACCTGTGAAAGCCGACAAAAAACGGAGTCAAGAATGGACGAGCAAGGCGGGCTACCTTCAAATGGCGACGAAGATCGATGGATCGATTAACCGATGGGTCAATCGATCGATCGTCACCTTGAAGCGGGAGGGCGAAGACATGGCGGTGCAAGAGTTGGAGGCCTGAAATGGAGGAGGAGCGAATCGCATAGCCCCAACCACTCTGTTAGCCCGAGTATTAGTGGTCGATGGAGAGGCGGTGGGGGGGAAGACGAGACGCACGGCCGCTCGGGGGCGGGGCCACCGCACCCCACGCGCTCCCACCGTCCGATGCCTGAGGCCACCCGCGAGCTCTCCAGATTCCTTAAAACCCGAGACCGTCGAGGGGGTTCGGCTCCAAAGCCAAAACCGTTCGTGTTCGTTCGCCTACCACACACGGACACGGTTACTTGCTGGACGCGGATCAATCAAACCGGACCACTAAACCCAATCAAACCGGGCTCATAGACCCAATTATGCACCCGACCCATGTTTTAATTTTGGGCCGGTGGTCTCACCCCGGCCCAATTAGCCCTACCAAATATTCATGAAATAAGGAGTTATTCCGAGCATATATAATTGTTAATGAAAACAAACTGTTATCTTAATTTTATATATTATTAAAATATTAATTTAATATAAATAATTAGTCTCAACTAAGAATAAAAATTTATTTATTTATTTATTTATCATCAAATTTTTGATTAAAAATTATTTATTTTGTAAGAATAGAAAATGAAATATGAGATATATGATTAAAAGTTGGTACGGCGTGGGTCCTACTTATCCGATCGACAAGTACCAGTGTGGAGCTCATGTCGGAGTCGAGAAAAGAAGCAAACGAGTGGAGTTCACCGAACGAATTGCTTTACTTCTCTTTCTCTTACGAGTATGACAGCAGCTTTCTCTCTTGATCTCGTCCAAATACAACCCACGAGCTGGTGCAAGAACAGCTGGTTTTAATGCGAGCAAGGAGACAGCGATCGCTACAAGATGCATAGTTTTCTTCATCAATGAGGGCAGCTTCGACTCGATCCGATCCTCCGACACACTTCCCGATCAGTCTTCGTCGCTTATTACCTTTTGATAGATCTGAAAAGAAAACATCTTTTTCATCCTTTGTAAGCAATAAATATACACGAGATTGAGTGCTAAATTCAACTTAACAACTCGAAGTATTATTATAAGTCAATCTCGTTTATATATATCATCCGATTCTTTTCACTTTGCAGTCAACTTTGATCTTACACGAGACTAGTAGTATTCCCATACTGTTCATTTAGATAGAAGTTGATAGTGATATGTATTCGGAGAAGCATGTCATGAAGTGAATGATCGACAAGCAAACTGTCCTCACATCACTGAAGTACAAAACCTCCAAAAGATTAAGTTTACTGCGTTTCACTATCGGTTTTGTACGACTAAAACGACAAGCTTGTCATCTCATGAACAGTAGACTGTGTGTGGGTGCATCTCAATCTACAAAGGGAACTGTGAGATTTACTGTAATTCCATTTCATAATGTCATATGTATTCTTATCCATAATTGAAAAGAAGGAATGATGTCGGCAACGAGATTTTGCATCGAAGTATGATATTTTGGATGTAAAAAGGGATTATAATTATTTCCTTGTTTATGCATTGGTCTTCATCATAGATAGATGCCATTTCTTTGGTTACATTTGACATGATTCAGTGAGAAACTAGGATAATTTTTATTTTCTATAATATTTTTAATTTTTTTAAATAATGTATGATTATATTTTTATTTATTATATATCTAAGCCATAAAAATATTTTATAAAATTTTATACATTCATTTATTTATTTACTTATTAAATATATATATACTTACTTTTGAATACATATTTAAAATATTAAAATGATAAATTTATCATATAATATTTAACATATTTTGAAAATATAATTTTATTAAGCAACATTTACGTCAATGTACATTTAAAATACAATATTCGACTATTATTTATCGAAGACTCAAAAGCTTTTCACAGCTTCTTATTCACTCAAAATCCCTTCTTCAAATGCAGGTTAAGAATGGATCCATCAAGCAATGATCTATGAGGAACACTTGAGAAATCTTTTCTTTCTTCCCTAAGTTTAACCTATGAATCTAATATGATGATTATTCTCGATATAGAATATAGTTAGTGATTACGAGATAGTATGTAAGCTATCGAAAATAATGACAAGTCCACTAGACTTGACAAATAAAAGAGTCCATGAATGATATTATATAAAGTTTTTTTCTTAGAAATATCATAATGTAGAACTCATTAAATAATACTTGTGAGTTTTTGATGCATGTATTATCTTTTAATCATAACATATATATATATATATATATATATATATATATATATATATATATATATATATATATATAGAATAATCAACGGCTGAAAACTAAAGGACTAAAAGCGACACAGGTAGTCGCTCCTCACTAATGCTAAGATACTCTCCAAAGCGAAGTTGGAGCCACAGTCGCCAAAGACAAAGGTGGCATTTTTTTGGGGGGTTGGCGATCGGTCCCCTCATGCTTAAGAGTTATGCCCATGACGACGGCGGCGCACCTAAACAGTACGGAAACGCTTGGCCTTTCCGTCCTCCATCAGCGGAGCGGTGAAACATGGATCGACCTTGACTGTCATCCGCCCGCCACCTTGTTTCCGCCTCCTCCTCCTCCTCCTGCGACTGTGTGCTCGGCGAAGGGAAACGCCTCATGTGACCCCCACCGGAGATCACGGACATCCACGGGCGCATGTTATCGTATTCTAATCTATCCTTTAGGTCACCCCAGTCCCACGCCACCAGTCGGCAGAACAGTCCAGAAAACATGCTTTGATTGGGGATGTGTTCAGAGTTAAAGCGGTGCATCAATTAACTGCGAAAACCTGCCCACATCACCCAGCGAAGCTTCTGCCGAGATATCAAATCCTTGCCTTCAAATGGCGCGGACCCATACACTCGTGGGGTGTCCCTCGCCAACGTGTTCTTAATAGACCGGTGTCTCTCTCTCTCTCCCTCTCTCTGATGGATAATATAGAGAGACCTGCATGTGATACGTTCTATGGGACTTCTATTTCAGACCACGATGGGTGGCAGCTGCACCGATTCACTCGTACGATGGTGTGTGCAAACATCAGTGGAATTTGACTGCTTGTCAAGTTATCTTTTGGCTTGGACGAACACTTCAGTTAAAAGCTGAAAGACCAATGATTGGGTATACATATTCCACAGGGAGCTTCTCCACTAGTTTCTCTACAAGGATCAAGAATCTTCCGACCCTATCTCAATTGTTCTACAAGTACCATGCTGGCTAAAGTTGAAGATTATTCCCGGAGAATTATAAAGAGATACGTGGAGGATCTAAGGAGATCTATTTGACTAGGATTCCTGAATCATTGTGCATTATCTTATGGAATGGAGCCAACTCAGTGGCCAAGAAAACCAAGTTGTGGGGTGTTGTATGCATGCCCATACTCCTCGGTCCGATAAGATGACGACCTTCTCTCGTGGAACGCACCGGCCGACTCGCTCCTGCAACCGACCCCGAGGGTGCAATCGCGTCGATGCCTCTTACGCCCAGGGCAAAGCCAAGCCGGTCCAACGGCCGGTGGCCGGCTCGATTAGGCCGGTCTAAGTGAGGGAGCAATGACAGATGGATGCGTGACTGCCGGAACTACGCTTGTCCCTTTCCCCAAAGGCATGGCGTGTGACCGCGACCGGGGAGACTGACCACGTGACCGGGGGCCAGCGTGCGTCCGCCCGCAGCTGCGGTGGCGAACTCAGGAGGTCATGCGGCAGCGGCCCAGATGGCGGAGGGCGTCGTCTTCTCGGGGCCGCGCGCCAGAGAGCGGCATTCAAAACGGCGGGCCACTTACACGTGGCAAACGCCAGTTGATTGAGCGAAGAATGGTACGAGGGTGGCATTCTCGATATTTATTTAACATCAGAGGGCCTTTTGGTGCTCGCCCCACCTTAAAAAGGCCAAAACCCGCCCTCCCTCCCTCTACGGCGCATCCATTTCCTCCTCCTCTCGTCTCCCCTTTCTCTCTCCCTCTCTCCGTGACGCGAAGAAGGAAATGATGCATCGCGCTGCGCTGGCTCTGCTGCTGTGCTCCGCGGTTCACATTGCCTTTGCCATGACTGACGGTGAGTTTTCGTCGTCATCTCCTTCCTCTTGTTTCTACTCCTCGATACGATCCATGTCTCTCGGTATGTACCTAAAGCCGGTCCACATACACTCTGTTTCTGCTTTGATATCTGATTCTCATCTCTGATTCAGCTTCAAATTAGCTCTCCAGTCTCTCTCTCTCTCTCTCTCTCTCTCTCTCTCTCTCCCTCCCTGATTAGCCCTATGTACGCTACAATTAGGGGCTTCTTAGCTCGAACAGTTGTAGATCGTAGACGATAAGTCTGGAGCATTTGCTACATTGAGCCCTTAATTTACCGTGGGGGTTAATCGTGGGCGTGCGTTGAAGTTATTCCCGTCGTCCCGACACAGATGCGGAGCAGAGAACGACGGGTAAGTACGGTGCAGTCATGGCGTGGACAGAGGCGGGCTCCGTTGGCAGCTGGAGCAATGAATACATCTGACAACTTAGCTCAATATGTGTTTCATGCGAGCCACAATTGCGTTACGAGTCCGGCCGAGCGAGGGGCTGAGCGCTGTCACCACCTGTACTTTTGACAGATAGATCTACTGAAGGGTTCACATGGGTCGGCATCAAAATAATGGTGAATTCATTTTTCTGTAGCCACCACAGCTCTCGTGCCTGCTCATGTCAGGACTGTTCAAGCTCTCAACTCCAGATCTAACCCCTGGCTAAACGAAGAAACAACGTAGACGCGTCGATCTGATCCAGCTTTTTCTCCCTGTAATCTGATCCGTATGTGTAATGATGAGCGCGGCATGCAATCGAACGTGCAGGTTTGTTGCCGAATGGGAACTTCGAGGCGACGCCGAAGGCGTCGGAGATGAACGGGACGCAGGTGTTGGGCCGCTACGCCATCCCGCAATGGGAGATCTCCGGCTTCGTGGAGTACATCGAGTCGGGGCACAAGCAGGGGGACATGCTTCTGGTGGTGCCGGAGGGGGCGTACGCCGTCCGGCTCGGCAACGAGGCCTCCATCAAGCAGAAGCTCACGGTGGTCAAGGGCATGTACTACTCCATCACCTTCAGCGCCGCCCGCACCTGCGCCCAGGACGAGCGCCTCAACGTGTCGGTCACCCCCGACTCCGGCATGCTCCCCATCCAGACCATGTACGGCAGCGTCGGCTGGGACTCCTACGCCTGGGCCTTCCGTGCCCTGTTCGACGTGGTCCACCTCGTCATCCACAATCCCGGCGTCGAGGAGGACCCTGCCTGCGGCCCCCTCATCGACTCCGTCGCCATCAAAACTCTCTACCCGCCCAGGCTCACCAGAGGTAAGCCCATGATCCTTAAATATTACGCTTCATCTATGCATGCATGAAGGAATATGCTTTGCTTCCTCTCTCTCGACATGGGCGCAGACAATCTGCTGAAGAACCGTGACTTCGAGGAAGGGCCATACGTTTTCCCCAACACCACATGGGGCGTGCTGATTCCACCCAACATCGAGGATGACCACTCCCCCCTGCCCGGATGGATGGTGGAGTCCCTCAAGGCCGTCAAGTACATCGACTCGGACCACTTCTCGGTGCCCCATGGAAAGCGCGCCGTGGAGCTGGTGGCCGGGAAGGAGAGCGCCCTCGCCCAGGTGGCGCGCACCATCCCGGGGAAGGTCTACACGCTGACCTTCTCGGTCGGCGACGCGGGCAACGGCTGCGTGGGCTCTATGGTGGTGGAGGCATTCGCGGCCCGTGGCACCGTGAAGATCCCGTACGAGTCCAAGGGCACCGGCGGGTACAAGCGCGCGGTGCTTCGGTTCACGGCCGCGGTGGAGCGCACCCGCGTCGTGTTCCTCAGCACCTTCTACCACACCAAGACCGACGGCTCACTCTGTGGTCCGGTGGTGGACGACGTCTCGCTGTTGAGCGTTCGGAGCCCCCGCGCGCTCCGCCGCTGAGGGGCAGTGGACCGCTATACATTAATGCGCGTCGATTGGTTCCTTCTCCAGCATAACGCAATAATCATTAACTAATACTGGGAACGTACGCGAGACGCCTACCGTGTCAGCAGGAGGTTGAAGAAGAAGAAGGTGTGGCGCCATGACCAAACCATCTCTCCTCCTATTACCAAGCCTATATGTGGGTACTGTGTCGGGTGATCGGGCGAGCAAGAATATATGTTCTGTATTGTACTCTTACCAATTTTAGTAAACGAGTACTTGCTTTTGTGCATGTAAGATGTAGCCTATGTCGGGTGTAATTTAATTGATGCGCGGACTTGTATTACCAAGTCTCCTACGAATGATGCTTGCATGCTCACAACGGTACCACCGAGTGTTCTACGAAGAGTTCCAATGCGTCGTGAGCCACCGACGAGGAGCACCCACCGTCGGCATCAGAGCCGGTAAGCTTCTTTCCGATGGTCGGAAAAGAACTATTCGCTTCAGAGCAGAAGCGTGCATACCTATCTCATTCGATGGATACGAGTCTGAAACCCATTACTGTATCGGCCTGTGGATGTACCCTAAGAACCCAAAGGCTCCATGAATCGAGCCCAACCCAACTCAAACTCTGACCGAACCCGATCCAGCAATCGATGAACCCAATCCCGCTTCGTCCCATCATCGGAGCTTGATCACGTCGTTGTGGCCGTCGATCCCAATCCAACGGCCAGAATGCCCGCGTCATTCTAAAGCTCTCTGACGCTTCGAGAAATATTCATTCCTAGGGTTTATGCTCGCCAAGTAAGGCCGGCCCTTTCGGCCCTTTTCCGCATTCTTGCTCTCTTCAACCCGATCGACTCTGTGGGAAGCGATTGGATGGTAGGTGTCCAAACCACGTTTTTCGCTTTTTTTCGTGGGATTTGATGTTTTGCTCGCCGTTTTCGCTTGCAGGCGTTGCCGAATCAGCAGACCGTTGATTACCCTAACTTTAAGCTTGTTCTCGTCGGCGATGGCGGAACCGGTGACCGCTTCCATCTCTTGTTTTACCTTGTGAACGTATAATTCACGTAGCAAGCTTTGACCGGATCTTTTTCGTTGTTCTCATGCGATCTTGTGTATAACGGATATTACTCTTTCTTTCGCTTTTCTTGCTTCCATTGTTCGATTGTTGTTGACAGCGCCTGATCTGTTTGTTACTAGGTGAGCGGATCATGTATGATCCTTCCCTTTCTGGGTTTCTCTTATCATGGGTTTCATTCGTATCTCATTTTCTTTTTCGGAGTCGTTGTTTATGATTCCTGATTAAGAATTATAGTCTGACATGTGTTGCAAGCATGTCTGTAGCTATGCGTCCTGCGATCTTTTTGCGGTCATGAATTCTGTAATGTTGTATACATTTCTGAATTTTCGAGTCCTCCATGTACTTCAAAACTGGAATTTTTCTCATCTCCTATCTTTGCCCTATGATGTAGGCAAAACTACGTTTGTGAAGAGACACCTTACTGGTGAATTCGAGAAGAAGTATGAGCGTGAGTATTGTGGGAGTGACCGTGTATGCCTCTACTTTTTCTTTTGCCATTTATGGTTGCTGATGTATTTGATACTGTTTGTTGTAGCCACTATTGGTGTTGAGGTCCATCCATTGGATTTCTTTACCAACTGTGGGAAGATCCGCTTCTATTGCTGGGATACTGCTGGCCAGGAGAAGTTTGGTGGCCTCAGAGATGGTTACTAGTAAGTCTTTGTCTCTTTTTTTTTTTTTTCTAATTCTATAATTGTGACTTTGTCTGTAGATTGAAAGAAGTTTTTAGCTTCATATTATTTCTTCTTCTCACTGCTTCTTTCTCATTAAATAGTAGAGTGCATTCTGTAGTCTTCTTCTAATCTATCTGTTGTCAACTTCATATTGTGGAAAACTACAGTTGTTCGGCAAAATGAGACATTTTCTTCCACCAGTGCCCATTTTCAGCAAGATATTCTATTTATTTAATTTTCTGGAGTGTGATTTGTCTTTTTGTTTGAGGAATGGATGGTTCTGTAAATTGCACTGGATGATCCAATTTTCCTACTCATTTGGCTTTCAAAGTTGTTTTTCGCTAGACAACTTTGTCAAAATAGAAATAATACATCAGAAGTAAATATAGTGGTTAGAGGAGGGACAATGTTAATTATTGGGGTGGAAGATACTGGGCTGAAGATGGAGAGTATATATAAAGAGTATATGTGTCTTTTCTAGCTAATTTATAATATACCAAAACGAAACTTTTTCTAACTTGTAACTTTGGAAGGTTGTTGAAAACGGTAGCAAATAGCATTTTGGAAATAATTCTACGGAAAAGAGCAGCTCGGTGCATGGGCTCTCACCAATGTACGGTCTGGGTTTTAAAAAATAGTATTTTCAATTTCATTAATTCATATTTTTAGAAATGATTTTAGATTTTCTTAGTTGAGCTAAATGTGTTCTGTGTTACAGAAGTCCACCAAGTTGAAAAATGTGGTTTGTGATAATAACCTATAGCAGTTACCACAGATCATGAATGATTAGTATATACCATTGTTATAAGAGGTGCCTCCCGAGTCTCTTCCTGCTTACGAAATGATTCTGTGGTCTGAGGTTTTGTTAAGATGATTATGTAATGCATCTTGAGGCTCTGTTATCATATTGCCTGAGGCCTTTTTCCCCTTTAGTTTTCTTCTATTAAAAGCCGTCGGATTATTGTTTTCCTTTATTTTTCTTTACATTAAAATTTGTGTTATATTTTGTTTCAAAAGAAGCTGCAGTATTATTGGTCTTTGGGAATATCCTTCATTTAATTTCAGCATATATGATTGAAGTTTTATTTAGTTTTGGTTTGGTCCTATGACTTGATTTCAAACAGTTTGTTATCGCGATTTTTTTGGTGGAGGGTGAGCAGTGGTACTTAAAAAAGATTTATATGATTTTTAAAATGGAAAATGAGTAAGTTTTTGCATTTTGTCATAAAAATATTCAACATTTTTGTTTATATATTTGTATTTAATTCTAAAGGCAAAGTAAAAGAAAAAAAAATTTAAAAGATTGGTCATCCAATAACAATGATTAATGAGTAAAAAATGCAAGAAAAATATTTGCAAATTTTGGAACTACTGCAGTTAAGGGTGTGCTTCAGTGCAAGAAAAATTATCTGCTGTCTTATTCCTAAATGCTTGTGTATGGATAAGAGTTGTCTTTCAACACATTCTGATAGTTTCTACTATTCTGTTGCTGCAGTATCCATGGCCAATGTGCTATTATCATGTTTGATGTCACTGCTCGGTTAACATACAAAAATGTCCCAACATGGCATCGTGATCTATGCAGGTTCTTTTCATGAGATTGAAAACAAACTATTTTATGTTATCTTGTTCCCTTTTATTTGAAAAATATCCTAATTTTCCATTTTGTTGGAAACCAGGGTTTGTGAAAATATTCCAATCGTGCTTTGTGGTAACAAGGTAGATGTGAAGAATAGGCAGGTTAAAGCGAAACAAGTTACATTTCACAGGAAGAAGAACCTTCAATACTATGAAATTTCAGCAAAGAGCAACTATAACTTTGAGAAGCCATTCCTTTATCTTGCTAGGAAACTTGCAGGGTAACTACTAACAAGAACAGTTTTCTTTGTCTAAATCTTCAAACGAGATGTTGATACAAGATTGATCTAGTGTAGAATTTTATTGGCAGGGATCCGAATCTCCATTTTGTTGAATCACCTGCCCTTGCTCCTCCGGAGGTGCAGATTGACCTGGCCGCACAACAACAGTAAGTTCTATCCATAAGCTTGTCATTATTCCTGGATAATGTTTTGTTATCAATAGTGACAGTGGAGAATATTAAACTTCGGAGCAATAAATACATACTGATGCATAATATGGATTACCCTTGTGTTCCAGACATGAAGCAGAGCTAGCTGCAGCTGCTGCTCAACCTCTCCCTGACGACGATGATGATATTTTTGACTAGATTTTTGCTGTAATTAATATGTAGTAAAAAAAAAAAGAGGTATTAGACATGTTTTGTGTCGAATACGTCAAAGAAAACATTTCAATCTCTAAATGGCCACTGAGCGAAACCCCTGATTGTTGTCATACGTAATGTTGAGTGTGGTTGCTTCATGGACAAAATTACTTTTGATTGCTTTTATTAGCCGTAGTGCATTGTCTGCGTAGTTCGTTTAGTGTTACTTGTTGCTCGTCTCAAGCATTGATGTTGCAATTAGCTTGCTAACTGGTTAAATTTTGTACTTAAATAAACCCCTCATCAGAAAGCAACTTCTTGAATCACTAATAAAAATTGGATTCAACTCATTTAATAATTTTGAATAGATATTCGAAAGTTTGAATATATTTACCTTGTGTTTAAATTGATTATGTCTTTTGTAAACATCTTAAAACTAGTGAGAAGATTAAAATTTTCATTTATTGATATTATCAATTATGACTGACAAATAACTCGTCAGTGAAGTATCATTATTCTACATCTTCTCTTTTTACAATTTTAGGGCCTTTTTTTTTGTGTATTGTCATAACATTATCACCTTGTCTAATTACATATTTTTAATGATGAAATGTGAATAAATTAGCTACAAATATAAGTCATCATTAAAAATAGTAATTCAGTGAAGATTTTGTTCATAAATAATAATCATTTTTTTCTTATGACTAATTAATATATCAAGTCTTCAAGACTAATTAGAACTTTATTTCCTGATAAATAAGAACACTCTCTAATCTAACTCTAATTTAGAAACTTAATATTCAGTCTCCTATTTACTATTCACAATCTTCTTATTATTGATAATTCTTTAAAAATAATAAAATATTATTTTCCTATTTACTATTCACTCTCTTTATTCATTATTTCCCCGTTAATACGTCGGTGATTATCGTCGATGACACTTGCTATCGATATTATTGTCATCGATGTTACTCGTCGATGTCACTCATCATCTATCTTTCGACTTCGTCCTTTGACAAAAAAAGAAAAAGAAGATAAAAATAATATATCAGTTGATCCATAAGTAAGGGGATAGTTTTAAAATATTAATTTCTAAAAAAATAAGATTATAAATAGAAAGAGGAGTCAACCTAATTTATTATCCGATTCCAAAACCTCCCTAACAATTAACATCTTAATTACACAAATACCCTTAGTTAAATTTTAGTGAAACTCCACTCCTAACGACACTAACAAACTTGTCGGCGTCTTATCCTCGACGTTTCTCTCTCTATCTCTATCTTAGAGGTACACAGATTCCTCTTTCGTGAGATCGTTGGATCGACGGACTCTACCATTCACAAGAACTACTTCGTCATCTCTTTGCTCCTGAAGCGCTCTGCAAATCCAACTGGTAGCAGCAGCCCTACAATGCCAACCCAGATGAACTCGACAAGAAAGAGGCAAGTTCCGTCAAGCTTAATCTCTGGTTTTACTTCTATTTCTCGCTCCAATCCAATCGTGGCATTCACGTGAGCAGGAAGAGGACACCCGACTGTAAATGTCAGAAGTCCGGTTGCTTGAGACAGTAAGTTTCCTCTGCTCCGTATCAAGTGTTGTTAGTAGTTTTACGAATCGAACTTTCTTGTCTCACATACATAAATGTTTCGAATATCTTTTTCTATTCATGTTTGGTATTTCTTGTTTTGCCCGATTCAAACTTCATTAGAATCAGCATCTTTTCTGATGTTACGGGATGATTCTCTACTCGTCTTGGTGTGAATCATCTTTTGGCTTTAATCCAATTTTCTTTTGGCTTCTACCTGTAGCTATTGCGAGTGCTTCAACTGGAAGATGTATTGTTCTGATGCTTGTTGGTGCCAACACTGCCTTAATCGACCTGAATACCAGGAAAGGATATCTGACTTAACAGAAGAGATCGAGACTCAGAACACACATGCCTTTGGTCCCAATGTTGTGCAGCCTGCAGATCAACCAAGTGTTCTTGGGGTAAGGATTGCAACCCTGCATTGTTACCTTTGGCCGACGAAACAAGACTCTCATGCGCAAATTCTGCAGGGGGAGAATAATATGCAGTGTTTGATAGCTTCACCCAGGCACGGAGCGGGATGCAATTGCAGGAAGTCCAATTGCGTGAAAAATTACTGCGAATGTTTCAAGGTCTGGTGTTACTTTCAATGATAATTCTTTCTTTCTGCCATTAGTTCTTCTTCTCGATGTGGTCTGATACACAAGTTGCCCTCCTCTACCCTTGTCGTTCTTAAGGCAAAAATGGGATGCTCCAGATTGTGCCACTGTGAAGGCTGCAACAATCCCTTTGACAACAACAGAACTGGTAAGCATCCACCAACTATTCACTGATGTGTAATAAATTATCATTAATCGCATCCTGTCACAGGTAAGTCTCCTGTCACAGGTGAGTCTGACATCATTGCCTTTGCACACACATGTTTTGCTGTACAGGAAGTTTTATGGAGTCTAAGGAGAGAGAAGACGATTCATATGGTGGAAAGCCATGCAATGAAGATTCTTTGCAAGCTCTTACAGCAGACTCATATCAGTATGTTTTTCTTCCTTCTCACCGCAGTGGAATCAGTTTACCTTGTGCTTCAAGTGATCCAGCAGGAAGTAGGAGGGTTGCAGAAGCAGCAAATCCTTCCCCGGCCTTGGGTTCCTTCGGTCAGCTTGCAAGTGCTGATGCACTGCCTGCTGGTTCTTTCCCACACAGTCTGTTCGTGTTTCCTCAGCAAAATATAGTTCCTCCTTGGGATCATTCTCCAATCGACTACACCTCATCAGATGTCACAGAACATTCTGCTCGATAGCCACATCTAACATCAGATGTTACATTTCCTCTCCTCGATTGGACCAGTGCGGTGGAAACAATGAATGATCTGCAAACTCGATCCCTTGTTCTGGAATCTTGAATCACAGTTAAAAAGAGTGTCAGGCCATGGTAGATGAAGATTACAACTTGGAGGATATCCATTCAAGATCATTGTTTTCTGGGTGCTGCTTTACTACCTGCTCAGCAGATGCACGGTGATGTCCACTATATATTACCGTTTACTCCATAGTATACCGATAAAAAACCTCTATTTTGCTCTACATATAATCAATATAAGAGTGGTGTCAATCATTCATGTTAATACTGATAAGTCTTACTCAATTCAATCATATAGATTTATAGACTGTATGATTCTATGTGTTTGGAGAGTGTCGCATCGTTTTCAGTCTTCGTCCATTGAAATAACACAAACATATCCACAAAGGAGGCATCATGTGGTGAGAATAGGGGGAAGGTACTCGGACCTTCTCCCAAGAACTCGGGCCTTGGTGTCCGGGAAGACCTCCGACCCCGGCAACGCCGTGATCTTTCCATCGTCGGCGATGTCGATGGGGTAGCTAAGAAGATGGCCTGGCAGGTCATCGAACAGCGCCTCGCTCGCGTACAGATCCCAATTCCTTTTGGCCACCATGTTCACCATGCGAACGCACTCAGCGCTCTGGGGACGGAGGAAGACGTCGTCCACCGTCCCCATGTGCTCGAACCACAGCGCCAACCGAAAGCCGTGGACTTGCCCCCGCGCCGCCTGCCATTCCGATGCCAAATGGCTGGGCTGGTACGCACCCATCGCGATCTCCGAGTCCCTTCCTCCGTCCATGGATCTCTGGTTGATGTTCGCTGAGCCAACGATGATGTACTCGTCGTCCACTGAAACCACGAGTGAGGAATCAATCGTTACGAGAATCACAAGCTGCAGAAGCAAGTTCATGGTTACCTATCATCATCTTGGCGTGCACGTAGATCATGAATCGCCTCGCCTGCTGAGCTCTGCTGTAATCCGTGTCCGGTTCCGGTCGCTCCTCCGGCTGGTACTCGCCCGGCCACTTCCTTCCTTCTCGATTGCCTAAGCAAAAGAAGGAGAGATAGTCCTTGGGGTCCGCTCGAATCCCCTTGGCTCGGAGTGCCTGCGTGATGTCTGTGTACATCATCTCCATCGTCCTCCGCTGCCAGTCCAAGATGGCTTGAACCGACTCGCTCTCGGGGATGCCCTCTGGCCACATCGGGATCACCACGTACGCGGTGAACCGTTCTCCGGCCTCGATCTTGCTCACCACCTTCAGAGAGATCTCCTTGGGGATGAGATGCAGCGCTCCGATGTCCTCGACTTTGATGCCGTCTGCTGCACTCCATCCGTACGAGCTCCCAAGGAAGTACTGGTTCTCGATGTAGATGAACTCCTTGGCTCGGCGGATGGCGTGAATGTAAGCATCCTGGATGCTGCGTTCTATGACATGGTCCTTTCCGGTGACGAGCCCCGCGGAAGCCGCCGCCTCTGGTGTGTCGGGAAATCCAGAGACCGCGCCACCGTCGATCGACCGGAACAACTGGACGCTCCATGCGTCTTCGTCCGCCACAGCGCGAGAGTCGTACTGGTCCGTACGGATGGATGGAATGCGTTCGGGCTGCAGTAGCAGCTCCTCCCCTCCACCCTGCTTTCTCCACCTCTGCTCGAAGTTGCACAGCACGTCCCAAGCGACGGGGCCTTCGAGCCGGCAGTGGATGTCGTGCCAAGGCTCCCTCGGCCCGCCTTTGCGGATCGACGCGCGCTCGAAGTTTGGCTGGTGGAAGTCCGTGCGATGGGTCGTGGCCAGAGTTCGGAAGAGAGAGTGGTACTGCGTGTCGTACCTCCCATCGCACAGATCGATCCCGCCGACGAAACTCAGGATCGTCCTCTTCCCTCCTCCTGCGGCCTCACCGTCCACGAGCACCGTCTTCTGATGGTGCGTGAACATGGTGGAGATCTGAATGTCCTGCACGTAGCTACTCGCGGCGTCAGGATTACGAGGGCAGAGGACGCAGTGCACGCCCGTGTTCCTGAAGTAGCTCAAGGTGTCCTGGTCGTGCGTGGCCATCAAGCCGTCCTTCTTCAGCGGGCCGAGTCCCAGCGAGGTTCTGTCGTTCCACACCAGCATCAGCACTCGAACACCTTCTCCGGCCTTCCTCACGAGCAGCTCCCCCAGCGTGGCGTCTCCTCTGGCCCTTGGCCTCCGGGGATCCCTCACCAGGCGAATCCCCGTGAAAACCGACCACCCAGTGAGGTAGATGAGATGCCGCGCGCCGGTGATCGCGTCGAAGATGTCCTCCCAGCATCTCTGGGGCTGGTAATCGTGGTGGTACCCATCGCCCAACGGGATCCACGGGATGAAGTGGTCTGGTACGTGGGCGTCCTGGTAAAGCCTCACCCTGCAGCCATACCTCTGTGGGAAGAAAGCTCGAGGCACCGCTGTGTGCCTCGGATCAGCGATCCCTCTACCCCAGTTCTGCTCCGGGTCGGCGTCGACGGCCGCGTACTGCACCCTCACATGCAGCTTAGCCCCTCGCTCCAGCGGTTTGCGGTCTTCGCCGCAGATCGCCAGCCACCGATCCACCGCCGCGCCATCCACGACGTCCTTCACCGGCAGGTATGCTCTGCCGATGACCGCCGCCCCGACGGCTCTCTCCGCCTTGACGGTGAAGATGATATACGCCGCGTGGTGCGCGCAGTAGATGTGGAACGACTCGTTCCACCTGAAGGAGTCGACGAGCTCGTCCTTGCTCATCACTCTGGTGCGACCGACCCTGGCCTTCTCCAGGTCGATGGTAGCGTAGACGTTCGCAGAGCCATCGTTGCCGAATCCCTCCATCTGTTCGACGAGCTGCGTATGCATGATCGACATCAACTCCGAATGATCCAAGCATAATTCAGGGACAAAACGAGGCAATTAATCCACCTTGGGACGGCAGAATGAGACTCTCCTGATCCATGAGAAGCCTTTCAACAGCCTGCTCCTCGAGAAAGTGGAGCTCTCCCATTTGACAGCGGCAATAACACCATGCATAACACATCAGTTGATACGATCTCGACAGCATCAAATAAATGAAAAGCCATGGCTTGAATTGGCATAAATGGAATTGTAGATAGAAAATTATACCTTTTGAATAGAGTTTTGAGTAGTACGATCTCCGCGAGCTTTTAGTAAGGAGTCTGCCTCCAAGATCGATGCTTGCAGGGTTCCATGGAGCAAAATATACGCCATGGCTTCTCGTCTGTCTGCTGCTCTCTAATACCAAGAAAGGGAAAGATCACATATAAGTATAGTTCTTTCGAGTTATTATTGGTTTAAGATTAAACCAAAAAAAATTATATTGAACATCTCAAAAAGAAAAACACTTATAATATATTGAACTATTCTTTGACTCAGTATCATAGATCTGAACACCGAAGACTTAATGAATCTACTCACCCGTCCTAAGAAAAGGATAACCTACTCCATCCTTAACCACAACACAAGAAAGAAATCTTATTCCAAAGTCATGCACATTCATACTCTAGGAATCTTGTGATGTGTCTATTCACAAGGTTAGGATCCTTCTTGTTTAGAATGTCAGATTTTGTTAGGATTAGAATGGATTTTGGGAGAGCTTCTCCTTAAACCCTTGTTTTGTCTTCTTCTACCACTTGGAGATCAATCTCAATTGCTTCACATCTTTTAGCTTCATTAGTTGAGTGTCACTTTGGCACTAGTTGTACTTGTAGGGTTTTGGAAAGCTACAAAAGTTTTAAGGTTGGATTCTGTTGTCTGTATGTCCTAACTTGTTTTAAATCTTTGTACAGTCCTATTCAATTATATGATCTCCTACTACAAACCGAAGGGACATAGAAATCACTCAGAAATATCGTACTGTACTGTTGAGATCCAGCAACATTGGTGGCTAAAAATCCTGGAAGATAAGGTTGTGGTTGTTCGACAAGAAAATTTGTTTGGAATCAATTCAACTTCAGTCATCGTTGACAAGAAAATAAGATGAACTGAGACCATAGTCTTACATGACTAGATCAAAGTTTGGGTTACATATATTAGGTTTAGTTCGTAACCTAAGAACTTAAGTTTTTGAGTTGAATCAATACCTAATCTCCATATATGTTAATTTGACTCTCATCATCACCCGACATGACGTGATAGGAAACCTCTTTTATTATGTATATTAGAAAATACTTATGGTTCTTATAGGAATCGTTAGCGTAAACAACTTTAAGCCGTGGCCTCGGGGCCGACGCGGCTTGGTTTAGATCCGAATAGTGGGGGATCTTCTTGGGACGACCTTTGAGACTGCAGAAGACCGACTGCGGTGGTCCGATCGCGAAGGGGTCACCGTTTCCTCCGGGAGGGGGCTTCTCGCTTGGGCGTCTAGTGGGAGGCCTCCGTCTTCGCACCTGTACCCAGGTCGGGTCGGGAGAGCTCGACCCGACCCCTCCGACGATCATGTTAGTGAATAGTCGCAAGGGTTTTTTTTGTTGTCCTCCATCTTCCTCGGAGCGCGAGGGTTTTTATAGTGAATGTTACCGTTGCCTGATGTGCCCACTCGCAGGGAGTAGGATCGTACTCCTGGTAACGTCTAACATCGACGTTGGCGGAGCGTGAAGGATCGAGCCTGAGCAGGATGTTAATGTGCCTCGGTCGACGCTCCGGTCCGTGTTGACCAGGTGCTGTTAGGTTAACAGAGGCGCGAGGTGTCATCTGGGGCAGCTGACGTCAACCCGAGTCTTATCGTCATTATTACCCTCATCAGGAATTAACCTAAAACACACTTAATTTTTTACTAAATTATAATGTTTTTTAATGTATCAACTAATTAATCGGTAAAGACTTAGTAGAATAATATTATGACTTAAAAATCTATCTAATTTGATGGATCATTTCATCCTATGAACCGAAAAGAATTATACTTTGAGAAAAGCTATGATTTTTTTAGAAAATCAACTGATTATATATATATATATATATATATATATATATATATATATATATATATATATATATATATATATATATATATTGCGTACGATTTTGCGGTTCAAACCGCTAAATTGGATCGAACCAAACTGCAATTAGGGTTTGGTCCTGTCTGCGTGATACGCATTGCTTCGACGTATCGAAACAAGAATTCTCGATCTCCACGGTCGGCGTCGCCTTCACTGGTTTCCCACCGGCTGCCCCATCCATCCTCAGCGTTCCATCCTCCGCCGGCCGCCGGGGTTCGTCAAATCTCATCGGCACCGGCCACCAGCGGTGGCAAGCGATCTAAGGTATGTAAAAGTCTCCTGTTCCTCCTTCCTCCTCGTCTTGGCGGATTATTTGCGCTGGTTCTCTTCTCGCACCCTATGACACATTCGATGACATAGATGAAATCAGAGATCGAAGATGCTTGCTTAGAGTAAGGTTATTCTAGATATGCCTAACATGCCCCTGCCTCTCTTTCTTATTTCTTCCCACTATGGCGTTGAGATGCCGACTGGCTATGGAGGTTTTTATTATATATGGTTGAATTTGCACGACGCAAGGGTGAAATATGTTGGTGATGATCTTGGAATTGATGATCTAAGGTCTGGTGAAACGGAAGTGGAATTGTTCCTGAAATGTGAATCACAATATTCCAAAAGATGCAAATAGGTCACTGTTTTCTAGAAACCAAATGTACCCTAAGCAGTTTTGGTCAAGCATGGAATTACTTGAAACCAAAAGAGTTATGGCTTTCTTTTATCGTTGATATTATTTATTTTACTATACTCACCTATTTACAGGGCGAACACCTGTTGAAGATTTGTACAATCAAAATCATGATTCTAGGGACGGAGAAATTTACACTTTGGCTAGTGAAAACAAACTGTATTTTGGTACCTGTATTAAATTAATAAATCAATCGAGTAAAGAAATTGCGTATTTAGAAGTTGGGTCTGTTTTGTGTTCTGAGATTATGATCTGATTGGATGTATGGTATATGGTCGTTTTATAAATTCAATAATTGCATTGTCATTTTAGTGAAAGCATGCCTGATTTCTTTAGTAGACTCTCTTCAGGCTTTTGCGTTGTTGTATGCTTTTATTTTCTCCTTCATTTTTTAGCAGTTGGCCAACTGTTTGCTGCAAAGACAAGGCAGGACTAATGAAAGTGATATTCTTCTTGAGATAATTCTATCAAGTGTCTTTAAGGCATTTTTGAGCAGTTCTTGATTTGTCATTTTGTTCTATAGATGGTAAGTACAGTAGGTAGTTATGTGTTCTTTAATGTTCAGAAACACGAGCCCATTATTTTATTGGGAATGAATATGGGTGAAGGAGGGGTGAAGTTGATTCATTTTACTCATCTTTGACGCGTTTGAAAATCATAGAAACACACTCATGTTTGAGGGTAAAGTTGCATGCATTAACTCTCAGAATCTCACAAAATGACAATAACCTTGTGCCTTGAGATGATATTTTTCTATTTCAGTCCCAATGTCTAATAGCACTCTTGTTCTTTTTCTTGCTATGAAATCTAATTGTTTCAGAAGTTAAATTCAATAAAATAAGATGTAGTGACCTTTGAATCTTGAACCAGCCAATCATGTCATATTGCTGAAATGAAATCCTTTTATCCTGATCAAAATTGTCTTCTATGTCATTGAATGGGCAATGTGGACGCATCCAAATTTCTTAGCTTGTTACAAATTGGGGACCGACCATCCGTTGTATTATGCCTTCTCCCAGAAAATGTGTGTTTTCTATCCCATACATTCATTTTCATCATATATGCTTTAATAACTAAACTCAACAACTTCATGTCTTCACTTGCACTTTTATATCCTGCAGAGGACTATGGTCATAATCCATGGAATCATACATACCTCGATGCATATACCCATGGTCAGGGTGTGATAGATAAGCTTCTTTGTGAAATTGAGGATCAACAGGTACAGGACTTTAAAACAAGGCAAGGAAAAGAATAATCAAGGATCGGTCTTTCCTTGTGTTGATAAATTTGCACTGATAAACAAATTGTGAAACCGCAACAAATATACTGGGAAAAACAATAAAACCAACAGTAGTTAAAGTGAAGATCAGAAAAATTCTCCTTCGTAATCCTTTTTTAAAAAAAATTCAAATGTTTATACTTAGTATCCACAGTGTCAATTTGATCAATTTGTTTAGAATGTTTTGTTGGGTTCATGGGTAAAAAGTATTGACTACATGGCTACTCAATTTGGGCTGTGGTGAAGCATATGTTCTTCTAAAAATTGACCACTAGCTATATGGCTCAGTTTGGATCAACTTTCTAAAGGCTATTTTTTGGATCGGAATCAGCCTTGTATGTATGTAATATCCCATCTCAACTTACCATTACTAGCTTTCTGGGTGAGAAATATGATAACATAAGATGTGACAAATAAAGAAAAATAAATGCATACTAAATTGCAAGACAATTTTTGTCTTCTATGCTAGGAATGTGAATGTATTTTTCAAATTAATTTTGTGTTATAAGAAATAACAATGACATAAGATGTGACAAAGAAAGAAAAATAAATGAATACTAAATTGCAAGACAATTTTAGTCTTCTATGCCAGGAATGTGAATGCATTTTCAAATTAATTTTTTAGCTATATTTCTCTCTCTTCTCCATTTTAGTAGCACACTCTCTGCTTCATCTTGATCAAAGTATCAAGGTGGTAAATTTCTTCAGTTTGACTGTCTTTTATTTTATTTTTCTTGTTTCTTCTTGGTACAGCTATTCCTCTGTGTATTTTCATTTGGTTTTTACTTATAAAAATTGCCCTTTTATGCTACTGGTGTATTTTCTTTTTTATCAGTTAGCTAAGTTTATTTACTCTTCAGCAGGTCTTTTCCCTTGACATAAGTATCAAAGCAATAAATTTCTTTGGTTTGTTGAGTTTATTGCTTTATTTCTATGATTTTCTTGACTCAGCAGCCCCAAATTGGAATCTCTCTAGGTTTCTATCTAGAATTTATTCTACAGATTGTATTATTTGACTTTGGAAGGATTTTTGACCGAGAAAGAATTATTGGCAAAACTTTTCTGTTCAGGGCTTTGTGCATCAAACAGAAATTTCTTCTTTCAGTTCTTACAGAATTTTCTCTGTATATCATATATCCCCAGACAGCAAGGTTTGCAATTGTTGTTTATGAATACACATCGAATCAGGATAGTGATGAACATTGCATGTTAGATAGAGCATTTGTGGATTTTGTTCTTTCTTGAAAACATTCCCACATTCTTCGTATATATACTTTCAGTATTCCTGGGATACTTTAGAGGTGGACTTTTGGAATAGAAAAGTTGTATCTTTGACTTGTTAGATAGAGCATTTATGGATTTTGTTCTTTCTTGAAAGCTTTCCCACATTCTTTGTATATATACTTTCAGTATTCCTAGGATACTTTAGAGGTGGACTTTTGGAATATAAAAATTGTATCTTTGACTTGTTAGATAGAGGCATAGAGCATTTATGGATTTTGTTCTTTCTTGAAAGCTTTCCCACATCCTTGGTGTATATAGTTTCAGTATTCCTGGGATACTTTAGAGGTGGACTTTTGGAATAGAAAAGTTGAGTCTTTGACTTGCTAATCGTGTATTGTTTTTTTCTTGTTAATATCTCTCTGCTTTTAGATGACTTTCCTCTTCATGTTATTTATGGAATAGAAAACTTCCCACTTTGTATATATCACTTATACCTTGTCAATTAGACCTCTTCTTCTACTATTAAATGTTAATACTGGATTTCTGTGGAGAATTATTGTGGGATTTCTTGATATGTCTGAATTATAGGGTATTCTTTATAGGCTTGGATTGCCACTTCATGAATTTGGCTATCAATTGAATGAGCACCAATTTCTTTTTGAACTATGATTTATCTATTGTTATGCTATACCTAGTATCTACATTAGTTTCATAAGGAACCTGTGTTCTATCCTTTTACGTCACTTTATTTGCATCCTTTTGTTACTTATTATTGTTACTGGTGCTTTTAGGTCTTTTTTTTTTGAGAAAGGAGGAAACACTATCAACACTCAGCATCAAGTTGTGGATTCCACTTAAATAACATATTGATGGATCGACAACCTCCTGAGTACGCAACAGCCATGGCCTTTGCTCAGCAACAACAACAGCAGGCAAACATGCCATCACAACAACAGTTTGGATTCCATCCACAAACTCAACAATTTCCACACCAAGTACATGGGCCGGCTTTCTTGCCTCATCCCTCTCTTCAACAATTCCCTCCTTATCATCGTCCTTTTCCATTGCCACAGCAGCTCTATCCTCATCTCCCCCTCAATCTCCAACAACAACAACAACCACCACCTTCCTTTGCGCCTCACAATCCACCACCTCATCTCATGCCTCCACCTGCTTACTCACACCCATATGAGTCAGCTCCTCCACCAGCTGCACCTCCTTCAGATCCTGAGCTCCAGAAGCGGATTGATAAACTAGTTGAATATGCTGTCAAAAATGGCCCTGAATTTGAAGCTATGATTCGCGATAAGCAACATGATAATCCTGCTTACAGCTTCCTGTTTGGTGGTGAGGGTCATAATTACTATAGATACAAGCTCTGGCTGTCAAAACGGCAATCTGGTGCACCCTTCAACCAATCTTTCACTCCTTCATCGATGCCTATGATGCCTAATTCCGTGTTAAATTCGTCTGCCCTGAATCTTCCTCCCTTAGGCACTGCAGTTGGTCCTACAGGTTCTTTGTTGGGAGCATCTCAGTTACATCAACCTTCTTATCCACCCTTTTATGATCAGCATCAACCAGTGCACTCCCAAACATTCATCGGACAACCTCGAGCTGATTATGAACCATCAACTAAGTCATTTAAGGGCCTATCAGGGCCACTTCCATCTGATGTTGCTGCAGAGCTTAATAGTGTGCTTGTGAATCTTTCCGGCACCAAGGAATCAATTAAGGGAGCCAAAATGTGGTTTATGCAAAGATCGCCTTTTGCACCGGCTCTGGCTGAAGCCCTTAGGGATGGTGTCTTTTCTTTGGATGATTCTGAGAGACAGATACATATAATTTTTCTAGTCAATGATATTCTGTTTGAGAGGTATTAAAGATCATTTACTCATCTGTTCATCGTGTTATCTTTTAGCAGTAAGCAATCAGTATATGCTTTGGTTATGAATAATCTGCTTTTCGTTCAATTTTCTGAACTGTTTATTTTGTTGTCTGTGCAACTATTTCTAGTGTACGTATATGAGGTTCTTATGTAATTTTTAGATAATGCTTATTGAGCATCTTTTATTTCTTTCTCCTGATGTTATATTTTTTCATATTGTTTTTTCTTTGCTGTAGCTGGCCCTACTTGCTTTGTTGAAGATAGTTTATGATGTTTCATAGTTTTGATTTGCATCGGTGGAGACCCAAGTATTTCTGTAAAGATTTTTACCTTCTATTTTTCCAGCAAACTAGCAGATCATTGTTAAAACATGTCTGTAAGCTTACTCATTGGTAGGAACTTGCAGATGTTATATTCCAAGATCCAGATGACATATAATAAGTCAGTTAACTGCACTATGGGCATGATAATATATAACATTGTGTAGCAACATGACAGAGCCAAGGGGTAGAATTACTTATCTTACTTCAAGGATCACAGGGTCCTGATCAAGCCCAATTGTATATTTAAGACCACGAATTGTTGTGTTGACTTGTTTGGTTAGCCCTTTTTTTGGAATGATTGAAAAATAGGCAAGGTTTCTCCAGTTTGGTCAGTCGAAAATTTATTAAGTTGGAATTAGTTCATCATTGTGATGGTTTGCGGTCAACTGGGATCAACAAGATTGGATTATCCCTTTGATCTTATTAAAATCAAGGTGTCTGGATCTGGAGGGAATGGCCTCATTTGGTCAGGATTGACCAATCCTGCAAACCACCACTGTCTATTGTTGACTGCTGTAACTGCAAGCGGTTACACCATAAGTTGAACATGGTGTGATTGATCACTTGCATCTTTAGCAGCATAGTGGCACAACTGTCAAGGAACTTAATCTACTGAAATTACTAAATATCTGTCTAATATTGCATGTGTATATATTTTTATACTATGTATGTAATATGCATGCATATTGGCAATTAAGATGGACAAATCCCATGAACCTTGATTCAATGAATAAATGGGTGTTGCAAATATATGTTGTGCTGCGTGGATTTACTTTTCCTTCCCTCTAATGTACCTCCATTTCTATTACTGTTTATTGTTTGCTTATTTCTGTTATATGTTTGAACTGATTAGTCTTCAGTAGGAAACTACCCTTCAAATTCTTCATTTTCAATGGTTACTCCAGTACTAATTTTATTTTTGCCCCTTTTATGTTAACACTGTGATGCAGCTTGCAACGTCGGATCAATCCTCAAGAACTGGACAATGAAGCACTTGCATTTAGACCTGTGTTAGGATCCATGCTTGCAAGAATTTACAATAACCCACATAACAAAGATGCTAATCAGCCTCGTCTGGAGAAGATTTTACATTTTTGGGCATCAAAAGAAGTTTATGACCAGGAAACTATTATGAGTCTTGAGAGGGAAATGACTGGTGGATTACCATTTCGGTCAGCAGCACAGAAGGAACTGATAGCTGGATCGGATCCCTCGAATTTCACAGGTCTCACTTGATCTTATTTATTTGCACTACATTTCTGCATGCAAAATAATGACGTAGTATTAGTTCAATTATTACTTTATTTTGTGGGGCTTGTTTAAACACTTAAATGAACCTTACCCTTTATATCTTTGCTCCTTTTTTTGTCTTAGAAAAAATTCTGAACTTCTTGATTACTTTCAGCCATGATCATATTGATGTGAGATCCTTCCCACTGCAATATCATGGTTTCTTTTCTTTCAGAGAAACTTTTGGGGGGGAATTATTATGGTTTTAATGCACCAAGTAGGCGGAGCAGTTTTTTTTTTCCCCAAGTACAAAAGTGATTATATTTCATACAGTTGAATATGTTAACTTGCTTTGAGCTCTGTGTCAGTTGGTTTGCTATTTTTTTGCTTATCTACAGAATGTCACTGTTTCTGAACTGCAGAAAATCCTTCTGCAATTTTTTTCTCCAATGTACACTGTTAATGACATGGACTAGTTCCAGGCCATAATCATTGGAAAGATATAATATATGAGATTTGCTGCAATCTCCTGTTGTTTCTTGAAATTCTTTCTTACAAATATTAATATTTGATATAAGTAGGCTGATTATCCTGATTATCCTAAGGCATAAAATTGCATCAGCTTCTGATTATCCTGTAGCCATAGTTACCAGAATGTACATATTTCATTACAAGGCTATTGTTCACAATTAGCTTCAATTTATGGCAATTTAAACAATTGACTGACCACAAGTTTGCCTAAGTCATCTTTTAAGTACTTCAGAACTTCGAATAACCTCCATCATCCTAATGATCTCATGTTATGCCAATTTGCATTATTCATGTTTTCATGCTGGAAGAGGTTCTCTTGGTCGTCATTTTTGGCTTTGATTTTTACCATGCCATATTTGGTGGTTGGTCTATTGTTTGTGTAATGAATCAGAAAAATTACAATCTATGGTGATTTCATTAACCCACTAAAGCATATTATCTATTTCCTGGTTATAACATATTTAAATCGACAGTTAGAAGTGCATGTAATTTCTATTTATTTTGGTCTTCAGATTTAACACAGTGATTCAGTTGAGCATTAAATATTTCTTTACTATAGCATTCATAGATTGATAGTGTCAAATCAATGCCACATCATCAATCACCAGATGAGCAGAACTTTGATTTCATTGACCCTCTTAGCATGCCATATTTGGCGGTTGGTCTATTGTTTGTGTTAGATTTAATAATCATAGACTTGTTTGTAAAATTAGAGCTAGTGAAGTAAAAGACGTCTAAAAATAAAAAGATAACAGTAGCTAAGAGTGTGAAACTTGATGATATCCTTATTGAGACATGAAAAAGTTTAGGGGACAAGGGAATAACTTGGTTAACTAACTTATTTAACAAAATTATGAGATTAAAAAAGATGTCTTGTGAATGGAAAAAGAATTTTTTAATGTCAATTTTACAAGAATAAGGGTGACATTCAAAACTGTTCTAATTATAGGGGATTTAAAATCGTGAGTCATACCATGAAACTTTGAAAAAAAGTTATCGAAGTAGCATAAGATTTGAAACAAGTATCTTTGAAATTTAATTTGATTTTATGCTTGAAAGATAAATAATTGAAGCTATTTATTTATTAAAACAACTAATGAAAAAGTATAGAGAGAAAAAGAAAGATTTGCATATGATTTTTATTTACTTAGGGATATGATAGAGTTCCTTGAGAATTATTATGGTGAGTTTTTAAAAAGAAAGATTGATCCACTAATTATAGTGATGTATTTAGGGTATGTATAATAATGTAGCTACTAGTGTTAGAACCATAAAGAGTATATCTTTAAGATTAAAAGAAAAAATTTATAAGATAATTATGAGATCAGTAATGCTTTATGGTTTTGAGTGTTGGACAGTTAAAAAGTAACATTTACAAAATGTGTGTTGCTGAGAAAGATATATGGAGTTACTAGGAAAGATAGAGAAAAATATGTTTATTTATGAACAATTAGGTACACTTCGATAAAGGACAAGATGAGAGAAAATTATTTAAAATGGTATGAGCATATACTTAGGATTATTTAAAATGAATACGGTAGTTAAAAATGAAATAATTATTGTTAGTGGTAAGAGGAGAGACAGAGAAAGACCTAAAAAAAACTTTAGTGGAAACTATAAATAAATATTCAAATACTCTAAACTTAACTAAGCAAATAACCTTTTATAGATCTCAATGACATCCAATGATCCATGTAGTCGATCCCAAATAGTTGAGGCTTACGGTTTTGTTGTTGTTGTTATTGTTGGTCTATTGTTTGTGTTATAATTTATAAAAATTACATTTAATGATGTTTTCATTGATTCACTTAAGCATTAACTATTTCATGGCTATAGCTTTTTTGATTAAAGTGGGAATTGCATGCGTTTTTTGTCCTGTTGGTCTTCAGGTTTAACAGTTAACACAATTGTTCAGTTAAGCATCAAATATTTTTTGGCTATTAAATTGACACCGAGAAATTCACCTCTTTTGTTTGTTATGTTCTGCAGGTGTAACTGCTCATCAATGGCAGGATAAGCAAAGCTCTGATTTGGGTTCCCTTGGTCAACAAGATACCAATAAACATTTTCCTCCAACTTCAGCTTTGCCATTTGCACCCGCTGTGAGTCAGCAACTCGCAATGAACCAACTACCCAGTGGTGTTTATCCACCTGCTGCTCAGACTTCTCTTTCAGGAACACTACTAATTCAGACACCCATAGCTCAACTGCAACCCAACGCTGCACCTAGCACAACCGATCAAGCTCCTCCACCTTATCCACTATTTCCACCTGGCCTTATCCCTGGCATGGTGCGGAAGATGCAGATTGGTAGTGGTGTACCCTACTCTCCTTTGAGCCCTCTTGATATTCCAACGGTGATTCCCCCGTCCACTGTGCCTCCTTCAGAGACTCTTGATCGTGTCTCCAAGTTCTTCAAGGAGATCGGGGAGGTCAACCCATCAGAAGGACCAATGAGACAGTCTGAATCAAAAGATGAATACCAAGAGTATGAGAGGGAATCTCCTGTTCGAAAGGGAGGGGCATGCATTCCTCCACCTACTAACCTGCAACTGGACCCTGAAACTGGAGCATATGCCGATGGGAGTGTAGACCGAAGTAGTTCAGGGAGATTGGGACTTGGAGCCACTGCAAATCCCAATGAGGTGAGCCAGTACGATGATGTCTACACTTCCTATCGAAAGCAGCGAAGCACCAACTATCATTCTTCTATGAGTGCGAAAGCTGGAACTAGGTGAGGAGGATATTCATGCAACCTTCGTTAGAACTCTGTTTAAACATGGTATGTATCTTACAATAGTGATTCATGAAAATCTTGTTAAGTTTGCTTCTGTTGATGTTTTTTACTTGCTTGTATCGAGTAATATTTTGACATCTTTAGTTTCAGAGGTTGACAGCCTTCTTTGAATATTTCTCGCTAACTATCTCACACCATATAGAGCTGGAGATGCAGTAGGTATCAATTTCTGAACTCTTGTTACATTGTAGATTAGAAGGTGAAATTGAAGTCTCTTGCCGATCCTTCAGCTGTGTCAGAAGCTTTAGATGTATGGTAAGAATGTCGCCATATGTTTATAAGCGTCCAGCTAAATTATTGTACATCGTCAAGAAGGCTTTGTACTGTTTTTAGGCATTTTTAATTAATGTCGTCATTAAAGCAAAAACATTAATATTTTTTTGATCTGGTTGATCATTATATTTTTCTTAAGAGTACAGATCAAGAAATTGGCATATGCCCTTGTAAATGATGCTGATGAGGATTATTTTATGACTGGTTGATACATACATATATGTGTGCACACAAGTGTTTGCATGCATCTCAAAATAAAAAGATCATTTGTAGGGTTAATATTGCTTCAATCTTTTGCATGTGGTCCTTTTCTCATACGCAAAGAGGTAGTTCCTAAAGCTTTTGATTACCTTCTTCTATCTGATTTATATGACCTAAAAAAAAACAAACAAACTTAAGATTTTGATGAATTGGAAGAAAATTAAAATACCTTCATTGTCTACATGATTTAATTTGATGTTAGCTTGTCAAGCAGCTTAATACAGGCTGATAGATTTGATTGTGGGCTTGATAAGGTGCAGAAAAAAAAAAACATTAGAAATTCGTTATTCATCTTCTACTAGATTTCCAACTTGGATTTCCAGCTTTTTTTTTATGGTGGGAGCATTTATCTATTATAAACTACTCCTTCCATATATAATTACTACAGTCATCTTGCTTGTATCCATATGCATGAATTAGAGGATTCTTCTTCCGGTCTTTAAAATTGGCAAGACCGGGAAATTAAAATAATATGAGGTGCTGTGAAATTTGATGCCGCAAGAATCTGCATCTCATATTAGACATTGGTTTCTCATGTTCTGTTTTCTCAAGTAGTTTTATATGATGACGTATTTATCTCATTTGGCTTCAAAAATTAGATCGTCTTCAATACGTTTTTTTGAATGCGTGGTAATATTTAATTTTTGTTAAACAACCATATTGTTGTCTGATCTTTAACAAACTCTGCCAGTAATTGAAATTAAATCAGATGCTAAAGTTCAAAAACAAGTAGACAACTAAAAAAAACATTTTTGAAAGGTTTAAATTCAATTTTACAAGAACATCTAATAACACTATACGAAGAAACAGATTGCTTATCAGAAGCAATTTATTGGTATTTAATGTTTGGAGACCAAAGTCATAATCTGATAGAAAGGTTTTTAAAGCAGAATTATATGAAAGAATGTGTACGTGGCGTTTCCAGGATTAAAATGGCACCGAAATCAAGCCACTAATCAGGATGACCACACTTTACATTAACTCTAGCGCCCGAGCCATTATACCGAGAGGAACACCACCATCCCCCGGAATTGGTAATGGACGCATCCCTTTCAACTTCCACTACATTAAGATTATCTGCAAGTTTAACCAACAAAAAAAAAACAAAAGTATGCTTGTTTTTTCTCGTAAAATACAAAAACAAAAGCACAAAAAACATAGAAATCTATGAGATCTAAGAAAGACTGATTTGGGTCTCCGTTGTTGTTGTCGATTCTCGGATCGAGGTCCGAGAGTGGTTGAGCTCAGACAGCCAAGGGTTAGTCTTCAACTACTGGCGCAAATGAATGGCCACGAATCAGAAACTCTAGTCCACAAAAATAGCATCATCACAGCCCAACCAATTTGCAAACTGATCTCCGAATCAAGAAAGAAGAGAAGGACGAGGAACACGAATCGAAGGGGAAGAGTACGAGAATAGCGAACCAAGAGAGAACAGAAGAAGTACGAGAATCCAATCATCTAATCACAAGGAACGAACAGTGACGATGACGATCTTGAGCGCCGAGGAGCAGGAGGCCGAAGCCGGTGACGGAGTCGAATATGTTTTGGGAGGCCTTTTATAGGGGATTGTGTTAGGAACTAGGGTTTCGACGAAGACTGATCTCAGCCGTGGAAGTCCATCGGACGGATGATGGTGGGTTATGGTGAACCGGGTCGCCTCAGACCGGCTCTGTGTTGGGTCGGGCGGCCCAACAACCTCTAAATGATACTAAAAATATTATTTCGTATTTTTCCTATTAAACATTTATTTTTGGTACACAGCAATTTCATGGAAAAGGTTTCCTGTCAGGATTTTTTTTCTATTTTTTGAAGTTAATTTGATTGGAAGAGGACGATCAACGCCGTCCATACGATCATTTCTCTTCATCAAGACGCTCACTATTCTTAAAGCAAGCGGACCTTTCCAGACGAAGTCAGTTCCGACCCCAACATGTTGATAGTTACGTCTGTTGCACCCTTTTACTTGCGTCCGCCTAATATAATCTATGCGCCACAACGAATCCACGCCCTTCATAGCTACGAAGTTCTTCATCTTGATGAAATCGAACGGTTGAGAATCGATCCGCGTATAATTTGTACACGGGTAATCCGTGTCTTCTCTGTATGCGTAGGATAAGGCGTCGCTTCTTCTGCCACCGCATTCCCGGCTTCAAGCGGGAGGTTCTGGATTGTTCTCGCCTCTCCCGAGTTCTTCGTGCGTCGGTCGGAGATTTCACAGGTTCTGAGGTCTCATCCGCGGTCAGGTACCGGGATTCCCTTCTTTTCTCGATATTTTTGTTTGTTTTGATGGAGGAATGATGGTGTTGTGCTTGTTCTTCTTGATTCCCCTCTTGACTTTGGGGACTTGTGTCAACTTAGGGTTTTTCTTTGTTCTAATTGGTAATTTTGGTGTTTTATTTGGTCAATTCGGTGTGGCTTGTGTTGTGTTGTGATCTGATGTTTTTGGGGACGTGAGATATCTTGATCTGCTGTCATGGTACGGTCTATGAGTTTCCTTTGATTGGAATGGATGATGGTGTTCAGACTTGGACTGGTGCTGCTATTTGTTCCATTTGTTCGTGCTTAGATTTAGTGTTTGGAGCCTAGGATTGTTTTTGTCCCTGATGTTCTGGAGATTTTCATGAAAGTGGCTTTACTTGGATGGATTAGATGACTTAATTTTGGTGTAAAAATATGACTTTTGCTTGATATTTAGCAGAAGCCATCCTTTTAAAGTGGCAAGTTCTTATGGCACATACAGACCTATCAGCATCATCTGTTTTTTATTTGAATCTGTGTATCTTGATAAACACAAAATTGATTTGGTATATTCCTTGTAGCTATTATGTTGTTGAACTTTTTTCCTTCTGCACCACATCAGAAATAGACAAATAAAAGATTCTTCTTACTTTGAAAAGACAAGGAAACAGAATCATCATACTCTGATTCTTTCACTTGAGTTGCACCATCTTTTTCTTGCAAGTGGAAGTTTAACATTGTTTGGCTTTTACATTTTTTCAGCTCTGACTATAAAACAAAAGTTACTGTTGTGTGATTTCCTCGATTCTTAAGAGTTCATGTCTGATCTGGACGTGCCGCTCCCTACTGCTTTTGGTGAGTTGACTAGACAAATATACTTGAAACTGATCGAGGGATTATTGATAAAAATCAAGCTAAAACCTTTCCTCCATTGCATACAGATCCTTTTGCTGAGGCGAATGCTGACGATTCGGGTGTTGGTGCAAAGGAGTATGTGCACGTCCGTGTACAGCAGCGGAATGGCAGGAAGTGTCTAACCACTGTGCAGGGATTAAAGAAAGAGTTCAGCTACAACAAGATCCTGAAGGACCTTAAGAAAGAGTTCTGCTGTAATGGAACCGTTGTCCAGGACCCAGAGCTAGGCCAGGTACTTGTTTTCTTCTAGTTAGTTGTTGCTTCTGATGCAAATCTTCTCGTGTATATATATGTACTTTATCACTTATGTGAGAATATTGTCAATTGTTTGTCGAGTATCTTATGCATCGTATTTTATGTTGCTTATAGGTGATTCAGCTCCAAGGTGATCAGCGGAAGAATGTTTCTTCCTTTTTAGTTCAGGTGCAGTATATCACATCTTTATTTCTCGACAATTATTATATTATCGTTTCAGGTCTTTTTCGTTCATGTTGTGTTTTTTTCTTTTCACTTCCTAAGCGTGATTAGCGTGTAACTGTGGACTAACCCTTTGCTGCTTGCTCGGTGAGCATCAGTTGCAACGACGAGCATGTCCACATGTTGAATGGATCGGGTATAGATGATGTTAGGATATGGATATGGATTTCCAAGGCTCACTGGATAATGTTCTTTTGGTGCAGGCCGGTATTGTGAAGAAAGAACACATCAAGATCCATGGTTTCTAGGTGTACCTCCACCCAAAGTTGCTCATCTTCTCATGGCTTGTGTGTGTCAGCTAGTGGACATGGTGTGATTGGAGTTACTGCATGTCTCTTGTCTGAGTGGGACCAGTTCTCATTGTCTTCTTAACTGTTTCAGACATGAATTTGGTACCGACGTTTTGTGTTTACCATGCACTGCAAATAATATGAAGCGTGCCAGTGAGACTACAATTTGGTTCGTGACTCTTTGATCAGACACTCGTATGTTATCCATCGGTTGCGTGGAGATTCCGATTGCAGGTTTGATGAAAACTCTTTTTCGATAACTTATTGGCATTCTCAATATGAAGCATGCGAGTGAGACTACAAGTAGGTTCGTTCGTTACTCGTTGATCTGACTCTCATATTTTGGAGGTTTGATGAAGACTCTTTTTCGATAACTTATTGGCATTCTCAATTAACTTACTGTCACATTGACCATATAGCTAGATTGTTTAATTAGCTTCACTCCTCGGTTTATTCGGTATATTGATTACATTTTAGTTGGTTTATATACTCATCATTATTAACAGATGTTTTCTTGTTCCAAGGGAGTGACAAACAACTCTCTGCTCGTTTCCTCTTGTTGATACTGAATTACTTTGGTTATGGTAGTTTCTTTGAGATTTATATTTGAATTCAATTTATTATTGTGACTTCGAGATCACTCATCATGATCAATCTACAATCATTTTGTAAGATATCATGAGGTATCTGAAAACAAGTCTAGAATCAGCCGCCGCCATATCTGAAAACAAGTCTAGTTGGAGGAGTTCATGCGAAGAAGGTGAAGGGGTTCCAGATAGGGCCTCAGCTCCACGGATGACTATGCATCAGGAATCTGAAGCATGTCAGCAGCAAGGTGGAGGCCCGGAGAGCAGAACCGGATAACAAGGAGAACCTTCTCTTGTACGGACTCGACAATTGAAATATCTTATACGGATTCCTTCGTTCAAGGAGAAGACAATTAAAATAGGAAGAATCATGTTGGGGCGGAGTGAAATATATCAGAAGATTACATGTTGAGTCGGAGGATTAGTCGACGTGTCAGCAGAAGGCTTCGGGCCATGGGTTTAGGCATCAGGCCAAGAAGAGCGAAAATTACGTCAAGAAAATCGGAGTTGCGGAGGTCAACTAACCGATTAGGCAATAGATCGTAAGAGAGGACGATGCGTCGAAGAATCGGACGAGACGTCGATAAATCAATGATATGTTGGACAACATTTGATTTAGCTTTGTAGTAATTGTCTAGATCGAAGTAGATTTTATGTGTAATTGGGTTGGAATTGGGTCAACTCAATTACAGGCCAATTGGGTTCAAGTTTGGACTGTGTTGGGTCAAGTGAAAAGTCCAAACAATGACCCAACATATGAACTGTGTTGTGTCAGACGGTGGTACCACTAGACTAGACGATGGTACCGCTAGACTGGGTGATTGTACCGCCTAGTGACATGGTGTTAGGTGGTGGTACTATCGGTCAAGGTGATGGTATTGTCTAGACATAGTCTCCCAGGCGATGGTACCATCATATTGGGTAGTGGTGCTGTCCAGTGTCAGTGCTATAGGCGGTGGTATCCCGCAGTACTAGCGGTGGTACTGCTAGTACGCAAAAGACTCAGGATGAGACTAGTTTAGGGTACAAGTTTGAATCCATTTGGAGCCTATAAATACCCATCTCATCCCTGTAGCAATCACTTAGAGAAATCCCCTCCTCTACTTCTAAAGTTTAGAATTTTGTTTAGGGAATAGTGAGTGCTCGTAAAATGTTACCTCTTAAACCTGTGAAAAGGAGAAAAGGGGTGTAAAATGATAGTTGATCTTCGTCCGTTAAAAGAAGATTTATAGTAGAAGCCGGTGACCGCGAGTGAAGAGGAATCGGGAGTAGATGTAAGTTACGATGATTGAATCACTATAAGAATCTGGTTTGTATTTCTATTTTACTCTTTAATTTCGCTATACTTTGGTACGTTTTCAAGTTTAACATCTTTCCGAAACGATTTTATCGAATAAGATTTTCAACTCGACATGATTTTTATCGCGGTATTAATTCACCCAAGAGCATCTTTCATGTTCTAAGTTAAAAGGTACTCATAAAAGCAGGAAGGAAAGTAAGATTGCGATGCATAATAAAAGAGAATCCTTGATAGGTCGTTTGATGTCAAATTGTATCACGCATATTAAAGCAAGAATCATGTAGAAGAAAAATAATACCTCACATCTTTTATCGTCAATACAATATTTTATCATTACACTCATCTACGAACTTAGCCTTGTCAATGCGTTAAATTGATATTTAAAAAAATAAAGAATGAATTTTCTAGAATAAACTTTGGGTGTATGTCAATCGTTATCTCCTTTTATTTTTTTTATATAGTGCCTAATTTTAAAAGACCTAAAATACCTCTCAAAAATTTGTTCGTCCATTTTTTTATTTATTTTAAACTGTTACAGTATTTTTATTTGATTTATCTATACTGGTTTTTAATGGTGTTCATAATGTTTTTGTTTATATACTGAAAACACGAGAAACACTATTGAAAAAATATTATAAATGATATCATATTTATGTATTTTTTTGTTATCATTACTCATAAAACATTACGATATCATATTTTTATGGCGTATAATTAATTTAGTTGAGGTTCCGAGTTCACTCAGATCATTTATAGTCTTTTCGAATAGTTTTATTATGGTAACTAAAACATTATAATAAATTAATTTTTTTTTAAATTTGGGTAATATTATTCCTAAGTTATTGTGAATATATATTCGAATGCTAATATGATATATCAAATGGTTTATACTATGTTCTGATTTTATTTAACTTATTTATAATGTTTTCAAGCTGGTTTTATAGTATTTATGTTATGATAGTCAAAACACTATAATATATAACAAAAAATTTAAGGGGAAACTTTTTTTTTCCAATTACGGTATTGTTTGAAAAAAAAAAACAAAAGTGGATATCGATTAAAAATTACTCAAAATATGAGTATTGTATAAAAAATCGTTCAAAGAAATCATTTATTGCGTCATGCGAGGAATCCGGCAGCAGCCTATCAAAAATCGCACGAATCGCAATGCATACGAGGCGATTGCATCGTCCGGCTAAGGACTACGGATCCTGATCGTCTATATTACCCCTCGTTGCGTGCGTTAAGAGGGCAAATAGCGACGAAGCCGACGGGTTTCGAGGAGGTTGTCGAACCTAGGGTTAGACTCTTTTGATCCTCTCGAGATCAGGTCTCCGTGTGACTGATTCGTGTTTCTTTGGATATTTCTCCCCGGATTGATCGCAGGCCTCTTTTCTCTCATCCTCAATGGCGACGGAGACCAAACCTGTGGCGGCAGAGGACCCGAAGGTCGACCTCTTCGAGGATGATGATGAGTTCGAAGAGTTCGAGTTCGGGGAAGGTAAGATTTTGGGGCGTTTACCTTTTTAAGCAGTCCGATTAATGGAAACGTTGCAATTTTGATGAAGATATCCTATTTTCTTTGCCCTTCTTTCGCATCTCATTAAGCTATAATGTTCTTCTTATGAGCGTCGGGCCACTTTGGTTATTGGCTTCGTCTTGAGCTTTGCCACTGTATCGAAGATGCGAGTAGGTCGATTACTGTTCTTATCATGGTGTTTCTAGTAGAGTTTAGAACTGTTGTCTTAGGATAAATATATTTTGAGGATCAATTAATCATGTTATTTCTTGGAAACAGAATGACAATTAGGAGTCTGTTACAGTACGAATACAGAAGGGTGAAAAAAGAAGAAGATAAAGATGTTGTTATGATTTTACCTTCATGAATGCATTTTGTGTTTTTGGCAAACAATGAACGATGAAAAGACACGTCTCATCATTTTTTTCTTTTTTTAAAGCCTACATATACATGATTTGCTGTAATTTAAAAATCACACAAATTTATGCATGGTTTTGTAGAAAAGAAATTAATTATGCATGGATTACTGATGAATCATTGAAAGATATGCATTCAGGTATCATTAGGCACAATTTTGTGAAATGGTAAAGGGTAGGTGGTACAATGTAGGCTTTTATATTCATTGTGCTTGCTTCTGCAATGATTCGTATTCATCCTTGATGTTGAGCTAGAGTGGCAAATTCAATTACTTGGTCAAAGTTTATACCTAGGAATTGCTATAAACCTTTTATAATCTGTTTGCCAACATTCACAAAACAAAACTGTATGCTCTCCTTGTACTTGTATCATGCTTGTTGAATTCCCTGCCACAATCTTAAAATTAACTTCATTGCATGCTACTGTTCACATATGACTTCCTGCCATCGGGTCAATCCCAGATGCGAGTGCTTGCCTTGATTCTCACCGTTGCAGGCACATTTTATGTACAAATAACAATTAATTTTATGTTGGTCGATAATGGTGCAATCGATAAATAAACATGCTGTTGTTATTCGAATCATTAATCTTTAAACCTTGATTCTGGAAGAATTTAAATGTAAACCAATTTGATGCTTGGTTAGATATTCTCTTGGATAGAATACTGATGTGATCTCTTTGCAAATGATATGCTGGAATTAGGAAATAGAGCTTGACGAGTTTGCAACCTCTTCTACAATTATTTACCATTGCCGTGCTTCCATAGTTCACTTGTTGCAACCACAATAGTCTCAAGCATTGGAATTAGGATGGATGATGGACCTACCACAATAGGGTCTAGAGATGAAACTTCATATTTTTTCCAAATAAAATGCAAACATATTAGTATGAGTTAATTACAACTTTTTGTTGGGCATTGGCATTTGTTTGCTGCTTATTGCTAAAATCAGTTTATTTCCTAGCATAGACTTTCTGAAATTACAAGGCAATACCAAATTTTGAAATATTTCTGTGGGATAGTCCTTTGAGGTAATGAATTTCTTGCTTGTGTTAGTGGGAGATTAATCACCTTTATGAACTTCTATACACGAGTATTAAACTTTAGAAAGGAAATCCATAGTTGTGAAATGCACCAGGAAATGAGATGTGTATGTGTAGCTGATTAGAAGTGTCTTAGAAGTCATTTAAATTGTAGTTACAGCACATTAATAGTTTGGTTTATCAGCTTTCGTTGTTTATCCATATGGTTTATCAAGTTGTTTTGGAAACAGTCTAAACTATGATCATCCTATAATGTTTGGTTTTGTTTGCATTTGCATAACTTTTTTATGTGAATATTTGAGCAACTTTCTGATGGTTATGCCAACTCTAATACATCATTGGAGGTTATGGTACGGTCAGGTTGCCCTTTAGAGAAAGAATATTTTTGGTAATTAGAAGGGACTTAAATTGTCTTGTTGCATGGTGAAATAGGGACCATCTGACTAGCAGCAACAAGATTCAGCTAAAGTTGGTAACACTAGCTCTTATTTAGAAATCAGACTTAAACCAAATATATAAGATGCCATCTGACTGTTGATACTTTTGACATCCCCAAATATTTGTGACATTACATTACACCTTGTTGTTGTTGTTCTTGTGACACTTAGACATAGTTTGTTCTATGTAATCTACAAGACAATTGTACTATGTCAGATGAGTTACAAATTTCTTGTGCTACTGTTTGAGTTGTCTAATAATAAGACAGAAATTTGTCTATTAGATCAGCTTCTTGCTGCTTGATACCCTTTAGATTGTAAAGTTTGTCCCTCAATTTTCTGTTCATGTCAACCACAGCCAAACTCTGAATTGCTTTGCACTCTTTGTAGTAGGTTTTGTATTGGTTATATTCAGAATTGTGAATTTGGGGCATAATATCTTTGTCATATATAGTTAAAATACAATGACTTGAGACTAGACAAGATAGAAAAATTTAGAAAGTCCTTCTGCAATTTGATTCAGAATAATAAGCAAAATAATGATTTAGCTTTGGTTATTTTACTTTGATCAAAGCTAAATGAACTATATTAAATACTTCACTTCATTGTATTACTGATATTGCAGAATGGGATGACAAGGAAGAAGGCAAAGAAACAGTGCAGCAGTGGGAGGATGATTGGGATGATGATGATGTCAATGATGACTTCTCTGTGCAACTTAAGAAGGAGCTCGAAAGCAGCACAGAGAAGAGTTGAATTTTGATTAGCAACTATTAAGTCGTTCTTTTAGTTGTGGAACATATAACAACTTTTTATCGCATAATGTTGCCCTAAGACCATATCTATATTTTATAATCATGCACTGGCTTTGAAGTTGACTACTATAGTATGCACATGAAATGATTATTGGACAAATTTGGATCTTGCACTAGTAAACGCAGGTAATTTTCTATCAAAACAATATATATCCTGGCAACCGAGTTTCTTGCAACAAATTTGGCCGTGATGAACATACACTCTTTAGAGCGATTTCTGCACTTGTATTGTTTTACCTGTTGTGATCTTATCCTGTGCTGTGCAGTAAGCTCAGAATGATGAAAATGGCATTCAACTGTATTATCTCGTCTGATTGCAAATTATCACTGATTGCTTCATTATTTTTTGTCAATATATCGTATGATAAAATTTTCGGGCCATTAGGGCCAATTTTCTTTTTTTTTTTCTGTTTTGTTTTTGTTTTGAGTCATGGTGTTTTGATGACTAAATTGCTATGCTTACTGTGATACATAGCACCATTTACCGCATAAGTAATAGAGAAAAATATAGAGGAAAAAAAGGAACATCTGAACTCAGCATGTCAGCAAATAGTATGTGTGATTCATGATCGGCTGAGGTTACAGTGGAATTCGTATCACCTTCATCCTCAATTCTTTGAAGCGGTGGGTGAAAAAATATCTCCATCCTTCAGTTCTTGTAATCATAAAACAAGCATACTAAGTTTAGTCTACTTTTCAGTACGATTTATTTCATATAATACTTTCATTTGCACCTTTTGCAGTTTGTCAATCGTCCACTCAAAATTTAATAAAAAATTACACAACAGTATCACGTGTTTGTTACTAACAATTAATAAAAGATCATTTTAAATAAGATAATTTGGTCACTATAGAAAAGATGATTGAAGTGGTTGAAACATTTGACCAAATAAAAAAGAATTAAGTGTTTGGTTGTGTTTGACAAAGTAATTATCTTTTAGAGGGAGTTTAAATAAAAAATAAAATTTTCAAATGGTGATAAATTAAAAGGACATTATTGTAAGAAAATATTCAGAAATATAATTTGGCCCCATAGATAAGATGATTGACATTTAAAAAAGCATATGATCAAATCATGTGTTTGATAAAATGAGGGTGGTTGGTGAACCTTTACGTCGTGGTCGAGGAGTCAGCACGACTTAGTTCGATCCTGAATATACAAGGTCACCCACGTGGAGACTCGGGAGACGGGATTGCATGTCTAATCGGGTTGAGCCATGAGTTAAGAGTCTTGTTGCGGGCTTCCTCGTCATCGTCCCTTGCACATGGGTCGAGGTTGGGAGGGGGATTTCCCGACTTGATCCCTCTGAAGTTCAAGTTAGTGTTGAATGGAATAAGAGTGAGTTTTATCCCCTTCTGGCGCTGGCTAGGAGGTGGGCTTTTATACATACACACGGGGGTCGATCGTACCCCGTATGTTAATGATTGCCGACCCCTTAAGCGGTCGGCCCATGCCTCTATGTGCGAACGACGATTGACGTGTATGGATTGTCCTTGAGCAGTGCCGTCCCAATCATTTCAGGGTGGCTCTGTACTCGATGGCACCGTTCCGGTCGACATGTGCAGATCGTCCCCAAGCGGCGCCATCCCGATCATTCCGGGGTGGCTTTGTACTTGATGACACCATTCCGGTCGATGTGTACAGATCGTTCTCGAGCAGCGCCGTGCCGAGCATTCCGGGGGGGGGGGGGGGGGGGGGTTGGGGGGGAGAGCTCTGTACTCAACGGCTCCATTTCGAACCTTCCAGGGTAGCTTCGTACCTGACGATGTTGCTTGTACGACCCTGCACAAGCTGGGAGGATGGTCGCATTGTCAGAGTTGTTGATGTGGTATGTCATATCGGCTTGTAAGTTTCACATCAGTGCTGTCGTGGTTATGGTATGTTGCCTATTGGTGAACCTTTATGCCGTGGCCGAGGTGTCAGCATGGCTCGATCCGGTCCTGGATGCACAAGGTCACCCATGCTGATGCTCAAGTGGTGAGGGTGAGCATGGGGTCGGGTCAGGTTTGAGCCTCGTCCCCCGAGCGCGGTCTTCTCTCTTGACGAGTGACCCGCTTCTCTGTCACTGAGCTCCTGCACACAGGTCGGGGTCGGGAGGGGGATTTCCCAACTCGATCCCTCTGAAGCTTAAATTAGCTTTTGGTGAAATGAGAGAGAATTGAGTGTTCCAAGTGCCTCTTCTTCCTGATTAGGAAGAATTAGCTTTTATACCTGCGAGGATGAGTTGGTCGGACGAGGTCAATTTACTGCGGTCGACTCCTCGGGCAGCCGATTGTACGAGCGTCGACCGACCTGCACGGATCGACACTCCACGGTGCCGTCCCGAGTTTTCCGGGGTGGTTGTACTGTGATAATGTCGTCGCTCGTACGAAGGGGTGGCAAGCGGTTGCCCGTCACGTGTGTGTTGTGCACCACATCGTACTTGAGGTTTCACATCTGTATCATCATGTCTCCTTTCCTGGGTCCACGTGGGTGATGCCAAAATGTATCCTATCATTGTCTAGGAAGTGCATAATAAAAATAAAAAATATTATGAGAATAAAGAAAGAAGCATCTAATAAAATGTCACGCTGCTTAATGAAGCAAGCGGATCGGTTACTCGGGTGGAAGATCCGAGTATAATAGGGTCGGTCGGATGCTGTTGCAAGATGATCCGTCGCGTCTCGGATCGGTTCGAACCGAGAGTTGGATCCATTTATCCGACATCACGGTAAATCCCGAGAAACCCTCACCACTTAGCCCTCTCAAAACCCTTTTTCGCTCGCCTCTCTCCTCCTTCCACTCTTCTCGAAGGCGAGGAGCGCCATGGAGTCGATTAGATCCGAGAGGTCTCCGTCCTCGGAGATCGGCGACGGCCGCCGAAGCGGATGGCCCTCTCTCGATCGACAGCCGCCTAACTACGCCAGCTCTGCCGTCCAGGTGCCGCCTTCATCCTTGTGTTCCCATTTGGGTTATTTCGCTTCTTATCTTTATTCTGAAACCCAAATCGTGGATTCAAGTTTTTCTTTGTGCCTTTAGAAGTCCATTTAGTTTTTTTGAACGCTTAAAGGGAAATAAATCCTGTAATATGCTGAAGGCATGCCATGCTTAGCATTTACTTGATGTCGATGATGTTGTTAAAGCGAGAGTTTCAGTAAGGCGTCTCTAGCAAAAGATATTTTTTTGAAACTTCTATAGGTCGTCACAATTATTTTGACGTGAAATAGGATTTTCGTGTTTTGCTTGGATCTTTTACAAAGGCACGTACTTCCCAGTGAGATGTCTTCTCTGACATTGCTGTGAACGTGTTAATTGACTATCTATTTGCTGAAGGTCATGGTTGTGCTGAGAATACCAAATAGGCTGGTCAGTCTAAGCACTTCTATTTAGTCATATGTCTGTTTACTTAAAACATTAGTGTTGTTATGTGAATCATGTAACCCTAATTTATTTTTTGTTTCTGAACTGTTCCTATCTGCTCTAAATTCTTATTATAGACGATGATATTCATCTAACGAGGAGAACATCATGTTAGGACGCTTTGGAGCACTTGGCATCAATTGATCTCCTAGAACTATGTAATGAAGCAAAAGTTGAGCATTGTCGAGCAACTAGGGACTTAAGCAGCTGTGGACGTTGTGTACAACATGTGCTCAACTCATGTGGACATGCCTCTTTATGTGAAGAATGCAGCAAGAGATGTGATGTTTGCCCAATTTGTAGAACCTTGATACCGAGTGATGGATGTCGACTCCGTCTTCGTCTCTACTATAAGTGCATTGAGGTTGGCCTTATCTCGAAACAGCATGATGATAGATCCCAAGAGAGAGAAGTCAGCCAAAAACATATGACGGTTCATATTGAACGGTTATATTCTCTTTTTGATGTGGCATTGAAGAACAATCTAGTTTCTTTGATTTGTCATTGTATCCTTCAGTGATTATCTTGTGTTCCTAGTGCTCATATATTTGTCTCTTACATGATATGTTTTTCTGTGATTTTGGAGTTTTCTCATTGTTACCTTGACATAGACATCAGATATTACAGATGTTTGTATGAATGAGAATGCAGTATCAAGTGACCCGGTATTTGCTTTTCTTTTGGATGAAGTGGTTGTGAAGGACTGGTGCAAAGAGACATTTAAAAATATTGTCTCTGATCTTTGTGAGATATGTATCCTGAAATATTTCAAATTTTGTCTAGTTTTATCATTGTTCGAAAACATATATTTTCATTTCAAGCAGGAACTTTGAGGGCCTTAAGAATGTTACAGACAGTCGTGGAACAGAAGCTATGAGATCTAGGGTGTCTTTGATGCAGAAGTTTGCATTGTATCTAAGTGGCCTTTCAAATGTTCTTGAGGTCATGACTTCATCATTTAAAGAAACATTTGCTGCTCAAGTTCATGACCTGCATCACCTCTTGGAGAATGTACTGAAGGCAAAGCAGGTTTAGTTTCCTTCAATTTTCTCTGTTTCATTCCTCTGGTAATGTTTACCTGTTAAGACATTATGGTTTCCCTATATCCTGTTGTTTCCAGAAATTAAGATTTAGAAATCACAATTATGATTTTCATGCACAATTTTGAGTTTTGGACTTTTGTCACTCATAAAAAATAAGATTTAGAAAGCACAATCATGCACATCAAATTTTGAATTTTGTTCTTTTGTCACTCATAACTCATACATGTTGTTGACGGGGAAGCTATACTTTTTATATGTTCTTCTCATCTTTTGTTTGACAAGCTTTTCTAAACTCTTCTATATATTTATGAGAGTGAGAGGCAAAATTTGACTTATCTATTTGTTTTGTTAAGGAAAAGGTTTGTGTTAATTTAATCTTCTGTTTGACATAGATGTTGATGTGGAGGCTATACTTTTTATATGTGTGCTGTTCTCCCCCCACTGGGCCGCATAATTCTTCGCTTCTTTTGTTAAGTTTTCTCCACTCTTCTATGTATTTATGAGGGGCAAAATTAATCTATTTGTTATGTTAAGAGAAAGGTTTGTGTTACTTGAATTCATCTTATGCTATTGAAAAATGACAAATTGGTTGGCCTTGGATGGTATACACTGAAAGGATGAACTTCACTTTTTCATTTATTGAGCACATTGATAATAGAAACTACTTTGGAAATAAAACAAACTTATTCCTAACAATCTCAAATTGCTTTTCTTAGGGGAGACTCTTTCTGAAAAAGTTTGGTCTCTTGAGTGAATGGACACATATCACGGCTCTTATATTCGCTTAAAAATTAAAACCAATAAACCATGTTGGCAATGGCTATGCATCGAATTAACCCTATGTAAATTGTTGTTCATTGCAACTTTTGTTGATCATTCTATCAATTTTATTAAAAGATGGGGTAACTGGTCCAAGTGATATATAGTAATATATATGAACAGTAAATGGAACTGCAAATGCAAGACATATTTATTAAAATTACCAAATTATTGTTTAATAGTTGGATGCTTGACATAATTCATGCATGTCTGTTGATATTTGACCTTTTCGTAAGAGATGTGAAGCTGTTGTTTGATGTTTTTGTCGTGTTAGGTAGTTGCTCATTCCAAAACATAACTAATCCAGGCCTGAGAACATTGTATGTTTTTGATGTGTGGACGAACAATGATGTCAATTTATACACAAACATTTTACGTTATCTTGAGGGGCACTGCAATGGTGTGGGTTCAAGTTGGCCTTCTTACATAAATTATTTGTAAACTCTAGTTGGAATGTTTTACTTGATCTCTCAACTTTTCATGGTGCTTTTATGCTATGCAAATTTATTTCTATTTCTTACCAACAATGTTCAAATGTAACGTGCATTTTACATTCCTGTAGAAAAATATGGCATTTTGAGTGTCTTATTTATTTTTCAGCATTTGGAGGTCATGATTTGGTGTACCAGACACCAGTTCCTTCGTGATGTTCAATCACGATTTTATAATTTAGGAAATTCTGAGGCATGGAACTTGGATGTTTATGAAAGGAAGTCAGCTGCAATTAAGAGATCATGGCCTCAGTGCTCGAGTAACTTGGTGGATTCTGCTGGGCAGCATGATAACACACTTTTTATTGAAGATGCATTATCAAATCTAGGGATAGAAGAAAGTTACGTGCAGACAGGGGTAGAAGTGGATATTTCTTGCTTGCAAGATGATAGTTCAGGATTGCTATTCCTATCCAAGATAGATATTGCAGGTGGAAATGGATATCCATTTCGGAATTTGCAAGCTGCTGCAGATATACTCTTTCTGCGTGGGACCTCTGATATGGTGGTTGCTAAACAAGCGATAGTATCCTTGATCTGCTGTTTTGTTTGGCATTGTGATCTTGATATAAATTGTATGGGCTTCTATGTTTTCTTCTTAACATGCTTTCAGTTTCTATATTATCTATTTGATCGGCATTGGAAGAGACCTGATGCGGAATGGAAACACATAGTTGATGATTTTGCTATTTCCTTTGGCATTGCTACCCATTCAGTACAGGAGTCTTTGGTTTTCTATCTCTTGGATGATCATACCCCTCAGGCTTTACAGGTAGGTAGTTGGTTTTACATATGTGGATGACATGGTTTGCTGGTTTTCTTATGCAAGTTCTTTATGCCTGAATTCACAATTTCTCTTTGTACATGCTCTGATTAAGTTGATCTAAAAGTTCTTGGACATTATGTGCAGTGTTTGAGCCTTTCTTGACAATAGTAGCATTTTATAATGTGAAAGGATGATTAGTCTTCCAAAGCAGTTCTTTTAACTACCATGCATGGTCTTTGATATATATTATCTTATAGGCTTATATTTGGATAGATCGTTTTCCCTTAAAATGTTTCAATTCCTTCTATTATTGTCATGTTGGGCCATGCCACTGTAGGAAGGAGTAAAGTAGCTTTTCCTTGTAAATGAGTGAAGTTTGAATCTGCATTGAGCATTTTCTTGAAGAATGGAGATTTATAATTGAGGATTTTGGACATTATACGCATAAAAAATGATAATATGCTATAACATTTATGCATTACTGTTGTGGAAGTGACAAACAATGAATAGCATGGTGTGTAGATGAACTAGTGAAGTCACCGGGCGCTCGCCTAGGTGTCCGGGCGAGGCGAGGTCCGAGTACCTTGTAAGTGGTCTAGGCAGGCACTTTCAATTGGGCGCAATCTAGGTGCCAAGTGACTCAAGCGCCCACCTAAGGCAAATTGAACCAGGGTTGAGCCTAATCTAAATAGGCTTGATCGTTGATTTGTTTCGATCACTTCCACACCCCGCATCCTCTCTCACACACACAACCGCTGCCCACCTTGGAAGAACTAGGTGACGAACTATGCTGTGGTGATTTCCTCTCCATCGGTAAACGGTGGCGACATCTTCCTCTTTGTCTGCAAATGGTGATGGTCTCTTCCTTCGGTAAGAGGCTTTCATGCAAGTGTGATGGCCTCTTCCTCCTTCACTGCAGCCGGCCTCCTCCCCCCTCCTCCTCCTCCTCCGCAACCCTCGATGGCACCCCTCTCCCTCCTACTCCATAGCCTCAGCCCCCAACAGCACTCATCTCCATCTTACTCCACCATAGTTGCCCCCTCCCCCCTCCTTTTCCTTCATAGCCTCTAACAACATCCCCCTCCCTCCTCTACAGTCACCTCTGCCACAGCCCCCAACAACACCCCTCTCCCTGCTCCTATGCTCCTATTTCACCGCAGCCGCCTTCCCCCACTCCTCTCCTCCTGCACTGCAGCCCCCAACAGCTCCTTCCTTTCTCTCTTAAGCTCAAGAAACAATTGAACCATGAGACATTAAATGACACCAAGGGTTGGTCTGTAACGTCACTCTTCTTGGCAAAGTAGAGAGAGGGAAGAAGTGATGGTGATAATGCCATCCGTAACATCAATAGCAGTTCCGTGGATTGTCAGGAACATACAAGACCATCGCATTAGTCTTGAATTGTATGTCTCTCGAGTGCTTGAGAGAACATGGTCATGAATTATACCTTCTCCCTTTTGAAGAAGATCAAAGATCAAGTGGAGAGAATACATGCATCCAAGCCCATACAAGCAAATACCTAAAGTCCTACAGTGTTAATAGTAGTGAGTGCATTGTCCCATTGAAGCTTTGGGGGAGGAATCAATCAGTGGAGAGGGTAAACTCATGCTGCAATTCTTTTGTCCTCGAGCTGATGTGATCAGTGATGGATGATTGTGGCAGTATGCTTGCTAATCTTGTTTAGTTTTGCTATTTTTTGTTATTGAATATAGATAATGTAATTTAATACCTTACATAAGTATAATTTGATGTGCCATTTTTATTTTAATTATCATATTTATCGATAATGATATATATTGTTAAACTTTTAATATTCGGGAGCATCTCGCTTCGCTTGGGCAAGCACTTAGCATCTTGGGCATTTGGTATCTTGGCGCCTTTTAGTGTCTAATGCTTTTGACTACACTGGTGGAGACCACATATATCTTTGGCTTTCATCGATAATATTTGTCCTCAAGGTTCTACATATCGGGTAAGCGGACCCATGCTGGTCCATGGAGGGATTGGTACTGGCATGGTACATGTTGGCTTACCTGTGGCACCATGGCATGGTGAAACACTGGTTTTAGCTAGCTGAAATTATAAAAAGATCTTATTTTAAGGTTCTTTCCCACCTTTGATATATACAAACATGTTTTCTAAAATTAAATTGTTATCGGTTTACAAATTAAACAAATATTGTATTGCAACATATATTGGAAAAATATTACAAGTTGTATTTAAAGAAGCCAACGTATACAAATAAGTCTTGTTTCCTAAATAATTAAGAAAAATAAGTATGATGTTATACTTGCTCATGTCACCAAATTGATCGTTGTGAGTTCACAATGTGGGCTGAGGTCCCCAATGAGAATTCATTATGAATTGGTACAGGATGTTGGCAGGACCCATGAGGGAAACTCCTATCATGACATCTGATATTGATAAACTGTGCCTTAAATCCAATAATGTGGTGGCGGTTGTCAACTCATCGACGTGAACCACTTGTGTGGTACGAGGTACGTCAGGCAAGTAGGATCATTGTAAGTGCTTCTGTGTAGGATATAGTGCTCTAGATACTCTTGTCATTGTATTATTGTTGTGTCGGAAAGGGCATCCAATTTCGAAAAAAAAAACCATCACCATGCATCTTTTGGCATAAGGATTCAAGGTAGTGTCAAGACTGATAATACAAGGACCTATTATTTGATTCGATATCATGTAGGCTGCGTGTCATATCCTCGTTTGAACCCAACATAAACAACGTTTCTCTTTCCTTTATCTTTGTGGTTATAAATGAGCCTTATGGACCCTCATCTATGATTTGCTTCAACTGAAATAATGCTCTTTGATCCATGCTCTTCTGTGTCTAAGTAGGGGGAACATGAGGTTGGATATTGGTCACATTATCGGCGGACATATTGTTGTTCACGTCTCTACTATCTTCGTGGACCTTATAGAGTGCAAATCGTGGTCACATTCAACTGGACTTATTGCTTATTGATTGTGCCTAACAAATCAATTGAGTGTGAAGCCTGACCCTTTCCCCTGCTGCAATTGCTGCATGTCGGACCCTACTATTGCTACCATGACCCTGGATGACTGATTATCCGAAATCTAGACATGTTCCCAACATCAATCTATTCCTCAGTATGCACCACATCCTTTGTCTTCTGTCATTCCTCATCCTTAATTGCTCATAGAATGAAATGATACAGACATTGACAGTTTCCTGGCTCATCCAATATTGAATCGGTAAGCCTGCTAGGTTGACCTAATCAAACATCAAATCCAAGTCATCATCATAGAGCTGGAATTGAAAAGATCAACCTCAGATACTGATTCCTTATTATGCTAATACAACGTAGCCTCAGTGCATCATATAATGGACATAGATTAATTATCACACACACACAGACACATATATATGTGTGTGTGCGCGCGCACGCGCGTGCGTGTGTGTAAGAGTTGATTGGGTGCTTTTGTATGACTCAAAGTGAACCAAATAGCAGGCATTTGCCGAAACATTTTGTCCTTGTAAATTCATAAAGGAGATCCAAGTGATTATGAATAATATATATGTGCTTCGAGTTATCTATCTGTAGGCTTTGTGAAAGGAGGTAGTGTATAAATATGAATGCTTCAAGGTACATATTTTTCTAGTGGACAGGAGGCACATTAGTTTATAAGTTGGTCACGTGCAGAGCGAGGACTGATTGAGTCATTGATTCTTGCCATATGGGTTACATCAGTGATAAATTACTATTTTGGACCTTTGCTCTCAAAAACCTAATTTATTCTAGTTGATCATTTTTTTACACTCAGTTTCATAAATCAGGTATCATGATCTATTAACACTTCAAAACTTATAGTTACATTGTGATACTTGTTGGACAATGTTGAGCTTGATTGAGGACTGTTCATTGTGTCCAATCTGGTCATTGACTGGGTAAGTAGATCAGGTTAGTACTCTTTTTGCTGATCAAAGTTTGGATTTATAGTTAGCTTAGCTAGATTGATATCAGATTTGACAAAGTCAAAGTACAGTATATTCTACCAAGGTTTAGAATACTGCCCTAACATCTCTGCAATCCTCACATGTGGACCATGGAATCGACATTGTTGGAACTTAAGCTATAGCCATACGCAACCCACACATATTATAAGAAAACATAATTTTTGTTCATTTGTGGATCTTCAATTACTCAAAAAAGAAAGAGGCAATGTACAAAATTAAAGAAGGATGCAATAAAGAAAAATTACATCCATAAAGCGAAACATACCAATCATTTTAGCTTTCCTTCTTTTGGGAAGATGTAGTTCATATCTGTTTTGTCAAACAATCTTCTTTTGATAAATTATATGATTGACAAACTTCCATCTTTGTATGTTCTTTGGTTAAGTAGAAACTTTCTTGTTAGGATAAGATCTTCAATTAACCCAAGACATGACCTTTCTTTTTTTCCAGAATGCTCAATCTAACCTGTTATTTGTCTCCTCCTTTCTTTAAAGTGGCTTCCATTTTCTTTTTCCTTGGGCAATATTGGTAACCGATATAGTCCCATGGAAGGTGTCTTCTTTTGGCAAGTTATGACATTTGCAAAAATTCCCTATAAAATTAATAATATGTATTCAATGAGAAATATATTGAGATGGTCCTGCATCACTGTTGATATGGTAAGCCACCTTTTTTTTAAGGTCTAGTTCATATCTTTTGTTGCCATTGAGTTGAAATAGAATATTTGCCTTCAAATATAACTTCCTTTCTTAGCAGCTGCATAGAACATTGTGAATTCAGCACTTGAAATGCCATCCCTTGTCTTAGGTCAACATAATTAGAAGTGATGTTCATAAAATGTACTGCAATTTATCTTGAATCCATCCCTTTGTTTTCTAACTTTTAAGTTTTGTTTGGTTATATAATGAACATAGTATGGTCACTGTGATGTATATGAAATATTTTCTTAGGACATCCATTAATGTGATAGACTGTCCAGATTTAATATCCTTGATTCTTTCACTTTTTTTGTCCCCTTTTGCTACTTTCTCTTCAATAATTGTGTTGATATTGGTTGGTCCTGCAATTTGATGACAGGAAGCTATAAATCTTCTCCCTGAAGTTGCTGGCCCAGAAATACATCCGAAGATAGCTCAAGTTCTCTTAGAACGTCAGCGTGCTGACGTCGCCTTGTCTATTTTACGTTGCAGTGGGCGTGATGGAGGCTTGTCTAATATAAACACTGATAATGATTTCCCACAGCATGAGTTCCTAGGCGAGGCAATAACAGCAGTTAGAGTTAGAATTGAGTGTGGGCTTCTGACAGAAGCCTTTATGTTTCAGAGGATGCAGTGTTCAAAAGCTAAAGACAAAAACTTGAAGTATAAATTGGATATAGGATTTTCCAACTCTTCAAACACCGAGTTCTGGATATACCTCACTGAAGTTTTGGTAACTGAAATTTGCCATCTCTGTATTCGGAGGAACTTGGTAGACAGAATGATTGAGTTCCCTTGGAACTCTGATGAGGAGAAGCATCTCCACAAGTGTCTCTTTGATCATGGTTCTCAAAATCCTTCATCAACATGTGGTAGTCTTTTAGTGGTCTTCTATCTTCAGGTGATTTCGAAGTTCTCACAGCCAATTCCATTTTTCTAATAAATTACAACTTGCTATACTGCTATTATCTAAAATCAAAGCTAATTCATCATTATTTTATAAATACTTGACATATTGGATCTTATTATTGGTGTTCTTATGTGGAGGTATTATCTGCTTCTTAAGATTGCTGGTGCTTCAGAAATTATTTGACTTGTGTAGTATATTGCATAACCTGCTTTACTTTGTAGTCGAGTTTCTCATTAAGTCTAACAATTTGTGCACTCCTGGTGGCATAGCTTCTTTTGCTTTTATATTTTTAATTCTTATGGTTTTTCTTGCACCATTATGCCTTTTCAAAAGTTCTTATTGTTATTTTCATTTTTTTTTACTATGGTTAATGCTAAAGTAATGGAGAGTGGTATTACATATAGCATCGATAAAATTATGTGCATAAACATCTTTTTTTCAATTAATCTCATGTCTATTAAATTGTATATTCTAATTTTTTTTCTTTTTTTTTCTCAGCGTTATAGATTCACAGAGGCATATCTAGTCAATCGTGATATTCAGACCATGGAACAGACAATTCTAGAGTCTGCAAATGAAGATGTTGCTTCTAGGGTACAGTTGATATGTCAGTGGAGGGAAGGATTGATTGTAAGTTACTTTTGGCATGTTAATATACTTGAATTTGCTTACCTTTGTGCATGCAATATCTGTCATTTTTTGTCCATATTGTGATTGTTCATAGGACAGCTTGCTGCTAGTGTTTGTATCTTTCATTATTCTTTTTTAAGCAGTTACATCAATAATCTTCAGAACTTAACTAATTTCATAACTTCAAGGTTAAGATGCTTAACAAAGTAAGATAACAAAAAAATCTGTTTTAACTGAGCCAGAGACAAATTAAAGCCATTGTTATTGCTATAAGTGTGTGATAGCTTCATCATAGAATGAAGTAAAGCCCAACATAATGTCCATGTTGTTGGCCAAAATACCTTTGTTGTAACTGGTTTTAGGTCAAAAGTATTATTACTAATATTTTTGTATTTTACCAGAAGTTCTCTAGGGGCATAATTAGTTCAGCTTCTGCATAGGGCATGTGTATGCTAAGAATTCTAAACATATATGTCTACATTCTTTTCTTTTTTGACTCTAAAAGTTATTTACTTTGTCAACAGGATAAATGTCTCGATTTGCTGCCTGAGGTACAACGGCAGAACATATTGGCTGAAAATGTCACTGATTATGGTCATGTTTCTTTAGAAGATGTTCAGATGTCTTTAGTATCTGATTTATCCAATGCACAGCCAAATCTTTCTACCATCCCAAATAACTCCTCTGTCGTTCTTCAAACAAATTCAAGTTCTTATGCTTTGAGAAAATCTAATGCACCTGCAGCAAGCCCTATGCATGACAACAATTTTGGGACTGCAAGCAAGGTTCCATCTGCTATCCAACGGAGGCTTCTTGTGTCTTTTGAAAGCCCGTCTGCCAATATGAATGCAGAAGCTACTGATGGAGCATATTCGTCATATCCCTTTAATGGAGTAATCCCATCATCTAATGATACTAATGTTAGAGACATGATGTGGCAAGCTAACATGAAACAAGCATTTCAACCTGTTGATGGTGACCATTCTGTAAAGTTTCACCATGGTTCTAAAGCTAAGCCCACAAGAGGGCCGAATTCAAGTGCAGCAAGAGTGCTTCGGAATGAAAACCCGCGGCTTGTTTTTCCCAGAGTCACTTCAGCAGACCATTGTCATGATGGCTCTCGGAAGGAGTCTGTTCATGACCCAATTCAAAGTTCCAGACGTTACAATCTGCCTGATGGATCATTGACCATGATTTCAAGGGAGGCTAATGCGAGTTCATGGAGGTAATTTTCTGTCTAATGGGAATGTATCTTGGAGGAATTTTCGATGCATGACTTGTTTAAGTAGCATAAAATCTGAATTTTATTGACCCGAGGTTTGGGATAAAAGTGGTCTCATCATTTGATTTCTTTTATTGATTAGTTATCAGCGGCAGACTCATGATACCTGGAACCTGCTGCTTTTTTTAGCTTTGAATTAACTGGATTTTTTTTTCCTATGTAGTTTTGGAAGGAGTGATATCCCTGAAGATAAAGGCCGGATGGTTGGGTCAAGGTGGAGATCTGATGAATCTAGTGAAGATGAAGAGGATTTCGAGTCTGCCAAGTTGACGGTTGGTGGAGCTTCCGCTACAAGTAGAAGGCGACCCAGGCTTTTCAGAAGATGATGTTCAAAGTGGACGTGAAGCATGATTGGACTTTTCCGAGTATGTAGTAATTACTCTCTGCTATCATTGGTCATTATGCACAAGCAGGTCTGAGAGTGAGGAAGTATTAATTCAACTGCAGAAAGAGCTCCACCATCAATCAAGGTGCACTGTGAATGCTCGTCTGCTGAACATACTAATAGGAGCTCCCACGGTGCTGAAGCTTATAAACTTCTATCGGGGCAGGTGTATCAATTGTTTCATGTGCAAGCCAAGAAATTGGGATGACATATGTGGGGATTGTTGCCATATTTGGGATCATCTTTGCCTCGTACCTTCTTTGGTTTGATAAATGAGATCAACTACCCTCCAAGAGGATGTGATGCTGACACTGTTTCTTTCAGAATTTGTGGAAATTTGTATGGGATGTATGTTGTTAACAGCACTTGTAGAAGCATTCACAAGAAAACATAATTAGTACGTGATGGGGATTGAGCAGGATAGTAATCAAAATACTAGGTTTTGATGAGGCTGCTGCATATATAGAAATATCCACAATTTCAGATTCAAAAGGACAATATTTTGTTATGTTTATCATATTTTAGCTGGTGAGTTGGGATTGTTTATTTCTAGAATGTGAGCCTTGTGATCTTGTGTAGAATTCTACAGTGAATATTAGCTCAAATGATTGGAGATCATTTGAACAGATCAGATCGGAATTGGACCAAAAGAATGATTCTGTAAGAAAATGACAGATTGACTGGTTCCTCGGTCAAAGTCAAAATTCTTTACCTGAAGTCACCAGGCTGTGTGCTTCATGATGCACGATACTGCGGGCGGGGACAAAACGCCCCGTCAGATTCCTAGTCGCACGAATCATAATGCAAGAACGCAGAGATCCAGCCGTCGACTGGCGCTGACGACGACAAAAATCGACGTTTCCTTCCGACCGTCGTAGCTAACAGACAGCGGCAAACACTTGTTTTCCGTCGTTGATTTTACACTGGCGGTTTACTCATGCGATGATCAGATGCTTTTGGAGAGAATCATTGGGGAACAGCGACATGTGATGGTAGAAATTTTGTTGGGGTGACTACGACACGTCTCGTTCGTCTTGAGGTACAAAGGAGGAGGGAGGGGAATGCTCTCGTTTTGAGTTCCCCTCTTCCCTCTTCGCCGCCGACTTCTAGCACCCGGTCTTGTCGAGTATGTCGTCGGTAAGCGATCCCTTCGGTTCCAGATTTCATGCGTCTGTTCTCGTCGATTTTGTGGTTGCTTTTCGGTCAATTAAGCCTCCTCCAACTTCTGGTTCTTTCTCACGATCGGAAGTGCCGAGATGGTTCTCCTCCTTTTCTTGATTTCGTTTCTGCAAATAGGACTGAGAAATCATTCGTAAATCTCAGTAATCAGGGCGGGTCTGGGAAATGAGATAAGTATAGGTTCTTGTTACGGATCGGCTTATAGTTACGTTCGCGGATCGACAGTCGAATGTTTCGAGAGAATGAGATTGATGTCTCGATTCGATTGTTTTACATTGTAACAATAGAGAATCTTACATGATTTTAATGAGTTATGTCTTTCAGAATTTGATAGATAATTGCTAAGAGTTCATGATTTTATACAAGTATACATTTGAAAGAAATAAAAGTGTGTTAAAATTTTGTTAGTTTTCCTGTTGTATTCCTTACACTTATGGTCCTTGTTCCCCTAAAGAACAGCTTATTCTATGCCTGCCTCTCAGTTAGCTATGTTAGTTTCCCATTTATGTCTTTACTAAGAACTGTTGTTTAACCTGTCTTCATTGAGCCTGTTCATGATTACTGCAGAGTGTTCATTGTTCTTCATAAATAAATGTCATTTTTTTCATCTTCCTTACATTTTTCTCATTGAAATTGAATCAGTGACAATGCAATCACTTAGTTTATTGCTAATATTGATTTTTCTAAATCCTTCTTACATCGGCACCTTCTAGTGCCATCAGATGCCCATTGGCTATTAGGTGTTTACTTGAGCATCTTGCATCCAGCTTGACTGCATATTAAGAAAAGATATCCTTGACGCCTGACATACATGAACTGCTTTTAAGATATGTGCATTCCTTAATAGCGTTCAATTAATGCATCTGGATGAATGCTGATGTTTTATCATTCCAGTGTTCTCATTCTTCTTATGCAGAGGCACTATAACATGTGTCAAGCATATATATGCCTGTGTCACACATCCATTAATTGCGTGTATTTTCTGTTTAATGAGTCTCAATTATGAACGAAAGGGAGTACAATCATCTTTAGTTTTCTTGTCTGAGTTGGGCCAGACTTGGTTGGACAAACAAGGTTCCATCATGTATTCATATTCATAAATATTGCTCTACTTTGCTTTTCAAATATGGATATGAACATATCTTGATATGGCCCGAGTTGAATAATCATATATGAAAATATGCTTACAAGTACTACAACTGAAAAGAAAAAGAATAAAAGTGTGAACAACTATTAGATATATTCGACATTTTTTTTAACCACTTGTCCCCAAGATATGCTCGGTTAGGAGAACTATTGTGAAAACCCAGTTTTTACCAATTCGATTGTGTTTTTGGACGTCTGACTTCTTTTTATTTCTCTTTCATTTGTGTTTCTTGTTGATTCAGAGTTTAGAACAACCCATGGCTTCAAGAATTCTAATTGCTTAACATGTGGTGATCCTGGCCGTACGCTTTATGTTAGGGGTTTAAAATCTGGATATGCATTACCTGTTTGAGTAAGGAAGATTTTATTTGCTCAAGACATCCAATTGGAGTATGTGAAGTACAAGTAACCTAAGTAATCAGATAAGCGCTACCTAAGTTTAGGTGCATGATTCTTCCTGCTTTTTTCAGAATTGTACCTATTATCAGGATTTAATCATGGAATGTAGGGGGATACTGAGATTTTTTACCATACACACCAACCTTTCTTCTTTTCTCTCCTTTTCTCTTCTGCTCTACCTCTGAACATATTTCTGTCACTTGTTTATAGAAAGAGGTATATTTCTTCTTTCTCTTTGTATCCACTTGGTATTAAAACTTTCAACATTTCGTCTTCCTAGCAGCAATTTCCTGCTGTGGTGCAACCTTGTCCACTTTAGTCTTAATCATCAGATAATCCGATATTTGTGAAGACCAGTTGAAGTCTATAATCATCTCCTCCTCATTCAAAGTCTTCTTTTGAGCATCTACCAGTTCAGCCCCATGCTTTTAACTTGACGTGCAAAGTCACTCTTGCTTTGAAGTTTGATCCTTTGGAGATCACTACCACTGTTTGTCTCCTTTAGAATAAAAAAAATTCATCATATAGGAACTCTGGTACAGTACCAAATATTTGTGCATTCTTACTCCAATATAACTTAGAGAACCCCACCTGTTCATGCTGATCACAACTGGAACCAAAATGTTACAGCTCCATCTTTTGCTTCTTCCTTTATTAGTTTGGTTGCAATAATGTGCTTGTTAACACAAAGGCGTCTTAAAAAAGAAAAAAAAAAAAGAAGGAAGAACATAAAGACATCTGCTGTATGTAAACTCAAAACTTGTTTGGGACATATGGTTTAGTCATTTCAAATTGTCCCAACGCCACAAATTTGCAAGGCATTTTATTCTTTCTTGCGTGAATTGAAAGCACTCTCTCATGCTAAAACATAAAGGATTTTGACTTAGAAGCTGATCATATTTGCAGGTATATAAGAGAAAATTATGTTCCTGTAGTTCTTTATAATTTTCCAGATATCATGGACCATCTGAACTCTGCACCTTAGGAACCAACTTATATTTACAAAGTTATTTGATGTCAAATGTCCCTATTTTTCTTGTATTTTTCAACAATCTTTCCATTTATTTGATGTCGTAGCTTCAATATAAAGTCAATGATATCTAATGTTCAAAATGAGACTGACATGTGAAATCATTTGCTTTTGCACAATATTTTACATGTTAATGTTGATAATATAATTTTGTCTGAAGTAATTTGTATCATACTTACTAGCACATGTTTAGGAGTTAATCGACTTTAAAAATAACTAACCTAGTGAAACTTTACGCTTCAATTCATCAGATGCAATTCATGATGCTTTTTAACTGCCAAAACTAAATGCTATATCAAAATAATTTAGCCTGAGCCTACTATTTGCTTTCTCTCAATTACGTGGAAGAAAGGCATCAAATACTTGCTATAAGCTCTTGTGTGGAGGACTAGGAAAATTAGAGGTGTAAGTAAGACACATTTGGATGAGCTAACATGGTGCACTATGTTATACTTGGAAGCAGTATCTTTGAGAGGTTAAGCAATTCCAAAAGTTATCTTATGTTACGAGCAGTGAGAAACTGAAGAAAATTCTGATTCTTACTTGTATGGGATGGTCCTTCCCCTATATTCCAATAATTGTACTTTGGCAGACTGGTAATATATTTAATTGTTATCATTGGCATGTGCAAAGGTCAAATTTTCACCAACCCAATGTCCATAACATCCAAGCTACCCTGTCATTGGCATCAGTTGGGTCATTGACATATATATACTTGGTGTTTGATGAAGAAAGAAATGTGCATTTTGTAAAATATTATATGAAAATATATTTTGTTAAGAGGGCGTTGACTTATGCAGATGGTGTCATAAAAAAGCTGGATTAAACATCATGAATAATTGGGGATAGTTTTGGTTTAAGATATAAATAAGAGAAGATCCCTAAATGCACTAGTTAGTAGAGGTAGAAAACCCAAGAATTATTTTTGAGAAACGATAAAAGTAGAATTGATAGCTCTTGGTTCAACTAGCGATATTGCCCTTGACAAAGTTCAAATATGGGAAAATATTCATGCATTCAAAATTTAAATACTTGGGACCGTATGACTTGTTGTTCAACATCATTTTATCAAGTGCTGATAAAAAATTCTTCACTATGTCATCTCATGTATATTTTGCTCTTGGATGTTTGAGACAAAATTCACTAGAAATTGTTTGCTTGATTCTTGCTGCTGCTGCTTTCTTTCTCGCCTATTCGCAATCTGGTTTTTCCCTTCAGTCTCTTGTAGTTGTTGTCATCCCTTACATTTTATTTTATTTACTTGAGGGCATCAGGAGAGGGGTCAACCACTGCCCAAGTTTGGGGAGTGGGATGTCAATAATCCTGCCTCAGCTGATGGGTTCACTATTATTTTTAACAAAGCTCGAGATGAGAAGAAAACAATGTGGATGCTTTACAACCAGATGAAACCTATCAATATCCAACAAAAAGTGTATGATTCTATCTTTTGCCATTTCATCTTCGTTCCTGATCTCTGGACATTTGTTTAAATGAAAAGGGGAAAAAAATTTCATGATCACACGCATTTCAATTCAAAGTAGCTTGCACTATCATCTTGATTTGATACAGAGAAAATGGTTTTGCTGCGGTTGAATGCCAGTGCTAGAGCCATTGGTTGGTATAGCAGGGATAAAGAAATTTTATAGTGAGGTACAGATGCTATCTACAAATTATTATGTTCGATCGTCCATGTGTATAAACGTAGTACTATCTTTATTTCAGTTCTGTCATATTATGTTTTGTCATTTGGATCCGAGGGTAAATTAACAAGAGCAGTCCTCTTGCTTGCAACGTTGTGAAACCTTGATTTGTGGGTTAATAACAGATTAGTCATTGTTGTTAGCTATCTTTAATATCTTGATTTTTATATTTTAAAAAGTTATATTAGAATATCTATGTTGAATCTCGGATTTTGATGATGAAGTCAATTGTCATTTGTTGTCTAATCTATGTGTTGAGATAAGTGTGCAGGATTATCTACGATGAAAGTTAGACAAGCAGCAGGAGTTGCGCCAGAGTCAAGTTCATGATCACATTGGAAGTTCGAGAGTTCGACGGAAGTTCGGACGGTCGTCGGAGGTTCTGCGAGAACAGATCCGAGAAGTCCAGAAGCTTGCCAAGCGAAGCTCGTCGGAACTTGCCAAGTGGATCGTCGCAAAGTCCAGGAGTTTGCCGGAAGTCCGCAGGAGCATTACCGAGGGTTCATCGGATGATCGACGGAAGTTCGCCGGAAACTCGCCGGAAGAAGCGATTGACGCACCGAAGCAAAGCTGCAGAAATTGTCTTAGATTTAATCGTAGTTAGCACGTTGATTAAGTTGGAAAATGAGAGGTGATCCCTTTGGCTTAATCTTGGGGCAATTGGGCCCCTGAAAGACTGAAATTGGGCAGAATGGAACTAACCATTCGGACCCTAATTGCACCAGGAGGTGCAACCGCCTAGGCCAGGAGGTGGCACCGCCTGGGCTAAGCCTCCCAGCGAGACTAGGCGGTGCAACCTCCCCAGCCGAGAGGTGGCACCGCCTGAGCTCAGTCTTCGAGCAAGACTGGGCGGTGCAACCTCCCTGACAGAGAGGTGGCACCGCCTGAGCTCAGTCTTCGAGCAAGACTGGGCGGTGCAACCTCCCTGACAGAGAGGTGGCACCGCCTGAGCTCGGTCTTCGAGCTCTGCCAAGCGGTGCAACCTCTCCAGTCAAGAGGTGCAACCGCTTGATCCCGGAATTCCGGGATTTGATCGTTTTGAGCTCGAAATTTGAATTGGGTTGGGGCCTATAAATACCCCACCCATTCAGCACTGAAAAGATACAGACCTACACCGAAATCTTGATCTTTTCTATGATTCTAAGAGCTCAAAAGTGTTGTAAAGCCTTTAAGTCTCCTCCTTCTGTTCTTCAAGTTCTTGAGTTGTAAAGTGAGGAGAGAAAGGTCTGTAAAAGGTTGTCTCCTGAGCCTGTCAAAAGGAGAGAAACTGTAAAAGGGCAGTTGGCCTTCGCCTATTGAAGGAAGGCCTCTAGTTGACGTCGGTGACCTCGTCGGTGGAGGAAGCCAAAAGTGGAGTAGGTCAAGACTGACCGAACCACTCTAAATCTCTGGTTTGCGTTTATTTTGAGCACTTTATCATTACTGCAAACCTCCTTCATAACTACTGCTTTCTGCGCTTTTACGAACAAGTTCTAAGTGCTGTTCTTTCAGAATCTGCATTCAGACGTAAATCGGTGTTTTCGTACATTACAGTTTACGTTTACGTTTTGATTCTGCAAAACTGTCTTCTGCGTCTTCACGAACAAGTTTCTAAGTGCTGATCTTTCCAAATCTGTTTTCAGACGTAAACCAGTGTTTTCGTGCGATATTTACATTGTAGTTTACGTTTACGCCTTGATTCTGCAAAACTGTCTTCTGCACTTTTACGAACGAGTTTCTAAGTTCAGATCCCTTTGAAACTGCGTCTAGACGTAAAATTGCGTTTAGACGTAAAACTGTCCAAACTGTGTTTAGACGTTTTAGACGTAAACTGAGTTTAGACGTAAATCTGCGTTTAGACGTAAATCTGCGTTTAGACGTAAATCTACGTTTAGACGTAAAACTGCGTTTTAGACGTAAACTGAGTTTGGACGTAAATCTGCGTTTAGACGTAAATCTGCGTTTAGACGTAAAACTGCGTTTAGACGCAAACTGCATTTAAACGTAAATTGTGTTTAGACGTAAACTACGTTTAGACGTAAACTGCACTTAATCATAAGTTATCTTAGAGTCGGCTTTTGCTTCAAAACTGATTTTTATCGAACGAACGCAGCTTTTGTTTTTAATCGCAAAAAGATTTCCGCTGCACTAATTCAAACCCCCCCCCCCTCTTAGTGCTCTCGATCCTAACAATTGGTATCAGAGCAAGGTTAACTCTCTAACGGATTAAAACCCAAAGAGAAATGACATATGCCGGAAACCAAGAGGGGCATTCTATTACTCGTCCACCCATGTTCAGTGGGACGGACTACACCTACTGGAAGACCTTGTCGAAAACGGTTTTTCAAAGTCTTCTCTTCCAATGATCGATTGGAATGAATTGGAGAAGAAGGCTTTCGCTCTTAATGCAAAGGCTATGAATGCCTTATTTTGTGCACTTGACAAAAACGAGTTCAACCGTGTTTCAACTTGTGAAACTGCATTTGATATTTGGCACACACTCGAAGTGACCCATGAGGGCACAAGTAGAGTAAAAGAGTCAAAAATCAATTTGCTGTTACATTCTTTCGAACTTTTTCGGATGAAACCGAGTGAAACCATTGGCGACATGTTTACCCGTTTCACGGATGTCGTTAACGGTCTAAAAGGACTCGGAAAGAGCTTTTCGGATTTTGAGCTTGTTAATAAGATACTAAGATCCCTTCCTAAGAGTTGAGATCCTAAAGTCACGGCTATTCAAGAGGCAAAAGATCTACGAAATTTCCCTCTTGAAGAATTAATCGGGTCATTAATGACCTACGAAATGACTTGTAAAGCTCATGAAGAGCAAGAAGACATCCTTCCAAAGAACAGGAAGGATATGTCACTCAAAACTTCTGAAGATCACTTGAGAGAAAACTCAAGTGATGAGGACTGTGACGACGACTTGGCACTTCTAACTAGAAAATTTAAAAAATTCATTAAAAGAAACAAGTTTAAGAATGATACTAAAAATAAACTTGAACCCAAGAAGGATCAAGTTATTTGCTATGAGTGCAAAAAGCCGGGACACTACAAGAGTGATTGTCCCCAAGCCAAAAAGAGAACAACAAAGAAGAAAGCACTCAAAGCAACATGGGATGATTCGAGCGCATCTGAGGAAGTGGAGTCCAACACCGAGCAAGTTGCTCATTACGCCTTAATGGCTATCGGAGAGGAGGTAACGAATTCATTAAATGCTGATTTATCTTTTGATGAATTATTAAATGCTTTCAATGACTTATTTGACGAATGCAAGAGTATCAGTAGAAAATATAAATTGCTGAAAAAGGTGCATGATAGTCTTACTTGTAAGTTTGACAAGTTAAAAGTTGAAAGTCATGATAGTTTAAATTCATGTACCAAATGTCATGATTTAGAAACTTTCCAAAAAGAAAACCTGCTACTCAAGGATACCTTGAAGAAATTCGAGGTTGGTAGCAAGTCATTGAACATGATCCTTACAAATAAGGGTCACGTTCCCAAAAGAAGTGGAATTGGATTCGTGAGAAGTTCTCACCAAAATCCAACCACCTTCATAAAAGGCTCCATCTTACATGTTCAACATCAAAACAAATGCAACTTTTGTTGCAAATTTGGACACAAGACACATTGTTGTCCATTCAAGAAAATAAGTCCAAACAATTTGATTTGAGTTCCTAAAGGAACCATGACAAATTCTATGCAACATAATAGAAAATATAGATCTATTTGTGAGGCACCCAAAAACAAATGGGTACCTAAAAATCATCCCTTCCTGTAAAAACATTAAAATTTTAGACTGGAGCAAGAAATAATATTCTGCTCCTTAATTCATAAAGGAACTTGCTATGTTTAAATAACAAGTGGAAATCATGAAATCACAAATGCGATTTGGTTACAACCTTATTTAACTTTTCAGAATTAGAAACGTATAATTCCCAAATTCACATATCCCCTTGATCTTCGAACCTATCGATTTCATTCATTCATCATCTTCGGATCCATCCTTGTATTATGAAGAAACTGAGCACGTCATGAACTTGAAAGGGTTACCAACTTGAACAAACTATCACAAACATGTGTACGACATTGGAAGTATGCATGTTAAAAGATCTATCTTGATCGTACAAGAATCTTTGCCTTAAAATAAAAATACGTAGAAAAGTTAATTGCTCTGAATGAAAACTCTTCTCAAGACAAAAAAAAAAAATTAAATTAAATTTTTTTTTTTGAAATCACGTTAGGTGCTCACTGGCTGCAGGCGGTGGCACCTCTCCAGCCAGAGGTGGCACCTCCAGCTACCACGGGTTGCCAGCGGTTGCACCGCTCCAGCCAGAGGTGCAACCGCCCGCAACTCTGCCTTTTTAACCCACGCTAGGGCCGGCGGTGAAACCGACCCCAACTCACTCCCATTCCCTCCTCTACTCCTCCAAGTCTCCTCCATCCTCATTTCACTCCTCTAAGCTTTCCAAATACCTCCCATTTCGGAGCAAAACATCAAGAGTCCTTCCTTCTCTTGAAGATTTCACCAAGGTACTCTCTAAGAAGCCCTTAAATTCTGTTTTGTTCTTCATTTACTCTTGCTCATCATCATCCCTCAAAACAGCAGTTGTTATGGGATCTAGAAGATCCTCAAGGGACAAGGGAAAGAGGAGATTAGTAGAAGAGTTTGATTTCACTCTTTTCGATTCAAAATACCATGCTGAAAAATTTCCCTCTTTCAAACTTAGATGTATCAATAAGAGAAAATACGTAGATCTAAATGAACTAAGAGACTATCCAATGGTTTGCAAACGTAGATCTACTTCCGATCTTGCAGATTAACAAACCCATCTATCCTAGGCTAGTTAGATTATTTTACAATAACATACAAATAGATGATGAAGAAAGGATGTCCACCTATCTTTTAGGACAACACATCTCAATCACTGATAGATTCATTTGTGATATGATAGGCATACCCATAAAAAGCATAGGACTTTACTTTAGAGGATCATGGGATGATGAAAGTATTGGAACATCCTATGTTGAAGCCTTAGGAACAATCTTTGCCAATCCTAACATAGCATTAATTCCTAAAAGTTGTGAACATCTATTGCCTTTGAACACTAAGATACTCCATCATATCATGACTAGTATAATTCTTCCTAAACAATACCATCATGATGAAATAAGTCAATTAGAATTAGGAACTATGTACTTAATCATGAAGGGACATGACATCTGTCTTGGTTATCTTATTCAACAAAACATGTTAGAATTATCTAAGAAAGATATGATGCTCCCATATGGTGGTATAATCACTAGAATAATAAAAGCTTACGACATTCTAATACCACCAGAAGAAGAAGTAATGAAAGTAGATCGATTCAGCATAATAAACAAAAATCTACTTCACCGACTAAGATGTTACTATAGAAACGGTAACTGGGTTAGAATCCCTAGAAGGACTGATCACCCTCAACCTGAACCAGAACCGGAAACACCAGTATTTAGGGGTACCCAATCTCCTCCGATCATTCCCTTTGAGGAAACATATCCAGTTGAGCAAACTCATACATCCATCGAAGAAATTGGGATTCGTATGGATCGATTCGAACAGAGACAAGAACGGATGGAACAACGACAAGATCAAATCCTATCTGAGCTGCAGCAAATTCATAGTCAATTTGACTCCTTGTTTAGGCACTTTAATTTTCCACCTCATCAATGAACTTGTTGAACACTTGTTGTTGTTGTAAACTTCTTATGTTACTTCTGATGTAAACATCTATCGTGATAAACTTATATCTTGCGCCTTGTGGTAAAAGTTATCTCAGATTTTTATGGTATCATTACTGTTTGGTATGTGATGTGTCCAAATTAAGAATGTTGTGCTTTGAAACTAAAAAGTTTTGAAAACCTTGTGCTTTGATTTCATAAGAAGAGAATTAGGAATGTTGATATGTCCGAATAGATAAACTTGCTAAAATTATTTTTCGGACTATATTGCATCACTTGATTGCCATGTTTCTACGTGAAAATCTGCAACAAAATCTTGTCCGAATGCATCTTATTTATTCGAATGCTATAAAACAGATTTTCTCGTACACTTTCATGAATAAATTTGATGAAGTGATATGTATGTACTCCATCCTGCAAAATCTTTATAAAGGGGGAAGAAGTTTTTAAAGCAATTTACGTAAAATTCCTCTATAAGCTTGCTAATATTTATTTTCCTGGTATCATAATTACTATGCTTTTTGTTGATGACAAAGGGGGAGAAATATATGAATTGATAAACACTGCTATGATTATGCCATTCTTGCATCATCAAGAAATATATGAACATATGAACATGTGCTGAAGTTTGCATTATGCCCTAAATTAATAATGTGAAGAAAATGCAAAACTTGCTAGAATACTTCAAATGTGTGCATCATGTAATAGTGTTTCACAGCTTTATATGATAATGTTTAAACTACATGATGAATAGTTACAAACACAATCATACAAACTTGTTGATGTATGTCAAGCCTTGACATCATCTTTGAAGAGATACATCATGATGAGTATCATGATGGGAGTATTGATAAGTTTAACTGATCTAACTTATCAATACGTCACTTGAATTCTTAGGTCTTGAATTCAAGATTGACTTATCTCAACTATGGCATATAGACGGGGGGAGTTAAGGATAACTCAATTATCAATTGATTGTCATCATCAAAAAGGGGGAGATTGTTGAATCTCGGATTTTGATGATGAAGTCAATTGTCATTTGTTATCTAATCTATGTGTTGAGATAAGTGTGCAGGATTATCTACGATGAAAGTTAGACAAGCAGCAGGAGTTGCGCCGGAGTCAAGTTCATGATCACATTGGAAGTTCGAGAGTTCGACGGAAGTTCGGACGGTCGTCGGAGGTTCTGCGAGAACAGATCCGAGAGGTCCAGAAGCTTGCCAAGCGAAGCTCGTCGGAACTTGCCAAGTGGATCGTCGCAAAGTCCAGGAGTTTGCCGGAAGTCCGCAGGAGCATCACCGAGGGTTCATCGGATGATCGACGGAAGTTCGCCGGAAACTCGCCGGAAGAAGCGATTGACGCACCGAAGCAAAGCTGCAGAAATTGTCTTAGATTTAATCGTAGTTAGCACGTTGATTAAGTTGGAAAATGGGAGATGATCCCTTTGGCTTAATCTTCGGGCAATTGGGCCCCTGAAAGACTGAAATTGGGCCGAATGGAACTAACCATTCGGACCCTGATTGCACCAGGAGGTGCAACCGCCTAGGCCAGGAGGTGGCACCGCCTGGGCTAAGCCTCCCAGCGAGACTGGGCGGTGCAACCTCCCCAGCCGGGAGGTGGCACCGCCTGAGCTCAGTCTTCGAGCAAGACTGGGCGGTGCAACCTCCCTGACAGAGAGGTGGCACCGCCTGAGCTCAGTCTTCGAGCAAGATTGGGCGGTGCAACCTCCCTGACAGAGAGGTGGCACCGCCTGAGCTCGGTCTTCGAGCTCTGCCAGGCGGTGCAACCTCTCCAGTCAAGAGGTGCAACCGCCTGATCCCGGAATTCCGGGATTTGATCGTTTTGAGCTCGAAATTTGAATTGGGTTGGGGCCTATAAATACCCCACCCATTCAGCACTGAAAAGATACAGACCTACACCGAAATCTTGATCTTTTCTGTGATTCTAAGAGCTCAAAAGTGTTGTAAAGCCTTTAAGTCTCCTCCTTCTGTTCTTCAAGTTCTTGAGTTGTAAAGTGAGGAGAGAAAGGTCTGTAAAGGTTGTCTCCTGAGCCTGTCAAAAGGAGAGAAACTGTAAAAGGGCAGTTTGCCTTCGCCTATTGAAGGAAGGCCTCTAGTTGACGTCGGTGACCTCGTCGGTGGAGGAAGCCAAAAGTGGAGTAGGTCAAGACTGACCGAACCACTCTAAATCTCTGGTTTGCGTTTATTTTGAGCACTTTATCATTACTGCAAACCTCCTTCATAACTACTGCTTTCTGCGCTTTTACGAACAAGTTCTAAGTGCTGTTCTTTCAGAATCTGCATTCAGACGTAAATCGGTGTTTTCGTACATTACAGTTTACGTTTACGTTTTGATTCTGCAAAACTGTCTTCTGCGTCTTCACGAACAAGTTTCTAAGTGCTGATCTTTCCAAATCTGTTTTCAGACGTAAACCAGTGTTTTCGTGCGATATTTACATTGCAGTTTACGTTTACGCCTTGATTCTGCAAAACTGTCTTCTGCACTTTTACGAACGAGTTTCTAAGTTCAGATCCCTTTGAAACTGCATCTAGACGTAAAATTGCGTTTAGACGTAAAACTGTCCAAACTGTGTTTAGATGTTTTAGACGTAAACTGAGTTTAGACGTAAATCTGAGTTTAGACGTAAATCTGTGTTTAGACGTAAATCTACGTTTAGACGTAAATCTACGTTTAGACGTAAAATTGCGTTTTAGACGTAAATTGAGTTTGGACGTAAATCTGCGTTTAGACGTAAATCTGCGTTTAGACGTAAAACTGCGTTTAGACGCAAACTGCATTTAAACGTAAATTGTGTTTAGACGTAAACTACGTTTAGACGTAAACTGCACTTAATCATAAGTTATATTAGAGTCGGCTTTTGCTTCAAAACTGATTTTTATCGAACGAACGCAGCTTTTGTTTTTAATCGTAAAAAGATTTCCGCTGCACTAATTCACCCCCCCCTCTTAGTGCTCTCGATCCTAACAATCTATATTTACGAAAATAATATATCTATGTTCATTTACGCAAATATCATTAGTTTTATCAATAAAAATATGAAAATAAAAGGTAAAAATATAATTTTAATATTTTAGTTAGCGGTAACGGACAATGTCGGTGATGACAAACTGTGATACTATTAGGGGCGTGGATGGCTATTGTGGATGAGGAGAACTGCGTTGAGAAGTGAGGGTCGTTTTACATCTGCATTGACATCGACATAGTTATCGAGCAACGAAAGGATTGCTTGACATTTGCATTAGTGCCAACGCAAGCGACATCACTCTGCATCTGTGTCAGCGTCGATGCAATTGTCGAGCGATGAAACGGTCACTTGGTAATTGCATCGACGTTGGTGCATATACAGAGCAGTCCTCACCTTTTGCTATTGTTCTCTTCATTTACATTAGCTACCTGTGTCTTCTAGCGATGCTACGATCCGTTACTACGGACGTCATTCGCTACAATATACTGAAACGTTAAAATTATCTTTTTTATCTTTTGTTTTCGTGTTTATGTGAATAAAACTGATGTCGTTAGAGTAAATTATTCTACATATTTTACTTTCACAATATAGCCTATGAATTGAGATGCTAAAAAGTAACTAATTATAAGATAATATATAATTAACGATTAGTTTGTTTTGTTTTTATTCTTGAGACACTCATACAATCAGCACATTCCTTTACCAAGTTTTATTATCTTTGATATATTATATTATATTGATTTATCATTGGATGTATAGAATTATTAAAAAAATATTTAATTTTTTTATTTATAAATAATTAGATATCATTTTGATAAAAGATAAAATGAAAGATTAGTTAAGAATAAATGAAATGATTAATGTTAGTGATAGAAGAAGAGATAATTTTTTTTTAAAAAAAACTTAATATAAATTATAAATAAAAACTTAAATACTCTAAACTTAATTAAAGATATAATTTTGATATATCTTAATTGTGACAAAAAATTCATCTAATTAATCCCAAGTCAAGATTTATGATTTTATTGATTCTTCATTAAACCTTGATATACATATCCATATACATTCATCTTCTTTTCTCTCTCTCTCTCTCTCTCTCTCTATATATATATATATATATATATATAGAGAGAGAGAGAGAGAGAGAGAGAGAAGAAGATGAATGTATATGGATATGTATATCAAGGTTTAATGAAGAATCAATAAAATCATAAATCTTGACTTGGGATTAATAAAATCATAAATCATAGTTAATATCAATAAAATAATTATAATTTAATAACTAATTAAAAATTCAATATAACATCAAGACCTTTTAAAATTCATTATAATTGGAAAAACATTATAAGTATTATAACCCCAAAAAAATTCAACCTAAGATCACTCCGAGATTGACTGTTAGTCTATCAACAGGAATATAAATCGAGAATTTTACCATTATGCCTTTTGAAGTATAACATGTGGCCAATCTATCCAATTGGTGTAGCAATAGTCATAAAAAATGGTGCCTTCAGAAAATTGCTGGTCCAAACAGTAAAAAATCATGACAAATCATCTAGTTTGATAAAAGTGCAAAAGAAAGTTGATTATTGAGCCCATCAAATAACCACAGAACCATGCCAAGCTCAATAAACATAATCTCACAGAATAACAACTCAAAAACTGATTCAGCCATAGAAAGTCTGAATAAATCCATCCGTTTTTGTGATTGCGCTCAATGTGACTTCACATACTCCTGAACTATATGAAGGCCCTCTGATTCTTCTCCATAATCCTGTAAACGAAAGAAGAAAAGAACCCCTCAACACTTAATAAAGTCGGATGAGAGAATAAACAGATAACAAAATGATGAGTTCAAATCTTTCGACCCGGCTTCCTAACCTTGAGGACGACACATGAACAACCCACAACTTTTCTAGCCTTTCCTTCTGAATCAATCTTACACAGCTGCAATAAAATAAAAAACCATAAGGCAATTATCTAGTGAGCATGAATACAGCAGCAATCAACATTACAAGTTAGCAATACCATAAGAACAGCGAATTCAGAATAATCACTTCATGACCTACTGAAATGATCAATGATTGGTTGAGCTGATGATTCCCTTGACAATCAAAATCAATTTTGTAGATGCATTATTTGCAAGATGAGCCACCAATTTAGCACTATTTAAAGGAAACTAAAGTTCTAGTGATCAATGCTACGGAATGAAAACAATATGCTAGCTGCTAAAGAAGTCAATAAGGTTCTGCATTTATTTTTGACAAATCATGTGCCCCCTTAAGCATGTGAATCATACAAAGGTTAACCTAGCCTAAGTTGGGGAAAACAATGAGAAAATCTACACAAGCAACTTCTGATCAACGCTTTAGAATTTAGCCATTTAAGATTTTGTAATGACGTCACAATTAGGGAGCAATTGCATCTTTCAACACAATAACTGCTGCAAAAAGAAGGCATAATTAGGATAGGACTGCTGAAGATTACTAACCCCTGCCCACTCCCCAAGTGTTTTGGCGCTTGGTACGGTCACTAAATGCACATTGTGATCAGCACATAGTGCTTTGACCAGCTTGACATAGTCAGCCTGGTTGCAGTCCTCAGCTAGGATGCAAAGTTGCGCAGCATGCTTCTCGATTGCCTTCGCAGCTTCATGAAGTCCACGAACAAGCCCATCATGGGCCAACGATTTCTTCATCACAAGCTGCAGAGCTGTCATCAAGTCCATGGGCTCTCCAAGAGCTGGGGCATTCTCAGCCGTGACAGCAACTTCACTGTCATCAGCAAAAGCACAACAATAAGATGGATGCCTACTGCTTGGGCAAAATGTTGAAAGAATTATACAGATAATTAGAAATAAAGATAACTTGACAACCTGCAGAACTAGATAATGCCATGATGACTACTTTCAATTAATGAATTTGGGGAAGCATTTACAAAGTCAGCATGTTCACCAGTGAATGAAAAATCAACTTACTAGTCAGGCAAGTAGCACATCACTCCCTCTTTTGAGGGGGGTCGAATGCCAAAACGTTATACACAAATTATTCACAAATGATTCCTAGTAACTTAAATTACCATCATACTGCAGTTTCAGATGAGAATAACAGTAAGTTGACCATAAATGAGAATTATGAACAAGTAATGCAATGCAATACACAGAAACAAGGTGCAAAAGGGTGGACCACCAAAACCTACATGTTGATTGGTTATGGTATAGCTCAAGAATATGGATCAAAAGTATGTATGACCCAACCATTCATGTCCTGTCCACTAACTCAAAACATCATCAAATATACACTTCAAGCTTGTTTTAGCAAGGGAATATTCTTTTTTCTTTGGGCTACTGTTGGTGCCAAGGAACACAACCAGTTCTCTTGGTAAATTCTTCATGCTTGCATTGGATTTCTCCAAGTTTGTGGAAAATTGAGGATGGATCTCAATAGACCGAGCTCATAATATACACAATATTGGGTCCCTCTATTTTCCAATCATCGATATAGGGTTCTTGGTTATACCTTTCATGAATCTGGCATAAGTTCCTATTAACAAGATCAATAGACCGTGCTCATAATATACACAATATTGGGTCCCTATATTTTCCAATCATCTATATAGGGTTCTTGGTTATACCTTTCATGAATCTGGCATAAGTTTGTATTAACAAGATCTTGACACCCAACTCCAAGAGATCTTATCAGTTCTTGTTTTGGTGAACAAGGTTTGTAAAATTTACCAGTTAGACCATGTTCTTCAACCACAATCTGTCAAACAGATCCCTTGGAATTGCAAATCAAGATGGGTAGAAGCAGAAAAGTCAGAAAAAAATAACACAAAATTAAAGCTACATGTTAGGAACACTGCTAAATTAGTCATTTTGCAACATTATATGTCCCTCTCAGATGATATCTATAAAAAACAACCAATGTCAAAAACGAGTATTAATTCTCCAAACAACAAAATCATATGACGAAACGGAGCAAACAACAGTAGATCACAAGTCTAAAAGAATCAAAAAATACAGCGAGAGAGAGAGAGAGAGAGAGGAGGAGGAGGAGGAGGAGGAGAAGAAGAAGTGGATAGCGTACGCAGCCATCTTCTTGTGCGTGTAACGGATGGGGAAGAAGGAAAACCCTACGATTCAGAGACACCTTACTCCTACAGATGGTGGGCGTGAAGGAGAGCGTGCCACCACAAAGGTCTTTATTAGGGTTAGGGGTGTTTTGGATGAAGTGGACCGGTCTTCATTGGAAGTTTTTTGAACCGGCTTCGGTCGAATCGACACGTACTCTCCGGCGGACCGGTCACGTGCGTTGCGTTCGCCACACGAACTCCCTCGTCTCGCTCTCCGCCACACGAACTTCCTCCTCTGTTGCCGCCTTCCTCCGCCTCGGGGAAGGTCTCCGACGCGCTTCACACTGTAAGTCTCCGTCCTTCTCCCGTCCCGCCTCTCCATCGCAAGGAAATAAGCCCTGATCGTTGTTTCGATTGCGTCAAAAATGTTCTTTTACCTCATCTAATTCCATTCCTGGGTTTGGCTGTTCGAGAGTCGTTCTTCTTCTGTTGCGTTCTCTGGTATTGTAGCTTTTCATTTATCTGAAAACTGTGGATTTTAGTTGATGGTTTAGTTGCTGACATGCTACCGCTGTGGATTTTAGATATGTGTTGATTGTGAAAAGAGAGTTTTTTTCCTCTTTGAAGGCATACTAGTCTAATAATCTCTTATTTGAACTGGTTGAACGTATCAATGTATTTGGTTTTCACTTGATTGCTCGATCGGAATGATGAATAAAAAGCAAAGAGTGAAATTTTCGAGATTTCTTGTGCTTAATTCGTTACTTTCTGAACCGTGTTCTGATTATGATGTAAATCGAGGCCAAGAGTTGTGGCCTGAGAATAACGTTTATTTGCTGGTACAGGGTTTGGAGCCCAAGGCTGCCAATTTTGAACGTTCAATATAGATTTAGAATGCAACTGCAATCATATAAGATCGAATATGGATCTGATCGAGCAATATAAATTGTATCGTCATACCTTTAACAAATAACTCCATGTCTAACTGCAAACCTAGAACATATGCCTTCTGTCCATTATGCCAGCTTTTTCTAAGTGAGAATAATTAAGATTTGCTTAGATGTAAGGTTGTTAAGATATCAGGGCTTGGTGCTGCTTATATGTGAGTATCAATCACTACATGAAAAAAGATGAGAAAAGGTTTAAGTGTTTTAAGGGATCAATAGCTACTTGAGCAAGATTAGAGGGTATAGGAAAAAGAATATGGTTTAGAGTAGGAGATGAATTGCTTAGAAAAGTTCAGTGCTGGATTTGTGAGATGGGCAGCAATAGAGGCTGGTTGGAGTGGAACTTTGAACATTGGTAGGCAACAAGAGGCTGCTGGTGAATTAGGAGCGCTATATGTGTGTCACTTTAGCTTTTTGTTGGAAAGCGAATGTATAATAGGATCTAGAAATAGTAAAGTTGCTTTGTGCAAACAGTTGAACCAACTATGGTTTGAACCAGTTCATGAGTTAATATAAACATTCAATAGAACTATCAGAGAAGTATCGGTTTGAATGCTCTAACCTGAGCCTTGTGAGAGAAAATTGTTTAATCCTAAATTTGGAGAAAAAATCTATATATAATTATTTTATTTTGATTTGGACAGGATCGTTTTAAATAGTTGAGATGAACATTTTCCACTCCTAAGATGGAGTGGCCTTGTTGCTACTAATCTAGATACAAAATTAAATGATTGTCATCAAATTTTTTCCAAAGTTAAATAACAATTGATAGTTCGTACAGTACATCACTTAAAAAATAGATTGCCGAGACATAATGGGTTTTGGAGTTGGGTTCAATTATTTCTTTGACTTATTTGTGCTGCAAAGAATAAAGTTTCTCTCTGTAGCTAAGGTTTCTTTTATTCTTCCTAGTCTCTTTAAGTCCAGGTGAACCTTGAATCTTTCCTGGTTGTATTAGCATGTAGTTAGGTTTTAAAGCAAATCTGTCTCTTGTTTATAATTCCAAGATGTTAGAAAGCAACCATCCTAGAACGGGTAATCTTGTTTTGGACCAGGTTGATCCAGCCAAGAAAACCCTGCTTTTTAAGGGATGATCCTCACAAAGTATTAACCAGGATTGGTCACACTCGTTTTGGAGCTCTAGAGGCTGATCCTAGCTACTTTGCTGATCCCAACCTATTCCAATGGATTTTGGTAGATTTAGCTGATTGTCAACCTTTTTTATCTTGAATTGTGCTTTAGGTCAAGTTACTATGGTTGGGAGAGATTTGATGATGCTTGCAGGCATAGGCTGTCTAACATATAGAAACTGTTAAAATGACATGACCTTGCCTTAATGGTGGATGTGGCTGTTAACAGATCTATTTGGTGAAAGGTCCAACACTAAATACTTCTGTTAGATTTTAGAATGACTCTGCTTCAAAGCGACTAATCAAGATTCAACCCAGAACAGTTGTGCAGATATATGATGAAGCACCTATCCTTATAAATTGTAATGTCTTTAAATCTAGAGATGTGGCCGAGTTTTCAATAATTGAAGGAGACAAAAAGAAACAAAGTAACTAAGGAGTCAGTATAAACATAATTTGTCATGATTTATGCATTATTATCTTTTAATACTTTGAGATGTGAAATTTTGTAAGATAAACTTATGAAAAATTTTGAGCATTAATAAGGACCACATAGATTCTCCATGCTCAATGCCCATCATCATAGATATCGATAAGTTTTTGACTCAAGTATATCTTGAACCTTTCTCAGTTAGGACCTGGCTAATTGCCTTCATAACAAAGTTTTGCTTTAGATGGAAACTTAATATAATTTTGAAGTTTTCATACATTATCATATTCAATTCACCATCATATGCATTTCGGAAGTTACTTTTTTAGTTAGTTAAGGTAGATACTTTAGATAATCCAAATGAATGTTCTTTATTTTTTCTAAGGAAAAACTTCATATATAAGTTGAACTTGAAGAGATTGGAAGAATGATTATAAATCTGCAATTGACGGTAATCTAAGAGCTCGAGTGTCCAGCCACATTTTAAAATAAGATCTATCTTTTTTTGTAGGTTAGGTTAGTGCATGAAGGCGTATATAGTGTGTTGATGCCATCAACCATCAATAGTGAGTAACATGCACTTTCTTTAAATTGCTGTCATCATGTTGTTTTCTGTTGTGAGAATTGTGTATGCCACGAGTGTGAGAGAACTTCAACCAACAGTCATTATGTTTCATCTGTCAAGAGTTAGTAAAGATGAATTTACAATCAGCTGTCAACTTTGCGTTGGCTCTCTTTGTTGATTCCAAGATTTTGGCCAATACAAGTTTTATGTAAAATCTGGATGTCTATAAGAATCTAAAAGCCTGTTTACTGCTAAAAAAAATATACTTTAAGTTGAAAATTTAGCTTGTCCAGTTGGGCCCTATGGAGCAAGACTCCAAACTTTCTCAGGAGCTGGTTAGACTCCCAAAGAAGGGAAAGATGTGGATCAATATTGGTCTCAAAGACACAAGCCTATGAACTTATGAAAGAACTCGAAAGATATACCTTAATTGCATGAGCGTTAGAAGTCTTTATTTTGCTTTAGCATCCAGTTAGAGGTTCTGTAACCACTGCCTTTGGAATACTGGATCTTGAATACCAAAATGGACATTTATTCAATAAACCCTTGTCCTTGTGCATTACTATATAACAATCTGTTGAAAGTCATTTCAGAACAAATAGCAAATACTTAGCGTGAAACTTGTTTCTATCATCCTGTTATTGTCTTGTGCTATGAAAGGAATATTTGAAAGTTAAGAGAATATATTATTATATTTAAAGGTAGGTTCTAATTGACTGTTTTCTTCCCAGGTTGGGCTAGTAGAGGTCGATGATGAACACGAAGAAGAGGTTGCTTCAGAGTGCACAAATTATGGCACTCACTTGTGTCTTGATATTTGATCACCAAGCCCAAAGTGCAGATGAAGCAGTCAGGATCTTTAGGGAATTTTGGAGATCAGAAAGGCTGGAAGACTGAAACACCATCACTGACCTTTTGACTGGCTTACTTCCTCAAGGAAAACAGCTAACAGACGAACTTTTACCTCTCATGGTCCTCTTTTTCACCGGTATTGAACTGCAACTGCTAGTAATGGGATGGACAAATAACTCCTCCCTGTCAGATTGGTTCAAGGAGGATGATCTGCAGCCTAGGTGTCCCATATAAGAAGAGGTTTGTAAAGCTTGTCTTTTTCACCTTAAACGTAGTCAAGTGTAGCTTTTCGGTAGTGGTAGTCTAGTTCAGGGGATCTGAGATCTATTCTTTATGTAATGCCAGCGAGACGCAGGCATTAATTGATATCAAGGGCCGCTTCTTTGGTGGAAGAATGGTGCATGCTTCATTCTATGGTGAGGAAAGGTTTAGAAACAAAGAGCTGGCTTCAATGCATTTAGAAGTACCTGGTTACCCATGGGGAACATTATTAGGCGATGAGCGTCTCCAGTGGGCTTTCTGGTAGATGATACGTCGGTAACAATTGTAGCTTGTCCATGGAGCTTAATGCAGTCGACCATGCATGTCTAAGTTTTGGTCCGAGCTATCAATTTGAGGTTCGGGTAACTCTTTGTAAAGCATTAAAGGATGTTCTTGGTGAGGATTGTAGACCTGGAAACGTGCTTACATGATCTGTTAATGGACATTGTTTGTTCCTTCTTAAAACTGCAAGCTATTGTCATCCTGGTTTGTTCTTATTTATCCTTGTCAACATAAATTTGTTCCCTTTGGATGGTATGCAATTTTTAGGTTGCATGTTATCCATCAACTCATTAATTGCTGGATTAGGGGTTCTAAATCTTTTTTGATAAAAAATGATACTGTAATTTTTTTTATATGCTTGATTGCTCCATCAATCAAAGATGGTCTCTGCATTAAGTGAAGGTGTCCAAAAAATACAGATTGAATCTGACTCAGAGAAATTAGTTTGCATACAAGAAGGAAAAAATATTTCTCCCTATAATATTGTCTTTTAAAGAATTTTATGTCATGTACAACTTTGCATGTGTATACATGATTAATTGAGCGATATCATATAAAAGAAAAAAATATTCTAATAAATAATTATGAATGTTATCGTCATCATTTTTATGTGATATTATTTTAATTTTGTTATATTAGACTCCATTTGTCTAATCCGAAATGTATCTCGGAATCGATCGTAGTCCTTTCCTAAAGCATCGGATCTATGTATCATGACCCTGTAAAACTATGTCGAAAATATGCTCAACAGAGCTTTTGAGTCAGATGATTTTATTTTTTGTCAAATCTAAAAAGAATCTAATTATCTTAGAACAATTTAGATCAAGTTAGAAAGATATGAAATGACAATATACTTGAGAGTTTTTATACTATGATATGTGGTTGCAAATATTGGTAATTTGAGGTGATGATGTGAATTATTTAGTTCTTATTGCTCATATGGTAATTTGAGACAACGACTTGAAATATCTCGAAGTCATTAATGATCTCTTCATCGATTCTTCTTTAGTATAATAATAAGGTATCAACACATACCATTAGGGTATGGATTATGAGTCATTAAGATGTCAATCATACCATGCTAGGTGTCGACAACATATCAAGTGCCTATCTCCTCTTATCAAATTTAATATAATTGATTATGTTAACTCGTGACTCTAAATTAAGTATTATATGAATAATTCCTTAATTTTATAAGGATAAATATATAAATTTATATTAAATTACTAAGCACATTTCTCCATATGATTCGAACATTAAACTTGGTGGATGTCTACGTGTCTATAATTCAAAATTGAGTTGCCGTTTGGAGATCCAAGATAACGTATCGTTATAATTAAAATAACGGTTTCGGGTGTTTGTCGTTATATCCGACATATGGCGGATTTGAGAATCCGTTACCATCCCCAAAAGAAGGCATCAAATCATGATCATGTTGTTGGCGGACAAATTAGCCAATTACTCCTCTCTCTCTCTCTCTCTCTCTCTCTCTCTACTCTCTCTCTGTCTCCCGATATCCCCAAACCTCGTTCCTCGTGTTTCGAACGCCTTCTCCCCCTCGCTGGCCGATCCGATCGCTGCGACCGTCGCAAGTCCTTTTGTTGGATTTGGATCGGAGGGCAAGGTCGATGGCGGCGGCAGCGATGGGCAAGATCGAGAGGGCCCATCGGATGTACCGCGAGGGGTGCCACGAGGTGGCGCTCGGGCTGTACACGGACGCCCTGGCGATGGCCAAGACCAAAGCCCAGAAGATCGCTCTCCACAGCAACCGGGCCGCCTGCTACCTGAAGCTGCATGACTTCAAGAAGGTCCCGCCATCTCTTATCTCTATTTTTATTCTTCGTTTCTCTTTTCTCTTTGTTTTTGTTAGATGAAGTGGATTGCTATAATAGCTTGTAGGTCTGCTAAATGTCTCGAGAGTTTGAGGAAAGAATATGTAAACTAGTAGTTACATGCAAATTAAGTGATATAAGTGATATATATGCACGCAATCGAGTAATTGATTTCAAAGTTATTGAGTTTTGACATATAAATGATTCTTAGTTCGTAATCACGTCATATTTAAACGTTAAGCTTCTTATGATGCTAAGAAGTAATTATTAAAGACAAAATTAAGTTTTTTTATTGGGCTACCAATTGGAGGAGGAAATATGGTCTCCAATAAGATCCTTGTGTCAAGGTTTACACCAGTGCAGGAGGAGAAAAGAGCATCAAGAGAGTGATAGAGATATATTAATTGAAGATATATCTAGCTAATATAGATATTCAGGAGGGAGAAAAGTTGGTCACTATGATGAGGTTACTCCTTTATAATATCGATATCCCAAGATCTTTAATAGGTATATAATATAAGTTAGGATTGGTATTTTCATACTAGAATTATTATCATTGTCTTATGTATCTCTTGTATAGGAAATTTTTGGGGTTCCATGATAAAATTCAAAGTAAAATAGCTCTCTAATAGGAGACCCATCCTATCATAATTATAATGATGGATAGAAATACTTAATACCTGAATTAGTAGTAAGAAACTTGGTAATTTATCTTTAATAGATACATGCCGCCACTGTTGCATGATTATAGATACAAGAGCTGAACTCCAGTATTCATATGAATGAGAAAAAGACAAAAAGGAAGTTATGGATACATGCCGCCACTGTTGTTTATCTGATGTTTTTGGAAATTTGTTTGTAATTGTTGTGAGGTGGTAAGAATCTATTAAAAGCATATCTAAAGAGTCCAATTCCTTACAATTTTTTAACATTTTATCCAGCTACTTTGACAAATTTCAAGTGTTCGAAGTCGTTTCATTATGAAATGTGGTTTAATTATTTGTCCATGTCTTGTTATCATGAGTCAAGTTTAAGAAACCATCTGAGAAGCTACATAAAATGTTCAAGTTGGAATAAGATTTAGTTTCTTTGAATTTTGGAATTGGGTGTTTGACCACTCAGGACTTCTTGCTTGTATTGTTCCAAACTACAATGCAGTTTCCTCTTACTGTTCTCACATCCATGCTCACATGACTCTCCATCGTGTAAGGTGCAAAATCTTTTGCTTTTACCATTGAGGGTTTTCATATTCTTTTAATTGGGGAAAAGAATCAATTTTTAACTTGACAGTAGAGCTGATATATGAAATATTTGATGACATCTACCTTTTGGCATGCAAATTATTATTGGATAGCTAATACCTTTTAGCCCTTTGTTCATGCCACTTCTTTTTTGTCTATATACTAGCCATTAATGATATGCATTCTTGAGCTCCTATATAGAAGGTAGAAGTTGAAGAAATATTTCTTCGACTTTATCCATATTGTCTTTTTTCTGTGTATGCATGTATATGTAGGAGGTCTTGATAACCTATAGGTATACAAAATCTTTTGAAGGCTTTATTTTGTCCTCAAATGAATCTGTTATCAATATCTATTCCAGTATCTAATGTAGATGCAGTATCGACTAAACACTTACTTTCATTATTTGCTACATCAGGTAATCGTTTTTTTTTTCGGTCACTTCTATATTGGTAAACAAAGGTGAACATTTAAGCATGCACAAACTTGAATTTGTTAGTCATGAACTAGTTGCATAAATATTATAGAAACATGTTCTGCCTGCCATCTTTTGCATTGAATTCACTTGAAAATGAAAATGATGATAGGCAGCAGAAGAATGTACGTCAGTCCTTGAGCTGGATCATCAACACACGGGAGCTTTGATGTTACGTGCACAAACATTAGTCACTCTTAAGGATTATCAATCAGCACTTTTTGATGTGAACAGATTGATGGAGCTGAATCCATTGTCAGATGTGTATAGAAATTTGCAAGCCCGGCTAAAAACACAATTGGTATGCTTCTTTGCTTTTTTCCTAGTAAAATCTCACTTTCTGATTTTACATGTCACTCACTTGGTGAGAGTTCATTTTATTTTGTTTTCTCTGACATGCGACACATGCTCTAAGGCAAGGTTTTTAATTTCATACCATATCGGCATTTCGAGCTTTGCTCGATATAGTATGATACGAGCGATACGCCAGGGTGTACCACTCGATATATGTATATATATATATATATATATATATATATATATATATATATATATAATATAATATAATATAATATAAATATAATATAAAAGATGAAAAATAGTATAAAAATAAGAAAAAGTGGGCGTACACTGCCTCGGCGATGTCGCCTCCTTTTCTTCTCCTTGTCGCATCAGATGAGGAGAAGAAAAGGTCTTCTCCTCATCTGTGGCATTTGGTGAAAACGTCGAAGGCCGCAGATATCTCCGAAGAACGCGGCGACGGCCGCAGGCATCTTCGGCCTTTGGCGAAGAACACAGCGAAGAAGAAGCCGAGTCGCCGCCTCTCCATTGCCTTCTAGATCGGGATCGTCGAGGGAGGGCGGCGCCGAATCGGGAAGCGTCGAGGTTCTCCCAATTCTTCCTCTTCTTCTCCCTCTTTTTTGAGCGCCTTCTCCCTCTTCTCCCTTGATGCTTCTTCTTTCCTCGCCGCATCCAGGTCGTAGCTAGGCTGATACCACCCTATAGCAGGTGGCAACGGTCGAAATCGACCGTTATCGACCTGGTTTAGGTGGTAACAACTGAAATATCGACCGTTACCAACCTGTTTTAGGTGGTAACAACTGAAATATCGACCGGTACCGCCCGATACAGCCCCGTATTGTCCTATATGGGGCTAGATCAATGGTACCGCCCGGTAGCAAGTGGTCCGCGTACTGATCTGCTGGCGGACTGGTACGTACCACCCAGTACGGGCGGTATCATTCAAAATTAAAATCCTTGCTCTAGGTTTTATCATTTGTTTTCACCTAGCAATTGTCGCACCTCGGTTATAGCATTACTATCTGTGACATTGCCCCAAGAACAAAGATAAGTTTTATCATTTGTGAATGATATGTATATGCTACTTCGGATGATAAAAAAGATCATTAACGAAATAAACATGACTTCAATTGGCCATGCTTATAATTGAACTTGAAATGCAGTTAAAAGATGAATTCTAAAACTTACTCTTTATCAAATCCTATACATTATTTTACCTTCTCTTGTTAGTCTTACACATTAGATCTGTAAATGGTTGCGAATTATTCTGACATCATGTTAAATTAGTTGATCAAAATTTTAGTGACCATGAAACTGATTTCTAGATTGATATTAATTTAAGAAGTAGTTGGCAAGGAAATGTTAATGGTTAACTAAGTATTTGTTAGCTAGTGCATCTGTTTTGTTAGCCAGCAAACCAATGATACTTTACATGGCTTTGAATTACCTTGATACATAGTGTGGGGAGAGATTGCTATGACCTTAAGCTATTCTGAATGCTAAATTCTTGATTTTTCTTTAAATATACCTTTGTCATCTCATCTATAATTGTCACTTTCTGGTCACTTTGTGTATTCCATATCAAGGATTTAAATCTTGCTTCGACATTAGCTTCAGCAACCAGATTATTGTGGTACTAGTATACTGGATGGTGTTTGTTCAGGGTCACCCAAATGACAGTAAAAACTTGAATACCAACGGATACTGACTTATATAGTTCAATACCAGTCCTTGGTCTGACTGGTAAATACCAGTCCAGCCGATATTTGTAACCTTGGTTCACAAAGTGCTCTGTTTATGCAGTTTCTTTTTCAATAATAACTGCAAGCAAGAACACAAGAGAAATATCTGCAAAAGACATTCTACGAAGTGTATAAAAATAGATTCTCTGTAGATCAACCCAGTACCGGCATCGAAGCATATAGGTCGACATAATTATGGTAGTATTCTTTTTTTTTTAAATCAGGCGATACATGTTGATATACTACTCGATATATTGGTGTTTGTACTAGTCTGGTAGATTATTTGGACTGATATTAGACCTGTATTTAAATCCTTATTTAGCCTACCCTTTCATTAATAGTAAATATCCATTTAAAGTGCCAGTTGCACTTTAACTGGGTCCTGGATTTTGCAGACCATGTGACCCTGGTAAAATCAAGTGGCAGTTTAGCTTTCCATGCACGATCATTGCCCACAACATTTCCATTACTTTTTTTCATAGGATCATCTACCATGTCATCTCCATTATTTTTGGTCGTAGAATCCTCCACCGTATCTCATCATTACTTTGTTCACCTAAGAAACATTGGTCCTCTAGCCACTGTCGCTCGACATAGATTTCTAATCGAACAGATAAAATGCTTTTGAAAGAGTTCAAGCGCTTGTTGTCTTACCTCAGTAGAATTTTTTTTGCCAGTTGCAAGTCATGTTAGATCAGTGGAATGCCAAAATCATATGTATTCATGTGTCATGAATAATGAAGACAAAGCACAAGTGTTTCCTTGACATTAGGTCTTGACATATGACTGTGGATGTAAGATATACCATGTGTCCATTTATCGAGGGTTAAGAAAGAATCTTAATCAACAAGCAATATTTGTTTAAAGTTTTCATTTCCAATATTTATTTATTGTCCTTTATCTGTCTATCTATTGTTGAAGTCACTTGCTCCAATACCCGAGTCTGAGGAAGAAGCATCTTCTCTCGAAGAAAACGAAGAAGAAGTCCAACCAGAAGGAACAAGGACCCCGTCAGAAGAGGAAAGAAAAGTTGACCCTGCTGATGAGAAACCTGAAGCACCTGTAACCCAACCTGCAAACACCGAGGAGGCCTCTGCTAATAGTTCTTCCAAACCACAGGGTTGGGAAGCAATTCCAAAACCAAAAGGGCATTCCGGGCTTGATTATTCACGATGGGACAGGGTCGAAGACGATTCAAGTGAAGAGGAAGAGGATGACACAGAGGACCAGCAACCTCGGTATAAATTCCGTGTTCGAACTGTGGGTGTGAAGCCTGTAAAATGAATAAACACATTTATGATGTTCATATCGAGATAAATGGAAAGTTCTTGATCTTCTCATTCATAGCCTGTCTACTAGGAGTATTTGATACTCGTGCTAGCATGTTTACATCGTCCACTGGAGTCTTTAAAAGCAATGGAAGATGCCTAAGAAAAACACTCGCTAAGGTCACTGGAACCGATGATATTGATCCTCCACAGATTTCTTGCAAGGAAAGACGAGTTTTAGTGTTTCAGTTGTTTGCTTTCTACTTGGATCGCAATTATTTTTTATCTATCCATGGACTTGGACTTATAAGGCTTCTTTTCTTGCGAATGCAGGTCCTTCAATCGACTGTCGGGGCACATTCTCATTAAAGTTGTTCTTCGGCACAAACAGCATGCCGGCCACCTTGTCCTTACTCCCATCGATAGCCTTACTTGGGGAGTTCTCTAAAAACCAACTAGATTCTAGTCTCTTACTTCCATCAGTTCTCTTATGATGATAAACATATTCTCTTGTATGAAGTTAAATTATGTCATCTATTTCAAGTTTTGTATGTTATTAGAGATGGTAGTGTTAGGTGTGTAATGTAATTGCACGTATCAGTAAGATAGGTCAGTCCTTTCCTGTGAAGCTGATGCTGTCAAGGTGGGGTATCCAAAAGATCTATGTTGAAATCGTTTCAATGATTTTATATTCCAGTGAGATAACTCGAAGAGGGAGCACTCAACTCTTGTCCATGGCTGTTTTTTGTGTAAAGAAGAAAGATGACAGTGGAGAGAGAGAGAAAGAGTTATATTATGCTGTTTATATCAGTCAAATAAGTGTGACTTATCATGAATAAATCCTCTCTCTATTTTGAATTGATGTTGTTAGATTTGACTGCTAAAAGAAACTGGACACATGAAACCAGTCGAGTCATGATGAGCAGCTGATTAAGGTTTGCCGTGAGTGGTAGGCTCAATTGACCATAAGAGCATAATCAATCAACAATGATTCGATGCCACCTAAGCATGTTGGGTCAACCAAGAGATTAATATGGTGCCACCAAAGCATACCCACCCAGCCATTGTTGCATCCAAAAGAAAATGTTTTCTACTGATAGTTATGTATCATTTTGCCTATAAAATAAACTTCCTTTCAACTCTCCAGATCGACTTTCTATGTACTAACTTAACCGCATAGTAAGTCTACTAGATTCTATCAGTTCTAATTTTGTCATAACAGTCGATATGTCCGAGTGGTTAAGGAGACAGACTTGAAATCTGTTGGGCTTCGCCCGCGCAGGTTCGAACCCTGCTGTCGACGAATTTATTTTTTCGGGTTCAATCGACCAGCCAATACTAAACCGTTACTATTACCATTTGTATTGCATCACATTTTTCTATGACCAATGGATACAGCGTCAAGATGAACAACAAATCCATGTCGTAAAATCCATCCATATAAAAGCAAAACTAGCTGGCAAAACACCATTCTTAAACTTGACTTTCATGTATAGCTAATAGTTCCTTCCACACGAATAATTTGAACTTTGTGATTACATATGGAATCATTAAAGAAAATCATTATATGAAGGGAAAAATAGACCCCCTTATTGTCAGTGCTCCCGCAATAACCCAATTTTTGAGACGAAAGAATAAGAAATCAAATCGCCCTTGAAATCATTGACAAGCAGCTCGGTTGATAAATTTCCCTTGAAATCAAATCGCTTTTATTCCAACGAGTTCCCGTAGCTTCTCACAGACAATAAATGTGATTGCGGTCTGGGGACCTAATCTCGCAAAGGTGGCAGATCCACTGAACAGAGAAGATAATTAGAACAACATGAGTTTTTTATTAAGTTCTATAGTGTTTAAAGCAAATGCAACAACTAAAATTTAGGGACACAACTCCACAAGAACATGGTGTTTTGTCAGTGTTACATGATACATAAATTGCATCACCACGAGCTCAATGCTAGTGCACGTATTTTATACGTAGGTGAAAAAAAACCCTTCGTTGTGTTTATATCACAATGAACACCGAGAGATCAAGTGGAAAACAGAGGTCCAGGGCACATGGGTCAGATAGCCGAACCATGTAAATTTGTACAGCTTAGAAGTTTGACAAGTAGAACTCATGTTGGTTGCAATCAAGTTTCAAATATCTAGTGTGCATGATGGATTAGCCTACCCATGAGTTCACTGTCCTTTGCAAACAACAATGGATAACCTTAACTACTGGGTTTCAATCCCGTGCGAACCATAAAGTCTACAGTAAAACCACCAATGAACTAACAAAACAAATAAAAAATATATATCTTTTCCAACTGAAATAAACTTGGCTGATAGCAAAGAACATGACATCCTTGCTGCATGTCCCAATCATGGGCTAATCAGTACAAATTTAAGAAAAAACAGTCTTAAATGCTGGATTATGTGGTTCCTGCCAATTATCCATTTTGTATAGTCTCATTCTTGAGTGCAACCAAAAAAAAAGGGGAAAAAAAAGACAGAACATAGTTTATTGTGGATGGCTTGTTTGCTTTCGCCTTTTTCCAGGCGGTCTTAAATTCAAATCTTTGGCAACTTCTGACCAGCCTATCCTAATGAGGCTCTTAACATTTGGACGTGATTTTTAGTGATGCAGACAAATATAGTAACTATTCGCTGACACGATATTTAGCAAAAATACAGAATTTGTACCGAACTTAAAATGAAGAAAGAATAAAAGCTTAGGATAGATGATTAGAAAGAGAGGAACAGGGAAAGGGTAACAGGGAAAAACAACTGGAATATACAGAATTATAAATATAAAACTCTCACCCGGAAAATTAAGTACCTTAAGTTCTTACCATTTATGTTGTTTGAAGCACTATCAACATTCAATCAATAGGAAACAATTTCTACTGATAAAGGTCTTTCATTATCTTTCTATAAAATTCTGTCATTGTTGCTTCTCTCTGTAATATTTTATTGTATAAAGTACCATTATTATCACTCAAAATTCTAACCTTATCTGTTCATGTGGGTTTTTTCCTCTCATATTCTAGACCAAATACACTGAGATGTCATCATAATTGAGAAGATCGTTAGTAAGGCCAAGATTGTACAGGGATGATACTAATGGTAAAAGACAAAAATGCATAAAAAATAATAAGAGAAAAAAATTAAGAAAATATTTCATATGGAAAAAGATTGTTTTATCTTCACATTGCATAAGATATCCATCTTTCCCAAAGAGAAAAAGAAAGACATGGTTTAGTTAGAAGGTATTCATGTGGCATGACCTTTTAGCCTCACAAAAGAGAACATGAGATTCCTTGAAGGATCACAGACAATTTGCAGCAAGGTTGGAAGAACAGAAATGCATGATTAAATACAATAAAAATTCATATATACAATTCTATATCTAGAAAGTAAGAAAAGATCCTTACCCTTTGTAAAGTGCTCCAAAGCCTTCTGTAAGCACTACCTGAAAACAGTACAATATCCCAACCAAAAGAAAAGTCAAACATGAAGATTTAGAAGTTAGAAAGCAGAACCACTTTGCTAAGAGATTTAGAAGTCTCTTATTAAGAAAATCAACTAGCTAGATCTGAAGCATGAGTGACTCTCCTTAACACTTCACATATTGCTAGTTGCATGGGTAAACATATTCTGCAATATGCAAGTTGGTGTGATACCTGGTAAGCACAATGGAATGCATTTCTATAATTTCTGACACCTCTTGCTTCTAGTTGTAACATTAGACGAGTTTTAATCATGTCCACTGGTGCAGTTACAAGAGTTCCAACCGTTCCAGCTATGCAGCTTGAGCTTCATGCAGGCATCAAGTAAGTCGTTTGTGGAAGCACTAGATTTATAGATCTTGACAACAAAAAACAATCAGGAATTCTTCATACATGAGATGTAGATGAAAGCCTTCTTCAAGAGGGGTCCACTTAAGCAAAACCTGAAACCAATAAGAAAATTTAGTCATTTAATGGCAAGCAAAGACCCTATATGGCATGGTAGGATTTAATATTACAGATACTAAGAATTTTTAGCAATAATAAGCTCCTGCCATAGTATATATCAATGCATCAAAAAAAGAATCAGACCTGTTTTGATTCATCATAAGTTGCAAGCTGTGATGCTGTCAGACAACTAGCTCTGGCCATTGCTGGGCCAACTCCTTTCCAAAGTGCTCGCACACCCTCATCTGACACAATTTTGTACATTTCCCTGAAGGGTCCAGTTTGGGAGTTTGAGTTCATTTGTAACCTTACCTATACGAGTATATTAGTTGCACTACATGAGGATCATAACAGAAGCTACATCAAGTTATGTATTGTAGCAATCTGAAATATTTCTACCTTTAGAACTTCTGTTGGATTAGTCACACCAGTTGCAATTGCACCAGAAAATGCCCCAGATGCAATTTTCACAAAGATATTAGTTGAACCAACTACGTGTTCACAAACATACTTGAAAGGTTCATATAAACCTAAACGAAGACCTCCATAAAGGAGAGACCTAGTCAACGCAGGTCCAAGCCCCAAATAGAGACTTCTAGCTCCTTCATTTTTTATCATTTGTGTGAAAATTGTTCCCTGCAGATTTCATATGTCTCATTCAGCAGCTATCTCTATGGTAAAAACAGAAAAATTCGACTTGCCTAAGAGATATGTCCAGAAGCAGCAAGAGGATACCATCCCAACCAAATGTCCTCTTTGGCCAGCAAGCTGCATTTGGAGTCTAACTTTGACAACATCTGCATTCAATTTCATAATACCCTATTAAGAAAGTTACTAACTCAGTAAGAGTAGAAATTATAATAGTCGCAGGCTAAACAATCCTGTTAATCACAATAAGAATATGAAAGGATCCTCATAAACCAGGTGATTATGGAAGTTCTATTAACTGTCATTTCAAATGAAAAATAATCAAGCATATTACAACTAGTCATGACATGAAAAATGCAATGACAACAAATAGGGAGACAATCATCTGCTGGTTACCATGAGGCCATTCAGAAGGATGCTAAGATCTTACCCATGTATAAGACACCAAAAGTGGCAATTGATCTAAAATAGATAATTCTTTTAAGCAACAAGTAAAATCAATGCTTGGAACCACTGGAACAAACCTAGTTGGTTGAGTACTGAAAAGTGTCTTCATGTAAAGTTTTCTCTAAGCATTAATTAAAATCAATGTTAAAAAGCCAAATGCAGTAAGCCTAGGTGATTAAACAATAATAAAGCAAGGTTTGTCCTAGAGCTGCAAACATAACGAGCCTCATTTTCCTTCATTCTTCTTTTTCCTGAAAGATCAAAGTTATAGGCATAACTTAAAGAAACAGCCTCAAGAACGTGAGTTGAAGAGAAACCGCGTTCATCACCCGTTTACAGCAGTTCCCAATTCGACTAGCTAGGGTTCCAAAAACTCCCACGAGTATCCAATTCACAACAATGATACAAGAAGAAGAGAAGAAAGACATAGGAAAAGAAGGAAAATGGTACACACACACACACACACACACACACACACACACACACACACAAACACGAAACTGGGTACCCAAGGGATGGGTGACGGCGGTCGCGACAGCGACAGCCGCCCCGCTGGTCGTGAAGTGATAAGCGGCATACGGCAGCCGCAATTCGGATCCCTTCATCTCCTTCCCTCCCATCAGCGCTGAAAACATCCAAGACCACGATTCAGAAGCGCAGCTACAAGCAATTGACCAAAACAAACAAACAGATCACCATGAAACATAATCACAAGGGCCATTCGCGAGTTCTCCGATTTGGATCTGCGGAAGCAAATCGGAAGAACGAGCATGTGGGTCAGACCTTAGGACGAAGGATCCAAGAATTCTGGGTGGTATTACCTGGGGATGTTGCCGGCGTCGGAGGAGAGGGTGGGAACCGTACATCGCCCTTTCTCAGCCTCTGTTTCTTTCCCTCTTTTTCCAATTTAATAGGACAAAAATATAAGGGATACTTAAAAAACGGGAAAAAGATTCGCCATTCGGACAAGAGAGTTCGTTACGGCAGGTTTTGAATTTTATTTTGGGGTATTACATATTCATTACTTCCAGTTTGAGGATAGCATATTTGCCCCCTCTAAATATTTAAATAAGATGTATGTGTATACTCCCAAATATTTACAGCTACTAATTTTTGTTAGCGACAAAATTAGAGAAACAATAAATAACTAAAATAACCTTTGATTATTCTCGCTGATTATTCGATTTTCGATCCTCTATTTAAAAATATAAAAATATTAATTCAAGAGAGATATACATATTATTTTTTAAAGGTAAAATGTAAGAAAGAGAAATTTATATATATAATAACATGGTCAATGCTGTGTAAAAATATTCCTGGTGAGCATTTGCTGGGGAGCAGCATTCATTCTCAACTTCGCAAGTTGCATGGCCTGACAATAAATAATATGAACCAAATCACAATTATTAGACAATATTTTCAGGACAAATTTGCTCTACATCCATAAGTGTATGCTAAAAATGGATAACAAATGCCAATTTTTGTTCGATAAAACAGAAGCATTCCTCATCTCTCTAAGAGGGAAGGGTATAACAAACATGTAGTAGTACCCTATCATCAGCATTCTTTCACTCTCGAAAAGTACATGAGCAAAAATTATGTAGAAAACGTTTACTCGGTCTACCATCAGCATTGTAATTTCTCATCGTTCAAATCCAGACGTCAAAAACACTTTTGAGATTTTGACCAATGTCTAAACTTAAAACAACCATATAGAGATATACACCGTAGAATTAGGTTGGTTTTCTCATGTTCCGACCGGCACGGATCACTTCATCCACCAGAAGCAACTGGGATGCAATGACAGGCCTGCAAATAGAAGACACAATACATGAATTATTCATCGGAACAAAGTTTGTGAAACTATCAATGGTAGTACCTACCCTGAGTTTATGATCTGTCTTTTCACTGAGTAATTGTCAAAGATACCTTCCATTTGTGGATCTATTGGTTCTCCAGTATGGTGATTCAAACCCACAATGTTACCTCTGTCATGCTCACCCTTAAGAACATCATGAATTGTGGTTTAAGTTAGACCAAGATGCAAGACTTTGCTGATCGCCTTAGGTGAGTGGAGAAAAATATATGTTATAGGCCATTACCGTAAGAGCGATAATGACATCTTGTGTGTCGAGGCCAGAGTTCTCTGCTAGTGTCTTCGGCACCACCAGAAGAGCATCAGCAAAAGCTTCTACACCAAGCTGTGCACGCTGTAAAGAACATTTCATCAGTAATCTAGCATCAAGATAGTTGCTTGTACAAGATTTCAGAACACCATACCCCTTGAACAGTTTTCTTTATGTTGGTGACCAAATGCTGCCTGGCTGCAACCTCAAAAGCGCCAGCGCCCTATGCCAATGACAATATATCACAAAAATATTTGTAAAGTATCCAGTTCATCTTGTTACTCACTTTCATTGGCTCAGTATTTTTTCATTCTACAGATGAGCTAAAAGTAGCTATAACTTAAAACAACTTGATTCACTAAAATGTCGTGTGACTAGCAATTAACATACAAAACGGGAAAATAATCATCATAATCTTTCAAGAAAAGAACATATTAAATAATACAACATGGTGTGTAGATGCAGTACTCTATAAGAAATGTAGCCATGATTTTTATCTTTGCTTGACGCAAGGATCTAGACAATATTCCTCGTAGATTAAAAATCCTGCGATGTTTTGTGAACTTGATTATGTTTTCTCCTCTACAGCATAGATCAACCATTCAATCAATAAACATGTAAATTTAAGAAGATACCATATGGGCAGGATCAATAAACCGGCATGGAGTTATGTTCTAGTTTGTGCCATATTTACTAGCTACGTCAGAATGGTGTGGGGAGTTCTGCTTTTCCGCGATGTCTTTGATGTGCCGTTCTGAGATGGGTTCTTCCTGCTATGTCGCGGTTATGTAAACTACATGATGAGCCCAGTTTATCTGGAGCTTCTTTCTGTTTACTTCTCTTTTAAGCAGAAGTAAAGTGCAACAACAGTTGCGCATTAGTATAAACCTCGTCTTAAACAGCCATCAACTGAAAGTGCATTAAAGTGCCTGAAACATCATAATTATGGTAGTCCTGAAATGACTGCATCTCACTGCAGGAAACTTAAGAAAGATAGTAATATAGCTTGAAAGAATTCCAAATTGCAATATCAGCTAGCTTTGAACTGGCAGGTTGCCATACCACACAGGAAATCATGCATAAAAAGAAATTTAAAAATCTACATAGCATGACACTAGAAACTATGATATAAAAATATCCAAAAAGAACACCATAGAAGACACAACATATGAGGTGAAGAACAAAAACATTTATATCTTGATCAAAGCATATTTAAACAGATAAAACCTAAAAGTATCTGTAGCTGATCTCAAACCAAGGAATACAGGTGCTTCTAGCGTAGTTAGCATTCTGATGGAAAGAATCATGCTTACATTACCACAATATAAGCTGTTTATCAAAAACTTTCTGAAAAGTAAATAAATGAAAGTTTCCACAGAAAGTTTTCTGAAGAAATTTTCCCTCAACCAGGACCTGCCAGTCAATCATATGCCACTAGCAACCAGATGCCCAAAAACTGTCTTTAAATACCTAGTCCACAGCATTGGGCATTCTGAATTCTCGTGTAATATGGTATCTTAACACATGCCATGCATCAAATACTTGCAATCTTAAGGTCATCTATATTTTTAATACCTTCACAGTAAGGCAATACCCCTGATCCACCTATAATGATATAAAATAACATTCAGAACACCAACTTATATAGACAATCACCTACACATGATCTTCTAAAAGATTAGCTTCACAATCAAGCATCTAAACATGACGTACAGAAAACACTGTATTTTATAGCATAAGCACGAGGCAGCTACACCAGCGATAAACTAATCCTGTCCATTGAGTCACATCACTAATGCCTATGGAATCATACTGTCATGCTGGCTGTACCAACATATTGGCCTGCTCATGGCATGACTTTAAAGTATATATTGCAGATCCAGGCACAATACCACTCCAAAGGTGCCACCCACAATGCAAGCCACAATACCATGCGGTTAGATGAGTTACAGCACTTGCCATATGAGAATGAAAGATGTACCACAGCATGTCAAACTTGATAAATTATGCTCGTTGATAAATACAGAAAAGAAGCATATCAACATTTGAGAACACTCCCCAAATTCAAAATCTCACCAGGACAACAGCTTCATCTTCAAGTGTATTCTTGACAGACCTGAGACCATCACGAACAGCATCCTTGATTTGAGCAATTGTATGGTCATTGGGTCCTGCAATGATGAATAACCTGATTTGAGATTCCCAATCGTGTGCTTTGTAGCTAAAGTAAAAAATGAATAATATTATCCTAGAAACTCAGAACCTTTAATCAAGATAGTACAAGAACGAGGGTTTTTCACATTCTCCACAAAGGTGTACTTTTCTTCACCAAGAATATGCTCATAAACAAGCCCAGCCCAGCCAAGACAATCTTCGGTCAAGTCATCAACAGAATTGACAGCCTCCCCACCACAAGCTAAAACCAGTCTTTCCATATTCCTCCTCTTAGCTCTTCGAAGTGCAATAATCTAGAAAGTGAGAGTAACAAAAGTCAAAATTGATACGTGGTAAAATTCTAAATAATTACAAAGGTTTCAAACATATGTATACATATATATACATATATATACATATATATACATACATATACATACATATACATACATATATATACATATATATACATATATATATATATATATGTTATATATATATATATATATATATATATACATATATATACATATATATACATATATATATATATATGTTATATATATATATATATAACAGTCAGTATCTCAGAAAAGGATTCAGTGTTGTTCAGGATGAATTGAAAATGATATTACGTCTCAACAAAGCAAGAGCAGCTAAAATATAACACATGGGACAAAAAAGAATTCAGGTTGAGCAAAAGTAAGAAGGCCAATGATGCAAAGATAGTACTCACCAGTTCCCTACAGAATACAAGAACCAGAAAATAAAGGTTGCAATTATCACAGTTATCAATCCAAAGATAAGTCATTTATTATGATGTGCCACCGATGCCTTAAAAAATTGGCATCCTGAATAATCTATAAAGTATAAACAAAAGAACATTCAGTTTTCTGCATCTTATCTCCTAAATAGCTATCATACTTGACAGTCAACACAGTAATGAAACTTAATATGTACACAACATGGCCACTGACAAGAATCAGAATCTTTTGCATACAAAATAATCATTTACAGATTTCTGTTGCACACAAAATAATTGTTTGGATTTGGAATCCTAATTCAAGCTAGGAAGTTCACAACTCTCCATAGTGTAGCATACAATAAATTTTAGCTAATATATAATGTGAACTTTCACCAAAACATTTTTCTTCTTATTTCTTTTCTTGAAATTTAGCCACCTAAAGAGCAAAACATCAACAATACTTGTAATGGGGACTTGACAAATAGAACTACGGTTATAGGATTGTTAATAAAATTTATGTTTTCATTAAGATTTTATTGTCAGAATCACAAAAAGACTGAATTCATCACTCCTAAAAGGCTAAAACCATTGAATTGGAACATCATTTCAATTAGTCTTACTTCAAATGGCATGGCATCTGAAATTAACAAATTGTATGAGATACCCAATTTTGATGAAGGCAAGTATATTTCACCACACTAAAAATAATTAAGAGTGGAAGGCCTATAATGAGGTTGCGTTCTGTCGAACCAAACCTGAGGCCCTGCTATTTTCTATAAAGCAACAACTCATTTTTCCCGTCTTAAACCTTTGGATGGTTCTGTGCAGACTAACAGTGAGATTAACCAAATTGTGGTTTCTTGGAAAAAGCCTGCTGAAGGACCTCATTTTGCCAGAATGGAAGGGATCACTCAGCATGAGGAGCAAACTGATGCTAAAGCTGTCATCAACATGCTGGTTCTTAAGCAGAATCCACCATGGAATGTTCTTCACATCCTCGGAGACAATCAGATCATTTTAGAATCCTTGTCATGTTTATATATAGAGAGAAGGAAATTGTTGTGACAATTGTTTGGCCAATTTTGCTAGGTTGTACAAATCCAATTTTGTTTGAAGACATGAGTGGCCTGAGGACTTTCCTTTTTGTGTGCTGATCTGCAGGACACAGGATGTATTTGTGTTTTGAAGTAATATAATTCTCTTTCCTTTGAAAAAAGGGAACATTTAATTAATTAATGTTATGGACTGATCAATAATCTAAGAAATATAAGTTGATTGTAACTTCAAGGGACTGTGACCGCTAACCAGCTCATATCACTAGCAATAAATGAAAAGGCACTAAAAAAGTGAGTATAACAAGAAGGATTATAACTCTCAAACTATGCATAATTCGAAAACAAAACCCATTATACCAAACAAAATGTTATAAAAAGGGCAACAAGAGTTGCTCAAAACCATGTAATGAATGTAGACCAATTTATGCATTTCAAATGGAAGGAACTTAGATTTGTCATCTCATCTTCTCAAAACCAAAATGTATTGAGAAACAAGGTGATCAAACCATAACTGCAATTCACTAAGATTTCTCTTAATAGAGTGGTGCGGATGTATCCTAAACGAAAGAAATCATGGATAATTAGAAAATACCATTCAGTTTAAAAGTAAAAGATTGTACAGCAAAATATGTACAGCCTAAAGGATGAGGTAAACATAGAATATGTCGCAACATACCATCTGGTTGGAACCTCAAGTAGGACAGATGGATAGATGCAAGTAGGACAAGTTCAAAAATGTAGAAGAATCTTAAACTATCTTTTAAACATTGCAAGAGATATTGCAAGGGTCATCCCCCACACTACTGAAAGTGAAACAGACAAGATAATTCTAATTGTCATTATCAAGCAGTGACATGACTAACCCCTGCCCTAGCAAGGAGATCCAGAGATGGAGGATCAATTCCCTTTTGGTTGATCACAACAAAGTTGTTGTCATTGCCCGAGCAGACCTGCACGATAAGAGAATTTTATTGAAGCAACACTCAAGCACAAGGTATTGAGACAAGTATACAAACTAAAGAGGAAAATCCTGGTGACCTTATTCTTTAGTTCAATGATCTTCTTAACTCGCTCATCAACTTGACGCCGTTCAGCAGCAACCATTTTCTCTCTCTGCTCTGCATTGGAGTAGAAAAACCCTGCATTTATTTCACTGAAGGAAAAATTGTTAGCTGGATATAAATAAATCAAGAGCAAGGACCAATATGTGGCATACAATAGTAGGACATACAATTTTTATTTCTTCAGTTAATTGAGTCATCAAAAATTTCGAGGACATAAAAACATGTTTTTGGCTATTTTGAGAAAATATAAGTTCTGCTCATAGCCAAGAATATAAAAGATGAAATAATTTGCATTCATGAAAATAACCAGCATGATATAGAACACTCAATCCACTAAAGTAACAAGCAACAATGTAGTATCAGATCCCAAAGATGGTTCTTTTCTTATCTTATAGATTCAGGGATCCTATATTTATATAAATTTCATATATGAAACTAAGATAGTTACCTTTCAGAAAATTTTCTAACACTATATATAGGATATAGGAGAAATCTTCATGCTTCTGGAGGTCGGAGAAAAGATGTAATTTGTTCCTGATAAAAAACTAGAGTTTTAAACTTATGTAATTAACTTCTTCTAACTAACCCAACAAAAAATAGGATACACATCTATGACAAATCTAACTCAGGTAGCATGGGGCAGATTGAGATAGGAGGCAAGTAAAAAGAATTGAGTGCCAAGCTGTATGAGGTAGAAAACTTTCAGGTATGTGTCTAGGACTACAATTACTGTTTGGAGTTGGCATTTGGTTGAGGGTTTTGCCTGGAGAAGGTGCTTAATCTCATATGTGGTAGCACTATTATAGTATTATGCAGGCTTTTGCTGTGGACAATGGGGAAGTAAAATATTTGGGACTCAAACATTTGCTTGATGCATTTCTTTTACCCCATCTTACCTGCAAGGTCACATTGTGTCCTTGAACCGATAACCATCCTTTGGTTAACCCAACCTCCTTCCTCCCTCATGACAAGCCAAAGGTACTGTAGGAATATTCACCTGTTGTCCACTGACTATGCCTTTCAACCTGATCTTAGGCACTATCTCATCCTCCATGGACAAAACCTTATGGAAGGACCTAGGTATTCAATGCATTGGATTCTTACCAATGTTTGTATTACTCAAGACGACAATTGCAAGGCCAAAATGATAAGAAAAAGATAAAGTATATAAAAATCCAAGTTGTCAATTACTATGAGCTTCTTCTTCCAATAAAGATAACTGCAAAAAGCTAGCAGATCAAATTTCTACCTTTTCTCATACTCCAAGGAGACATTGCATGTCAAGATATAACAATTTTCTGCCCTCCGTTTCATATCAGGATGTCGAGAACCATGATCAAGGACGAGACCTTCAACCTTGAAAAAGGAACAAAACATGAACCAGACTAACAATAAGACCACAACTTCACACAACAAAACGTAAACAATTAGTAAGTTGAGTAGCAATTCTTGTTTGTCCCTGTCAATATGGGGGGAAAAAGCAACAACCTGAGAGTTAACATGCAACAGGAATAATCACATGTAACAGCATAAATTTCTATCTCTGCTCTAATGACTCAGTGAATTCTTGTAAATGTCATCGTTTCCAAGTTCTTGCAACATATTATTGTTAAAACAGATTAATTTTCAGGAACATATATCTGCATATCCAGTTAGCTATCCGTCGTCATGATTTGTGGCAGCATTTTTTTTTCCTAATTCTCTACAATCCCTTGGGTTCATTCTTGCCACCAAACTACTAGTTTGTCTAAAACAAAAACTGTGTTTCCCCATTAATTTGATTATTATGTTTTTAAGTCTTACAAAATATGTTAGGATGGATTATACATAAAAATAGAATGATAAATATGATTTTTGGATACCAACACCAGGAAACAAAACTATCATGGTTAAACCAACGTTCGCTGTTTCGCCCAGACCGGTATGAAACAAGGGGCATGTACCAGTCAGAGTGCTGACACGGTCCACGAACCCACCCCAGTCTGGTCCACCATATAAAAGGGAAGTGGGAAACCGCAAGGCTCCACAGCGCTCACAAGCATCACCTCCACCTCCGCAAGGCTCGCGAACATAACCTTCGATACTGCGATCAACAGAGATCTCAGCTTGCCGCGACCTCACTGCACCGCCATGTCTTAGGTAAGGTCTCTTCTCCTCTTCCTCTTCCTCTTCCTCCTTCCTTCTTCCTCCTCCACCGCTTCCTCTTCTTCGCTCTTTCTTCCTCCCTCCTCCATCCCTTCTCTCTTTTTTCTTCCTCTTCAAAACATCGATACTTACCAGTGTACCATGTGTCGATACACCAGTATAGACCAGTACATGTGTCGTTGACTGGCCGACACGTCGGCTCGGACCGATAAAGAAAACCTTGGGTTAAACTATAGCATTTTACATCTAATGTGAACAACAGACAATCATCATTTGCAAGAATAACATACCAGACGTGTATCAACATCAAACTTATGACGCATGTGCATTATCTCCACCATAAAGAGATCAATAGGCTCATCAGGTTTGCGTATGCAGAGCACCTGTTAATGTCAAGTAAAGAATCGTCATCAGAAAGGAAGATGCAGTTACGGGAACTGAAGTTTACAAGCATCAAGAATACACTAAAAAGAATATTCATATAGGATTATTTGGAACTCAAAAGTTATAAAATGATTAAATTTTGATGTACCAATGCTGCAAAATAATATCAAATGAAAACATCATATTAAAGCTAAGAGACAAGAAATCAATTTTGCAGTTTAAGACCAAGATAAAGAATGTGATTATAAGACTTCAAATCAAGATAAGCATCAAATACAGTTTATTCCAGGTGCAACTGATGTGTTTCAGCTGAAAAAAAAATTGATAGCTTCCATTCCAACCTATCAAAAGAACCAACTGGATTTTGCAGCCATTTCCAGAGTTTCAGGCTGATCTGATTCGATCAGCCTAAGATCATTTTGGGTCATTTGTATTTTGTATTATAGTGTAATCGCGGCACAGGGATTCTAAAACTGTTTATGGTTGATTTTCTAGATATGCAAAGGTATTACAAGATCCTACTAATCTAATTGATATTTGGTCCATCTTAGAGAGATACCTAGTTAAGTTGATTATGTGCAAGCTAAAGTTCTCACCAGAACTATGATGTATTATATCAAAAGAAACCTGTATATCATGCAGATATAAGCATAATTACGTGAGAGGTTTTATAGCAAGTTTAAAGGAAGAAATTCAGCAAACAGGAATGCAGATTTATTCGCCTTTTAATTTTCATTTCGACCATAAAATATTTCAAATGTCTATATAATGTGTTATTTCCAAGGTTCTCAATTTTGGCCCATACCGGTATACTGGTACAGTACATACCAAAGCATACCGACGATATGTCAGAGAATACCGACAGTATGACAAAAAAGAGTTAAAAAACCTCCAAAAATACCTAAAAGTAATGGTCCAAAAATATCGGGGTGTACCTACTGGTACACTTCAGTAATGGTCAAAATTCGATACACCTCAGTAACGATTGAAATCCATAGCATACCAACTGATTGACCTTGGTAACAGTTGGATTTCGACCGTTACCGCCCGGTACATACCCCATATTGCCCGGTATGAGGTCAAAACACTGGTATCGCCCGGTAGAGGGTGGCCCGTGTACCAGTATCATCTCAAACCGGTACGTACCACCTGTACTGAGCAATACACATCGAAATTGAGAACTCTGGACTTCTTTCACCTTAGTAAAGAGCACTTGTACCAATTGAATTTGAGCCTCTATTCAGAAAAGATCAATCTAGAATAGATGAGGCAAACATATCATGAACCCTGCTATTCATAATACATGACTGATTGTTAGTCACATGCCCAAATTCATGCTACAGAATGTTAAAAGGTTAGGTTCCACATAAGCATATACGTGTCAAGTGACAATAGGTGACTTGATGTACTTGATGGATAATAGATAGGCCACAACATACATTTAGCATAAAGTACTTTTTTGCAAAATGTTTGGCATGAACCTACCTAAAGTGCATATAACTATTGCATACAATATAATGAACTACTAAAAGGACAAAACAGAATATATTACTGTGACACAAACATCAATGATGAAGAAAACACAATCTAGCAAATATGTCCTGCATGAAACTACTAGTCAGTGATACATTAAAGAAACACTCAACCTGAAACATTGGCACTGCAGTGTAAGATACACGCAACTTTCTTGTCATCAAATGAAAATTTGTTTTTCATACAGAAAAATATCAAGTTTTCCTAACATGCTAGAACCCAAAGAGAATGTCAGTTATCACTTTTATACATTTATCATCAAAGAAGAATAAGGAAAAACAACCATTAAGGATGGTACTTACTCCATTAACAACAATATCTGTCAGTTGATCAGCTAGTCCCTCGTATAACTATAACAAAGAAAAATTCAAGAACCATGGTCAAAAGAGGAAAACGTAACTTGTTTACCTTTGACACTTCAGAGGTATACTACAGAAAGAAGAAACTCATTTACCTTTGTCCTAAGAGTTGTCCGTGCTACCATTTTCAATATCTCCTTGTCAGGGGTATCACCCATTACAACAGGTGTCTTAAACTTCTCAAGAAATTCAAGGGTAGCCCGCTTAGCAATTTCAAATCCATCTACCAGTACCCGTGGATGCATTCCTGAGTGGAAATTCAAAAGGTTTTAAAGATCAGAAGTTCTGGGCCGAGGAAGAACCATTCTAATGAGCTAAAATCATATGTAACGCAAAACATTAAACCAGGGCACTAAAAGAAGTTCACTTAAAGCAATTTTTTAATCAGGTACTGCAACACCAGCGGTAAACAAACTTTCTTAAAATTGACTCACATGAAATGCTCAAAGTTAACAAACTATACAAGCACAAAAATTGTAAAAATTACATCATGTTAGTACTACTATGAGTTATGCAAAACTAAAATGAAGGTATTCAGTTCACAAGAATATAGCTGCTCCACAGAAAGCCCAATTACCAAAATGTCCATCTTAGCTCAGAGAAGAGCACATTTTCTTCAAAACGATTGGCTCCACACTTTCCTGTTTGTGGTCCCATATGCTCATAATCATAATCATAATCATCATCCAAGTTTTTCTATCATGAATTGTTTGATTATTCAAGATAATCACCATGAGCATCTGTGTAGACAATGCATCAAAGTATTGCATCCTTCAATCTAAGCAAATTTGATCTCTGCCCCACTAAGATAATTGTCCCCACATTTTCAATCAATGTAAAATTACAGAGGTAAAGAAGGTGCTATAGTGGTTGAGCTCGGAAGAGTAAACCAAGCCTCCATTATTTCCATAGGTGGAAAATTACAATAAAGAAATTATACGAAACACAGTGCACAAATCAGGTACTCTTTTACAAGTTTTGAGACACATAGTGAACCTTCTAATACTGACGAAGTACAACAAAGTGAAAAGAAGCAAGCACGCATAAAAGCCAATCACCAAACTAATAACAATGTGCTGTTCACAATAACCAAAATAATAAATCTCGGAAGGGACAGCCCGTTCACCCAGAACAAAAGCAAAGAAAATTAACTGGGAAAGACCTTCATCGATGTACCGCTCTGACTGCTTCATGAGCTCCCCAATGAAGAGCACAGTGGAGGTCGTGCCGTCGCCACTAGTCTCATCCTGCGCAACCGCTGTCCTCGCAATCATGATGGCTGTGGGGTTTTGGATTTGCTGCCGATCCAACAAAATGATTACCGAAGCATTTCTCGGGTAAATGGGAAAATAAGCGAACCTTTAACGAGTATTTCCAGAGATCATACCATCTCCTTCAGTAGAGTGTTGCCATCTTTGGTCAGCTTGATATCCCCAGCCCCTCCAACAAGCCTGCGCGTACAAAATCAATAAGTAAAGACGACAAAGGGATCAGAAGAGGAAGCGGCGGAAGGATTACATCTTGATGGTGCCCTTAGGCCCGAGGTTGGTCTTGAGGACGTCCTGGAGGCCCTTAGCGGCGTTGATGTTCATGTGGAGCGCCGCCGACTTGTTCAGCACCTCGGCGTTGGGATTCAACACCCGGAGCGACATCTTTCCCCCTCGTCGATCTCGAGCAAAGGAATTGAAATAAAGGGTAAAGGAGACAGATCTAGGTTGGGAGAAGGCGACGGCAAGCTGAAGCGAGAGGAAGAAGAAGAGTAGGGTTTTATCGAGGGGGAAGTGAACAGGGGAAGGAAGCGCTCCGGAGAATTCTGTAACGACATAATGGGCCGGCAACTTACTGACTGACGACCACTAAGCGGCCCGGTTCGCCTAGTGTAATCCAACCCAATCCAGTCCGGCTCAGCTGGCCTTCTATTGAGCCGGGCTGATTCATTAATGCTTGCTTTTAAAGAAGCTTGTCAAATGGCAAAATCGTAATATTATCAGGGACATAAATTTTTTGTCAAATTAATCATGTCTACTATATAGATGGAAATAGGATCATAAAATACCGGATATTCAATATTCTTCTTACCCATAAAGTATAAAAATATAGTCTCCTTGCACCACTTCCTCGTCGTTAGTTGTCGACGGATGTCGCCCTTTCTCACAACCTTAATCGTTGGCCATGAAGGGATTGCAGAGCCTACACCTCTATCACAGGACCGACAAAGGGGGATAATTGGCATAGCTAAGAGTCGAGCAAAAGATAGAAGGAGATGATCGATGGGAGTAAAATGGTCATTTAAAAAAAAAAATAATATTCTATAAAGTTTTTCAAACTTAGTGCATGAAATTCTAAAACATGAGTTTTTTTTTCTAGAAATTGAACTAAATATATTTTTTATTATTTTTAAATATTTGATTATAACCCAAATATGTTCAAAATATCACACTTGGACATTATATATCTCATCGGTAATAATATATCAGATCCACCTATCAAAAGTTGATGGTTCGAAACCTCATTAGCATTTTCGTATGCTAACATGTCTGATTCGATATTTTAATCTTTAGCGAAGTAAAATAAATTTTTATTTCGTCTCTAAGTTTCTGTCACATATCCATATTTTCCAGTAAATGTTTGCCACAGAATCCATAGTTCAACCTCTTCTCGCCGACATCCAACAGTAGAACAAGCATCGGTGATCTAAGCTACTTGGGTTTCGGAGCTCAGTAAGACCTCCTCCTGAGAGCAATCATCCCCAGCAAGACCAGCAGTAGGTAAGCTACGGACGCAAGCATGGACATGGCGATGGCGGCGTTGACGCGCGCGCAAAACTTGCTGGCCGTGTCGCAGATCCGGTCCCATCCGGCCAAGTTTTCCTGCCCCTTCTCGGCCACCACGCTGATCGCCGTCGCTGCGCCGTTGCCTGAGAAGAGAAGAACCAGCATGACCAGGTCGGCCACGGAGAGTGCGAACAGCGTCCCGCCTGACCCAGCTCTCTTCGCGATCGAGATCACCAGCGCGATCACCGAGCAGAAAAAGACCACCGCGTTGACTATTACGAAGTACCTGGTAGTCAACCAAACGACGAGAGAGAGAGAGAGAGAAGAGCGTCATGCATGGGTACAGTTTCATGTGAAGCTGCATAGGAGATAACGTAAACGAATAGATTCATACACATATCCGGCGGAGTACGTCGACTTCACCGTCGCCATGAGGGTGGTCGTCTCGTTGGTGAGAGGATCACGAATGAGAAGCGTAACGATCTCCTTGGCAGCACCCATGACGACCGTCGAGATGAGGGTGAAGACGACGGCGAGGAAGCGAAGGATGTAGCCCGGTAAGTTCGTCGACGGGGGCGAGCCTTCATTGTAGCCTTGGGTTCCATCGAACCCAGGCCTGAACTGGGACTCCATTCTCACCTGGATGCTGCTGAGTGAGGAAGATGGTGGAGGACAAGAGTACTGTGTGTGAAAGGCCGGTGCAGAAGCATGTAGCACTTCCTGTGGCATGGGAAGAGACTCATGTGATTATATAGGAATTAGGTATCCTTGATCTCGGAATCAGATGCTAGATCTGATGTACTCGGAGGTCAACTAATCAGAGCTCACAGCAATGAAATGAGAATAAAGAAAGGAGGTCAACTCATCAGAACCGCCTCTGCAGGTTCCTTTAGGCTAAGATTACTGCCGAGAGAGAGAGAGAGAATGAAGAATGGCACAGACTGATGCAATCTCGGGACTTGCGCTTATTTGCTCTCTATTTTAACCTCGAACCATCAAGAACATGCACAAGGTTTTATGGATCCACTATGCTTGCTCTTCATGATGCTTTTTGTTCGTCGTATCGGTGTAGCATGTGCCGCATTAAAGGATATCAGTCAACGTTTCCTCTCTCTCTCTCTCTCTCTCTCTCTCTCTCTCTCTCTCTCTCTCTCTATATATATATATATATATATCTATCTATCTATCTATCTATCTATCTATCTATCTATTTACATCTTCTCAAATATGTTTATTTTGGATTAGTATCAGAACATTACACCATGAAACTATCAGAAGACAGATAACACAAATCAACCTTGTTTTTGTAGCCAATGTTGATAAAGTAAAAAGAGAAACAAGAGATCATATTTAACCCCACACAGTTTCAGCATTGAGAGTCTTTGGAAAAGAGAGTATAATTGAGATGTTATGCAGGCTCATTAGCTCAAATTCTCCCAGAGGTACATTAAGTCAGAATCCCATACCAAAAAGAAGAGTTTTGAAAGGAGAGTATGATTGATGATTGGCTATTCATTAAATTCAGATGTTACAAGCTGGTTCAGTTCAGATGGCTAGACCAGATATGTGGCGAGCAAATCACTCTTCCTCTGGTTCTTCCTCTTCCTGCAATAGATTCTCCCTGTTGTCGTGCGCCCAGAACCCACGCACATCTATGAGCATGCTCGCGACCGTGCCACCTTGCTTGCAGGCAAGAAGATCAGCAAGTGTGACCCTAAGAGGGTCCACGGGTTTGACCATGTCCCAGATTTCATCTCTTACATCTTCAATACAGAGCTCATAGTTCCCACCCTCGATCCACTTCTGGTGCACATCTCTGGCAAAAGGAACATAACGTAAGGAAGATTTCAAGGCTAGCAATGCAAAACAGGAAGAGGAAACACTAGAGTTACTGCTTTCAGTGCCTAGACACTAGAAGAGTATATGGCCTTCTGTCGAACAAGGATCCTAGATAATTAATTCTTGACGTTGTTCGAAATAAAACAAGAGTTAAAAGACGACCATTTCGATTCTTCCTTTTATACATACATCCACTTTAGACAGTCAATCAATGTACTAGCCACACTAGGCAGTAAGGTGCTATGACTAGGCCAGCAATTCTGTAGGCCAACCAGATAATCAAATGTGACTATATATATCCCTCTACTTCTGAATGAATTCAAATGTTTTTGTAACTTGAACACGAGCAATTTTCTAGTTCAGTTCTTGAAGAATCTTACATGAATACCTTCATGCAGTAAAACTAGTTGGATTATATAGTTGGATTATATTTATAGAACATCAGTTAGAATTAATTTGCTGGATAAGCGTGCAGCGCATGACTGGGTAGTCAAGGGTTTCACCCCTAGAACAACCCATCCAAAAACATTAGACTTCATGAACCTACGTAATATAAGATTGAATTACACAGTCAATACCACATTGATGTTGTCAAGAACTTAACAAGTCACACCTTCAAATAATTGACTTCCTTACCAGTAAAAAACACGACAAAACTGCCGCATCGACAGAATTAGTGCTGACCACAGTCGCACATACCATACATATACCACGCTAGCACCAAACTGTGATGCGGTCTTAATTACATCACACATGGGAGTGTTTAAAAAATGAAAATAAAAAGAAATCCAGAAATGGACATAAGTTGAGAAATGGATAAGAGATATTGGTACTATTCCGAACGACAGAATAAATGAAAGATATGAAGACACTTATAAAGCAACTGGAAGCAACAAATAGAGAGGAAAGTGGCCAATAAGTAATACTGAAGCTATGATAAAAGGCTTTCAGTCAGTTATAGAAGATTTAAAGTAGTAGAGCAGTTATGGGAAACAGCCCAACAGTTAAAAAAATGATACATTCATTTTAAAATCTACTGTCATTGAATCAATAATCAATTTTGTTTGGACATTACGGCATGTTATTGTTGTTGTTGCTGTATAATCATATGCAATGACACTGAACATACTAAGAAAAATAATTTAGCATTCAGATCTGTTTCCTTGATGATAAAAAAGCAATTTTGACAAAAGTACAGTAAATTCATTCTTTAAGATTATTTTACATCAACAATTTAAAACCATAATATGGTCCAATTAATAGACATCTTGGACAAAATAAGCCATGTACAAGAAGAAGCAGCATCTTGACATAGGCTATCTTATATATCAACTTTCGGGACCTTAAACACAGATGCTATCTATAGAACATATAGATGCCTTGTCCTTAAGATTCTTTTACATCAACAATGTAAAGCCATAATATGGTCCAATCAATAGACATCTTGGACAGAATGCCATCTATGCAACATATAGATTCATGACATAGGCTATCTTATATGACATAAGCCATAATAGGCCATGTACAATAACAAGCAGCAACATGACATAGGCTATCTTATATGTTACATTTTGGGGCCTTAAACACAGATGCCATCTATGCAACATATAGATTCACTTCGACTCGGGGGACATGTATACAGATACAGATATCAAACAGATACTAAATTCTCTAACCATATTTGTCCAAGCAGACATGAATACAAACGTATATATAACAGATATGAGCTTAAATCATATTTAGTAGGATGACGATGCAAATATTACATGAATTGCAGATAACATAAAAACATATATAAAAACCAATTTCAACCTACAATTTAAAATTTTTATTTATAGCAATTATGAAAAAAATGAAAGAATGATTAAAATAACATACATAGAAAACTCAATCAATTAACAACTTTTCTTTGATTAATAAAAGAAAATTCAACACTTTAAGTTTGAGGTATCTTTGATTATTTGAGTATTTCAATATAGATAAAATTCAACCTATGTATGTATGTCTTCAGATATGAATACAAATATGTGATAAATACACATTTCTACAAATATATAGAGTTCAACTTGAATATGAGAATAGATTCATACTTCATAGAGATAATATCCTACCCACATTAATCCTTGGAGCTTCCAAACTTCTACAGCTTGCTAAGCCTATGTGTGGTTAAACTCCTGTTTACGCTAGACAGCACAAAATCGATAAGAGAACCACCTTTCTCAAATCTGCCAATAACTTATCTATGTACATCTTGAAACTTCAAGGTTCACTTAGTATTTCTGGAAGCAAAGAAAAACCAAGGCCTATTCAGAATCTCATTTAGTTGTTTATTTCCAATGCAAAACTGATATATATTCATTTGAAATAGTTACTTCTGTTGTTAAGGAAATGCTTTTGGCTGATTAACTTTACCATGATAATAATTAAAGCAAATCTCCAAGTGAATGTGAAAGTACTACTTAGAAGGTACTTCTTTCCATCAAATCAAAGTTTGAGGACAGAATTACGAGGACACTACCCCATGTTCATATTTGCATGGCTGCACCAAAACACAATGAAATACCAAACTGTTGCATATCCAGGAAAAGGTTCTCTAGTCACCAATATTGCCTCCATTTAATGTAAAGATCTTAGGAGTATAAACAGTCACTAGCAAGATCATAAGTGTTTCAATAATATCATAATTGGCTCCAGAAAATGGCATAGCTAATAGGAATTACGCAATGTAACAAACCACATCCCTTAATAAAAGCCGCTTACAAAGAATGGGGGCTATAAAACTACATATTTACAAAGGTGCAGTACTATTTTAATAGTAGTAAGAGAAACTCCATATCAGGAAAAAAACAAAAGAAAAATAAATCAGTGTATTACAATAAACATACTAAACTTACAGCTAATAATGTCAGCAGTCGAAGTACATGCATGTGGATCAACATGAACATACATATATATAATAAATAGTAAATGTATGAACATGTAGTACATGAACAGGATCACATGAGATCACACTAAGGATTAAAAAGCAATGTAACAATAGACATAATCAAAGAAAAGCACCTGAAGAGGGTATGAACATCAGCTGTTGTAAGATAGCCCCGTCCCTGGAGATCAAGACACCTGAACAAGTACGTCAATCCTTCGGGTGTGTCTTTGTTTTCCAGGGCCAGAACAAAATCCAGAAAGCTTTCGAAGTCCATCTCACGAGAATTACCCCCGCCAGTTTTACTTCGACGTACATGCTCATCAAAAACTGAAAACATAGAAAAGAACAATAACAAGACTGACATGTGTTCAATAATAACAAGAAAGAAAATATAACCACATTTATTTAGGAGCAGCAGCAAAGAACTATTCGTCTGGAGAATCATGGAAAGTTGTATATGGATTGGTACAATGCCATATTAGCAACTTAACAAAAGAATGCTTGTCAAATCCATGTCACACACCAAGAAAGGAAAGGAACAGGAAGCCAAAAAAAATAAAAAGAAAATTTTGAACTCTCTTTACTTGTAAGCTTGCATTAAGAAGATTGTTCCTGTGGTGCTAGAATTGTAGAAAGGTAAAACAGCACATACAAAGAGTAGATATGTTTAATAGTTAATGGTCAATAGACTCAATACCAAGCAGCAAGTATGGAATGCTAGCAATTCTGGAATTTGAACTAAATGTGAGAAAAAGAATTTTGTAGACACAAAAACAAAAAGACGTAAAATCTTATGAAATTCTTACTAGTTTAGGAAGGTTTAGGCTTCCCAAATGAGTCATAGCATGCAGCATGACGTAAAAGATGTATAAATCAGAAAATCAGTTTGAAAACTGTGTGCACACAGTCCTAATTCTTCTATCAATGTAATTCTTATTGTTCATTGCAGCCTTGAACTTCCTCTTTCGACAAAAGGAATTCTTACTTCAGTAGTGAAATCCATAATTAGGTTTAGAATAATATCCAGATAACTGAAAGAAATAATGGAATAACAAAGACAAAATTAAAACTAATTGTAGGCTATCATATATGACAGTCAAAAAATTTGACAATATTCAAATCTATAGAGAACTATTGCTCTCAACAAGCTCCTGCGAATTTTTCTCATGGAGTACTTGGACGGCTTGCATATCCTTGTCAACAACCATTACCATAAAGGAGTTGAATAAATTTTAGACCCTTGTTAAGATATTTGCGCATGATTGTTTCAAGAGCCTTGCATTTCACAAATAATTTTATATTAATGCTACCAAATAAAATTCTCCATAAAAGAGTATCTAAAGTGAACCTGTTTTTTGCTATAGAAGGTACATTGATGGTGCAACCCTTTAACGAAATTGAGAGATAAAGAATTTTGATAATGAGTGTGGATTGCATTAGTAGATGGTGTGTATATTTCCAATTCATTGGTGAATGAAATATGAATGAATAACAAAGTATCAAAGATTTAACAGCATTTCTTTGCATAACTTCAAAAATTCTTTGCATATGCCCTACAACTTGTAAAAATAGAAGTCGTATCTGAAGTACAAGCTCACAACAAAGTACTTCTATTCAAGGTATATATATATATACACACACACACACACACACACACACACACACACACACACACACACACACACATATATATATATATGTATATATGTATATATATATATATATATATATATATATATATATATATATATATATAAAATTCAGCGACGTCGCCTCTCTCTTCGTCCAGGCGGGGCGACGTCGCCTCGTTTATATATATATATATATATATATATATTCGTTCCATCTAGTAACGAGCGGTCCGTGTACCAGTAAGCTGACGGACCGGTACGTACCGCCCATACCGAGCGGTATTATTCGAAATTGCATATCTAGATTCTTTACAATAGTTTAAAAGATCATGGACTGAAAAATGAGCTTACTACGCATGGAGTGCTAGAAACTAACCTCTCTCAATAAAGATTTCAGTCAGTGTCCCATCTGCATATTCTTTGAGCTCTTGCTTGCTTAATGTTCCATTCTTGTCTTTATCTAGAGCAAGAAACATATCTGTGCAATAATAACACAATAAGAAATCATCTAAAAGGAAACATACCTCAGTTCATACCCCTTGATATCCAGAAAAACACAAAAAATATCCTAATTTGTAAATGCAAGTTACCCTAGAAAGCCATTATCCCATGTAGTTGCAATATCCTTCAATTGCTAGTATCAGAAGACAAATTAGGGAGGATCACTACTATCAACATAAGCAGGTTATAAAGTTAACTGGGACATTACTGATAATCTATGAAGCTTATAGATTGTCATAATCTATAAAGTTTGCGACACCAATGTTCTCATACAATGAAAGCCATCACATCTGAAGCATTGTCTATTGCTCAGAAAGTCAGATTCACATGGAAACTCTGCAATATTTTCAATAGATATTTCCAGATTATGCTGAAATTATACAGTTCTTACCATGATTAAGTTGGTCAATGGCCCAATATTCCTCTACTGATCTACATTAAATTTTTTGTAATTGAGCTTCATTACCTTCTTTACTATTTTTTGGCAGAAAGAACAAAAACAACAAAAGTTCATTGATAACTGTCTTGTGATTGTTCAACACGAATGGTTAATGCTACACATTAATTTTTTACAGCTCTCATTTATTATTCCACACAAATGCAAATGAACAACTGTGTTCATCTAGAAATTTCTCATGTTGAACAACCTGAATCCACGGTCAGCAATGCTCAACTGTGTCATGTTGCAAAACTAATGCTCAGGTTGGACATACAAGGGTCAGCATTGAAGTTTAGAAGGAGGCCCCAGATAATGTTGCAACACTGTCATATTGGCCTATTTGACAAATGTTTCAGTTTCATCACTGGACTATAATTTCTTTGAGAATCTTCCAGATGCTTGTGGAAAATCCCACATAAAGAGAAAGAATAAAAAGTTGAACTATTCTGTGTTGATTGGTTCACATCCACTACATATTGATTTTACCACATCAATTCACAAGATACATGAACACAAACGACCATGATAATTAAAAATTGCCTCTCCTAGATTAATCTGTTTTCCACAAAATTACTGTTTATATATGATACCAGTAGTAAATTCATGATAGAATTTTGACAACTACTTGGATGCTAGCTAATCATCATAACATACATAAATATAGGATCCAAACCTGACCTTATAAGCATAATAATGGAATGGTGAAGAGGCATATTGAACAGTCAAAAAGCAAATCTACTAGTTTATAGCCAACTGAGCTTTCTTCTCACCCTATGGTTGGAGCACACCTATCTTAATGTTACACTGTCTGATTCTGAATTTTTAAAAGGTAAAATGGAGTATGCCGTAAATATGAGAATAAGGGTTAACTTATGCTTAAAGGACTAAAGGATTAGGATTTCCTAACATGTGATAAAGCAGGCTCTAAGAGTAAATACCATTACATAAAATGATCTGTACTTCAGAATGTATAAAATTCATTATCAAACTTGATATGAGATATCTAATAGCACCTGGCTAGCTCTACTTTAGTGTCCATGAAGGGAACAGAATATGCAGCCAACAATAAAAGCAGAAAGACATCAAGATAATCATAAATACACGACATACCACAAATACGCTGTGCAGAAGTTAAAGAGAACCAATTCTCTGCCTGTTCAGTATCAGTAACTTCTTCTTCACTTTCCTAAAGAACAGTCAAAACGTATATCAAATAGAGAACCAGAAGTAGGGTCTGATGCATCTAAATTTTCCTGTACCACAATATAGAGCTGCAGAACCTTACTATTCATGCATTTGAGGAAAAAAGTAACAATTACAGAAACTGTTATAGCTAAATATTCTTCTAAGGGATATGTTTTATTTGAATTAGGAAAAGGTTAAAAAAATCTTTCTAGTATGACAACTGGTAAGATGGTAAAGTTTTGATATCTTGGTTATGCACATAGGTTTTGGATTGTTAGACCTTGCAGATATTTCTACCGCAATGCACATGACGGCAATTTAATCCCTGTTTTGATGAACAATCTATTGGTTCTCTGCATTGCTTTCTGATAGAACCATAACTAAGTCAAATTCTTGGCACAAGACTGTTTCAGTCACCATTCCAACCAGAAAATTAGCGGCATTTGCTAGAGTCTGTCACTCCAAATTAGTTGATTTAAGCCAAATTCTGCCAATCCAGGTGCCAAATCAATCATATTTGACAAACTCAGATGATTCTCGCAAAAAAATTCGACCCAGTTTGAATTGATCCAGTCAATTCAGTTGAGGGTTAACAGGAATCTAGAAGAGATACCAAAGTTCTCAATAATCACATACAAGATACCCCATAAGCTCTAAGATTTATCTTTTCGCCTTAAGCTCTTATTTTCATCTTTGAATCTTCTACTAACTAAATACTCACTGGAACTAGGCCATTCTTTGGCTTTTGTTTATAAAAAACATGCTTCAGCAGCAAAAGATACCAGTAACAAACACCTAGTGCTACAATTGTCGCAATATTTTGGAGCAAAATCATGTACGATGTGTTAATATTTTGTTGACTTTGCAGTGATATAAAGATTTGTTTTCATCAGTCTCTTAGCTTTACTACTTATCTTCTATTTTACCAATAGTAACATTCATCTGTAGAGGGAAACAATAAGGTAAAGAGAGTCCACTTTACAACACCAAAATTCCAAGATTCCAAGAACAAGATTGCAAACCAACAAAAGCTCCTCACCCCAAAAACTGAGAAGAATAGAAAGAAGAAGCCACTAGTCTTACTTAAACAAAGTAAACATGCAAAAAATCAAGATAAAAGTAGTGGCATATGGTAGTTAGCAATCCATAATATGATAATCCTAGAAAACTTTTTGCCTTAGTAATTTACTGAAAAAGTAAAAACTCATCAATCATCTAATTTTAAATGTCCACCAAACTTCGATAAGAAACAGTAACAAATATAACTTGCTTCTTTTTATCAAAATTGTGTGAGGTAGTGTTTTTTGTTTGACAGAAAGGAAAATGTGAAATTTAAATCTCTCTCTCTCTCTCTCTCTCTCTCTCTCTCTCTCTATATATATATATATATATATATATATATATATATATATATATATATATACACACACACATATGTATATACATGTATGTATATACATATATATATATATATATATATATATATACATATATGTACATACATATATGTATGTATATATATATACATATATGTACATACATATATGTATGTATATATATATATGTGTGTGTGTGTGTGTATGGATGTATGTATGTATGTATATGTGTATATACACACACACACGCCATGTTACTAAGCTCTCACCAGAAAACATTCAATGGTCTATGTTATATATTTGTTATCATTAAAAAAAGACATATCCAATGCACAAGGCTTCCACCAATACGAAGTCTGGAGAGGATCAAAGTACGAAGTCTTCCCTCTAAATATAGAAGGGTTGTTTCTGTAACATGTTTCTTACTGTTAATTGAATATTTTTTTAACATAAGGGAAGGGGGATCTTGTATTAAAATAGCTACCTGGTGCAGCTCCATGAGCTCCTGTAGACAGTTGCTCAGCAAAACCTTCTTTATGTCAGCCTTTCCTATGATTATTCAAAAAAAAAAAAAAAACTTAACGTTATCCTGGGTCTGTAAAACTTGGCGATTCCTCCTATGGCAATTTTCAATCAATCTTTCAGTATACAGGAAGAGTTAAGTAGAAAACCTCGCCTATGAGGATCACAAAAGAAGAAGAACTTGCGTACAGCTATTCGACAATACATCTGAACAAAGGCTGCAGGCATGTCACGGAGCTGTGCCAGATTAGGAATAAGGCCTCTTATATAGGCCTCCATTTCCTGCAGTTACAATGGTGTCACAAGCATCTACTTCTATTGCAAATATCAATACACCAAAATAAATGCATTCTTACATGAGGTTGAAGGAAACCATCGGAGTCCTCATCAAGCTCACTCATATCGATTCTTGCCTGTGTAAGTGAAACCTGATGCATAACAAAGATGAACCAGACACTTCACATATCCAGTGAGAATATCTAAAATTATTTCAAGAATATGAATGAGAATTGGACAATGACCATATTAGAATCTCCAACAATTGATCAGAGATGTATCTTAAGAATTGAACAGTAACCAAAGAGGCGCCTTTCAACTGTTGAACTACTCTGTTCCAATATTTCTTTTCAATCCAACCTTTCTCAGGATAGTTTATGACTATATGTACAAGTTCTTCATTAGCAACCTGTTAGTAAAATCATTAAGTTCCAGTACGTATGACTTATGAGACTCCTACTGTCCTACATACAATAGTATTTTCTTATCGAGATGATCCATGTTTCATGAGATGTCAAACAGAAGAAGATCATCAAGTATTGACCATTAAAAGTTTTGGCAATAACAGTGACTTTCTTTAGCAGTTAATCAACTTCAGAAAGATACACAACTCCAAAATCTTTTTCTTTGGATAAAAATATAATCAAATCATTACTAAAGTTGTGTATTATACAAGTGGCAGAGAAGGAGATGTGGCAAACTTTTTATCGAGAATGTTAAGTTGTAACATTCAGCATAATCCTTCTAATACTAGCTCCCTGACTGTTGCAATCAAGTTATTCAAGTTAACCAATTAAGCATGCCAACATTATTCATTTTGACAGTGAAAAATGAAAGAACATGAGTTAATGAATTGGATCCAAAATTATAATAAGAATCAAAATAAAGCCCCTGGTACTGATTTTACAATTACATGCCCTCACAACTGCCAATGCTGCATTTACAATAAAAAATTGGACATTCAGATAAACTGTACATCATTAGTATGATCTATGACACACTAGAATGCAGTCACCTAGTTGGTGATGTTCATAGTTCAAGCTGACAATATTAAGTGCTATATACAAACGGGGACATAGTTAACGAAGAAATGACAAGACTAGTTTTTTCATTAAAAATAAATCTATTAGTTAATAGGGAAAGTATATTTGGCAGAAAATGACTACAACCAGCAACAATGTTGGAATTTTCCATGTAATATAATTTGTTAAGATAAAAAATTCAATGGTAAAGAAACCAAAGATACCGTCCGCATCACATAAAGATAGAAAGGCAGGATAGCTATTCTTCCAGATTCATCCTTTTCAAACTTCATGAAATTAGAAGGGCTAAAAAATCGTCGACATTTTGGACCAATTTGCTCTGTGCAAAGAGAGGCGATGTGACAGAAATCTTCATAGTTCATCTGTAGAAGGGGATAAGAAACCAATATGTATTACCAGAATTTTTACATATATCAAATTATAACAAACAAGGCTAACTCATGTATTCAGGCATATAAATCAGAAATCTAAAGACACATATCCATTTGAAATACTAAAATAGCATGTAAATTGTAGTAAAAGCTAAATATATTATATATGTAATACTCAATTAGCATTCCGTTAGTACTTATTATCATAACTAGACTTGATCTTCATGGATCCACCTTTGATCTATTCGGATCTTGACTTGATCCAAATGGATCTAGCTTTGATTGTTGAGGATCTTGACTACATCCATCCGGATAAAGCGTGGATCAAGCCTAGAGCCATTCGAATCAAGATCTTCAGGGATCTAACCATTCGGATCTTTGCTTGATCCATCTGAAGTCATTTTTTCAGTCAGATCGATCTTACACCATAGATTAATGGTTTAATGACAATAGATACAACTCCAATATGCTCTAGCCTCCACAGTCCTACATGCCACAATCATACTTGCCCTAAGGAGGTTCCTACTGCATGTTATTGATGCATCAATGGCACACCATTTATGAGTATAATCTATCATTGGAGGCATTGGGTCTACGAGACGTACAATATCGAGATACAAATTCAATGATCAAGGACATTGATCCACCGGCTATGGACTCTCATCATTCATTTGGTACTAGAAGCAGAGGGATGCTGAGGTTAGAAAACTATCTTATTTTGCCCATATCTTAGAGTTTCCACACCTAATCCAACCTCTCCATTCTTTTCTCATGGGTAAAGGGGTGCATCAATCCAAGGAAGCAACCTTATTTGATGGACAGAGTGGAAACCAGCGACCGAGTTCTTCGATGGATCCATAGAGCTAAGAATTTTTGCCTTCAATACTTAGCCACTAAGCAATTCAGTTTCATATTTGTTGTTTTATAGCTTAGATTTTCTTTTATTTTTATTTATTTTGATTGTATAGTCCAAGAAAGTAGACGAAAGAACCCTGAAATAAGTTTTTTTTCTAATTTACAGCTGATTTTTCAACCAAATTTTGAAGAATCTATACATATGTACTGACAATCAACACATGGGTATTAGTCAGTACATACCAGTTCAGCCTGGGATCAGTAGATGTCTAGTACAACTGTACAAGATTGCAATCCTTGCATAGTTGCATGGAATAGGTTTCTCAACTTTACCAAAATTGTCAAGTCTTTTGCCAATGTGATAAATTATATAAGAAAAAAGGAGTATCAAAAGTTAGAATTCACCTCATAATGGAGACAGGATCGAGGTGATTGAGCATGGATATATATCAGATGCCCAATTATGTCTAATCATGAAAAGTTATGAATATAGTGCATGTCCTCATGAATTTTTGAAAATACATGTGTACCTTTTCAGCTCCAGTAGCATCATCAATAACACAATTTTCCCTTAGGCAAACCCACATGGCATCAAGGTCATCAGCATTCAGTAAAAGTTCTGACTGCTTCTGCATGATGAAGGATGAGCACAAAAACAGTTACACAGCAGCCAAAGAGACCAATAATGTTTTCAGCCTTATGCATTATTAGCATCTCTCAAAACACAACATGAAAAAATAATAATAATCAAGTTTTACCAACCAAAAAAATTATCTGTGTGACCAAATACCTTTAAGAATCGGTACTTTGCCAACCTTTGAACCCTATGACTGATTGATCCTTCTTCAGGCTTCTGCTTCACAAAGAAATATATTATGGAAACAGAATTGAAAGATTGCATGGCAAAAAACCAATTACTTTGAAAATAGTGGTAATTTGGATCAATTTTCGAGCAAAGGAGGCCGATCTGAATGTCATCATAATAAAACAACCATCAACAAACCTATATGTAATATTTTTTTCTATATGCTTTTAAATATATTGATAATAGGGCAGAGGGGATATCCTAAAACTAATCAACTAACTTGCCTTTTTGTAGAAGCTAGGGATCAATCCTGCTTGTGCATTTTTCTGTTGCCGTTCTTTGAAAATCTCGAGCAAAATCCTTTTCGTTTCAAGCTCTGAAAAAATTAAAATGTTTCTTGAGGCAAATTGTTTAATTGATATGCTCCATATAGAGGTATTGATTAAAAGCTTCTAGTAAATCCATTAAAATTATTTTTGTACCAAGATCATAAAGCATTGGAACAAGCAAAACATGTAAGCATGTAGTTGGCTTGAGGTTCAAAAGTCTGGTGTTCAAGAGACAGTGGCTTTTGAGGTTCAAAATACAAACAAGGAACACAGATTATATAGATTTTTCACATCCTTGTAAGAAACTTAGTATGTGCTGTTCCAAAGGCCACTACCAAATTAGGAACTATGAAACTCTTATCAATTGTTTGAATAATATCTGTATATCCTAACTTAAGGTTCATCCAATTATGCAAGATAATCAGGTTTCATGGAATGACAGCAAGAAATTTTATTGTTTATATGCTAAGTTTTTTTAGCCTAGTAATTTAAAGTTCTCAAACTGGACATAAAGGAATTATCCAATAGCCTAAATCCTTCCATAAACAAATTTCAGCAGCATGTTAATTAGAATAACTAAGTTAATTGGTGGAAATTCCTCTGATATAATGACATTATGTAAATATTATCCTGGTCAGATATCATAGAGGTCTCCAGATGTCCTAAATTATACAAATTTAGTAACAAAGCATGATAATCCTGCTTTGGAATAAAGGTGATGGGAAAAATTTTATAACGAATAGATTAACACAGATAGGAGATACAAGGAGTCATTTATAAAGAAAACCATCTATTTCTATCCTGTGTTCTAGACATACTCTCTTTTTTTTCTTTTTTTTTTGTAAAGAATAAGTGATAAACTGTCAAAATATTTACTAGCTAAGCTGGCTGACACCTTCAAAACTCTCATGGCCTACTAATTTAGTGACAAAGCAAGATAATCGTGCTTTGGAATATAGGTGACGGGAAAAACTTTATGACAAATAAATTAACACAAATAGAAGATACGAGGAATCATATATAAAGAAAACCCCTCTGTTTCTAGACTGTGTTCTGAAATACTCTCATGGCATACTAGTGCAACTTCATAGTTGACCCAAAGAGAAGTAAGAATGAGAAAAATGTCTATTTGAGACTTGAAAATACTCATTGAATTGCGTTAAGTTCGTCAGCATCTATTCATCACCAGCTGCAAGTGTTGTAAATTTGCAATTCATGTTGTCTAGAGATTTAGCCACTTGAATTTTCATTTGCAGTATTTCAGAATCCGCAGGACAATAAAATTCATATATTTTCCATAACATTCTTAAGTATCACATATATCCTAATCCTAAAATAAAATTGATCCAATCAGGTTTCTGATTTCAATTTCAAGTCATTAGGGCTAAATCCAAAATATAAATTAACTTAAAACTGCAACCCCAGTTTGCACCAAATACTCGTTTGTGTTCTGAACCGATGACCGACATGAATCTTCATAAAAATTTCTCCAGTTTGGAAGTGAAGGAGACCAAGAAGCACTCCCATAACTCGATTGTTTACGAAAATTTCAAGAAATATTTCTAGCACAAAAGAACCCAAGCAAGCAGAAACTCTCAAAGGGAAAAACGAGAAGAAAGAATGATGGTAATGGGGAATAAGGACAAGATTGAAGGAAGTGAACAGACCCATGAGAGCTTCCGAGCCAAGGCCGGCACCGGATCCGACGAACCGGCGCAGATTACGGACCCAGGGCATGGAGGATGCGGACGGGATCTTCTTGGGCGCCGCCGCGGCCTCGTGGCCGCCGCTGCCTTCGCCGTCGCTGGAACCGCTGTACATTGTCTACGCCGTCACCACCTCTCCGATCAGGCAGCTCCTGGGAGGACGCGTCTGGCCTAATCGTTGAACCCAAAGCGCATCGACAGATCAAACGCTACCACTGGTTCCTCTCTCGACTGGTTCAAAGCAGCCTCGGCTTTGGGAAAAGAGAGATCGCCAAGAGGTTCTCTTTGTCATTTCAACGACTTTATATATATATATATATATATATATATATATATATATATATATATAGAGGAGTAACTTACTTCGGTGTTTGAAACAGCAAAATTAATTGCATATGGTGGGACTCGATTCGTACCCAAGTTGGCAAGGCATGGGAGTGGAATCACGATCTAAGACACATAATAAAACGTTTAAATAATGATAATATATATTTGCGATGCAACGTGACTACGAGCATAACAATCCTAAAATCACATTATACATTCAGCTTTAATGGTCTCATTATTTAGTTGACACCTCAATTTCGTACTTTTAGGGATTCGGTGTTTTCTAACACCTATAAGAGAAGGCGTGAAGTGCTTCACCGAGGATTGAAACCTGAGCTGTCGTAAAGCCCTTCCGAATACCAACCAATCATCTTATTTGCTTGGCATTTACACAACATTTTGGGAGTCACATACCATATGATACCAGAACAAATTAATGCGATATTAGAAGCAAAAGAAGAGAATAAAATTATTGTAAGCCAAGGTCAGAAATCACACGATGAAATATCCAATGTCATGAGCAACATAACACTAGAGAATTTTGTGCTACAAAGTACTTCTCTTTGGTGCAGAAATTGATGATGTACTTACACCTTGTTTCAAGATGAATGTACAAGGAAGATGCCCCTCCCCGAGTCTCAAAAACCGGCCATCAACGTCAGGCGAACACAGCAACAGATTTCACCAACAGGCTGACACAGCTGTATCATCCATGGTCTTAATCATGAAAGAAATGGTGAAGGGCATGGGTGTTTCCTCTGGAGATCAGGTGACTCAGGCCAAGTATCTGAAAAGATTTGGGTTGTCCTTGTCTCTCTCTAAATAGTCTCTGGTGATCAGATCTTCTATTCTTTTCTTAATTGCTTTGAAGTCAGGCTGCAAACAACAAATGATAAAAGTTAATGAGAACCATTTAAAAGAGAACAGTACTTTTAATTAATCAATCACCTATAATGAGTTAAAATGCATGGATTAACAGCAGACTATTGCACAACAACAATACACTACTGGAGCATAGCCACGAATTAGTTAGTTAGTCAGATGAGTCAGCTCAACATATTACCTCCGTGGTAAGAGAATACAGGATTATAATATGGTACGAGCATAAAGTAATATCAAAATTGAATGATGTTAGACCTCTCTAATTTATATAATATTTATATTTTCAGCCATGGTTTACCGAAATGAAGAAGACACCAGCATACCTTGAACATACGACCAAGTTGTTCAACACATTCCAAAACCAACTGTTGATGACCCAAAACTTTACGACTCTTCATAATACGTACAATGGAGGCATCAATAGCATATCTTCTGTCTTTGTCAACATCTTCAATTACTTTCTTCTTCTCATCCACCGGGGGAAGAGGTATCTGCAGTTTAACACAAGCCATTGAACTTTCAGAAATATGCAGCTAAAATGGAAGCAACATATTAAGTAGCAAAACAAAGGAAGATTTTCTCTGCTTTCACAAGGAAGGTTATGATGACCTTGATCCTTCTCATTTTGTCAGTGAATTTGGAGTTAAACTCAAAGATGTCACTTGAAGAAATGGATTTTGTATTTGGCTCTTTGTTAAGAATCTTATACTTGGCACAAGAGAGGGAGTGAAGCAATCTGATTACGTCATCATCGGTCAAATTAAGCTGAGTCATGATCTCTGAGTAACTCAATCTATCTGAGGCATTAAATAGCAGAAGGGCTGCAGCCTATACACAAATCAAAAAAATGCTTGCAGTTAGCATTGGCATCCATGACAAATTTACATGAATAAATAAAGGAGCTCAGCAGCTACCTGATAAGTTGTCACAATAAGCTCAATGGTTTTTGACTCAAACTTCCCAGTGATGTTACATGTCCCCAAAGAATATATCCATGTAAGCTTTCTATGTTTGGTTTTTGTCTGATAAAACTCTCTGAAAACTTCTACACATTTAACCTGAAAGCAGCATTCAGAGTTAACAATTGCTTAGTTATTAAACAACAATTATGGTAATACCTCAATTCCTATGCATATCAAATACCTAAAGTTTTCCTTTCTATCAATTATATAACCACCTTTAAAGTTTAAATAGTTATTATTCACATGGTAACCACTCGAATCTATCTCTGTTGCATATAGCAGTCTATCCATTCTTCAATGTAAGTTTCCTAAAGCTGAGAGTCGTTGGAAAAAGACTGATCTAGAAGGTTTGGTTTTGGTTCAACAATAAAAAATACAGAGTAGAAAAGATGAGGGCTTGGATTTAAAAAAAAAACAAATCTCTCTATAACATTCTTTGTCATAGAAGCTTCTTGATGGTCAACAACCAATATCAAATATACATGAAAAAGTCAGAAAGACAAAAGAACATGTTGGTAGAGAATGATGCCTGCCAACATTACAGCAAACGAATAAGGCACAAATAGCCAGTGGTAGGTCATGTGGTGATAGTGTTTCTACTTTCTACTAATCAAGATGCATTGGGACTAGGGTAGGGCTCATAAATATGTTGGCAGCTAGCTCTTTATTTGTTTTGGCTTAAAAATAAGATTTGTGCAAGCTAAATGATTATGATCAGTATAGTTGAAACAGCTTTCCTAATAAAATAATCCTTGCAATCCTTGCTTTTGAAAAATGGATGTTAGTAAACTAGTGGAACTTCTTTACACAACAAGGGATGATTGTAGCAAGTACCAAATTAATAACTGGTATCTTTAACATATAAAAAAGATAGGAGACCATAATACGAGGAAAAAACAGTTTATGTTAGGCCAACTGTAACTAATATGTACTTATTCAGTGAAGACCATGTCCATGTATAACCCACAATATGAGTATCTTCATTATAAGAGTTTCCAATATCCTTAAGTTAGCATAGACCAACTGGAATTTTTAGCCTGGAAAAGATTAAATGTCAACTATTCATATTAAGACTGTCAGTGAAAATTAAAATATAAATGATAAAAAAAAGGAAGTGATTCGCCTAACCATCTCAGCAGAAAGGTTGAGATCAGACGTTCTGTAACTTGGCCAGAACCCAGTCGTCAAAACAGTAACAGTTAGATCCATTCCTGGATTTGCATGAGGGTTGTTGTTGAGATAGTCCTCAAAATTAGCTTGGTTTTCTCTAGCAAGGGTTAGATCAGTCACCTGAAAAACAAACCCAAGACATCAATTCACTAATTCAAATATAAACAACACATTAAATTGCTGGTACAGACCATGCCCTCCATCTTTGAGGTAAACTGCCCTCCACATTGTTGTTTTAACTTTGTCAAAATACTTCTCTCATGATCATCATTAGCACTTTTGTCGAAAAGTAACCTCCTAGCAAGCTTCTTTCTGCAAATTGATATCAGAATCAGTGTCAATACTGGTAATATTAATGCAAAAAGATTATATATCTCAGCATGAGGTAGTCAGACACCTATAGAACTCGGCAAAGAGATCTTTGTCACTGATATAAGCAAGCAACTTTACAACCTGCATGATGCACATATAGAACGTTTTGATTTGTAGACTTATTATATTTAATAGCATCCCAAAGTTTAACAGGAGAAAAGGAAGGGGCAACATGAGATAGAGAAAGTGGCAAAGAGAATTACAGGAAGCAGCATGGACACAAAGCAAGGTATTTACCTTCTCCAATGTCTCCTCGATTGCTTCATCACTGAGTTTCTCGCTTCCACCCTTCTTAAGGATATTATCACAAAAGGTGGCCAACAACTCAGCACTTGAACTGCCTGCAACACCCTTGTTGCAGAAAACTTCAAAAGCCTCTTTGAGAGCCTAAAAGTGACAGACACGATTTAGTCAAAAAACAAGAATATAAATTTACCGGTGACACACGACGAACCTTATGAAAAAGGGAATGATTCAGGAAGCAGTCATTCACGTATGCCAAGTACTTGTCATGCAGCTCAATAACTTTTCTAACAAAAACCTGGAAATTCAAGGGTTGTTAAAATATGATTCTCAGAAAACAATCCAACAACTAGAGAAGAATGGAGTACATATCAAGATGCCCACAGTCTACCTGTTCTTGCAGGCCAACTACATCCCTTTTCTCTGCCTGCATATTTTATAGTGACAGCAAAATCAATATAGTGTGCATCCAAATAAACAGATATAACGAGGATTGGCTGATATAATAAGAACATAAATTTAAAAAAACATACTAAAGGATATAACAAACCAAATGTTATAACTGTCAGATCAAACAACAATGAGCATAGAGGTTGACAACAATATAATCATTGTAAAGTTAACATAATTAGTTTTGCCACACATAAATTGAAGTATTCCTATGATCCTAAGGCAATGACAACAACAATATTCAACAACATGGATATTTTCGGCCACTGAGATTTGCATTAAGTATAATATTCTTAATTAGATCAAGAACATTCAAACATTTATTTATGGTTTCAAGTAAGTTTTCTTCTTACCTCATTAAACTATGATATTTTCTGGTCCCTTATTTTATTCTCTATTAGAGGCACATCTAGTTGTCCACAATTAAAGAAATTTATTTTTAATCTTTTCCCATAACTCCACAGTTCACCTCATGTTTTTTCATCTCAAGGACACAAACTCTTTGTATATATTGCTTTTTAACAACACACACTCACTTCACAGAACATTGCTGCTCACAGTTACTTGTAAAGTTTTCCTTTAGAATCTAAAGGGTACACAATAGCTATGCAAAACCCTCATCACCCCTCTTCACTTTAACGGTGGGGGCTTTTATTCTATGGATAATATTGTCATCAATCTTACCATCATGTTGAATAATAGATCCAAGACATAGAACTTTTATTTATGGGAACATTTTATCCATCCAATATTACTACATCTTCAGTTATTCCTTAATATTACTGAAATTGTTATATATAAATAAAATTTTAGTCCTACTTAATTTGAAATCTCTACTTTCTAGGGGTTGTCTTCCAAACTCAAGTTTAAGATTAATTTCATTTGAACTCACATCAGTCAAAATATCATCAGTGAACAACATTATTTATGCATGTATATCATGTTAATTATTTAGTTTGTCCAATTTCAATCTTAGAAAGTAAGAACCAAAATTGATATTTAATGTCATCTCATAGTAATAAGAAACTCATTGTATAAACTCTCTATAGTTTTAACACCGATAATAGTTACCATATATATCTACATAAATATAATTACTTGATACATTTTTTTCTATTACATACCATAATAAAACTCTAGAGACCTGCATAGGGTTTTTCTAAATCAAGAAAAACCATATCAAATCATTCTTCTTCTCTCTATGTTTTCCTATTAATTATCCTAATAAATAAATAACTTTTAAGGTTAACCTATATGATCTTAATACAACAAAAAGTATATTTTATAGAGTGCAGGAACATAGGCTACAATTAGATTAGAAATTAATGATCCTGAAGAAGAATCAGCCCACCGTAGCATTACATGACAAGGTTCTAAGAATAAAGCATATCACCCAGTATGGTTGGTATTTATCAGCCAACAAGAGATCACCAGCTATGGTAAGTTGGTTTCCTCTCTCCTATGCTTTAATTACAACCTTCACCACCATCATCAGCGCCTTGCCATCTGTCTCCTCTCATCATCGTCGCCTCCACCTCCTCATCCCTTCTCTCCCTCTTTCTCCCTGATAGAACAGTACCAGCACGTAGCAAGTGTTGGAAACTTGGAATGACTCCATACCAATACTGTACCAATCCAGCCGCAGATCGGTAACAATGAACTGAGAATTTAAACCTTACTCTACAAAAGAACTTGGATGACAAGGACATTCTAGCATATTTAAGTACTTCTTTTGCATATTACAATTGATAAGAACAAAATTCTACATCCCAAAGAGACTTGACAAATGGACAATGATGATGTGGCAGAAGACATCAAAGTTTGTTGCACAAATCTGTCATGTCAGCATCAATCGAAATAAAAAAATGTTCGCTGAACCAAGAAAAATTCAAGGCATATTTCTCTTAACCAAAGGTGGTTAGGGATACCAGACTATAAATAGAAAACCCTCCAACAAAAGTCCAGGTTCTTTTCTCTCTCTCAGTTCCCCTACACTCTAGCTCGAGAAGTTTATCAAACCAACTATGGCATATGAGGGATCGCATCGGAAACACACCCAACGTTGGTCTTCTCTTGCAAGTGGACACATGGGGATCCAATTCAGCTTCAAGAATCTTTATCATCGACTCTCTCTCTCTTTCTCTCTCCCCCCTCAAGGTGCTTGTTACAGATAGTTCCTATTTTGCATCAAGATTTAGGATGCGACCAGGTGAGTTGCCTTTGTAATTCGGATTGACGACCGACATTAAGAGTAACAACAATGATAATGAATAATTCTAAATGACTCAATTATTGCAACAAAATTACTGAAATAAAGGCTCTGTAATAACTTGAACCTTGCACACATTAAATCATTCCTAGAAAGTCTTGAAATCTTATGCCATAGGATGCATTGCCAACTGGAAAGGCCACCTCAAAATTGGTCGAGGGTAGCCATGCACACAAAGCACCTACCAATAGGGGTATGGAGAAAGTTAACATACACACTTCTACAAGCAAACAAGCTATTTCCATAACCTTAACTTTGGTCACTTGTGTCCTAGAGGAACTACCTTACACTAGCACCATCCACACTGACTTTAAAGGATAGATAAACTCTAAAAGTTCCCACTATCTCTTCTATTAGTGCATCTCACAACCTTTTACTAATAGTTGAAAAAGTTTGTAAACTTTTCCCATACATTTAGCAATTTATTGAGTTGTACCTTTTGTTGTTCCACTCAAGGTTTCAAATATCGATATGCTAGAACATACACAACAACGACAACAAAACCGTAAGTCCCAACTATTTGGGGTCGGCTACATGAATCCCTTATCGTTGTTGAGATCTATAAAAAGTCTGACAAATATTTACCAACTATTTGGGGTCTGCTGGAACATACTGACAATTATTTACCAATCCCACCAAGGATAGGTACTATACAATATAGGTCAGTAGCAATTAGTATTAATTTTATTTTATTATCTTTTCATATGATATCAGACAATGTAGGTTGATATACCATATCATACGAATCCCTAAAACTGAGATTTTAAGTCCTTGTTTCCACTTCTTGTTTTTAGTTCACTCTCCAGTACATTTTGTGTTACCAATGGTCAGTCAAAGCCTTTGTTGGAGGTTTAGTGGTAAATAGCCTCAAGACTCCTAGGCTCTTGCTTAGAGGACTACACACTAGGTTTGCAAATGCTAATACATAATTCATTTTTTATAGACATCGTATATGACCACACATCAAGGGGTGTAAGGAACATGAAAGATTCAATATTTTGTAAATCAAAATGTTTAGATAGTTAGGATATAGCATATCCAAAAAAGGAATTAGCATCATGGACATGAATACGAAGGTCAAGGTATGTGGTTATCAAAAATAGAGGAAAAAAATATTAACATTCTGAACAATCAAAAGTAGCCTAGCATGGTAAGTCAATTCAAATTAGTTGTCCTAGGAGAGTTAGAAGAAGAGGAAGATTCACGAAGACTTATTAGGTACAATAATATGGAATTTGTTGGCTCTTAGTTAACCAGTGGTACTTCCTCAACAAAGTTCAATGACACAGATGGATCCATGTAACCATTGAACTGCGCTGAGACCTAGCTGCAGAATGGAGGCTATCTTATAAACACGTAACTAAAGTCACCTTCTGTGCTACTAATGTTGAATCATACCCTTGTTGCATCATGTTCTTTGAAATCACTGAAATGCTAGCAATTGAAGAGGTATTAAGGGCACAGTACCTTGAGTAAGAATTAATGGATTTTGATGCTCATCATTGGTTAAGATTATGTTCAATATTTTATGAACCATAGGATCTATTTCATCTTCTCAAATGAATCTTATGATACCACATTATACTGTGGTTCGAACGTCATGATTCACAGCCAAATTGTTAAACTTAGTACCTTAATGAAGCCAAAGAGTCTGCTTATGAGTGAACAAGAGGAACAAAAGAAGACAACAGACACCCACCTTCTTGTTACTAGCAGCATCTTCTGCTTGTTTGACTAAGGCTGTACCTTCTGCGGTCACATGCTGCACCAAAGTGATTATTTAGAGATCACATGGTTCATCTTAAACTTTTTGTTTAAAATTCCATAAAGTAAGAACATCAAATATCAGAGACTGACCAGCTTAAATATTTGAGAAACAGGATCCAGGCCATGAGGTATTTTGCAAAAAAGCCTATACATACGCGAGAGGTCATCCACCTAAATGTTAATTAGATGTGTGGTCAGTAAATCTTTTTAAATTTCTCAGAATGAATCTAATTCATCAACATCAAAGAGATCAATGCACCTTGTCATCTCGAAGTAAGGCATGGCATCCGGAATGTTCCTTTTCCAGAAGTTGGCTCGCATATATAAATAGCAACTCGTGTTGCACTTTCTACAAATAAATGAAAAAATGACAAGGAATATTTAACGACTAAATAAAAGTTTCTAGATAAAATATTCATGATTCACCCACACACCCATGTTGTCTTGCTTGGTGTATAAATTCTACAATGTATCAGGATTTTATCAACGCCACAATATATTAGGCTTTTTAAAATATTAAAATATTATATCTTTAAACACACATTTAGGACACTAACCATTTCAGCAATCAAGGGAATTCATGACAAAGCACAATTTACCTCTAACAATTTCTGTTCACTGCTAGAATGCAAGTAATGAGCAACCCTATCCTTCTCCCGTTTTAAGCACTCCTCGACCTAACCAAAGCCAGATAAAACATCAAACACTCACAACAATGAGAAAACTGAATATTTAATTTATATTTGTATAGGAAATACCTTTAACATGTAATCTGGGCATGAATCCTCTAGAATCCAAATGGAAGCTTTCCTAGAATAATAGGCTGCTGTATCTTTAAGGAAATATGCTTCAAAGTCATTTTCATAACAATCCATGTTACCCAATCCAATCTCAACGAAAATGTCCAAGACATTCTTCAACAAAGCCCTATCAATTTGTTCCCCCTCACGCTCTTGCTCGATCTGCTCGCAAGACCAACTATAGTCAAACCTAGCCAGATAGAACTGAATCTAACTAATACTTGAAACAAAAGATTTTCAGCTTACCAAAGAGATGACAGCATCTTTAACCTTGCCTTTAATCTCCTGGTAAACCTACAACAAAGAGAGCATTTCCTAAGGAACTGAAGTAAAATAAGCTGCACGCAAAATGTTTGAATCACAGAGAATGTGTAACTGCAAGTTACATGATGCACCATGGAAAAAGAAGTATGTGATTGTACCAGGTTACGGAAGCAAGTAAGCCCAACTTCATTCAGCGGAGGAAGCGACCTTCGTGCAATGAAGTATCGATCAAGGTAATGAAAAAAACGTGAAAGCCACCTGACCATAACTTTATGATTTAACCATCTTTTGACTAGTTCCCTCAACATAAATTCATCATGCTTCTCTCTCAAAGATGGCAATACCTGTGCAAAAAACACAACTCAATAAACTATAAATAGATGTGAAAATAGAAATCAAACTTCAGTCCTATTCTCGAACAAAATGTCAAATTACATAAATAATGGTCATATATGTATGAAAATGCTAGTTCATATGGTCTCCGTCATCAATAAATAAGTTCCTTTATTTGCATCCAGTACCATCTTTATGGAAATAATCTTTTGTGTATCACATATGAAGAATAGAATTATGTTTATTCCCTTCTTTCATTAGCCTATTCTATACTAATTGCTATAGGTTTAGAAAAAAACTGAAAACACGTAAAGGATGAGCATAAGTATAAAGGTCAAATATTCTCCTCATAATTTATGTGTCCTACAGAAGAAATGCAAAAATATTTGGCATTCCACACTATAACATAATTTACCTACACAGTAGACATTATTGCATCTTGCTCTTTCCCTTGTGTCTACCTAGATGTTGCCACAAGCCAGTGCTACATGCCTGAACAGATAAGTTAGTCTCACCACAGGACCACCTGGATACTTAGCATTCTGCAGTTGTTTCAGGCCAGCCAACTGCTTGAGGGTTTTGACGGTGCTTAGGTGGATGCCAAGTAACACGTTTTCTCTTAGGTAATGTTTTTATTGTTACAAATGGTTGTTACTAAAGAGTGGCAGGATGAGGATATTTATCATTTTGAGCAAGACAGTGACACCCTTTTTCGGAAAAATCGCATGTTTGATGAGTTACATGAAATAAGAGTAGTTCAACATGATTGCAAAATAAACAGATACTGGCACAAAATGTTGGTTCTTTAAACCTTTTTGTTATGCATGTTTTTGAGCCACAATGCATGGCATCATTATCTTAATTGTTACAGTCAGTACTTCTACTTTTGCTTTTACTTTCGTTACTTTACTACAGTAATGAAAACCTAGTAAGTACTGAGATTGTAATCAGAATTATGACCACACAGACAAAGGGAGATAAAAGATTCATTTTACATTATCAATGTAGCAAAATCATATGAGGAATGCATATTATAATTTTTTCTTAGAACCCTATCGAACAGGCTTGTATACATCTTATATATAGCAAAATGTGATCTGTAATTCAACACTTATTTTTAATGTCTTTTTTCCAGAGTGACTGTCTATACACCTAGGAGTTTGCTGTTTTAATGTCTTTTTTCCAAATTATCTGCCTATACACCTAGGAGTTTGCTATTTTAACAAAATTGAATATGCTGCCTAACATTTCCAGCTAACTTAGAAAATGTGTCTCCTTCTGTTGCTCTAATTTGTTCCCCTGATTGATTATTCTCTAATTACATTTGTTCCACTGGTCAAAGTTGATGAACTCTTCTCCATCATTCCTTCTCTTATCCTCTTACTCCCATCTTATGTAACAAGAAATTGATTGGCCATATCTTCGAAATGCTTCTCATCCTGCCACCTTTATGTATGGATAGATGTAACTGGGTCAAAGAATAACTGAAAGCACTCTTCTATCACATTCAAGATTTACAGGCCTACTAATAGGAAGTTACCTTACATACATACAAACTGAAATCACTCTTCTATTACTTTCACTAATTTAGCCAAATCCAAATAGTTAGAACCTTACAAGCTACAAACTTACTTGTGCTGAAAGACATATTCTGAAATGTTATCCACATCTAGTATGACTAGAAAAATAAGAGATCATTCAAGAAATGTTTTTACCTGATGTAAACAATTTAGGAGAAGACATTTTAAGATTTACAAAAAGAAAAACGATCCTATATTCACTACTGAGCTGCTTAACAGGTGACATAATTTTCCTAGATGCCCATGATATGAAGCGTTCTTTTTGTAGCACAATTTTGTACACACTACCTTTGTGATTTCATAGGAACTCTTGTAGAATTGCAACTATCACAGATACCCTTCTAAAGTTTACAAGCTTTCATGAATATGATACCAATACCACGTATTCCCTTCTAGAGTTGGTTACCCTTACCAACATGACAAATGCCTTTTTACAACTTAACAAGCTTCATGACTTTGTCAATTTTTTTCAAAATTTCACAATGCAGAGCATCCATGAAAAAACCCAAAACTTATAAGGACAGCCATGGGGTTTGCAATAGAGGAGCAAACACAAAATATTTTTGAATCATACATTCAAAATAGCCCCTTTATTTATCAGAAAAGAGTTGGCACCAGTCAAAATCACTACTGCAAAACTCCCAAAGAAAAATACCTATTTAATATTATATATATATATGGGATTATGCTTTTCACATGGCATGAACAGGTTTAACAAAACCTTGATCGAGAGTAATGCAAATTTTTGGAATCAAACCAAAGATGAAAATGTTTAATGATGGATACATGCAATAAAGGTAGATTTAGATATCAACAAGTATGTTAGCTAAATGCTTTTGCTTCATCATTAAATAAAAACCAAGTTTGAAGTGCTTGTTTACTTATCTTATAAGCAAAGGCTCTCAAAATCGGTAGGTGCATTGCAACTGTTTTTATTGTATGTTTTAGTAGATTTTCCAAAGCACAAAACTGAATATGCAATATTCCACCTCCACAAACTATAGAACACATGCAACTGATAACTGAAATAAACCACAATCCCGATGGAATCAGAACCAATACATCAAGAGATAGATCGGAAGTATGTGGACAACCTACTTAATCGGCCAACTTTGAAACAATTGTCTAAATAATCCAACAAGTACCACTAATTCTAGGGTTCAACACCTATTCAGTTGCACAAAACAACCATTGCAACATAAGAAAACTGAGTAACCAAGCGTGGAAATTTATCTTCCAAGAACAAGCGAACGCTGTGGCACATGAATCATGCTCACCATGGAAGTGATATACTCCTCAAACGATTCCCTGTACTTGTCGTATAGCTGCTGCGAGTAATCGTGAGGAGGTTTCTGAGTGCACATATTGTAGATGGTCCTGGTCCAACAACGAGAGAAACAACCATTTAACCTACAAAAACACCTAGAAAGGCGAAAATTAAGAAGGGGCCGGTCTTACGTGTAGAGCATCATGTAGTCCTCCGAGCTAAACTGCTGCTCGGGGAGCCCCTCCAAGATGTTCTTGAGTTTGGTGATGCCCTTCTGCATGAACTCCCATCCCTGCTCCAAATCGATCGTCTTCCGCTCGTGCATCGACATCCTCCCCTGCGATCGAGACCAGATCGTACAAGAATCGAAACCCTGCGCCCGATTCTCAGCAACGGAAAGAAGCAAGGGATCGACTCAGACCCTCACGCGGGATCGAAGCCCCAAAGGCATGGATGGGAAGAAGTTAGGGCATTTCATGTGCAACCCATTTATCTCATCAGGGCTGGGTAGAACGAGATCGGTGACGACGACAGAGAAGGAAAGGGAAATTGACGGAAACATGAATGTTTACCATGTTATATATAAAATAAACATATATATATATATATACCAGTTAATGAAATTGTAATTAATTCATTTTAAGCTATTAACAATTAAGCTATAGAAAAATACATAACTAATTAACCATGCGAGAGATCAAATGTATGACTAAAATATAAGTATTTACTTATTTCATTAAAATAAATATATATATATATAATACTTTCCAAATAATTAACTAAGATATTTGAAATATAATTATAGCTTGAGTTTTCTAACATCGCCTGATGAGTTTAACAACTGATTAGTTTAATAATCTAAAGTTGACACATCTAAGTCATAAAGGGGACAGCGCAACTATATCGATTCATGAATTGAGGCAAGGGTTTAGATGGGCTGAATCTTTGATTACTACAACTCCCTGGCTGAGACATAAGGCACCCATTATACTTTTTATATTCCTTTAATTTGTAAAAAATATATTTATCCTTGTCAATTTTAATAGTGTATACATCCTTGCCAATTATGTCTTGTTTGTTTCGTTTAATTTGTAATATATATACATACATACATATATATATATATATATATATATGTATATATATATATATATATATATATATATATATATATATATATATGTGTGTATATATATATGTACATATATATATGTGTATATATATATGTACATATATATATATATGTATATATATATATGTGTGTATATATATATATGTACATATATATACACATGTATATGTATACATATACACATGTATATATATATATATATATATTGATGGATAAATTTAAAAAAAATCCTTAAATTTAATAATTTTAAGATAACATTTTAAATTTGAAAAATTCTTGCTAAGCTCCTGAAAATATTATTTTATCCCTTACAAAATTTTAAAATTATTTTTTTCATATTTAGTTGTCGTTTTCACGCTACACCGTTGTATATAGTCCTTACGATATTTTTATAGCCATTAAGAACCCAAGCCAACCTCCTCCACTCGTAACCCTCACGCGAGGGTATGTTATCGTATCTTTATTGGTTTCCCTCCTTGTCTTTGCCCATAGCCTCTATCGTTAAACAAGTCCAATAAAAAATAAAAGGGAGCGATCAATGAGGCAAAGGCATAGTTAAAGGCTAGGCGGAGGACCGAGGGCAATGGCAATGATAATAAAATGATTATTTTAAAAAATATTTGGTAAGAATTTTTCATACTCAGAGTTTTGAAAATTTCTCAAACTTTGAGGTTGTTTTCGAAAATTTATCCTAATTTTATTATATGCAATATATTTCTCTAATTTTTATTATAAATATAAATTTTAGAAGAACAGGGACGTCTATCTAAATTTAGAACAAAGCAATCAGTTATATTGATCAGGTTCTATCATTGATAAAAATTTACATACGAAAAATATGAATGAATTGGAGTTTGATGAAGATGAGAGGGCATCAGTCTGTAACAAATGAAGGATGGTTTATTCAATCAAATCCCAATTGGATCGGGTCATTTCCGGGCAAGCAGATGATTTATCATAGAAGATAAAATGTCCAAAAAAAAAGGGATGGGTGAGAGCAGGAAAAAAATAAATAACTCAACCAAGAACACTTGAAGATGACTTCCACATAATTTACTGAGAAAATTTCACATTCACAAACTGGCCTTCCCATGCATTGCATGAGCTTTTGGCCTCCACACCACCAACTCAATATAGAATAACTTGATATTGCAGTCGAAAGATTGTTTGATGGGCATCTATTCTATGGGATGCAAAGTCCATTTCCTGAGATAACTGTATGCGGTTTGGATAGTGCCAAAACTGTGGTGCTTTATGAACCAGTTTCAATCGCTGAAATCAAAAAAGATATTGCAGCTGCTGGTTATAACAGTTCTAAAGCAACTTACCAATTGCAATATGCACAAGATGTAATAGTAGTTTAGGTTTTACATTGTAAAACTTGACAAGATCATGTCCGACATGAGTAAGCAAGATAGTTAAAGCTTCTCGATGACAAATAACAACCTTTCATCAAGCACATCCATATCACACAACATACAAGCAACATTAAAGCGGGAAGATTGCTAAACATTTCCAATCATCTATACAAGCTTTTTATACTTGTCTTCACCATGACATGAGAATGTCCAACTTCATTTTGGTCAACCAATTTCATCTCTGATGACAATAAACCACAATTTCAGAGTAAACGAACACAGTGCTGCTTACTCAGATCGTTACATTACTAGCTTCGAGTCTAGTGCTGCTGCAACGCTGGCCTCCCCTTGTTCCTGATTGAAATGCATGATGAGCAATGGTCTCAGAGAATATTAATTCAAATAAGCAAGAGCATTCGGGATGCCCTACCTCCATTCCCCATTTGATGTAATCTGGAGATTCGCAGGCCTTGTACTCCTCAACCAAGCTTTCTATAACTTCCCGAGACTCATCAAATTCAGAAAGATCATTGTCCTGTTGACGGTAACTCAAACAATTATACTCCGATAAAATTCAATGACTTGATTTTATTGTTCGTATAATTTTTCTCTGCACATGCTTGCACACAGCCCAAGGAGGTTTTTTTAATGTAAAACAGTAATTGTCTGATCAAATCAACATCCTATTCTTTTAGAAAGGTACTTGACGTCTCCGTAAGGAGGATGTTACCCGTGACAAGCAAACAGGTAGAAAGATCAATATGAGACAAAATTACTTCATAATTGAGGTTTATCAGTCTAACTCTTTCTCTGTATTATTTACATGCAGAAACACACAGATGTCTAGAATTGACATGCTTGATCACACAATAGAGAATCATTGAGTTGTCTGGCTACACTTCCTTATTGTCAAACAAAACATTCAGAAATAGAGAACTAACTCCAAAGATAATCTGGTGGAAGCTTCTACGACCTTTAGACTTGACATTTACAATGCAAGAACATGAAATTTGAAATTTCACTACCAGCAATCCCGGTTGAAAACATTTATGGCATTTATTTCACCAGGTATTCCTGTGTACACACTCTGCTCTGAAAGCTAATACAAGCACAGAACCCATGATGATCAGAAGCAGGGGAAAAGAATAAACTTAGTTTAATCGGATTGAGTAGGATTAATTTGTGTGCAACCCATACATGTCTGTCATGCCGAGCTGTGATATACTGTTTGACACGGGACTGTTTTGACCTTTTTTCTCTTCAATAATTTAACTAGTTTAGGATGTGTCTTCCAAATTTCATAAGTTGTCATAAGACAATATCTGCCACGATCTCATATTAGTTTCCAAGATTGTCCAAGAAGAATAAAAAAGAAAACTAAATGAAACGAAGGAGATAACCAAAAATCTGATTGAAGATTCTAAAGAAAAAGAAGATAATCCTTGAATTTCATCCCTGTAAGAAAGTTTTTTTTTTCAATTGAGGATTATACAAAGATTGTGGCCATTTAATCAGACAAAAAATTGTTTTCAGATACAAATCTGAAATGTTACTTGAAAGAAAGATTAAATGATTGATTTGAATTGATATATTGTACTTTTCCTTATTAAAGTACTTAAAAGAAAAAATGGGTCTTACTGAATATTTTCATGAACTTACGGCGAACATTGGAAACTTTCGATAATTGTCAAGGAAGGCCTGCTTTTTCCTTAGCTTTTCATACTGGCCCAGGCACTTGCTGAAAAGATGTCGAATGCTGGTATGGTTTGCTAGCATTAAACCGCTTACCTATATAATTTGCAGAAAGTATATAATCATTCCTTCTTATATTTCAGCAAGTCAAAATATATATTGTAAATGAACAAATGCAAGAGAGTGGGAAATTTAATTAGTGAAAAAGGTCTCCGAGGAAGAAAGTAGTTATACCCGATGAGTGGTTTGGATGTAGGGTGATTTTCTAGATAATGCAACCTGCAGATGATCATAATGAGAGCTCAAACCAATATCCAATAACCACCTATGACGGTAAATGATATGACATCCACATGACCTGAATGCTAGCTGGGCCCCACTCAATAAAATTGACAAGTTTTCTTTCCCGTATCCTTTGTAAGCTTTCATGTACCTGAAAACACAAGTATCAAAAAGCACCAAAAGAAAGTTTTAAGCTTAGAAAAACTAGAACAAGTTCATGATGCAAGTTGGGCGACTTAACTGACTGTCATAAGCTAAATGATACCAATAACCGCTGTCATGTCAGTGTTAAAAAAAATGGTAATTCTAACTTAAGGTAATTGGACAAAGAACTTTTTTTTCTCACTTCATGGTGCCCAAGATATGTCACTTTATTTGAGAAAGGAATGTTGTTCTCCCACATAACTTCATCTAAGTTAATTGATGGTAACCTAAGAAATTGCATTAATAGTCTGCATGCACATATTTAAGTAAATCCATAATAACTAATGAATCTAACCATAAAATAAACATTATTTTTGTCGATTAAAGAAGACATGATTCCAGAGATACTCAATTAATATACTTTGGTGCGACCTCAACAAGAATTTGAAGCTTGGAAGTCATGAAAATTATTACAGGAGATGACCACTAGGCTAAGTTGTCATAAAAGTATCTTGACATAACAAATGAGATGCAAAAATTTTAGAAGCAAATCATCGACGGTCCTTAATGCTTTACAATTTAATTTTGATTGGAAATCTTAAGGAATAAGATCTCAATTATTCTGAATGTTTACTGCATAGTAGCAAACTTCTGGCCTTTTAAGTTCACCAGAAACAGCCTAGTAAGCAATTCCATTTTCTCGACCAAAACTTTGTCATAGTACTGATTGTGAAAGTCATTCTTTTTTAGTTTATAAAGCTAGTGGAAAATGTGGAACTATTTATGACTTCCCCGGTGCACTTACAAGTAATAGCTTACATTGTCAACATTTTAACTACTAATTACTATAACAATTTATGAAATGGAAGATTTCACTAGTTTCTCCAAACTGTTTTTCTGCATTCTCAAATTTGTTGCAACAAGAAAAAGTGACCAAGATTCAGAATATTATTTTTGTTCTGCAGAAGCCCTTGTAGTCTCAGTTATAGCAAATTTGCTGGTTTTCATTTGATTTAATCCAAAAAGGTAAGGTTCATAAGTTCTAAAATAACACTTCGCATAGCCAGAGAAAAGAAAATTACAAAACCCAAGAATAAGAGTGCTTCTTTAAAGTTGTGTTTATTAGAGTAAGGTAACAAAAAGCTCATGTTTATTTAAAATTCCTACATAAAGAGACATTTAAAAGTAACAAAACTCCTTTTCCAGTGACTCAATGACTCTCACAACCTATCTATATGCATAGGATGACTCAACACTAACTGAACAACTAAACGATAACTTTTTCACTCTCCAACATATCAATTAAAAATATGGGAAAAAATAATCAGGAAATACCAAAGAAGAAAAAGATGCAATCCAAATATGACCAAAAGGTACACTTGGCTCACTAAGCTTTTTATAGATCAGATAGTTCAGAAATGCGTTTGATTATTTGCTTTCAGCAAATCCCCTTCTTGCATTTCTTTGTTCTATGTTGGCTTAAATAGCCAGTGTTTTCCAGTTAGCACTTCTTTCGATTGGTTCCTCTTGATAAACAAGAAAATGCCTACAATCCTTCTTGCTCAATTATAATTGGTTATTGTGCCATCAGAAACAGAAATATGTCTGGTCGCTGATAATATTAGCTCTCTACTTCCATCATTGCTTGCCTGTCCTGTAAAGATGGACTGCTACTACATAAACAATTAAAAAATTGTATATGTTGTAATGGATTTTAGATTGAATATTATCCAAGCCAATTGCTGCGAATGTACAACTTCTCATAAAATGTTTATAATACTCTTCAAGTGGAACAATCAAAACTTCTGCCACAAGATTTCCCAAATTTAGATTAGATAGAACATCATCGTCGATCCTATCTTAAACGAAATATTACCTGTGTAGGGTCCACATCTCCCTGAATGATATTTAATATGGATATGTATTTAGCTTGACTAGCCTCTTTTGTGCGGGCATAAGAAGACACCATGATATTTTTTGCCTGTAGAATACCAAAGGGTTGACACATAAAGTAGCACAAACACTGTCAGATGATTCAAAGGGATGGAAGCACTTACCTGCAACAGTCTTCTCATCACATCTAGCACAGTAGTTTTACGAATCATATTAACCTGCCAACAGTCCAAAGAAAAAACTCATAACAAAAACATCAACACTATTTATGCATAGAAAACAAATAATTTCCCGGTAAAAACTCTCCTATATAATAATTTTGAACAAGAATCTTAAGAAGAAATCAACAATGGCATAAGAATTAAATTGTCCATTGTAGGTCTTACATCAAAATAATTTTATCTATTACAGGTCAATCTAAGTCCAGAAAGATAGTAGATTAACGTTCCAAGAAGAATTAGTCTTAGCAAGAATTCTTGATTGCTATTAGAAGATAAAAGGATATTCAGGAGCCAGAATTATCATCTTAATCATCCTTGTCACCAATGTATCCTATCTTTTCTCAAAATGATACATGCACCAATCCAGAAGAAATGTATGCATGGCATGTCAGGATAAAGTTGGTTCTCTTAAATGAAATGATGTAAGCAAACTGCAGAAAGCATAGTGCAATCTACAACATCAATCGTATATATACAAATGCCAGGATTTTTCACTAAGACGTCAGGTTACTAAAAATTAGCATTGTGAAGAAATATAAACAAAACAAACTGATTCTAGATTCCATTTATTTTGTCATGACTTCCTGTCTTAATCTACCAATTATCCACACACTACTAAAGCAGTATATACAAAGAATAAATAGAAGTGAACCAGTTAAATCAACATTTTTGTCAATTTTAGGTCAATGTTATAAAACATCTAACATGTGATTATGAAATCTACAGATGATTGCCAATTTAGACTTTCTCTTTTCACTGCAATACTCGGAGTTATAAGAGCAAATGTCAAACCTGCCGTTCTACAGTAAGCGGTGTATATCCTGTCATTAGAAAATGGCATCTCGGAGTTGGAATTAGAGAGGCAAGGAGGCCAACCAAATCATTGTTCATGTATCCCGGGTAACGCAGAGTAGTTGTACTGGCAGACATTACTGTGGAAACCAAAGAGTTTGTTTGCGCAAAGGTGGGATTTGACAGGTGAAGGCGTTCCACGGCAATCCTATTTAGTGCCGTATTATCAAGAACAACAACACAATCAGCATTCAGTGTCAACCTCTTCAGAGTCAAGAGTGAGTTATACGGCTGGACAACCACATCACTAGTTTCCATCTGGTTGGGAAACACACTGTAAGTCTGGACGAGTTTTTTGCTATAACGGTCATTAAGAGTCTCCAGCAGATATGACCCCATACCTGCACTATACTCAAGTTACATGAGAAGAGAAACTGCACAAAGGGTTATGATATACCAACATAATGGCTATAGCATAACCTAAGAGGAAAAATAATAATAATACTGGTAGAATGCATATGGCACCAAATGCATCTCATCACTTAGCATAACAGGTACAAGAAGAAATTAAAGCATGAATTGCTATTTACTCTAGAACATACTGACATGAGGAATGGTGCAGCATAAAAAAACCAGCAGTAGAATTATCAGGAAATTATAAAAAAACCAACATAACTTTCTTGAATTCTATTTCCCAACATAGACAATCTTAATTCCCACAATGAAATCAGGCAGAGCAACTTATGTAAGGATCATCCAAAAATTCAGGAGGCCTTCAAATGCTTAGAGTTTCTACGCATTAACTCAATAATATCTGCAGACGATGACTCTCATCTAAACATAACAAATATTATGCCAAGGTCAATTCCTGATCAGGCAGCTGTTGATCATGGGAGCTTTATTCCTAAATGGAGATCAATTATAGCTTTAAAGATTAATGTCACTGATCTCTAGAGACTAAATCCTGCATGGGAAAATTAACCAATTCAAATGTCCAATTCAATGACTGATAGCCTAAACCTCATATGCACTTTCATGTGCAATACTCAAATGGGTATTGGATACAAGTTAGATGCATAAAGCAAGATAATAAAAGGAGCATAATGGAGTGGGTAGAAATAAAGTATAAGGTGCTCAAAGTCAAAGTTAAATGCAGCAACAATGAGGTCAAAACATAAATTTTGACACTTTTTTTAAGGTGATCATGTACCTAGTGAAACTCTAAATAAATTGATAAAACAGTTGTGGTCCTTAGCCATTCAATGCTACCAGACTTCAATGTTATACTAGTTACACTATGTGGCTTATGTTCTTAAAAGAGCAACAGCTGGAACAAAATAATGACATGTTAAACTAGAATTGTCCTGTTGTACTTGCAAGTAGCACTCTCATAGGACCATCTCCTTAATTATAACTAGGCATTACATCTTAATAAACATAAACTATTGGGTTCTAAGATGCTTAATGCTCATGGAAAGTAGTAATCCAGTTTTCCCATGGAGTCTTAGTGACCTTCAATGTTGCACACAAGCATTTCTCATCGATTCTCAGATAAATACAATGAGACATCTTTAATTATGTTACTATGCACTATCAGCATAATTTTTTCTAGTCAAAGAAACCAACTATAGATTTCTGTGTAGCTCTAACCTCTGACTTTATAATCTATATTGTTGCCTCTCATATCTGTCCTTCATGAAATTGCCTTAATAAAATAATAACAAAGAATTGCAGTAAAAACTAAAACAACCATATCAGGTATTGGAATTAACCATGATATACTGCAAAGTTAATTAAGCACTAGGACGCATGTTCTTCAGCTAATAATATGCAAGTACTCAAGAACTCCAAAATACATATAGATATGTCATGATATCATCAGAATAGACACTAATAATTATTGCTCATATGTGGTTGGAAAACCAACCCTAAACTCCAATTTGGTACAAGCTGTTAAGTCCATTTGAATGGACAAAAGGGATGCACTATAATTACCCACATGAGAAAGGTGTCAAAAGTCATATGAGAATGTAAGATGAACATTTTCAGATATTACAAATAAGAGAGAGGGAAAAGTCCAGCACCTGATCCGGTTCCACCAGCAATCGAGTGGCATAGAACAAAACCTTCAAGGCTATCACTTCCATCTGCTTCTCGGTCAACCATGTCCATGATATCATCTACAACTTGCTCTCCCTAGGTTTTAATTGTGTTACAGGAAATCAACATTAGGGCACGCCAACATTTAAAATGTGGTTAAAGAACAAGTATGACAACAGAAAAGATCACATTTTTTAAACATGCTGATAAAATTGAAGTGTGATGCCTGTATGTCTATTTTCAGTAGAAATTACTCACCGAAGAAGAAATCAAGAAAACTAGATAGATAAACCTCATTAGAATCAACAAGGCAATCATAGAATAACTACGACCTGACAATGTATTGTGAAGATATCCAATATCTAATGCATTGCCATCAGCCTTAGCATGCTTCTATGATCTATCAACAAAAAGATGTTCTAATCTCTAAATCACTAAAGAAAAAGAAATGGAACAAGAAAACTGTGATAAAAAATTTGCTAAAATATGAAGTCCTTCATTGCAAAATTCTTGTGAATAAACAGGTTATATTTCAACTTCTAAAAACAAGGTATCTAACAAAATAAATGATTATTAATGACCACAGAATGCAACTTGGCCGAAGTATGTTACATGATAAAAACTAAAGTTGCAAGAAATTCTTCTTGTATGGATTTACACTTCCAACCGAATAATCAATCCTTGCAACCGCTATGTTTGACAGTTAAAACTGCTTTGCAAAAGCTAACAGCTTTATCATTAACATGTCTAAATGCATGGATCCTTACAACTTACTTTTTATATCATTTATTATATTCAATAAAAGGTCAAAAGTAGCATCTACAGTGCCTGCACTCACCACTGTCCATATTAGGCTACACACCAACACCAAAAGTCATTTGATAAGTGTACCAAATAAACAAGTTTATCATATTTTTTTTGTAAAAAACAACTGGTTAAGAGCCGGAAAACTTCAATTCACCTAACAGAGCATTGAAAACTTTAATACTCCATGATAAAGCATTATAACATCTAAAGTTATCATCGTGACAAACTTTGCAACAAAGAGTGAAATGAAATTGCACGTTGTTTGCAATTAAGTTATCGATTTGCTTTCTACCAAAAGTTCATTATGTAATGACCTCAAAGTTCAGTCATAAGACAAACAAGATGACTATTCTGAACACAATTATGGAGTAACAGATGGGACTGACATAGAAGAGTTTTATTTGGTTTGTGAAAACTGAACAGCACTAACGAACTTGTCTATTTCCATCATCATCACATGGATTTTTCCTTGAATTAATTGTCCATATAGCAAAAATCCAACAAGTTAAAACACAGTGCCAAACTAATGCTTGACTGACATTCCAATTAAATATGCATTATGTGGTAAATGAAAAGATTTTTCCATTATCTGGTAAATTCAGATTAAATTGCTGGACACAAGAAATCATCACAAATAAAACAACAACGGGTGTCAGGAAATGGTAATCAGAAGTTACCAAATATTTGGTTCTCTCTTGTTCTTAATTGCAGGTGCATGTTAAGAGGAATGACACCTCACTCTATGTTTAAGAATTTATGCAGACAGGAAACACAATCATGGCTTAACTAATAAAGCTTATTCAGCAGTTCAAACTTCAAACTTCAAAGGACACAGTATCATGGATTTCCAATTCATGTTCCAAAATTCCAACCTGCAATACGGCACCTCTAGTTTTTCTTTCAGAGTTCATCTCATTGAGTATGTTTTCGAAATTGTTGTTTCTAGTCAGTAGTATTATGTGCAAACAGGAAATAAGGTGTGCAACCTTGAATTTCACAAGAAAAATATCCAGGAGGACTATCATTCTAGTAAGTTTAGCAATGTGTACAAGTTAGCAAAATATTTCAAAAATAATATGCAGAAAATTCAGTCTATATTTAGCATGGTTCCCTTAAACAGAAAGGTGCAATTGAATTATACAAAATGATCAAATACTGAACTAGTGTATACCAGAAACTGGAAATTACATGGTCACCTAAATTAAATCACAAAAAGAAGAGGAAGAATCTGATAGGATTTACCAATGTCATGTCATACCTGGTGATATCCACTAGCCCAGTTGTTTCCGGCACCACCTCCATGATCTGAGACAAAAATGTTTTCATGATTGTAAAGGTTTCTGTATTCACTATTTTGTATGCCATTAATAACCCTTGGTTCTAGATCCATTAGAAGAGCTCTTGGTATATAGTGTTGATCATCTGCTTGATAGAAGAAGACATCCTTCCTGTCACCACCCTGCAGCAAGTAAATAAATATTTATTATGTTTTAGTATCACATAAACCCTGAACTCCAAAATTTATCTGCATAGTGCTCTATCATCATGGTGTTTCACATTTTTGTCCGATCATGCCATTGTCTCCAGCCATCAGAGTGGAGAAACTCCATATGGTATAACATCAATAGGTTACAAACTTATCTACAGCAAGATTTTTAATAGAAACTAAGTAAGCAGGATGATCCAAAGAAGAACGGAAATCTTTTGTCGATAACTTCAGTTGCTAATAGAAGGAACCATATAGAAGAAAACATAGGAGCCACAAAGACTTTGAAAGAAACATAAAGCTTATCTTTTTTTACATTTGTAGCAGGATATTAAGTAATTGTGATCGATGACTGTCAAACCTAACATCAAATGGACACCAAGGCTCAGTCACTACTATGGTAATCACTTTTTCCATAAAGTCAAATTACAAGACCGTATAAGTCTTTTTTCATGTTTCATGATCCCAAGGGAAGTCACATAGGAGTAAAAGGAACCTGATAACAAGTGATAAGGTACAAAAAAACGATTGTCCCAAGAAGACTGATGCACAACTTCTGCCAACTCCTCCTCATTGCATTAAGAGATTACTTAAATAGGCCCTTAATGTTAAAATGTATAATAATTTAGAAACGAGCCACAAAATCATATATGTTTTATAACCACCTAAGCCGCTTAAATCACATCCTCTCCCGTGAAAATTCAGCTTAAACTGGTTGTCCTAGAGTATACTGCAGCAATCTTAAACTCCTTGCTACGGAGACAACACGCATCTCGTTGGAACTGGCAAGGCAAGACAAGTATCTGGGTAAACAAACTGCCTTCAGGTGAAAAAAATCCAATCTCGGACACCCGAGATGAATTCATTCCGAATCAAAATAGGAACCGATGACTAGGTGTAACTATCAAATCTTCGGCATTCGATACGGATATATGCTAACGGACAGACAAAGCCAAACCGGATCCAGAGAGGGCGGAGAGGGAAGTAGGGATCGGACGAGCCTGAGTAGCGAAATCTTCGAGGAGGCCGTCCTTGCCGATGCCGTGCTCGAGACAGAGCTGCTTCCAGAACTCCATGCCGATCTGGTTGCCGCATTGCCCCACCTGAATGGTTATGATCTCGCGCGGCATCCCTTCAAAGCAGATCAAAAGCAGAGGATGGTGTTCCTGGAGGAGAAGGGTTAGGGTTTCTTCCTCCCTCGCGACCGGACTCGATCTCCCGCCTCTCTGCCGCTTCCTGGCTCGCTCGTGGGAGAACAAAGAGGGGTTTAAGAGAGATGCGATGGAGATTGGCGAATACTGAGGAGTTAAAGCGGCTGGGTCGGGTCTGTTCACGACAGAATCCGACCCGAACTATGTTTTTGTTCATAATTCGTTGAATTTTTTTTAACCGGTTTTAAATTTGTTGAATCAAAGAAAGATGAAAAATAAAAGAAATAAAAGAGGTGGGAAAACAGAACATACTGCTTTGGTGATAACATTAAACCCCTACAGTAAATACTCAAAATGGGGGCCTCTTCAGGGTAAAAAGTAAATATTCTTTTTCCAAGAAAAAGAAACTGTGGATTATTTATAATACTGTTAACTATCTGTCAGAGTTTAACGAATAAAAAATTATTTTTTTATTAAAAAATTAGTATATTATTATATAAGTGATGAGTTATGTACGTCATTTGATATTATAAATAAAAAAAAGGCTAATATGTTTAAAAGAATAAACAACAACGCTTCACGAAACAGAGGATTTGTTAACAAAAATGTCTACGATTATTTTAGAGTACTATTCGAAAGTTATGCATTGGATTCAATCTTGTTTTGCCACTATTCGAAGATTCTCCATAATAGTTGTTGCTTCACTGTATTGGCATTAATAATTAATTTACAATTTAGATATTAAAACTAATATTTTTATCTTTCAACCCAAGTCAGTTGATGCCAACTACAATGTGCCGCGTTGAACCAATCTTGAAAGGATATATATATGCCGCCAAAAATCTTAATATTTGAATATATATATATATATATATATATATAATATAATTTTAATTTAGTTAATGCTTGAGTATTTAATATTAGCCACAATTAAGAGATTTTGTATTTAGCATTTATATCTCTATAAACCCTATACACTTTCATATATCATTCTAGGTAATCTTTATGTTGAATCCTTGATGCAAAACTATAACAAGGTAGATCCTCCATCTACATCGAAACAAAATGCACAAGAAAAGAATAATCAACTTGTGACTGAAATGGTAACAATTCTTGTTGCCCTTTTCGGATTCAAATAAATCAACTGGAAACAAACAAATCTTTAAAGCTTTGAGTTTATAGTGGAAAGACTAACATATACAGTAAACAAACCTTTACCTGTTGTGACTTTGCATCTCGGCAAGAAGTCGCAAACATATGAGACTTATAACTAACATTTTTTTGTAGGTGTAAGGACTATATATACATGTATAAACATATAGCTTATGGTAAGCACAATCAAATACCACAAATGCTTACTATTTCTTGAATCTGTAAACATGTTTGCTTACCGGAGTGATTTTGGCTCACCTCCTTGCAAATTATCTGATAGCAAACCAGAGAGTAGAAACTAATCATCCATGTGGGAGTATTGGACCTGCATCATGTCTTTCGTATCATCGTCAACTCGGAAGAGCTGCAATAAAATTTCAGGGAATAATACCCAATGCAACTTAAATAACTTTCTGACTCCAACCACAGCAGAATCTGCCACCAACTGTTTCTAGACCACAAAACATTTAACAAACTTAATTAATTCAATAATTGGTGGTGGCACAACCCATGAAAAATCAAAACTGAATACTTGTTCTGTTTTCTTGACTCCAAACCTAAAATAACTCCTGAATTCCTTGAAAGCATATCCAAAACAATATTTAAGAAAGCTTGACCATCCAAAGTATATGCAGCATGACATTCAGCATTTGACCTCCCTCAATCCATAGGCAAAGTATAAACATGTCGGATCAGTCGCACCGTCCTTATAATATGCAAACACCACGCTGCCATCATCGTGCATACTTTCACCCACAAAACTGCCAAAAGATATTTGTCAGAAAGAAAGGGATTCTAAAAGAATCACAACCTACCTTCAGAACTGTCATTCGATTATAAAATATAGAGTCTGATGTCTTAATAAAAAGTGACATAAAGTGCAGTAATTTATACTAGTATTATGTGCCAAAAGGCAAAAGAATGAACGAAGTTATGCTACAAAGAGTAAGAGTTTGATGAAAACGACAACAATGATATGCAAGGAAAAAAATGTAACAAAGATTGTGATGGTTTTTAACAATTTTATTCTTTGACAGATAAATGAAAGAAAAAAAGTAAACTAACATAAAATATAAAAAAAACAAATAAGATCCTTACAATTGTAGGTCTTTGAGCTTTGAAAGTAAGAACTTTGTAGCTCCCTCGATATGTTTTTTGAACAGTTCTTGCTTCTCTTCATCAAGTTTCGGTGTCAATAACTTGATATAACGCTTCATATAAGTCACAAATTGTTTCTTGTCAAAAGCAGGTTGTTCCTGAAAATGATATGAGGCCACTTTCATACTAAATAAAGTCCAAAAATATCTAAATAGATCTAACGAACCACATAAAAGACATTAAAAAATGTTAACCTGGAGCCTGAACGTGTCGACTATATCGACCACCTTAATAGCAGAATCATCAACCCCTTCATCTTCTCCACCTTCTGCAGAAGGGTTTGCACCAATGTCTACATCAATAGCTCCTTTAACCACCCACTGCCAAATGTCAAGAATTTTGAGTGGCATTGAGGTAACATATATGCAAATTTATGCACAACAATTAACCATCTTGATATGGTGTCATGGATTAGTACAAAAGAAAGCAGCAGAGAGAGTAGGTGGTGTACCAAAAACAAAGGCCATACATCAATAGTATTATAAAAGTAACATATAAAGAAAGGCATAAGAAAAAAACATACAAGTTTAATATTCAATTGATAATGACGTAGAGTAAAACCATATCCTTACCTTCCCTTCAACTTCCCACAACATCCCATTTTCAATTTCCTTGTAACAGAATGAGTCTGACAATAGCTCATCATCTGTAAAAACACAAAAGACAAATTTACAAGTTTTAAGACGTCGTCGGCAACTATCAAAAACAAAAATAAATAAATAAATAAATAACGCTTCTCTCTATCGACAACAAGCATAGATAAAGTCATCATAGAATCAACCAAGAAGTGAAAGTGACAGACTTTCTTTCAAGGAACAATTTACTAATTGCAAATATTAGATATTGTCATATGAAACGAACAAAAAAGTGCCATAATTTGTCTAGCCAATCTCCAAGGTTCAGAAAAACAAAGTGTCACAAGCTTCTCAAAAGCAAAATTGGAGATATCCTGAAAACTACAGTATACATTACAATGGAACTTGAGCATATTGTACACCATACCGACAGCCACATAAACACCACAGTACCCTTGCAAGTCCTAAAGGCCTGTATGTTATAGATATGTTCCAATAATCAATTTTTTTAAGTGGTTCTGTAACTTTCCTTTTTCAGTCTTAATATATCTTTTGTGAAAATATAGCATGTAGCAAGTACATCAGTGCAACATTATGAGACATAACAGTGGAACCTAACAAGGAGCACCTATACCAATGAAATCTAGTGTGATAAAAGGGATTGAAAAGTTATATTCTCCAACTTCCGAGGAATCAACTTAGTTCCATATAATTGATGAGAAATAAACCACAGATTAGCTTCTGTCATGAATTTTATTTCATTAAGGCCTAGGTGGAATACCAATTCTCCAAACAAGAAGGATTTGATACCTCGATCATTTATAATGGTGCTTCGATTTGCATTCCTAATGATTTCAAAAAGTGTATCAAAATTCCACCCATCTAAGGTCATATTCACATTCTTGTGATCATGACACAGAAATGTACAAGGAATGGGCCATTCAAATCTCAAATAAAATTTAGTTCGCCATTGAAATTGGAACAGTGGAATTGAAGTTAGATCGACTACTTTTGGTTTGCACATTTACATAAATCATGTAAAAATCAGAATCTAAAACATGGAATAACCCACCTCGATCGTATACAAATTCCCTCGATGGGATCAGATTCAATCAAAAGCATAAAGTGATATCTGATTCCCCCAAGCAGTCATTATATTTACCAACTTCCAATACTCAAGCTCTTCAAATGAAATAAAATGTTTGTTTCAAACATATCTCACTGCTTCTATATCTGATTTGATGAAGATCAAGAACCAAAAGCCATTCGATGATGACTGAGATAATGGACAATGTCCTAGATTTAATATGACAATGTCCTGGCCTTCTCCGTTCAGGTAATGGACACAGACAAGCATAACCAACATCGACAAGGCATAGAGATTCCGATCCAAACAAAATTTACCGGGCCAGTTACTGTACATCATTTTTATGTTTTATGATTCATGGAGCACAAACAGACATGAACCAGAGCACTCATAGCTAATAAAAAGCGTGCTTAAACACCTACAGATAACAACATAAGCTCCAAACAATCACCCAATGACAACATAAGTTGAAGACCAATATGATACAAATCTGATATTGACATACAAATATCATTCTGTAAACCATGACACTCAGCCCATTCTCCCATCCATACTCAAAATCGACTCGAGGACCACAATAGTTGATCAACAATAAGCTCTGATGCTGGTTTGCAGTATTCTTGAAATATAATTCAATTGCTTAATGTGATCAAAGTTCTGCAGTGTCCGGATAACAATAATAATCTAAGAGTGATCCAAAACACAAGCACAAACAGAATAAACAGATAAAGAAGCAATTTAATAACGAGTATAGCATAAGAAAATGGGTCCTGTACATCAACAGAACGAAAGCGACTATCCCCACCCCAAACCAGTAACACCCGAAGAAAATTAACCACACTACAAATAAAAGCGAAACAACACGCAAAATACTATCGAAGATGCGGGAATCAAATCAGGAGGAAGACAAGAAGAGCAAGTTAAGAATGCAGCTTCAATTATGAGGTCGTGATTCCCAAGATCCCAAGTTTTCTTCGGATCTACGAATTAGTTTCACTGTGCGCTCCGATTCCGCCACAAGGAACGGCATCGGGAGTTCAAATACTTGATGAAAAAAGAGATGATAATCTTTATTCATACCAGTGAGCAAATCCTGATAAAGCAACATAGTTCCACCCGAGATCAAACCTAGCGAGGAGAGCGGCGGCGCGAGAGAGAGAAAGAGGGGAAGGTGGGGTTTGGACCGACGCAGAGACGCGCTATTTATAGCCGAGGTTTGGGCGTCTTCCGCGGTGCGGTGTTCTGCTCGGGTTATTTCTATTTTTTATTTTCTTTCAAAGACACCTAATTTGACGAAGATGCCGATTTTTGACCGCCCGATATGGAATGAACGGCTGTGACCTTCCTATACTGCGGAATGCGAGTGGCTTTCCTCGGATGCCCGAAAAATAAACAAAAAAGCAACCATGAAGTGATGATTTACCCAAATAAGACCTAAGCTCCGAAAGCTATTCTTTTTTTCCGAATTTATCTGTAATTTTTTGAGTAAATTATGAGATAATTGTTGAGAATTTTGAGATTGATATGTGAAACTACTACTAAAGATAGAAAAAAAATATATTTTTATTATGAATTAAGTATTATTTAGATAAAAGATGAGAAAAAATTATTTAAAATTATATAAATATTTGTATAGAAAACTTTCGGATACAAAAGATGTGAAATGATTCATGTTAGTGATACGAAGAGAGATAAAAGAATATCTAAAATATATATTAATATAAATTATAAATATAGATTTAAATAATTTAAGTTTAATTAAATATTTAATTTTTTATAAATTTCAATGATAATGAAAGATCTATATATTCAACCTTAAATAGTTGAGACTTATAGTCTTATCGTTATTGTTATATATAATATAAACTTTTTAAAGTTTTTTTAACCATCAATTGATTTTTTTTATTCAATTAGCTCAAAAAAAATATAGTTGACTTTTGGATCACACCCCTTAGGGTTAGGGTAGACCATATACCTCTCGCCCACTGTAACATTATTTTAAACGATGAGACAAGTGAAATCAATTTAAATACGTCAAGTTGGCCATAAAAAATAACTAATAGATAGATTCATGATGTTAAAATACTTAACAAAATTTAATATTATGATCTTACAAATATTAATATTGTATTATATATGTATAAAAATGTACCTTTAAATTTTTATATTTTTAATTAAAAATTTGATTGTATATCTATTAACTCGAGTTGTGATATGATGTGAATAACAATGATATGTTGTCTTATATATGTGAGCAACAAGTCTAGTGTAGTTAAGGAGGACTTAAATGCTTACTCATAAATTGATAAAAGCTTATATGCTTATTTGATAATCGAAGACTAAGGTCCGATAAGTCTCTTAATATGATCTATCCAATGCTTAAGTCAATGATAGAATAAAAATAATAATAATAAATAATAGCTGACATTGATTATCGTTACCGAATGACCTTCTATAGTGAGTCTAACTCGATGAAATATTTTGAGATATAGGTGAAGAAAGTCTAACTCGATAAAATATTTTGAGATATAGGTGAATTATTCTATGGGCATTTGTCTCATGTCATCCTTATGCTGATTGAGTTATTAATTGTTTGAGTCATAATCGAGATGAATGTTTCTTATATCATTTGTCATCCCACTCTCTCCCAAAAGGTGTATTCCATGATTTCTCCCAAAGGAGAAATTATGTGATTGGCATATTATGTGCATTTTGATGCTTAGCCTAGGACAAATGCATCAGTAATGGATGAGATAATATGAACTATCACTATATATTGAGTAGTTTACTTTAGGCGGTAGAGTGGATGTGATTGACCCAAAATAGTGGTATCAAAACATCCATATTAGACAATAGATAATATAATAATCGATTCATTACAGCCACTAACTGATTTGCTGTAAAGTAATCGTGATGGCCACATCGAGTGGTATAGGAGATGATGACTGATTTCTCGATCAATTATTGGTTTATATTTTTTTTGTTACGCATGTGATGTTGACCATAGATTTTTTTAAAAATACTCTTAATGCTTTTATTCACGAAAAATACATAGATCGTTCATTCATGAATAATGAATTAGATGTCTTTGATGCCTTTATCTATGAATGACGCATTGGATGCTTCTTGTGTTGATTGGGCTGTCATATTTTAAGTCTTAATTCTGATAAATAATTTATATTTTTAATTAATTTGATATAAAATTATAAAAAATAGATACTAGTGTTGGTTTATGTTTGAATATTAGTATTATTAGAATTCTGGAGAAAGAAGACGGCACTCGATTACCGAACAGGTTCATACCCATTGTATAGTACAGATATCCAACGGTTGATATTTGATCATTTTCCACCCACGATATCTAAAGCCAAAGCCGGGAGAACTCGCGTCGGTACATGGTCCCCTGCTCCGTAAACCAATTTAACTACCATACACCAAAATAATTGGCGTGATACTATACCACTTATGACGGCACCTAAGTCGCCAGCTCATCGGACCACATTTATTGACGTCGAAAGTGCCATCCACGATCGGGTGTTACGCGTGGCACCTGCCAGCTTTGCGAGTCGAGTGAGCGATGGTCACGTGGGTCCGCGTCGGCGGTCCAATCACAAGAAGCTATGGAAGGGTTTGTATGACGCTGTTCTTACTCTTCGGGCCAGCTTCGGAAGGCAACTCATCCTACCGTCACTCGGCCGGTCAACCACCTTGCTTGTGTCGGAGGCCTAGTGGGGCCTGTGTCGGAGGCCTAGCGGGGCTCGCGTCGGGCGGAGACTGAGTGCAGAAACGGCTGGTGACGGAATTGAGCTGTGTTGAACTGGAACCAACTTGGCCGCTGGGGTTCGGTTTTCGGCAACCAGAAAAGAAACTCTGGCCGTCCAACAGGTATATTGCACAGATCTAGAAGCATAGTCTACGCCAATCTTCCGTTGGAGTTGGCGTGCCGTAGTCCCCGGTCTCGTCATCCTTCGCTCCTATAAACGTACTCGCTTTGACGACTCCTTCCCTCTCTCCTATTGGTCACTCGATTTCACCTGAACTGCGTTATCTTCACTTTCTAGGGCTCCATCCGATCCCTTCCTCCTTTCATTATTGTCGTTGGAGTCGGTGCCTGCGGCGGGCAGAGATGTCTCTGAGGCCGAGCGAGCGGGTGGAGGTCCGGCGAAACAGGTACAAGGTCGCCGTCGATGCGGAGGAGGGACGACGGCGGAGAGAGGACAACATGGTGGAGATCCGCAAGAACCGTCGGGAGGAAAGCCTCCAGAAGAAGCGGCGGGAGGGGATGCAGGCGCAGCCATTTCCGCAGCCGATCCACGCCTCCGCCGTCGAGAAGAAGGTGATCCCCCTCTCGTCGATCCTTCAATTTAGGGGTTCGATTGGTAGATCGGATTAGTGTAGGTGTTCTAGGAAATTGGATCCGCTCGGTTAGGTTTTGTAATGGCTGAATATTTTCCCATAATTAAATAACTATAATTAATGTGTTGCCTTATTTAATGATTAATTGACTTGTTTGTATTATAGGGTTAAGGAAATGATTAAAATTGATTATAGTGGGCAAGTTAAGAATTTAGTCCATCAATTAATTAATTAATTAATTTTAAAATTATTAATTGATGTATTTTCTAGATGTGACTTTTAGGAAGTAATTCTTTCGTTACGAACCATATGAAATAAATATTACAATTAAATAAAATAAAAATAAATTAAATATGAAAATTAAATTAGATATTGTCTTTTGGGGAGGGCTCAGCATCTCTTATAAAAAGGGACTCTTATCTTTCTCATTCCTAGTTGAGCTTGGTAGTGAGAGGATTGAGGAAATAATCTCCCCTCTCTCCATTCGTGGCGGGCAATGGGAGGATTGAAGAGATCTCTCGAGGAGAGGTAAGATTCTTTGTTCTTTTCTATTGGTTTTATTCATTTTATAATTATTATAATTTTTATGAAACATAATAATATTTTAATTTCGAAATTTTATGATTAATAAATAATAATCATTTAATTGTAATGTTAAAGTTGTTATTTAATTTAATGTTGATAATGCTTGACTTATAATGGTCTCTTAAGCTTAAATGAATTTTAAGATATATTTAATTATTAAATTCTTATTTTTGAATTAAATAATAATTTTAATTGATATATATAGGCATATCTTTATTTTAAGGAATTATGTAAGATTTTATGTTTAATTATTTTTAAATTTAAAATCATGAATTTATTATATTGTTTGATTCATGAAAAATAGATTTAGAAAGTTATTTAATGAATCAATATTGTATTATTGAATTTTTTAATAAAATACTTATTATGGTAATAAAACTTGGGTTTGACCTGAGTCAAGTTGATCGGCTTGATCAACCCATGTGGTCAGGTACGGCTCAGTCCTTGTGGCTAAGAATAATCCAACTCATATGGTCGGACACGACCCAACCCATGTGGCCAGGTACAGTCCAATTCATGTAGCTAGGCATGACCTAGCTTATGTGACTAAATATGGTTTAGTCTATGTGGCTAAGCACGACTGAGCCCATGTGGCTAGGCATGGTCCAAACCATATGGCCAAGTACGATTCAGCTCATGTGATCAGGTATGATCCAGCTCATGTGATCAGGCATGACCCAACCCATGTTGCTAGGTATGACTCAGCCTGCAAGCCATGCATAACTCGGTTCAATAGTAAGGCTTGGTCTAACCCGTGAGTGAGGCTTGACCCAACTTGTAAGGCCCAACTATGCGACCACTGCAAGGTATGTTGTTGCCTCTCTATCCAGCCCCCTGCACTTCAACCCAACCTGCTATCTGAGATAGGCATGTGCAGTGCACGTGACCATTCCAGGGCTCAGGTGGGTCGGTTCAATCTGAGTCAACACTATGCAGTCTAGTCCAACTTCCTCTGCTTTTATTGGTTTGGGCTCCTTAGATGATTGAACTAGATCGAATTGATTGGTTCAAGCCAATTTAGGGTAATTTCAGACCAATTTGATCAGTTCAAATCCACTTGACCTAATTGAAACTAACCAAATCCAAATGAAACCGGTCAAGGGTGATTCTAGATTGATTCAATAAGGATTTAAGACTAGTTTTGTTAGGTCCTAATTGAATTAAGTTTGATTCAAGTTAATTAGGTTGTGCTATTTAGGGTTTAGATCATTTGAAGGTTGTTAAAAAATTGATACCTCATGCTTTTATGATTTAACAAACTTAAAAGTTATATTCGAAGTTATGATTTAAAAAATAATTAGTGGTTCTCCATTATTTTTTAGATTAAGTTGATATTAATGTGACTGCTACCTTGTGATTATATGATTATGTTGAGTGATCCACATTGGAAGTGCACCCTCTGAAAGGTGATACTGGCCTATTAAGTGTGAAGCCACCAATGGATATAGTCTAGTCGGTCATACACGAAGCATAGTCTTTCATGATATTTTATCATTTCACTTCTTTGAATGCATGAATGATCATGGATGATTATGTATCTCTACCGAGGGTAGCTAGGAAAATTTCATTCGGGGATTAGCAAGTCCTCAAATATGGCTGCTAGATGGTTCCTCCATCCGTTGTTAGGAGGAATGTGTCTCTACTTGGACAGGTGAGAGAGACCACTCCATTTATTGTTGGGAGTGTAATGTAGGTTCTTTTCATTCGTTGTTGGGAGGAATCCATCTTGTGAAGTATGCTTCTCCGTTCGTTGTTGGGAGAGTGCACAATTGAGTGTGATATACGTGTTTGTTGCATGACTAGTATGCATGTCATCGTGATGTGTTGCATGTGATTGATGCGTGACTTTGTTTACTACATAAGAATTATTATTATTTATCTAATACATGAGTTTCATAATAAATTGATATATTGTTATTTCATATTAAACTGTTGATATGTGTATCATGAGTATTAGAAAATTTTTAATGATTTTTTTAGAGGTTACTACCAGCATATATAATTACTGTTATGTTTTTATCCTATATTTGCTTTTAGAGTAACCTACTAAAAGCCCTTGTTTCCTATAATTGCCCTTGTTTTTCTTTCATCTTTAAATGTGCTCTCTGCTAATTTGCAGTTAGAAAGCCTTCCGGCTATGGTGTCGGGTGTTTATTCGGATGATAGAACTCTGCAGTTGGAAGCAACCACACAATTCCGTAAATTGCTTTCTATAGGTATTTAATCAAATGAATTGCTTTGAATAATTTACTTTATATGATTCCTGATGCTCTATCCGAACAACTAGATCACTAATTATACTGAGTGTGAGTACTTTTTTTGTTTTGTCAGAAAGAAACCCTCCAATCGAGGAGGTTATTCAATCAGGGGTGGTTCCTCGATTTGTGGAATTCCTTACTAGGGAGGATTATCCGCAACTTCAGGTCAGCATACCATTTGTTTAAATTTATGAAAACAAGGATTCTTAACTTCCATACTACCCTGTTTCAATCCGTTTCTAGTTTTGTCATACACTTTGCAACGGATCATGCTTGCAGTTTGAAGCTGCTTGGGCCCTCACCAACATTGCCTCAGGTACCTCAGAGCACACTAAAGTTGTGATAGATCATGGGGCCGTTCCAATTTTTGTGAAGCTTCTCAGTTCCCCTAGTGATGATGTCAGGGAGCAGGTATAACTTATACCAAAAAACTTTGAAAGTAGTTGTTTGAGATAGCTTAGTGTTTGTAAGAACAGCTCCATGATTTTCTTTTTGTTTTTTTTTGTCTGTGTCATCTTGGCTTATCGAGGTATATCTTACTGAATGGTAGGCAGTGTGGGCTTTAGGGAATGTTGCTGGTGACTCTCCAAGATGTCGAGATCTTGTCCTTGCTAGTGGCGCATTGATCCCCCTTCTGCTGCAGCTAAATGAGCATTCCAAGCTATCCATGTTGAGGAATGCCACTTGGACCCTCTCAAATTTCTGCAGGGGCAAGCCACAACCAGCATTTGAGCAGGTCTGAATTGGGTTGCATACACATCATGAAGTCTACTAATATGCTTCATAGTTGAATTGAACTTTTTTTCCCCTACTTATGACCAGGTTAAGCCTGCTCTTCCAGCACTCGAGCGGCTTATTCATTCAAATGATGAGGAAGTTCTAACTGATGCATGCTGGGCGCTTTCATATTTGTCAGATGGTACCAATGACAAAATACAAGCTGTGATTGAAGCAGGTGTTTGTGCTCGCCTTGTTGAGCTTCTTATGTATGTATTATGTGTCTCATGCCCTTTATGAAGATTTTATGTTTTTGTTTGGGGCTTAAACCTTGTTGTGCTTGTTGTGGTAGGCATCCTTCACCTTCTGTGCTTATTCCAGCCCTTCGTACTGTTGGTAATATTGTCACTGGAGATGATATGCAAACACAGGTATTAATTAGGAGGATTAGGTGTACATATATTTGCTGTATTTTTTAGGTTTCTGTGTTCTTTTTATCCTCTAATGCTTACATTTTCTAATTGCTAAGATATTTACTAAGAAAAAGGGCATTCATTAGTATGTTGTCTCATTACCTGGCCTCTATCTCTGCAAGTATACTGCATATGATGGCTTGCAAAGTTGAGTTATTTGAACATGTTACCAGTCAGACAAATGCAGTCTGATATTCTTAGCATCCAAAATTGGTCAGAAAATTTCTGTGTTGCCAGATTTGTTGCTTTTTAATTATAATATTAGAAAAATCATTTAGTAGAACTGTGGGTGAAGTAAACTTGAGTTTAATGCATGATAATCATCATTTATTTTCGTGTCATGCTAGCGAACTTAGTGATTGAAGTGTTATGACTTTTTGCATCATGTTCACTTATTAATGCATGAGATAACATTAATTCATGATCACATTGCAGAAACAAATGGTTTATAGAGAATCACGGCAGAAACATGATAAGTTCTAACTAGCATTTCTTATTATTCAGAGTTCACTAATTTTAACAGACTAGCAATTCTGGGATGAATTTTGATTATATTTCATAACCTTGTTTCTCAATCGATCTGTATTGTATTGCTTTCTCTTCTCTGCTACATTCTTGTCTCATGATATTCATGTTTTCCTGCTTCAGTATGTAATAGATCACCAAGCACTTCCTTGTCTGTTGAACCTCTTGACCCACAATCATAAGAAAAGCATCAAGAAGGAAGCTTGCTGGACCATCTCAAATATCACAGCTGGAAACAAGGAACAAATTCAGGTTTGACTTACAACAACAAAAGAATGATAACATACTTCAGTTGTGCCTTTCCTGTTGTATAAATTGTATTGTCGATGGACTAAACCTAATTTCTTGATCTTCATGTGAATATGTGCTATGGGATTAATTGCAGGCTGTGATTGCTGCTGGTATCATTGGTCCTTTAGTGCATCTGCTGCAGACTGCAGAATTCGAGATAAAGAAAGAAGCTGCATGGGCCATTTCAAATGCTACTTCCGGTGGTACACATGAACAAATAAAGTATGATACATGTGTTTCACCCGTCAAGGTTTTCCAAAGTTACCTCTTAACTCAATTCTTTCTTTTATATTGTATTAGGTATCTAGTTTCCCAGGGCTGCATCAAGCCCCTGTGTGACCTCCTTCTCTGCCCTGATCCAAGGATCATTACCGTGTGTCTGGAAGGGCTTGAGAATATCCTGAAGGTCGGTGAGGCAGAGAAGAACCTCGGAGTTACTGAAGGCACTAATCCATATGCCCAGCTGATTGAGGACGCCGAGGGCTTAGATAAAATTGAGAATTTTCAGAGCCATGACAACACTGAGATATATGAGAAATCTGTTAAGATTCTTGAAACATATTGGTTGGAAGAGGAAGATGATGCAATGCCAGGCGATACTACTCAAACAGGATTCGACTTTGGCAACAATGACCAGTCAGTTCCTTCTGGTGGATTCAACTTTGGCTGAAAGGTAGATAGCTAATCTTCTGGTGAGACTTGCTGAAAGACTATTGACATTTTCATATTGAAGAAGGCTATTATGTTTAAATTGTGGGGTCTCCTATGAGGAATGGGTGGACTGTGCCCGGCTCAGGGCTATGGTTTTGCTTAAAAGTCAGTTTGTGCGATGTGGCTACGTTGTTAGTTGGGTCTCGTTGGTCAAATCGGGTGTCCATGGAGGGACCGACGGTCGAGTTTACTTAAGATGCCATGTTTTGGTTCTCTGCAGATTTATATGATTTCTTGTTATCAGTTTATGTATGTCAGGGAGGAAGACATGATTTTTTATTTCAGAGGTTTTTTTTTTAATATCTCATATCAGTTTATTTATAAGGATGCCATTTCTTGCTTCCTGTATGGTGTGAGACCATGTTTTTCTTTTTTGAGTTCAGTGAAGTTTGTTCTTGGTTAGTCAGCATGAATTAATGCGATCGATTGGCTGCTGGATTTTTAGATTGTGTTTATCTAGATTTTGTATGATCTAAAATTTCACCAACTCTTTGTACCAATTTGTTTAAGTGCTCTACTAACCCGTTGCCACAACTACATTCTCAGAACTGTCTCTATAGGTGTTGATTTGCTTATAATGTTAAACTAATGATCTTAGCTGCATGTTTTCTTTTATTCTGTTTACTAACATTGATGTTGACTATTGCAGATGCCCTTTTAAGCGTTGACATGACCATGCTTGAGTAGGTGGAATTGACTAAGAGCTGCTTTAAGGTTTCTTAGGTTGACATAGCCATTTCGGACGGAGAGCCATCCTGACCCCCAGGCCACCGCCCCTACCTATTTCGGCAATGGTCCCACCACCGTAGCACCTTCACAACCAGCGAAAGCCCCTCCTTCCCGGACTAGTCTCCTCAGATAGCTATTAGTAAGACTTAATGGGTGGAACATTCACCTAGTGAAGGCCACCATCTGTTCCAAAAAGCTCTTACCCCTTCTTAACAACTCGTCTAATCTGTCCACCAAATTACTTTCCGCCGAGTACTGGCCCATTCATCCATGGCAACTGCCCAAATGCAAAGCAGCCTCCCCCCCTCTTGGAAGAACCTTTACCTATTATTAGACAAGTCTAAGCAAGGGTAGAGAGGTGCCCACCTTCTAGTATTTTGTATGCAAACCCTATGATTTAATGCATAGTTTTACTTTAAAAAAAGTGTTATCGTATGATATTTTTTTGGAGCCTATGCTCGTACTTTGATGTCTGATAACCACAGTCTGTTACACGAGCTCTAGTTAGGGAGCAACAGCAATGTTCTTCCCTTTCCAATACTGCATAGTCCACAGAGGAGACAGGCGGGATACTGTTAAGGTGGGATTGACCTGAAAGGACGCTTCAGGTGGCGTCTTTCTGATGCTCCACGTTACTTCGAGGGTAGTTGTGTCATTTCCTGATTTCTCCGCCGCCAAGGCAGGCGTGGCCGGCGGTGACCACCAGCTCGCTCCTCGCGACGGCGAGCAGGTTAACAGGGTACGGGTACCGTCGGCCCTATTACGACACGTGCCCGCTCTCGTTGATTCGACGGCTTCCCCCACACCAGGTGGCGTTGCTCCGGCCGTCGGTCGATCCCCCCGGCGATAGCTTGTGCCGCAAGCCTTCTCATGGCACCCGGTGATGGACTCTGTTTCCCTCCACTCCGCAAGTCTCCAAAGGGCTTCCATTCTTCATCGGAGAGGGTTCAGCTGCTAGTTCTATTGGCGATCGACAGACGAATCATGGCCTGATGATTCAACGGATCACAGGGTAGGATGGATGATCCAACTCACGAGATGGTGAGCCCCCTCTCTTGCTCCCTGTTTCTTGTTCTCGATCGACACGGCTCGTGTCGGATTTGTGCTTCTTGCTTCCGTTCGATCTGCAGCCCTCCATGGATGCAAGCAGCAGCGACTGCCAGCTGAAGTGCTGTGCGGATTGCCGGACGACCAAAACCCCTCTTTGGAGAGCCGGCCCTTCTGGCCCCAAGGTACCACTACTGCTACTACCCCCGCTTCGACCTTGTGTTGTTCTTGGAACGAGGCAAGGCTGATCTGTCGATCAGTGACGTGTGATGCCAGTCGCTCTGCAACGCGTGCGGAATCCGGTACAGGAAGAACGGGAGAGCCTTACCGGTGTCGAAAAAGAAGAAGGTTGAGATTGGCAGCGGCGGGGGTGAGGGGTTTGGGGGTGTCTTTCAAGCTTCGGAAGCTGGGGTCGGGTTTGCGGGAGCAGAGATCCATGATCCAGAAGCAGAGAAGGAGGGGCATGCTGGGGGAGGAGGAGGCCGCCGTCGTCCGCATGGCCCTCTCAGCCGGCTTCCTATATGCGTAAACCCTAAATCTTTTCAGGTAGAAGGCTAAATCGATCTCCTTGTTGGTGGTAGGATGGAGTTGAGCAGATGCTGTCACCATGTCTTGAGCTCAGCTTACGCCTTGTTCTGAATCCCTTGCAGTCTCTATGCTGTGTATGCTGGTGTTGTAGAAATTAGTCGAAAACAGTTTTTGTTGTGGGAAACAGCTCAGAGAGCCAAACGATAACACTCCTTCCCCATGTTTACGACAAAACACAATTTAATGACATCATTAATCTTTGCATCAAATGTTTTAAGAGTGATAGTTCACAATATAAAGAAAGGATAAAAATTGTATGTTAACCATTTTCTATGGCCGTGTATAATATCAGACCGGGAATCAAAGGAATCTCTTCCTTTATTTGGGTTCAGACCGGCATTAACCCTCACCAAATGTACATTATGTTACATAATGTACCAAATGACATTATTATTTTTATCTTAATTGAACTAAATATAGACATAATGGGGTTCATCTTATACCCATGTGAAGAATGCATACTTTTAGTTTGGTATAGTCTATCGATGATGTTTATGAAATCATTGTCTATGAATTGATAAGCTAACTTTTATATTTTAAAAATATAAAATGAGCTTCAAGCTTTATTATTATTTTTATATAATTTAGGATATTAATGATAAATTCATAAGAAATAAAGAATATGTGAGCTATGTGTTGGATCAAGACCTAAATCTTATAATCTCTTTATAAGATCATGATAGGAAAAATGTTTATTTCAATTTGGGCTCCGTGATAGCTTGGTTAGATCGAAATGGATGTTCAGGATCCTGATCAAAATAAAATATTAAAAAAAATTATATTAAAATTTCATCAGATTATATTAATTGAGATCGGTTATTATTTATTTAATTTTTTTTATTTTATTCTAAGTTAAGAGTTATAAGAATCAGATAATCTTATTCGACATTAATCTTTGTGTAAGTTTTTTCTTAAAGTTTTCATCAAATTATATTAATTAAGATCAATTATTATTTTATTTAAATATTTTTATTTTATTCTATTACTGATTTAAGAGTTATAAGAATCATACGGAGAATTTTATCCGACATTAATATTTGTGTAAGTCTTTTCTTAAAGTTTCTTATGTACGAGCCAAATCAAACCTATCTAATCATCATTGACATCTTTCGTATTGTTAATGAACAAATATGTGGTGACCGATGAGTCAGCACGGTTAGGTCCGCGGATCGATGTTGGGAGCTTACTGCGAGGTGATTTAGATGATGAGGTGGCCGAGCCCTCGGGAAGGAGTGCTGTTGGCGTTGGTCGAGATTGGGGCCGGTTAACAACTCTACTTTGTCGAGCGACTAACGCTTCCGTGCCTAGTCCCTCGTCGTTAACAAGTGGTCGCCCTCCTGCAAAAATGGTCTCTGCCGAGTGGTCCTCGGTTGTGGCTCCTCCGACGAGCAAGTTAGTAACGAGAGGGATTGTTTTTCTTTTTCCCTTTTGTTTTCTGCCTCCCCCTGGCCGGAAGCCGGCCAGGGGTTTTATACTATGACGCGAGGGTTGATGGTGCGTCGATTCGACGTCACCGTCGACCCCCGAGGGATAGGACAACTCTTCTGATCGGCTGCCGTTCTGGGACATGCAGAGCGACGTCAGACAACACCGCCCCAAGCTCTCGGGATGAGACATGTGGCATATCTTCTTGGTACGAGCTCCTGGGATGGGACATGTGGCGTAAGGCTCTGACTTAGCATGCTGTGTCAGCTATGACGTGTTCATGCTGCCAAAATATATCGTATCACGTATGATCAGAAATAACATTTCTTAACCGCTAAAACTAAAGCATACAGAACCAAAGGCAGGCTATAATATAGTTAAGATTAAAGAAATTGAACAAAAGCTATGAATTTTGATGAAATCAATTTTATGATATGGAGTTTTTATTTAGAACAGACAGATGAACGAGATCAGGATTACAGTGGTATGAATTTTCATCTAAATCGTCCGTCTCACTACAAGTTTTAATCTCAACCATTCAATCCTAAAATCAGTTTAATGATATTTATCTTTATTTGAAAAATACGAACGGTTTAGATCAATTTTCATGGTGGAATAGACGTTTTCAATGGACGCATGGGATTTGCACTTCGAGGAAGCGAGGCCGCGTCAACGTCACCACGATTCCCGCCTCTCCCACATCGACCGGAGCCCAACGCTGCCGAGCAATGGCAAAAGGCCATTCTTTGGACGCTTCTCCGCCCTTTCCGTGGCCTCCCCACGGCCTCCGGAGACCGAGCCTCCCTCGCCTTCCTCCCCTCTTTCCTCTCTTTAAACTCCTCGCCCCCTCCTCCCCTACCCGAGTGGGTGCATCCGGATCTCTTCCTCTCGCCCCTCTTCCGCAAAGAAGAGGGAGCGCGGCCCACCTCCGCCGTTAGCCTAGCATCACCTTCCTGCGTCCGTTCGACGAGCCAGGGCGAGACCACGTTGCCCCGTCGAGGTGAAGAACCATGGCAGCGCTGCAGGAGACCGCGGCAACGCGGTCTCTCGCGGGCTTCTTTCTCCTCCTCCTCCTCCTCGTCCTGCCCAGCACCGACGCGGCCCGCCAACTCACCGACCAACAAGGGGTGTCCTACGACGGCCGCTCGTTGATCATCAATGGGAGGAGAGAGCTGCTCTTCTCGGGGTCGGTCCATTACCCTCGAAGCACTCCTGAGGTAGAGATTGGGCCATTTTCAAGACATTGTTTAAGCTCTTGAGATCATTAGTCATCCAATTCCAAATTTTTATTAGTGATTTTAAAGCATATTGGTAACCCCAATTAAAATCATCATCATGGTATCAGATTAGGTTATGAGATCGAAGCCTTTATCTGCTCCTCTCGATTCCATCTGATATTTAATTAACACACTACAATGTCTTTCTCTAGTTGGCCTTCATCATTCGCTTGGGATGATATCAGAATGTATCCTTTCCTAAAATCTTTGATATATATTTGTGCAATGCTGTTCTTTAATTCGATTACATCATGAATTTGGTTTCAGTTTTACTCATAATCCGACTTGCACATGAGGGGATTCTATAATTCAATGTAGATTAGGTCCTTTCCTAATGGTTTAAACTGTTGGGATTATTGAGGTGCTCATGAGAAGTATCTCTTCTTGGTGATCAGATGTGGCCGGACATCATCAAGAAGGCTAAGGAAGGCGGGTTGAACACGATCCAAACATATGTCTTCTGGAACGCCCATGAGCCTTTGTATGGCCAGGTAAGGCTACCCGCACGCTGCCTTTGCGGAGACCAACCCATGCCCCAGATCATTGAACTGAGAATTTGATTGCTTGCAACAGTTCAATTTCGAAGGAAGATATGACTTGGTGAAATTCATCAAGTTGGTGCAAGCGCACGGGATGTATGTGACCCTTCGGATCGGCCCCTTCATTCAAGCAGAATGGAATCATGGGTGTGTGGCAGTGGGCTTTTCTTGTGCAGCTGCTTTCGCATTGTTTACATCGCTTACAAATACCATCAGTGTCATTCTAATGCTGTCTTCTCTGATATATTGCAGAGGGTTGCCTTATTGGCTCAGGGAGGTCTCCAACATCACTTTCCGAACAAACAACCAACCTTACATGGTAATTGCACTCTCTAATTATTTTCAGCGCCTGGAGTCAGACCAAGCATACGTGATTCGTGTGCTATCTGTATAAATGCATAAGCCAAGAACCATTGACATGTTGCTAAGCTCCTCTTGGTAAAGTTGTTGATTTGTTCATGCAGTCCCATATGGAAAGGTTTACAAAGATGATTGTGCAAAAGATGAACGATGAGAAGCTATTTGCCCCTCAAGGAGGTCCCATCATTCTAGCACAGGTTCAATTAACTCAAGATTTGCATTTCTTTCTTTTCGTGGTTGCTTCCTCATTTACCTCACTGTTCAATTACGATAGTTTACTGACTGAATCATTGCATGACTCTGAATGCAATAGATCGAGAATGAATACAACAATGTGGCACGGGCATTCCAAGGTGGCGCTGATTACATTCAGTGGGCCGGTAACATGGCTGTTGGGCTCAACGTCGGAGTCCCATGGGTGATGTGCAAACAGAACAATGCTCCTGGTCCAGTGGTATGTTCTTTCAATTGGATTCAATTTGGTGAAATTTTAGATTAATGATACCGATGGATGCTAAAAAAATTCACAGTTGTAAAGATGGATGACCATGTAGTTGTCTGATCCAATTACCATCGTGTCACATGTAGATCAACGCATGCAATGGAAGGAACTGTGGAGATACTTTTGCAGGGCCTAACCATCCGAGCAAGCCTGCCTTGTGGACTGAGAACTGGACTGCTCAGTAAGTTTGCATTCGGTATCGATTCTGTTCAATTCCTGTCACTCCAGTGAACACACAAAAATGTGATTTTCAGAAGAAAAAAACAACTACTAGAACAAATATTATCTCTAAAATGGTCTGCATCATTGCAGAAATGAATCTGATTTGAGTGCCTTAGATTTTAAGTAGCTCCTTCATTTTGACACACGGGAATCTGATTTTGGTTTTGCATTGTGCTAAAAAATCCTTTCTGATTATTTCAGATATAGAGTATTTGGTGACCCACCATCTCAAAGATCAGCAGAGGATCTGGCATACTCTGTGGCACGCTTCTTCTCAAAGAATGGCACACTCACAAACTATTACATGGTATGGAGTTTTGCTCTGAAATCATGTCTAATATAAGAATAAACATGTAATCCTCTAACATCTGGCTGTATTCAGTATCATGGAGGAACCAATTTTGGGAGGACTGGTGCTGCCTTTGTGATGACTAGATACTATGATGAAGCCCCACTCGATGAATATGGTCAGATTCCAGGAACCTTGATCCCTGATCTCTTTGTCCTTTTGGTTTCCTTGTCTAACTCATTCTGAAATCATTATTTCTACCGCTTTATCATGATTCAGGTTTGCAGAAAGAGCCCAAATGGGGCCATCTGAAGGACTTACATAATGCGCTGAAGTTGTGCAGGAAGGGATTGCTATGGGGGACTCCTTCTGTCCAAAAATTTGATGCTGGTTTTGAGGTAAGCAGAGTGACATTTATCAAGCTCAATCAGCACTTGGATCCTATTCACCTTTAGAGAAGAGTTGGATCTGATGACTGAAGTACTTGCCTAATGAACAAACTGTGTTGCTGCAATAAGATGAGTTCTTGGACTTGCAGGCTAGATTGTATGAGATACCTGAGAGTAAAGTTTGTGTTGCCTTCCTAACAAATACCAATGCGAAAAAGGATGGTGTTGTGAATTTCCGAGGTGTGGAGTACTATCTGCCTCGCCACTCCATCAGCATCCTCCCAGACTGTAAGACCGTTGTGTTCAACAGTCAGCAGGTAAACAGAACACGAATACCATGCACCATATTCTTCTGCAGCAATACTATCAAGAACCAGCGACAGAATATTGCCAGTAGCGTAACTTTTGTGCATTTTGACAGGTTAATTCTCAGCACAATGCCAGGACATTTGACGTAGCGAAGGCGACAAAGGAGAACAACCAGTGGCAGATGTACACAGAGCATATTCCAACCACCCGTGATGCCAATGTCTCAGCAAAAGGGCCCCTGGAACTTCTGAACATGACCAAGGACACCACAGATTATCTCTGGTACACAACAAGGTAACTGTAACCTTAACCTCAAGAGACTGGAGATGGTTTGGATGCCATCAAATTAAGCATAACGAAATCCTTTGATTGGATTTCCTGTCTGAAAGACCATTCAGATTACTTCAAGAATGTTAATCCTATGCGTGCTGTCGCTAACGTGACTAACTGTTAGCTGAATGCTATGTAATTAGTGATCATTTTCTCTCCTCATAAAAATTCAGCTTCAAGTTGGACGACGATGATTTACCTATGCGACATGACATCCGCCCTGTGCTCCAAGTATCAAACCTTGGCCATGCTATGCATGCCTTTGTGAATGGCAAATTCATAGGTATCATCTTTTTGTTCCTCAACAACCAATTCTGGGAAACACCATGATGCGTCTTCTAACGATGTTCGTATCTGATACTTGTTTCAGGATCTGGACATGGGACCAAAATCGAGAAGAGTTTTGTCTTCCAGAAGCCGATGGATCTAAAAGCAGGAGTCAACCAGATAGCCATTCTGGGATTGACAGTAGGATTGCCGGTAAAATCCATATCGAAAACAGGATGAACTAGATTGCATGACAAAGCATGATTATGTCTTACTGATTCAAGTTTTGATGGTTCCTCCATGAAGGATAGTGGAGCATATTTGGAACACAGGCTTTCTGGTGTTCATACCGTCGTCATCCAAGGTCTCAATGCCGGCACATTGGATCTGTCGCAGAATCTGTGGAGGCACCAGGTACATGAAGAACCGTACAACCTTATAGTTTCCGGAGTCAAAACTGTAAATTGAGTTGGATTTCTCGTCCTACAGGTTGGATTGGCCGGAGAGAATCTGGGCATTTTCGATGAGCAAAGAGCGAACGCTGTCAAGTGGGAGGAGGCTCAGAGTGACACTGCAGTCACATGGTACAAGGTAAACGATGAGATGATCCTTGTTCGATCACAGTAGACCGTGCTTGACATGAGGTCCTTCCCAGAGATACTTCGATGCTCCTTCGGGGAACGACCCGGTCGCCGTGGACATGAACTCCATGGGGAAAGGACAGGTGTGGATCAATGGCGAAAGCATCGGTCGCTTCTGGGTCTCCTACCTAAGTCCTCTCGGCAAGGCTTCTCAGTCAATGTAAGTCATCATCATCAAGCTCTTAGTCGCCATGCACAAACAAGCTCACAGTGTTAAGACGCTGCATGTTGCAGCTACCACGTGCCGCGGTCGTTCCTGAAGCCGAAGAACAACCTGATGGTTGTCTTCGAGGAGCACGGGGGGAAGCCGAAGGACATTGTGATCCTAACGGTGAAGCGGGACAACATCTGCACCTTCGTGTCGGCACAGCACCCGGCGCAGATCGGGACGTGGTCGAGGGAGGACAGCCAGATCCGGAGCGTCGTGGGCGACGCCAAGCCGGAGGCCCGCCTCAAGTGCGGGGAGAAGAAGGTGATCCGCTCCATCGTCTTCGCTAGCTTCGGGAACCCCGACGGCATGTGCGGCAACTTCACCGTTGGCAGCTGCCACACGCAGCAGGCCAAGAGCGTGGTCGAGAAGGTAATGGTCTCCATGGAAGCCACCAACGCCAGCTTGTTCTCCCACTGACTCGTACTGTTCCGCCATGGCAGGCCTGCTTGGGGAAGGAGTCCTGCGCACTGCCGGTCTCGGCGGAGGCATACGGCGCGGACGCTGGGTGCCCGGGGACGACGGCCACTCTCGCAGTCCAGGCCAAGTGCGCCCGGAAGAGCAAGAAGGATTGATCTCTGCGGTCTCTTCGAGTGAAGATGGAGAGTGTTGCTGATAGAGTACCACCATGAACAGTCGATCTGATGGAATCTTGAGGACTAAGTCTTCCTTGTCGACATGGAGATGGAGATGATGATGATTCGTGAGCTTGCTTTGTCTCGGTAGCAAGTGTAGTCTTGTGTACTACGCTACCAATTTGGAGATCTTTATTATAATGGTTAATGAAATCTCTCAGTGACACGTGCGACTTTTGATGCATTCGACTCATTAGTTATTCGATCAAGTCATATTTGTTATCAAAGCTTTGTATCAAATAATTGATTGATATCTAGTATTTAAAAATAAATTAAAAAAATAAATATTTAAAATTATTAAAAATTTGTGTAAATGTGAATGAGAAATGATAGGATATGGTAACCATAAATAAGTCCCACCTTATTATGCATGTTGTTTCCTAACTTACTCAAGTAGTCAAAGCTAAGAGACACTCTTTGCCTCAAATGACATTGAAGTGGTAGATATGTTGTAAACTATATATGAAGCAAGATTTTGTTCCTTATTCTCATGAATATTTATCAATACATGCTTGATGTTAGCATATGATAGCACTATTCAATTCATTGTAAATCATTTAATTATTTCCTATGTAGTTCTATGTTCCTATTTTTTTTGTAACTTAATACTTCAATTAATCTTTGCATGTCTTCTTCTACTTTGCATGTTGTATATTTATATTTGTATGGTCAAGATGAAAGATTTGTGCACATTGGAAATTGGAAATGGTGTTATGAGGTGAGACTTGTTGTCATGGATGACCACAGAGTTCCAATTAGAGGCTTAGGTGGGGAGGATCACTGTCCATCAAACTCTTCATGCCTCCTAGATAAGCAAGCATGAAATGACTTATTTGCTTACCGAGAGAGCAAGCAAGTATATTTAATTAGTATCACAATTACAATATATATATGATCATAACATATTTAGTTATAGATTTTAATTATATATATATATATATATAATATCCACATTATAAAATCAAGTTGAATCTATCTTGAAAGTCATTTTGATGATATTTGATGATCTATCTCGAAAGTCATTGTATAATAAAAATAAAAAATTCAAGGGATTGAGTATTCAAATATGTTCGATAAAATTAATATGGGATATTCGATAAAATTACTCAAATATTCTAATGAATGAAAAGTTATATGTGATTAAATTTTTGAATCACAAAACATACTTAAAATAAGTAATATTATAAGAAAAATAAATAATGACTCAGATCGAGATAAATCCTTTAGGTCACGATAAAACAATGTTCCGAAGACATTGGAGGATTGATGCGAAGTTGGAAGTAAAATTTTGAATTGTAAAGCATCAGTAATATGTATGTTGAAGAAATATATTATAATTTGATTTAAATTTACATTTTTATTTGATTTAAAAACATAAAAAATATCAAAATATTAAAATAAAAAAATCCCTATTTAATCTTAATATATATATATTATAATTTTAAAAAAAATATTCTTATCATCATAATAATTTTCTAATAAGATACTAATGTAAATTAAAATTTTTAATTAATATCCAAATAACAATCAATTGAGTGATTGAGTAAAACCATATGCATAAACTATCAAATTTAACATAGTACATATAAGTATAAAGATGGATATATAGATAATTTTGCCTAAATAATTTTGTTGCCAAGTATAATTGGTGAACATGATATTTAATCCAACACCTCACTATCAACCATCAAAGTTTCTCACTCCTTTGTATAACTTTATTGATTGAGATTAAAAACTAAATTATTATTATTTTATATTAAATTAGGTATGAGATATTTTTACACCGATTAAATTCTAACTTCTATTAACTGTGTAGTATTATACTGATTATTTTTGCTAGAAAAATCAGATCGAATTAATAAGATGTTAATCAAATAAATCTTAAATATTATAAATATTTTCCTGCTATATATATATATATATATCATTTTCCCATGAGAAAACATTACAGTCAATCTTTCCTCAACTTGTGGGGAAGACGGAAGAGAAGAAGAGGCGTAATGATGCTAGCTGGCGTTGAACTGTGTGTCAATTGCCTTCCGTTCGCTCTCCCTCTCCATGTCTTCTTCTTCTCCTCTCTCTCTCTCTCTCTCTCTCTCTCTCTCTCGCACACATTTAGTGCTGCTTCTGTAGATGAATAATTCACAGCACAACTCCCAAATATACATATCCTCTTCCCTTCCACGCTGTTGATCTCCTCACCGCTCGCTGCCTCTTATCGGCGACCGATTCAACCGCACCATTTCTGGCGAAGGATTTTTTTACAACCCCCGACAGCCGAAGGTTCGTGCGTCGCTCTCTCGTTCTTTCTCTTTCTCTATCTTGCTCGCCCTTTCTTTAGGGGAAAGAAACAGGGGGCGAGAAGGAGGAGGAAAGGGAACCCAAAGGTGATCTCTTGATCTCTTTGTGGATCTCCTTTCCCTCCGGAGATAGGGTTAGGGCTGTTTCCTTCTTTCCCCTTTGTCCTCGATGGAGGCCTTTGGGTCGGCTGAGCAATGTGGGGCTTCCTCTTGGCGCTTTCAGATGTGCACTAGCTAGAGCCGCGCGGAGGCCGACTAGGACTCACCGGACGAGGAGGAGAGAGAAAGGCGGCGTTTTGTGGGGGGAAAGGCACCGGCCGATGAGATGAGTGCATCCAGGTTTATAAAGTGCGTCACGGTGGGGGACGGCGCCGTCGGCAAGACCTGCATGCTCATATCGTACACCAGCAACACTTTTCCCACGGTGAGTGCCGAAAAATCCCATCTTTTATGATATTTTAGGTGCTTCATGATGGTTTGCGTGTGCTTCTGGGAGAAAATTGCAGGCTTTCCGTCCTTTTTCGGGTCTAATCTTCAGGAAGGGGAGAAGGGAGGGAGGGAGCTAGAATCGAGGATTTATGCTTTTTTCGTGTTGTTTAAGGCAGTGTGTTTCGAAAATATATCCTTCCATTGTTTGCTACGTTTTTTATCCGGTTTGAATACCTATTTAACTAAATGTGCAATATATCATGAGCATGCTATTGCTTTTAGCCGATGCTTATATCTTGTGATGTACTCGCAAGAAAAAAACTTCTTTTTGTTGTTTCTCTTTTCTGGCAATGATCCCAGGAAAAGAAAAAATGGTTCGTGGATTTTGTGTTTCTGCAGCACAATCTCCTAACTCCATTTTATTGGAGAGCATGTCAGTCATGTCCAGACAGGTCATATTTTAGTGAGATGTTTGGAGATCGAGTTTCACGAGTGTCGAATCCGAGACAATGCTTTGTACGAAGCCTCAGCATCAATTTGGATTTGTGGAGCTATGCATCATGCACCAAAGAACCATCTTTCGTAATTACTTTCAGACATGAGCCTAGTTCTTTTCTTCCTGGTCCTGGATATGATATTCCACATGCCAACATTTTGAAGCATCTGGTCCTATGAAGTTCATTTAATTTGGACATAATTTTAATTTCCCTATAAACTTTTTGCTGTTGGTTATAGCTTAGAGAGATAAATGTGGTTATGGTTCTTTTTTGTAAATCTTAGATATAAGTTCTATTTTTATGATGACAGGATTATGTCCCGACGGTCTTTGACAATTTCAGTGCAAATGTAGTGGTCGATGGCAACACAGTTAATTTAGGTTTGTGGGATACTGCAGGTAATGTTTTGCATTTTCTTTTGCTTGATTACCTGTTTCATACTTTTTACTTCTGTAATAAGGCCCTCATTTGCATTATAATGCACTCGATGTGATGTTATTCTTTATTGGATCAGGCCAGGAGGACTACAACAGACTAAGGCCTTTGAGCTACCGGGGTGCAGATGTTTTTCTGCTGGCCTTCTCTCTCATAAGTAAAGCCAGCTATGAGAATGTGGCTAAGAAGGCAAGAGATTGATCCCTTTTCTTTCATGAATATTAATTTCTGCTTTGTCAAACTTGGTTTTCTCTGCCGACTCACTACTTCTCCACTTTTCCTTATCTGGTTTGTTCCTTTTTCACCTTTTAGTGGATTCCTGAATTGAAGCACTATGCGCCTGGTGTGCCCATAGTTCTTGTTGGAACAAAGCTTGGTAATTATTTTGACTTTGATCTTTTCGGTCAATTTTATGGCTATACCAATACATATATCAATACCAGATACATGTTATACTGTCTTTTAAATTTTTATTGTGTGAAGCAGGTAATACGTATTCACACATGAAGTTGTTGATATTTTTATTGCTATGATTATGTTGTTGCATCACATAGTGCCAAGAGCATTCAAATGAAAACATAGAAACATCAAAAGTCCATGTTATGATTCCATTATAACCACGTATAATTGACCATTCAATATCAAATCTTGAATCCATATAGTTGTGTACTGACCATTCTTGGTGGTATTGACAGTTAACCTTTTTTTGTTTATTTTACTAGTTCACTGATGCTTTGCTATACCATATCGCTTGTTATGTATGAGTGTAATATGATTCCGATCCGGTTTTCAGTACTGTTATCTAAACCTTGTACTTGACTATAGCAAGTACATTTTGATGATGTCCAGAATCATCTATTTTAGCCTTTTAATTGCCCTTTTCATAAACAAGGTAGCTTGTATATATGTAGGGGTTAGATTCAAAAGCTTATGATGTCATATATTGTATTCTATTCTTTCCTGGAATGGTTAAAGGTAAGTAACAATGACGTGGTTCTTCTGCATTCTTGCTAACTGGAAAGAACTTGTAGTGGCTAATGCTCATGTATATCTCCCATGGCTGCAAATATCACTCAATAAGTATCCGATTGACTTTCCTTGTTCCAGTTCACTATTTGTTTTCTCTCCATACAACACTGGAGAAAGCAGTGTCTTTGCTCTAATACTGATGATTCAATTTGGTATTGCACATATACCATCTTCCTGTACAGCCAGATTTAGATAAAACAAGGAGTGAAGGTTTTTGCCCGAGTTCTATGCATGTTAGTTTTACTTAATTGTTAACTTTTGTTTTATATTCAATTACTTGTAAGGTTTGTAAGTTATTGTTCTTTCTAAGCTTTGAATGCCTTCCAATTTTACCTTAGTTATGGTAAATAATTTTTTCTTCTACTGAAATCCCCGTACAATTAGCACATGCTTCAGTGCTACAATCTTCTCTTTGTTTCATGAAAAAAGTTTCATTCATTGCATCTTCAGATACATATAATAAGAGTATAATGGGCTATTCCAAGCACAATCCTATTAGCTTTCAACCTAATACACCAGCTGTCAGGATCTCTTTATCTTGGAACAACCTATTTAATTGATTAAATCAGGTCAGGTGAAGTGGGCAGGTTAAGGAAAGCTTTGCTGTATTTCAAGGGAGGTTAACCTATTCAATAGATTAGATCAGATCAGGTGAAGTGGGCAGGTTAAGGTAAGCTTTGCTTTATTTCGGGTGAGCAGGTTATCTAGGTCAGGCTGTGTTGGTTTAAAGCTTACAATCAATGAAGAATATGCTTATGTTGAACTCAAACTGACTCCAGAACAGGTCAAATTTGAACTGACCATGCCAAGCATCTTAATGGCCATCTTTGATTTTGGTCTGGTTTCCTATTTTTAGAGTTCGGAATTATTATAGGGACAATGATGGAACCGTGAATGTGAAGATTTTGCCAACATGGAAATATGTCATTCATTGAGCAAACAAGTTCCTCAACAAAACTTTATCCACCGTCACCATTTGGCATCAACAGTTATTGATTATAGAAGGATAGTTGTTCATATTGAAGTTTGAAGGCAGAGCAGAAAGTAATCTATTTACATGATCCATTCGTGGAAAGTCAATAATGAAACCTGAGTTATTACTGGCAGAATGTTATTTTTTTCACATGAAATAAGATAACTGGTTTCATTGCTGATCAAGTGTATAAAAGCAAGGTATGTGGACCAATGCTCGGTCAAATTCTGAATTCTGAGGCAATAAGCATAAGCATTTTGGGTAATCATATCAGAGACAGTTGAGATATTAATGTGATAGATGTGACTAGAATTACATGATGTTGCACAACTAACTCCGGTGACGACTGAAGAGGGGAGATTAAGCTGGTGATGTTGGGTTTCCGAGAGATTTCCACTGAACACTGAACAATTTAGTAACACTTTGAAGCACTATGGTTGTTGTTTTATGCTCATCATATTTTACTTAAAATATGTGAGAGCAATGAGAAATAATTCAAGATATTATCCCACTAGTGAAAAATTCTGTTAAATGGGTGTGTATTGGTCTTTGATATACTGCTTTTGAGTTTGCAAATGGCTCCAGCTTTCTTGGAAACTTGAAGATCCTATTGCTTCTAGTTCCGGAGTTGGATGCACAATGGTGCCTATTCATGTTGAAGGTTTGCATCAACAGAAGTAACCATGCTATTTACTAATTGTTTATTATGTTTTACATTATTCATAAAGACAATGATTATAATAAGAGGTTTGTAAAGATGCTGGATCTCATATCTAGATTCTGAAGAAATACATAAACCAAGAGATATTTGTTTAATTTGGAAGTTTGGAGCTTCTCGTGCACGGTTCTGTAGGTAAGGATTTTAGGCTCTTGGATCCCCTTGGGGCTCTAAAAGTTAGGAAATATAGAATTGGTTGCACTTCTTAGTCTAATCCCACTAGCCCAAGGTAGGTTTTCTTGACTAATCAAGTCGTTGTAAGTGCATGTTACATGTATTCTGAAACTTCAGAATCAAGGGTGTTCAGTTAGACTTTGTGTTTCTCAGCATTGTATACGTACCGGTCTTTGGATGGTGGAATGGCATGCAGGTTCACCTCTTTTGTCAGGCACTTTGACTGTTGACAGATTTATAAGATCAGCTTTTAACACTGTTCTTATGACTTACGAGTCAGGGAATTTGTGTTAAAGAATGTTGCTTGGTTAGTCATTCTCCTGTAGTTTATTTTTCGCTCACACTATTATAATCCTAACTTGATCATGTTCGGTGGATTTTGGCTTTTTTGTTTGTTGCAAATAATTGTGCATGGCTTTGTTGGCAGATCTCCGGGATGACACGCAATTTTTTGTAGATCACCCTAGTGCTGTACCAATAAGCACCGCACAGGTACAAGTTGCTGCAAATTCTGCAGCCTGAATTGTTGTTTCTTTTTTCCTTCTACTGTACCATATCACCTTGCCGAATTGCTTATGGTAATTCTCGTACGGCTCAAGGGGGAAGAGTTGAGGAAGGTAATTGGTGCTCCTGCCTACATCGAATGCAGTTCAAAGACCCAGCAAGTATGTTCTTCCTCTTCACCATACATTTAAAGCTTATAATGATATCTTGCTCATCTATATCCACCGTCATGCCAAATTCACTGTGCAGAATGTCAAGGGAGTTTTTGACGCCGCCATCAAAGTGGTACTTCAGCCACCCAAGCAGAAGAAGAAGAAAAGGAAGTCGCAGAAGGGTTGCTTCATCATGTGAATACTATGCACATGAACAAGAAATATGTAATCGACCTACAGCAAGTCATGGAAGCTTCAGGTTATCGGTTTCATTTCTCTCTTATGATCTGTCGCAGATTTATCAATCATGTAACCTCCTATGCACATCTGATGTTTGGGTAAATATTCGAAGTCTGTTTGACTTGCAGACATGTTGTACTTGGTGTTTTTTTTACCTCAATTACTCGTGTTACTATAGATTTGTGTAGTGATTAGGATCTGCAAGATGGCTTGCCGTGCATCTGTCTTAGTGCATTTGATGCTGCATGTCTTTGCATGTTTGTTGCAGTGAGCTATTTGCGGCTCTTTTCCATGGCCTCAAATCTGTGTTCTCTTTTTGGGGTGTCGAAATAGATTCTGTTCGTCTGTGGCTGTGCTGCGGAGTTCACTCACGCATCAGCATCAAGCCCGTTTCGCTGACGCGGAATCAAAATCCTCCACCGTCCCCTCTACATCGGACGCTCGAGATTGATCTCACGTTTCCAACAATCGGAGCCTTGGACGGTTAAGATTGATCGAACCGTCCTTTCAGAGATTCGTATAAAGCAGCGGCGTGGCATCCGTGGCTTCGTTTCCGCTCGCCCTCTCGTTTGTTTCCCATCGATCGATGTGTGGATCGCGATAACTGGGAGTAGCTTCGTGTTGTCTGTTCTTTCTGCCGCTGTCTTTGCTCCTTTAGGGTTAGGGGATTTGGAGCGCACCCTCTCGGTTGGATCTGGGATTCCTTGGTCCTGTTCTTCTGCTGCAGCGGAGATCGAGTCGCTTTCCCTGCTTCATCAGCATCGATTTTGAGGTTCTCTGGTGGCTTTTCCTGATTCGATTCCTTGCCTTTTGCTCTTGGTCTTGGTTAAAAATCGTTTCTTTGCTCCGCGACTTTCGTGATTGGTGTGGCCATGTGTCGACGTTCGTCGCATTGGATGATGTTTCTACTTGATCTTGTATTTCCGGTGTTCTGGTTTTTCGGCTTTCCTTTGTGCGCTGCTGGTTGAGATCCTTATTGTGTTTGTCTGGAATCTGAAAATTGTCGCCTTTTGTAACAGCTATCGATCGCTGGCCATTGAATTCCTTCGCGAAATCGACACTTGGTTAGCTTTCGCTCTTGATTATGGACGAAGGGGACGTCGATTTCTCTAATCCGGAGGTCTTCTCTGGCCCGAGTGCTGGTGAAGATCTTCCAAGTAGCTGCTCAATGGATAGTTTCTTCGACAACATCTTCAACGAGAGCCAGCAGCATTCATGCACCCATACCCACACTTGCAACCCTCCCGGGCCTGACCTCTCTCACACCCATACTTGCCTCCATGTCCACACCAAAATTCTCACTGCTGCGGCGGATGAGACTGCCGAGTCTGTGGAGAAGAACTCTTCGACAAAGAAAAGGTCTTGCGGTAATCGAGAAGCTGTTCGGAAGTACAGGGAGAAGAAGAAAGCTCATGCGGCGTCTCTGGAGGAGGAGATTGCTCAACTAAGATTGATTAATCAGCAACTGGTGAAGAGACTTCAGAACCAAGCTGCCCTCGAAGCTGAGGTTGCAAGGCTGAGATGCTTGCTTGTAGATCTAAGGGGGAGGATTGAAGGAGAGATCGGAACTTTTCCTTATCAGAAACCGGTGAAAGGGAGTGGAGATATTGGTTCCAATGCGTTCCAAGCAAACCTGCTGGGTGATGCCCAGGTTCTAAACTCATGTGGTTTCCGTTGTGATGATCAGGTTTCCTGCCTCCATCCAGGGATGCAAGGAAAGAACATTGGAGAAAATGGTGCATTTAATGGTCAGGGTGTTCGACACTGTGAGATTGGTAACATCCAGTGCATGGGGAGTTCAACCTCTGGATCTAAGAACTTCTTTGGCTGTGGAAGAGGGCCTGCAAGACAAGTTGATTGCTCGTCTAATACCACAAAGATAGAAGGTGATTTTGTTTTCCATTTTGGTTAAGTGATATTTCCAATATATTTCAGTTGTTATCTGCTCTCTCCAATACATATTTTGGTTAATTATATATCTATGTTTTGCATGTATAATTTGCTTCAGCTATAATGGTGGGCATGAACGATTTTAATAACCTTGAAATCCATGTTGTAATCGTCAGACGAATCAAACTGATCCTATTGGTAACTGCATCACTGATCTTTGAAATTGGGCATATATCAATTGGCCTGTAAGGATTAACTAAGACCACCTGTTTAAACTATACTTAATGCTTCAATTAAGTCTGACCACTAATTTTCATCTATAAACTGTGATAGGAAGTTGATCTAGTTCGATGGTAGGATTTGATTGTCAACCTGACATAAATGACAGTGAAAAAGGTTATCCATCATGCTCATATAGGTTGACAAATCAATGGAAGTAGTTCAAGTTGTCCTATGAGGTTTCCGAACCACACAAAGCACATTGTATAAGTTGGATGCAGATAACCAGATTGGCAAGACAATTCTTATCATGCAACTGTATTAGTTTTTGTTACATCTTATGAATACAAGTTGACAATAAGACTAGATCAACACATTAATACATGGAGTTCTCTGCACAATTTAGTTCAGTCACCCAATTGACATTTACCCTAAGGTTTAAGGAGTTATGGTGTTATCTATCGAATTCTATTTTATATGCTTATGATATTCAAGCTTGAGAAGAGCATGGATTTGGATCCATTGAGCTCATGATGAGTTCAAACTTTTCAAATTCGATAAGTTTTCTAAAGAAAGAGCTTTAAATTTTGTCTCAAAGTCAAGTTGAATTTAAACCAACCAAAATGCTAAAGCACGGCTTGGCTCAATTGCATTATTGAGCAACTTGAGAGGAACATTCCTTAATCCAGTTGCACCAAGTTGCATTCCCAAATTCCTTTCTCTTTGTTCAGGTATGTATGTATGTTGTTAATTATGTTGCTTGGTTAATTTGTGTGGAACACATAATATATCCAAAAGATTAGTGCAACATAGCTGCAAATTGTTTGTATGGACACTTGGTGTCACTAGGACAAGAAATGCTTGGAATTTATATGAAGTCATCGTAGTACCACCAGGTGATTAAATGATGAACAATTGTTGAGGTATTTCATGGTCCCTAAGTCCATCGACAAGGTTGGTTTAGTTTATTTAGAGTACAATAGGAGAGAGACAAGAGAAGGGAACAATGGAAGGGAGGATGGGCAAAAGGAGTCAGACACTTGACATGAATGATAGCCATAGCAGGGGAAGAAGAAGAGGAGGGGAGAAGTTGAGGAGAGGGGAAAAATTGACATGACCTTGAAAAAAGGAAAACATTTCACTACTATTACATCTATATTTGGTTGCTTAAACAATACATTGTTAAGATGGGAATAGGCTGAAGGTTGCCTGAGCGCCATTACTCATTTTCCGATGCTGTTGGTGGAAATATATCCAAGTTTGAAGATATGTTTGCCTAGAGTTCAAATGTATTTGATATGGTGTCTAGATCTCTGATTAGTTTTTTTTTTCACTCAAATGGCCTTGTGCTTAACTACGATTTTAGTTTTTAAGTCTAAGGCTTATTGTTGAAGTGTAATTGTTAAACCTTAAAAACCAAGCGACATGGTTTGCATAAATAGTGAATCTTGTGCAGCTTTGCTGCAAATGGGCTCCTGGATAAAATGCCCTGCTTGCACCAATACAATCTCCCATCACTATGCAGTTCAAAGTGCAACTGAATACATATGGGCCGAAGACCGTGGAAGAGGAGATGCCAAGCTCACTGGATATAACCTAGGATGAAAATGATGTGTACCTTGTATTAGATTGGACTTTCTTGGTGATTTTAGTTATGTTTATTGCACAATGAACTAATCATGGAACTAATACAGAAAATTTGCCAATTTGATGAAACATGATTGAATAATAATCTACAAAATTATTTGAATTTTCTTTTGATATCATCTCCATGTGAAACATATCAAGTTGATATGTCAGCTAGTTTTCCAAGATTATTCTTTAAAAGTTGATAGTCACTGTTCCCTTTCTTCTGATAAGTAACAAGTTATAGACTAAACCGAGTCCAAAACCATAGAATAATTCTGGAGCTGAAAAGATATCAATTCAATCACCTTAGAATACATGCATTAGAAATTAAGAAACATTTTGAACTTTCTATTGCGTTGCCTGAACACCATCAGGAACTACTTTGTTTTGTGCTAGTGTATTATTATACATTGTCTACTGGACTCTAGTTGCAAGATACACAAAGAAAAATTATATGTTGGTACTCATATTGCTGTCAACTTTGTTTGACTTGTTGTTGAAGAATCTTTCTTATGTTAACATTAGATGAGCAAAATTTGAACCGTTGGCAATTAGAGTTTTTGGCTGTTTCAGAAGGAAATGTAACATGGTCATGCAACTGGTTGGTTTTATAAAAAAATGAGCTATTGATGGGTTGGACATGTCAAAATGGTAATTTGCAAAGAGCCCTTAGTGATCCAAAAAACTATTGTATTTATACGTTTAGGAAACAGAACATATTATTGATGATAAGCATGTGGTTTTCATGCTTTCTGCAATGACTTGGATTTTTAAACATTGCAGAATTAGCTTTCTGAAAATTGAGTGGCTTGGAGCGCGTATACAGCAAACTTAAATGTCATATTCTTTCACATTTCTGTATCTGGTGATGACTTTGAATTAGTTCTTGTATTGTCACCATATCTACCTTGGAGTTCTAGTTTCTTTATAATTCTTGTTGTTTTGCATTGGATATGGAAATGAAAACCTTAGGAAAATGCTTAATATGTATGGCATTCAAGAACGTGTGTCTTACTTCCTGCAGTTTTAGTGGAAACATATTGTTTGTGTTGAATTATTACTTATTTTCATGGTTTGACATTTTGGATACCCAACCCGTGTCGATCCTCAGCTGGATTGGTATGAACCGTAGCAACACATGGTGTAGGCACAGGCTATGGAATTTTCTTTCAGTGTGGTGTTGGGAGGCACATGCCGTGATTTGTGCTGCCGACCTGACTATGTACTAGTCCTGACAAAACATAGAATTGTGCTTATTTTGTTCACTTACAGAAGATGCTCATATCATGTTGCTCTTGTGATACTCATGTTCAGATTTCTCGTCCTCTATCTTTTTTCTTTTACTTTTTTGGCCTATAACTTGTTTTTCTTTCACTTTCTTATTGTTCCTTTTCTGCTGGTTTCTGTAGGTGCTCATGCAGCAGAGGATTTATGATCTGTTTTCCAAACATCCATGGTGGTTGAAGTTGTGAATCAGTAGTGGCTCAGCTTTCTTTTGGTCTTACTTTTTATTCCAATCTGTAGCCTTATGAATTGAACTCAGTAGCTATCTTTGACGATCCTTGAACTATCAATTTGTCTACTGATTTTCCAGTTAGTTTCTTTGTTTTTATTTTTCCCCTTCAAGACTAAATATGATGTACAAGGTAGAATTAAGTGAACAAGACTGTTCTGGATGAAGCTATGATCAGATGCATTATCAAATACACTCCAATTGTAACAGTTTCAGATGTTTTGATTGGAATAGTTACAATAGGGAACTTTATGGATACATTTGTATTTTAGTTGGACTATGTCTTCAAAGTCCTTAATTTACTGGTGAATGCATACTGCGTTTTAGCTCCTGTGGATGCTCGAGTGTTCTTCAAGCTTGGCCTTGTTTTGATAACTTCACTTATCATCCTACTACATCAATCATTTATGCAAAATTTGTTCTGTTCTTTATGTATCTGAATGATTGTAAGAGTCATGATCTATTTCTTCTGTTTGGCTTAGGAAAGAGTTTATCATTGTGGAAATAAGTACAACCAAGGAAAAAGGAAGGATAAGAAAATAAGATATAAGAAAATAAGATATGGCATGAAAATGTTGTATATTTTTGCTGCTTTTTATACACAAGTTGTGGAATTTTATATGTTGCATTCTATGAAGATGAAACATTTGATGTATTTAATCTAACATCTGGTTCTTGTTTGATTTTTCTGGACTCCAAACTCAAATCTTACAGTAAATTCGGATCTGGACAATTTAAATGTAACAAAAATTGGAATTTATTAACTTTATTTGCTTTCTTGATTTTGTTAATCAGTCTACACTTTGCTTGTACATGTATTTAATCCTTCTTTTAATCCTTTAGAACCTTCAATTTTGAGAAAAAAAAAGTTGAATTTCTATTGTTTCATTTTTTCTTTATAAAACAAAAAATTCCAAGAAAGTTCTTTGGATAATTTTTAAGATATATCAGAATTTTCTTCTTCTTTTTTTTTTTTGCATGTTAAGCACGCCCATAAAATTTCTTTTCCAAATAACAATTTATCTCTGTTTTATGTAAATAGAATTATTGAAAACTACTTTTCACTTGCGACGAAAAATTCTTAATGTCGTTTATGCAAAAATGGCGCCCATTTCCACTTCCGGCCCAAATTGAGTTAACCGGTCTATGAGACGATTCGAATCGGTCCGGAATTGGGAAACGGACCGGTTCGGCATGAATTCGAACCACGGCTCGACCAACACGGGCCTATTTCTTCTCTTTTAGATTTGCGGTTTTGCCGTTGCTCTCTTCCTCTCGCGGTCACCGTCACCGTCTCTAGGGTTTCCACCATGGATCTCCTACGAGGCTACACAGAAGGCGACGACGACAACGACGGACCCGAAGAAATGTCACGAGGAGGAGGAGGAGAAGGAGAGAGGTTGGAATCCGCCGCAGCGACGGAGGGGGAGGGGGAGGGGGAGGCGGAGGCGGAGGCGGAGGGATCTTCGTCGCCGGACTCTTCCCCTCCTCGCCTGCCAGCGAAGTCCTCCGCCCCCCGCGTGGACGACACCACCCTGGCCCTTGCCGCCGCCGAATCGGCCCGCGCCATCCACCGACCCCTCGATCCGGCGCAGCATGCGGTGGCCTTCAACCCCACCTACGATCAGCTCTGGGCGCCCATCCACGGCCCCGCCCACCCCTTCGCCAAGGACGGCGTCGCCCAGGGCATGCGCAATCACAAGCTCGGCTTCGTGGAGGACGCCGCCATCCAGCCTTTCCTCTTCGACGAGCAGTACAACACCTTCCACAAGTACGGCTACGCCACGGACCCCTCCGGCCTCTCCTACGTCGGCGACCTCGAAACCCTAACCAAGAACCAGGCCCTCTCCGTCTACAACATGCCCCAGCAGGAACAGAAACGGCGGCGCCTCCAGATGAAAGCGCCCGATGCTGAAGAAGCTGACCCTTCCGCAGCAGGGCCTGAGGTTGAGAACCCCGCGTCTGACGAGTGGCTCCTCAAGAATCGAAAAAGCCCGTGGTCCGGGAAGAACGAGGTCGTCCAGGGCGAGCTCACGGAGGAGCAGAAGAAGTACGCCGAGGAGCACGCGGAGAAGAAGGCCGAGAAGGAGCGCGGAGAAGGGCGGGCTGGCAATAAAGCAGAGCATTCAGACAAGAGCACATTCCACGGGAAGGAGGAGCGTGACTACCAGGGTCGTTCATGGATCGAGCCGCCCAAGGATGCGAAGCCTAAGAACGACCACTGCTACATCCCAAAACGTTGGGTTCATACATGGAGCGGCCACACCAAGGGTGTCGCGGCAATACGATTCTTTCCGAAGCATGGCCACCTTCTACTCTCGGCTGGTATGGACTCGAAGGTCAAGATATGGGATGTGTTCAATTCTGGTAAGTGCATGCGGACATACATGGGCCACTCGAAGGCGGTTCGCGACATCTCCTTTTCAATTGATGGTACCAAGTTCTTGAGTGCTGGGTATGACAAGAACATCAAGTATTGGGACACTGAGACGGGGAAGGTCATCTCCACCTTCTCCACTGGGAAGGTTCCCTACGTAGTGAAGCTTAATCCAGATGAAGACAAACAGAACATTCTTCTTGCAGGAATGAGTGACAAGAAGATTGTACAGTGGGACATGAATTCGGGTACAATCACACAAGAGTATGATCAACATCTAGGAGCAGTTAATACCATCACTTTTGTTGATAATAATCGAAGGTTTGTTACTTCTAGTGATGATAAGTCACTTCGGGTATGGGAGTTTGGGATTCCAGTTGTTATAAAGTACATCAGTGAGCCTCACATGCATTCCATGCCTTCAATCTCGCTTCATCCTAATTCAAATTGGTTGGCTGCTCAGAGCTTGGATAATCAGATACTTATATACAGTACGAAGGAGAGGTTTCAGCTGAATAAGAAGAAGAGATTTGCAGGCCACATTGCAGCAGGGTATGCTTGTCAGGTGAATTTTTCTCCGGATGGACGTTTTGTTATCTCAGGAGATGGAGAAGGGAAGTGTTGGTTTTGGGACTGGAAGAGTTGCAAGGTCTTTAGGACGTTGAAATGTCATGAAGGAGTGTGCATTGGATGTGAGTGGCATCCATTGGAGCAGAGCAAGGTTGCAACTTGCGGATGGGATGGCATGATCAAATATTGGTGAGTGATCATTCTTTGTACTCCATATCTGTATGTGGAATATAATTTTATTCTGTTTTTCATGGTTGTTCCAGTATAATTTTTGTGCTTGCCAATTGAATTTTTGTATGATTGCTAGTATGTTGCCTTTCGATATTTGGTCAGTAGCTGTAGATGTAAAAGCCAACTGCCTTGTGGTTTCCTCTTAGTGCATCAGCCGAGTTCAAAATTGGTGGTCTTAAAATACTTGATAGGTGAAGTTATAGCATATAGAAAACCATATCATTTTTTCCATGCCAAAGTCTCTGTTGACTGAATTACTGTGAGTGACTCTGAATTATAAGTCGATAAAAAAGCATCATAATATATTTTTATCTGCTACATTATGTTATGTAAAGAAATCCTGAGACAAAGAATCTTGATTCTGGTAATAAGGGTTAATGATATCTGACGATTGACCTGTTTCATGTTTTAAAATTAGGAATTATCATCGTATTCTTGTGTATTTATTAAATGCTGATTTGTGCACTTTCTGGCACCTCATTATTGGTTATCCAGTATAGCAGTCTAGAAAGGACATTTGCAATTTTATAGGATATCAAAATTTCACATCATATTTTGAAAATGAAACCTCATTTTTATGCACAGTTACTATCTTGTAGAATTTTTTGCATCATCTTATCTGGCTCCTTGTTTTTTTGTAATTATCTAGCACCTACTAGGGATCACTTAGTAATTGTATCTAGCCATCATAGTTTCTTTATTATTCTTTTTCTGTTGATCTGTAATCAAATTTGTATAAAATTAATGAGTCGATGATTTGACTCATTAAGTTAAATTAGCAAGCACACTTTTCTTGATTAACAACTCTTCAAGCTATATATAAATAGCTTATAATTTAATTTTAACTGAAATTGGGCATCACCAAATGGGTAATATCTGTAATCTGATGGCATAATGTACTCTATTGGCTATGATCTCTATTCCAGTGGCTAACATCTTTATGGAATGACATGCAATAATTGATGCATGCATCTAGTATTGTCCAAAATTATATTATAATTAAGCATGTGATGGCTCTATGAAGGTTAATAACATGAGATACTTGATTAAAGCAATCAAGAAGTTAGAGAAGATCTCACCAATCATGAGAATGTCTTGATGAAAATTGCATGGTTTCACCTGTCAAACTAAGGGCTATCAGATCTCTTTTGTATTATTTCTAACAAAGTTTTCTTAGGCATTCATCAGCCTCTCCCTTTACTATTAATCATGATTGAATCACCGCATAAATGATGCATCTATTGATATTCTCTGGACATTCTTATAGTCTTATAAAAGGCCTCCCCTCATGTTAGTAATAGAATTATCTCTCTGTCTTATCTTGTCATCTCTAATAATACCCCAATCATCTTAGCATTATAGACAGTGTTTCCTGACTATACACAAGTTCATTTCCACTCACACATCATAATCTCTCTCTCTCTCTCTCTCTCTCTCTCTCTCTCTCTCTCTCTTTCACACACACATATTTTGTTGACATCTGTTATCATAAGAAAATTTGCTCAGGTGGTGACATTTGTTCTCAGAAGGATGTCATGGTCACTAAATTTTATTCTAATACGCATATATTAAGATATTGTATGACTATATATTTGAATTTGCATTTGACCTTTGTGGTGCCTGCTGTGACTATTGCAATTAAAGAAATATCACCTTTTTTTTTTCATGTACCTCATGTCACGTTTGTCCTTTTGCATGGATTCTTCTTGTATAGACAATTGACAAGGTGTATTATGCATTAAGCCCTAGTTTATGGGCTGTCAATTTGGGTTGTTTTACTAGGTTTAGAATGCATAATACTTGCCACATTGCTATGGTAAAATTGCAAAGGATTTTTTGGGAGGTTCTAAGATCTGGTCTGTAAGTTTATGGTCTATGGGTAATAGTTGGCAAGCTGAAGTTTTGGCAAGAAGACACCTGTAAACAATGTTTTTAAAGCAGCCATGGTATGGAGGCAAAAAAGGTCTTACATAACCCATACACATATAAATTGCAGACATGTTGCCACATAATCGGTTCATATTAGAATATTGGAGATAACATTTAATTAAGTATAAAGAGATATAATCAAGCTTAAAGTTTTAAAAGGTAAACATGTGCTACAGTTTAAGTAAACAAGGGTATGGGGACATTTCATCTCGTGATCTTCTTAAGTTGCAAATAGTAATGAGTATTCGCGAATCACATGATCTAATTTTTCATATTTATGTGGATTGTATATGCTTCCATAGATTCTGATGCTAAGTAGCAGCCATATAGCCACACATGTGGCTGCATAGACTGTATCTTGCAACACTGTATAATAAATAGGTGCATAGGACTTTAACCCTTGGTTGTTGGAATCAAATATGACTTAGATTTTCTTTCAGAGATTCTATGTGATGCTCTTCTTTTTAAGGATGTGTATTTCAATCAAATGTTGTTCATGATCCAGTATCCTTTCTCTTCAACAAGAATTGTTGATCAGCCTTGGTGACTACTATCCTCCAAATTTTGCCTGGCATTCTGCCAACGCGTTACACATGATGTTAGTATTCAATATCATTTGCCCAGATAGTTGTTTTTTCAGGGACAGTGGGTAGATAGTTAATTAAGTTCTGTAACTATAAATAAGTTTCCAGTATTTATTATAAACTAGAAAAAAGTGTTACAGTATGACCTCTGAAGGCTTAATTCTTGATGTCTTCATGTTTTGCACAACGTGGTCTTTGTTCTAATTATATGCAACATGGAATATGAAATTTGGACAGATGTAGGTCTACAGGCTTAAGAATAGTGTTTGGGGTCCATGAACTGAGTATTTCAATTGTATGAGGGGAGTAAGAGGAAAAGATAGTTAGTCGTAAGATATTTGAGATGGCTTATTGGTGCTTTGCTTGAAAGGAATTGAGATGGTAGATGTACTTTCGTTGATAATTTGTTATGTATTATTGCACATTGCAATGTGCCATCAGTTGTGAAGTGACTACAGTAGAAAGGCACACACATGCAATTAGTGTTTCCCCAATTTTGGTAGCGTGAGTTACAAAAACTGATAACATCTATCGAGAATCAAACCAAGCTAAGCACGAGTTGCAGCACATAAAAAATTTACCTGTCATGACAAATTCACTGAATTTTGTTAAACCTATTATAAGTTGGAAGCCATCAGTTGGTCAATGCTGTAGAATCTGATTTCGTTAGTAGGTAAAAATATAATTCCTTTGCATTGTCATGGTACTACTGAGACCCCATCAAGGTTCAATTCTTTTTTGTTCCCTTTTTGGGTTATTATCAAATTTTGCATATTTTAAGGAACTATTTAGTTTCTGGCAACAGATGATAATATTACACACTCAGCCCCTTATTCTCTTCCCCACATGATATTTACATTTTCTATTTGTAATCTTTTTTTTTTTTACTTTCAGGGATTAATTCCTGTGGCAGCGTGAAAATTTGCTGGTTGGGTACAACATCATGACGATGTTGGAAGGCGTGCATATGCTGTTCGAAAATACCTGCCACTTCTGTACGAATCCAAAGGCGTATGCATTCTCCAGCTTCGAAGTTGTGGACCTTCTGGTCATGACAAACTGGTATTGCAACAATTGTGATGCAATAGCTTCCCAGCAGAATGTCGAGGTCTTATGAACAATGGGACTCTTGTATTTTATGTAAGCTTGTTTCCGAGGTCTCCTTTTTGTCGGAAGACAATTACGCTGATTTATTTTCTGTTCATGAAATTTTAGGAAGAAGTTTGTCAGCAACATCCTGGCTGTCGAGGGAGGAAACGTGACTAACATTCTATTATACTCATATTATGCAGCTCTGATACATCCAACCGAAATGAAACTCGAGTTGTCTCATGGTGATTTCTGTGTGGTATTCTGCTCACGCCATTATTCTTATCGCACTTCGTTTGGCATTTCCTCTCTATTCTTCTTGGGACTGACATTGCCGGTTGTTGCTCCCTGTGCCCAGAATGGTTGCGGTTCAAGTGATGCTTCATGAATACCTCTCGACCTCTGCTGTTTCGGGTAATGTCATGTTGCGCATAATTCTCTATGACGTTTTTGTGTTTACCGGTATCCTACTCCTGCATTGATGTGAGAATATGACCATAGGGACCATATGTTTGATTAAAATGCATCATGAAATATGTCATATTATAATTTAAAATTATATATAGTATCAGATATTTTTTCCATAAAAAGGATGACGGAAGGGAGGGTAAGGGGTATGAAGAGAGCGAGAGAGAGAGAGGGAATGGTTCCCGTGATGCACACACCCCTTATCTTTAAAAACAGTGCTCTCTTATAAAATTTTAATATAGAGTTAACATGTGCATACGTAACATACCTAAAACAAACTAGAATTTACTAATAGAAGACACTACTGGTGTCAATCAAAATTTCAACTGACAGTGAAATAATAACGACAATGGAAGGTTAATTAGAAGAACATAATTATGTGCGCTGAACTCGAGGTATTCATATACCATTAAGAAAATAATTGTTTATGTCGACATTTTGATATTGAAGACGTCGACATCACTCCACATTATGATGAAAGGGAATCAAAGGGGTGATCATGGGAGAGCCAAGTATCTCGTGATAGCTAGAAAAAGCATCGCTCTATTTGAGTTTACACCTCATAACCTGCTATAGTGGAAACAAAAAAAGAAAAAGAATCACAGAATATTATTTACCGAACATAGGCAACATAAATCCATACAGATTTATGCTGTGCGGGTGTGTAAGCAGACCAAACGATCCATGACAAAACCAAACAAGAGGAAGTCTTCCCATATCAGAGTCAGATGATGCATATAACTGGTAGCACTAAAGAGGGTCATAACATTACAGAGCCAAAGTGAACACCGAAGTCAACATCCTGGAGCCCTTTGACACTTTCATATTGGGACTTCTTAAGCCAACTTACGGACCGGAAACACTGCATGTAGAATCCACAATACCACTACTAGCAATCATAATATGAGAGAAGTTAAAAGGAAGCTTTAATGGACAGGAGAGGAGACACTCAACTCGGATCACTCGAAGGCCCACTGGTTCTCCCTCCGCACCTCCTCTTCCTCCTCGGGGGTGAAGTCGTTTTTTATGTTGAAGGTCTTGCGGATTTCTTCAGGAGTCTTCCCCTTTATCATGTCGGCGACAGTTTGACAAGTCAAGTCAAGTAGCCCCTTTATGTTCAGATAATTTGCAGCCTGAATGCACCACATGATCGTTGAAACAATTTATCCGTATTAAACTTGTGAATAAAAATTTGTATCTGTAGAAATTAAGGATCGAGTTTATAACCACCTACAAGAGGTTAAGCTCTCTACACTACATGATTGAACACATATCCAATCCAGTTGAACCACCCTTGTCCTGATGTCCTTCACTGGTCTTGCCTCATTACCCTTCACTCCGTCGTACACAAACAAGTTCTTATATCCTGTGGGACCCATAAGCTGTGCTCACCACACAAGATGGCACGATTCACAGCTTCCCTAGTTGAAATCTATTAGCCTAAAGATATAGTTAAAGCCATGGTAAACACTCTTTCACCTGAATTCAAGCCTTACTGCATTCATAAAATATGGAGGACCAGTAACATCTTCAGGTTCAGAGATGATTACCACTATTTGGTTATGTACCCATGTAAGCTAAGAGCACTGACTGGAAAATGTCAAGGACACCATACAGCTCAAATTGCAGAAATGGAAGACCAAAATTAATTGTTTAAGACAAATGTGATTTACATAAATTATGCTTGCTTGAATACTAGTGTTTTGGTTGCTCTCCAAAAATGGATGGAATACAGGTACTGATAAAACTGATAAAAATGTAATGTGTGTGTGTGTGTGTGTGTGGAAAGAGAAAGAGAGAGAGAGAGAGCATGCAGCTCATTTCAGGTCAATCTGATGTCAATTCAGTTTATAAAATCTTTACTATCTTATGAAGAAAAATCAAAATCAAAATCAATGTTCAAAATATTGAAGTTGATCCACATCATCCAGAGTCTCTTTCTTTAATTACTTGTTACATTTGGAGTTCACTTGTCCATTGGTTGACTACTTGGCTTGTCTAAAACTTAATTATGTAAATCATCCTATATGGTAGAATCATTGCATCACTCGATAAATGATTAAATGCTTGAATACTAGTGTGTGCGTGTGCGCGCTTTCAACATAAAGAACCTAAGTGAAATTAATCAAGTAAACATGCATGTCTAAAATGTTTGATTTTGAACCAAAAAAAACAGGCAGGACAAAGCTGAATAAGTATGACTACAACTATGCAGGACCTTAAATGTTTAATTTCCTATAAAAAAATTGATTTATTGTAGCATAACCCTCATGGATTTAGAGTTGATACCTCCTCAAACCTCAGTCAGGCACACACAATATAGATCAAATATCCATAAATATCAAGACATAATGACGTGTTAGAAATCTAAACACCTGATAGTAATGAATGTGACGAAAGAGAATGACTCAATTAGAATTATTGCTTAATTCTTCTTCACTTTCATGTTTATCATTTTCACCCTCTCTATGTGTGCACTCTTGTCACCATAGACCCTATCAATTGAACCAACAGCTTATTCTACGTCAAATACAAACCAGAGAATAAAACCTCTTTATCATATGCTCAGCTCAAGGAGAGAGAAAAAATTTAAACACCTTTAGGCAAAACAAATACTCTACAGAAATAAATGGTTTTTTTTTTCTACGAAAAGGCCAATATTTAGAGGTCAAGAGCTTTAGGTGATGATTTTATATTTCCCATTCATATCATTAGTGGGAGGAAACTTGGGTGCCATACAGTAAGCTTTCACCATTCAGTTCTTCAAACAATGCCTGTGTGTCAACCTCATTGTCACAAGACACCAAAACCAAAACAAGGCAAACCACTCGTAATCAAGATAAACCAGGTTCCATGAGAGGCTACCTTCATTTGAAGAAAGTAAAGAAGATGTTCAGGACAAGCTCCACAATTAGCTTCAAAAAACGAGAGGAAAAAAATATCCAGATATTTTTTGCTTTAGAAGCATGCCAAGTATCTGACTCAAACTTGAGGGATAATACATGGCAAGGGACATCGCTTGTGAACTTATATATACATATCAAATAGAGTGCAAGAAAAAAGCAACAGAAAAATTAAAGAAAGTCTCTAAACTTATGATGAAACCTCTGACTAAATTGAGTAGCAAATTCTTCATTGTGGCAAGGGACTCAACTTTGGCAAGGGACTCAACTTCTGCTCTTACTGTACCAAAAACTTATTCTACGAGCGCACCAAAAAGTGATGAGTCTAGCATTCCTTAGAAAGCTTGAGTAGACCATTGCCAAACATAAACAAAACAAAATTTCATAGCTAAATGGCATGCACTATTTTTGGTCGAACTATGAACTATCAATCATGTATTATTTTCTTGGACGATGAACTATTAACTAGGTAACTACTGTGTCTTAGGCACTAAACTGGTTACTCTATGACCACTAACTGCTTACTCTTTGCCTTTGATCCACCGCTGACCAGTGACCATGTCAAAGTCTGATTGAACAAATTAGTTCCTTGTTTAACTCAACCTAAGATGTTAATAGCATTGACTGCTAATGTCACTCTACCTTTTCATGCTACCTCTTTTTCTAGGTAGAGGAAATAGCATTCAACAATCATTGAACTCTACTGTTCATCTTGTCATTTGACCCCTTTTAAATAGGCTAGAATATTGATCTCCATAGAATTTCCCTTTATCAAAAGAAATTATTAATAAAGTAAAAAAAAATCCAAAACAGTAAATTAAAGGTGAAAGCCACACACAAACATAAAGTAACTACTAAAACGTAAAAGAAACAAAATGAATACAATTACTAAATTTTAATTAAATTTAGAAAACTAAATTTACCATCTACACCACCAAAAGTTAGTATCTACCAGTCACCACTCTATTCTAGCAAATGTAAATACTGGAAACGGTTAAAAAAACATTAAAAAATGTCACTCTTCTTCCATTGTATCAACAGCACATCTTCCTCCCATGCTTATTCTTTCTTATCCTACCTCTAACTGATTGACCATTACTCTTCTTCCTGACAGCCAGTGCCATGTAATCAATCCTTCCCTCAACTTGTCATCCACCTTATTGTGTTTCTTCACCTGATGCTGGCAGCGAAACCCATCTTACTTCTACCTATTTACTAGCTAAGATATCATCTCCATTTCTATTCTATACTCGTAGGTGTTCTTGAACTACAACAACTTATCATGGCCAACAAAGAAGATGAACAAGTGCATGAGGCTCCTGCTTATGAGGGATCTGAGGTGGGTCAATATGTGCCCATTTAGTTGCTAAAATATCATCAACGTTTCTATACATTACTATTCTATATTCATAGGAGTTCTTGAATTAAAACAACTAATCATGACCCCCCAAAAAAAAAAAAATCAGTGAACGAGACTCTCGCCAAAGCGGAGCCTGGGGAGGATCAATGTGAGCACCCTCACCCCAATACTCATGACCAACAGATAAATAACCATGTAGACTTTATAGTAGCAAGGCCATCCTGTAAAGGAGATCTGCAGAAGTCCTTTTATGGAAGGACATGATCTGACTTAGAGTCTTCAAGGACTAGCAATAAAATTCAGAAATAAGTAGCTGAAAATTTCCATAAGCAGACGGTCATTGATGCAACGAGTAAAAACAGGGAAGAGGAGGAGATCGGTACCAGAATGAGGTCGAATAGGGTGGCCTGATCGACCTTGACGAACTCGGCGTCCCAGGCCTTGAGCTCGTCGTCGGCGACCTTGGAAGCGTCGTCGGAGGACTTGGAAGCGGCGGCATCGACGTGCTTCCTGCAGTACTCGATAACCTTGGCGAGGATCTTGGCGTTGACATTGGGGAGGGGAATCCCGTTCTCGGCGCAGTCGTCCTCGATCATGTGCTTGATGGTCTGCGACTCCATCGCCACCGCCACATCCACCTCGAACACCTCGCCGTCGGAGCTCCTGAGGGTGATCTTCTTCTCCATGTCGGCCGCTCAATCGGATCGAATCGAAGAAGATACCCGACGACAAGGAGATGGAAAAGGATAAAGACGAGGATGAGATTGAAACCCTAGCGTTGAACCGACCCTCGATATTTATATATAACTTAACATTTATGCAAATATTTTATTTTAGGGGTATTCACGACATTTGAATTTTTTTTTAAGGGAGGCATATGGCGATATTTTACGTATGTTTAGGGGCACAAATGGAATTGCACTGTTCCACGTCAAAAGTCCACTGCTATATCATAACTGACTTAATCCGTTCATCACATCATAAGATGGCTTCTAAATGGATTCCTACTCTCTCTCTCTCTCTCTCTCTCTCTATATATATATGCTTTGTAGTGCATACATCAACATATCGATACGATTGATTGATTATACAGTAAGTAAACATAAGCTAAGGCTTATGGTATAAATAGTTATAGCACTATATTAAGACTATGATCACTATTATCTTATAGCAATCATGTTGATTCCATGATATAATTGATAAGACATCATTTTTCTGTTGAAAAATCTTAAAACGACAAGTAAATCATAAATAGATCAATGCCATATTTAGGTCATGAAATCACACCAAGCACAAGTTGCAATGATTCAATAATCTCCCTTGTTAATGCCATGACCATCTGATTTCAAATTCTAGCTGACAATTAGCTCGCCCGAGTCAGATGACTAAGGCATGTAGGAACAGTTTATTGTGCAGTCACTTAAAGACTTCTTGGGTGATTTATTGCAATTATTCATAGCCAAATTATTTATTGCAATTATATTTTTATATTTAAAATTTTGTACTTCGTTTTTATATAATTTTGCAATACTAATTTCTGTCAAAATAAATAATCGTGACAGGATTAAAATATGTATAACTTAGATAGTAAACAAAAAATAACATAAAGGGAATATAGTTCAGATGGTAGAGTGCTTGCTTAGCATGCGAGAGGTATGGGGATTGATACCTCGCATCTCCATTTGTTATAGTTTTTTTTCATTTATTATGTTCAAGTTAAAACTCTGTTATATTAATTTCTATCCAAATAATTCTTGTGATCTATTAGTTTAATTTTTATAGCCAAATTATTTATTGCAATTATATTTTTATATTTAAATTCGTTTTCATATAATTTTGCTATACTAATTTCTGTCAAAATAACAATCGTGACAGGATTAAAATTTGTATAGCTTATTATTTGCTAATTGTTATAATGAATTCAGAGTTATTGTAACAATAAATATTATTACTATATAAAATTATTTGGTAAACAAAAAAATTTATTAAGGGGATGTAGCTCAGATGGTAAAACGCACGGGGATCGATACCCTGCATCTCTATTTATTATAGTTTTTCTTCATTTATTATGTTCAAGTTAAAACTCTGTTATATTAATTTCTATCCAAATACTTCTTGTGATCTATTAGTTTAATTTTTATAGCCAAATTATTTATTGCAATTAGATTTTTATATTTAAATTCGTTTTCATATAATTTTGCTACAATAATTTCTGTCAAAATAATAATCGTGACAGGATTAAAATTTGTATAGCTTATTATTTGCTAATTGCTATAATGAATTCAGAGTCGGTGTAACAATTTTATTCTCATAAAATGAATTTATACACATTTCTATCCTCATTTGCTAATTCATTTCATTTTTATACTTCATTTGTTGGTGGGACTCGAATTCCATTTAATTTTCTGATATTTGTTTTTTTTTTTAATCAATGTATGATATTGTCCTTTGTTTACCAATGCAAATACTACAACAACAAACATGGTTTAATAGTTAAGAGATCTATATATGAATCTCTAATTTCGTAACCATACTATTTCTGTAGTTGTATTTTTCTAATAGAATATGATTCATGGAATACCACTGTATTTTATCATTTTCTAAGTAAAATGAAATCCACTGATGAAATGAATATTTCATCTTTGGTTTAAAATAAAGAAAATAGGTTGAAGAAACAAAGAGGATTTAAAAAAAATAAAAATAATATAACTCAGAAAAAGAGTATTTTCAATGCAAAAAGAAATGAACCAATAATTATCATGATTCAGAACTCCATATAATGATCCAACTTAAGTTGTATAAGTGAGAATAAGAAAATATAATCCACTTTCTTTTAAAATTACAGAGAAGAGAATCCATATATTTCATCTATTCTATTTTGGATTTTGACTAACTGTCCAAATGATCATACTTATCCCACATAATAATAGTTCAATTGATTAGAGCAATGTGAGCATAATCATGTAAAAAAAATCATATATGAAGTGAAAAAAACTTATATAAGAAACAGGCTTTATGTATTTTTTTTTAATATATGATGGTGAAAGCTTTGTGAGCATAACCAAATGTGAAATTCTACAACATATATTTGTATATCAATGGTTGAAATATATTGGTCAAAACCACACAAACCAACCATGGAACAGAAGAAACTAAGAGCATATACTCCAATTGTTTCAAATTTCACAAGCTTAGTCGATGCAGAAGAAAGGCCATTTACCCAGTGGTTACGGGTCCGAACGATTTGACGATACCACTGACTCTTTCCGCAAAGGCTTTGGAGGTTATCTTCTTCCCTGGAACATGGAAGGGGTTGGAAACAGCATCCACGTACGCAGCATGAAACCTCCTAAAGAACTGATCATAAAAAAGTACACTTAGGATGATAATGACGACTGATTGCATTGATGATGATTTACTTAGATGACGCAAATGTATCAGAGAAGTGAACAATTGTTAGGTTATATGTAAGCATATACATATACATGATTTTTGAAGGGGGAAAAAAGGCAATTGTAATGTTTTTAAAGCATATGCAACATTTCCCGCTTATAATTATGGGACTATCAGGAAAAAACTTACAGAATCAAATCAAATTCATAAACAGATGAGGATTAGCAAAAAATACAGAATCAAGAAATCATGTGTGAAAAACTTACACTTCTGACATCTGCATCTTTGACATCTAGATCAGTCGTAACCATAAGAAATTTCACCTTTGTGTTGGTTAGATAACCATACCTGTAAATGGCAGAACAATAAGAACGGAAACAGAGATACGAAAAACCACTAAGCCTCATAAACAGATGGATGTTAAAAAGGATGCATAAGCAGTGTAAAATCAAAAAGAAAAAATCTTACAATTACTTACACTTTGTAGTTCTCTGTTGGATATAACATACCAAGAAATGTCTCATTCAATGTAGGTCCACTTTTCTTTGGGTTGTTCACTGCCAAGAGGAAAGAGAACTCACAAAGTCATTTATGATTTCATATTAAACTATACAATTAAGCAGCTCCTACAAAGCAATTTCAGAGTACTTATTAGAGAAGAGCCCGTATGGTTGGAAACTTGGATCATAAGGTATTCTTGTTGGTAAGTCTAAAGAAGTGGTAGGAACTTTTGCAACTCTTGATGTTTGATGAACCTTTGGTGGGAAGATACAAAAGATCATTTAACAAGGATATATATACATATATGTGTATATATATATATATGTGTATATATATATATATGTGTATATATATATATATGTGTATATATATATATATGTGTATATATATATATATGTATATATATATATGTATATATATATATATGTATATATATATATATACATATATATATATATATATACATATATATATATATATACATATATATATATATGTTTTATAATATATGCTTAAATAAAAGCTTTGGACAAGGGATCATTCACATATGATACACTGTATTGGGAATTCTGTCTAAGCATTTCAATATAGCGATGTTGCAACTGATGCATCAAGTGAAACCTAGAGTACGAAGATAGAGTAAAACTTTAACATTAGACAACTTAAAGAACAATAAAAACAAACCACAGTAAGCTTCAGTTGGATATGGATGAGAATATGAAGTCATAATCTTTGACTGATTGACAAACAAAATCATACTAAGTTGCCTAAAAACATCAAGCACAGAATAAAAAAAAACAATCTAATTATTTAAGATAGCAGTATTGTACTTAGTGTTAACAAGAAATGAGAATTTTGTACCTAGTATTAGTTGTTTGGTTAGACATTCAAATTACTGAATGCCTAGCATTATAACAGAGATCCTCAACTGAAAGTGGAAAGAGATGATCTCACAACAAAAATGGAAACTAGGCTAAGACTCATTTCTTGCATTGTTCTTGGATAGATAGAAGTTTAAAAGATTGAATTGGAACATTTGAGGGTAACTTTTTACAAACTGAGGATGATTTTCCTTGCTGATTGATCAGAATAGTATTATCATTCATACAATTTAAAATGATTCTAAGTATACAACCACGTATATGCAACTGATCCACAACATTCAAAGATGAAAAACTTATGACAATAAAAGTTAGCAATCAATGTCGAATGCATGATGATGTCTCAGAAGAATCAAGGATTATCTAAAATGGAAGAGCAGGCCTTATTAGGTGTTAGGGCATATAAAAGATGTTTCCATATCAGAATGGTGAATATGTGAGTTAGATATTCACCATTAACCAAGTAATATGATTAACGAGTTCATCATGTGTAACAGAATTCTGACCATCTAATGAGTTTCAGTTACAAACTGGTAAGTATATTATTATGTGAATCACTAGACTGGGAGGGCTACTTGTTTCTGAAATGATATGAAACACTATAGTGTTTCCTATATGTGAATCAAAATACATGCACTAATGATTCTTCAATAGACCAAAATGAACTATTAACAGGATACACATGTAAATGTCATCCATAATAACAATTCAGAATCCGAGGATGTTTAGCATTCTCAAAATAGTTCTTCAGTTCCATCAACAACGAAGGATGTCCCCATGTAAGAAGTATATGGAATTCTTGTGGACTAAATGAAGTGACAAAACAGTTTGAAGAATCAATGTACTAGATATTCTTATATGAGGCCATGAACAGAAGAATGAACCTTAGTAACTTACATACAGAAGTGATATTATGCCCAAGGTTTTCAGAAAGCAAGTGTTCATCTGCGTTTAAGTTAATACAGGCAAAAAACAGAAGCAATATGCAAAACATGTACATGATAAAGAGTAAATACCACAAATCCTTCATGATGTTAAGTAAAATGAAAACATTCCCAAAAAAAAGCAATTGCTTCTAGTATGCTTCAGCAAGGACTGGACATAAAGTGATAATAGAAATATACAAGAAACTTATAGGCACGTATAAGAAAATTTTGGCTGAAATATGAGTCAACGTTTCTTTACACATACTTAGAATTTCTCACTAGATCAAATTGAACCAATCCTAGTGAAACTCAGTGGTTTCTTTCACTTTACACAAAAATGTTAATTTACCATAAGTCAACAACTTTACCATAAAAAAATATCCACTGCATCGTCTAACTTAATTCAGATTTTGTTAACAAAAATATCCTAACTCGTAGAAAGTACTCGATTGTTAGTTTTCCAACAACGAATCACCAATCCTTTTATCATCCAGGAGACATGACCATCTTATGCAATTATCAATCTTCTCCAAGATCCAATCGCCTAGCTTAATTCGAACAAACCGCAAAAATTTCATAATTCTTATGAAACCAGTAGATAATTGGTACTACAAAAATAGATCCTAGTCTTTGTTAGAATCACAAGAAAAACAATGATATAGGCAGAATCCAAGTTGTGCAATCGATCCTCTTGTCATGAAGGATACAGCTTATGACCATCTTATGAGTTCTTGATCTTCTCTTATACTGAGCTCAAAACTTTCTTGACAAGAAAATATCCAACCAACACTGTCATCTACTCAAGCAAAAATGATATGGCCTCTTTCAACAACATAAAAGACTCTCCCATTACTCGTAGACCAAATCTACATCCAGACCACCACCACACAGTAACTTATGTCAAATGCCGTATCCGACCAACCATTGAGTACCAAGATCACTCCAAACGGACCATAGCTATGTGACGAGTCCTTCGTTAGATCCACGACCAGGTAAGCACGCTGGGCATAAGAAATCAGTAGAACAATCAACGAGTACCAACGAAAGAGGAAAAGGGGAACCTCTCTCGTCGACGACGTCCAAGGAGCAATGGACAATGTGGTGAAGCTTCAGCGCGTCGTCCGCCTCCGTGAAGCTCTGCAGGTACAGAGGATTGTTCTGTGGGCCGCAGACAGATCAAATACGTCAGATCAAGGAGGGGGGGGTGGTGGGTTCTAACCCTTGCAGCCGCGCGGAAAAGGGATATACGTAGACGGAGACGGATGTTACCTGATGGCCGACGACGGCGACACACACGATCATCTTCTCCGCACCGGCTTGTGGCGGCGCCGGTGGCCGTGCAGGCGGAGGGAGCGAGGGAAGGCGGAGATTGGGGCGCGACCTGGGCCGATCTGGTAGTCTAAGGAGTCGCTGTTTTGTCCCGAGCAGCGGACCGCAGATTTGTTTGGGATGAAACGGTTGGACCCGTCCGCCTCGTGCCACGTGTGCTTTGGTCTCCGGTTGAAGGCGGTTTTACATATCTATCCTTTTACGGTTTCCAAATCACATATTTATCCCTCAAAATTTTGGTATAGCATATATCATTTTAAATATTCGAAGATATATATAATCACTAGAAATAGTGCTTCCAAATGAATTTAAAATAATATTAAAGTTTCTTCAAAGTACAATCTTTAAATTGTAATAAGAAATTTTTTTAAGTACAATCTCATAGGATAGATAGGAATTGTCGAACTAATTTAAACATAATGTTTTTGAAAATTTCTCTCTCTCCCCAATACGATTGATATTTGATGATAATTAGGTATTATTTTTTACCCGTGTTTAGTTTCGAATGGACACCGAAAAATAACTTCAATTCATATATATATATATATATAATGAACTAATTATATATTAGCTCATGTAATTAATTATTTTTAATATCTAGATTTTTATATTTTTAAAATTATATTAAGATCTCTAAATTTATAAAAATAAAATATTTAATCATATTTTTTCTCATAACTATATGTGCTTAGTAATAAATCGAAATAAGACAAAATCTCAATGATAAACTCAAACGAGATTAAGTATTTTACTTTTATAAGAATAGAGATCCCAATTAACTTTTGAAAATATGAAAACCGAAATAATAAATATAACTAATTTCAAAAAATAATCATTAATTAGCCCTTAAGTGGTGTAGCAGTCTTAACAAACAAAACAAGTGCAATAAAAATTAGATAGTTTTATTGCACTCATTGCCTCTTCTTCCACACTACTAACTTCATAGCAACTTAGAACATCTGCGTTCTTGAGGTTCAAACTATCTATCTTCCCTCTTTTCCCACAAGTCAGTCAGCAATACAAGAACAAATTTTACAAGAACAAATTTCACACAATTACAACTTTCATGATCATTTTGGAATAGCCTCAGATGTACGACATGGATATTCCACCCAGGAGGACAGCTCAAAATTCAGATAATTTCAGGGAACCAGATTTACATGGCTGACCAAGAGAGAATAAAAACTAGCACCTGCTCTGAAATTGCCAACTTGAAAATGAAAACATGTTATGAGATACAGAGCAAATTTTCTCAAAGCTGGAGATGTCCTGAGCAAATTTGCTCCATCCCATTTACACTGCCCTTGTCTATCTATCTATCCATGCAAATGGCCTTGGGATGAAAATAAGAAGCTTACTTGTTTCCTTTGAGAACTAGAAAAAACGGCATTTTTTGTCTGATGATACACAAGAGGACAAGTGTCATCGCTGGCCAGTGGACTATAAGTTAACCTATTGTTTTGGCAAAGCACTTAACTTTCGTTATCCTCTTTCACATTCCTAATTCATAATGCATACATCCATATTCTCCAGCGGTACCAGTAATTTATCCGATTTCAAGTTTATTCCTTATGTACTCCAACAACATTTGGCTCTAGATAACCAAGCATATGAAACTTCTTGACAACTAGAAGATGAATAGTTTCACCTTATTAAGAAACTACTACAACATAAAATATGAAATGTTGTTGAATCACACCTACACGAGTTTCATCCCATCAAGTCAACTAGGAGTTAACCTATTGTTTTTACATATCACTGAACCTTCATTATGCTCTTTCACATTCCTAATTCAAATTGCAGACATCCATATTTTCCTGTAGCACCGGTACTATCGGAACATTTAGCTCAAGAGAAGTAAACCACATGAGACTGGACCAAAGACCATCACAAATAGACAACAAGTTTTCACCTTCTTAAGAAACTATAGGTAGTAGTCACATGAAATATGAGTGCGTTTTTGAATCACACTTTGCTAGTATACTCTTCCTAAGCAAGCTAAAGCCAAAAGAATAAGTTGAAACTTGAAGAATTTGGCAAACACAAATAAAGAACATTGTTTACAATACTTATTGAGATAGAACTTTTATTTAGTTACAATTATTCCAAGTGATCTTAACACAGCAAGAAAGAAAAATGAAATACAAGAGAGGAGGTAGAAATAGAAAGTCAAGTGAAAATAATCCTGAAGAGGACTAGTAAAATTAGCCTCAGAAATATTACATTCACGATAACAAACTAGCGAGGATACCCACACTAAAGGCAGAAATTTAATATGAAAATGTCCTTTAAGTGCTATTATTCATCCATAATTGTGCATGAGATTTAACATCTAATGTGCAACCAGTATCCTTGCCATATTTACTCAACAATATATCCAAGCAAAAGCGTGTAATGAGACTAGATTTTGTTGTACTTCATAATCACAATCTATACCAAGCAAAAGCATGCAATGAGACTATATTTCGTTGTACTTCATAATCACAGTCTATACCAAGCAAAAACATGCAATGAGACTAGATTTTGTTGTACTTCATAATCACAATCTATACTCATATTATAATGCATTTAATATTGATAAGAGTCAACTATTAACAACCTAATAGGATGAAAAGAAATGAGATCGAAGACACTGAATGTTCACATCAAACACTTATGAAAGCTCAAGTTATTCATTACGGAACAAAACCACAACAAATACTCGTAGTTGAAACCAGAAGCAGGTCAAAATGCAATCTTTCCATTATTTCTATTCATAAACTCAGCATGTCTACTTCCCAAAAGCATTTCAAATCAAGAAGCACAAGGTGAAAAGGATCACAGATTTGGGCAGAGTTATCACACGTGATTCTTGAGGAGGTTCCTCCTCGCCAGGAACCGGGCTATCGGCGGCGTGAGGGCGATCGTTATCGGGACCCGAACCGGAAACAGGGCCTTGTTGCAGAGTATCGCCAGAGCTAGGGCTCCGCCGCTGGACGCCGCCAGCTCCGCCGTCCTGTTCCTCCTCCGTTGCTGCTGCTCCTCCCTCGGCGCCGAAGAGTCAACGCCGTCCAAGATGACCGCGTCGCCTGAGGGGAAAGAGGAAGAGGAGGATGAGGAGGTATCAGCAGCGCGATCCTTCTCCGAGACGCCCGACGAGAGGCCGACCCTCTCGAAGACGGACTCGACGTCGACGTTGTTCTTGATGGCGACGTAGAAGCCGGTGATGGATGCGAAGGAGACGGAGAGGTGGACGCCGAGCGCCACCTTCCCGTACTTCTTCATCAGCTCGCGCAACCGCCCCGTGAACGCCATCGTGGGCAAGGATTTGGGTTCCGGCCAACGGCTCGATGATACGATCGATCGACAGCTAGGGTTTTGATGAGGGGGTTTTTGGGGGCTGGGTTGTGGTACTTCGCGGTGCGTTATAACCCTTGCGACCCCGACTCAGTTTAGGAAGTGTTAAGCCAGTTTGGTTGTGTTTCGAGTGAGCTAACTGCATATTACTTCACCATTTAATTACCTTTAGTACTTTTAATTTTTATATTTTTAAAAAATATATTAATTTTTTTTATATTTATGAAAGTAAAATATTTAATCTTATTTTTTACGTATCATCAATTTTATTATCGAAAATACTATAGAATTTATTAGTGAGTACGGTATTTCCAGTCGGCGTAAATAGAAATGAAATTAAATATTTTATTTTTATTATTATAAAATCTTAATATAATTTTTAAAAATATAAGAAGTAGAATACTAAATATAGTTAATTACAAAAGATAATATATAATTAATATATTTTTTAAGTACTATTTTTATATTAATAATACTATTTTTTAAAAATAAAAATTAAAACTTATTTTTATAAAAATAAACAAATATAAAACAAAAAAATTAAATATTTTCTTATCCCCTCCTTATCAGAAAAAAAAAAGTTTAATTTGATTATGAATAACCCTTAATTTAGTCATATATGGGATGTAAGAGGATGAATATAATATCACTAATTTGGATTCATGTCACTTCCATCTTAACCTCAACAAAATTATCAGTCAAGTTTTCTCTGGATCTTCACCAGAGATACTTATGATGATTTAAAATTAGGTTGCTCTTTATAGTAAATTTAGATCTCAAGAATAACTCTTTGCACACTTAAAAATGAAACCACTAATCGGCAATTTATGTTCTATTATTATTATTATAAAACTGTAATAATAATAATAATTAAGTCCTAACTATTTGAGATAGATTTATATTATTATTACTATTATTATATTAAAAAATTATGAGGTATATATAACATGATTAAGATTCACAGTTGAAATCAACTAAATACACATCAAATGAACAAAATGAGGCAAGGACTCAAAAGAGCCTAATCCAAGGCTTCAGTTGTATAGATCTGTCGTTGCTGGTGAGCCACTATCTCCTGCATCACTATCCTCCTCGTCCTGTTGATGTTGAGGAAGCACGTGGAGACGTGCTCTTCGAGCTCCGCGAGCTTGTTCATGAACTCGCACCCGCTCACCTGCAGCTCCCTGGCCACCTCCTTCAGCATCAGCCCTTCTCCCATGTCGTCGTCGCCGTCGTCGGTGAACAGCTTGATCACGTTCCTCGTGTGCTCGATCTCGTCGCCTAGCCTCCTCACCATGCTGCCCATGGTGTCGAAGTCCCGGTCCAGCGCGAACGCTCCCCTCGCGGCGGCGCCGAGCTGCGCCTCCGCGCGCGCGAACGGGGCCTGGATCGTCACGGCCACCCCGCAGGCGAAGAACGACGCGGCCCTGGCGGCCAAGTCGGCATGGCTCAGCCGCCGCATCGCCCGGCGGTGCGCATGTATGAGCCGCCGCACCAGTGGGTCGAACGCCTGGTGGATCCTCTCGAACTGGAGCCGTGCGGAGTCGGAGAAGGGGTTGTGGAGCCTGGAGAGGCGGCGGAGGGTAGCCGTCACGGGCCGCCGCCGAGCATCGGGGACCGGGAAGCCCTCGTGGAGCTTGATCTGGTCGACGCGGGCGCGGCGAATGGACTCGACAAGGGAGCCGCAGAAGTCGCTGGCGCCGAGGGTGGCGTTGAAGAAGTCGGGGAGGAGGGAGGGGAGGCGGTGCCGGGCGCTGCGTATGACCGCAGCGAGGGCGTCTTGTTTTGGCTCGAGGAGGAGCGTGTAGTCCGGCCGTCGTGACGCTTCGCCATGGGCGCATGCGTTATCGCCTCCGATAGAGCGCCAGCACTCCTCGGTAGCGGAGAAGCTGCTGCCGCTGCTCCTCGTATGTGATTCTACTGGTTCACCTGCAAGATTACAAGTTAGCGATGACACGAAAAAGGTAGATAGACACAAGAAAGGTTGATACAGGCGAACCCATGAACTCACCACTGATATGGTACCAGAGCAGAGACATGGAGGGAAACATTCTAGGCTTCCTCCGTTGCAGAGGTGGTGATGGACTAGAGGCAGGTTCTGCCTTCTTCCCTGGACATTGAGGAGAGGAGATGGAGGAGGAGGGGATATAGGCCTCATGCTCGTCCCTGTCTCCAAGATATTAATGCAAACGCCGTCATTTTCGAATACACGTTGCAGACACCACCACAGCACACAACGTCGACAACGTACATACAAACACGGACAGATTCCGGAGGACAGAATCGTGGGAGTTCACAGCGCGCCACCGAAATCGGAGGGCGAAAAGGACGCGTCACGAACCTCAAAGTTTGGAGATGTGGAGCCACCTGCGCCTCGTCCGCTGACGCGACGACGAGATTCCCGCGGCTTGTGGCTTCACTTCCCGCACGAAGATACTGAGCTCGAGAGGGACGGAGGGAGGGGGGGGGGTTGTCTTGGCGTGCACGAGCCATGTTTAGGGTTAGGTGATGACGGTGACGGAGATCTCTTGCGATGTTTCTCTTTGGATTTGTTCTGTTCTTTTCTTCGCCTGATGAGTTGGCGATGACATGGCATCGGCATCGGTGTCGGTAGACACGACGAACGGGTGGGGAGTACTCACGAATTTGTATCCATTTAAGTGGGTTGAATAGAGTATGTTTCACATCAGGAATAATTAAGGATGGAGTGATAAAGTCAAATCCCAGTATGATTAACTATTTAGGTACTTTGGACTAACTTGGTAAATATTTTCCTATGCGTACGTACTATCTTAGATCAAATTGAAGTGCATCATAAATCAATTTAAGTTGATCGAGTACAAGGTGTATTTGAAGAGAAAAAGAAAAAGAAAAAAGATCTTTAAATTTTGTTTCATGAATATAACTTTAATTACCTGTAGCAACTCATGAATAAAAAAAGATCTATATTTTTGTATGAGAGTTCAGATGTCTTCCTGCAATGCTATTCTATTAAACATGAAGTATATATTATAAAATTAAAATAATCTTATGTTGCTAGACATTAAAAGCGTTCATTAATATATATTGAGTTTGAATCACAATTTAATAGCTTAACCTTACAAAATATATTTTGTTCAGTCTCATATATGTTAATTCTAATATTTTTGACTTGGATTCATTCAACTTACACACACACACATAATAAATAATATATATGATTTATTTTTGGCCTTTTCAATTTAATCTAACAAACTCACAGAACATAGCATGATGCAATCCTTTATTTGTTCTTTCAACTTGTAGGTCCATGCAACCATGAGTTCTCTTTGCTGAAGCTTATCTTTCATGTAAACCAAACAAAGAGGGAAAACAACAGGCAAAACTGCAACAGTCTACATAAGCTTATAGTTTCTGCAGATCAATCATCACGCAGAGAAAAGGAGAGACAGACAATTAGTCAGAAGAAACACAGACAATGAGAAGTTGAAACACTAATGTATCACACACAGGGACAAGGAGAGACGATTAATCAGAAGAAACACAGACAATGGGAAGTTGAAACACTGTAATGTATCACATAGCCATCTCAAAAACACCAACAACAGAATTGATGTTATGATCACAGTTCTTACAAAGAGAGAGACATTAATCAGAAGAATCAGGGACAATGGGAAGTTGAAACACTGTAATGTATCACGTAGCCATCTCAAAAACACTATAACAACAGAATTAATGTTATGATCACAGTTCTTACAAAGAGCAAGGATAGGCCATGCATTTAACTGCTTGTTATATCCAAGGGAAGAATATGAATCAGAATAGGCAACAGGGAAGAATATATGGCAGCTCAATTGCTTGTTATATATATATGGAAAAAAAAAGACAAAGTTCAAGACACAGTATTTAACTGAAAAAAGAAACTAGAACATAAGATATTAAGAACTAAGGATCACATTTAATGTACTTACAGATATTTTTATTGGGTCATCATAAATTACAAAAGCTTAAAAGCTTAAGTTGTTAAGAAAGGATCCAATATAAAATTTAAACTCATAACATGTAATATCCAATGCATGATAAGAACATAGCCCTATATACAGCATCATCTTCCCAGAGGCATATGTCATATATTGGAGGCTGCTAGTTTTCTTCTACATCTTATTTTAAGTACTGACAGTTACTAACAAAATATGGGCTCATGATATCTCTGCTTGCATACAAAAACACCAAAATCGTATGTCCCAAGCATTGCATTTTAAAAGGATGATACTTCTTCCTAGTAGAATCACATACAACAAATTGCTGTAAAAGCGTAGTTCTTATTAGTACTCACTGATAAAACAACAAAATACAAATACACCAAAAATCTTATGTCCCATGAATTGCAATTTAACAGAATGACACTTCTTCCTAGTAGAAACACACACAACAGACTATAGTTGCTGTAAAAGCCTAGTTCTTATTAGCACTCACTGATATATCACAACAAAGTATGAGCTCATGAAATCTGCTTGGATACAAAGACACCAAAATCCTATACCCCACGAACTGCATTCTAAAAGAATGACACTTCTTCCTAGTAGAAACGCATACAAAAAACTACAGTTGCTGCTAAAGCCTAATTCTTATGATTCAGTACTCAACGATATAGCAACAAAGCATGGCTCATGAAATCTCTGCTTGGATATAAATAAAATAAAAGAGCATATCCCGTGAATTGCCTTTTAATGAGATGATACTGCTTTCCAGTAAACAAGCTATAGTTGCTCGTAGATGATCATCGGTCAGTACCACATTGTGCCATCACGAGGGTCGATTAATGAATCCACGCTCAACCATCTTCTCCACAAGTTCCTCATGCTTCATCAGCTGCCCTGCTCTCCTCAGCAGTGTCATCGCCATTTCATACACCGGAGCTGTTGGCTTGAGACTTTTCTCCTCCAACATCTCCTTCATTAACCCATAAGCTCGCTTCCAATGTCCTCTCTCGCAAAATGCTGTGATCAATACCCCATATGTGTTAATGTTTGGCTCCAAGCCCTCCTCCACCATCTCCCTCTTCATCCTCAGCATCATGTCCATCGACTTCTCCTTGCTAAACATCTCCATTAACAGATTATATGTAACTGTGTTCGGCTTGCATCCAAGCTCTTTCATCCGATCATATAGCTTGTGTGCTGCATTAATATTCCCAAGATTTATGATGCAACGAAATATGGGGTTGAAGGAGTGGCAAGTTGGGATGCACCCTCTTGCAGTCATTTGGTTAAGCACTTTGAGGGCAGCATCGAGGTTCTTCTGGTCCTTCCTGCAGTGGGTTTCAATAAGGAAATTGTAGGTTATAATGTCAGGCTCGCACCCTAATTGCTTCATCTGGTTATTGACCTGCAGCACCTTCTCCGACCGCCCAGCCTTGACATGCGCTCTCATCAGGCTATTGAAAGTAGCTGCGTTGGGCGAACACTCAGCGTCAATCATCTGGCAAAGAAGCTCATTTGCACGGGGAATCTGTCCCGCTCGGCACATTGCATCAATCACAGCAGTATAGGTATACACATTTGGTGGAATTCCATTCGCCACCATCTCGGCAAAAACACGCTCGGCCTCGTCGAGCTTACCGGCACGGCACCAGGCATGGACGAGTGAAGAGTAGATTACAACGTCAGGAGGAAATTGGTGCTTGAGGGCGTCAAAGAGAGACTGGGCCTCAGCAGCAAGGCGTTTCTTTGAAAGGGCAGCAAGGAGGGAGGCAAATGTACTGGGTTCGGGTTCGCATCCGTAGTTCGGCATGCGGCGGAAGGCCTCGGCGGCATCTTCGGGGAGACCAGCACGAACATAGCGGCGGATCAAGGTGAAGAACGTCTGATTGGTGACGGGGATTCCCAAAGCGCGCATTTTGTCGAGCAGGTGCCAGGCGATGTCGAAGTGGCGTAGCTTGCCGCAGAGGTCAATCATTTCGATGAAGGCGGCAGCGAAGGCAGGGGAAGGGGAGGAGAAGGGCGACGCAGCGAGCCACCAGTTGAAGAAGGCGAGGGCCTGCGGAAAGGGAATGCCGTGGCGGAGGGAGGCGCAGCGGTCGACGAGGAGAGCGGCGAGGGAAGCGGAAGGAGGGGAGGGGGAGAGGTTGGAGAAGGAGGAGGAGAGGGACGGGATGGTGAGATCAGGGGGAGGAGAAGCGGCAGACGGGGCGAGGTGGGGGTTGTCGCGGTGGTGGTCCCTGATGAGGACATGGAGGTTATCGAGGAGCTTGGACTCGGTGGGGGAGATGGAAGCGGTGGCGATGGTGATGTCGGAGGGGGGAGAGTCGATCGGAGAAGGAGAAGTGCAGAGGGGTTTGCAAAGGAGAGGGAGAAGGAAGGAGCGAGGAGGCCTTCTTGGTGTGTGCAGGAAAGCCATGGCCGACGGTTGGCGACAGCAGCGGACGAGTGCGGTTGTAGGGTTTTGTTTCCAGAGTACAGAGAGACGAGGTTTAATTGGGCCGGCTTAGGCCCAATTCCAGATATTTTCGCCTTTAACAGATCGAAATTAAAGCTTATATATATATATATATATATATATATATATATATATATATATATATATATATATATATATATTCTCAGTATTTTTTTTTTGGGATTTGATTTTTGGCAACTTCTAATTACTTTGTGGATATAGCAGCTGGATTTAATCTTATTCTCGAGCAACAAAAATTATAATAAATAACTTTTTGTTACTAAAAGCTAACATTTGGACAACAAAGCTAATTAATAAACAATTATTTTCCCCCAAAAATATTCGTACGAGACTAAATCTCTTTTTTGCTTAGAAAAAGTGAGAAGTGAACACTTACAGAGTCATGTAATCTATCAGCCAAAAAAAGGATTTTAAATCCGATAAAATGGAAGTCCAAGTCAACTGCGCACGTGCCGACAACAATCGGATGGTCCAGATCAACCATCACGAAGCCAAACACCAATTGTCCTCCGGCGCACGATAGCAGAAACCCGTCGCCCTAGGTCGGCCTCCGTCTATAAATATAGACCCACCCCCCTTCCACCCCCTTTCCTTTTCTTTCACTGGATTCGGCTCGCGGTTGCCTCCTTTTCCGCGTGAGATGGGAGGAGATCGCGCTATCCAACAAGTTTGCCGAAGCAAAAATTGACCGCCATAGGACAAATCGAACTCCAAAAACGAACTCGAAGCAGGAGTTCGATTCGATTCTTTCTCTCCGTCGCTGAAAGCCCCAATTTTTTGATCAAAACCCTAGTGTTTTCCCCTATTCTGCAGTCATGGACACGCGATTCCCGTTCTCACCGGCCGAGGTCGCCAAAGTCCGCACCGTTCAGTTCGGCATCCTCAGCCCCGACGAGATCGTAATCCTCGCAATCCCGCCCTGTTTTCTTTCCCATTCTAGGGTTCTACTGATGCTTGGTTTCGGTGGTTCGTTGAGCCTGATTTGGTTCTTGTTTGGGTGTCGGGCGGCAGCGGCAAATGTCGGTGGTGCAGATCGAGCACGGAGAGACGATGGAGCGGGGCAAGCCGAAGCCAGCAGGGCTCAGCGACCCGCGGCTCGGCACCATCGACCGGAAGATGAAGTGCGAGACTTGCATGGCTAACATGGCGGAGTGCCCCGGTCACTTTGGTCACCTCGAGCTCGCCAAACCCATGTTCCATATCGGGTTCCTCAAGACGGTGCTTGCTATTATGCGTTGCGTCTGCTTCAATTGCTCCAAGATCCTTGCTGATGAGGTACGATTGATCGGCACCTTTCAGATGGCTCTCTTAGGAATCATTTGCTCAAGTGGAAGGAACACGAAGAAAATGGTCCTTTAACTTGAGTATACTAAAAAAGATCTAGACTTTAAGGTTCTTAGTAAATTTAGAACTTCATTTTTGGTATTCTTCTGGTTGTATTGGTGGATGTGAAGTTTTAGCTACTATATACAATCTGAGCGAAATTTAGTTTGTATGCACACCTTAGAGAAAAGAGCCGCAACATGACTTTGGTGGGAGTACTTTTAGTTTTTTACTCTTCAAAAAACTGATATTTGACATGATAGTTACTTGATCATTGGTTTAATTGTTATCTAAATAATAAGATTGTTCCTTTTAGTAGAATTTTTGCGCCAAACTTCAACTTATTTGGATGGCTAGGATGTGAAACTCTATGTTGTTTTTGCAGCAGCAAGCTTAGGTTCAGCCTCTCTTCTATTTCTAGAATTGTGATAGACAGTGGTTTTATGGTTGTATATGTGATGAGCATATGACTACTTAGCATTTTAAGCACAAACTTCCTTCTTACCACATTTGTGCTTTGTTTCAGGAGGATACCAGGTTCAAGCAAGCTTTGAAAATTAGGAACCCAAAAAATAGGTTGAAGAGAATATATGATGCCTGTAAAAGCAAGAAGAAATGTTCTGGTGGTGATGACATTGATGTCCAGGGTCAACAAGACTCAGAAGAACCAATGAAGAAGAGCAGGGGTGGATGTGGTGCTCAGCAGCCAAACATTACCATAGATGGAATGAAAATGGTTGCAGAATATAAAGCTCCAAAAAAGAAATCTGATGAACAAGAGCAGCTTCCTGAACCTGCTGAGAGAAAACAAATTCTTTCTGCTGAGAGGGTATTTCCTTGGAACTCTTCATAATGGACTACATAACTGGAGAATGCATGCATAAGTCTACCTTTTTCAAACATGTTTGCAGGTTCTTAGTGTTCTAAAGAGGATAAGCGATGAGGACTGTTTGCTATTGGGTTTAAATCCCAAATATGCCCGCCCTGATTGGATGATATTGCAAGTTCTTCCAATTCCTCCACCTCCTGTAAGACCTTCTGTGATGATGGATACTTCTTCGAGGAGTGAGGTGAGTTCGTTCAGAGTTAAAGGCACATGAGCCAGAGCACTTTAACCTGTTACAATTAAGCTAGTTGCATTTTTTTAGTGTCTTAAATGTGCTGACTTTTTATTGACAACAGGATGATTTGACACATCAATTGGCAATGATAATTAGGCACAATGAGAATTTGAGGAGGCAAGAGAGGAATGGGGCTCCAGCTCACATTATTTCAGAATTTGCTCAATTATTGCAATTTCACATTGCCACATATTTTGATAATGAGCTTCCTGGTCAGCCTAGGGTATGACTTGCCCAGTTCTGTGCTTCCCTTATGATTTTGTATGTTTGTTTTTGTGAAATCCATTTTCTGTTTGTGCAGGCTACACAGCGGTCAGGACGGCCCATTAAATCTATATGCAGTAGACTAAAGGCTAAAGAAGGCCGAATTAGAGGTAACTTGATGGGAAAGCGTGTTGATTTTTCAGCACGAACAGTTATTACACCTGACCCTACAATCAACATTGATGAACTGGGAGTTCCTTGGAGCATAGCTTTGAATCTTACGTACCCAGAGACTGTAACCCCATACAATATTGAGAGGTAATTTGCTCATGTGGTGCCTTGTATAAATGTCACATAGAGGATGATAGACAGTTTCATAACAGTTGTTTGCTTCTGCAGATTAAAAGAACTTGTGGAATATGGGCCTCATCCTCCTCCTGGAAAAACCGGTGCAAAATATATCATACGAGAAGATGGTCAAAGGCTTGATCTTCGATACTTGAAAAAAAGCAGTGATCACCATTTGGAGCTTGGATACAAGGCCAGTTTGTATAATTGGTTTTTTATATTTATTTTTACTTTCGTTTCTACGGTTTACATTGTATTAACTTATTTTATTTTGGTAGGTCGAGCGCCATTTGTGTGATGGTGACTTTGTTCTTTTCAACCGGCAGCCCAGTCTCCACAAAATGTCCATCATGGGGCACAAGATAAAAATTATGCCTTACTCAACTTTTCGCTTAAATCTATCTGTAACATCTCCGTATAATGCTGATTTTGATGGTGATGAGATGAACATGCATGTTCCCCAATCTTTTGAAACCAGAGCAGAAGTCATAGAGCTAATGATGGTACCAAAGTGTATTGTTTCACCTCAGTCAAATCGCCCTGTTATGGGTATTGTCCAGGATACCCTTCTGGGATGTCGCAAGATTACCAAAAGGGATACATTTATAGAAAAGGTGCTAGCAATAGAAAAGTGTTGTTTGCTTGCCTTTTTGTGCTTTTGCTTCACAATATCTAGTCTCGATGAATCAGTATTGAAGAGGGGATTTTTTTTTATTATGTTGTGACAGGATGTCTTTATGAACATCTTGATGTGGTGGGAAGACTTTGATGGAAAGGTACCTGCTCCTGCTATATTGAAACCTAGGCCATTGTGGACTGGAAAACAAGTTTTCAACCTGATCATCCCAAAGCAAATAAACTTAATAAGATTTTCAGCATGGCATTCAGAATCAGAAACTGGTTTCATTACTCCAGGTGACACTCTAGTTCGAATTGAGAAGGGTGAACTTCTTTCAGGCACCCTTTGCAAAAAAACTCTAGGAACATCTACTGGAAGTCTTATTCATGTCATCTGGTAAGTCTAACTAAGCTGTTTGTTTGGAAAATGATGACTTTGCTTTGTATCCCATTAGCACTTATTTTGCTTTGTTTCATACTTGTATATCAGGGAAGAAGTTGGCCCAGATGCAGCTCGCAAATTTTTGGGGCACACACAGTGGCTTGTGAACTATTGGCTGTTACAGAATGCTTTTAGTATTGGAATTGGAGACACAATTGCCGATGCAGCAACAATGGAGAAAATCAATGAAACAATCTCAAAAGCTAAAAATGACGTGAAAGATCTTATCAAGCTTGCACAGGAGAAGCAATTGGAAGCTGAACCTGGGCGAACCATGATGGACTCGTTCGAAAATAGAGTAAATCAGGTACAACACATGAAATTTTCACTTAGCCCATCATATAAAAAATATCATGTTCATCTACTGAACAGGTGCTTTGCCTCTCAGGTACTGAATAAGGCTCGTGATGATGCGGGTAGTAGTGCCCAGAAGAGCTTATCCGAAAGTAACAACTTAAAGGCCATGGTTACTGCTGGATCAAAAGGTAGTTTTATCAATATCTCACAGATGACTGCCTGTGTGGGGCAGCAGAATGTTGAGGGCAAACGAATACCCTTTGGTTTCATTGATCGAACATTGCCTCATTTCACTAAAGACGATTATGGGCCTGAAAGTCGTGGTTTTGTGGAGAATTCATACCTTCGTGGGTTGACACCACAAGAGTTCTTTTTTCATGCCATGGGTGGTAGGGAAGGTTTGATTGATACTGCTGTCAAGACTTCTGAGACGGGCTACATCCAACGTCGTCTTGTAAAGGCTATGGAAGACATAATGGTTAAATATGATGGTACTGTCAGAAATTCTCTGGGGGATGTTATTCAGTTCTTATATGGAGAAGATGGTATGGATGCTGTTTGGATTGAGTACCAGAAATTTGATTCGTTGAAGATGAAAAAGGGCGAGTTTGATAGTGTTTTCAGGTATGAGATCGATGATGACAACTGGAATCCTAGCTACTTACAACCTGAGCATGTTGAGGATTTGAAAACTATCCGTGAGTTTAGAAATGTGTTTGATGCAGAGGTTCAGAAACTAGAAGCTGACCGTTACCAGCTTGGCACTGAGATTGCTACTACTGGTGATATCTCAATTCCTATGCCTGTGAATCTCAAGAGACTTATCTGGAATGCACAAAAGACATTCAAGATTGATCTGAGAAGGCCATCTGACATGCACCCAATGGAGATTGTGGAAGCTATTGATAAGCTTCAAGAAAGGCTCAAAGTGGTTCCTGGTGATGATTTTTTGAGCATGGAGGCTCAAAAAAATGCTACTTTATTATTCAATATCCTTCTTCGTAGTTCATTTGCTAGCAAACGGGTTATGAAGGAGTATAGGCTCACTCGTGAGGCATTTGAATGGGTTATTGGTGAAATTGAATCTCGTTTTCTGCAGTCACTGGTAGCTCCAGGTGAAATGATTGGCTGTGTAGCTGCCCAGTCTATTGGAGAGCCAGCTACACAGATGACCTTAAATACCTTCCATTATGCTGGTGTGAGTGCCAAGAATGTCACTCTTGGAGTTCCCAGGTTGAGGGAAATTATTAATGTTGCTAAGAAGATTAAAACTCCTTCTCTTTCTGTTTATTTGAAGCCTGGGGTTAATAAAAAGAAAGAACTGGCTAAGAATGTACAATGTGCATTGGAATACACAACACTGCGAAGTGTTACACATGCCACTGAAATATGGTATGATCCTGACCCTATGAGTACCATTATTGAGGAAGATGTGGAATTTGTCAAGTCATATTATGAAATGCCAGATGAGGATATTGCTCCTGAAAAGATATCTCCTTGGCTGCTTCGTATTGAACTGAATCGCGAGATGATGGTTGACAAGAAGTTGAGCATGGCAGACATTGCAGAGAAGATCAATCATGAGTTTGATGATGATTTGACATGCATCTTTAATGATGATAATGCAGACAAGCTCATCCTCCGTATTCGTATCATGAATGATGATGCGCCTAAAGGTGAATTACAAGACGAATCTGCGGAGGATGATGTCTTCTTGAAAAAGATCGAGAGCAACATGTTGACCGAAATGGCACTTCGGGGCATTCCTGATATCAATAAAGTTTTTATCAAGTCAGGAAAGATAAATAGGTTTGATGAAAATGAAGGCTTCAAACCAGATGTTGAGTGGATGCTCGACACTGAAGGCGTTAATCTTTTGGCTGTTATGTGCCATGAAGATATTGATGCAACTAGGACTACAAGCAACCACTTGATTGAAGTTATTGAGGTTCTTGGCATCGAGGCTGTTCGGAGATCTCTCTTGGATGAGTTGCGTGTGGTCATATCTTTTGATGGATCTTATGTGAATTACCGTCACTTGGCTATTCTATGTGACACAATGACCTACAGAGGTCACCTAATGGCCATCACCCGGCATGGTATCAATAGAAATGATACTGGCCCCATGATGAGATGTTCATTCGAGGAAACTGTTGACATCCTCCTTGATGCTGCTGTCTATGCTGAAGGTGACCACCTTAGAGGAGTTACTGAAAATATTATGCTTGGTCAGCTTGCACCAATTGGCACAGGTGATTGTGCACTGTATTTGAATGATCAGATGTTGCAACAGGCGATTGAACTCCAACTTCCTAGTTATATGGATGGTGGTTTTGGTGGTCCTGGTGGATTTGATTTTGGAATGACACCATCTCGATCACCCATATCCGGGACACCATATCATGAAGGAATGATGTCTCCAAGTTACTTGCTGAGCCCAAATATTCGTGCTTCACCGATTACAGATGCTCAGTTTTCTCCTTATGTTGGTGGAATGGCTTTCTCCCCCAGTTCATCTCCAGGTTACAGTCCATCATCTCCAGGCTACAGTCCATCATCTCCGGGATACAGTCCTACTTCTCCAGGTTATAGCCCTACTTCTCCAGGATACAGCCCTACATCTCCCGGTTATAGTCCCACTTCTCCGACCTACAGTCCTAGCTCTCCTGGATATAGTCCTACAAGTCCTGCTTACTCTCCGACAAGTCCATCATATTCGCCAACTTCTCCCAGCTACAGCCCGACCTCTCCCAGTTATAGCCCTACATCTCCTACTTATAGTCCTACTTCCCCCAGTTACAGCCCAACTTCCCCCAGTTACAGTCCTACTTCACCAAGCTACAGCCCTACTTCTCCAGTTTACAGTCCGACTTCCCCAGCCTACAGTCCAACATCTCCTGCCTACAGCCCAACCTCACCATCCTATAGTCCAACATCACCTTCCTATAGTCCGACATCACCTTCATATAGCCCGACATCACCTTCATATAGCCCGACTTCACCATCATACAGTCCTACCTCACCTGCCTATAGCCCAACTTCTCCGGGATACAGCCCAACATCTCCTAGCTATAGTCCTACATCCCCAAGTTATAGCCCCACATCTCCAAGTTACAATCCTGCCTCAGCAAAGTACAGTCCTTCGCTTGCTTATTCTCCAAGCAGTCCAAGGCTGTCACCATCCAGTCCATACGGTCAATCATCTCCAAATTACAGGTAAGGGTTTACATCTGTTGTAAAAGATCGAGCTTTCTTGAGTGCCTTATTGTGTTGTTTCTTTAGAATCGATAATTAATTTTTTTTAGTTTTGTCTGACATTATTATGAATATTTATAGTTAAAATATCTAGTTTTACTAATTGAAGATTATACTAAGTTTCAATTATTTTCTTAGATGTAAAAGTTTTGATAATTTTAGGTACAAAAATTTTATAGGATCTTTTAAAAATATAAATTAAAAAATATTTACCTTTATAATTTTTGTTAGTATATATTATTCTTAAAATTAGGATTATATTTTACATGTCCTAGGATAGTTTGTAAAAGTTATTGTTGACATTAGTAAAATATGTACCTTTGAAGTTGAATAAATTTGATCATGCATTGATATTTAAACTTAATTATATGGGTAATTAATTTGAATAGAGTTTTGATTTAATATCAAATTAATTATAAGATATTATTTGTTTAATGCAATGACGAGATCTAATGAGAATTAAATATAATGTTATTTCTTTGACACATATAATATATAAATAATTTGAAATTATAAAAAATATATATATGTTGAATAGTTGGATAAATTTTTATCATTTCAATTGTTTTTTATTGTTGAGTTGCACCTCAACTTATATTTTATGTCAACAATCAATCAATTTTTAAAACTTAAAAATTTTATTGATTTATCAGATATAAAATTTAATATACTTGTTATGGGTAACCTAAAACTAAATTTCTTCAATGAGTTTCATTAATTTGTCATATATTTTATGTTAAAAAATATATATCTTTTGACTTAAAAGTTTTGGAGTAACATATTAAATCTGAATATTTTTCAAGCTAATTTAGTTTTGTCATTTGACTTAGTATTTCAAGAGTTAACTATATTGATTAATATTATTTTTAATCAAATTTGAGGATCAAATTTCTATTAAGTGGGGGAGAAATGTAATCACCGAATTCTCTGTTAATGTCAATTTCAGTTTTTGCTTGATTATTCATGCACCTTCATTGTCACTTATAGATTTATGACATGGAAAAGGCAACTAATAGATATATGACATGGAAAAGGCAACTTATAGAATAGTTGCCTTATCTAAAGTTCCATATTTTACTCATTGGAAAATTTGGGTGTATGTCACCAGCACCATTATTATTGTTTCTTTCTTCATACTTATTCATGTTACTGGTTGCAGACTCATGGAGTAAGATGATTAATAACATATTTAATATCTGTATTCAAAGAGAAACTGTTCCATTTGTTCGTTCACCCCTCATATTATTTCACTCATATTAATTAAGATATTTGATGATAAACTTATTCAATTTGTTAACGTGGAAGCATCAGTATCACAACAGAACGGTGGTTCTATTTATACGAGAAGAAAGAAAACAAATTGCTCGGGAAGTTCAGCACTAACTGAACTCCCTAATATGACTAGCAGAGGTGTATCTTGATAAATATCATAAAGTGTATTATTGAATTTTCAGTGAGTATAACTTTTTTTTATTGTGCTGGAATCTGATTATCAATCTATAGATCAAAGTTAGAACTACCATGAAGTAATGATTTTACAAGGCCCAAGTTCTTTTTCTGAAATTATCCTCATTTATCCTAGTCAGTAAAAATTTATGTCACTCATCCTAAATGTATCATTTTGTGCTAAGCTCGCTCTCACAACTAGAAATATTGAATAACACATTTCTGTGTGAGATGAGTGGAGGGAAGATGATAAACCTACCTTGAAACTAAACTGACTCACCGGAACATATGTGACTTAGTATGCCACTTACAAGTTTGCCTCTTTGAGAACACTGAACATAGTTGACTAATATCTTTTTCTCTTTCTTCTTGTGCCTTTGCAGCCCATTTAACTCCCGTTCTGGTCCAGATTACAGCCCAAGTTCTCCACAGTACAGGTTACTCAAAATTTCATTATTTTCGGTTTACAGTTTAAACCACAAGCCATCACTTCTAAGAACAAAACTTGACCTAGCTTCTATTATAATTGCAGTCCGAGTGCAGGCTACTCGCCAACGTCACCGGGTTACTCCCCATCATCCACCAGTCAGTATACTCCACAGATGAGCAACGAGGATGAGGAAAGTACCCGCTGATCTTTGCGTTGTTGATTCATCATCAGAGTGCAAGAATCTCTTGACGTAAAGGTTCGAATGCTGGACTACGACTACGAGATGCCTGATGCCATGGCATGGTGTTTCGGACTATGATCTTGTCGCCTGGTTTACTTGTTTGTTTTAGATCACAAGTGAATAAATAGTTAGGTATCCATAGGTGTGTTTGTAACCTCAAGACTCCCCCCGTGAACAACACTGGCTGATAGAGATGTCTATGGTATCGGAAAACAGTTCCGTGGAATGTGATTAAGCCTAAAATGACAAACGGGTTTTGGTTATTATATACGTTTCATTAGATTAGGTGTTTGATATATACATTTGGAATGACATGGATGTAGACAAAACTAAATTACTTTGGATGAATGATCGCTTGACTTGGATGACAAAATCGACTTGTTTTGATGGATTATGGTACCAAATTTGACAGGCTAAATAAATCGTTTGGTTTGATCCAAATCAATATAATGTGGTGTATGATTAGCTAATTAAACTGTTTATCTCAAAAAAAAGGTTAAATTATCATTAATTTTTTAAGAAGTATTTATTTTTCTATAAGGGTGATGAATTAATTACATATTATTTTATGTAATTAGTTATATTTAGTATTTTGATCTTTATATTTTTAAAAATTATATTAATATTTTTATTTGTATAAAAATAAAATATTTGATTTTTTTTATCGTCGATTTTGTCATGTATTTAAAAAAAGAGATTAAAAGAGATTAAAGATAATTAATTATAAGAGATAATTTATAATTAACTTATATTATAATTTAACATAATATATATATATATATATATATATTTATTTAAAATAGTATGATAATTTTATCAATTATAAACACATTATTTGTTCTTAATATCTTACTATCAATAGTTGTAATCTTTAAAAATTTATTGAATCAAAATTTGAATCTTAAATCTTTAATAATCAAAATTAATTTTAAATCTTTAATATTTTTATTGTAAAAATTCCTCGACTGAGTCTGACGGTCAACCCCCGACCGGGATTATTGTCATCTTCAGCGCAGAAATCGTTGACCGCAATCCTTATCCGCATTGCCACTAGTAGCACATTGACAGCTTACTACTACTCGTTGTTATTCTAATGTCCGATGGCTGACAGTTGGAGATGGCCCTTAATATCTCTTCCATTGACCATGCTCATCGTCGTTCGTCTTCTTCTTCTCGTCACCATTAACATCTTCTTCTTCTCCATAGCTACAGAAACTGTCACGTCATACAGCTTTCGTTCTCTACATGGAGAAACCAGATAGAAGCATCATCACATTCCTCCCAAAGCTTGCCACCGGACGCGAGAATCCGATGAAGCCGAGGGCTCATGGCCAGAGCAGATCCTTCTCGGGGCCGATCACAGTCTCCATTATACCCATAGAAGCTCGACGCAAGCAGAAGAGACGCGGCGGCTTCGAGGCGCCGCAGGAACCCTCGTCCCCGAAGGTGACGTGCATGGGCCAGATCAAGCTCGAGAAGATGACCGCCGGATGCTGCCGGAAGCCCCCACCACCGGGTCGAAAATGGAAGCTGGCATCCTTCATCCGCCAGATCTTCCGGCGTCCCAAGGTGGGGCCGGCGGGCGGTGGCGGGAAGAGCAGGCCGCCGGTGTCTGCACCACCGTCGCTCGGAGGGATGAGTAGGTCCGCCGGCGGACGCAACAGCTTGGGGGATTTCGACTGGAGGAAGGCAGCGGAGACGGAGGAGGTGATCATTGCTCACTCTGCACCCATCATGGTGGGCGGTGGGGTGGTGGCCGTCGAGCCAAGGAAGGTGTCGTCGAGCCTTTGGAAGAGGAGGGCTGCCGCTCGTCTCACTACTCTTCAATTAAACTGATATCTTTATTCTTTTTCTCCTTCTCAACTGTAAATACGAGAGAAGGAAAAGGCTTTCCACATCGAATGTTGTTTTCGATGGACAGAATTATTTATGTACTTTGCATAGTTAAAGTAATTAAATTTTGTTTTTTGAAAGGAAATTATAATTTCTATTTAAAATTTTACATCTAAAATATTATAATAAATCGTAAAATTTATTTTACACTCCCAATAGAAACCCAAAATGTGAGATTTCTTTCATGAATTCTTACAAAAACACTTGTGTGTTGGGGTTTATTGGGTACACGTGCATCACGTTGCGAAGTGATGATGCGCCGTGATTCCCGTACGCGAGGCATCAAAGGGGTTTCGCGAATCTTAACGCATGACCCCGCACGACCTGACCGTTGCGCCAGTTGCCACCTCCTCGGCCTCCTCACCGCCCCACCCAAAATCTCTCCGCTTTATCTCAGACCGCGAAGCCTCCTCCTCCCCTCCTGAATGTTCCATCTTGACGCTCCTGCTGTTCCCTTCGCCATCGGCTCGATGGGATCCCACTCCGCCGCCGATGAGGCTATCCTCCTCCACGGCGACATCCACCTGTCCGTGCTCGCGGCACGCCGCCTCCCCAACATGGACATGCTCTCCGAGTACCTCCGCCGCTGCTTTGCCCCATGCAGCCCTGTCCTCCCTAGTAGCGACTCCGACCCCACCCCCGACCACGGCCGCCGCGGCCACCGCAAGAAGATCGCCACCGCCGACCCCTGCGTCACCGCCCGGTGCCACCGTCGCCCGCACCCGCGTTATCCACAACTCCCAGAACCCCATCTGGAACGAGCGCTTCAAGATCCCCGTCGCCCACAGCGCCGCGGCCCTCGTTCTCCACGTCAAGGACAACGACGTCTTCGGCTCCCAGCTCATCGGCACCGTCTCCATTCCCGTTGCCCGCGTCGCCTCCGGCGAGGTGATCGACGAATGGTTCCCGGTGATCGCGCCCAGTGGGAGGACGCCGAAGCCCGATACCGCCCTCCGCGTGTCCCTCCAGTACACGCCCGTGGAGGAGAGCGTGGAGCACAGGCATGGGATCGCCGGGGATCCCGACAAGCGCGGGGTGAGCGATGCCTACTTCCCCGTCCGGAAGGGGTGCTTGGTGACGCTCTACCAGGACGCACATGTCAGGGATGGCGAGCTCCCAGAGATTAGGCTCGAGGAAGGAGCCATCTTTGAGCATAACAAGTGCTGGGAGGACATCTGCCATGCCATTCTCGAGGCGCATCACTTGATTTATATCACCGGTTGGTCTATATATCACAAGGTGAAGCTGGTGAGAGAGCCGACGAGGCCGCTGCCGACTGCGGGGCAGCTGACGTTGGGGGAGCTGCTCAAGTACAAGTCCCAGGAGGGGGTTCGGGTGTGCATGTTGGTTTGGGACGACAAGACTTCTCACCATAATTTCTTCATCAAGACGGTAAGAGGACTCCAATCTTCAGTTCTGCATAGATTACTTCCTGGCAGCATAGTTGTTTCCAGTGTCATTCATGATGTTCAATCTTTGACTTTGTCAGCACAATCCAATCTGACTGGACACATATTTTCCCAATTCTTGGGTATTGATCATTTGATCTTATAGCGTTCGATTGAGTAATACTTTTCAGATTTCTTGAGTACATCTTCCACTGGGAGATGTACCACTCTTTACAGATGTGTTTTGTTCCACAACAGTGAGTATTAGATTCATTATGTGCTTGTGGCAATTCAAGGAAATTAGTACAGGCTAATTTGCTTGTGATTTACGAAATATATCATGATCAGGGAGTCTTGACTGGCATTTTAGTGAACTTAATTGATATACTTTAGTTGGATATCTGACCTTTCTCTGGCAGGAAGGAGTAATGCAAACTCACGATGAAGAAACTCAGGAAGTTTTTCAAGCATTCCTCTGTCATTTGTGTTCTAGCACCTCGTTATGCGAGCAGTAAGCTTAGCTTTGTCAAGCAGCAGGCATGTTTTACACCATAATATTTCCCATCTGTTGTGATTCTTATATCAACTAATCAAGATTTCCCTTGAATTACAAAGATGTTTGAAGGACCAATCAATGATGTTCTCCTTTGGTAGTGAAATTAAAAGTAAATGGTTTTTTGTATATTAAACTCTGAAGTCTTTGGAAGTTGCATATGAATTCATCAATTTGTTATTTTCACAAATTGATTAGGACAAAATAATCTACTATGTTTAAACAATTGGTGCCAATTAGCTTACCATGTACACTGTACAAATATACAGCTTGTTGTTTTATCTGATCTGCACAGGTCCATTGAGTAAAGAAAATAAAATTGTATAGTTACCTTGCGTTTCCTCTTTATCAGGTAGTTGGAACTCTCTTTGCGCACCACCAGAAATGTGTACTTGTTGACACACAGGCATCTGGGAATAATAGAAAAATAACTGCTTTCATAGGAGATCTGGATCTTTGTGATGGCCGCTATGATACACCGGAGCATAGACTTTTTCGTGAACTTGACAGTGTCTTTTTGAATGATTTTCATAACCCTACATTTGCTGTGAGTATATTTTTCTACCTATTGGTCTTCAAGTGTCAGTTACACCAACTTTCTCTTCCTGAATCATTTATGAAGTGCTTGGTCAGCTTATTGTCATCACTCATCATAGTGTAGTTTCCTTATGTCCATATTTAAGTTAATGTAGTCAGTGATAGACACTAGACAGTACACACACTGATAAAATCTTGCTGTGCACATTCCTATATCTTCTGGTAAGCCTTGTTTTCAAACAATGATCCATTATCTTATAATTGTCATGCTTAATAAGTAATCAAAGTTTTATCAAAGATCTAATGAACCTGAGACGTTTAATCATCACTGCAGAAGGAATTTATTATAACAGCAATATTAGAGATTTTATAATCAAAGCCAAGTATTGTGAAGGTTTACCTCTACCTCTCTATTTCTCTGTCCAAGTGGCTTTATCATTGCACATTTACAGCAGAGCTGTAGCAAACTTATGATTTTCATTTAATATCTCCTAATAATCAACAAAGTATATGATCATGAAGTCTTCTATGAATACTAATCTTTTCTCTGCTATATCTTCACACATATGGTATTTTCTCGAAAAGAAATAAATCATTAGTTGTACAGACTCAGATTGTTGGATGCATACATGTACAGGAAAGAAACAGGTATAGAGTACCTGTCTATTAACCGTTAAAATCGAAAAAATGTTGACAAAAATGAACAGACTTCCAAATATTTTGGCATCTACAATTCTCAGGATGATGCATGTGCTATTTTCTTTTTTTATGATTTGTGATCATAGTTGATAGATTAATTTACATCAACATAGACAGATCAATATTGCAATGGTAAAAAGAAAATTCTAATTTTCATGATTAGAGCAAGTCAGTCATGTTTGCTTAATTCATACTAACTATGATTTTGACAGTCTGCTTGCATGAGCCCTAAACATACATGTTTGCTTATTGAACATCTACTAGCTTTGATATTATATTGGTTTATGTTATCTTTTTCTTTTGTATTAAGGTGATCCACAGTTAGAAACTAAAGGACCAAGACAACCATGGCATGATTTACACTGCAAAATTGAAGGTCCAGCTGCTTATGATGTTCTGGAGAATTTTGAACAGCGCTGGCGTTAGGCAACAAAATGGCAAGAATTTGGGCTACGTTTTAAAAAAAAGGTATCCCACTGGCACGTTGATGCTTTAATAAAGCTTGAACGGATTTCATGGATAATTAGTCCTTCACCTACTGTTCCAAATGATGATCCAAGTTTATGGGTTGCAAGTGAAGATGCTGAACCTTGGCATGTTCAGGTTGTATAACATACAATTACTAGTAATAAGAAATTTTATTATATTGTTAGTGACTGAATGTTAAGTTTACAGATTTTTCGATCTATAGACTCTGGATCAGTAAAAGGATTTCCGAAGAACCCTCAAGAAGCCTTACGAAAGGTTAGTCTCTTGTCATGGAGTATGTCTACTTTATACTAGTACAACTTCTATTACAACTTATCAAGTCTATTATTTTCTATTTTGATGATGCCAATTTATACAAACCTATTTGACTCATACTTCAGTTTTAAATAAAATTGTATAGCTTCATCATATCCATTATTTTTTCAATAAAAGCTAGTTAGTTGGTTCATTTCAATCTGGATCTTATAGGCTAATCTACGATCAACTGTTGCAGAACCTTGTCTGTCAAAAGAATCTGATCATCGATAAGAGCATCCACACAGCATATGTGAGGGCAATCAGATCTGCACAACATTTCATATATATTGAGAATCAGTATTTTCTGGGGTCTTCTTATGCTTGGCCATTTTATAAAAATTCAGGTTCGCTTAAGTCCATTTTACTAGTATGTTATTTTTAACATGTAATAAAACCACACCGTAATCTTTAAGTTGCCAGTTTTCTGAAAACTCGACCCTTGGAGCACCCTCCTACATGTAAGAAAATCGCATCTCCCAACATCACAAACATGTCTATCACTTTAGTTTGCTTGCAGCATTCCTAACAATGATGCTGAGTGAAGTAACCAATGCTTCTACAAAGATGCACTCAACTATTGATCACATGATTTTTTTTCTTAATTAGTTTTCTAGATGCTTATATCATCAATATTTGGCTTTATTTATATTAACTATGTCTTTTCTGATGTGAATTAAATTCGAAAAATGTAGTTTTATGTCTGGTCTTCATAATCTGGCAAAGATTTATGAGCACTTTGCTAGACTATGAGCACTTTGCTAGATTTGGTTAAATAAAAGTATAGCTGCAGACTTATGCTAAATGATGCATAAGAGTCATCCTTTCTTTGAAGAATTATTGTTAGTTGCTGAGACTCTTTTTACTAAAAGCTTCCTTGACATCAACAGGTGCTGATAATCTGATACCTATGGAATTAGCATTAAAAATTGCTGGCAAAATTAAATCCAAAGAGCGGTTTTCTGTATACGTGGTTATACCTATGTGGCCTGAAGGAGTCCCTACTACTTCCAGTGTGCAAGAAATCCTCTTCTGGCAGGTATCATCTCATTTATATAGAACATCAAATTGTTTGTTTTTTCGTGAATGGCAAATGATTGATAAACATTTTATTGAGCTTCTCTTAAACAAAAAAGATGTTACTTTTTTTCCTTTTGCAAAATCAATTTAGTTAAATTAATTATATTATTGTAGTATTCTATTTAATTGATTTATGTATAGGGATGTTGAGCAGTTAGAATACAACATGGGCAAGTGTTGCTGAGATGAGGGTGTTGAGATTGATGTTTGGGATTGTTAGAGGACATAATAAGAAATGTTTATGTTTGTGAATTTGATACAGCTTCAACAGAAGACAAATGAGGAAAATTTGTTTATGATGTGATGAACATGTCCAAGGGAGACATTTGGTTAGATGAGATGAGTTGATAACAACTGATCGTGCGAGAGAAGTAGAGGGAGACTTAAGAACTTACCAAAAACATTTACTATTCAACTTAGGGATAAGTGTCTTGCAGCATTCTTACTACAAATAATCACACCAACCAAGTGACAGCATAGTTTTTGGATTCTTTGAGTTGATCTTGCCTTCATTTTGTTACTTTATGGGCTTTCTTAATCTCTATCTCAATGCTACTTAAATTACATTGTTTTGTCCTTGCAGGGTCAGACTATACAGATGATGTATGAAACCATTGCAAAGGAGCTTAAAGCTGTGAACTTCGAAGATTCACATCCGCAAGATTATCTTAATTTCTACTGTCTTGGAAACCGTGAAGAATTGTCCAAGGATGAGTTGCAATCAAATGGTCACTCTTCAGAAAGAAGTCCAGTGGTACTATATTCATAAGCATCCAGGAACTTGACTATGTTATTTTTTTGTTCAAGTATATCAAGTCTCAAAAGCTTTCTTGTAGTACTTGGTAATCTCATAGACCTAGACTGCTTTCTCTAGGTTGATACGGCTTCTCATAGCTAATAATTTTGTCAGACTCAAAGCTCTTCTGTGTGTGCAGCAAACAAGCAAAGGTAAATTAGATCTACTTCGCAGTGCAAATAAATTCATTGCAAGATTAAATAACTTGTGTTGCAATCATAACCGACCAAAGATTCTGAGACATTTTTAGAGGTGAAGGAACTTATAGGCAATCAATTTCTTTTCTTGTCTTTATAATTTGCTGTAATCATACTAGAGAGTTCATATGTGGAGAACTATTTCACTCCCACATTGGTTTTATACATGCAAAAGCGGTTTCATCAGAGTCACACAAGCTAGATAAAATAAGAAATTAAGAACTATATCAAAATTGGTAAACATTCATGAGTATATGGTTAATATCCATGAATATTTGCTGGTTAAAATGTCAGCTGTTTTCTTTGTGAACAATATGTTTCTTACTATTAAGATGGTTATCATTATCTTCTCATCATTCAGCCAATTCCAAATCATCTTTCCTTCATTTTCTTTTCTTTATTGATACATGTTCTCTTCTTCTCTGATTATTAGAACAGCATTTGTGCTTCTTTTTTAATATAGAAACAGATTCTGAGGCCTTTCGAAAAGATATAGTTGTTAACTTATTGTATTATGGTTCACAATAATTACTTACAGTTGCCATCTAAATTTTACCCAGGTCCTCGCACAAAGGTCTCGGCGATTCATGATATATGTTCATGCAAAAGGGACGGTTGTAGATGATGAATACGTTATAATGGGATCTTCTAACATCAATCAAAGATCTCTGGCTGGTTCAAGAGATACCGAAATCGCCATGGGTGCATACCAACCTCATCAAACATGGGCTGAGAAAGAAAGGCACCCACATGGTCAGGTTGGTGACATCATATTCTTGGTTCTTTTCCTTTCTGTGTCATCTCAAATTTAACATGGGCATTTATTGATATAAATATCTATTTGGAACATGTCTATTTTTAAAAGATCTTATTAGCATTTATTAATCTTCTCAAGTTGTTTTCTGGTCATTGATTAGAATGCTTTTTTCTTTGTTATATAATCAATTCAGTTTCCTGTTATTGGATCAGCTAGTGTGAGAGCAATCTAGGAAATAGTTAATTGCAAGCTTAGAAGAGATGTGGACTGGGTGCAACAATTACTCCCTAGTTAATCTGCTACACTAAGAAAAGCTACACAAGCTTAGATGGACAATTTTAGAGATAAAAAGTGCTACTGAATACTTGAAATTATGTTAGAACTTTGAAATATCGCAACAGAAAAAGTATCGTAAAATGATTGGTGCAGACAGAACTGCCCTGAGTAATGATGTCGATTGAAGTGATATCATGATATCAATGCTTGACATGATTTTTAATGGAAGGAATGCAAAGTTTCATGTTCTCCAGTTGTGTCATGGCTGAAGACACAAAATTACGATATCAATTAAATAAGGTTGTTTTATAGATGCAACCGATCTTTTTTTTTTTTGTCTTGAAAGATTGACTACACTTCCCACTTCATATTTCGTTCACTCCCAGGGCAAAGCTTAGACTTGAGGAGATCATCAATGAAGAGTAGGTTTCGAGATGCTAGTATTTCTAAATAGGTCGGAGAAGCGGCTGAGTGATGACCTATTTAAATGCTTGAGCAATAATATGACAATAAGTTGTAGGTTGTTAATGTTGTAAGCCATATCCAATTTGGCACTAGGACACCGAGGAGTTGCACAAGGCTTCCTGAGTATATGAATCTGTTAGGATCCTTTTTCTGAGCTTTTGAATAATATTTATTGAGTCTGTTTAGTCCAATTGTTTATTGAGTCGGTTTGGTTCAGTTAGAATCAAGTAGAGGTTTATTTAATATTTATTTATTATTAGAGTTCAAGTCCTGATGGACTCTGGGTTGAACTCTATAAATAGGGATGTAACCGTTTCTTTTTAGAAATCTATGAAAAATATTATTCTGTCTTTGGACAAACCCTAGGAGATCGATCCCCTCGAAGCGATCAAGGAGGCTGATCCCCTCGAAGCGATCAAGGAGGCCGATCCCCTCGAAGCGATCATTATCATCCTCATTTCTCCTCTTTCTTCGATGATAAGACTTTAGAATCTTATCATTTGGTATCAGAGCCTACGATAAGACTTTAGGGTCTTATCAGAATCTCATCTCCATCAAAATTAGGAAAGCCTTCAAGGAGATCATAGTTGAAAAGTAGGTCTCAAGATCTAGTGTTTCTAACTAGGTGGGAGAAGCAGCTGAGTGCAATAATATATGACAGTATGTTATATTTAACACTATGATAATTGTTGTACAAGGCTTCCTGCATATATGAATGCCATCTCCATCAAAATTAGGAAAAGGAATTGTGTTCAAGTAGATCGTCGACGAAGGTTAGATTTCAAGATTCTGACCAGATGGGAGAAGCAGCTGAGTGCATTACCTGTTCTAACTGTTTGAGTAGGTTGTCAATGTAGTAAGCATTTGTGCTCTATCTAGATAAAATTTTGATACCCAAGTTAGCGTTAGGATATTGGAATTGTCATCTCCATCACAATTAGGCAAAGTAAATGTCTAAGTCCTGTTATGAAATTTCATTATCTTGTATCCTGACTGCATTTTGATGCTCTGCTGCAGATATATGGATACAGGATGTCTCTCTGGGCAGAGCAGCTGGGATCGGTAGACGAACGATTCGAGCAGCCCGACAGCTTGGAGTGCGTAAGACTCGTGAACAAGATTGCCGACGATAACTGGTGCAGGTACGCCGCTAAGGAGGTGAGTTCACTGACCGGCCACCTTCTCAAGTACCCAATCAAGGTAGAAGCTGATGGCAAAGTAGGAGCTCTGCCCGACCAACAGTGTTTCCCCGACGTCGGAGGTAAGATCTTAGGAGCCCCCACAAGTCTTCCTGACACACTAACCATGTAGCAGTATATCCTCAGATCAAATGCAGTCGCAACAAAAGTAGAACAAAGATTTGTCATTTTAGTCATGCTAGATAACTTTGACATGTTCATTTGCATGGAGTTCTAAAATCTTATTCTGATGCAAAGATAAGCACTCATTCTTCATGGATCATCAATTTCTTTTTCATCAGAAGATAGCTTCATACAACAGAATTATTATTGATAATAAATGTCAAGACAAATATACAGATGAGTAGTGAGCAAAACACTACTCGAATTCTTCTTGCATTTGACACAGAAGAGAAGAGGAGAGGCGAGGAAAGGAGAGGCGGCGGTGGCAGACTAGGCATCAGTTGACTGTGACTTTTCCGACCATTCCTGCTCCCTGGTGCGGCGAGCAGTAGAAGGTGTAGGTGCCCTTCTCGTTCAAGGTCACCGAGTAGGTCTCCCCGGGGGCGTTGAGTAGGTCCTCCTCGCTCATGGAGATGGCCGCGGCGTCGACGCCCTTGGGGATCTCGTCCTCGTCGAAGATGACGTTGTGGGGGAAGGCCTGGTTGTTCTTGAACACGATCGCCTCCCCGGCGGCCACGCTGAACTCGCCTGGCACGAAGGCCAGCGACCCGTCGTTGCCCCCCAGCAGCACCTCGAGGGCCAGCGCGTTGCCCGTCGCGAGCAGCGCGCTGGCGGCCGCGGCCGCGGCCACGGCCGCCACTTTCACCTCCTTGAGGGAGGCCCTCGCGGACACGCCGGCCACCTTCGCCCTGGGGCCCGCCACGGCAACGATGGCGCCGGACCTTGCGGCGGTTGCCTTGAGACCGGTGAAGGAGGGGATGGTGACTGCTGTGGTGGTCATGCTGGCCATTGCTCACGCTGTTACCGTCTTCTTCAACCGAGGTTGCAGTGGAAGGCTACATATATCTATTGAGAGAGAAAAAGAAAGTAGATGATGAGATCATGTCTGAGCCAATCGAGAGAGAGAGTGGGGGCGGTGGGCGCTGCAATGGGTGGCGGAGAGAGGAGGGGTAATCGTAACGGGCTGCTTCTATAGGCTGAAACGAGATGTGATAAGGTGATGGTATTTGCCGACATGGCATGGATGTAGGCGAACGAGTGGTAGTTAACTGGAGTTAACCGACGGTGGAGATCGTACTAATCAAGAACAAAGGTCATGATCGTTACTTTCGTAAATATCCATGGGCAAATACCTTAAAAAAAATCTCTTATTTTCTTTTTTATTTTTTTCCCTAATCAGCCTTCCATTTCTACCATTTCTATTTATTCAAGCGCAACTCTTATTTTCCAAGAGATGAAATTGCCTCTCGCCTTGCCCTATCGGTCATCGCACTCGCCCCATCGCCTCTACCCCTAGTGTCCCTTGCCACCTCTATTGCAAGGCCACCTTACCTTTGTTGATCATTGTATCCACTCCTCGTCATCCTCGTTCATGCACTCTTGCCCTTGTTTCTCATGCACGTACGATAAGAGATGAAAAAAACTTTTATCTTGTGACAGGAGTGTTAGATGGAGGTGACGAGGCATTACTCATCTTCATGGTAAAGCTCTAAACACAGAGGATAATATGCCTTATCGATGACCGTCGAGAGGAGGAGGAGGAGGACCACCAGGTGTAGAGCAACATAGAAGGTGACTAGTGCTCGATGATCATCACGGTGCACAAACAAGGTGGATGGAGGATATGACGATGAAGGCAATGGTGCATGAATGAGATGAGGTCGACGATTGGCGAGAGCGATAAAAAAAAAAGGAGAAGAGAGACGAGAGTGACGAGACCTCATGACGAGGTAGAGGTGGTAGGCAGCAACAAGGGGTGGCGACGACAAATGATAGTGAGAGGCGAGTGTGACGACGACAATCCTCATGCGATTTTCTGTTGTCACCATTTGTCATTCCAATGTAAAATTATTACAATTACCATTGAGGAGAGATTTAATCTTAACTTTCTAATGATAATTATTTTTAGTTTTGTTGAAATATGATGGATGGTTCCTTTCAAACTAATAATGATATCTTAGGTATAGACTATTAATTTTTTTAAGATAACATATTATTTTTATCTGATCTCCATATTTTGTGATTAGATTTCTTAATATAGAATGTATAAGCTTGGAAGTAATCTAAAATAGGTTGGATTAGAATCAAATAACTCATCCAAAACAAGTATTTCAGAAAAAAAATGAAGTCAATGTTGTGAACTATATTTTCAAATCAACATGACAACTGTGAAATTAATATGCACAACTGATATTTTAAGCATGATTAAGTCATGAAACCTTACAAAACATCATGAAAATTTGGATTATTTTCATACATCAAGAAGGCCCAAAGGACAAAACAAAAAGGGGAATGTTGGATTTGAACTTTATGATGGCAAATACCAACTTCAGTTGATTCAAAATATTGATGAATCATCAAGGATGTACGATACCAAGACTTTAATAGATCATCCAAGTTCTTAGATTTCGAATCCCATCTTCACTATCTAAAAAATATTATCTCTATCGATTACTATTTCATTGTCAGTATCAAAATGATACTACCAAATCTCAATACATCAACATGATAAAGACAGAGACTGTGCTTAATTTCTTTGTTAATTAGAGTTTCATTGACTTTTCCCTTGGAAATTATCTTCAACAATATATAATTACAAGTCTAGATTTTCTATTCCTTTGTGTGCGAGCATCATTTTCCTCTATTATAAGTCATTGACAAGTCAAATTATCATTAGATCTGAGAACTTCATCCAGTCCTGTGTTTATAAAAATTAATTAAAAATAATTTTATAAATGCTTGAGTTTGGATTGAATTAACAAGCAATATATATATATATATTTTAAAAATCTTATAATGTTTATATTTATTTATTATAAAATAATAAGAACGTTTTTTTTATAAAATATTTTTATTTTAGATATTTTCTAAACAATTACCCCCATTTTAGTTTTCTCAAATCATATCGTTAATTTAAAATACCTAAATTGCCCTGCATCCTCTACCCCTCTTCCATCGTGCCTCCTCTACCGCCATCGTTGGCCTCCTCTATCGCCATCGTTGGCTGTCCCGTCAGACCCACTATTGCCTCCTCCTCCTTGCACCATCGCCTTGTGCCACTTCCACCTTCTCCCCTATATCTTGCACTGCCTCCCCTCTCCTCCCCTATGTCCAATTGGAGCCACCATCCAGAGCCCTCGCATGAGGAAGGAGGGGGCGCAACAGTGCTGCCAGCTTTCTGTTCTGATGTCGCCATTTGTCCCGTTGGACTTATTGCCATCTGCTTGAACCTCCTCCTTCTTCATGCGAGAGTTATAGACGTTTACGTTAGGATCCTTTTATTTTCTGAGCTTTGAATAATGTTTTATTGAGTTTATCGTAAGAGTCGGATAGAGGTTTATTTGATATTTATTTATTTATTAGAAGTCCAAGTCTTGATGGACTCAGGGGTGGAATTCTATAAATATGGATGTATCTGTTTCTTTTCATCTATCTATGAAATATTATTTTAGTCTTTTGGCAAATCCTAAGAGATTGATCCCCTCGAAGTGATCAAGGAGGCCGATCCGTTCGAAATGATCATCCCTTTTCTTTATCTTCTTTTATGATAAAACCCTATAATTTTATCAAATGACTTCGGTGGAGCAGACGACCAACGACGACTGTCATGCCCTCTCCTTCCTCATGCGAGGGCTACATGCGACAATTTTAGCGAGGCAAAAGAGAGGGGAGACAGTGCAGGGCGATGACAGAGGCAACACAGGGAGAAGGAGGCGATGGTGGGTTCGACGAGATAATCGATGACAATGACGATGGAAGAGGGATAATTTGGGTAGTCTATTAATTATGGGTATGAGTTGAAAAAATTTAAAATGGGATAACTGTTTAAAAAATCAAAATAAAGATATTTTTTTAAGAAAATTGCTCAAATAATAATAATAAATGTGGATATCTAACTGATATATTCTCATAATAGTTAATAGCCTTACAATTTAATCCCCTGCCGCCGCTTTCACAGTCGCTACTCCCCTTCTGCTTCATATTATCTCGCCCGTTCTCTGTTGTCCTCTTCCGTTGCCTTCCCTTTCAATAGCCGATCCTTTATCCCTTCCTCCTCCTCTCCTGCTCGCCTCGTCTCACGTGAATCATGGCCGATGGCGACGCCCACCACACACCCCCCACCCCGACCCCTCCGACCCCTAAAAGACGGATATTTTTTTTTCTGCGAACAATAGCGCAATTAATGAGCCAAGATTCGACTTTTGACGTTCGACTCTGCGGATGGCGATGAAGGACACGGCCGAGAGCTGCAGCAGTCGCGCCGGGGTGGATTCGTCACGGACCCACCCCCGCCGCCAGCAGCAGCAGCAGCAGCAGCGCCACAAGTTGGAGGCGTACGCCGAGGTCCTTCGCCGCCTGAGGAAGGCCGGGCGGCCGGAGGTGCTGTCCCCGTCCTTCGAGGACGGGTTGCTCAACCACTTCAATCGTCTTCCGGAACGGTGGATGTTTCACGTCCCTTCTGCTGTTGCAAAATTTTCCCTTTTCGTTTTACCGGAACATGTTTGGCGCCACTTACTCGTTGACCTTTTGATCCTACGTTTTCATCGATTGGGGCCCTCAACCACGGTTCTTGAGTAGCCTTTCTTGGTAAAGTTTTGTTCTTGTGATACTCGTTGCACATATAGTTCACGCAGTGGTGGTGCTTGCCGGAATGTATTCCAGCTACTTGTCCCGATGATTTGCTTAGTTGAATTTATGATTCTTATTAGGTTCTAATGTTCTGTTGGTCCTGCGAGTAGTTTCATTATAGTTCTATGGAATTACCTGTCTAGGAATTGGCCATTTGTGGCTATGTGAATGTGCTAGTAAAGTCGTCAGAGCATTTTTATGGTTGATTTTGGTTGAACTTGTTGCCATGATTTCTTTTACCAAGCCAACTGCTGATATGTGACTTTTTCCTGTTGCAGTTATGCCTTGGATGTAAACGTGGAGAGGGCAGAAGATGTGCTGACACATAAAAAGTTGCTGGAACTGGCTCAAGAACCTGCCAACAGGCCTGTCTTTGCTGTGCGTTTGGTGCAGGTAAGAGTTTCAACAGCTCTTCCTTCGTTTGAACATCAGATTTTGATTATAAATTCAAAATCAATTTATAGGTTAGTTAGTGATTATATCACATCTCGTTCTGCTTATATGTCTAATGTTGTATGATTTCTCATGCATTTACTGTGTATCTTCTAGAAACTTCTGAAAACTTGTTCTTTTGGGTAGTCATTTGCATCTATTATTTGATTTTTGTTTGCATGGGTCATGGTAGAGTTTCTCCTTTTATTTAATTATTTGTTATTCTCTTGAGAACAGTTATATTAATTAAATGCCATAACCTAGTTATCTGGTTAAAAATATTAAATTATGACTGAGAGGGCGAGCCTAGGTGTCACTGTAAGGTTTTCTTTTCTTTGTGATCTAAGTGACCCAGGTTCGAGTCATAGGAATAACTTCGTTGCTCGCAAACGTAAATTTGACATAGATCAACCCTTCCAAAGTCTGCCATAGTAGATGTCTTCTGCAGTGGGCGACCCTTTTCTCTAATCATGTCTGGCTTGGAAAAATTAGCAAAATGCTACAGCTGAAAAAATTTTTATGATATATGTTATATCTAAAATAAAAATATGGTCTCCAACATAGCCTTGATTAGGTACATTATTGAATAAGCTTAACTTTAACTTTGGTTAACACTTCTGACCTGCCAAAATTTAAAATTGTTAAAATTAAGATGTGAACAACTTAGAAATTTGGAGCTCTTGACTACTTCAATTAGCATGGACAGAAACTAAATAGTTGAATTATGAAGCAGGAATTTCATGCAACTAGTTTTGCTGGTTTCCTTAACAAAATTGCTAAACTTTTATATTTAGACACCTATACATGTATATATGCACAAATATATCTTTACACAATTCACAAGCTTAACTTTAAGGCCTGATTTTTTGTTGGCTTTATCAATGCCCCTCTTACACATTTAGGTTGAAGTTCCCTTTTAAAAGTTAAAGCACATGCCTTATGCTGGTCGCCTGTATTTTCTCTCATATCTAAAGCAATATTTATGAAATTGTATTGTCATGATCTAACTTGATGGGATAATCGACTCATTAATTTTATTGAGCTGAACTACTGGTCCAAAATACTGAAGTCCAAGTTAATGATAGTAGACTCATCTAGCACTTTTTAAGTGCATTGAAAACTTCTCCTACTTTTGGGACTAAACTAGGACTTGACATTCTCGTCAATGAACAATATATCCCAAAATCAAATTCTAATGTAGTGCATGTGAGGCTTATTCCAATGCGGTGGTAGTCCAAAATTAAATCTTAAAATAGTGCATGTGAGGTCAAGCCCAATAGCAGCTCTATATCATGATGTGTCATCTAATGTCATTTATGAGTAGTTTTTTCCTACTCAAACCCCTCACTATGCATAATATTAGGTTGCCTTTGATGAGATAACTTACCCATTAAGTTTGTCAAATTCGAACCACCAGCTCAAAATACCTAGACCTAAGTTAATAGTGATAAATCCATCTAGCACTTATAATTCTATCTGAATCTTTTGTGCTTCCAATGTGGGACTGAACCGAGGTATTACATTTACTCCCTCCTCCATTATTAATTTTTGATATTTGCTAATGATCATTGTTTAGTATCCAGAGAACTAACAGTCCTATTGATTCAAGCATTTTACATTGTTGTAAGTCAGAAAATCTTACATTCGAAAAAAGGAGATGTTTATTATTAGCAAGATCATATGGCTTCATTGAGTTTATAATCTTGTTTTTGTTAACTGACGTTTTTCACCTTGCCTGGACCATGAACATAAACATTTTGGATTTCTTATGAATATTACCTTATAATAATAGGATTTGATGAATAATTACCTTTGACTAGATGTATCTAGTTTGTTTATCCTTTTCTATACTCTGTCATAGTCTATTTGTTGCTGTATATCTTAATCAATTGTTCTTTAGGTCCCTCCATTTCCTGAAGGAAAGCAAGTTGATTCTTCTGATTCTGATGCACCAAGAACAGGACATGCTCAGTCTGATTCAACTTGCTTTAGGCAAGGGTGCAGTTCTTTCTCTGTTTTCCTACTCAATAGAATGTCCTTCACTTGCTGCCTGACTTATGTATTCTTAGATATTCACTTTTTTTTCTTGTGCCTAATAATGTACACACAATACTATATTTAGTGTTCATCCTCCTCCGCTCTTTGGTTCATTGCCCAATCTCAAGGCTCTTGCTTCTGAAGGCAGCAGGCAACAGGTTCAAGATGGAGCTAGTGTTGCAAAAGCTATACAGCATCTCAGGTTTTTATTTACTTATTTTTTCATGTTGTTTCATGATTTTAAGTGTATAACAAAAGGCCTTGACTTCATTTTATGTATAAACTATAAACACAGTGAAATTTGTCCTGGCAGGTCCCATTAATATTTCTAGAGGTTTCAAAGATCTTGATTCCACTGGCTGTAGTATATCTTGATGCTTGATGACATATATTCCTGATGAAGTCACAGGAACCTATGTTCTTGTTTCTTTATAGTTTTCTGTTTGGGCATATTGATGCAAGTTAAGTTTGTTTGAGCATTGTTCTTATCACGAGTTGGATTTTTCAGTTCTGATGATCAGTAACTTTTAACTATATTCTTTGTTGGCCATCCCATTTGTCACAACCTTATTTGCAAATTAACAATAGCATTAACTTATCAAGAATTGATTAGTCATGCAAGTTTTTGGTGTCAGTTACTTTTGTAACTAATGTCCAACAACTCAGCTCTGGGCACTTTGTGTTTCAGTCTTCTAGTCTTATTACTAAGTTCTAGTAGGACTTCTCTTTCAAATTTTAGCCATGGACCCAAGATTTTGTGTCCCTGATATATGTTATTATCTCTGAAAGAATACAAGACTATGTGCATATCTTTCGATGCCATTTATCTCATATTTCTTTGCACTATAAAATACTAACTTATTTTGTTACAGGCCCATGCATGAAATCACCTTTTCCACACATGACAAGCCAAAGCTTCTAAGTTTGGTAAACTATCTACATCCCAGTTGGTCCTTAGTAGTAGTACATTGTTTTCATACTACATGTTTGCAATTTCAAGCTACTCCTGTGAACAATTAGTGAATGTCTTTTTGCTTGTTGCAGTAATTTTCCGATGATTTATCAATGTGATATTTTGTTCAAGGTTTGTATCTTTATGGCATAGAGCTTCGTCATTCATAAAAATGATATTCACTGGTTTCACTAGTGACTACAAGTATTTAATGCTACTCCAGTAGTTACCCTGGCAGCTTCCTGCATCACAATCGGTGGTTATAAGGGGCCAACATAAGTGTTTCAACAAGTCAAGTGGTACAACAGATAAGTCATAAACAGTATGGAAAAATATATAAGGTTCGGAAGAAAGCAGCATGGTTCAGTCAAGCCAGCATTGAGTGATTGTTCTGAGTGAAATAATCTCAGCATAAGTTCTGCCCAACCCCAATCCCAATTTCTGAAACTGTACAATGCAAGTCGGTGTACATGTCGGTATACTATTTGATATACCTGTATCATACTAGTCTGATGGCCTTTTGGAACTAGTATTGGACCGTTATTTAAATCCTTGGTGACAATCATCCATCCTTTTTGATGTCATCAAATTTGGTTCTCGCAATGATCAGCAGACTGAGAGATTTTGCTATGTAGTTCAATTGTCTTTTTGATGGAATGTGAGTGGATAGTTCTTCAAATCATGAAATAAGCTTGATGGTTTTGAGTCGATCATTGCCCTGTCTTTCAGAGGCTGTTTTAACTTTATAAAGCTGTTGTCAGGCAATGCATCTTTATCAGAGTCTAGCTTTGCATAAAATTCTGAATATATCTTAATTGGCTTTTCGGGGTGGAGTACAAGATCATCCTATTTCTTCTTCTGATGAACTAGACTTCAAAGCATATTTCATCTTTTTTTATATTATTTGTATCTTTTTTTTTTCTGTAAAGATATACTTGTGGTGAATTTGTTCTTCAGCAACACTTTTTTCCTTTTGTGTGTTTGTCGCTCTGGTTTTAACTATTCAGTTATAAGTTGTCACAATAAAAGAATTCTAACACTAACCAATGCCTTGTTATTTTAGTTTAATTGGCTGTTGACTTTCTCTGGTTACTTCCAATGATTTTTTAAATTAGGATAATTAATTAATATCTTTTGTAACCTATGAGTTGTGACTTTCGTGGAATCAGACGGATTGCTTCAGAACTTATAAGAACTTATTTATCTGGTTTTTCATTTTATGATGGAAGCCATATTTTGGCATACAATGTAATGTTCAAGTTGAATGTTCTGCAAACATACAACTTGAGAGAGTAACGCAGTACTTATAAAAAAATTTCAAGGCAATTGATTGGTATGCATACCAATCTATATTTAAGTTCTAAGAACATGTTTCTCAATTCAACTCTCAGATAGTTCCACTGTATATGTGCTGTACGATTGTAATCGGAATATATATCTTTGTTTGGATGAGTTTATAGCACTGAAAACTACATGCTTCACAATCCCTCTTAACAATTCTTCTTTCCACTGGTTTTTAGCTGCTATAGCATGGTACTATATTGAATAAATTAATCATAGATAAATGTTACCTAGTTCTTCAGTTTTGTTTGTAGGGTGAACCCGTGAAGTATATATTTTTTAAAACCTATTTATTTTTGTACTTACAGCTGACCTTTTTACTCGCGGAGCTTGGCCTAAACATTCACGAGGCACATGCATTTTCAACAAGTGATGGTTATTCGTTGGATGTGTTTGTTGTTGATGGTTGGCCTTATGAGGTACATCCTATACTATTTTGCTCATATAAACCTAATTGCACTGTTGTATTTATGTCATGTATCCTTCTTGAAGAATACTAACTTATTCTAAGAGTTTATGTACTTGCATAACTTACATTCTGATTTATATATTTTACTATTTGTATATCAGGATATACATGCACAATATTTGCAATCATTTACATGGTTATTAGTTGGTAGAAATAATGTCGGGCATGTGTGATGCATGTGAATTACTCTTTGATGCAGGTGTTACGTATTTGTTGTTTGTTCTGGAAAGGTGCATATTCTTAAGGATAGCTGAAGTTTTGAGGATGTAACTGAACCCTTACTGCTTGAGTTCTTGACCACACATGTATAGCCATACGTAGATATGACCTTGCACTATGATATTACAAATAGTCATAAATGTTGAAAATTCTATATAGCTGAAATATTGATATAGGTTGTGAATATGATGGGAACTATTAAGTGGTAGTTAATCCAATGAGCTAAGCTAAATTTTCCTGGTGTTAGTGAGGAGGGAACTGGTGACTCAAAAGCACTACTACTAAGTCTCACATTAGTAATCGATTTCTAGAATTTTCAAGTGTTTGGTAGGCTGCAATTCAAAATTAGTTTTTCTTTAAAATATTTTATTAAGGGCTCATACCAATATTTTGAATGAACATTTTGTGGTTAACTTTTTTTTTCTGAAACAAGTATATATTACGAGATTGGTATAAAAAAATGTTATTGACTAAAATCCTTAGATCTATATCTTAATATATTACTAGGGGTTTGACAAGTTAATAACTTTCAAGATGAGTCTAATTCATATCATTTATTATTGTTATTGCTTGATTGTGAAAGCAGTTCAAAATTTTCACTGTATTGTACAGTATTTTGTTGTTTTTTATTAGAATGTGATGTTAATCGACTTGTCATTATTCTAAGTTCATGTTGTAAGGCACTGTGTAATTGTTGTTTATTTTATTATTTATTCTTTTAATCGTCATAGATGAATGCTTAGTTACTGCTCTTTAATTTTGTAGGAAACCAAGCAGCTTAGGGATTCATTGCAGAAGGAAATTCACAAGATGGGGGTAAGCTTCTTTCTCTAGTTCTATTTTTCCCTTTGTTTTGAAACCTCATTGACCCCATTATTTGTGAAGTTATTTGTAACTATTGTTATAATGAGGTTGAATAGATCTTATATTTGTAACTATTGTTATCTATGAATGCATGATCAATACAATTGCCGAGGGAAACAATAGTGCACTGAACCTGAATATGTGGTTTAGTGGGTTGATTATTCTATATATCATAGTTTTTTATTTTCATGTAGCTTCTAATACATAGTCTTTTTTATATAATTCTCCAACTCCATGGGATTGTCTGGTTATGATGTCTCCTTTGTTAATATCTAAATTTGTTCGGCAACTTCCTTTGCAGAGACAAGCTTGGTCAAAGTCTCATCCATGGTCTCCACTAAATGAGAATGCACAGTGTGGATTCGACTCTCTGCCTAACCATGTACAAATACCAACAGATGGGACTGAAGTATGGGAGATTGATTTTCAACAGCTCAACTTTGGAAATAAAGTAGCATCTGGATCACATGGTGATCTGTATGTTTCAGTAGTTGACCAATTGAGGAATTGGGTTAAACTAATAAGATGTTTATCATGTAATTACTAGTGTTATCCTTTTCCAGTTATCATGGAACATACAATAGCCAGGACATAGCAATTAAAGTACTAAAGCCCGAGAGTGTAAATGTAGACATGCAGCAAGAATTTGCACAGGAAGTCTTCATCATGCGGTTAGTAAAGGATACTCAAATCTTTTAACTAATTATCATTCCTGCCATAAGAGCTAATTATGACCCCCATCTGTAATGGCCTGAGTGAATACATGTGCTACCAAAAATTGTACATATGTAGATGATTATCATGCTTTGTGTATGTGCTTTTTGTGTATATGCTTAGTTACACTTCCACACAAAGTGTACAACATATGTAGATGTCTTCTGCTATATTCGGCTGTGTTTTGTGATCACATGCTGTGTGTATGTGCTTTTTGTTGCGATGTATTTGGTATTTGGTAGTCACAATATAACAGCTTCCAAAATTTACTTGATTATTATGAAAATGCACTAAATACAAGTACAAGCATAGGCTTTCCAATGAGATGACAAAAATTTGATTAAGAATTTGGATGTTCTGTGCATACAATAACTTGTGTATCAAACTGAGTCTTCTGAATTATTACCTAGCTTCTATTAGTAGGATCCCCAAGCTCTGGTGCACCCCACCCCAGCCTCTACCCGAATTTGCTGGATTGGAAATCGGGATGACATCCAAATGGAATTGAAGTTATCCTTTTAAACAACTAATGGGGAATAACTATTTTGAAGAAAGGAAAATCATTAAATTGAGGAACCAGATAATTTGTTGGGTTGACCAATTGTGTGCATCAAACAACATTTAGATTTATGCATGAATTCAGTTCAAATGCAGTGCAATCCAAAATTATTTACAATCTTAGTTTTTGTTTTAATTTGGATTCTTAAGGTTTGCCTTTGCTTTTATCATGAAACAATGAGAGAAAATAATTCTTTTGTCCTTTTCCCAATGATGTTTTTCCCTGAACATTATTACTCCTACACTGAATCACATGTAACTTGGCTTCCTTGAGATTGTTAAAATTTTTTTTATCAATGTTTCCTTAACTTGTGATTGTCTCTCTTGCTGCTCCTGATTTTGCAGGAACATACACCACAGGAATGTGGTGCAGTTTATTGGTGCTTGTACTAGGCCTAACTTCTGTATTGTTACAGGTACTAAGATCTCGTCAAACTTGAGTATGTGTGGCTATGGACATGTATAGCTTCTATGAATTATTTCACCATTTATGTATTTCTTCTTTTTTCTTTTCAGAATTTATGTCAGGGGGAAGTGTGTATGACTTTCTTCATAAACAGAAAGGAGTCTTTGAGCTTCCAGCTTTGCTCCAAGTAGCAATTGATGTATCTAGGGGAATGAACTACTTGCACCAAAATAATATTGTCCATCGGGATCTAAAGACTGCCAATCTTCTGATGGATGAGAATGAGGCAAGTAATTTCAGCACATTTATACATTAATGTAACTTCTGGATTTCTTCTGTTTGTAGTCTTAATACCAAATGTGAGTTTATGGGCCCCATCTGTGTAGCTCTCTACCTTGGTTTAGCACATGTTTGTAAAATATGCCTAGGTGGAGAAGGGCCAGTGGACAGTCTCCTGAGTTATTTGGAGCAGTAACTCAAATATTTTGATGTCTTTTATGCTACGATCAGGTTGAGTAAAACATCCAGGCTTAACATTTAGCATATCATACAAATACTCTCCAGCAGATCAAGAACAATCTGGTTGTACGTTAACTTGGAAATTTATGTTTGTTTATGGGCAAGAAAAGTAGAATTCATGACATGGACACATGATTATTTTCTTAATAGAAACGTGAGATGATGGGTGATCTTTGGTCATATATTTTGCTGTAGGTCGGATTAGTTAGTTGTTCTGGTGAACGACTTCTTGCAGTAACTTTGTTTGAAGTTTTAGTGTATAAAATCAGCAATTTTGGGATCCATATCAATGAACTCCCTCAGTAGAATCCACATGACATATGTATTTGTTGGAGTTAACTACTTCAATTTTATAGTTAGTTTGTGTATCTAATTTATACATTTATGGTGCGCCACCTAGGTATGATATTGTAACATCCCATTAGTCCCACATCGGAAGTGGGTAATGTGTATGATTAGTTTATAGGGGCCTGATGAGTGTACTATATTAACTCCCGCTTAAGCATTTTGGTTTGTGGTTGAAGGACCAAAATGGAGTTATTGGCCAATTAGCTCATCAGACTCGGGTCGTGACATTTGGTATCAGAGCCGACCTAGCATTTGGGCAGGGTGAGAGGCTCGAGTAGGAAAGGACTACCCGTGGATGGAGTCAGAGAACTCATCATGGCGTGGCCACCACTGAGTTAATCCTCACATGCACTATGCTAGGGTTCGATTTGGGATATGTTGGACCTTGACGAGGACGTCAAGCTAATTGAGTTGGGGATAATGTAACATCCCATTAGTCCCACATCGGAAGTGGGCAATGTGTATGATTAGCTTATAGGGGCCTGATGAGTGTACTACGTTAACTCCTGCTTAAGCATTTTGGTCCGTGATTGAAGGACCAAAATGGAGTTATTGGCCAGTTAGCTCATCAGACTCGGGTCGTGACAGATATCAAGTATCTTAAATATAAAAATGTAACACCTACACCTTGCTATATTTACCTGTTAGGCCATCCTGCATATCTTCCTATAGTCCCATTTGACAACCAATCAGTTGCACAGGCACCTCAGTAGAGCTACTTCATTAATATGAATGGAGCATGGCACACCAAGTATATCCTGTTGCTTTCTGATGCATTAGCTGTAATATTCAATGCTATTGTTTGTATGTAAATAAATATTTTATCTATGTATATTATTGATCTAATGTGTTTCCCCTTATTTTTCAGCAAAACATAACTTAGTTTCCTTCATTTAGTTTAATGTCCATATCAACACTTAATGTACCTGTTATGTCTAGGTGATTGTTTTAGCTGTTTAAGTTACTGCTTTGCCATATCTCTCCTGATGTTTCAGCCCTTGTAACTTTGTATCAATCTAAAGCATTGCTTTACTTCTGTACCTTATTTTCTTAGAAGTAACTAATCAACTTATTCTTCTGGCAGGTTGTTAAGGTTGCAGATTTTGGTGTTGCACGTGTTAAAGCTGAGTCTGGAGTTATGACTGCTGAAACAGGAACATACCGCTGGATGGCTCCTGAGGTAATTTACTGTCCTCCAACATTTTTATTTACTTCTTGATGTCTTTTACCTCAAATACTCGGAGTGGACACCATGACTATCTGAAGATATTTAGAACATTAGCGACACTGTGCACCTATTAATCAACATATGTGCCAACAAATATATGCATTGACATTTAGGAGAATTGACATTGCAACTTTGTTCATTTTATATTCTGTTTAGATACATAACTATCACACCTAATTTTGTTAATTGATTTATTTTTCTCTTTCATGTCAAAAAAATTGAGTTATTCTACAAATCTGAAATGGTATTTTGCTAGGAAGCCTTGCATATATGTGGACACCTTTCTATTTTTGTTCAATTCATAAACATATAATAAAAAATTGTGATAGAAAATATGACTTATAATAATTGCATGCACAACATGAGAATATTGTGTAATAATTACAATATACAAAGGGCAATTCACCACATAGACTTTTGGTGAACCAGACTTCAACAAACAGAAACCGATAGAGTTTCCTTTTAACTTGTAACATGATAAGTATACACTGAGTATTTTTCTTTGCATATTAAGATGACTTCATTTTAACATTGCTAAAAAGGTGCCAATATGTTTCAAGATCAAGATTTAGGAGGGAGTGATCTCAAGCCAGATCGATCGATCTGGATTCGAATCAGCGAACTATGAAAACCAGAGTACAAGCATTGTATTGCCGCATGAAATAAATGTTATTATCCTAGATAGCGAACTCCAGAAGTTGAACGTATTACTAGCTGACTCTTTGATTGAAGTAGCATGGGGCAATTGGAATCCCACGTGAATCAACAATGACCACCTAACAATAGAGTACTGCAAGGGGAAGGTAAAAAGAACCCCTTATTTCAGAAGTGAAATAGAATATGCAATGTGAGTTCGCAAGCAATGAGAGGAGAATGGGATCTTCAACTGCATACTTCTTGTAGAATGAGCTGGCATTTCACAGCAATGATTTGTTTAAGGAACCCACCAGAGCAATTGCGAAAGCGAGTCTTCATTCTTCATGGTACCATCATTATTGCTTATGGACCTGAACTAGGTGACCTGTCCATGGCCATGATGAAACTTGGACAAGCTTGAGGCATCTAACCTAGACAACACCCCTAAACTACCTCTCAGTGATAAAGGTAGAGTGATGCGTAGACAGCCAAGAGATTTGCATCGAAGCAACTACCCTCAAAGGAGATAATATTAGCGGACCTACCCCCAACCTAGGGTAGGTAGGTGCGGAAGTAAAATTAATCCTTGTTCATACATGGGTTCCTCTTGTACGAAATGAACCACTTCAAATAGGTTCATTGCCCCACTAATTGAGTTCTCTTTGCTCTGAAGATGAACGAAACTGTATCATATGCTGAAGCTGTGGGATTGAAGTGTATTGATAGTGGATTTTTCCAACCTTCGGCGTAGCACTCACATAAGCCACATGAAGCACAAATGTCAGCTTGAGTAAAACACAGGTGAGAATCCAATTCCCAAAAAATCTATAACCACCCTTGCAAGCATGCGTAGTAGCTCACTGTTTGAGCACTATTGCATATGAATGAGGCTTAGAAATCTGCTAAAGCTGTGGGATTTACTAGCATCAGAATTATTATTACTTTTCTTTACAACGATGAAGGAAAATTCCTACACATGCAATTAAGCTATTGTAGATGTAAAATATGGAGACATACATGTGATGGAATTGTGTTTAGCTATTCATTTATCTTAATGCTGCATTTGTAACAGGATTAAGCATATTTATGTGGTTTATCTTGATTCCCTGAATAAAATACCTTGTCTTAGTTTTAGTTCTTGGACTGTTGGGTGGCTGTTCCTCAAACATTTTGTGGTTCCATAAATTTGAATTTTTGTATTTCATATCTCCAACATACCCACGAATTCCTTCCTTATTAACTCAAAATGTAGGTCATAGAACACAATCCCTATGATCACAAAGCTGATGTTTTTAGCTTCGGAATTGTACTGTGGGAGCTTCTTACAGCTAAGGTAACTTCAACATGTGTGGTATAAACTTTTATTTGTTCGCCTTGTCCAAATTTAAAATATTTATGAAGTTTATTGTGTATATTCTGTGTCTCTGTCCAGCTCCCATATGAAAACTTGACTCCACTCCAAGCAGCAGTTGGCGTGGTTCAAAAGGTATGCTCGTCTGCAATTTCACTTGCATGGCCAAAATAATGTATCTACGGTACTCATACATAAGAAGCATTGAATTCGTCATGTATCCTTTTTCTTTCACCACAAATATATTATTAACGTACTACAGAAAAAAAGGTATACTATTAAGGCATCATGCCACCACTGCCAACTTTTACGATTAAAGGTTTGGCTGTAATTTTGTGATATCAACCATGTGATTTGCTGTAGAAACAGTCCTCTCTTCGGTTGAAGCATTTATTATTAGACACTTGGTTGAAACCAAGGTTTAGGTGCCGAAACTGGCTGGTGGTTGGATCAATATGGTACCAGTCCAAATCAATGTACTGACTCAAGACTGATCAGTATCCTCCTAGATCAAAGAGAGAGGGAATTGAACAGTAAACTTTCCATCTGGTACAATTCAGTTTTGATCTATTTACCACCCTATAAATCCTGTATGGTAAACTTACCCGGAAGGTACAAACCATATGAGACCAAGCTAGATGAAATAATTTGATCTAGATTGACTGTTGCTGTAAGTACCGCCCTGCAGCGACCGGTATAAATGATACATTAAATCTTGGTTGAAACAATAAAAAAAAATCTCTTTGCTCTTCTCCTGAAGGGCATAAATTATGTATTCCTATGAAACACATACATGGGAGCACAATACTATCTGATACATATGCATTCCCTTATATGAGGAATCTTGGAAAGAGCAGGGTGCAATAGGACGACTGTATGATTAATCCATCTTATTAGGAATTGTACTTGTAACTTTCATTAGGTTTGAAGAAATAATCACATGAACTCCATAGCTTGTTTGAAAGTGCAAGTGCTAATTTTATGACAAAACTTCAAATATTTATAAAGAAATAAAAGCTTATTTAAGGAAAAAAAAAATAGAAAGTACCATTCACATAGGTGTATCTTTTTATTTTTACCAGAAAACAACAGTCATAACCCCTTTGTTCCCCTTTCACACGAAAGATTTTTCCTTCACCATATATCACTCAACAAACAGTTGCTCGCAAAATTCCAGATAAGGCTCTTTATGTGTTTCAGTCACTGTGGAGAATACAAGTGATGTGTTCAGAAGCGTTTCATTAGTAATTTCTAATCAAAACACTAAAATTAATTGCAAAGCTGCTTAGGCATTTTCTTAAAGGAAAAGTACCCTAAGAATTGCATCTTTATATCAGTACCAAACCTTCATGTATATATGTCCATCTATGAAATTATGATATATATAATCATATTTTTCGAAAACTAGTCATCACTGTATGTCATGTTTCTTTACATTGTTGCAGCAACAGGTAGCACATGTGGTTCCTTTTCTTTTTTTCTTTACAGGGCTTGAGACCTACCATCCCAAAGAATGCTCATCCAAAGCTTGCTGAGCTGATGGAGAACTGTTGGCAGCAAGATCCAACTGACAGGCCTGATTTCTCAGAAATACTACAGATACTACAACTTATTGCTAAAGAGGTTTACCATCAAACACTGAATCTGTGTGCCTAAATTTCCTACCTCAGCCTCAAAAAAGTTTTCGGTTAATCGGGTTTGAACTGTCGAACAGGTGGGAGATGAATCCGACGATTGGCTCATGGAATATCCATCAGGTTGGTTTCTCTCCATTCTTAGATCGTGGCCGCTAAATCTTTACCGCTGTCTATGAATTGATAAACAATGGCATCATTGATAGCGGTAGTAAATACACTAAAACTGTACAGTGTATAATTTGTATTGTATTCCTCTCTGTTTCTTAATTATAGAGGTGCAATTCTTTTTCTTAGACTTACCTGTATGTGTTTTGTTCTTTGTTAGTATGTGATGCATAGGACTGATACATATTTTGCCTCTGTTGTTGCATATTTAACCTTCTTTACCTTCACATCTCTCTGCTTGTTCTGAAGTATTGGTTTTCTTTTGGTGTTTATATCGAGTGTTAGCTATATATATATATATATATATATATATATATATATATATGAATTTTATGATAATTTAGAATTTTTTGGAAGTTATTAGTCTATTAAATTTTCTTTTGGAAGAACATATGTGATTTTTCTAATAACATATATACTACTAATACAATAACAAAATTGTAACATCATTGCTGTGGGGAGAGTACCATCGATCGTGGGCGGCTTTGGGGTGATCTTCAGGTGGAGTTCAAGTTCGAGTATTCGAGGTGAGCCCAAGGTTGGGCCTAAGTGGAATCTGGCTCGTCGTTGGTTTTTGCACAAAGGTCAATGCTAAAGGGTGTTTTATGACCGGACCCCTTCGACACTCAAATTAGCTTTGGGGTGATATATAGTGTAAAGGGGTTATTGTCAAGGATATCTGACCCTTGGGTTGATGTTAAGGGTTGGCTTTTATACTTGTCTAGTCGAGAGAATCATTTGTAATGGCTATAATACCATCCCTCTAGCGCTCCGTCCATGGGAGCGATAGGCCTGTAGCGATCGTAATGCCTTACCCTTAGTGTTTTGTCCACGGGGGTCGATCGAGGGGAGGCAGACTTGAATGGTCGCTCGTACATTGTTGTCCATGGAGATTGACCTTGTCGGCCCAAGTGGTCTCTTGTGAATTGTCATCCATGGGGGTTGATAGGTAGTAATTGTATCCATGTCACTATCCTATATGGGCTGACTCGATTTACGTTTTTCATGTTATTACCCTCATGCGACCAACTGGCAAGATGGAATTCATTGTAAGAATATTTTTTTATAAATCGTAAAAATTGATCTCAATTTTTTTATAAATCGTTAAAATCGATCTCAAATTCGGATGAAAAAGATGAAGGATTATGTTAGAGGTAAGTGTAAAATTACGTGAAATTTAATTTATATGGGTTAAATTCCATAAATTTAGATCTTTTACTAACATATGTGTAATATTAAAACCTTGAAGGCATATATATACTTATCATGTGTGTAAAACCCTTAAACAAATAATAATAATAATACAGGACACTTCTTAGCCATCTAATATGGTGAATTGTGGCCACCATCCTGCAACGTAGGAGACGACGTGCGCTATTCCTCACTCTTCACAGCTCCCCCGCGTCATCCTCATCTCTCTCTCCAATCACTCTTCAAGATAAATAGGCACGAATCCCCACCAGAATTCCTTCTTCTTGAGAGAGAGAGAGAGAGAGATGGGGAGCGTGAAGGTGTACGGGCCGGCCATGTCGACGGCCGTGTCGAGAGTCATGGCTTGCCTCCTAGAGAAGGAGATGCCCTTCCAACTCCTCCCTATCCACCTCCCCAAAGCCCAACACAAGTCTCCTGACTTCCTCAAGCTCCAGGTTTCTGCTTCTCTCCCTTCTCTCTCTCTCTCTACACATCTCTCCTCTTCTCTTTCGACTGCGTGATAGCAATGCTTTCTCTTCCTCCCCCTGCAACAGCCATTCGGCCAAGTGCCAGCCTTCCAAGACGGCGACGGCACCACCCTTTTCGGTCGGTGAACGCTCCTCTTCGCTCGCTCATACATCCAATCCCTTTTCATCCGTAGTTGTATGCCTAACCCGTCACCTGCCTTCATCACAGAGTCGCGGGCCATCTGTCGTTACATCTGCGACAAGTTCGCCGGCCAAGGCAACCGGTCGTTGCTCGGCCGAGAAGGCGGCGGTGCCGCCGACCGGGCGCGCGTGGACCAGTGGGTGGAGGCCGAGGCCCATAGCTTCAATCCCCCCAGCTCCGCCTTGGTCTTCCAGCTGGTGTTCGCGCCGAGCATGAGGCTGAAGCAGGACCCCGCGGCCATCAGAGAGAACGAAGCGAAGCTGAGAAAGGTGCTCGGCGTGTACGAGCGGCGGCTGGCGGAGAGCAGGTTCCTGGCGGGGGACGAGTTCTCTCTCGCGGATCTCTGCCACCTCCCCAATGCCCACTACATCGTTAGCGCCACGGACAAGGCGGAGCTGCTCACCTCCAGGAAGAACGTGGCGAGGTGGTGGGAGGAGATCTCGGCCCGCCCGTCGTGGAAGAAGGTGCTCGACATGCGCGGCGCTCCGCCGGCTTGATCGGCCTGCCGTGTAACTAGTCGACAAGCCGAGATCGGGCCGTCTCGTGGGGCGTCTGCAGGAAAAGCCCATATGGTCCTCTTTATATATATATATATATATATATATATATATATATATATATATATATATATATCTTATGATTCTGATACTTTTAATGCGATTAGAATTCAATTCATATTTATGCGCATGCGTATTTACTTCAATAAATATATTTCAAGAACTTCCACGTGGGAGAAGAAAATTAAGGTAATCAACAATAAAAATATAAATTCAAAAAATAATAGACACAATATTTATACAAAGATGATCTTCCTAAAACTTTGTTTTTGTGTTTTTTCAAAAGATATTTCTATTTTTATTTTTTCTAATATGATTCTCTTATTTCCTATTACGGAGGTAGTCTTCGTTTTATCGCGAGACCTCGTAACGAAAGCAATATTGAGAGAAGGAGACGAAGGATGATTTTAATCCGAAAAGATATCGATATACGGATTATCTTCTACGGGATGATACCAATGTTTTGATCGGTATCAAAATATACCGATCGATATCGTCTCAAATTTCGATCGTTACTAAGACATATCGATCGATACACCTTGACGTAACATATCAATACATACCATACCTAGTAAAACTTTGATAGACTACTTTTATAATATCCCGATTAATCTCATGTCGAGATATTATAACATCAATGACTCGAGCTTGATAAATTAATTGACCTAACAATTTCATTAGATCTTGTTGACTTCTGATATGAAATTAATTGAGATATTATAACTTTTCTCACTCAAGATTGAGGTCAATTAAGACCCAACATAAACACAGATCACGATGACTCTACGCTGTAACAAAAAACTTGGACTTCATCTACGGATCAACACCCTTTCAGGTGTCTCAAGAATACTTGGATTTTCTGATAATAACATTAAAAGAGTCATCAGAAGCTCTAAACTGTTCTTTTGGAATATTAATGATTACCACCATGAGCTTAACATCATTCGAGACTTTCTCAGATTCAGCACACAACAGTTCATACACATCCTCAGCTGTGAATTGAGATCCTCCCTTCTACCTCGAGAATATTTATATAGATCTTAAAGATTTACTAGCCAATGCTACTAATCTTTCAAGGAAGCTTAGAAAAAGCAGCTCTCAAGTTAGCTAAATCTTCAAAGACTTAGATTTTGGTACCATCCTTGACCTTTAGATGAAACCTCTCACCAAAACATGGATCTTGATCTACCTTAAAATGCATTCATTGCATACATCTTTTAAGCTTGTCTAACATATTTAATGCCCATCAGCTGATTCCTTCACTTCTTCAGTTACAACTTCTGATGATGGCACAGCCCTTGCCACCGTCACTTCCTTTGGCTGAGCAAGCTTCAATCTCTCCTTGTATTCCTGCATCTCCATCTTGTATCTCTCCTTGTCCTTCAATCCATAATCTTGATATACCTGGGAAAGAGTAGGAACACAACATGCGAGGCACTCGATGATGATGATGATGGTACATGGCAGTATATATGAAGCCATCAGAGAAGAAGGCCAACGCACCAATCTTTCCTCTTCGCTGAGCTTGCTCCAGGACTCCCCGATCATCTTGCTGAACTCTCTTTCCCTGTGAGGGTGGAGAGCTTTCAGCTTGGAGTGCGTCTCGGCGAAGAAGAAGTTGTAGGCGCTCCGGTTTGGTTTCGGGTGGGCGGGGTCGCGGCGCCTCCACCCCCTCCTCCGCCTACGCCTTGTTCTTGTTACGGCGGCGACGTCAGCGGCATGAGAAGTGTCGGCGGCTGCTGCTGCTGCTGCTGCTGCTGCCAAAGAGGACGAAGAGCCTGCCGAAGGCTGTTCTTGCTGGACACGATAAAGCACACCTCGCAGTGTCTCGGCGCCTATCTTCACCGTCACCATATATCCATACTCGAACTTCCCATCGATCGACCCCGTAACCGTGAAATTGTAAGGCCCTATAGAAGAAGAAGAAGGATGACATGACCTACTCTCTCTCTCTCTCCCCAAGATAGAAGGATAGTTGAGAGTGATCTCACTTACCTTTGCTCTGTGGCTCAGGAAGCGCTCTTTTACGAGCTTTGGGGGTCTGCATGGTGGAGTCGGAGACGACGACGCTGTGGTCAAGCTTGCTGGGAGTTGCCCTGGTTTGGGAAGAAGCTGCGAACACCATGGAACATGATCCATCTTGCTCGTATCACAGATCAAGATCAGCAACATCTCACCTGCCGGGGGAACCAGAGGCCCCTGGATCCGGAAGTAGTAGACCTGCTCGTAGTGGTGGAGCAAGCTCAGGTAGTACCTCCTCAGCACGAAGGAAGCGCTGGTGGTGGTGGGTGGAAACTTGAATGCCGCAATCACTTCCCTCCATCTCTTCTCTTCGATCACCTACTTCCATCAGTCACAGACCCAACACAACACCTCGTTACACTTCAATCCGAGCGCTGGAATCAGTATGAGTCGATCATAAAGGGACACAGAACCGATCAACCTTCGCGAGGCCACCTCTTTGAGTCACCTCCACGTACAAGAGATGCAGGTCTAGCTCCTTCCCTCCGATCACAGGAACCCTTCATGAAACAAGCTAATAACATGTGGATTAAAGGAAGAAAGATTAAGCAAGAGAAAGCTTGTGAAGGGGCTGCGTACATGAACTTGGTGCTCATGGAGGAGTGGAACCGGCGCAGGCTCTCAATGAAGCCCACGCTATCCCTCACCACCTCCTCATGGGAATGGAGCGGAGCAGGATAAAGCTTCTCCTGGACCTCCATCTCCATTATCTTACTTGGGCGAAGTTAGCAAGCAAGCTGAAGACCTTGTCCCTTCCCCTTCCGCATCTAAGCAGGCCATAAACCCATGGCAGGAAGCATAGCTATAAAGCCAGCAGCTTTATCATCCTGCACCTTGTAACGGCTACTTTGTTTGATCTCCCTGAGCAACTTTATGGCGTGCAAACATATTTACGGTGTCAGTAATTAATTTCTTTGATCTGGAAATATCTGGGGGATGGTCGAATGGTATGCGGCAGCCAATGGGCAGGAACAGGGCTTAATGATCTTGAGCTGGCCGTAATTATGATGCCCTCCTGCTGTACTCTTCCCCCTTACCTATATTAGCTCAGTCATCAGCGTCAATCTATGCATCTAATCAATGCCTAGAGATCTCCATGTGTGATCTGATGTTGGTATGATGGCAATGGCTCTGTCAGCTGCGGCTCGCAGCAGCAGTTCTGGCCGCCGTACACAACCAGCGTATCCTTGCCGTATCACATCCTCATCGCTCCCGTATCTTTTGCCCAACCTCTCGATCTATTTGCTTTCCATCACCCCCCCGTTTATTTCTTTTCAGATCATCTCATAAAGCTCCGACATAAATGATCTCTCTCTCTCTCTCTCTCTGGGAGCTTACGTTTCTTCTGCATGCAAGAAGATGCTCGGCGTTTCGTCAAGAAGCGACAAGCTGCTTCCGACGAAGCAGGTCTTCTGTTTCAACGAGTTTACGTGAGGAACCTGAAGCTGAAGCCCCGTGGGATGCTTGTTCGTCGTGCTTCGTCTTCCTTGAGTGCATGGGCTTTCGGCCATCGCTGCTGCTGCTGCTGTAAATCCAAGGAGAAGTAGACATCGTCGTACCTGTACGTGGTTGACCGTCGCACGGGACACGGCAAACAGGAGGGTTGAGTTTTGATCTGTCGATATGGTGGCTAAGTCTTTCCTCGGTGAAGTCAAATAAACGCACACACTATGACACTACAAGATTGCAGAGATGAACACTGCATGCAACCTTATCTTCTTCCTTCAGGCAACATGTATGCATGGAGTGAGTGCACTCAAAGACATGTTTCATATCTCATTCCTTTTTCGTTTTTATCATTGGCATGCTGGAAAATGGAATAGTTTGAGCTGCTCTGCGAAGATGATGATTGCATCCACTTACTTTTCTGATCGATTGATTAACGAATAAGGCTCATGATGAAACCAAAATTAATCGTGATGGAACCAAAATTTGTCTAATCTAAAATTAAAATCATATTAGTTACAGATAATTTTAATTTTCTATTCAAATTTGACTAATCTGATTTTGGATTCCAATGAAATCACTTATTTTATTTTTGTTAATTAATTTATCAAGTTAGAATAAATTAATTATATATATTATCTCATATAATTAGTTATATTTAGCAAGGTTCGTTGTATCGTACCGTATCGACGTTTCGATCCGGACTTGGTATGGTACGGTACCGGTGTATCGGGTAGTACATCAGGGTGTACCGAACGGTACGCCCTAATGTACCGAATATTTTTTTTATTTTTTTTCATTGTAGCGATGTTACAGTATAGTACCGTAGCACTGTGGTTGTACTGGGCGATCAACGTACCGATAACCTGTCAGACCGGTACGTACCGTCCGATACGGGCAATACGTTTCGGTACGACATACCTTGATATTTAATATTTCAATCCTTATATTTAAATATAATTTTTTTATATTTATAAAAATAAAATATTTAACTTCGTTTCTTTTTTTACCATTGAGTATGTGTTAACACACTTCAGTTTATCATTATTACGTACAATATTTTTATCAATAAAATTAAATATTTTTTTTTATTTTTTTAATATAAAAATTTAATTTTTAAAAATATAAAAATAAAACTATTAAAATAATTAATTAGAGAGAAATAATATATAATTAATGCTGTTGGAATAGACCTATTCTTTTATCGAGTCGAAACTAAAATAGATGGCTTTGATTTTATATAACGGGACTCGAAATCGAACTATCGTAACGAATCGATTCGAAACCATCAAATCGTGTATGATTTTAGGTTTGAAATATTTTATTTATGGATATTTCATTTAATTTTGTGCGGTGATAAGGAGGCTTGGATTCCTCGTTCTCGTGCTTCTTCTTCTTCTAGGGCTCGCGGAGGGAGATGGAGCAGACGCCGCTGTTCCTTCGCAATAGCTACTGGGTCTTGAGACACGGGAAGAGCGTCCCCAACGAGAAGGGCCTCATCGTCTCGTCCTTGGTATCCTCTCCCCCTCGATTTCGCCTTCCGAGCCGGTTGATTTAGGCATCGGCTGACCATTGCCCATTGTTTCCCGGTGAACAATTGTTCTGCTAATGGATTTAGGCGAGGTTCTTGATTTTATTATGATTCCCGATGAGTTCATTCTAATCCTAGTAGAAATGTGGTCGGGAGGAAGCTTTGCTTCCCAATCTATTCAGTTTACGGATGTTAAAGCAGCGAAGTTTCCATCTTGTTTCTTCCTTGAAGTGTATGCTAGGCATCATTCTCGAGATTATCGTGTTCCAAGTTTGTGGCTACTTAAACTAATCGGATCTTGATGATCTTGTTGTGAGTCGAGTCGGGTGTCCATGACAGAGGCATGTTTTCATATGCTCCATGCCTCGCCCACAAGGTGACAGTGAAACAATTTTCTTTATCTTGCCAAGCAACAAACTTGTTATGGATATTAGTTAAAATGAGAGGGTCCATTTTTCTTTTCTCAGTGTTTTTTCTTTTAATAGAACTACAACAACCTACATGCATCTGGTGCTCTGCTTGGTCTCTTTGCATGATGGAGCAGGCTTTTTTCTTGATGTATGTGAGGTGCTTGTTGTCTGTACTCATGAAAAAAAACCAAAAAAAACACCTTTTAGTTCATGCTCACCTCCGGTATCCATATTCCATTTAAAGCTCATAAGACAAATTTCAGACTTTTTAGCACAGCAATTCTCATGTATCTTTCTATGTGCATGCAGGTGTGAACTACTTAACCATGCATCTGAGTTAACAGCCTAATACTCCCATGACGTATTATCCTTTTTCTGAAGGTTTTTATTTTTAAGTTGATGCATTCTGTATCAGGAGAATGGCACACTTGAAAAGTTTGGATTAGCTTCTGAAGGTTTCAACCAAGCACGATTGGCTGGAGAGTTGCTGTTGAAGGTTTGGATCTTTTAAAACATGACCTTTCTTTTGTCTATTTAACATAGGTTTTTGTAAACAGCTGAACTATTACGACATGCTATTAAACTTACTGTGGTCTTCAATTCCTGCTTAGAACTAAGGATTTAAGTTTCAACAACATGGGTGTGGCAACTGAATTGCCCTGAAGGTTCATCTATGTCTGTTGTGCCAGTAGAATAGAATAGCAAAAACAAATCCAGTTTAAAATACTTTGATATAAAAAAAAGGTAGGCATGCAAGCCATCTTGACTGGCATGCTTTCTCCTCCTCGTCAGCCTCGTATCAGATAATTCCTTCTCATTGTATCATCCTTAACAAAGCTCCATGGCAGGAAAAGTTCCATGTAGCAAGCCCTGATAGTTGGAACCTTAGAACTTGTAATAACCTTTACAGAAAAAGATGTGTTTTCTAATGAAAAACTTAATAGACGTGTACTAACTCCTTTACTTTGTGCAATTATTGGCCTTGCACCTTTTCTTCTTGATATCCATTTGATATGTTTGTGCTCAATGATAGATTTCTATGCAGGAAATCGACGAGAAGAAGATTCTTCTAGAAAATGTTCGAATATGCTATTCTCCATTCTCGAGAACTACTGATACTGCTAAAGTGGTTGCTGATGTTTTAGGCATCTCATTTGACAGTTGTCAGTGTAAGGTAAACCCTTCTATCTGAGGTCACGATGTTTGCATGTATATTTGCAGCGTAGGCTTTAAGCTTCAAGGAGTCTCTTGTGATTATGAATTTCAGTGATGACAAGACACATGGTTTCATTCTAATGATCTATACATATGCCCAGGAGGAAACTACATTTCTGTTTCTCCATCTAAAACACTGTTGGAAAAAGACTCAAATGGATGAAAATAATCCTTATTGTTATAGGCCCCCTTTTTTTTGTCATTTTTACTTGCATTCACTGCATGTTTTCCTGAAATATAATTTAGACTTACATTAAGAATTTTATATATTTACCTTTCTGTTAATTTCACATAAGCTTTACAGAGCTTTAATTATCTTGACACTCATTAATATCATGTACTTCAGTTGAAAGGCTTTCGTACAGTAGGTGAAAGAAGCATCTGTAGTTGAACAGAAAAAGAGACTTAATTCCTCAAGCTTGTTGGACAATTAGCATGGTAAACTTTAGTGCTTTCAAGGAGATAAGTGCATTAGAACAATAGTCATCCAATGCTATGTCATAGTTAGCACAGCAGATTATGCTACACATTTTGCCACTTACGACTTCCCTGTTGAATCTATGTATGCCATGCTACACATTTTGCTACATGGTTATTTGTGCTATGTGGTTATCTAAATATACCTTGGTTCAGGAATCATTAGTCCTCGGTACTATCCCACCAATAGTAATAACATTTACTAAATGTTAGATATACAAAATATAAGAAGAAAACACTAAATAGTAACTCTTTAAAGTTGCAAACAGAGGTTGAAGCCAATCAAGTACTTAGGACCTTAGAAATATGATGATACCTGAAATTTTTGAATATTGCAGCAGTACCTAATTAACACTAGGAATTTCATTTCTGTTAGGGCTAATTAGCCCTACTTAAATGGAATTCTATTTCATGCAGCACCAAAGGTATATATAAATATAATTAGGTACTACTAAACTCCTGATCTCTTGATGTTTATAGAAAACATTGATGGGAGGGTAGACATTGGTCATTTCTGTGCTTTTCTCAAATGTACTAGAAATTGTGATTTTTTTATCATGTATGAACTTGTTAGAATTTTTATCACCATATTTTCTTTTGGTTTTGCTGATATCTTTTTGTAATTATTTCACCCTGAAGGCAATGCTTGAGCTTCGTGAGCGTTACTTTGGACCATCATTTGAGCTCTTATCTCATGATAAAGTAAGTTTCTCTCTAACTATAATGTTTTTCTAGGTGAAGACATGGGCATATCAGATTTATGTGAAACCAGCCTTGCAAAATGAGGCATCTTGTATAGCATTTTTGTCTTAACAGTATGATACATGAATTTGAGTGTCAATTAAAGTTTTAAAACCCCCATTCTGGAGGAACTATTGAAAGTTCATATTGGTTGTCAATTGTTAATACCATTGCCTAAAATCTCAAGAAGGAGTTGGTCATTTCAGTGTATCTTCTTATACTTTGTGGTCTTGGAATAATCTTGTTATTTTTAAGGAGGCTTTTAAATGTATAGTCCTCTTAATATGAAACCTTGTAAAATTAAGTTACTCTTTGTTGTTTAATCAATTATTAATTTATTATATCATTGATTGTCAACAAAATCGAACAATTATTATGGAGTTCATTACTCTACCTAACTAGATGCCTGAAATAACTTTTTTATTATTGAAACAACTGTTTTGGCAAAAATTTTAAGTATGCAGAGATATGGTCATTAGATGAGAAGGATCCTTTCTTGCCACCTGAAGGTGGAGAAAGTGTTGCAGATGTTGTCTCTCGACTTGCAGTTGCTCTGGCAGCAATAGAGGCGGAGTTTCAGGGGTATGTATGTGTACCTGCCATATTGTGCTAATGTCTGTGGTTATCATTTTACATTCATCCTTTTACCTTGTTAAGTACGCTGTTCTTATGATTTGATGTTTCAGCGACGCTTATGTGAACTATATTTCTGTTAGCCGATCTGTAACAATTACAAGGCCTGATTGCTGCTAAGTCACATCTTTAATGTCACATAAACAAAATAAGCGCACTATTTATGGTAAAATGAATTTTGTGTCTGAATAATGATCTGCTGCCTGGTTTCATACAGTGAGCAAGAAATGGATGCTTATGGAAATCTACAAACCAATGATCATAGCAGAAATGTGCAATCGATCATTGAATACTTTCCAGTATTATTCCTGTTTCCTAGTTGAGTTGTTGAGTCTACTTCTAGAGCGTTATATCAACCATGGTATGTAATTTCGAATAGTATTGCCCGGTACGGGCGGTACGAACCGGTCCGATGGCATACCAGTACGTGGACCGTCCGCTATCGGACGGAACGTGCTTCAGTGCTACAATGCTACAGTAAGAGGAAGAAATATTTAAAACCACTCAGTACGCTTTGATGTACCGCTCGATATGCTCTGATGTACCGCTCGGTACACCCTGGTGTACCGAGTCAACCTCGAAACACTGGTACGATACGGTATTGCATACCTTGATATCAACCAAGTTGAATTTTCAATTATGTACCAAATCATAAAACCACTTTCTAGTGCCAGATTAGTGTCTCATGTTTCTCAGAGAAATCTTTAACTTTTATATTTAGATCATATCTGGGGCAAGGAGATTGTCTGATATGTTTAATTCCTGTTGGAGAAATCCTTTTCTTAAGAGGAATTTTTTTCTTGATACATTTGCTATCACACACATCCAAGTAAAACTGGCATATGTTACATGTGAGTACTAGTCAACTGCAAATTTCTCCTCTTCGTACTTTCTCTGCCTAGACATGTTGCAATGAGAAGCCAAGAAGAAGCAGAAATCTATTGAAAGTTGGGTACCAAACTATCAACTTGTTTGAGCTTAGTTCAATTTTTTTTTTTTCCTGTTTTAGCTCAGTTCAGCAGGATTGAGTTTACTTAGGTACAACTGAGGACTCAATCTCCTATCTGGGGAATTATCATTGATATAAGAGACATATTTGTTGTTATACTCTAGATAATTATACTGCCCTAGAATGCTTAAGTATGATTCCAGTTGTCATGTTGTGATTCATCTCAGTAGTTACCCTTATTTCTTTTTTTATATCTATTATATCTATTTTCTCCATTAAACAAGGTTTAGACCATAAAGAGATTTATATGTACTGCATCTTAAAAAGAAACCATGTTCTCACTTTTATCTTAAACCAAGGTTTAGCTAAGCAATTGAACAATAAGAGTTTAGATTAGAGCATTATGGAGGCTATACAACATGGAATTCTGTTAACTTGTTAAACAACAGGGATAAGGTTAGGTGCCCAATATATAATGTGTTTTCTAGATTTATACTATTTTGTTATATATATATATATATATATATATATATATATATATCTTTCTCGAGCTCTCTTTTATTTTCCCATGTTTATATCATGATTTAATTGTTGATCATGCTCTTGTTGTGATACTATATTGTTGATCATGATTTAATTGTCATGAACATTTCCATTTGCAGATGCACAGTCCTTGTTGTCAGTCATGGTGATCCACTTCAAATCCTGCAAACTATACTTCGTGCAACCAAGGAACTTGCATCATCCAATGGGATTGATATTTTATCGAGAACTAAGGAAATTATGGTGCATTCTATATTATCCCAACACCGAAAGTTTGCCCTGCAAACTGGAGAGCTACGCCCAATCATTTGACTTCCTATTATTGTCAGATATGGAGAAGTATGCTGTATGCTCATCATCAAGGTTGCGATGGCATTCTGTCACAGCAAATACCTTTACATCCAGAGAGTAGTCATCAATAAAATCTGTCTTTAGAAGTGGCTTATCAAGAAATTTTGGCCCTTCACTATATCGAGACATCTAAAGTTGGTCTGGAAATTGCTTTGTTAATCTGCAAACAGTGCCATTTCTGCTGCTTGGTTATTCATTGAAACTCTTATGAACTTAGTTCGTTTTCATAACTATAATAAATATTCTTTGGTTATGTGGTTGTATTCAGCTTAAGAATATATATATATATATATATATACATACATACATATAGCTTTATTTAAGCTCTTACATTAAAGTGAGAGTTCTTACTAGGACAGACTGGTTGAGAGACATACGGTTGCTTAATTGTTATCTAGATCCTATGGTGCCATTCTAACTACAAAACACATGCTACCTCATTCGTAAGGAAAGAAATGCAATACCAGCAATCAGCATTACCTTACAAATGAGAAACCTTTTAAAGGATCTGGTATATAAATGGTTTAGCAAAATGAAATGGTAATTCATAGGCAATGGTAATCCTCTAGATTTTTTAGTTTATTCCCTTTCCATTTTAGGAAGAAGTTCTATATTTTTTTGTGTCTGAGTTTGTCCTAAAACATGCAATGTTCCCTTCCTCTTATCCTAGACCTCAATTCAGGCAAATTTTGTATTCGGTCGATGGACCTGATCAGACAAAAATAATATTTAACTCCCCACCAAAGGAGCCTTTTCTTATTGAAGTTGTGTTTTTTGGGACTGCACACAATGAACTAAAAAATAGAGTTTTATTTTAGGGTTTATGGGTGCTTGATTAAGTTCTAGTAAAATTTTGGTTTGTAAGATGAATGCAACCGAAGGAGATTTATCCATGTTAAATGCTCTCTCTCTCTCTCTCTCTTTCTCTCTCTCTCTCTCTCTCACTTCATTTGCTTCCTAATAGAAAGTAAGAATTGTGCCACATGGCTTTTATTTCCCTCTTATCGTGTATTTGAAGGTAAATTTTTTTTTTTGTATTTACAGCAGCGCCAGTAAGCTGTCTAGTTATTTGTTTGAAGTTCCTTAAACTTTTCTGTTTGGTTTACACACGTTATTTTGAGTTTTTTTATCAGAATTGTAGACATCTTGAGGTTTTTTCTAATTTTAGCTGATTATAGTAATATGGATTGCTAGATTACTCTATGGAATATGCATATCATATTAACCATGTTTTGCTTTTGAAGATGTTGGAGTTACTGCACATGTTCAAAGTTGAAATAATGCTGGTGGTTGCTGCACTTTACTAATTGGTTGTTGAAATTAATGTTTACTTACATTGATCCTTAATTAAAATATTTTATTTTGCTCCTTTCTCTTTTTGATCTAACTAATTAATGATTAGCATTTTTTTTCTTTTGATAGGACTATGAAGTGTTAACAACTGGAGCATTTTTTGTCCAAGTCTTAACAACACGCAAATTGATGCCTTATACTTTGTTCTATTTCTGTGATTCAATGCCTTTCAAATTGACTTGAATTAAGGGCCATGTCTTGGTCAGATTGATTCCTGCACTGTCTGTTGGGAAGAGCTTTCAATTGGAGGGAGGTGTCTTTGGTTTCCAGTGGTGGTATTAACACTCGATGCACTTTTCATAATGGATTCAGATGGGCTAAAAGCCTTGTTTCTGACATGTAACAATAACTTGTTTATGGAAATACATATCTGAGTTTTCAACATACTGATATGGAATACATGACATAATTCTAGTGAACTATTTTTCTCATAGACAATTTTGAAATAGATGAATTATTGCACATCCATCTCTAAATGTAGCACATTCTGCAATCCTCACTCTTGATGGATCCCAGGCTCTAGATGCTAATGAAAAATTGGCTCTTCGATTTTCTCAATAGTTGGCCCTGGGCATCTATATGTTCTTACAATCATCATTTATATGTTGTCATCTCCTGTTGCAGGTTCAAGCTATTGTAATCCTTGGTGCACCTGGTAGAGTGTTGTGTCTCTCTGAAAGGAGGTGGCAACCTTTAGCCATATTTAGGTTCCCACTTTCACAAAGGTTTCATGTCTCTTGAGATTGTTCTTGTTTCATCAGCCTTGAATTTATACTCTACACTTGGAAACAGAATGTGCATTATGTCTTAGTTCTAAATCTTCTAATGGAAGTTATCTGCAGGAAGCATCCAATCCATTAGTATCCTCGGGTACCACGAGAGCTGTAGAACTGGCATTGAATCAAGGACATTGGCAACTACCAAGGACATGACTGAGGCTTCATGAATAAGAGTTTCTGATGATTAATAAGGACATCTGAATCTGTAATTGGCATGGAATCTGAGCTACCCTGCTGCATCTGAGCTTCCCACCTTCACATAGGTTTCACGTCTCTTCAGATTGCTCTTGTTGCATCGGCCTTAATTTTTATACTCCACGTGGATATGCGTTGTCTTGGTTTTGAATCTTCTAATGTAAGTTATCTGCAGGACATATCCATTAGGGTTCTTGGGTACCATGAAAGCAGAAGTGACAGATATTGGCAAGTATCAAGAACATGACTAAGGCTTCATGAATAAAAGTTTCTGATAATTGATTGCCAAGCATTTGAGTCTGTAATTGGAGCTACCTTGCCGAAGTTTTGCATCTTAACACATGGATTTTACCTGGAAAGGAAGCTCTCCAATTGCCTAGGGTACTGTAGAATAACTGTGTTCCATGAAGCTTCTCCCAATCAGGTCAGTTGTTGCTTCATCAGGTTAATTTTTTGGAGGGAGCCTACTTTATACCATGCATGCTGATATTTTGTTCAGTTGCATTAAAGTGTACAGAAGTTTATGGCATCTAGGAGGGTGTTTAACTTCCATATTATTAGATTAAGGCTCAATATCTTGACATCCTTTTACTAGTACTCACAGTGAAGAAAATTGATCTTAATTGGAGTAAGCTGCTAGATCAAGCCATCCACTTAGTCTTGCAAAATTGTTCAAAGCTTTCAGAATGTCTTTAGTGACTAGATGTGCTGTGCTACAATCTTGGATGCTGGTCCACAATTCAAACAAAGGCCTGCTGTTAAGGCTGGAGTTAAGACTAGAATTAGTAGTCTTTCATAAATTAATTATGTTAGGTGTCAAGGTCCCTAAGTGTTGATTCTGGCTCAATGTGGTATCAAATTTTGTTAGATTTTTGTGTCAAAAGCTCACATTGTGAGTCTATAGTTTGTGGCTTATAACTTTTTAAATGGGTTAAAAAATGCCCATTTTGAGTTTCAAAGTTTGTGAAACTATTAGATAATCGACCCATTAATTTAATAGGCCTAAACCACTAACATAAAATGCTCAAGTCGAAACTAATGGTAATACATCTATCAAGTCCTTATATACCAACTTAAGTTGTTATAATCCCTACTTTAAGGCTTAATATCCTCCTTAAGGCCTGGACATAATCTAGAATCAAACGATATCATGGTGCACACAAAGGCTTGTAGGCTCCATATTGTGATATGCCGTTAGCCCAAATCATAGGTAGACTTTCTTTCTTGAATCGTTAACTATGTCCAATGTTAGATCTACTCTAATATCATTTGTCACGATTTGGTTTGATGGCTGTACTGTCGTTAATACGAGCTTAAACATTTTAGGTCAATCATTTAGGCTTATCAAGTTAATAGGTTAGTTATCCCATCAAATTAGATGATGAGAAATAGAAAACTTAAATAGTTTTAAAAAGTTGAATAATTATGAGACCCATCAATTTTGTTAGAAATCTAATTATCTTTTTAATAAAATAGAACATGCAAGATTATAGTAACATAGTGGATGTGTGACTTGTGAAATTTGGAGGACCAAAATTCCTTGAGCGGGAGAAATTGTTATATCCATGTTTTGATTATGGGTCTTTTAGTAATTTGAATTAATTTCTAACTAAAATGAATCTAGGTTTAGGGTTGGCCGCCCTCTTTTAAATATCTCATCACTCTGAAATTATCATCGAGAGCAAGATTGGCACCAACAAAAAAAAAGGGAGAAGATGACAAGATCATTGTTGGACAGGGGACATGTGGCAATCTATTTCGAATGCTCTTTTTATCCAAGTAAAAAATTGTTTTAGTTTCTTATTAAAATCTTAGGTCAACATGTAATATATTCTTATTCTGTGATTTGTTGGATATTCATTCACAGAAATCATGAATCATAGAGATTATTTTCGATATAAGGTTTTCCTATATTTGGTTTCTATTCTATTAATTGCTCATCATATTTTATTCTATTGATTTCTATACTCATGATGAGAAATCAATAAAATGGAAATTGGATATAGAAGAATATTCCTATGCTATAAATAATCTTTACAAGTCATGATATCTTTGAATCAATATTCAATAAATCGCAAGACGAATAAATAACATGTTCATATAAGATTGTGATGAGAAAGTAAGATAATTTTCTAAAGGAATGATAAAAATAGCAAAGAAACATATTCCTATCTATCTTCCTCATAGCAATGATCTTATCATATCTTGTTTTGCTTGTCTTAAAATCTGCCATCGATCTTGCTCCTCGTGCTGACTAGGGAGGTGGGGTGATGAAATTATTGAGGTTGTCAACCCTAGATCTCCTTTTGTTATAGACTAATTTAAATGACTAAAATACACAGTCAAAAACTTGGATCCTACTCAAGTACTTCTATATTTTTTGAATGTGATTAAATAATACGTGAATCCAATTTAAGCCAATTGACTAGACCTGAGTACTTCTATCATCTCAGAAGGGCAATTGAGGGATTACACAGTTTTTTTCTTACCTGAATTCAACCAACCACTTGGATACATGTATCTGAACTTGAACCTGATTCAAATGAATCTGGTGGACCAAGCAAGCATTGCTTACTCAAAGGTGCTAATTAGCTTAAGCTAATAAAGAATTTGTCAATACATTGTAACATCTTGGGGTCCCATCCTGCTTTCGCTACTTACCAATTGCAAAATAAAAATGCATCAGACATTTCAAGACATTACATTCCCTGCCAAATGAGATGAGTTATATTTTGTTGCATGCATGCTACATATCAACTACTTGCATTATCAGTACCAGACCTCCAAGAGGTGCAATTTGGTTATTCTTTTTCACTCCATGTGTGTATTATGTTTAGACTGGGCACTCTAGATCTTAATGGCACTCCAAATCCTTGATTTATTGATTGCGCACACAATGCCTTGACCACCATGGTGTTTTCTCAGAGACATCCCAGAGGGACAGTTGGTCCTTGGCTTTTATCTAAAGCTAGCCGAGGTAGATGAACAAACTTGCTGCAAATTTAATTTTCCCAGTGGCTTCTTCAACATCAAACGGAACTTTTTGCTGCATCCCCCAATCCTGCACATCTCTGCAAACACATAATGGTGGTGCTTGGACAAATCTAGCTTCACCCTGGTAACAGTTGTTCCTCAGTCTTAATGATCTGCTTTCATGGATTTGATACCTACCATGACCATGATTCACTACTCTCCCCTGCTTTATGTGCTTGCATGTCCTGATTTCCATTGATGAATTCTGTATTCTATCAGCAGTGCTGCCACTGATGCTTCCAATGAACTTGTGCAACTGGCATCCTTGATTCTCAGGTTCCCCCGGTCATGCTTTTCTCATGTTCTGAGAGCATTGTGTTCATCTTTTCTCCAGGTTCTCCAAACAACAGGTAGGAGGCACTAATTCAAGCAGACATGATTTCTGTACATGTATATTCCTCTTTTGTGGTGATGATTTGAGTCTCTGGTTCAGGTTATCAGCTGTGTAAACCAATTCAGGTCATGTCTTCCCTGATGGTGTACGGTTCCATCCATAATCAAAGGCAAGGTAAGCAAATTGTGCTGAAGCTTTTTCTTTCTCAAATCATGATATTTTGCAATTAGGACTCTTCAAATGAACTGATTGACAAAGGATTCTTCAAATCTTACGGTAAACTACTTTGCTGCCCTTTAAAATAGAAATGTTAGCAGTGATCTCAATAGCTTTCACGCACTGTATCTGTTTGAAATTGATAAAGACAGCAGAAATATCATTAAAAATCAGAAGCTAAAATAACACCTATGTCTTCGTTGAATGGCAAAAGCATCCCTACATTTGAATCACCATATGCGAGCTTTGTTTGTTACCTTCAATTTAATACTGCTTGATATCTCTTAAAGACACGGGTGTTCGAATTGAATCATAAAACCGAACCGAATTGGAATCGGACCGGTCTAAAATTGGTTCGATTCCAATTGGTTTACTATTGAAAACCTTTAATCGATTCAATTAATCAATCAACCTTATGATTTGATTTTGTAAATGATGTAGGTTCAATCTTATAGTTCTTATCGTGTTATCTCTATTGGAGCAAGATTTTAGTTAAATTAAATTAGTTAATTTAAATAATTAAAATTGTAATCAAATTATAATTAATTTTGTTTATTGGTTAACCAAATCGGATTAATTGGTTTTAAATTAATTTAGTTAGTTCCATTCGAATCGTTTTTAAATTGGTTTAGACTATCTTATTTTAACCAAATTGAATCCAAAAAAAAAAAAAATAGTACGATAAATGCTCCTAATGGTTCGTTTGAAGAATAATTGCAAGTCTCTTCACCTTAAGATAAATTCTCAATAAATTGAAGAATAATTGAAGAAACAATAGAATTCCCACGAGTATACACAATATCCCCGAAAGAACCAATAGTCTTGATATTTCTCTATCAATTTAAATGGTTGTTGGTGTTTACTATCTGTCCATTATGATACACAATTAGTTGTCTGTGCATTAATTTCGTTTTCATCAGCCGTTTATTTCATCAATTAAAAAATATTATATTTTAGGTACATTAATTGAACTTATTTTCAAGTTATAGAAGAATGTTAAAAGAGCAACCACCCAAAGGAAAAGCAAAACTAGAAAATATATTTTTCCCTAAAAATGAGTGCCGATCGAAGAAAATTCCATATATATTCAATGATCCTTTATTAAAAAAAAACATGAAAAGGTTAAACACAGTTTACTTTCCTGATCTTTTAGATCTTTTGTCTCAAAGACTATTCGGTTATCAATCTCATTAGAATAAGATTATTAGAATTTACGAGAAATATTAATAAATCGAGTATGATTTACACTCTTTTCTCCATACAAAAGAAAAAAGAGATATGTGAAGAGAAAGGAATAAAAAATCAACATCTAAGTTTAGTTAACTTGATAAATAGTTGAGATGAACTCGATATTAGTTGTTGTTTCATATCGGGTGGCATAAATTAAATACTAATGTCTCCTTTAATACTAATATCCCAAAAGCGAGAATCGGATTTCTTTTAATGTCATCTGATGGCACTTTGTTTACTTGCATGATAGGTCAGTTGCATACGCGTCTCACTCATCTTGAGCTCAACAATGATCCTTATTTGGTTGCCTTTCGAGTCTATTTGACTCCTTCCGGCAGTCGTACTAAAGTCTCTCATATTTATCGGAATTGTTTCTCTTTTTTTTTTTCTTCCTTTTTTTTGGGGGGAAAAAATTGGCAATCTCATTCCTCTGTCACGTGAGAATCACGTGTCGCCTACCAACCCACGAGCACGTCACGTGTTGGGGGCCGAGGGGGGCGGGGGTGTTCGGAGTCTCCTCTCCACCCTTATCGGCCCCCTTGAAATAGATGCGGAACGAGAGCCTGTTCTCTCTTTCTCTCTTCCATCTCTCTCGTTCTTGATCGCTTCCTCTCACCCTCTATCTGCGCGTTTCTTTTGGTCTGTCGCGAGCCGGAGAGAGTCTTGAGGTTACTTTCTTTTCTCGATCTCCCTACCCGGTCTTTGTATTGGGGTCCGATCGCCCTTGGCATAGGGCACATGGGCACCGACGGCGATTCCTGCGGCGCTGGCGATTCGGACGCCGTCGGAGGATGCGCCGCCGTCACCGTCCACGTCCGATGCTCGAACGGGTCCAAGTTCTCGGTGCAGATCGCCCTCGATTCCACCGTCGGGGCCTTCAAGGCTGCCCTCGTCGAGAAGTGCGACGTCCCGGCGGAGCAGCAGCGGTTGATCTATAAAGGCCGGATCTTGAAGGACGAGCATACCCTGGAGAGCTATGGTGCGTGGATTTGCCCCCTTGATTTCGATTCCTTTTGCTGTTGCGGCCGATGCCTTGTTCATCCCCTTCTGATCGTATCACGCTGATTACGGCTTAAAATAGAGAAGTCACTTTCATAACTTTTTCATTCTTCTTTCGTGAAGTGATCGAGATTCTTGAACGTTATTGGAAAAGATGATTCTTTGATCAAACGTCAAACGAGAAAGGTATTGTTAAAGAGAAAAGTTGACTTTTGGTCCTTCGTTGCCGTATTGACTGCCAGATGCCCCTTAAAATTGGTTAGATTTTCCCATCCAATCAATAGGCCTTCATTCTTCGAGGGAGGAAGGTATTCTTCTAGTGATGGAGAGAGATTTTCGTCATAGCAAAATTGAAAGTAAAAAAAAATTGTAATGATCAATCTTTCTCTAGCTACGAAAAATTGGATCTCTTGGGGAAATATATGAGACTTTGAAATTGACCAATATTAGCTACTTGGTGAGTGCTGACTTTGTATGGAGGATGTTGACCCTATAGAAAGCAGAGTTCTCGCCAATTTTTCACTATTGACTAATATTAGCTACTTGGTAACCAGTGAGCTAATATATTCTGTGCTCCGTGAGTATTTGCTTCATATGTTTTATTCAAAAGCTGTAGGGAAAATTCTGTTTGTTTTTCTTTGTACGCATAATTAGTCAAGAGAGGTAGTCTAATGGATTTGGCTTGTGTTTATCAATATGGAATATGTATTTGTATGCATAATTAGGCCTTTTGTTTTCTCATTAATACAAGAAATATGTATTTGTCACGTTTAAGGTCGATATATTCTTTTCTGTTATCCATCATATCCTGTCTCTTTTTCTTTAGAAATATACAACTTTTTTTTCTGAACAGATGCCCACTTTAGTTGATTTTTTAATGAAGGTGTCCTAAGCATTAATGTTGAGTAGTTTTTCTTATGTGTTGATCAGCGAAAAGTCTGGAGTTTTTGTTTGTTCCATTGTGGAGCTGAATTTATAGCCTCTTTCGAAAAGATGTACAGCGAGGCGAATGTGCTGATGTCTATTGTCCTTCCAAAGGGGGCAATGCTGTCAATGCTAGGTATTATAAGGCGCCAAGGTCCCTTATTTTCCTAGGCACTTGCCTCGATAAACTGAGGTGCTTTGTTTTAAAAAAATATGAAAATAAATTGAGAAAGGTAATCATTATTAACAAGAATAGGGATGAGAGGGAAATGGTGACAATAATTGTTGGTTGTGGAGAGTAGAGCGGCGAAGAAAGGGGAGAAAAGAGAGAGAGACAGAGAATAGAGAATAAATGCAGGCTACCTCAATTGAGGTGCTTGCTTAAGTGGGACTCAATTGCTCACTCAGGGTTCAAGGCGCTCAAGAAGATTAACTAAGTGTTAAACAATGTTTTATAACTTTTGGTAGTTAGGCTAAAGCAACTAACATTTGAGTGCAATGAGCTGTCTCCAAGGAACATTGGAATATGCATTTGTCATGATCATTAGATTATGGAAGAAGAATTTCCTTTATCATGCATTTGGGGTTAAGCTTATAGGGTATGAGATCTAGAAAGATTTGATTAATGTAACCGTGATTATTTTTTGTAATATCAAAATGTTGGAACTAAGATCATCAGGTTTATTATCAGAAAAAAAAATAAACATCTACAAGGAGATGCAAATTATTCAACTACTACAGAAAATTTTGCAATTATATTTTTTCTCATTTATAAGACATGAGAAGTTGTTTATTCATACTTGGAGGTGAAAAGTTTCTAGACTTTAGCCATACGAGGTTAATGTCTTGACATTCTTGTTACAATTGGACTTGCTTGAACAATGTGTATATTTTTTTAATTGTACAGTGTTCAACTTTCACCTTGGAGTAGTAATAGAAGGAAAACTTCCGGTGTCTTAATATTTTAATCTTTTTGTAATTTTGGTCATAGGTGATAGTGACTATCTGAATCATCTAAATGTAATTTGTTAATGCTGCTTAGTATCACCCAAGTTCTTGCCAGCTGCTATATCACCTTGTTGCTTTGTGTGCGTGATTAATGACCATGAAAGCTAGATGGCTATGGATGTGGTCAGTTCTATTGTGATCCATCTTGACAATGTTTTGACTTTTGTCTTGCCAAGGATTGGAGTCAGATCACACAATTCATTTGGTACGTGGTTTAACATCACCAGCTGCATCTGCTGATGTGACAACAGCTAGCAATGGAGCTTCAAGGATTCCTGCCAACAGTGCTGGTGTTGAGAATGGTGGTACTAATGAAGGTCGGCGATTTGGAGGAGCTGATATTGGAGGCTCACTCTTTCCTGGCCTTGGTGTCAACAGAAGAGATGGTAATGGATCGGGTTTTTTGGGATTTGGCTTACCAGATATTAATCAGATGCAGCAGCAGCTTGCTCAAAATCCTAGCATGATGAGAGAAATAATGAATATGCCTGCCGTTCAGAGTCTGATGAATAACCCTGACCTACTGCGAAACATGATAATGAATAATCCTCAAATGCGTGAGATCATAGACCGCAATCCTGATTTTGCGCATGTCCTCAATGATCCCAGTACTCTCCGGCAATCTTTGGAAGTTATGAGGAATCCTGAACTCATGAGAGAATTGATGCGGAACACTGATAGGGCTATGAGCAACATTGAGGCATCCCCAGAAGGATTTAATGCTCTTAGGCGCATGTACGAAACTGTTCAGGAACCATTTCTGAATGCTACAACAGGGTCAGGGAACATGGGGAATGATTTGGCTCAAAACCCATTTGCAGCACTTTTGGGGAATCAGAGTGCTTCGCAGGCTAGAGATCAGACAGCAAATCAGTCTGGTACTGGTTCTGATGTCACAACCGAGTCTGCTGCACCAAATAGTAACCCACTTCCAAACCCATGGAGCAATACTGGTAAGTTGCTTTGTAATCTTCATATGGTTTGTTTGTTTTTATTTATTAAAAGTTAATGCCACAGCAGGAGGTGCACAGTCTACAAACTCGAGACCTGTGCCTGCAAATGATGGAAGATCTCCAGGTGTTGCTGGGTTAGGTGGGCTTGGTTTACCGGACTTGGAAAGGATGGCTGGGGGCATGCCAGATCCATCCCTTACGAATCAGCTTCTGCAGAACCCAGCCATTATGCAGATGATGCAGTCTCTCCTCTCCAACCCTCAGTTCATGAATCAGGTATCTATTATCTATAATGAGTGAGAATGTGAGATGGAACTGTTACTGTTTCTATTCCTTTTTTTGTGATTACTGCTTGTTGCTAGGTCTTGGATCCACAACTCGGTGGCATGTTGGGATCCAATTCCCAACTTAGGGATATGTTGCAGAACCCTGAATTGATTCGACAGCTTACTTCTCCTGAGACATTGCAGGTAGATTGATTTGCAATCATTACTTGTACGAGGTTTCTTGTTATTAAAAAACCTCTGTTTTCTTGTTTGCAGCAACTTCTGTCTTTTCAGCAATCACTTGTATCCCAGGTTGTTCGGCAGCAATCGAGCCAGTAAGTTCCATCCTATTTAAGACTGATTCCTTTTATTTTGATTATTTTGCTTTCTCATTAGCCTTTCCAATTTATGGCATATAAAAAGAAGGTTCTGATCTGATACATGTTGAGATTTGGTTGGTCTTGTTTCTTTTTCTTCTACTACCCATGGTCTACTATTGTTTTTAATTAACAAAAAATAATAAATAAATCAAAAAGACATTTTAAGTTTGATGTATGAACTTGTTCAAAATATAAATTTCAGCTAATGCTTGACAGTCTGTTGTTTTTGCACCTTAGGACGGATTAGTTTCTGGCATGCTCTTCGTGACATTGTCAAGAGGAAAATTTTGCTCTAGTTTGGCTTCAAATTTTGATTAGTTCACTTATTTCTTATCCGTTGTTGTAGGGAACAGAATCAGACTGGCGGTGGTACAGCAGGTATGAGAAATATGGTCAGATGCATCTGGCCTTTGGAGCCTCATGATCACATGTTCTCTCGTTACTTCTATGATTTTGCTGTCCTCAATATCTCAAAAATTGTTCTGACTTGATGATACTATTGGACAATGGACATTTGAATTAAAAGGAGCATTTATCATTTGCTCTGCTACAGGGACAATGAATAACAATGGACTGGAACTTCTGATGAACATGTTTGGTGGGCTTGGGTCTGGCGCTGGTGTTCCCAGTAATCCTGATGGTTATATGCATTCTAGCCTGTCGTTTAGTACTTGAATACCTTTTTACAGTGGAAATCTGCAATCCCATAAATTCTGAGGACTAAGCATTCTATGGATATTTCCTCTTGCAGTGCCTCCAGAGGAGCGATACGCAACACAGTTGTCCCAGCTACAAGAAATGGGTTTCTTGAACACTCAAGAGAATATTCGTGCTTTAAGTGCCACCTCTGGCAATGTCCATGCAGCTGTCGATTGGCTTTTAAGGAATCTTGATCGATAAAGAGACTGTTTTCATGCTTGCTTTGTCATTTTTCTATTAGCTCACAACTAGCTCCGACTTCATAATTTGGGCAAGGCATGATCATATATGCTGTTCATGATTTGTGTAAACCTGTACGAAGTTAATTCGGTGTTTATGCATTTTGCCTTGGAGATTTGCAGATGTCTTTGTAAATACAAAATTGAAGTATCTTCAGGCTTGACAGGAGTCTTGACTCTCATTTCTTGGTGACATGGTCTGATCACAATAAATCTCTTGATTGCGAGTGATTTATATTCTCTTTTTCATCCGAATTGCAAATTGGACTGCATATAAATTCTTCTTAAATTTGGTATGTACTGATGCACCAAATGTTGGTATAATTTTATAAACCTTGCCAGTTTATTTTTTGATATCGAACTGTATTCATCTACGCAACGGTGCAAAGCAGCTGTTAACTTCATATTGGTATAGAAATACTGTTCCTTTGTACATCTACAATGTTGCATAGCTCCCTTGTGAGTTCATAATGATGTAGTTATTTCCAGAAGGAAAATATCAATGCTATCATATGAGATAGAATTAAAAGATTAAAGAAGTCTACCTTTTAGATAAATCAGGATTTTTTCTTACAAAGTTAAGATTTTGAATCAAGGATCTTATAATGAATTGATAAAATCTTTATTAGTTAAATTGGTCAAATGAAGATTCCAACTCTCAATTAATAAATGAGTTTAGTATCATACACCACCACCAAACTAATATGATATCATATTCATCATCATTTTGATCCATAAAAGAAGGCTTGGATACAATGGTTGCATAACAAAGTGAACTTCCACATTACCAAAACCACATGAATGAGTTTGCATTAGCATTCTCAGTTAAGAATTAGGCATATGGCCTCATAACTCAAATACAGAAAAGAACACAAAAATGCTTACCAACATTCCAAACACCAACCCAAGTTTATGAGTCAAATTTGTCTTGATTTCCTCAAACAAACAGAAAATAATTCTCTACTAATCTATTTTATGAATGAGAGAATATCAACCAATTTAGCTGATAAAAATCTTAATAATTTATCACAAGATTTTAGATTCAAATCTTAGTAACTCATCAAACTCATTTCTCTTTGTTCTCATCATTCTCAGACACATTCTTGCTGTTTGTGTGTGGCCTTTCCAAATGCCGCTGCGGAACGTCTCACAACATCTAACAAAACAGTAGGAAATATGAAAGCGAGGGGGCAGTCTTGTAATTTCGGAAAAGGAATTCGTCGTCGGCGACGTATATATGTCATCCTCTCTCTCTCTCTCTCTCTCTCTCTCTCTCGTGGGTTTTGGGCGAAAAATTGCGTAGAGGCAATCATCGGAATCTCCCCGTCGAGGAAACCCTAATCGCCGCTCGCGAGGAACGAGGTAGGGATCTCGATCGTTCCATCTCATGATCTCGTTACCTTTAATTCGATCCAGCGAATCTGTAATTTACCTGGTTTGGCATAATCCTCGCCTCAAACGACGATCTTCGGATCTGGTTCGAGGCGTTGCTTCTCCCCCTTGAATTCATATTTCCAGATGAGTGCTAATTCAGTTGGCTGTAGTTCAAGTTTTCTTGCTTGATTTATTGTTCTTCCTGAAATGAAAAAAGATCTGCTTGCTTCGATCGACGTATCATTGAATCGTTGCTGTTCTTTCTGTTTGTTTTGTTCGGTAGGTCTATTATTGTGTTTGACCTGTGCGATTTATTGGGTAGGCATAAATTGTCGGCAAGGGTACTCTGGTTCTGGCCTGAATAATATGATACGATTGGAACTAATTCGTGACATTAATCGATCAAGATCGATTTTTTGATCCAAAAAGGCCAGATTGGGTTACATAATCATTGCTTTGTAAGGGCTATTTAGATGGAGTCCTTCGATGCCATCACCCATTTGCCGCCTCGGAAGCGTCTTCTTGCTGAATTGAGGAGGGAGAACTCCGAATTTGACTTCTTGCCACCAGTTCCCTGTGTTTCTGGCGATCTTGGTGCTCGGCTTCGTGACATTATCAATTCCCCGAGTTCGACTCTGGAAGAAATCGTCAAGGTCTCCAAGTCCGTAGCTTTGGCTGCGGTGGAAATTTCAGCGACAGCAAGAAACAATGCAGTTGAGAAAGCAGCTGCAGCCACAAAGGCGAAAGCTGCTGCTAAGAGTGCATTACTGAATCTGGATTCTGTCACGAGAAAGTCCAGAAAGGGTTACCATACTAGAACCAAAGTGAGAAAGAAACAGGTCCCGATAAAGCTCTTGTATAAGAACAATTATTCTGCGGGGACCCAAAAAACAGATGAAGAACTAGCCAGGAAATTGCATCTTGCAATGAATAGTTCACCTAGAATTTCAGATAATAAGGCGAAGAACAGTTTTGGGAAAGAAGTTCTTTGTAACAGTGATGCTATCTGCATTGAGAATTCACATGTTTTGCATAATGAGGGTGTTAGGATGAATGATAAATGTTTTATAGATAAATCAGAAGGGAAAGACGTTTTCCGGAGGAAGGAAGAAGCATCCAGTAACTGTACAGAGAAACAACAGGATGGATCTAAGTCTAGATCATTGGCTGGTGGTAGGAAAGTGAGAATTAAGCAAAAGAAATTACCTTTGAGTCAATATGATGTCAGAGGCAAAGCAGAGCTAAAGAGGCCACTGGCAAATCACTATTCTTTCACTGGAGAATCAAAGTTGGATTGTGCACGGTACAATACGTCTGCAGATGATGCAGGACCTTCTAATGATGGTGGAATGTCAATGGAGATTACTTCAGCATGGAAATGCAAAAAGATCAGGGCATCACAGTGCTCATCTGATAGCAAGATTTTGCGTGCTTTATGTTGACAATTCTTCGGCAACCAAGATCGCAACTGTTGAGTGCCCGGATGATAGTTTTGCGCCCATAGATGATGTTTCTGGAGCTCGTATTGACATTCTTGGCATTTGGAATCAGTCACAAGTTCCATATGCAATCTGGACAGGAAGTCAGTCAAACAGATCCTTTGCAGTTGTTTGCTTTATGGTTTCATTTCACAAGGTGCTTGCTTCATATTTTATGTCAATAGTGGCTTGATTTTGTTTGTTTTAATCTGTCACTTGATGTATTTAATACTTCTTATACATTTGAGTTATTATCATTCCTAAATCAGTGATAAGTCTATTATTAGCTATTGATGGATGTTATACTGATTCTCATTCTATTTATGATGAATACTATCTTGCTTGGAATGCCTCATTTGGTGATATTTGTTTGGTGAATGGTACAAATATCACTGTTTTTGGCTAAAACAATGCATCCATGAATTAAGCGCGCGAGAGAGAGATTATGCCATCAAGTCAAATAGTAATAGTTCAGATCATAGACCAGGATTCTTTTGGTTTTGGGATTTTGCGCATTTCATGATCAATGAAAGTATTGCTTATGCCAGTAAAGTGTCGGCAGTTCCTTGAATGTTGAAAGAAGTCATAATATTTGGGCCGAGAAAGCTGAGCGGCATTGGAGATTGGTTGGCAGATCTTTTGAATTGGCATGTGGAATTTGATACAGTGAGTATTATTTTAACTCCATGCTGTAAATGATAGGAGTAGATAATTCTGTATCGTATTATATATCTGTGTGTTTTAGCATGGTTTACAGAAATAGGGTGATTTACACGGAAGTGACTTTAGAACATCTTAAGCTTAGGGCCTAGTGGTGTGTCACAATCATAATGTATTATTAGATGAGATATTGTGGACTAATGAGAGATGACATTAAGTACCATATAGATAGATGTCCAGGATGCAGATTTATATGCTGACTGTGAAGTTCAATGCATTAGGTTTTTCGTGTGTTATTAAGTTATTTGCATTCTCATTTCTGATTTTTCCAAAACTTAAGATAGTTTGCACACAACTTTTAGAATGTCCTGTGAGAACTGATTTAACCATAGAGAAAAAAAATATTTCTACTGCAACTGATATTTGGCAGATGAGTGAACTTCTATTGTTCTCTTCTTTCATTTTGCAGCTCCATTTATAGTTCCTCTTTAAGTGTTGAACCTTCATTTCTTCTAATGCTTCTATATGCTTGCAGTGTTATGAGAGATGACAAGTCAGTATCTGTATAGTACTGTTTCTTAGGTTGAAACCTGTCCTGCACATGAACAATGGTCCTTGTTCTTAAAACTTCTTCCTGAATCAGACTACCCATGAGATGATTAAAATGTCAGTGATGGTGAAACAACAAATACAAATGCCCCTATAAACTTAGGTGAGTTCCTCTTGCAGGCGACTATTTTAGCTCTCTCACTAGCATGGCTGCAATTTGCATGTTGAGGACAAGCTCATAATGGTAGAATGCTACTGTAAAATTGATTGGCACAGTGATGAAGTGAGGCCAACATGATCTGAGGAGATGCCTGTTGGAAGAATGATTGTGACATCTCAATTTAGTCTCATAATAGTAATGGCTATTACAGTCACTAAGATTGCTTTTTGCTTGGCTGATCTGTAAAACTCCATCCAAATCATAACAAAATCTCACCATTCTGATTGCAAACTTTCCATTGGCAATCATAATCTTTTGACCCAAAAAAAGTCGACTAAGGTTTCAGCAATAATACGATGAGAAAGTTTGCTCAGCCAAATATGAACCAAACAAGCGGCTTCAATCATTGAACATCTCATACTGCACATGTAGTCGGTCATATTGAGGATAACTTGAAATCACATAAAGGAAAGAAGAGACTTTTCATGCAGAATAGTCAATGATCACATGTAGTCATATTTGCAAATCTAGCACATGTTTTGAACAGCAACAAATCTTCAACCATAGCTTCGACTTTCCAAAGGCTTCTCTTTTCTTTCGTTTTCTTCTCTAATCGACCAGACCAGACTCCAAATTCCACCACTTCTTGATGGAGGGACGGCGCTCAGCCTCCGAAGCCATAGAGGGTTCGGCCCTGGCGCTTGAGGGCGTAGACGACGTCCATGGCGGTGACGGTCTTACGTCGGGCGTGTTCGGTGTAGGTGACGGCGTCGCGGATGACGTTCTCCAGGAAAATCTTGAGGACGCCGCGGGTCTCCTCGTAGATGAGGCCGGAGATGCGCTTGACGCCACCACGGCGGGCGAGGCGGCGGATGGCCGGCTTCGTGATTCCCTGGATGTTGTCGCGAAGGACCTTGCGGTGGCGCTTCGCCCCGCCCTTGCCCAACCCCTTGCCTCCCTTCCCGCGCCCCGACATGGCCGAATCGGACGAAGACCACCCGGAAAAATTAGGGGCCGAAGAGAAGAAGATGAGGAGATTCGATGCTGGATGAGATCAAAGTGAGGTAAGAGGGGATTAATATAGACGCCAAGATTGGGGGAAGGCGGGTTTGGAATTCGAATGGGTGAAGCATCTCGGCGGGAGAATCCGAGGCCTTTTTAGGATCCATGGACTGTGGATACGGACCGTTGGATTACGGATCATCGGCTCAGATTTAACAATAGTTTTGGTCCGGATCCCTGACGTGTTATTAAGTCGCCAGCACGGTGTCAACAGAAAAAGAAACATAGATCACAAACAGAAGAATTTGTGAGAGGAAAAGAAAAAGACGATTCATAATAAAAAAAAAATACAATAAATATATTTTCACTGGAATGTGATCTGTTAATGTAATATATCAATTTAAGGACGTATATTATTAAAAATAACGTATAAAATAAATATTATAAATAAAAACTACCTAAGCCCTTACCACTATTGAGATTGTCCGAGATTGATGATCGCAACAAAAGCGAGAGTCTAGACAATAAGGACACGAACGACAATGGCTCGAGTATTGATGATCGCAACAAAGGTGAAAGTCTAGACAACAAGATTGATGATTGCAACAAAAGCGAGAGTCTAGACAATAAGGACACGATCAACGAGGGCTCAGTCACAACAAAGGTGAAAGTCAAGGTGAGTCTAAACGACAAGGACACGATCGACGATGGCTCGAGTGCGATCGACTAGTCAAAGGTAGGGATAATCTCATTTTCTAGAAAAGTAAAAAAACACTCTTCAGAATAAAACAAAATATAACGCTCTGAAAAAAAATAATAATAAAATTACCCTTTTTTGAACTTTATCATCAAATCAGTATAGTTCATTCAAAAACTCTTATCAAAAGCTTGATTGTCTATCATCTGTTTTTTACCTTTTGTTTATCATCGTATAAAATACCTTTTAACACCTTTTTTTAAAGAGTTTTGATGTGCACAACTTTTGTCTCCAAAACTTTCTTCCATGGGCTTTCCCAACACCCAAGACAGAACCCTCCAAAAATTTTGAACATCTTACTACCTAAAGATATTAACAAACACATTCGGTTTTTCATTTTTCGTTATATTCTCAATTTTTTTTTTTTATATGGACGGGAGGTTTGGCTTTCTTTTTCTATGGACAAAAGTGGTCTCTGCAAATTCAGCAGAAATTGGGCCGTATGGAGGCCTCTATCAACAGAACTATTACGTATCTGAGAATGAGCCCTATGCACATCACAGTAACTCCTGGCATCGTCACAACAAAACCATAATCCTAATCTATCGCTAAAACACGATTGCAAACGACTGATAGATACATGTCATGAGTTAGACACCAGCTCAAGTCGAATAAGCTTTGAAGATCACAAAAGAGAATGGTCTTCCAAGCGAAGGTCTACTCCTTGTTCTTCGATGACCGATCCTTCTTGGGCCCTCCGAGAATGCGGGAAATCTGCAGACCTCTACTGAACGCCTGGTTGAACAGCATCCTTGTCTGGAACTCAGAGACAAATGGGAACCAAGCTAAGAACGCGATCGGAGTGAACAGGAGCAGACCCATGATGATTTCGTAGCCTCGTGCAAGTGCCTTAATCGATCCCCAGAAGTTGGAAGGGACAAGAGGTTTACAAGCTTGTGCAATCTGACAAGTATGACATGTATCAGTTCCACAAGTTGGTGTTTTAAGGTAGAATGGATGGGAAGAGTCAGTGTGGTTTGACTTACCAGAAGCAAACTCCATCCAGTAGGCATGAAGGCAAGGAAGCAAACAAGTATATCTTGAACCGTCATGTGCGCGATAGCTATCAATATGATCAGAACGGAGACAAAGGCTATGAAGATAAGCCCCTTTATCAACCGGAACACAAGCTGAAACTCCGCACTGAATCTTCGCCTCCCTACCGACACGGCCTGGAAAAGCAGAGAAGTAGAAAAGATTCGTAAATTCACAAAGAAAGTTATGCAGATACAAGGCTAATGGACACAGTGCAGCAATACTCTAGTAAGAACACATGAAAACAAGCCACATTTTGAATCAGCAAAAAGAGCACTATCTTCACCGTTTTATATACAACCATAGGACTGCAGTTTATAGCAAATAAAGACGAGCCAAAATGTCACCACAGCACATCCAGAATACAAAGGTAATGGAAATGATGCAGAATTACTTTAGTAAGAACACACGAAAACAGACCACATCCTAAATCGGCAAAAAGAGCACAAACTTAGATTTCAATTTCTATTGGCAGTATCTGTAGACCATAGTACTTGAATTTACGCAGTTTATGGAAAATAAATACAAGCCAAATGTCAACAAAGTACATCGAGTCTTAGTAGGTTCGCTAAACATTTTCAAGGAACTGTTTGAAAATATGGAAGAAATGTATGTAATTCATTCATCTCTAGAATGACAACCCTCAAATATACAGAATTCTAATAATCCCATAGTCCTTGGCACCAGAAAGATGTTATATAGTCACCTTATTATCACGGTGCGTATTACGAAATCACTCTGAATCAAGTAAAGTCCACTTTAACGATCCAAGGAAAGACAGGATGAAAAAAAATGGATCATTAGCAATAACCACCTAACCTATAATTTCTCTTTAAGATAACTGTTGGAAAATTCAAGAAAAAAAATTTGTCAGCTGCCATTAGTTATTTTGCATCAAAATTCTTATTGTACACCGCAAAGAGAACTCTTATTGGATTCAAATGACAAAAGCACTGTAGAAAAAATAGTATGACAAGATTACCAAATCCTCAGTTGTATAACACTTTGCAGCCATGAGATGAAGAGAAAGCTATGAAATTATACTAGTTAAATGAAACTTGTTTTGTAGGAAGTATCTCAAGTGGGTCATCCAGTGTTTCAAAGTTCTTCCAACACAATACATCAAGTAAAATTACTAAAATATCAGAGACAACTTATCTATGAACTCAGAAAACGTTGATGTACCTTCATGATGAACAATATCCCCAAGATCACAAGCCATGAGATACCATAAACCTGAAAATTATTCACAATTTACATGTTAGGTTACTTATATTCTTCAGATATTCTAGTTAAGACATAACAAAGAATGAATCAACAGGACTCCATGTTGTTTGGTAATTACCAGCACACTTCTGGTATGTTTTGTTATATTCAAGTGATAGACAAGACCATATTGGTAGATTAGAAAGCGTAAGGCGAGCACTATTTCGGCAATGATACCACGCTTCCCAGTGTACCTAAGATGTTCTTGCTCCTTCTCCCACCATGATTCCCAGCTCTTCTCTGGTAGCACACCAATTCCCCCACGGTTACTAATCCATTTATTCCAATCTGTCCAATCATCAACAATCTTTTGCCACTCAAATCCTGAAGGATTAAATAGGAAAGGGGAGAATAGCCAGGTGCCAACCATAAACCACATAGAAGCAGTGATAAAAATGTATGCCACTGGACCTCTGTAAGATTGCCCAAAGATCTCGTATACAACAAGCAAAATCAGCAATTCTAGACCCTTAACAAAATGGCTACGTGAATATAACCTATAATTATCAGCAAACTTTGCATGGAAGACAACAAAGCCACGCCCTGTAGCTCTGTATTCTGCACCACCATGGAGCAATGTCCTCCCATAATAGTGTGTCTTGGTCCCCAGCAAAAAAGTAAAGAACACGGAAGCCAACTGTAACTGCATAAGTATGAATTCACTAAGTGCATTGCGGAATCCTCTTTCCAGACCACTTTCCATCACCATAGGCAGAGCCATTAGAAATCCAAGTTGCACAAAGGACTGGGAAGCAAGAGCAACTTGAAGAGGCTGGTTGTGCATGAATTTTCTTCCAGTGGCTAGTGCTTCATCAAGCCCACTGAGAACAAGATATAACCGGCCATAAAGAAATACATACACGGTTAACACAGTTACCTGCCAGTAGTAAACAGACTAATGTTTAGCTTCAGCATGAACCAGTTACAAAATCAGAAAACAGTGGAGGATATAAGTCATACCAGTGTACTGAAGTAGAAACCAACAGTGGTGAAGTAACATGACAACATTCTAAAGAAATCAAAACGGTGACCAAGCCTGTATATGTCACGACTCAATGTCTGTTCTCCATTTCCATTTGCAATCTTTGCCTCGAATAGTGAGATCTGGTTAAGACCCACGTCTCTCCCCTTACCAACTTGCATGTATTCATGATGTGTAACATTGCCTTCACGAAGTGTGGAGTTGAAACCTGCCAACAAAACACCATATCTGTTACAATATAGACACCCAAAGAATATAAAAATCAAATTCTTGAAAATTAGTGACATGCCTGCAAATATATCTTCACTCAAATTGATAATCTTGGAAGCCTTGCTTACACCACCCCGGGTTAGATGGAAAAGTCTATCGAAGACATCCGGATGGCCATAATGAAATCGAACCCTACACACGAAGACAAGAAAACATAGGAGCTGGGACAATACACAAAGTTAAAAAGAAAAAAGGCTATTGAATACTATGCAGGAAGAAGCCAGCAAAAGTGCTACTTTCATTTTTTGTGGCATTTTGATTGGTCACAAAATCAAATGGATCTACGGCTCTCAATAAAGATTATTATGTCAGCATAAACATCACTTGAGCACCTATGCATGTGAAGGAAAAAAATACTGAAGTCCTAAGCACCATGAATAGATAAAACGCAGATATCTCCTCCCACCTCAAACTCTCCCTGACAGCAAACAAAAAAAGAACATAGTAGTCTAATAAAGTACCTTGCAAAGAAAGATGTAACCTGTGAATCCAGTGCAAGATCCAATAACTGGAGTCACAACCAGTACTGCATGGAACAATAAAAGGTTGCAATCTGGACATTAGAGCATCATACATCCAATTATCAACTCTTCCATGCATTCACACACCCCAATACAGATAAGAGCATCCCACACCTGTACCCATATCTCAATGCATTCTTCATTTCAAATCTCCTTTTTAGTTCCTTGCAATGCTACAATTCCTGGTATCGGTTTCTAGGTAATCTACAGAATTCAAAGTAAATAACTTGTAGAAACAACTCCACCTTAGATCACCATATCTTTCAAAAAGATACTTTGTACTTTATCTTTAATAATAACTTGAATAAATACTACTTCATCAAGCCTACATCCCCCTTATAACTCCAAAAAAAAGTATCATAAGTTTCACATTTGTTGATGCTAAAAATTTTTTTAGCATCTCAGTTAATTAACATATGACATTATATATTATCATTCTAACATTAATTCAAGAATAATGACAATTTTTAATATATAAATTAATCAGATAGCAACAATATGAGAAATAAATTGTATAGCATTTGAGGCTTAATGCAGACCACTTAATAAGGCAAATAAAAAAAAAATAGCACTTAGATGGTAGTTAACAGAGTCAACTAGTTCTAAGGTCATGATGCACTCCACATTTGAAGAGAACCATGGCTACACACCTAAATCTTTTATTATTATTATTATTATTATTATTATTATTATTATTATTATTATTATTATTATTATTATTATTATTATTATTATTATTACATTAAATGATGAACATGATGCTCACAAGTGGACTCGAACCTGAGACCTATATTACTTGTGCAACAAATGCACTAACTTGTCTCAACAGAAATCTATCACTTGTGTTACACACCTAAATCTCATGAGACTAAAATGCCAAAGTGGCAGAAGCATGATAGAAAATGAAAGCTAATAAACATGACTATCATCGATAAGATATAACCAAACAAGCAACCAACCTTTCCTTGTATATCAACTGAAAAACCCATGCCATCAAAATGAGGAAACATTTTTACTCCTTGGTAAAAGCTAAAATATCTAACAGACAGGAATCAACCATCAGCAAGGTGGAAACTTGTTACCTACTTACAAGAATATGATGCAAATACAAGCACACAGGGTTCTTGGCATTCCACCAATGCTATTGCCTATTGTGAGACATCTTATGACAGTAGCTAATAATGATATCGCTACCACCAGCATGGTTTCTTTCCCTTACCAACATGGATTTTTCCCCTTAACAGCATAGTTAACATGATGCTCATCCTACCATAGAATAAGGCGACATTGAAGCTGAGGAAGTAAATCTCACCTCAAAGGATTGGCAAGTACACGCTGTCCAATAGTCACGAAGCTAGTCTCCTGATTTGACATAAACCAAGCGAGAGAAGAAACACTGCCAAAATTACTTGTGGTCAGTATCAAGCATAACACACAGAATATCAAGTTATATGCATAAAGTGAAGTGAGAAAATACCTCCCAGTAAATATATGCTCCCTGACTCCAAGTATTGATGGATACCTTACACCATCATGTTTCTTTAGAAATTCTTGCATTAAATTTCTCATTTTCAGTGCCTCCTCCAGATAGTGTTCCTACAATTAATATGCTGAGCATGGCTGTAGCAACCAACAAATATACATAAGAAATATAGAAAATTCCTCTCTACCTGGTTCATATCTATAGTTTGTAAACCTTCACCACGTGTAAAAATAATGGCATGATTTTGATTTTCTGGCTTCCCTTCACCTAAGATGGCAGGACCAGGAAGTTTTATGCGATAAATTACCTGTTCACGAAAAACATAAGAAGCATTGGAATTAAGTTCATCAACAGTCAACACTGCAAGAATAGAAGCATTGTGTTAGCAGCTATTCTTCAGGCACAGCATACCATAACACCTCCACCAACCACACAAAAAACTTACGTTTTCATATCCAACACAAATTCTTTTCTACTACAAAAAGGTAAAGAATTGTTGAGATTTGCTCTTCTCCTAGTGCTCACTCCATCATCATCAGGAAGATTGTGGGGCCTAACAAAACAACTCAAAAGGGGCACGCCTTTGGCAGATTTAGCCACCAGTCAATACAATATTCAATGTAGCCCTAGCCCCAGTCAATATAATATTCAATTCAAAAGGAGAAAAAGGGCTTACCAAAACAAAATCCCTTTGTCAATACAAAGGGACTTCGAAAAGATTGAGGAATGTGAAAAGACAGATATCGATCTAATAATTTGTCAAAGATATGTATTCAATGTAGCCCTAGCCTATATGCCGAGATGGAACAACGAGAAAAGGCACAAGAACAGGAGGTAGAAAGATAAAAGGGAAACCCCGTTAGTGCTTATAACATAAATAGTGAGTACTGAATGTTGTGGGCACGTATAATAGAACACTAAGAAACACTAAGACGAAACACAAATGTGGACATGACAATTAACAATTGTCTATCTTCTACATATTTCTAAATATTTTATATGTTAATACATAATAGTAAAAATTAAACAATTTACAATCATCCTAATATAACTTAAGAAAAAAGAATGGATAAAACATCAAGGAGGCACTGCTACATTAATCTAGAAGAACAGAGTAACACATTTATAGACAAATTTTAACACTTGCAGAACATCAACTATAGTGTTAATCAGAAAGTGAAGCAAAAGTGTGAGGTTTCGGCAGAAGAGGCGGACAGAGAATGGCCATATGCAGCATAAAGTGAGGTGTGAAGTCCAATCGATTTCAAGCATTTCTTCCTCATCTCTTCATTTTCTCATCTTCACTAATTGCTGCTGATTTGCTGCCATTTGTACCCATTCTCTCTATCTCTGTTTTGCTACCACTTCTTTGCTTTCAACCAATAATGCTTACAGCTTCCTTCCAGTTCTGTGATTCCTGTGACTGCTGCAAGCCTGCAACTGCTTTTTTTTATTTCAGTCCAATGTTTCTTTATTTTCCAGGTCATATAATCCTATTCTTTGTTGTCTCCATTATTAATTATTTGATAACAACTTTTCAGCCTTAGACTTTATACTAGTACTTACACCACTAGCATAAGCAAACACTTCCAATAAGACTGTGTGACACCTTCAATTTCTAGCCACTCTTTTTTGTGGCTTTTCTTAAGATCTCAGAGAGAAGCTATGCATATGTGACTTGAGTCGGTGTATACAAGCTGGCATAGTTCCCCTTTGGTTAGAGTGGTAAGATGATAGGTAATATTAGTGTCAATTAGATGTCAAATTTTACATATGGCCTAACATTACCATGGTTACAGCATTGCTATTGCAATAAGTGATCACTTGTGAAGTGTGAACTATCACAGAAAGCCTTTTTAGTAAGTCTGGCTGACACCTTCAAATTCTAGCCATTCTCACTTTTGTGGCTTTTTTCAAGACCTCAGAGAGAAGCTATGTATACATGACTACAGATAGTGTATGCATACAAGATGATGGTAGTTTTCACGTCAATTACAGTGGTGAGATGGCAATATTAGTATCAATCAGGAGTCATATTTTATCACCATGTTTACAGCATGACTATTGCAACAAGCAATTATTTGTGGTTCATGGATGACTGACAAAAGCATAATTGTTTGATTTCATTTGCTGACAAAAAGAAAATAGCAAATCCTTAAAGGGATTTCAGAAAGATATTTAAATGCATATATAAGCATGATTCTTATCACAGCAAGCTGACTTCTCAAAGAAATCAAATGCCAATTTACAGATTTTAGCATGGAATAAAGTTGTCGTAAAAGTGATCACCAATCAAATTCATTATTTTGACAATATGTTGTGGTGTGGCCTTTAGATATTTGTATGGATTCACACATTAACTAATCTGCAAAACCTAGCTCACCATAAGAAATACAGGAGTGATGAAAAATCATCTTTCATCACAAAAAATTTAAAGATCAAGCATTTAGTTAGTAGATATAAGGATTGGAGGTTGCAAGCAATTAGCAGCAGACTAGAACCTGAGGAATTCTGCCAAATGGCTATAAGATAGATTATATTTCAGTGAACCTTACATATTACGACATTACTTTGAATAGTTAAGTTTATGCTGAGATCAAGAGAGTCCAAAATTTCACTTCCATCAGTCTGAAATAAAAGTCAGAGAGTAAATTACAAAAAGAATCCTGGTGATTAAAAAATTTGTTAAACAAATCAATTAGGTTTCTTTCTCAAATGTAGGGACTTTCGAGGACAATAATTAACATAGAATTTGGTAATATTATGAAAACATTTGCATAAATCACATGTCCAATTCTGCTTCTGGTTAACAACTTAACAATAGAAATTGATACTCAGATTAACTATCTCAAGAATTTACTACTCATGTTAAAATATAATAAAACAACTATACCTGGTCAAGATTCTGCACTGGCTCTGTAGAATCACCAGCCTTGGCTAAAGAAGCCTTAACCAATGCAGAATAATAAACCTTCTCATTTTTTTTATTTCTATCAGTGCTAGGTTCTTCAACCTCATCAATATAAGCAACACGAAGAGATGGATACCTGTCAGATAAAACAAGACATAAGCACTCTAAAGCAATTATGCAGATTGAAGCTTCAAATCCTATGCTTATATAATTACCAAAAAAAGAAGGAATAAACATTCTGGTCAAGAAAATTAGAAGATCTAGATACCATATTATCCATCATTCGGCAAATTTCATTCAGCACTTTAAAGAAACAGCATAAAAGAGTAGAACAGATAAAACAAAACATGATTGTTTAAAGTTGCAGATGATCCCATGTGAGCAACCAAAGATCTTTTCTCGTCACAAAGTATCTTCATTACTTTTACCCCAAAGCATAAGATCAAAGCATACGTGGTCATGAGTCTTAGAATATCCTGAGCACGAGAGTCGCCTGAACGCTTCTGAATTCCATATTGCTGGCAGGAGACCACATAAGTAAACTTCATATCAGCCACAGCTTGGCATTGTGCCCATAGAGACCTTCCAACTTTTGAGTTCTCCTCAGATGTTAATTCGATGGCTTTATAACCATCCATAAGATCTGAAAGGTAGCATGTTGTCAAAATTTCTAATACACGAGTTTTATTGGAAGTGGTGGACAAAGAAACAACCAATTACTAGCATACCTTCATCTTTGGCCATGTCCAGAAAAGCTTGAAGTTCCAAAGCTTTCCGGTAATACATCATACCTCTAACTAAAATCCGATAGAAGCATACATTAAACTAAAATCCAATGATTTGAAAGGTGAATGTGATGAAGCAAAATGGATTAGATGTATCTGTATAAGTTACTTGGTTATGAAATCATGTCTACATCTCATACTAGCAAACAAGGAACAAGGTATTACCAGTCCTCGTCAAAGTCTGGCCCCGATATGATGCCCAAAGTCGTAGTTCCTCTTCAAATTCATCATACCTCTCACGAAGTTCTTCTTCTGTCTTGCACCCAACTCGCTCCAGAAAATTAGTCCATTCATCTGCAGCACAATGATAAAGCAAGAAAAAACTCAGCTAGTACAGAATAGTCACAAGAACAGAAAGTGCGAAAAAACCTCTAAAGAGATGCATATTAGTAAAAAAAGAAAGCATGAAAAACCTGGATAAATTTTCTGCAGGTAAAAAAGAATGGAAACACCATCCTCATTCGGCTCCTCAATCCCCTTTAGGGAGAAAAGAACATCCTCCTTATAATAGGGGGTCAAGACGCTACATCAGCAAATGCTACAACATTATTTATCATCAACATAAATATTAAATCTTTAAAAAAAATGAAGAGCAACAGCGAAAAAAGAGGATAGGGAACTTAAAATCATAACGATTAAGCACAAATGCAAAATGCCTAGATGTGTAACAATTATTACAAGCCTCAAGCGAGCACCCTTTCATATTACTAGACTCTAACTGAAAATAATGGATTTTCATCAAGCATCATCTTAGAAACAATTTGCAAATATATAAAATAATAATAGCGTCAGTTATACTAGTAAAAATCAATGTTATCTACATGAATATAAAATCTCAAAAGATTAGGAGACCCTCGATGAACATTCCATAGGATATTGTTAATGAGACTTAAAGACTGAACCAATCATAGCAAGATAGTGGTGTATCGTACAAACAAATTAGTACAAATCCTGTTGTTTTTCTCCACCAGTACTCACAAGGTAGGACAACAAATGTAAGCTTAGATAAGTTGCAACCAGAGCAATTTAGCCTCAGAACAAGCTATTATATAACATAAATCTATCAATGTTGCAATACAATGATCAGTAAACCTGAATTTATAGGATACAGCTTACATTTTTGTAGTAATTATGTGCAATTAATAGTGAGCTGGAAATAATAAGTCCATATTCCCAATTTATATATGCATCAGATAATATTAATAAAATATAAAGGGGAATAACAAAAATGACCACAGAGAATTGTCAACTTACGAAAATGCCAACATGTTACGGACTTTGGGTGCATTGGGCATATTCATAAACAAAGAGTTGCAGAAGAAGGAGATTCGCCTTTTTGCATCTATGTTAGCCGGCACATCCGATCCAGATTCCTTCACAGTAAGCAATAGATGCAGCCGCTTGATCTGGAAAAATCATGATTTGAATATTAACATGAGAAAATCCAAACTTGCATGTAAAGATTGACTAAAATAAATGAATGGAATCATACAATCCTTAGAATAACAAACCTTTTCTGTCCAAGCATCTGATTTTGGTAAAGGAAATTTGATAGTTCCAGCTTTTGCAAATAACTGAACTTGTTGGTCCAAGGGTGTAATTCCCTCATGCCTCCTATATGGCCCACCATGGTTGGAGTCCAGATAGCTGCACCAAAGAATTACTATTATGAACTAAGAACTTGATTTCAAAGCTAAACTCCATCTGGTGGTGGAAGCAAAACTACAGAAAATCCAGTACTAGCTAGCAGATGTCTACAGTCAAGATGCATTTTCGTGAGTTACAGTGAGAGTAATGTGTAAAGTAATATAAAGTATAATGTGACAGAGGGTGCCAAAAGCCGGTAATCAGCAAGTTCAAACATAAAAAAAGGGCATCATAAATACTGAGTTACCAATTACACCCACTAAGTTTATGAAAGCAGCCATTTTCTGTCATGACATTGGCATGCCATTTATTGGTCATTGACTAGTAGCGAAATTCTTGTCAACAACAGTCTTAAGATGATCAAGTATCCTATTCTCACTTTTTTTTTACTAATGTTTCCTGAAATCATAAATCTATGATGAAATATTTTCATGAATAGAATACAATGTTTTAGGTGGCCTAATTGCATGTCATATAGTAAATCATTATTTTAAATAATTTTATGAATTATAAAAAACTATTAATATCTGGTGGATTCAATAAATCTTATCAAGATTGTCCTATTTTTAATATAAAATATTCTATTTAGTATTTATACATTGTGGTACATCAGAACTGATGTCAATTGAAGATTGCTCAGACTTCTTGATAAAAATATATTTCTATATAGGAATGTTACCTAGGGATCAAGACAGTGGATTAAGAAGAAAAAACTTCACACAATTTACCACCTCGTACAACTTTTGTGCAACCAATAAACATTTGCTCACAATGAAATCCCACTAAAATATCTTACCCGGGAAGGTCATCTTCCATAATATCCCTTGTCACCACCTCAAGCATGTCTTGAAAAAGAATAATAACCTGGTCTCTGTCGGCCTCATTATTAGTCATCTGGCAGAACAAACAGTTAAGTGAACACTGCATCAGAGGAAACTGGAAAGTACTACATAACCTTTTAAAAACAAAAAACACTTGTACCAGAAACTTAATCAACTCAATAAATTTGTTGCACAGACTGGGAAGATGACTCATGTTCAGCTCTTGCAGTCTTCCCTCATGTACAAGTTCATCAACCTTGGAGAAAATATTGTTTACAACCCTACCATGCGTCATCAATTCAAAAAATATTACAATTGAATATTTTGAGAAAAGGTGACTCAACAAAAAAAAAAAGCAATAAAAAGTTTCAGCAGATATGGCAGAAACTAACTCACTCTTTTTCACGAGAATCATCATCAACTAAACCGTTAATGATGCTCTTAAATGATGCATAGCACTCTTTAACAGCACAATTCATATAAGTATCTCCAGTAATTCTCTTCTTCAGTTCACTATCTTTTCCATAGCTATCTTTTGCCATGTCAAGTGCTATTGGGATCTAACAGCGGCAGAATATAATACTCAAGTAAATTAGCATTAACTCAGCTTAGCACTAGACAAGAAAGTATTAGTGAATTCAAAACTCCCAAAGAACCTTCTCTCCTCTCTTTACAGCAAAAGAGAGGAGAAAGGAGGCCAACACAAAAGAAATGCTATCTATCACTAGAATACCTTGCTAGCGAGTAAGAAAGGAGGCCACTGGACAATATTCAGATCATTCAGATCCCGGTCAGCTGTATATGGAACAAGCAACAAATCCATTTCCCTGTTTTGAATATCAGACTGTTATCAAGCCTGAAGATAAAATATAATTCAATGATACCAAGAAGGTTAGCATGATACTTATTGCTTATTAGATCTTCATCTCGAAAACTGGTGATTATTTTATTCCACATTTGAGCAAATCTTGCTGAGTCCTTGCTACCACTAGCCGGTGACTGAAAGAACCAGCAAATGAATATTAATTGCACAGAAATATGAACTAATCATGACATAAAATTACTGGCAAGAATAAATTTAGCACAAGTTTGAAAGTATAGCAGGATAAGTATTTGAACCTCCTCAATCTTGCTAGATAAAGAAGCCCGAAAACCCTTCCTTTTGCTTGCCTCAGATTTTTCAGGTGGAATCAAGCGGGAATTAAAGGCACCAGGAAGGGATCGAAACCTTGATCTTAACATTCCTAATGTGCGAATCTGGATCATTATGAAACAGAGTAATGGGATTATTAAGACATGCAAGCAATTCTTTCCCTTTCAAACAACCAACTTAACTAGTTTCTAGCATCCACTATGATGTCAGCTGGATCTATAGCAACTCTGAGATTATTTTATGCATCTAAGATAAATATGATAAAAGAAACTAAAATTGGTGACTAGTGAAGTACAAAGATGATTAAAGATAACTGTAAAAGCCCTTTCAAGGTGATTCCCAAAAATGACTTCTTCATCTTATTTTTCTTCAACATTAGATGATTCATCCTCCAACTAATAGAACATGAACTTGATTTTGAAATAGCAAGGGTACTATATTACTGATGCAGTATGATCTAAACAATTTTGTAAGAACAGCTCCTGATAGGTGAACCATAAGAAGCTCTGGTCCAAGGATTGTCACTAAGCATCATACTCATGATAATAGAAGTTCAACCAAACCTTCTACCATCAGATGATAGCATGAATCCTAGTCTCTACAAGATCTAATATCAAGATACAATATGTCAGATTGCCCCTACTAGACACGTCAAAACCATCCGAGTCTCTGGAAGAATTGCACAATGTCATCCCAAATGATTCATACTCCTAATTTACCCAACTTAATCCAGTACCTCCCTAAACCCAATCCGATCGGTGTGGGGTTGATCACTGGAGCATTGTCGTGTTGGTAGAGAACAGAATACGAGCATTTGCAACCTCTTGGCATTGCCTTCACCGAAAGGTAAAGCTATAAATGCTGTGCAGGATTTGGGGACCGGGAATGTTGTTGCGTTGTGGTCAGTTGGCCCCAGTAAAAGTCAATGCCACCCTACCACCAGCGCTATTCTAGCTGAATTAATTGTTCTCTGTTTCATGCTTTCGCCACCATTGGTGGCCTCCTCACTTGGCTAACTAGGTATGCCTCTTATTTTCCCTCCTTGTCCCTCTTCATTCTCCCCTCTCCCTGTGGCCAATACCTGCCACCACCTTCTCTTCCCTCTTATCTCCGTTCCCTCCCTCTTTTGCTCTCCCCCCTCCTATCTTCTCTCCCCACAACTAGCAACCACCATCCCCTCCCTCCTCCCTCTTCCCTTCCGCTTATCTCCCCTCTCTCTACAACCAGCAGTTGCCGCCACCCTCTCCTCTCTCCACAACTAGCAACCACCATCATCACCATCATCCCCTCCCTCCTTCCTCTTCCCTTCCACTTGTCTCCCCTCTCTCTACAACCAGCAGTTACCACCACCCTCTCCGCTCTCCACAACTAGCAACCACCCTCATCACCATCATCCCCTCCCTCCTTCCACTTATCTTCCCTCTCTCTACAACCAGCAGTTACTGCCACCCTCTCCTCTCTCCACAACTAGCAACCACCCTCATCACCACCATCCCCTCCCTCCTCCTTCTGCTCTCCTCCCTTCTCTTCTCTTCCCAATCCTTCCTCTCTGCAACTTAATTCATCGATATAGCATTGCAATTCAACCCACATTTCCGATACAATAGCAACCTAGCATACACCATGAATCATCATCAGAAATACTACAAGGAATCCTAGCTGAAAACTTGGAAGCAAGGATTTTAATTTCGAACAATACCGCCCACTACCGGGCGGTACCAACGATTGGGGCTGCTTCCGCCCCGTTACCACTCTAAATCGGTCGGTGACGGTCGATTTCGCCCGTCGCTGCCTACTACCGGGTTGTCACGGACTTAGCTGGAATTACTTAAGTTGTGAGGCACCCTTGCGGCCAAGATACGAACTTAGCTTGAGTTGCCTAAGTCGCGACGCACCCTTGCGCCAGCTTCTCGAACTTAGCTGGGTTTGCCTACGTCTCGAGACGTCCTTACGACATATGCGTCCGCAAAGGTTCAGCCTAGTTGCAACGTCGTACAGGTCTCGAAGGACCTGTAAAACAGAAAGTTGATTAGATTGAAAACGAGCGACGGACAAGTCCTGACGTCTCGCAAAGAGGGAAGCTTTACAAGCAATTCAGCAAGCACCTTGTGTGCACAGGAGAAAAGAGAGAGAGAGGAGGAAAACAAGAATTTTAGAAGGTAGAACGAACAGTTGCAAATCCACAAATAACTGCTCACCAGGTGCTGAGCGCGAAGGCAAGTTCCCGTCAAGTCAACGTGCGAACTTGTGAAGATTTTTCAATGCCCGATAATATACCGAAGCCCCATCCAGCCCTGTGCCACCCGGGGGGTTCCAGGGTGCTGAGATGGCTGACATTTCGCGCGCTGCAACGGGCTGCAAAAAACAGCCCGTGGCACGCGAAAACGGAGCCATTTTGGGGCTTTCTAGCCCGGCGCGGTAAGCGGTCGCACTATGCACTGCAACATGTTCTAACATTTATTTTTACAAGCAAAAACACACAAAACCAATGCAAAACAGGTTGTCATGTCTCTGTTCAAGCACGCAAAAGGGACGAACGGTTCGTTGAACGAAGTTGTTGCGAGTGCGCGACGACCGTTCGTGACAAGGTGGTAATAACCTAGAGATTCGAGGTCGCTCTCCCTCGACGATCCCGATTCGTCGCCGCCCTCCCTCGCTGGACGCCGCAGATAGATGTTGCCTCCTCGTATGAGGTGACGAGGCCTCGGCGTCGTCAGCGACTTCTCATCCGCGCGAGGAGAAGAAGCCTCAACGGCGTCGTGGGGAGAAAAAACGAAGTGTCGTCGAGGCGCCGTTTCTTCTCCCCACGCGGGCAGAAGCAACGAGGTGACGAGGCAACGACATCTCCTCGCGCCCTTTTTTGCGCGAGGAGAAGGAAACCTTGGTTTCTTCTCCCCACACGAGTAGAAAAAGGAGACGACATCGCCCTTTATATGTATATATATATATATATACACCAAGCGGTACACCCTGGTGTAACACTCGATACTCTATACTGTACCGAGCTACGCTCGAAACTCCGGTATGATACGAAACTACGATCGTTGCTTGGAAGTACAATTATTTAAAGATCCAAAGACCCTAGTTTTGTCACTTTGATGTATTGCAACCAAACTACTTATAGTGAAATATTTTGGACAATAGCATCAATATGGAAAGATTGGAAATGCAGCAACATGCAAATGTGTCCTCCATAAGTCAAGCAAGAGGAGACTTAGGTTAAAGTGAAAAAAAGATGACAAAAGATTGAATTGTTTTTGTCATTTGCCTGATTTTGATGATATCAAAAATGGACATCATGTTTGATGAGGAAGATGATATATAACAATTAAATTATAATGGCAAGAGATTGTGTTGATATGAAAAGAAACTAGGTAGTAGCAAGAAATTCAACATCAAAACATTACTAGAAAGTGTTTGTTGGACTTGTATATTTTTCAACAATATAAAAAAACATGCAATGCGAAAAGGGACAAAGAAGAAACAAGCATAAAATATTCTTGCGACAAGGAAGAGTTAAGACAATTCAATATACTACTTGCTTCTTCCATCATGCAGAAGTTCCATTCAACGTTACTCATTTAAAAAGCTTTAAGTGGATGGTTGAGGTTGTTGGATGGTGTGGTTCACTTCAAGCCTCCAAGCTACATGAGCTCAGAGTCTCATTACTTAAAAAAGCTAGCTGACAGATATAACTTGATGAAAGGGGCAAAACATAATTACTCTATAATGTCATACAGATAAGCTGATAAAAGTTAGACAACTGTAATTAACATCTTGTTGATTATTCATTGGTACACATTTTCAGAGTTAAATAAAATGGATCCCAGCCAAAAAGTCTCTACCCTATCTTCTTACCACTTGTTGAAAGACAATGCTTCAGATAACAAAGATAATGGTCTCCATTTGCAACGAAGATCACCAACTGTAAGTTACCCCATAACATGCAAGGTACAAATAGTTTGAAATTTTAGAGTTTTCAAGCACCAAGTTGAAATCAAGCATACATTTGGGGACAACAAATCCATTCAAAACAAAGTGAACACGACAAAAAGAACCCCAATCCACTGTGTCTTCTAGATTTTTGAAGAACTACAAACTTTAGCAAATACATAACCAAAAGGTTGGAACTCAACAATGAAACAACCACTTAGAAAATTAAAAACACATTTTGATCCCAACCTAATATCAGAATAGTTAAGAAAGTTTGCAATTGCGCACCTCTCCAAGACGTCGGCAAGCTCCATATATACCACCAATCAATGTTGAAAAAATTGCATACCAAATCTGAGTATCCATGAAGTAAACCTGAAAGGACAACACTAATAGGATGAACAAACAACTAAAAATTAAAAGGATAAATGAGATTAAATAGTCAAAACAATCATGACAAAGAGGCTTACAAGAATAATTGGAGCCCACAGCGCAATCACTACACCGATGTTGTTATTGGCTGCAAAGAGAACAAGACATATAAAAATCATATTATTGAAATTTGAAATACTACATTATCAGAAAGTAAATACCTTTAGGGAAAAATTCATGCCATTTAAATGTTGTTATCCGTTCACGCATGATATCTTTTGTTGGATTTACAAGAGGCTTGATCTGCATTAAATAAAATTTTAAAAAAATAAAACTCAATACTTAGAAAAAGAGGAGACGAGAAAGGAGGGGGCCTACAAGTCATACAAAAATTTTTAAAAACAACCTACAAGTTATAATATTATTTCGAAGACAAAAGGAAACCATATAGGGTGGAGTTAGTGTTGCAGATCAACAAGAATGTTTGTCTGCTTGTTCAACTACAGAGAAAAATTCTGACTCATGTAGGTTACAACTGTAAGCACAATGTTCAAAAAGCAAATTTAATAAATGCAAAAAGCAACAAATTCACCTCAATATAGTAACTAAAGGCCAACTTTGTAACTATAAGAAGCACCCAGAACATGGTATACCTGAAAATCAGGAAATTGGTATTGCATTAAATAAGATGGCATGCACAGTAAATAGCTTCTTACAATGATAAAAATATCCTAATCATACTTGAAAAGTGACCATGAGCTCTCATGCATCCCCCTTCCAACATAAAGACGAGGCTGTCAACATTGAAGAAAGAAACTCTGATACCAACTGCATATCGTATTTAAATAAAAGTAGCTTTTATCAAGAGCAACAATTACCTGAGACCACCACATCATGAGTGTAATTATCTTATAGTTCGACCTCTCAAGAAATCGTCTGAGGAATGGAAATAAAAATAACAACGCAGCAAGAATATTTGGTGATAGATAAATGACAACAGCCAAAATGTAGAGTGAAGGCTGATTCTGCCCATCTCCAAGCCAACTTTTGATAGTTCTGGCTAAGCCGGTGGGATTTTTCCAAGAATATGCATAAGTTACAGATAATATTATCACCCAAGCAGCTGCCGAAATGACCTTTAAAATATATCTCAGCTTAACAGGAAAAGACATCCTCCTCCTTGCTTTCCAGCTAAAGATTACATCAAGGACAGCTGCAGAAATGTTAAAGAAGAATGTAGATCACATAGCTAGGTAATTAGGCATCACAAATACTGGCTTTGGAGAAAATATCTCTGAAGGTTCCCACAACAAATAACCAAACGTTTGAGGCATCAAAAGATGCATTCAAACCAATGAGGAACTATCTCAAAGGCTCAAAATAATGAAAACTACTTCCGAAAGCATCTAAAAAGGTCATGCTTTTGTTCTATTAACAATTGCATGAATCTGATATTAGAAAATATTTGAGTTTTCCAAGGATGAAAGTTAGGAACTCAAAGTGACATTATAGTGCATACAAGTTACATATTGATTAGCAAAGATATCTGGAAGGGCTACATGAAGTGGTACAGTTTCAGATCAATTTTCTGAACCTTAACCAATGTTCCAAATGACCAGGACCTATAAGCATCATGTTTCATGTTTCAGTTGAATTCATAAGCAAAGATATCTTGAAGGATCACATATAACAAATGATCTAAGATTGAATTAACATTAGATTTATAGGTCATATAAAATTTTATATCCTGAAAGAACTTAAACCAATAGTTTTGGGCTATTCAGAAGGACCAATCGATGGTAAATGTTCTCCACAAAACAAAATGAACTTCAAATAATTCAGAACTTTCTCAATAGAAATTCCGTCCTCACCATTTCATTAAGAAATAGCAGAACTCTTAACCAACATGTCAGCCACACTGCAGCATACCGCTCAGGACGGGTGATACATATCAATCCAACAGAAGACCGGTATGGGCAGTACATACCAGTACGTCGGTATGTCCCACCATACTACATGTCGTTATATCGGTATGGCTCGATACGAACCATACCAATGGCCAATTGATACACCGGTGTGGACGGGTAAGACGAGCCATGATTAGTTATCACCTAGAACTTACAAAACTACTATGGTTCTAAGACCAGCAAGGAGGGCATCAAACTCATAAACACTGACCAGCACTAAAGCACCAAACTATGCTTTTATTCCCAAACAAACCAGTACACTAAAATTTTCCACTATTTTACAAATTATAGTCTACATAGTTTTTAATCCTTCATAATTATGTTGCATTTCTTCTGAAAATTTACATATCTTATGAAATATGAAGGTAAAAAAGTCTTTTAGCAAAAAATCATCTCATATTTCGTTATTAATTTTTGTAACATTTTTATTGTCTATTCTTAGTAATTTTCTTAGATGATTCTAATTCCAGTTCCGCAAACCTGATAATATCCTTACTGAATCTGAAACCCGACACTTCCTGGACGTGGTTACAAGAATCTCCCGTTTTAACAATCCCACGAGAAAGAACCACACTTCATGATTATTTTTCATGATAAGCATTCCAATGTAACTAGTTATTATAGTCCAGCAGGTCATCACTTTTTTTATTCTGAAGTAGACAGAGGTAAGGGAAAAAAACTGTTTGTTTTCCACTTCAACCATTCACATGAGGATGAAACAAAACAAGGTACTTATTGTCATTCTACAGTCCAAATTCTAGGCATCTATCTCTATGAGAAAAGTCTGTAAAACTGAATCCATGATTAAGATTTTATTCTCCTTTCTCTATCTTGCTATGCCCCTTTTTCTTTGGTTTGAGAAATCACCCAGACTTCTTTAGTTTCTTCTTTGGCTTGAGAAATTGCCTACACTTATATAATTTCTTTGGGAGAATGATATCATCCCCAACGTTGAGGTTCTCCACATTCAAACTTGAAGCGAACTTAATAACCAATATGAAATTTATATCAGATATATATTTACCGGACACATTATCTCTACATCATATTAGTATCGCTCCTGTGGCAATTTGTTTAGCATACGAAAATGAGTAAAGACCTATCATTAACTTACAACACAAAATATCTCAACATTTAAAACACCAGGTCGGACAGGCACAAACAGACTGATATGTACGATCAGACTAAGCACCAACAATGGTTTGTGTGCAGCTAACTTTTTTATTAATTTCAGTGGAAAAAAGCATTATAGTTTGGTATACAGCTTGGCATCATGCTAAAAAGTACCGGTCCAACATGTTGTCATACTAGTAAAGGACTGGAATATAAAACCTCGGACTCAGCATCATTCATCCAAAATAGTTGTACCACATGTCCTTTGAAGGTGATTCAACAGAGCCTAGAGTCTTAATCTTATTAAAGGTTCTTTGTGACTGTCAATATTTAGTTAAAAAGCAACTCAGACTTAGTAATTTCCCTTATGGTAGAAACAAAACTAAAAGTCAGATGCCTTAAAATTCAAAACGACCTTCCCCAGTGACCGGGAAAAATGCTCACACCCAAGGTTATGGTTTCTATGGAAAATGGATTAATTAGAACTGTCCTTCCAGACTGAACATTGTTTTATAACATTCATGTAAAGCTAGAAAAGAATTACTACTTGCAGGGTTAGATTAAACAAAATTACGAGGACCCAACACAAGTTCAGAAAGAAATGTAGAAGCAGGCTTTTAGAAGATATGACCTGCAGCATTTCAAACAAGGAAGCTACAGTGAACTTTGACAAGAAAGAAACTATCTACAAGAAAATATGAAGGAAAATTAGAAAATTCAAATTGGCATGACAAACAGAAGATTAACATTGAACAACAGATTGCTTCAGTAACTATAACACACATAAAAGAAAAAAGAAAATGGGCACGACAATAAGATCAAAACAATTCTCATGATTATAAGAATAATTTATATATCAAGCATAAAATTTTGCTTGCACAAACCTTGACCCAGCTTCATTATTGCAGCCGTTATGAATATGCTCAAGACCTTCTTAAATACTTCAGCATCAAAAATAGCACTTGGTGAACCATCATTCCAAGCAATTACAGTCATGGCCTTAGAATGAAAAAAGAGGATATTAAAAGAACAGAACCAGATAGGAAAGAAGAAAAGGAAACAAGAAAATTGATATAATGTCTGACAATAAACAACAATCACCTGTAGGCATAAAATAAAGAAGATCCACATTCTATCAAAACTTCGGAAAATATGCCAAAATGACCGTATTTCAACAAAATTAATCTTTCCAATCCAACGATCTGAACTTGACTGATTGTTGTCCTGAATCAACACAGAGAATGATGTTAAATTATCATTTTTTTCACTAAAATTACAGCAAATGCAGCTTTTCAAATTACAAAATAACAGCATGTCAAACTTGGGTTTGACTTTTTTCTTTGTAGATACATTAACAGATGCATCAAGACAATAGACAGATGTAAAAAAGAACTTTATAGTAAACATTCTATAACAAAGATATTGCAAGAAAAAAACAACACTGTCGATCTCCAGTAAATTGAGAAAATATCACCTTGGATAAAAAACAACTCTATTAAGTGACTAATGACTTTAGTCTATAAAAGCTTATTGTATACGCAAAAATTAAATCTCATACAACGCAGAAGTGAAAGCAAAAATGATAAGTACTACATATGAAATATCAGCAACAACAAAAGTATGATTATAGAATTTACTAATAAAAACAACTACTACTACATCGCATGGAATATCAGCAACAACAAAAGTATGATTATGGAATTTACTTCATTTTTCTTATGATGCATTGATTCTGGAGACTGGCAAAAGAAATCAGCATCAGCTCTCATAGGCCAGCCTAACCGGAAGCAATCGACAGACCTGAAAATTTGAGAAGTTAAAATTGTTAATAAAATTAAACTATTAATCTACTGATATCATGTAACTTATTAATGTCAAAAATCCTACAATTATGTTTTACAATTACCAAAAATATTCATTTAAATCATCATAATTCCTCCATTGTGAATGTTTTGATTTTTCTCTCTTGCTCCGCTCAGCTTCCTGCAATAGACAATATATCACAATCAAGCACAAGGTAAACGAACTCAACAAAAAGGACATGTATATCATACCTTTGCTATAGTATGATAAATTGGAGTTACAACTTTTTTCAGGAAGGCTTCATTGTCACCGCCATATGCTGGCTTTATATTTTCACCTGTCATTGGGCTGACATTGCCAGCTAACATTCCATATAGCTCAAAAGCCATCTGAAAACAATGAACAGTATATAAGGAGGAAGTAACTCCTTTGAATTTAGAACCTAGATTATGTATATGCTGTGCGATAGAAATTATATATATGTGCTCATATATCTTTCAGGCACCTATTTTCTTCAAAGGAATTATTTGATATCAGAAATGCATATTCCTTAATTTGAATAGGAATTGGAGTAAAAGTCCCAGAAAGTGGAGAATGATTAAAAGCCAAATAAACAAATCACAACTGCAAAAATAGTCGATAAAAAATAACAAAACAAAGAAAATTCTAGTGTAAACGGGATTCTTCTAATCGACATACTGCTAATATTTGGACTTTTGGTCCAGCTAGGACAAATCTTTTGACCACCTTTCAAGCACCCATCAGCGTATTTAGAATAAGAACCACTAATATTCTGAAAATTCTCATCTGATGCAGGAAAAAACTAAGATGCAACTTCAGATAAGAAATCACGTGCAAATAGACACTTATGGAAAAGAATTGATGCTGATCAGTGAAATCTATGATATACACGTCTGACGGCAATTCTTTGCTGCCTTCTATTCTGATTATGCAGAAGCTCTTTCTTAAGTGCATCTTGCTAAGTCTTAAGAGGAAGCATTTATACATGTTTTGATGCTTGTTATCAACTTGCTCTAAATGCACTTACCAACGAATATAATGGAGGCAATCCTGGAGGCCCTGACAAGACTTACCAATTACATCCCCACTTGTCATGATAAATTGTATTTTTTATTATATAATATATGCATCATGAAAGGAATAAATGGAAATCTTGTTATCATGCACCTACTAGATTATACAATTCTCTCACCTGCTATAACATCAAACTAAAGGAATTATATATTACATGATACAAATAGTGATTCAAGTTACCAGGGTCTTGTACCAAGAGACAAGAGTGTAAATCATATATACCACATCATATATGAGGGATCATGTTGTCACAAGACAGACCCAAAACCATGTAGATGTACGTCATAAGCAGAGGTTTGATCATGACAATATAGATCACTTAGAGGCAATTAGGGTTCTAAAAGAATTGCATGAGCATTACATTAGTTTATATAGAACAGAAAACTGAACGTTTTGACCATAAATCAAATACAGAACATGTAAAACAGTTGGCTGCCTAGACCCTAATAATTCAGGAATTTCCGAGAATAACATAGCTAGTTTTCTTCCCAGCTCCCACACAACTGAAAGAAGTCAGAAAAGCTAAGTTGGAAGATCTAAAGACAGTGAACACAAGAACAAGGATCACATAAAGCTCTATGCAACTTATGTACATTAACAATGCATAGAATGGACAATGATGCTGTTCTCTCCATCAGGGTTAACAGCAAGAGCATAATAAGTAATACTACATCATCACAGATTGCATATAGTAATACGATTACCATAAATTGAAATAATTGGTTGTAATAAACAATTAAACAAAATCCTAAACATCAGAAAGAAACAGCAATATAAGAATCCAATTACAGAAGTTCTGTACACACTGCCTTGTGCACATGAAAGCTGACTGTTTGTGATCACATACTTGAAACCATAGACCTTGCTGCAAATTATCAACTAAAGAAAATGGCATATAGTAATACTATTGCCATAAACTGAAATAATTGGTTGTAATAAACAATTAAACAATATCCTAAACATCGGAAAGAAACAGCAATATAAGAATCCAATTACAGAAGTCCTGTGCACACTAACTTGTGCACATGAAAAGCTGACTGTTTGTGATCACATACTTGAAACCATAGACCTTACTGCAAATTATCAACTAAAGAAAATGGCACTCAGAGCAACATCAAAATAATGCATCAAAGAATTATGTGGTATTAAAGAAAATGTGATGATGTGGTCAACTGACTTCACAAAAAAAAATATATAAATCCACGAATTGCGAGGACCTGACCAGTAAAAGACACTTCATGGTATAAAAGAATAGGCAGCAAAGAACTGATATTAAACGACATACATGATGATAGATGTAGCAAAGGCATTCTGGCATAAATCTCAAGTTTGCAGCTTCCCCCCAAATAAGAAGATAGAGACCCATATATAGAAGCTTTCGCTGTTGCACTTCCTGTTGGATGGTTGGCAACCTGATGATTTTATAAATCAAAAATATATATATAAGAAACTACAAGGAATAGCAACCATAATTCCAGCTAAACACATCATGAATTATGTCCTTCGACAAAGAGATTATAAGGGGATGCATAAAAATGAAAAATGGTCGGTATTCTTCAGACATTTTATATGAGTTACGTGCATATCTGAACATCCTTACCATAGACTACTCTTCCGATTTAAGTACTTGCACCACTTCTTATAGTTCTTAAACAGTTTCTTCATTACTTCCGTCAATGCACGTTCATCCAACTAAACAAGCAACCTTCAAATATTAGTGCAGTCCAACAAAAGCAGAAGGCAAAACATCGTAATGCTACATCATCATTGGAGCAATAGACAGCACAGTGTTGAAGAGAACCTTGGGTTGTTGGTCAGGCTTTGGAATTTGACGTATGTGGACATTTGCAAGTAACAAAATTAGGTGTTCCCTTTGATTAGAGACATTATCCTCCTGCATGAATTAACAAACATAAAATACTTCAGTAAGTTAACAGAGATGGAAGGACAATCAAACTAAGACCATTTAATGGTGGAAAAAGTTTGACAGAAAGCATAGAAGTACACTGGAGAATCGATTTTTTTTCCAGTGCTTTACCTGAAATCCAAACATAATCTGAAGCCAATCTAAAAGATCTTCATTAGGTTTCTTATTGTGGCCCTTAGGCCATGGAAGTCCCCTTATGTTTCTAAGGGCATTTACAGCTGCTTGAATCTACATAAACAGAAGACAGCTTGTCAGATATCACTTCACAAGATAATATAATTGATTCATTTCCTACAAATGAAAAGCAATTAGTATAAAACCTCAGGATAACGCATGATAGCTTGATTTGCACTATCTGGATCGAGAGGAAGGATATTGTATGGACCAAGAGTCTTGATATTCTCCTCAATCTCATTATGAGTTTCTAATATCTGTACCAATCGCAATTAATGTGAATTCGAGCATGACAAATTTTAAAAAGCACAAATCAAATATAACAAAGCTTCCACTTGAAACAACTAAGACTGATGAGTCAAGGACTAAGTTCAACAAGATAAAAAAAGAGTCTTGTAACAAATTCAAGAAACATAAATCAGATCTAGTAAAGCTTCTATGCTAATCATCTAAGAGAGATGAAGTGAGGAACTACATAATATGAGATTTTAAAAAAAAAAAATCAAACTTACCTCAGGTTCAACTTCAAGAGCTTGTGTCTGGTTAACAGCTTTTAAGACCTCAAACAAGACAGCAGCAGTTTGATATGCTTTGGTAAGTTGAGCACTGGTTGGAAGAAGTTAATATGTCAAAAAGTGCAGGTGTTTATGATTCAGTCACCCAAACATCCTAATTATTCAAGTTTGAAATCTTGCTCACCGGTCAGCTTTATCAGCAGCACTTTGGAGTGCTTGGATATACTTCTTATAATAATCTCTGTAGAAGCTCTGCATCTCCCGTGTATCACTTCTTTGGACTCTTCCCTTCAAAGTAGGATCATTTTCCTAATAACATAAAATAATAATACATCAACTATACTCAATCACAGGTGTGTGTGTATATATATCAGTCAAGTTCAGCATTCAGTCACAAGACAGCATCATTCTAATACATAATGAAATTGACAGCAGTATCCAAGGCACAAGTATCTATGCTCTACTGTATTTTTCTCTAAATTTTTTCTTACAGGTTATGCAGATATACGTCAAAGTTTTGATCATTAGATAGGTCCCCAGATAAGATGCCATTTATACAATCCCAACTAAACCATAATAGACATGCTTGATTAAAATAAAAGTTGCTCGTTTGTGTAGCAAGTGATACACTGTTACGTTATGATTCAGTCCACGATTAAACATCTAAATGAAACTCTCTGCACAAAATAAAACAAAATGCAACTATATCCAATAAAAGCAATCATAAAACTAAATTCATCATTAAGTTAACAGAAATCTAGGATGAGCCTTTTTATGGAAAAATCAAATTCCAAATGAAGTACATCTCCTAACATAGCTATCTTTTCTGATAATGTAAGGGATGGAATAAAATAGTTTTAAGGCACTGAAAAAGAAATAACCTACCAATGCATGGGAGAAATCAAAATTATCGAGATATCACAACTTAGCTTAAATTAAGCTTCAGGAACATGACACACATACCCTTTCTAACCTCTGCAGAAGTGCAGTCTTAAATTGACGAACGCCACGCCCACTCGAAGTAGGATCCAAACGGTGAGCTTTCTCAAAAGCATAGAACCGGCCTATTCCATTAGGAGAAATCATCACTCTCATACCCAACATGATTGTGATAAGGAATACCAAAATTTTGTGCACAAAATAAATACTACTATAAAATATGCTCAAACAAAAATGAACAAAAGTGAGAATACTACATCAATATGACCTTCAAAAAGTGAACAGGATAACTATGTCGTACAAGTTTTGACCACTGTAAAACACAAGCCCCAAGAAAATGTTGTGTGAATAACACTTCTTGTCAATGAGTAAAAACCATGAGGTGGGAAACAGCATCTAAAATGATTTATAAGGAAAAATGTATTTTTCTGTATAAAATTTCCTAGTTATACTTATGCAACTTAATGTATTGTATAAAAGTTACGAACAGGGCAGTTAAAGGTGTCCCAAATAGCCATCACATTTTGATTTAAGCTAGTAGTGTACTGAATCATACAAAATCTTGTACCATACAGAGCATGAAACAGCGAACATCTTCTACTTTATTTTTTGTGAGGAAAAAAAATGAATAGAGGCTACCATCAATGAAAATATTAGCATTGTATGCTAACAATTTTTTTTAATCCCTAACAAAAAGTTACCCAAAACATGGTATGCTATCATCAATCCAGTGTTGTACCTTGAATTCTTGAAGGACCTTACTGTTTTCTTGTGCCCTCAACATTAACATATTGGAAAATTCAAAACAAAGTTTGTTTCTAAGATTAACGGCGAAGCTCTAGCCAACAAGTACAACAATTTATCCTACTCAAAGAGCAGAATTGGACTGATGACAACGTGAATCTCCTTAGCAAGTCAATAGATTCTTTTCTAGAGTGCATGAAAAGGTTTCCCTTGCACCAAGCAGCCATGGGTAGAGCCTGATAATACTTAAACCAAAGGAAGTTGCTAGTTGACACATGAGTTTGAAACCTTATGTGGACTAGTTTACTCAAATTCAATGATGACAGTGACTGATGAACTTAACATATGAAAACTGTACCAAGTTCATCTCTCCTGCCCCCTCTCCCTCATTTTCCTGTAATGATATAGGTGATGACTCTTCAATAGGCAACCTAACAACCCAATCATATTATCATAAGTATCCACCATGCAACAGCAAAGTGACCGAAAGAAATATAAAATCAGATAGCGCCGACAACACGTTTTGGAAAATACCCGATCACCCCTTCAGACACATGAAGTTATATAATCTCGTATCAAATCCCAAATTAAAATGCCAGGTAAACCACACGATAAGCTAAGTGAAATGTCACTCATTGTTCAAACTAACAATACGCTCTAAGCAAAAAAGGCTGGACATGCTATTATCAACAAGAATCATCTAGAGCCAAAAAATTGAAACACATCACAGACAAGAGATGCTCGGAAAGAACTCACAAAGATAAGCAACACGGGGGTTCTGGGACTCGACTTCGTTGGCGACTCGAAGGATGGGCGCGATCTCGACGAGTGATGACGGCACAACCTCACTGTCAAAGATCGACTCCCCAAGGTTCCCCGCCGTCTGCGTCCGCAGTAGCCGCCCGCGAGCCGGCTGATCCGGCGCCCTTCTCGAAGAAGACATCTCCCTCGTGCCGCTTCGGCAACACCTACGTCTCAGACAGCAAGACAACCTCAACAATAACCCCCAAATGAAAACCAAAAAAGCAATCGGAGGGATCCGAGCTCGGAATCAGTAGCAGCACACAGCTTACCGGGCGCTGGAGGAAGAGCCTGGAGATCTAAGCCAGCTCGAGAGAAGTCGAAAGGAAACCCTAGGCGACGAGGAGTGAAGTGGATGGGCGGAGGTTGAGGCGGAGGCGGAGGCGGAGGCGTGCGCTGCTACTTGACGCAACGTTTAGAGACCCACCGTCGGTGTGGTGGGAGTGAGGACAAGAATGATGCAGACGGGGGCGGGGGCCTAGGAAAATAGGCACTGTTTTCCAAGTATTACGACTTTGCCATGGTAAACCACAATATTTAATCGTCTGCTTTTAATTCTATAATAATAATAATAATAATTCACCCCAAACATGTATATAAGTTGGCAAATACCGATTCAAATTTTTTGGAAATATTGTGATTATTTAATTACCAGTTGGCCTGTTGTGAACCATTTAAAAGGTGGGATAGAATCGAAAACAAGGGTGATTTGGTCATTTAACGGCCCCCAAAGTTTTCGAACCGAATGTTTCAAACTATCTATTCCAAAGGAGTTTTCCGCAACGGTCAAATGCGTTATATATAACACGACCACCGAAATGGGTTTCCTTTTAATGTGGTCAGTGGTCTCGCGCATTTGCCCCCCGCAGATGCTCGAATCACTGCTTTAACCAAAACGCACTCCCATTTCCGTTTCTTGCGTCCATCCACAACCCGTATGAGGTGGCGGAGGGTGGCGCATCAGTTTGGCGTGCGGGTGACGCAGGCACACGGGACCGATGGAAGGGGCGTATGAGTCTTTTCGGTTGGAGACCGCCACATCAAAAGGTGCGCAGCTTTGATGTGGGACCCACCCCTGCTGGAGAGTACCCCTCTCATCAGTATGCGCCTCTCTTTTTTTTATGCGGCGACCCCATTCATTGATTTCAAGTTTCAAATACGGATTATGAAATAAAATAAAAAAATTCTCGAAAAAATAAATCATCATAAATTCATGCATAACGTCAATATTTTAAAATATTTTCGAAAATATTTTTTTTTACAACAAAAATTATTTTATCCCTATCACTTACGAAAAATATATATGTCTCGTTCTTTTGACGTAACGCTCATATCACTTATGGTATACGTGGAGACATAAACGATCACTCATAATATAAACGACCATCGAGACATGTCTAGAAGAAGCACAAGGGGTCGATGAATTCGAAACGTAAAAAAATATTATTATACTTAAATTATTTAAGAAAAATTAAAAAATTATATGAGGAATATTTTTATATAGAACTCGAACAAGTATTAAAGTCAAACGAGAAGTTAATTTGGAGGTTGATTACATAAAATCACTGACCATTATTCGATCAAAGAGGCATTCGCTGGATAGCTAAGCTAACCGATCAAACTTAGGATGTTCAATCTGACATTAACAAGATATTAGAGAATGGCAATCTGTATATTACTGTACATGATAGACAAGAAAATGATTTGAGCGTATTGTTTATCTAAAATTAATGTATATATATTTTTTAACTTCGCTTTCATTCGAACTCCACGACTCTAATTTGATATGCGAGTTAGGTTAGATAAGATGCCATTAAGGAAGAAACATGTAATGACGTACATGAGGAGGAGGAATTCGAGCCAATCCGCTTTAGGAGATGCTGTGGTCCCAGGTGGGTCCCCCTGTCGCCTTCACCGCCCTAACTCCTGCTGTCGTTTCGCGCCGCAGCTTCACAATCGGAAAGTGGGCCGGCTTCTACGACACGTCGAAGTCCATGGCATAAAGGACCAATTAATGGGTGGACGCGTGGTCTTCTTCCAATTAAATGGTGACATAGATACGTAAATTATTGTAGTCTCCCACCCACCACCCAAAAAGAAATTTTTTGGGCGAATTTCCAACAAAAAAAATATATTAACTTCAAAGTGTTTTTATCTATAGATTATCCTAAGTTAAAAAATTTATAAAATATTTTTAAAAAAATAATTATTTTACTCATGTCTGTCATTATCCTCCATCCTGCCTTCATTCATTCATGCTCGATCATATATTTACTCATATTTTGTCACGCTTTTACTCCATTAATTATCCCCTTCCTGATTATGTGAGCGGGTTAGGTGAAAACCTGATTGGGACTAGTGGGCTGGTTGGGTAGACACCTGGTTAGGACCGAGGTTATAATGAAAATTTTTATAATTATAAAAGTAAAATATTTTTTCATACGGATAAAGATGGTCTATAAAAATCTTTCGAATTTGGGATGCTATGGGAGAAAAAAAACCAGAATTCACCAAAAAAAAATTATCACTATACAATTATATAAAGTTTTAGATGCAAAAATAATAATATGTTTTCCACTTAATATGTTTCGAATAAAATCACTTATACTAAGAGTATAAATAATATTTGAACTTAATTTAAAATTATGTTTAATAATAGAAAATAATTATACTCGATTAATTGAGATATTCAATCTAGTGATTTTGTAGGTATCTTTAAATTTATGTTATATATATATATATATATATATATATATATATATATTGAATATCTCAATTATATGAGTAAATTTTTAAAAAAAATCTTATAACTTTGGGTTTTTTTGCACTTTTGAAATTTTCTTAATTGTTATATAAAAAGATCATTTAATCCCTAACAGTTAAAAAAAATTTGTTACAGTTCTAACCCTAGTCACACCTCCACTTGTACCAAATTGCTTAATCTATCGATCGTTCATGGGAGGTGGATTGTTATGTTACCAAACAGCTTGGCCCGTCCACGAAGGCACAGGTGATCAGACACTAGGTAGAGGAGGACACTCGGTAAAACTGGTAAGCATAAGATCATTATGGTAGGGCGGGGGGAGGTAACTAGTGGGGCGGAGGCATGAAAAAGGATAATGATTGATCAAGATAAAATATTTTATTAAAAAAAAGGAGAGCTTTGCAAAAACACAAAGTTTGAATTTTTTGAGAATGTATCATATATATTTATATATATATATATATATATATATATATATTAAAACAATAGTACTTGAATTATTATTTGAGTTAATCACTATACATATATACTTATACACTATAATTAAAAATTTTCCTATAATTGATATTAAAACTACACATCATATTCTACATATTATAATAAGGAATTTGAAGTATAATGTACTTGAGATGAATTCTTATTTAAACTTCAAAAGTTTGACATTTGGATTATGATATCTTTCAAGCTATTTTTTACATATCTTATTGTTTTAAAATTATTTATAAAAAATATTTTTTTCATAAACTAATACAGTTCTGAATGTTTTTGGATCAGTGATGAATTTGTGGAAACAAATAAAAAATAAAATAAAAATAAGTGACAGAGGTTGAAAACATTGCAGTTTACTTTGAGGCAGAAAACTGAAAAAGCTGAATAAATAGGCTTTCTAAGGGAAAAAGGGGAAAGTAAATAACTCTTTTTAGGTAAGTGACTCTAATATCTTTATATCTTTGTCATCAAAGTATTCTAATATACTTTTTTTTAATACCTGTTAGATGAATGCTTTGAAAAAATAATTGAAAAGTAGAGTATTACTCTTCATCAAGTAAAATTTGTTTTTAATTTCCTTTAAATCATTTTTTCAAGAGATCAAGTTGATGGGAAGAACAGTATTATTACCTTTATTTCATCTTTGTCGTCATTAAAGTACATTTATTTTGTTTTATATCCTTTTACGTCAATCCTCTAAAGAAAAGTTGATGGAAAAGAAAATAAAGGCGTCATCTTCGTAAAGGAAAAGTGCACAATAATGATAATTGAATTAATAATGATGTTATAATTCATAAGCTATGATCTCATCAAAATATCATCTCAAGGATAATTACAATTATCTTTAGTATCTTGATCTCTATACTTTCAAAATTATATTATGATATCTATAATTATGAAAATAAAATATTAAATTCGTTTAAAATATAATTTTATAAAATTAAAAATTAAGAGAGATGAGGTTTATTAAAGTCACGAGGTAAATGTTTCACTTACATAAATATAGAAATATCGTAATATTTAAAAATATAAAGATCAAAATATTAATGCTAACTAATTATAAAATATAAAATATAATTAGTATTAATCTCATATATTAACATGACATTTGGTTTAGTATGATACATAATTCAAAAAGCAAAACATAAAACCCACCATGAAGGATACATTTGTACATATCAAACATGACAAATGTCAAGTCTTTGATACTTACTTAAGACAGTAGCATTTTTTTTTTTTTAGCATTCTATTTACTTGGTTTATTTTAATTAAGTTGATGTACCTTTCATCCATGTTTGATGCAAAATTGGATAAAAATTTAATCATCTATGTCTAATTTAATTTCACATACCTAAATAGTTAGTATGATTTGGTTTTATTGAGTATCAGATATATATAGCTCGAATAATCTTAAATCAAAAATAAAATATTAGTAAAACATAAAAATGATTTATATTAAGAAAGGCTAATTAATATATTAAAAAAATAGAATATGGGTAAAAAATAAAAACAATTTTGAGGATAATGATTCACGGATCATGTTATGTTGACCAAGAAGTCAAAATTCACAAAAATAGATCGATTAAGACCCACAAAACCCACGCTAAATTTAGCCTACAGACCGGTCAACGCCTCCCCTTCCTTTGCTCCCCGCCCTCTGCACTCTCGAAGCCCAACCCATACAAAGACGAAGAACCAGCCATGTCTTTCTCCACCCATTCACGACTCCAACCTTCGTCTCGTTCTTCGACAGAAGCACGATGATCCACTCGACGTCAACGTCGCCTCGGTGAGTGATCTCGCCGTCGTTGATGGGCAACACGTGCCGTGGATCCTTAGCAGGAAACAAGTACCTCCCCAACTACAGCGGGCCCGTCGAACGCTCCTCCTCCTCCACCTCTTCCTCCGACGGCACCCCACGCCGCCGCCGCCACCGCCACCACAACCACCTAACGTCCTCCACCCTCGCCGACCCGACGAAGCCTGAGAGCGACGCCGTCACCATGCGGCGCAGCGGCGGCGGCGGCGACACCTGGGTACTGGGCCACAAGACCGCTAGCCTCCGCGACCTCTACACGCTGGGGCGGAAGCTCGGGCAGGGGCAGTTCGGCACCACGTACCTGTGCACCGAAGGCGCCACGGGGAAGGAGTTCGCCTGCAAGTCCATCTCCAAGCGGAAGCTGACGGCGAAGGAGGACGTGGAGGACGTACGGCGGGAGATCCAGATCATGCACCACCTGTCGGGCCACCGGAACGTGGTCACCATCAAAGGCGCGTACGAGGACCCGCTCTACGTGCACATCGTGATGGAGCTGTGCGAGGGCGGGGAGCTGTTCGACCGCATCATACAGCGCGGCCACTACAGCGAGCGCAAGGCCGCCGAGCTCATTAGGATCGTCGTCGGCGTCGTGGAGGCCTGCCACTCGCTCGGCGTAATGCACAGGGACCTCAAGCCGGAGAACTTCTTGCTGGCTAATAAGGACGACGACTCCTCGCTCAAGGCCATAGATTTCGGCCTCTCCGTCTTCTTCAAGCCCGGTAAGCAAGACTGTCATGGTAGAGAAGCGCTTCTATCTGAATCGATTACATCATAATTGGTTTCCCCTTTTCATTTCCGAGTTCATGTTGTTGCATCAATCGGAAGACGCACCATTCGGTAGAACGAATTGGTGCATTGATCAGTAGGAGATTATGTAGTGCCCCTTAATTCTATTATTTGCATTGTCTCACTATACAGCATAATGCATCATAGAACACCAGGCTTCTTGATTCTGCTGTCTCCAGAGAAAGTTAAGATTAAGCCTAATAGTAATCTTCTTGATTGTTTTCCTCCAAGTCCATCTCATATGCAGATGATTTTTTTCTTCCTCATGAGCTCCATGAATTTCTACTGCATCTTATATCTGTTTGTTTTAGTAAATGCTATTGCTTCATAATCTTCAGGCCAGATCTTCACATATGTTGTAGCATGACCTATTTGATGATGATTTTAAAAACAGTCCCAGATGCTTTCTTGCTTTGTTCATATCCTTTCTCCCTCCAAGTTTATCTCATATGCAGATGATCTGTTTTCTTGGTGATGAGTGATAGCAGATGAGATTTCCCCAACTGCACGAGGAAATCTTATCTGCTATCAATGAGTTCCATTATTCTTTACCAGAGAACAAGTTTTTCTACTACATCTTATATTTGTTTGTATTAAAAAAATGCTCCCGATTCGCAATTTTCAGGCCAGATCTTCACAGATGTTGTAGGCAGCCCTTATTATGTAGCTCCTGAGGTACTGCGCAAGCACTACGGGCCAGAAGCTGATGTCTGGACAGCTGGGGTGATACTATACATATTATTGAGTGGAGTGCCTCCTTTTTGGGCTGGTATAATTCTCATCTAATTTTTTTAGCAACTTAGTGATCACAACAATTCCTAGAACTAACCCATGTCTACTCTCCAGAAACACAGCAAGGAATATTTGATGCAGTTTTGAAGGGATTCATTGATTTTGATACGGAGCCATGGCCAATGATCTCTGACAGTGCAAAGGACCTGATAAGAAAAATGCTTTGTTCTCGTCCTTCAGATCGCCTTACTGCCCATGAAGTACTTTGTATGTCATCCATTTCATGATGATAATGAGCATATAGTTTGTAGTAGTTCTTTACAGAATTTTGAGTACCAATCTCAATTTTTCTTTTTTTTTGTGCACATCTTTCAGTTCCAGACATTATTATAACTTATGGGGGAGAATCATAATTAGGTGTAGTCCACTAATTAGAGATGCCTGATAAGATTCGATTTGTCTGTGATCCTAATAAACTAATAAAGTACTTTAGCTGTAGGAGTATGTAAAGTATGGTATAATTACAGGCTAAACTGAAAACAGGCAGTTGCATCAAAAGCACAATATGTTACATTAGATTGAGGATGAGCACAATAAAATTACAATTATTTATTTGAAAATATCACCAGTACATAGATGGAGGATCAGTTCAAATAGGGTGTCCACCTCTGCAAGCAATCTTGTTGTCTCAAAAAAGGTTGAAGGCATCGGCTGACTTAACACACTTGTCAAAGAAAACAATTATACAAACTTCAAGCATCTGCCAAGCTCTCTTTGAGCTTATAGCAATTATCTATCTTTAGTGTTGAATTTGTGTGGTCTAACTTCTAACTATGAGGAAAGTATATTACACAAGCATGAATATAGGAAACTTTTTAATTCTAGCTGAAAATAATTGTTTGGTGACAGCTTTTCAAATTCTCTCATTCTTAGGTCATCCCTGGATATGCGAAAATGGAGTTGCTCCAGATCAGGCACTGGATCCAGCCGTACTCTCTCGCCTTAAACAATTCTCAGCAATGAATAAGTTAAAGAAGATGGCTTTAAGAGTAAGTTTATCTTTTCTTCTGAGAGATATTCTTCGATCAACTCATGTGCCATTGAACAAGCTGATTAATCTTTCTATGTTTTGTCTTCACAAAATATACATTTATCACCTTCTGATATCTAAAAGCAGCACTTGTTTCTTCCATATAAGATGGAGAAAGTCTCTTTTGCAGAACAAGACAGTCTTTTCTTTATCCTTTATTTTGTTTTCACATAATTATTCATCTCCTTGGAAACATTATTAATTGGATTGGCAAGTTGAGGTGGAAGACATGGCACACAAAAATATTCGTCGATTGAAAATAACTCCTATTACTTGAGAATTAGATGTATCTGTTTTTGGTTTACATAAATTTCTTATCCATTCCTTTTATAATAATTTTGTTGATGGAAATGAAAACTGTTAATGTCAGTTAATGCAATTGAGCTTAAAAACAGTTGGAAGCAGTTCTGACAGATTAAACTTGTCTTATGTGATTTTCTGTTGGTTTCCTATATCAATTCAGCAAGTGATTAACATCCCAAATGCAGGAAACATAAATTTTAACACTATTCAATGGTTAGTAGAAAGCTTCAACTGTCATGCCCAGCCCTGCAGGAAGCATCAGTTTTTCTGCATCCACACTTTCTGGGAGTTTCATGGAAGTGTCTCCTATGAATTAGCAGAAATTATTGAACAAGCCTTAGCTAGTTGATAGAACCCTGCTTCCAGTTATGATACTGCAACGTTTTGACTGTTTTCTGGTTCTTTTTTGGGGTTACCAAGGGCATTGATTGGGCATATAATTTTCATCAATCTCTATATATATGCTGCTATTTGCGGTAGTAGAGATAGTATTAATATCACCTAATTAGGCATCTTGAGCATGAATCGCTGTACAAAGTGATAACAATATTATTAACTGTGCCATAGTTATTTGCATGAGTACTGTTGCATAATCTACAACAGACCAAGGGTGTATGTATAGACCCTTGCCAATCAGAGTAAATCCTAGTTACCATGAGGCCCATGCCATATACTTCTGAATTCTGATAAGTGCATACTAATGCACCAGACATCTGTACAGGATCAGTACACTAGAATGGCGGTTCTTGATCTCAAGTTTGACTTTGATGCATCTTTTTTGTGTGAAGGGATCAAGTTATTTGGTACTGTCCATATTCTTTCATCTTTGACGATATTTTTGGCCGGATTGTATTAGTTCTAGGTTGAGAGATACTAGATATATAGATTGTGTTCCTTAACCACGACTGACAAGGAAACCTGCACCTTCTTCTAGTTTTGTTCTCGAGCTAGTTATGCTTGTATTGCTTTTAAGTGGATTGCACTATCCAATCACAAACATTTTCTAGCTCAGGACAAGTTGACATCACTCACATTGCAATCAAGATCAATTACTTTTCAAGTTTATCTCATATTGGTTCTAACTGTACCAGGTAATTGCTGAAAGCCTTTCTGAAGAGGAGATTGCAGGACTGAGAGAAATGTTCCAGGCAATGGACACTGACAACAGTGGTGCGATCACATTCGATGAGCTAAAAGAGGGTTTAAAAAGATATGGCTCAAACTTGAAGGAGTCAGAGATCCGTGATCTCATGGATGCTGTAAGCAAATCATCTGAACTGCTAAATTTCATCCATGTTATTGGAAATAGGGTTAACAAAGGAAAGAAAGAGACACTGAAAACACATTTTGATTTGTAATAGTTATTCTTAACGTAAACCTAAAAAGTGTCTAAACCAGTGCACTTTGTCCCTTTCTTGCTGGATGATGTCATGCAGCTGAGGCAAAATTCACTTTACCACCCAAAAAACACATTTAAATACGCTATGGCATGAACGGGGAGATGAAATTTTAGCAGCCTGCAAGTAGCTTTTTCTAAGGCTTGTGACAACCTGATATAGTGAGTACACAAGACCACAATAAGGACATAAGTGAGTGCATGAAACACAAGAAAACATGCAAAACATATGCAATGATGCCACAATAAATTTTCAAGCAATTTTACTACATTAGAAACCCTTACTTTCTAAAGGTTGGTCTACTGTCTATGATGACGAGGTAGGACATAACTGTAGGATTTAGAATATGAAATGGTTTATGTCATTAGGGTAGACAAGACATCTGACTGTTTAAATATGCATGTACACCTTATTTTTTCATTTATCTCACTTTGAGGGTTGAATATTGATTGTCATTGTGTAGTTGAAATGATGAGTTTCTTCTGCATCTTCATACATTTTGGCTAAGAAGAGTATAGTTTTCATGAACTGAGATGGTTATCATCTTTTATTTTATTGTTGCTTCAAAGTTCAAACATTTTTCAGATTTCAGTGAGATTTCCATAGTAAGTTGGTGAGTTAGTCGAGCCAGTAAGGAGATCAGGTCTCCATGGTATTAAAGTATGAAATTAAGGACATTGTTTTTGGAAGGTTGCAATAGAACATTTCTCAGATCAGGTTCTACAATTTTTTCCTTTTAAGGGAAAAAATTACAAAGCAACTGACTCAAGTCAGACTTCTTTTTTTTATGATATCCATCCTGGCTATATGCTAAGTCGGCCCTTAAACTTCTATTATGTATCACCCTCTTACAAGAAAAGAGCAACTAGGTTTGAAAATTGACCAGGAGCAGTCTATGCCTGCATCTTGAGAATAGGAGTATCTAGATCTTAAGCTTTATCCAAAAACCACAAGAATTGCTGAAGTTTATTAGGAGCTTAGATCTTAAATATTGAGTGTTTTCTTGGAAACTGCACTGTGCTGTTGGACTTGTTTTTCAACTAAATATGCTTTAGTTGTTTCTGAATTCCCCTAGCACTTTGATTTACCGATTGAGAAATACCTTGCATTCATTGACATCGATGATTGTTAATTAGACATTACGATTTTCCTTCTGTGATCTAAATGAACAATTCGTATGTAAATTAGGCTGATGTGGACAACAGTGGCACCATTGACTATGGGGAATTTGTAGCTGCAACGATACATCTTAACAAACTGGAGCGTGAAGAGCATTTGGCAGCAGCATTTTCTTACTTTGATAAGGATGGAAGTGGTTATATCACAGTTGATGAACTTCAGCAAGCTTGTAAAGAGCACAATATGACCGATGTTTTGATCGAGGATATTATCCAAGAAGTTGATCAAGATAATGTAAGTGACAATTCAGTCTCCATTCTATCCGATAAAAAGTAATTCTTCCTGGTTTTAGTATTATTTTTAGTTCTGCAACTTTATTTATGATCAACAGCCATAGCTTTTGCACTTGGCTGAATGTGTTGTTCTATTCACATATCATATCTCATGAATATTTTGATTTTATGAAGTATTTGACATGTGAAACTTCAAGCATGCTGGAAAAGAAAAAGAAGAAAGAATCATGACTTTTGTAAGTAATTCTAGACATGATGTGGTATGATTCATTGCTCGTTGCTTCCTATAATTCTCACTGTGGAATGATCTATAAAGAAGAACATTTTTTTAATCTTCTTACAAGTAATATTATTCTTTTACCATTTAAAAACTGTTAATATTGAGATTTTTTTAAACATTTTTCATTAAGATGTTGTATATCTATCTGAATTTTGATGCATAATGATCGTATGACTATGAACTAAATGAAAATGAATATTCTTACACTGTTGTAATATCTCCCCAACTCCAAAAGTTAGTATGAGTTCTTGTGTTGTGCACATCTTATGATGTCTCTTCGAAGTTTAATATGGCAACTTTGGATTGGACACTTTTAACTTCAACATTTTTGGTGCTTGTATATCAATTTTCTAGGCCGTAAAAAGTTGACCGAGATTTTGAAGGCTCACCTGATGCTGATTTCATGTCTCAGGATGGTCGTATTGACTATGGTGAGTTTGTTACTATGATGCGAAAAGGCAACATGGGACATGGAAGAATAACCATGCGGAACATGCGAAATAGTCTGAAAATTTCCAGGAGAGATGAGCCGGAAACTCCCTGATCTCTAACCACATACAGGTTCTGTCAAAATAAACTCTTCTCTTGCCATAAATTGAATGTGGAAAAGGATGGTGTTAAAGATTTTGATGGCATTCATTTACTACGAATCATAAGAATTTGAACTGAAATGTGAAGAAAATTTGGCACAGTGTTTGGTCTTTGTTGAAACTGATTACTTTCATTTTAATTTCAGCTTGGCACGGTCTGATTCAGACAACACAAGCTTCTGACTTTGCTTCGATAAATTGTATTCTGACAAAGAACAAGCCTCGGACCGAACCATACATCTCAGGACTTGTGTAAAGAAGAGTTTGAGTTCTGCAATCCATTAAAATGTGCCCCAACTCTTTTCTCCTTCCATTTCAGCTGCATTCCCATCACCTTGTTGAAAAAATGAAGCTGGTGGAGAAAGAAAAGTTATGGAGGGAGATACAAAGTCAACCTCATGTTGCATCTGCAGTCTGGTTCATTAGAAAGGACAGCATAGGAATAATAGTCTTTGGTAGAAGAACATCCTCAGGGAAGTGGAAGTCATGAGAAGCCTTCCATGTCATGCAGGGATAAAGAGTTGTACTCATTTCATGTTTCTTATTTCTTTTGCTTAGTGTTCACTTGGCATTTCTCCAGCTTTAATAGCTGTAACAGAGTCAGAAGTATATGAGTTGCTTGTTATCCATCTATATTTCATGTACATGAAAATTAAACAGCCAAAATGAGAAGATGGTTTAATTACTCTTCACTTTTACAAGCATTATTTCTTCTTTTATTATTTAATTATTAGTTGATACTCTAAAAAACACTTAAATATCCTTAAAAACTCATCATAATTATAAACATATTAGAGATATTTTAGGCATTTTATAATTTTGTATTTTTTTACTCTTAACTAATAATGTTAACCAGGATTAGCCATGATTAACCTAAGTTATCTGCATGAATATTGAAAGAGGGACACATGAAATGTTTTTGGAGGTATGTACATGCTATATCAAAATTTGTTAGGGTAAATAAGCTATTCCAAAATTTTAAAAAATGTAGATATGTAAAAACAATTGTCTTTATTGTGAGGTAACTTATTTTTGTTATTTAGTAAATGGAATAAAATACTCAACTAAACCATTTTATGTCCCCAAAATGTGAAATAGAGATTGTACTCATCCTTGTATTGATTCATAGAACAAATAGTTCAGCTCAATCTCTATTTCTTCCATGCATGTAGAACAGTTCAACACAATACAACTAATCATCCTTTTTGCTTTGGTTGTCATGGAAGCTTATGTTCATGGATTGATGAGTGTGCATCCTTGCATTTTTGCTAATATGGACAGCTAGGCTTGATACAGAGCTATGGCCTTAAATATTGTTCATGATGCGTTGTTAATTATTATTATTATTATTATTATTATTATTATTTATTAAGGGTAAATGATAGATACGATATTCGAGTCGAAAAACTTACAATAAACTGTCAAAATCTTTATCAGTTAAACTAATATTCAAAATAATTTTTTTTATAAAAATATTATAGAAAATAAAAATATTGTAGAAAGATACGGTTATTATTTATAATAGATAGATATAAATTTTACCTATGTATATATAATTATCAGAATCTGGCTAAATCGATGGATCAAATAGTCAGAGCATGAGTTTAATAAAAGATATAAATAAAAATAAAATATATTAGATTAAAAATATAATACATACATGCAATACAATATCAATAAATTTTTATAATAAAAATAAAGAAAATGAAAGGAGCAAAGCAAGACGTAAATATAATATTCTAATATCATTCTTATAATTAAAAATACATGAATATTATTTAAAATTTGAAAATCTAAATAAAAAACATTTTGATTTTTTTCAAAGTTTAAGTGGTCTAATTAGTGAACCACAGACCTATTCGATCTATGTTTTATAACTTTATATAAGATTTTATGAACGAATCATCGTAAAGTTTTAAGTGACAAATTTGCCCTCACAAGCTTAGACATCCTTCCAAGATTACATAACTACAATTAGCATAAACTCGCTTGAATTAAAGAAATACATAAAATCATAAAATACCTAAAAACTTATGAATATATTATCATCATCAACAAAAATTAAAGAATTTAAGATTACCCTAAGTGTGCACGCAAGTTCGTTAGCTTGAAGGATTTATATTCTACACGTAGGGTTGATTTAAAATATATTTTTATTATAAAAAAATATATCAGATAAGATTTTGAAGTGTAAGATTAATGAATATATATATATATAATCTATTTTTCTTAAATAAAAGTATAGGTATATATATATATATATATATTAAGAATATATATATATACACACACATACCTATAGGTATATAAAATCTTTTTTTCTTAATTAAAAATATTAAGCATATATATATATATTATATATCTTTTTTCTTAAATAAAAGTATAAGTATACGACGGCGTGCTGAGAAAGGAGAGAGAGAGCCGAGAAGGATCTGATCGTGGTGAGGGTTTCTGTTCTCTTGCCACCCACCTTCTCTTCTCCTCGAGGCTCTCGCCATCGCGTCTGCCAGTGCGTGTGGACTCCCGACCCCATCGAGATTTGTTGGTCGGGGTGGAGAATGGAGACCCTCCCAACGGCGGCGGATAAGCAGCAGCTCGTGTCGTCCTTCCTCGAGATCGCGCTCGGCCAGACCCCTGAGACCGCTACGCAGTTCCTTCAGGTTCGGTTCCCCACTCCTTTTGGATGAGGTACCCTTTTATACGGTTCTTGATTGCTCGATGGATGTTGGCTTGGTACAAATCGTAGGCCACATCATCCAAAATCCTCCCAAACTCGAGGTTTTCCTTTCTCCTCTTTTCTTCCCTCCCCGCCCCCCCTCCTTCTCTTGATTCACTGGAGGCTAGCAATGAGGAAATCAGTCTATGTGGCTGCGCGCCTTGGACCAATCCATCATGGAGGATCTGGTGTTGATGTTGTTCGATCCGTTCTTTAGTTGGAGATTAAGTTGGGTTTAAAGAGTGGTGAGAGTTTTAGGGTTTTCTGTACAGTAGTATGTTCTTAATGTTCTGGATAAATTCGGCAGGCAACGGGTTGGAAGCTTGAGGAGGCTCTCCAACTCTTTTACGTCGGCAATGAGGGTGGTGGGCTGGCGACGTCTTCCTTTCCGCCGCCTCCCACCGGAAGTCCTAGGTGAGTTTAAGGCAGCCATCGATCATAGTTCACTTCTTGTGGTGAGGAATTGTTTTGCAATTTCTCTACTTTTTGCAGCGAGCAGGAGAATGTTATGTCAAGCGGAAGTTTAGTGCAAGGTGCCCTCGAGGATGAAGTGCGTCCACCGTTACCTGTCAAAAGAGATACACTTTACGGGGATACACCTTTATTTAGGTTTGATTTTGTCGGCTCATATTGGTTTTGCAAAAACTTACTATTAGTATTTCTATGAAATTTTAATTGCTTAGACTGTGAATTATTATTATTTTTTACTCCAGTTGTTACTTCAAAATTAGTCCTGGAAGCCAAGATAGCATCAGATAACATAAATATGATAAAAGAGTATGCTTTTGCTGCAAAAGCTTCAGTATAATGACCATACCTATTTTTCGTAGAAGACATGTCCTAGATAAAATATCCAAAATAGAGTTCATAAATAATTTATCTTGAGCCTTCAAGTAGAAAGTTGAAAACAACGCAATAGGTAAGAAAGTTGCTTTAGTATCATGCTCTGAAGTTTCCTGGTAGTTAGCTGACTCGTATCAAACATAGATGTAACTTTAGGAAGTTTGGTTGTGGAGGGAACGACCAACTTGTTTGAAAAGAATGTATGAAGCTAACCTTTTGAAGAACATGGTCAGATTGTTTCTTATAACCAGCTTAAGCATGGAAAGAATTAAGAGCTTCTCTGTGGGTGGATGGCACAAAGATAGAGCTCGTAATGTGCCAGGCTGAGACAGGCTTCTATATGATTCAGTAACATGAGGTGACCCTGAATAGTAGCCTCTCACAGTGCATATCTGTAGCTTTTACAAATTCTTCTGCAAGACACAGGAAATACCTCAAGATCAGTATTGCTAAAGCTTCTTTGGTACTTTGAATTGTCACATGCCAACCTTCCCAATGTCACCATTGCTTGGGTCATTTCAGTAGCCTGAAAAGCACCTCTCCCGTCAATGCATCCACAGCCCATGGTGCATCAACTGCTACCAGATCTGCTAATCAGTTTCCAGTCAACTCTTATCATGGCCACCCTCCTAACTGTAGTTGACGAAGATACACATTCACAGCTCGTCTCCTTCCATGATTTTCAAATGGCATTGTACTTCCATGGCATCACCATTTGCCTGACGCAGCCACTGCCACTGGCATCATCTGGAATCCCAACTGGAAGATTGGCTGGAGTGTGATGATGGGAAGATGCAGATGTTGCTGGCTTACATTTCCTTGCCGCTTTCTACTCTGCTTCCGATCACAGAGGTCAGGGAGAATGACAATCCTCCTCCATTGGTAAAGCCTGGTAATGGTTACGATCTGAAGAGGGCATGCTTTTTAGATACTTTTGAGGTGGATTTGGATCTGTTGTTTAAAATTAGGGCCCGGAGTATGACTATTTTGGAAAGTTAATTAGTTCTGAATATCATTGAATTTTGAAGGTGATTGGGAATCCATTTGAAGCCAAATGATGCTGGATAAAATTTTGAAGCCACTATTGATAAGTTGGAGTTCCTTTAGGTTACAGTTCAATTTTATATTTATATAGTGGTCTAGAAATAGAAAGCTAAGGGGAAATGTCAAAACTGTTGAAATTTGAGAAGTTTTGAATTCAATACTTTTGGTGGAGTATTGCCTTATTTGTTATTCTTTTCTCTTATCTTTTTTCTCTTATATTTTTTATTAGTAAAACTTAAACTGAGGTTGTGAAGATCATTGAATCTCAATCTGAATGGTCCATGCGAATTTACCAAAATCAGCCTGAAACCATTGTAGGGCCTTCCCTGAGTGAAATTAATAAATTTGTAACACTTGAGTCTTAGCCTTGGTCCCAAAAAGTTGAGCAATTTTTATGCAGCATACCTCCATAGCACATTTTTGCTACAATGGTTTGTTGCTCAGAAACTTGGTTAACTACAATTTGCTAGTGAACTTGGTCAGTGACTAAGAAGAAAGGGAGGGTCAGGAAGATGCCATCTATCCAGTGTTTCCCACTCAGTCTACTGCTAGTATGCTGTTACCACTGGGAACTGAAAGGAGGAAGAGAGAGATGGAGATGCAGCCATTACTTTCATGATAAGTTTTTAGTTTCAAAGAAACCCTCCTACCAAGTCTGTTAATTCTTTCATGATTTTTTTCCAATTGAGACAATATCTAATTAGTAAACAACTTGCCTATCCTATACTATAACCATATCAAGGCTCTTCGGTATCAGAAAGACTAAAAAAGAGATTATAATCTCCCTAAAATATCTAGGAAGGTTAAGGATAAAATTTGTTAAAAAATTATTAAAATAGAAATCCTATTATACTCTTGTTCTAACTAGAGAACTAATAGATCCTACATGTCCTCTTTCAATTTTAATTTAAGTATATCATATGGCCCGGTGTATCACTTTGTTCTGTCTTTCCCATGGATGGTTTGGGTTTTGGCTTAGTACTTCATGATTTAAGTGAAACCTAAGGGCATTGCTTTTTCTGGGTAGCTTTCAAATTGCATCAGGGGACCATTCTATGGGCATTATTCTTCTGGACTTGTTAAAATTTCAGAATCTGCCATAAACAAGCCAAAGGTTTTTATATTTATTGTGGTCTTTACCAATTTACTTTCTCCATGCCATGGTTTCCTTTTTTAGGTAGTAGTTATCCTTTAATTAAATTTATAGTTTTGGAAGTTAATTTTGGTTTGTTGTTGAGCATAGACATATCTTTTATGTTTTCTTTGACATTAACCAGTGTGAATTCTTGCATGTTTCAACTATGAATTTACAAACTTATATATTTGTTTGTTGTTCTTACTGAAGGTGGCATTTTGGTTCATCTTTTACTTCCTGCTTTGGTTCACCGGTGTTAATTCTTGCAAGTTCCAATTATGATTTTACAAACTTGTATCTTTGTTTGTTTCTCTTACTGAAGGTGGCATTTTAGTTCATCTTTTTATTCCTGCTTTAGCTTTCGTTTGGTTTGCCCCTTAACCCTACTTGCAATGAATGCTTTCCTTGAATTTTTTTCCCTATCCGTTTGGCCCTTTAAGGATTGCACCACAAAATATCATTTATTCTTTAGAATTGAATCATTTCCAAAATCAAGCATTGCTTTCTTCTACGTGTTTGAATACATATTTTCTAATCTTTTGTCCATCATTTTGTCACGGACTTAGCTGGTTTTGCCTAAGTCGTGCGGCACCCTTGCGTGTCCATTCGCAAAGGTCAGCTTTCTCGAAACCTCCCATGATCCCTTAGGGCCTACAACAGAGAAAACGGGTTAGAGAAAACGCTTCACTCGGGATTCACAAGCAAACATTTTCGAAAACACTTAATAGACAATGCAAATTACAAACAGACTTTACAAGCTTTGAACGGTTACACAACAAAGGGTCAAAATGGTCCACTGCAGACCGAATATCTCTCACAAGTGTCCACATGACACAACCTTTATTTACAAACCTAAGAAGGCCACAAAACCCAACTAAAATGGGGCTTTTAAGCCTTCGACCGTCCCTCTACATGCTGTGCAAAGCATGAACAAATTGAAAGACACGGACATACATAAGTACTACATCAAATATCCTGTTTAGAACTTTGTCCGTGACAATTTGGTGCATGATTTTATTATCATTCCACTATTAACGATTGCATAAGTTAATCTCCTTTTTTATTGTTGAACCTCAGGCATCAATCAAGTGCAATGGTTGCGTTCCGCAATTTTGATGAGGAGTCAAAACGATCTGCTGTTTGGGAATCAAATGAAAGTTCTGCATCAACAGCCAATGGTTCCCGTGATAACCTTGCTTCTTTATATAGTCCACCTTTTGCTTTGATGTACCAAGGATCTTTCGACCAGGTGAGCAAAATATGTTGCAGAGCTCTCTTGTTTCTTAGTTAAACAGTAGTGTTTCTTCTATTAATTCAAACGACAAATTTTTCTACTTGTTTAGATAAGGTTGGAAATCTTGGTGATCGATAACCAGATTGGTACAATTTCAATATGAAATCTGTGTACCAACACTCAGTACGGGTTGATATGGCACCTGCTGAAGAGAAAGAGGGAGAGAAGAGGGGAGGAAGAGGAGGTGGAAGAGAGGGGGAGGGAGGGTTTTAAAGACCAAGAACATGGATTTACCACTTTGGAGATCCATTTTACACTATTTTATTAAATTTATGATAGAATGTCCACTTGTTGCACATCCCAATTTCATTTTTCTTGCTTGTGGATCACTTTGTAACACTTGACTGGAGTTTCATCTGTCATACATAAATTAATAATGTGGTAGTAGATGAGGAACCCATGTCACGATTTGACCTGTGAGCTGGACCCTGCCTTCTTGTTCTGTGCTGAACAGGAGACTCTGCTTAGACATCCTTTTTTTAAAACATAAAATGCTTGATTCTTTCAGCTGAAAGTTATATTGGAAGGATATTGGAAATTCTTTTGAGAGCCTTAAGGCCCCCCTGCAAAAGGGAACATGACCATCACATCACCATTATGCATGGAGTTTTGCCTGCTATTTCATCCCTTCTCATGTGCTAATCAGATGTTGGAGAATGGGATCATCAGGCCACCTCATTGTCCTGACTCATCCTCGATATTGCTAGTGAGGAAAAAAGGTAGGACTTGATGCTTTTACATAGACTAGAGGAAGTTAATGACCTAAAAAAGACAATTTTTAGGGCCCCCAATGGCATTACAAGTTCTTGGTCATGCCCTTTGGGTTGACCAAAAGACCATTGACTTTCTGGGGTCTCATATATACATCTTTAGTCTGCATTTGTAGATCTGTTGTGGTCTTTTTGACGGTTTTTTTGTTCTACAATCCGACCTGGAATGAACACTTGAGTAGCTGTTGGAGATTTTACATTAGCACCATCTCTTATAATATTGAGCAAGTGCACTATAAATTTCACATTAGTAAGTTGCTTGAGGCACATCAATAGTGATATAGGTTGTGTTGCACTGGCCCATTCCCAACTGACCAGTTTCTGCATATGGTTTGTCTGTGGATGTGGACAATCGACAGCACTCTTAATGACTCTTCTGATGAAGGATAGTTTCTCTTATATGTGACGTTTCAAAACTATGAAGAAGGCTACAGTATCCAGATGCATGCTTGTGCTTCCATGTTTTGATAGGTCATTTGATATCAAGATAGATGCTTCTGATATGGTGATTGATTGACGTATTGATTCTTTATCATCAGAAATCTGTATTTCCTGAAGCAGTTCATTGACCACATTAAAGTGACTGCATGTGTTTTCTCACATGATTGAGGTGGATCCAATTGTATGAGCTGTTTAATCGTGACCGGACTTTATGACTTTAATCATGTCATATTAAGAATGATATGAGCTTCGTTTAATCATATTATTCTGTAAATATCAATTGGATTTTGTAACCCTGATGTATTTCTTCTATGCATTATTGGTTGTGCTGCTTCATTGTTTGTGTAGGCAAAGATTGAGGCTTCCCTTCAGGGTAAGTGGTTATTAATCAATTTGCAGTCCAATGAAGAATTCAGCTCACACATGGTAATTGTCTTTAACTTGTGTTTTTTTTTTCTTCTGTGATTTAATTTTTACGAGATTGTCACGTTATGCTCTGTGTTAAAGCTTAACCGTGATACATGGTCCAATGAAGCTGTGGCACAAACAATTCGGACCAATTTCATCTTCTGGCAGGTTAGTCTGTTTTATTTATAGTGCATATATTAGTGTAGACATCTGATTTCCTTGGGTATTTACCTTATCAACTATCAAATCAATTGCGGGTTCTATTTGATTTGGCAATTTCTTAAGACTTAGTCACAGTTCCCTATTTATCTGTTTGGAGTTCTTGCTGCTTTATGTTGCATTTGTTATGAGAATCTCAGGTGTACTATGATACTAGTGAGGGGAAGAAGGTCTGCACCTACTACAACTTGATTACTCTTCCTGCTGTTCTTGTCATCGATCCCATTACTGGACAAAAAATGCGTGCATGGAGTGGTATGGTACATCCAGAGCGTTTGCTGGAGGTACTAGTAATACAAAGTTCGGGTGACCTGTAATTACATTAGTGATCCTGTAGGATCTGAGCATACTAGCAAACTGCTCATGCAGATTTATTAAACTAAGAGCTGTGTTTTTGGTTCTTCCGTAATTATGATAGCCTTTTCTATGTAGGATTTGCTTCCATTTCTAGATAAAGGTCCCAAGGAGCATCATACTTTTCTTCCTCAGAAACGTCCAAGAGTTGCCCATGATTCTGCTCCTAATAACATACTAGGTAAGTCAGACAATGCTTATTCTATAAAACAGATTTCTTGAACTAAATTTTTTATTTACTTTATGCTCCTTATCGACTGCTGTTTATGGTGCAGAAAAATTCATGTCTGCTTCCCGACAAGGCACATGAATATATATATATATATATATATATATATATATATATATATATAGTTTTCTTTCTTGAACTTTTTGAAATACAAATAAACTAGAAAGGTCATTTAATTTTGCATCAAATAGGGCAAGCAAAATAATAGTGCTGTTGGCTTTAGCGACTATATTGTCACACCCATGTGAACTAAAACTCAGTAAACAGTGAATAAGAAGCATATATGTCATAGACAAAAATTTCAACTTGGTTTATCATAATTCTCTACGTTCTCTTTGTTTTAGACAAAGAAGCCGTGGAGGAGGATGTAGAGGTTCTGCAGGCGATAGCAGCCTCCATGGAGGATGCTAAAAGCCCTCCTAGGCCACCTGTAACTGATGATGATCCTAAACCTGAGAAAGATGGTGAAACCAGCTCAAATGGAAACCTGACTTATCCACCTCTTCCTGAAGAACCAAAAGGAAGCAAAGAACTTTGCAGAGTCGGGATTCGTCTCCCAGATGGCTGTAGAATCCAGAGAAAATTTCTTCGAACTGATCCAATAAAGGTACCAGATGCAGTTGGAGTTTTCTATATACTTGCTTTCCATTCCTCTCGGTCAAAGCTCCACATAATCTTTGTCAACCCATGCAGCTTTTATGGTCTTTCTGCTCCTCTAAGTTAGAGGATGGACAAAGACGACCTTTCCATTTTACGCAAGCCATTCCTGGTGCATCAAAGAGTCTCGAATACGAGAGCAACTCAAACTTTGAAGAAGCAGGTTTATCAAATTCAATGATCACCTTGGTTTGGGATTGAAATCTTCATGAAAATAGTGGCACGGGGCTGACGGCTTGCTCAAAATTTCAGTTTGCGGTCACGAAAGGTTTCTTTTAGTTTGTCTTGTAGTTTAAATGGTGTCTCTATACAGGCAAAAATTATGAATTGCTGATTTATTAGTTAATACGAAGACAGTAATATGTTACCTCAGGCAAATGGACTCTGTACAGGCACAAACCATGAATTGCTAATTTACCACTTAGTATAGAATTGACCACAGCATTTTTGCAGCTCTGTACCTTTTTCTTCCTGTAGGAGTAGTAGCATATGGATTGAGATTATCCTGAACTAAGAATGCCGTCAGCCAGAGGAGTTTAAGCACCAAATACTTGTGTCATTTCTCCTATTTGTGTGCAAATTACACTATCTATTTATAACCATGAAGCAGGAATGACTTTGGATCTGTTTACTAGATTGGTCAAAGCATCCTTCTTGTGGTCCTTCCTTTTATGTGTGTGTTTTGTTCCTGAAAAGAAAGTTATTTGTTTATACGTGGATTTCAACCGTAAAACCTGCATCAAAGAGGTGCACTATTAGATTTAAGATGATAGAAACAAAAGAGATACTCAATAAATTGAGAAAGAGTCGTAAGTATTTAAGATGTTCGTTAGGATGATAAATACTTCTTAATCCAATAATATTGTTGTTTCCAAAGTTTTACAAGGCTACTAATTTTAGTTTGAATCTGATTCGTCTATTCCTCGGGTAATTTTGATGTGTGTATTATTTCTCATGTGTTTCGAGAATAAAAATAAATAACAAATTAGTTTAATTTTGATATGTATATTATTTCTCATGTGTTTCGAGAATAAAAATAAAATAACAAATTAGTTGGTTAGACATGTGAGGAAGGAAGAAGGGAGTGAGTCTTTAGTTGCTCCTTTGCTAAGACTGTTTTTTATCTTTTTTTCTTTCAGTTTAAGAAAAAGGTTTACAAGGGTATATATGTCAAAACATCTGCATTCAAATGTGGAAAGAGTCGAACGGCCCATTGGCTTCATTTGTTCTCCCTTCTTCAAACGGGCATCAACCCTCCAACGATTTGAAACCCCAACGCCATTCCCTTTCTCTCTCTCTCTCTCTCTCTCTCTCCACATCTCCCAGTCTCCCCTTGCTAGGGCTCCAGTTCTTGATCGGCTCCGCGGCCTCGAGGGCGATGGATCTCTCTCCGGACACCGAGGAGTACATCAAGGAGTCCATCGAGAGTTCGCTGGGCCTCCCGGTCTCCGTCAAGAGCCTCAGCCTGAAGCTCCTTGCCACGGAGGACGCCCGACACCGCCTTCAAGATCAGATCTTTGTCTTGGAGGAGCGGCTCACGGAGGCCGATAAGCGATTGGAGCAGTGTAGGGTTGGTGCCTCTCGTCCCCCGCTCCACTAACTCTTCGTCTGACGCGGAAGCTTTGGTAGTTGATCGCGAAAGCTTCGGCCTTTTCTTCTTCTTTCTTGGGATTGGCAGGCGGAGGCGAACATGAACGCCCAAGGAGTGAAGAGGTGCGTGGAGGAGAAGGAGATGATCGCGTCCAAGTATGCTGATTTGGTGAATCACTGCCGCAAGTTGGAGGAGGAGTGCTCTCTGTATGAGCGCGACTTGGAGAGGATTATGGAGTCTTGTGACGAGTTGGGGAAGGAGAACGAGGAGCTGCGGGCACGGCTGGATGACAATTCTGGCGTACGTATTCCTTCTTAATTTGTTCTATTTCCTTCTTCTTTTTATAGGGATGTTGATTGCCTTTTTGCTCTTAATGTCTTTATATAAATTAGGGTTTTTTTATTTGTTGTGTGCTTTACCCAACCAAAAAAAAGGGAAGAAAGGTTTTTTGCAGAAATATTTATACAAATATTATTTTGACCTACACATGTTTTTCGAGATTAAATACTAAGAAGCAGAGTTGAACGATGGGTATCAATTTGAAATTACATCCGTCTGTAGCATGACATATATGCCTTTTCATTTTAAATTAACACAGCATTGTCGAAGGAAGGGAAAAAAGAAACGCAAACTTTATTGCCTGCTATATCATGTGTATATCATCTTTTGCTAGGGGTCATTTGAAAGATAATGTCTCTCAAGTACCATTAGAATAGATCTGATTTATGATTAATCTGCTAAAGCCATTGTATCATTGGCTGAACAATCTAAACACTACGATTATGATGCCATTTTAGAAGAATGAGAGCAGAGGAGCAGGTGTGGGCTTAAGGTCAAGCCCTAGTGGTTGTGATGTAGTGTGCATAGTCTATAGGTCAGGAGTCTGAGTCCTGCTGTAAGCGTCCATGCAATTATATATGGTGTGCAATGTTTTCCACGGAAGGAGAGTTTTTTTTAATAGTATTTGTGGAAAATATCGTTGACATTTTGGTCAACTCGATGTGGTCCAGATCCGTGTGCACAAGAATGTTCATGATGCTTGTCATGCTCCGAAGATGGCTCCGAGGTGTTGTCATATGCACCAATATCGAGGTCGAGAGATTTCTCCTACATATGGGTTAGAATAGTTCAAGTTAGTAATCTAGATATGAGACAAGGTAGTTCCCTTCAAGGAGTTGCATTTTTCTAGTTTAGGATATATTTTTATACCTTCAAAAGGAAGAAAGTTTATGATTATCTTATTTGTCATAAAGGAGGAGAAAAAGATTTAGCAGTCACTCTTTGCCATAAAAAGAGATAATGAAGTTCGTGTTTCTCTTCCTTTCCATAATGAACGGGAAGAAAATTTATATTTTTTTATTATGATTCTTTGTACACGTAGATCGATGGAGGATGACTTGATCTTGTGTGACAACAACGTGTCAAATGTCGGTAAATTTCCTATCAAATAGAATATAAAATAGAGCTGTAAGCAGATTCAAAAGAGGATGCATGGTTGGTTATTTTTCTGGTCCAAGTGCAGACAAAGAGGATGCATGGTTGAATTCAGTAAGGCTTTTAGGTGGCTATCTTATTTGTTCTATATTGCACCAAACTGGTTGTGCACTCTGTCCTTCAAAGCTTCTACTTGTGACATTCTTTTGTGCTTATGGAATACTAATCTGAAGATAGTTTTCTGACTATATGCTCGTTAAGTCGACCCTTTTAACTTTGACTTGTTGTTTTTCCTTTAGCTCTGTGGAGGTGCTTTTGGACATCATCAACCTTTTTGATGTTGTCACTGGAGATGCTCTATTCTCTCTCTTTACTTTTCCTATAGATAAACAATTGAGCCTTTTGAGAAGCAAAAACAAACAAACAAACAAATAAATCGTTCTGTTTGACTTTCCCTTCTAAATGCATCCTTGCCTGTTCTGTATTTTGAAGAAAGCTGCAGCTCTCATACTCTTAAACTTGACCTAAGTTGCCTATCAGTTAAGCATTTCAGCCAGGTGAGACCATCTGGATTCTTTTAAGCCGGTTTATCGCTGGAATGACCATAAATTACTGCCACACAATGAATCATGGTGATTTGATTAGCCTTTATCCCATCTTTTTCCTGTAAACGATTGGTCTCTTTCATGTTGTTGTTATTCCTGTTTCTGAAAATAGAAGTTCTACCGAGTCATCGTTGGTGTGTAGTTCCAATAGTCTATGGCCAGTAGCGTAGCTCTTTTGGTTTAGTCTAAAAGTTGATTTGTCCCGTGGGTTTCCAATCCCTTTTACTATGATCTGTATGTGTGTATGCCATTTGCATATGACTGTTACTACTCTAGGATGGATCTAAGAACTTTTCATTCAGCAAGTTCGGTTTGATCGGAATTACTTTCAAGATAAAAGTATGCTCTGATTTCACTTGGCGTTTTTGTGGCCTGTGAGCTCTAGCAAGTTAAATTCTTTACATAGTTATTGTTTTTTCTTGATCTTCCTATATCTTGGTGTTACTATTATTCCGGTCTTCGATTATCTAGTGCTGTTCGATGTTGACTTTCTTTTTTATCTCTGTTCTATCCATCTCAGCTGTATGCTTAATCTTTTGCCCCTATTGGTGCATGTTCAGCTAGAATCATTGGGTGCTGAAGTTGAGTCCTTGAAGAAGGACAAGGAACACCTAAGGATAAATCTCCACAGAGCTGAAGAGGAGGTTTCAAAACTCGATCTAATTAAATTTGTTCCTCTTTCCCCCTCCCTCTATGTCAGGGTAAGTAATCTGGTGGTTTACGTGTGTTAACTCAAGGTCAAGCTTCTCTTTCAAGAAAACAAAATGCTGGATGAAGATAACAAGAGACTGCTGGAATTACTTAAACGGGAAAGAAGTCGCCAAGGATCTGACAGCCACAAACGCTCTGCCACTGCTTCTGCTAAGGTGAGGTCAAACATAAACAAATTTCTCTTTTCGGCATCATGATATGTATGTATAAAATGTTTATGCTGCTGATATGAAAATATTGAGATCGATCAAGTAGGAGTTATTTGAAAAGATAAAAATGAGGAGTTATTTAAAGATGATTTGAATGAGATTTATAGTTTAGATGATACGAGACGATCAAGTTAATGGTATGATAGAAAAAGATTGATGTAGCCAAACATAAATAATTGAGGCATATGATTTATTATTGTTTTTGTTTCAGAGAGAAAGACATGTTTATTTTTTTTCCCCACTACTTAAATTAGGGCTTTTAAAGCTTCCTGAATTAATTGTGCAGGGAAAACGCAAGTCAAGCCCAAACGACTGCAGCAGTCCTCCGGGGCGAATGATCGATTTTGCTGCGGCAGATTCATCAAGACAGCCTCTGTCACCTCTGCATCAGAACTCTCCTGAATCCAGAATGCATAGGAAGTGAACAACCAAGTGTCGCCGCTTCTTCTGATGCTACAGCTATCTTACTGCAAACCGCCACCCCCTGCTGGGTTGCCACACCTCTTGTTGTACGAAGCAAGCTGAAGCTTTCTTTGAACATGGAATTGCGGTTCAAATTTCTCTCGCTTTGTCGTTCTAACTCTCTCTGTAGGCCATTTTCTACTGACATTGCATTGCTCACAGTTAAGTTGGCTGGTTTTACAAAGATAAATGTAGTTACGAGCTTCTGCTGCCACAGATGCTTCTCTCGGAGTCCTTTAAACACTAGAATCGTGCAAGTTAAATGATTTCTGATGATGAAGTCTCTCTCTATCGTCAACTGCTTAGTTTCGTGACAACTAATAGAATGCTCAGTTTTTTATCCTGATGAAGATAGCTAACAATGTGGAGGTATATATAGTCTTATCCTTGCACTACAGAACTTCAATAATGCAGGACTCACGTACATGACCTACATACAAATTTGGACTTGAATCGAGTTGCATAATTTGTATTTTTGGTGCAAGATATGACTTTTATTTTTTGTTTTAGAGTCGTTGTTCAAATCAATAATTCATAGCTCAAACTGTTCTTGTGCTCAGATCTGGGAAGACATTATTTGATTTGAAGCCTTCTCACATATGCCACGATATCATCTTCGTCGCAACTACCTTCCAAATTTCGGCAAATCTCTCAACTTTGTCGAACCAACAAGATAATATACAGCACAAACAAACATATAATTTAATTGTCACTCTGGAATACCACTGATAAGTAAATATATTTTTATTTTTTGAACCAGTTTTGAATTATGGATTAAGAAAGAAACCCAAACAGAGAAACTGCAGCAGTGACTGTAGAAATAAAAAAAAAAAGAGTTAGAAGTTGAAAGCTTTTCTAGGAGCTCCGATGCCCTAAGAGACCTTTTCATCGCCTTCCTACATTAGGCGATTGCCGAACAGCTAAATCTATGAATGCGATCTTTCTCAGAATTCCCTCTCATATTTGCGGAGCTAAATCCATTTTCCTTTTTTTTTCTGCCCCTACCATCAATAATCCTTTAACAGGATTTTTGCTCGGGCCAAAACTAACTAGGATTTCACTAAAAATAATAAAAAGTGCTCCCGAGTAGGCTTTTCCAAAAAGAAACTCTTACAAATGGAAGAAAAGCTCAAAACATTGGACTTTTCTCTCACAAAATTTATTCTAATAATAAATCTAAAAATATTGCTCTGTGATTGACCAAAGTTCGACCCATGATCAACAATCTGAGACTCGATCATCGATTGATACATGCATATGCCTAATTGTTACTGAATGACCTGAACCACAAGTATTCAAAAGCAAATGATCATCTAGCAAATTACGATCTCGTGAAATGACCAGCTAAATTAATCGAGAAAATAATACCTCCTCTTCAGATCTCAAGAAAATAGTAATTTGATGATGAATTATGTAAGTAATGTCAGAAACTTTTATACCTTCCAATATGTGCCAATTTGTGCCATTCAATCTGTCTCCACCTTGGAAACATTTGTGCCTCTTCAAAATGTGCAAATTTGTGTGTCAGACAGATGTACATACAAAAACAGCAAGAACAAAATGAAAAGTAACGTGTGTCATCATGGAAATTTTCAACAAACTAATAAAAGCAGAATCTACCAGCTGAACAAGATTTAGCTACATTAATTCACAGGACACCGATAAAACATCATACAAGAATAGATCAGGGTAGCAAATGACTTCATATTGAGGTCCCTAACCTCTTTGTACCACATTCAGAGCAGAACTTAGATGTCTCTCTGAAGTAGGGCGTTCCACATTCGTCGCAGAACTTTGCTGGGCTTGTTGGCTGGAACATAGAAGTTAAGATGGATCAGAAACTGTAAGCAAAGGTCCATCTTCTTGTTTGCCTTAATTAGTAAGAATTGCAATAAACAGAGGATGAACGGTTGTGCCATTTAAATGTGCATGTCCAATAGGGTGAGAAAATTGCATGACTTCCCATCGACTAACAAGAACATTGGCATTGGTCGGCGTTACTGCATTTTGACCTTTATTTTAAAGGAACAAGCATAATCTATCATGTGTACTTTCTGTGTAATACAAAAGTTCACTAAACCAAGAATACATGTGAGAATAGGTTCAAGGGTCTAAGTTAAGCATAAAAGGCCAAATTCTAATTTGCCTGATCATCCTAGACACGAGGAACAGTATCAAACTTATAGTCCAACCTAACAGATGATGCAAGTGAAATTTCTTAGACACCTACTAAATAGATTTCTAAATCTGTCCTGAACAAGTCCTGGGAAACATTATGCATCAAAAACCCTAGAACTTTTCAGAATTTTCCTAATAGTATTAATATACTGATGATTGAGCATAGAACACCAGATGCAGTCAGAATTAGCATGAATGGCCAATAGGGCCACAGAGGAGATGATTTATCATATGCTCATGAAAATGTCAATTGACCCTGCCTGTCATTTCAGCATGCTTAATGTTAGACGACCTAACATAAAGGAACAATCAAGTTTCCATAAAAAAAATAACATTAATAGTCAAGCATAGGAAACTAAATGCAGCAGACAATGACGTTTTAAATTTGATACATGGCAGCAAAAATAACATTTGATACATGGCAATCACTTCTTAGCTTTACAAGAATATTCTAATATTAACCCCTCATTTCTTAGCTTTACAAGAATATTCTAATATTTGATACATGGCAATCACTTGGTATGTTTAGATTTTTCAAGAACATTTTAAAATTTCACTGTGAATTAACAATGACGTTCCTAAGGTAATCGGTGATAAAAAAGTGAATCAAGTATATTTCCTTTATCTGGTATTTAGTCTTTAGAAGTGCCTTATGTACATCTAAACTAGATCAGCCAAATTTTGTAAAGTAGTTTGTGTAACTTGCGAGAGACAATTAGCATTTTAAACAGATGGGAGGAAGCAGTACTTTGGTGTACTGTATGGAGTCGCCTGTATAATCTTTGATAATACACTGGTGTATGCAAAATTAAACAAGCAAAGGTATCAAAGTATTGAAAATCTTTAAAGAAAACCTACCAGTATATGCAAACATCCTCCAAGATTACTTCCAGAGAGGGACTGCAAGGATGTGAGATGCGGAGGTATTGTCTGTGTCTGATGTTGGTGAGAAAGATCCGGCACATGTGAAGGATGCGGGCACTGATGTAAGTGAGAAAAGTGTGTAGAGTGCTGACTTTGCTGAATGTTCTGATGATGAACCTGGTGAAGAGGATGATATGTAGGTTGTGGCGATTGTTGCACATGATGTTTTGGTGAAGGTTCATGATGACTTTGGGACTACAGGAATGAAGTCCATTTTAGTGATCATATGCCATAACACTAAGTTTTAGTGCACAAATATGAGTCTATTTATAATTACAACTAACATTGGAATCAAACAAGTAAAAACAAGAACATAATGTAGTGCTACAACCTCCAAGTCATGAAAATTCACTCCAAAGTCTAGCAAATATTTCATTTATTGTCAACAAAAGTAGACTTTTGATAATTTTAATTTGGGCAAATGAAATACAAAAGAGATCAAATGATACTTTAGGGAGAACTTATCCCAAGTCAAGCAAGCATCTACTTTAATGTCAACAAAACTGCACTTTTTGAGGATCTAATTTGGGCAGATAGATACAGAATAGATCACATGATACTTGATGGGGTGCTTACAATCCTAGGTAGGTTGGATCATATTACCGCTTATCAAAGTTGCCATAGTTACAAATTAGGTTGCGATAGTTATTTAATCATAATCAGCAAGATTTGAGAAATCAAGACATCCTTGTGGAAAGAATTTTATATCATAATAAGATTTATTATTTCGAGAAGTTCCATTGATGTGGCCCAGCACGACTATGCAGCCAGTGCAAACCCGTCTTATATATTCAGGTTATTTTTAGTCAATTTACATGATTGAATTAAGCTAAGTTTACATTTTTTTAATCTAGGAAACAGAAATATATAAACAAATAAGAAACTGTCCAGAAGTTGGGAATCAGCTATATTGGAATGAAGGTAAGGCGCAAATGCCATTACTTGGTTACCATATGTCACATTAACAAGTCATTAAAGGATAATTAATTGTCGTCAGCACTAGAGATATAACTTGACTGAGGGTGTAGAAACCAAATTAGGAATTGCCTACCAAACATACGAGGGCATCAACATCTGGTGGTATGAGAGTAGTATCCTCACTTAATCAACCTATAATAACCTTCTTTTGTGCACCAAGTTAGTATATTACATAATTGCTAGTCTAGTATGCAGATCATTTTATAGAATCTAAGGAACAAAATGATGATAATTATAGAGTCAAATGCTAGGGAAAATATAGATAAGAGTCGCCAAATATGTAATATAATCAACAAGTGCAATGAATAAGAGTTCAATCATAAAACTTCCAATAAATTTTGACATTGAAATTTTTTTTTGTCCATGGTATACTGAACACACAACAAAAAAAAACACCATCACCGGTCTCAAGCCCAGATGAAAAAAGAGGATGATTGCGTTAGGTCACTGACAACCAACGTAAAACTATGTCAGATCTCATTAACAAAGATCTTAACCGATTTCAGTATAGAGCTAGGTCGTCACCCGAAAATGACGCAAGGCACCTTCAATATCTAGATGGCTTTTTACATATCTCCATTGTGGCAAAAGATTCATGTAGCCGATCCCAAATAGTTGAGACTTATAGCTTTGTTGTTGTTATTGGTGTATTGAACAAAAAAAGAACTACAATAGAACATTGCTATGTTTATGGCAATCACTCCCATAGGTAGAATGATATTGACATGCCCTAAGGACAAGGTAGAAGGGTGCTCCATTAAACAGAGGAACAGTGAAGTTTCAGTAAGAATAAGATGACACTTTTCTTAACTTATATAAGTACAATATTACTAATAAACTAACAATAACATCGGCATCACTTTAAGCATTTAATATTTCTATAACCTGCCAAACCGAGTGATCATCTCTCGGAGCACATAATGTCATTCACAAGTTAAATTAGGAGTGCACCCTTCACAACAAAATTACAAGAAAAGTTGTTGTCTATGTATGAATTTAAGCCAAAAAGGAACATGTTCAAATTACTCAGATTATTTTACTCCAATAAGTACGTAAGAAGCCTAAAAGGTGTTTGTGGCAAGCATGAGACCATGGGAAGAAGTATTCAACTTCAGTCATTCAGTCTTTACCTCATTTACTGGACGGAATCCGATAGCACTAGCCACTTGGGAAGAACTTTCTGTTACTGATATTGCCTAATTACACAAAAATAAAAACCAGTAGTGAAACTGGATGCACCTTCATTTAAGCATTTACAGACCCGTAGGTACTTCAAATTTGTTAAGGACTTACATTCAACCCAGGGATGTTGGACATGGAATGAGAAGCACCACGCTTGTACTTGTGCCTAGGCGAATAGAACTTGTAATCACTTGCTGAAATAGCCACCTCATGCCGACCAGTCAAACGTTTGAACCTAGTTCAAGTATTTCATCAAAAAGCCAGAAAACATAATCTAAACCTCAATTTTCATTTACGTTCTTGCAGTTACCAAAACTCTTGTATCACAAAATCGTTATCTGTCAAGTGCAATGTACATGGAAAGCTAATAATCATTCCTCTCCAAGTTTCATGACATAGTTTTGCGTTGTCATACTTGGAACTTTTTTCTTGCCATGTTTTCAGCAAACAACAGATGCTTTTTTATCAGTTCTTAGTCATGTCATTGTGGAGTTTAGACATTAATTACCACATTAATATGATGCATATATAAACAAGCATATTTAGGAAACTGTATGAACTAAACAGTGTTACAAGATGAGTTGAAAGATCAGAAGGCTCAGCATACCAGTCGGCATCATCTATACCAATATTGTTTGGTTTTTCAATGATCGACAAACCATTTACTACTACGAAGCGAACACGTTTTTCTTCTTGCACCACAAGCTCAGGGAATCTGGTCCTTGTTGCAAGTGATGTAGCCAATTCTCTTCTCCTGAAGCTACAAGAGCCTAGGATAGCAAAAGCATCAATTAGGCTATTAGGTGATAAACAATCGGTTATATATTGCCATCTCCAAACCTTTTACATAGAGGTGAATGAAGACAACCTTTAGGCGGGAATTTTTTTGCCAGTCTTCTGTACAAACCACCAGCAGTTTCTAGAGCTACCCCAATATTTTTCTCGCGGATCCCGTCCAAGGAAGCAAGACGGACATTGACATCGTTAACTAAGGTCTCGTACAAGTTCGCAACATACATCAAGGGCAAGGCAAACCTATGATCACCTTCATACTGGATTTCCCGTTGCTTTCTTTTGTTAACCTTCTCGTTCCCCTGATAACAGCGAACATCAGAAGTTTCTGCAGCTTCAATCACATGCTCGTCTATGAAATGATCGATGATGATCTGCAAGAACCTTGCTCTTGCAGTCTCTATTGGCGAAACATCTGTACCAAGTTTAGAAAGTGAAGTGCTCATGCTGACCAAAATGAACGCAGACCATGAAGTTAGGAACATCCATTGGGAGAAAGAGCCACCTTCGTGGGTCAGTATGTTATATGATGGACTCGGCGACCTGCCACTATGCTCGAGCGCGGATCGATCATCGTCGACTCCAACCCCGTGAAGGGGAATCGAGTTTCTGTACGAGTCATGTACGCAGTCCTAGCAGAGTAACCAGCCGCATCAGATGGCAAGAACGCGTTTACTAAAAATCAAATCGTGATTTCAAGAAGCTCTCACAGCTAAAAGAGGAAGCAACGGAGTTACCACGGAGTTGGACTCGTCGTCGTCGTTGTCCAGGCTATCTTCGTTCACGGGGTCGCGATCGACGTCGCTGATGCCCTCGATCTCGCCGGGGTTGGAGTCAGCGGTGTTGAGGTCGTGCAGGGAGCCACCGATGAAGGAATTGGCCGGCCTCAGGCTGTAGTGTTGCATCGGTGGAACCCTAGGACCCACCAACCGCTGGATTCTTCGCCTGAAAACCTAGCCAGAGCTCATCCCCTCCTCTTCCTCCGCCGCCGCTGCCGCTCTCGTCTCCGGGATCGAGATCTGAGAAGCGCCATTCCCTGCTTAGGTCGAGTTTCCAGGCCCCATAGACCGGGGCGAAGGGCATAAAACGAGGGGGACGGAGAGAGGTGGTTCCGAACCTACGCTTTCGTCTCGAGGCAGTGGCTTGTTCCCGAGCCTCTCTTCTTCCTCGGCGCTTCGCCACCAGTCCCAAGCCTGCTTCCGAGCCGGAACCGGTAGTCCAAAAAGACAAAAAAAAAAAAAGTGAGAGAGAGAAAGAGAGAGAGATAAATAAATAAGTAAATATCATAATACATTAATAAAAGAAACTGTATTGAAGTTACAGAACTGCCCTCGTAGGTGTCATACTATTTCGAACAGATAAGATTTGATTAAAAAAATTTAAAAATAATCCTAAATGACCATTATACCTCTCCATTGTGTACCCCCTCAACCCGTCGACAACTCTCTCCTCCGTTGCCCTAGTTAGAACCTAATAGTCTTTGACGATGATACTTACTCGGAGTCGATTGGGGGATGGTCTAGTGCATGATGAAGGAGGGCGACTAACGGTGTGAGGATTAGAAGTAAAGGAGAGCAACTAGTTCTCATGCAAGACGGTAGGTGGAGAGAGCTTATGAGTGATGACAAGCCCTCATGCGAAGGCTCCGAGTTATGGTTGGACGATAGGTCCAATGAAAAAAGAGGTAAATTATTCTTTTCATACGATCTAAGTATACTATTTTAGAATTTTATATGGGTACTCTATGAGAAATTTTGAAAAATATAGATTTTTTTTAAAAATTCACTCATCCTAATTTTTATTCATAAATTTTTAATATTTTCATGAATCATTAATGATATTATATATATTAACTTAAATAAATGATAGATTGCATCATGATCAACTCATAATGACTTATTAATAATTTGTTATCTCTAAATCTATATTATAAATATGATAAATATTTGAAAAAACTCGAGAAATTCTTGCATAACGTCACAACTTTAAAAAATTCTCATACACCATTCCTTCTTACATGAAAGATCATTTTACCCTTGCTTCCGTCGGATCTGTCATCAAAATTGCCCTGCATTATCACCCTATGTCTCTTCCCTTTTGCCAAGGACAACTACGAAGTGGGGGGTTGCGAGCGAAGGTGAGCCCCTGGCTGCCTGCACCTCTGCACACAGGTTAGCTTATGCACTTAGGGTACACCTTCACCCCAAACAGTTTTCCATTATCTATGAGCTTGCCCACCCTCAACTCATCACCATTATTCTACCTTTTATTGTTTGCAACCCCCTTCTTACTTATTTGCAGCTATTGGCTTTTCTCATCCTTACTGGTACCCCTCTCCTTCCTCGCAAGCATGGTCGGGTTGACATGAGCAACTCATAAGGTCGACCAGTAGTGGAGGTGACTAGGGTCAACATGGCCAAAGTGACTAAGGATAAAATCATTATTTATGAAAAAATACTTTCAAAAGAATTTTTGGAAGTTAGGGTGCTTACAAAAAAAAAAAGAGAATTCACTTTTATAAATATATATATTTTTATAAATATCGACTAAGTAATGATCAAATTTATTTTCTATTATATTGTAATTGAAACATCAAAAGGCATAAGTAGAATTTAGCTTCTAGCTTATGTAAGTTCTAATTCTTTTATTTATTTGGAATTCCACAAATGTTTTTGGAAAATTTGTGCCTTTAATTTTGTTCTTATTCCAAGGGTAAACTTGAGATTTCAATTCTTTGATGGAATTGAATAGCCATGAAGATGTATAAGTAATGATATACTTAGGTGCATGTATAAAGTGTTAACTAATGTAAGAAATGTGAACATTGTATTCATCCTTACTTAAAGAATCACTATACTCCTATCATTAATTTTTGGTATAATATTAAGGATTACTTGTTTAATAAATGAAAATATGTTGATTGACATTATTTTTAATCTGTTCCACTCGGATTGATACTTTCTCCCATCACCATTATTGACATCTAAAGAATTAACCTTAGACAATTTTTTTAATGTAAATGTAAGTCTATTCAAATAAAAATTACATGTAAAAATATCATAATTGTTTATGTTGACTTCTTAGCAATAAAATCAGCTAAGCTCTTTAAAGACACACAAGTTTTTGGGTAAGAGGTCATCTTTGAAATTGAATCGATAGACAATCAACTATTGCTTTTCACATTTACATATCGAGCATTGTAATAATTCATTTGCTGATAGAAAATGTAACCATTTTCATATTGCCAAAACATTCTTTTTCTTTTTTGATACAGTAAAATCAACACAAAAAAAAACACTTCACAATTTCAGTCAAAATTAGCTGTGTGATAATCTCTCATCACAGTCTTGCTTTCTTTGACATCATTTTCCAGTCGATATGCATATTATATGAACAACAATTTCAGAATTGAGAAGCAGATTAAATACCATTCAGAACCAATAGAACTCTTTTGTTTAGCACCATTTTCAAGTTGATTCATTCGTTATATATTTGATGCACTGAAACAGAATGAATACTTTGCCACATTAGATATCTAATACAAAAAAGATTCTGAAGACCTAAAGGCATTAAAACACAAGTAGGCCTCTACAGAGGGCTTTTGACTATATCCAACTCGCTATCTTTCGACTCGGTCTCCACGTGAACCAGACAGGAGAGAAAGGCTTTGGCACTGTTTGCATCTAAAATTTTGTAAGTGCCACCATTATCTTCCAAGAGTTAAATGATAGGCCTCTCGAAGAACACCAAGATAAGCAAAACTGATGTTCATTAACTTCTAACTTCAGGATAACATGACACTGACCTTTCTAGCAAAGTCATCCTCATCGTCAAACTCATCTTCATCAACATGAAATGTGTTCTCTCATATTCTGATTGATTAGCAAAACTGACATGTGTTCAGGATAACATGACACTGACCTTTCTAGCAAAGTCATCCTCATCGTCAAGCTCATCATCATCAACCTGACAGGTTTTCTCAGCATCTTCTGCTTTAAACTTCCCTGCTTCATAACTATTTTCCAGTTCTTCATCTTCCACATTTTCCAAATCCATACCATCTCCAATTTCAACAGCATCAGCTATGGTTGAAGATGGAGCATCATTGGTTTTCTCATCATCTTTAAGGATCAAACCCTCCTCATCAACTGCTCTAAGCTTATCTACTTCATGGTTGCCATTCATAAAAGTTGCTTCCTTTCCAGCTTCTGATGAAGGAACAGATTGCAAAATTGTTACTGCTGCAGGCACATAATCCCTGGTAGCAGATTCCCCACCACCTTGATTGTTTTCATATTGACTCAGAGAAATTCCACTGTTTGTGTATGCCGACTCTCTTTTTCTCTTCAAGATGACACTCAATGGCTTTGGACCTTCAAATGATAGAGAATTTTCTGATTCCTGAAGCACCTCCACTTTTTCAGACAGCATTCTATTCATCTTGGTATTAGGACTGCTACTTCTGATTGACTGTTCATTCGAGTTCCCATTAATCTTTGCACCTTTCAACTCTGCCAGAGATTTTGGACTAGCAAAATCTAGAGAGTTCATGTCATCTCTTCTAGTTGGTTTGTTTCTAATACTTGTACCTTTGCTGAAATCCTCACTAAATTGCTGCCTTATTCTTTCAGGATGTGTTTTCTGATGGTTCATTCGCTCTGTTGGTGACTGTCTGCCACGAGGTCTCCTGCTCCTCTCTTTCTCCAATCGCCCAGGAAATGTTATTCTACCTTGTAGACGAGTGCCTATGGAATTCTCCAGAGGAAATTGCCTTTGATCTCGGGAATGATGACCATAACCTCTCTCAGCACAGTGATCATCCCTACGGTAGTGCTCACCACGATCATCACGGCTATCCATGGACCTTGAACCATGACACCTTTGTTTATGTAGCCGATGGCGCAAATCTAAGTCATCCATCTGATCCAGTTTTGTCTCTTTGTCAAGCACTCTTCTTTTGAGTGATGATGGTTTGTCCAAAATTCTGTCAGAAACTTTTGGATCCCAGCTATATGTACCACCTGTTTGTTTGTAGCTGTCATATTTTTCTATGCCATTGCATTGATCCCTTTCAAAGTTGGTCATAGATTGGTAATTGTAATGGTGGTAGTCATAGTCATCTTCAGCTTCCAGGTTCTGTCCTCCATGATTAGATGCCATTCTAAAGTTATCTTCATTGTGAAAGTAATCAGGGTCTTTGATGTCATCTTCGACTAGGACATCAAAACCAGGGGAGTATTCACGCAAGAACTCATCAGTATCCTTATTGTTCTCAGTTTGCCCATCTGAAGGCTCCATCTGATGACTCCACGGTTTGCTTAGAGAATAGCCACTGCTAATGGCAACATAATTCTGTGGCAATTTAGGAAGCCCATCATCCAATGAGTAAGGTAAAAATAATTTATTTTCTGATGAATCACCATCAGGTTTCTCAGCTTTGGTGACAAGTTTTGCTTTAGGTGGCATTTCAACTGGCATCTCAATGGCCATCTTTTGTTTATCAACACTGAATTCAGTGACATTCTGTTGCATGGTGATGTTCTGCTGTGTATCCTCCTTAATGATTTGTGGTGGTTCAACAAGACAAGTAGAAGCCTTTGCAACCTTCTGTGAAGCATAACTGCTAACTGCATATGTCCCATGCGTGTAGGGACACCTTTCACCTTTCAAACACTGCCCCCGTTGAAAATAGTAGCAGGGAGCACTCTTCTTACTGGCATTATTAGGTGGAGCACGTGCATCTGGGATTTGTGTTGACACTGCAGTTGGAGGAGGTTGAAGAGGTCCTGAGGTAGGCATCGGTTTCGCGAACCAGGAATCAAGTGGCTGAATAACACAGCAATAAGTTCCATGTGAATATGCTAGTGATTAAAAAGAAGGGGAAGATCACAGACTACAGGCAAACAATTGATTCATATTTTTTATTCATGTAATGTGCACTCTCATAAGGATAATAAAAGGGAAAATTGATATAGACATTTTTTATTAAGGAGATCTATAGATGCCGTAGTTTAGAAAAAATGAAATAGTTTCATATTAAAAAAATGAAGAGAGATAGAGGGAGACAAAAGAAAATTTTGATAGAAACTAAATAAAGATTTAAATTGTCATTTTAACTAAGGATATTGCTTTATACAAAGTTAAATTGCAAAGCGGACCCCAAATACTTGGGATGTCATGACTTGTTATATGTAATGTGCACTTTGAAACAAGGTTAGCACAAAACTCGACAATTCTGATACAAGTGCCAAAATTGAGTGTGCAGTTCCTGTTTAGAGAGTTACACTATTTCCTTAAATCTCATCAATCTCATAAACCTGAACAGTATAAATCTGTAAGGTAATAAATTATATTCTAAAAGGTTCCTTATTCTAATGGCAAGGATAAAGAGGCTCAATGGGCATCCCTGATGCAAGTAACAAGTTATTGGGAGACACCACAGCCATAGGCATCTAGCATTCTAGCAGGCCCTGACTGATTTACATGGCCAAAATGGAAATTAAAAAAGCATAGTCCTAAAAGCAAAAGTTCAGTCCGTAAAAGGAAGCAATCATTTCTACACTAACATGATACGAAGTGTCTGTTGATAGCATGTTTAATTAAATCATACACCTGTTGATAGCATGTTTAATTAACTCATACACAGTATATACTAAATGAACAAGAAACTGTAGAATTGACTTACCGGATGGCGGAATGAACATTTGGGATTGAGGCAGTTACCATTTAACCAATACCAGCAATCCCTGGGGTTAATTCTGGCACCCTCACTATGACGATACTCACATTCACTCCCCTGAATGATGGAAAACTGTTACATTTTAGTTTGAAATATGATTATAAAAATTATACATCTATAAAATTATGAAAAAAAGATGTCAATCCCAGTATTCTGTGCATATACATTTCCGCTTACAGAAAAATCAGCAACAAAAACAATCAACAAATTTATGTCAAGGAAAAGAGAAATATAAGGGGTTTTTTGTAGAGCAACTATAGAGATAGAGAATCCACAGGTCAAGATATCAGACCATATACAATAGGGTTAAAATATTTACTAAGGTAGAATGAGTTCAATATATGTGTGATATAAACATAATTGTTAGTCAATGCATGGATCACATTTAGGGGCGGATTTTTTTATAGAGCAACTATAGAGATGGAGAATCCACAGGTCAAGATATCAGACCATATACATTAGGGTTAAAATATTTGCCAAGGTAGAATGAGTTCAATGTATATGTGATATAAACATAATTGTTAGTCAATGCAAGGATCACATTTAGGGCGGATTTTTTTATAGAGCAACTATAGAGATAGAGAATCCACAGGTCAAGATATCAGACCATATACATTAGGGTTAAAATATTTACTAAGGTAGAATGGGTTCAATATATATGTGATATAAACATAATTGTTAATCAATGCAAGGATCACATTTAGGCTTCCGCCGAGAAGTTATGTTGAGCTACTAGCAACAAGATTAAAGATGAATATTTTAATGCAAAAAAAAACCTAAGAAACTTCTGTACTTCACAAGAGCACACAACAAAAAAATCCTTCTTGAAACATTTGATTACTGATCACACCCTTCATGACCCAAATCTGAACCACCAACTGCAGTGAGATTTATAAAACAAAAGCTTCATCTTTTTGTCTGCTTGGCCCGGAATCATTTATTCATATTTCCTAAAATTTGGTGATTAATACTTAGTGCACTTCATAAGGCAAGCAATTACACATCAAACTATAGCTACCAAGGGACCCTTCCAATTCACCCATCAAAATTCAAAGCTTGCTCATAAGCAACCATTAACAGCCAATAGAAAAAAAACATTACTACGAAGAACATATGCAGCACAAATTACTTACTTCTCAATGCTATAAAAGTAGTCCATGATTAACACTTTACACGGGTAAGTACAACAAAAAATCTATTTCATCAACACCAACTTCTTTTTTACAAACTCAAATTTTATGCCTTCAATTAAGAGAAGTTTGCTGATGCCGTTACCACCAAACAACCAAACAAGAGACCAATACCATGATCTCAAGCAACCACCAACAGCATAATGTTTCCACAGCACCAAAAAAAACTCTAGGTTTCGACCAAGCGCCGACCAGGGTTTATAGAAAACGCAAAGAAAGACATACATATAAGCCGAAAAGAACGAACACATACAGGCTGAAGCAAAAAGTTTGCAACTTTCCCAGCATTTAAGAACTTGAAATAATAGAAGAAACAAGAAAAGTAGGAAATCCACCTTCTTGCAGGTCAATGGTGACGCCAAGAAATAGACGCAGTCGGTGCTTCCTTTCGCGGCCTCTTCCTCCGCCGTAGCCGGCCTGATCGATTCACGCCCGCCGTCAGATTCCATCTCCTAACTCCCTAACTACCTCCCGGCAATAAAAACGAGATAACCTCCGGGCCAAATTCGAAGCTTAGGGCACAGGGCAGAGATACACGCAGATCTAAGGAACGGATCGGGGCATGAAACGCGACGATCAAGAGGAGAGAATCGAAACAACCAATGGTGAGGAGTCTGTAATTTCAATGCACAGGCGACAAGCTATCAGCCCCAGGGTTTCGGTCGTTCAAGGAAGTACGTCGACAGATATCGCTGCCGTCGCGGGGGAGAAAGGGAGAACTTCACCGTGCTTTCCCTTTTATCCCTCTTCCGCTAAACTGAAGAATGTGATTTGACCGAAAAAGACGTATAGCATACAGATACCATGGAAAAGCCACTAACGTTGTATGAGAGAGTGGCAGTCAGTAATTAAATAGATAAGTGGGGGCTTTTATGATATGTTTCCTAGTGACCGTCAGATCTAATCGGAATCTGATCTAACGTTACTGTGTAAGAGTATTACTTCGTAATTGACAATATTTGCGGTTCCTGTGATGTGATCACATCGCTCACGACTTTTAAAGCCGTCTTCACTCGCTGCCTATACATGTAACGAGTATCTACTGTGATAACAATAATAATAAAATAGTAAGTTCTAATTATTTGAGTTTAATTAATCTTTTACTTTCATTGAGATCTATAAAAAAATATATATTTAGCTTACTTTTTTATTCATAATTTTTATTAAAATTTTTTTTATCTTTCTATCTTTCTCATTATAGTACTAACATTAATTAATTTATTTATCTTGATAATATCATTCGGATATCTTCTCATGTCCGTGTTATCTTAAATAATTTTTTCTTATTTTATCTTTTATCAAAAATGATATCTAATTATTTATTAATAAAGATATTTCTTTTAATATATTTTTTAATAACTTTATGCATCTATTTAAACATTGGCATCTTCTGAACACAAAGTTTTTGTATATTTTTTTAACTACCTACTCAAATTCATAAAATTTTATTTATCTCATAATTTCTTATAAATTTATTTATTTATTTTAATTTCAAAAGAGATATATTCAACCTTTTACTATTAAAAGAGGTATATTCAACCATTTCAATGTTATAAATATGATATTTCACAAGACACGAATAATATTTATTCATTAGATAAATAAAAAATGAGATTATATGAATGACTAATGTAAACCCTATTACCTAAGGTTTAAACATGTATATTTTCCATATCATGGTCAAGTGAAATCCCAAGGCGTGTGAGTCGAGAAAAATTGACTTATACCAACTGAAATCTATTATGATGGAAGCGTAAAGCGAAATATGTCAGATGCTTGTAAGTTAGTAAAACCCAACATATACCAAGAGATATCTACTACGATATAAGTATCGGGTGAAATGTACTCGAAACATATGAATCGAGAAAATCTAACCCATATCAAGAGAAATCCAAGGTGTGCCTCAAGTATGTGAGAAAAAAAACCCGACCCTTACCCAACTAATGTGTATCTTTTTAATGTCATAGAGGGACAAGTTGGCAATATACCTATGAGATGAATTAAACATCATACTATAGAACCTTCTAACAAGAGTCTTGAAGTATGCTTGGGGAGGAGAAACAAATTATGGGAAATATATTATCGGATAACCATCATCTGAAACATAATCATCATGTAGAAGCTATTATGGAATGAAAAGGTTCAAGTCACCCTCCACTCATCTGCTTGCATGGGCAAAAGTCCAACGTAGATCGTTCGAAGCTATCTCCCCCTTGTCGGCCACATGAACAAAACACGAAGAGGGGGGTGATATTCGGGTCGTTACAGATTATCCGCTCTAAGGCCGTGTATAAATGCTAATGTCTAGCACTAAGCCATTGGGCTCACTTTCTAAGAAAAATCCACATTAACCGAGAGACCTCGGTCACTAACTTGAACCTCAAAATGATTATTTCAGAAAAATTTTCATGACATTAGTTTTAATGCAAGTGGCACCTCAGAAACTTAACAAATTATAAGAAAAAATTTATAAAGATGATTGTTAAATGAACAATAGCGATCTATTATAGTTAAAAAATAACATATAAAAAAACTCATGTTTTTAAGAAAAAAAAAAGTTAGGATAGAAGTATAAAAATAAGAATAAATCGTTTAATGTGATATGAATATGTATTAAGAAAATATAAAAATATTATTGTTAAAAAAGGTAAGATAATTAGTATATTTCGAGCTCCTTCTTATTATTTACAATTTTCTTACTATTCATAATTTATTAAAAAATTAATAAAATAAATATTTTATTATTCATAATATTTCATTTTTACTCCTTTTCTTTTTATTTTTTTTCTTCCTCGTAACCTTTGCTCATACACTCTATAAAGCATAAAACATAAGAGCTTCCAAGTTAATATAATTGACTTAAAAAATAATATCTTCTGGATTATTATAAAATATATATAATCTTAAAAATATTAAATTATTATAATAAATATCACAAATATTTTTCACCCTCTTCTCTTTTATACCATATTATCATCTTTTTTTATTTTATATTTTTTTAAATAATTAAAAAAAAAGAAGGAGGAGAAAAAAGAGAAGAAAAGAGATTTATAAATAAAGAATTAAAATTATTAGGATCAAATTATAAATTAAAGACGTATACATTTATTTATAAAAGAATAATTTAGATATTAAAATTCATGCAATTATTTCCCATTCGTAACCTCGTCCCGAGCCGCTGACTCGGTTCCTGAACGATTCTTTGGCTTCGCCTCCGCTCGCGCTTCGCCCGGGCACGCTCTTCCCCCTTCATTCGCCGGGCACGCCTCTCCGGCCGTCCCGATGGCGGATCGCGTGGCGGACCACGCTGGAGCTCTCGTGCGCTGCCTCTCCCTCCACCTCAATCGCAAGGTCACCGGCGTCATCGCCGTCCTCCTCAACCACCAGGTAACGAGTGATACGTGGCAATCCACGCACCCGCCCTTTTCCCCCAAACCCTAACAGGCTCGCCTAAACCCAACCGAATTTCCCGTTGATTTGCTCCTCCAAAATCTAGGGCGCGGGTTCCCTCGGGGTCATCGCCGGCTTCGCGATCGCCGTCTTGTTCGCCTGGAGGTTCCTGAGGCCGTCGCCGGGTCGACGAGCGAGCGATCGGCGGAAGCGCGGGGCTGCTCTGTCCACGAGTCGACTGGCGAGCGGGTTGGAGCCTTCCGGATCGCGAGAGCTCGTGCCCACGGGGCCATCGAACGACACGGTTGCCGTTGAAGCGATTGCTTCTCCAGCTGAGGTAGATCTCTCGGTATCGTATTGAGGAATCGGTTCTGCGGTTCCTTGGCCTGGCTGAGGCTTGCTAAAGTTTGACCTTTGTTTTGATTTGGATATCTGAAGCTATCTCTCGGAAAAACTGTGAAGCAGAGACTTGGTGGATGCGGAAAGGTATGTGATGGGAACAGAAGGGTGAAATCATTCCATTTTTTGTATGGTGGAGTATTTATGTTTCGTTTTGTTGTCTTCCTTTTCATATGCTTGAATGACATGATTGTTAGGAGCATTCTGCATATTCTAAGTATGGCTTGTGATTCGACATTAACTTCTGTTGTTACTCATGATCTCATTGTGTTGTATAAGATTGTCGGCTAGATTTAGTGTTGAAGTTTATGTCAATGCCTTGTAAGGTGCTTATGGTATAACCTGACCAAACCATTTGCAACTCCTTCCCTCGGCTGGCACCTTGCAGAAATGATATTGAGCTGCTACATGAACTCCATGAACCAACTTTTAAGACAATCAAACATAAATTAACATACATAAAACAGACCCCAACATGACCCCTTAGGGATAGTCCCACACTGAATGTGAGAGGTCAATTGAAATTGGTTTATAGGGTTAAAAGTGGGTCTTGAGTTTAAGTATTTTGGACCAGCGATTCAAGTTCATCAAGTTAATAAGTTAATTATCCCATCTAGACGGCCAGGTAGTAGCACTAAAAAAAGAAGCTAAATCTCAACATAAATCAATTTATCAACATAAACACCTATTATCAAACCTATGGTGGAATAAACAAGACACTAAAAGTTAAACCAAGTGATGTGATGATCCCGCCTGCCAAGTTAAATTAGCCAGAGAGACTGCATTTTATTTTTATCTATTGTATCTTAAATTGTTTGTATTATCTGTTATGGGGCTTTTCTTGTCACACTTATGGACGTTTAGTAGCAGTTTTAGTTTCTACATTTAAGCATTTTAGTTTTTCATGACCTCTTCTCTTTGTGTCTCTGCAGATTACTTGCCAGCTGCTCGGTGTTATCCTGGAGGAGAAAACTCCTGAAGAGCTTCAGGTTAAAGATAGATTGTACCTTGGTGACCTTTTTACCTATTCTAGACTGATTAAGGGATAATATGAATACTATTTTTGCAGAAACATGCTACCATCAGGTTGTCGGTGCTGCAAATAGTCGAGGAAATTTCTAAGTATTTTGATCTGTTTTTAATGGAAACAGTTCTTGACGATGAAAGTGAGGTAAACAATGTTTAAGTTGTCTTTTATTTCATCCACCTCTTTCTGATTATGGATAAATGTTATTTATTGATCAAGGCTAGTGCTACAGTGTTTTCTTATAAATGTCACTCCTAAATAATATGGCTACAAGATTGATTATTTTCTCTATTGATCAGCCTACCTCTGAAAAGTTTGCAATGGATTTGAACATACATTTGTTTTTTTCAAAACTTTTACTTCCAAACATAGAGTGTCCAGAAAAAAATATTGTTAACATGGTGCATGCCACTTATTGCTTCATCATCAAGTTTTGAACCAGTTAAAATTTTTATTTTCTGTGAACTCACATTTGCAGGCTACAATTCAGTTAGATTGAGAGGAAAAAGAAATTGATAAGTTTGATGCCAACTGCAAAACAAGTTGATCTGTTTAAACGGATACTGGATGTTGTTTTGCAGAATGAAATGCTAAAAACAGTTCTATAATTTGTATCACTTGTTTGTATTGAAAAGAATAAAACTAAATAGGTATTTCTCCTTTCAGAACTTCCGTTTTCTCTCATTAGAGCATCTTTCCTTTTTTGTGGTTCATCATGTGTAGTTAATTGGATTTTCAATTATGTTCTATGTCACAAGAGTAAATAAAGATATGCACACCTGATTACCAAGAATTATCAGAAAATTTTACTTTTGTTTTTTATATTTTCAGGTAGCTAGTTTTTTTTTTTTGTATATAAACACATTCAGATTACTTTAATTCACCATGGCGGAGCTTTTTTTAAAATATAGTTTTTGTAAAACATATATTTCTTCTGTTTATGTGAATAAGTCTTTTGTTTCAGGAAAAAGTTCTTTCAGCTCTTGAGAATACTGGTATATTCCAAAATGGTAGCTTGATCAAGGACAAGGTATACTGGTTTTAGTGATGAATCTATTTCATGCTTTGCTCAGATCCTTGATCTTTCCCTGTTAAGTCATAGTTGTAGCTTTTCCATGTCATATTAAGTAAGTCATCGTTGTAGTTTTCCCAGGAAAGGTATAAGAAGATTTTGGGTTTAGGAATTGTTGGAGGTGTGCAAGATGAATGGATTAATTCAAGATTCCATATCAGCCTTCATAACAGATACCGTGGATCCTTTTTGACTCTTGGTGAGAGAGCTTCATATGGGGTGTATGTGGTTGATTCCATGACCATGGTAGATTACCAAATTGGGTCATGAGAGGCATTTCAGTAAAACACTCCAACCAGTTGGGGTATCTAGTGAACAAGACAATCCTAGCAATGAGCTTGTTTGCTTATGTTAGAACAAGGGAATTCACTTAAATGGTTTTTAGTTCCTCAAACTTTGGAAGTGTTTGATGGAATATTAGCTTATTTTTCTGCCAATATAACTTCACACTATTTGATTTGACAATGAAGGTTAATTGAATAGAAAGAGCTTTTAAAATGCTGAGAAGGAATACATGGCACCCTAAGGACATTTTGACGCATTGGAGTTCAATAACCGATGCCAGGTAAAAGGAAAGCGTAATGTTGATAAGAGGAACAATGGCTTCTAGTGATGCTGTAGTATGAAGAGGGCTTTAACAGCTTCTGTTGGTTAGGACTTTATGCGCGTCCCATCTTAACTTGACCATGATGTAAATTCATGGTTGAGAGGCAAACGGTGTTTATCGACTTCTGGTTTAGGGGAGTACAAGGAAGAGAGCTAGCCTTTCGATAGTTTAATATTGTGCACTTCAATCATTCTATTCTGTGAACTGTCTATTGTACAACTTTCTCTTTTCCAGCTCTCACAGTCCTTTTATTGTCTATAGTTTGTGCTTGAACTTGTTAAAAGTTCAGTATGTTTCTTCTCTTTTGAAGTCGAAGCATATTTTGCTATTGAACCATTTCCCAGGTCCTCTTTTGTAGCACCGATATTGGGCGAAAATCTTTCGTCCGACAATTGGAGGCAGATTGGCATATCGATACAAACCTGGAAATAATATCTCAGCTTTCGGTAAGCTCCTTGCTTTGGTATTCATATCCTATTCCTAAAAAGAAAATCTGGTTCCTCTTCTGCTGACATGTAGATGAACCAATTCCAAACAGCGATTCATCAGATTCCAACTTTATATTTCGGAAATTGATTCTGGGCAAATACCACGAAATGTGAGTACATCGACAAATTTGGAGCGCTTCTTTTCATAACTTAAAACTGCAAACGGGAACTGGAATTGGCACAAGCTGTTTCTTGCTTCCGTTCTTTGCCTTTTCTTTTCCCCTAATTTTACCATAACTGATCTTTTACATCAGTGTACTATTATTGAATGATTGTAGATGTATTTTGCTCAGCACTTGTATATAATGCATTCAACTGCTGCTTGTTGAAGTCCTTATTACTTGCACCATGACCTTCTTCTACATGCACAACCTGATAGAATAAGTTTCTGTTGGGTAATAATATTGAAAAAGAAATCTACTAGTTGAGATGGCATGAGGTCGTCTCTCGTTCCATTGACATACGTGAGAACTACGAAAAAACTGATTTCATTCCCCATCACTCTTGTCTTATTATGTTTTCAACCTTCAGAAACATGTTTGACTTTATTCCTTACTTTGAATTGTTGTCCCTTCTGACTGTTCTCCAAAACTATATCTGTGGTATATCCATAATTTCAACAAGCCACTAACCAAGATGATGATATATCATCTTGGTTATTACCTTCAAAATATATAAGATGAAAATTTGAACTCTCAAAAATGAGTTTGAAATATTATCACCAATCAAATCCTCAACCTTTGACAAATAAATTTAATATATCATAATAAAACTAATATTTTATGTAAAATATATGAAATAAGATTTTAAACTCTTGACCTTTGATAGATGAGGTAAGTGAGCTTGATACACTATCATCATATGAATACTTAATATATAAAAATATATTTAAACTCTTTATCTTTAGTACATAGATTTGGTACACCAATTATCAGATCAATATTCTAGATATGAGAATCATTTTTCTTCTCACAAAATCTCCACACCTCTACTCCGATTATTTTCAGAACAAAAATAATATTTTTTACCCTAACAAAAGAAGGCACTCGAGAATGCATAGTCCACTAAAATGATGAGCTCATGGGACACTTAAAAGAGGTTTAGAAACTCGATTAATTATATATTATCATGTAGTTTGACGTCTTTAGCATCTCATTTCTTAAACTTAAAAAATTTATATTGAAATCCCTATAATTATGAAAATGAAACATCTAGTTTTATTTATTATAACGCCATCGATTTTACCGACGAAAATACGAAAATAAAAAGTAAATAAAGATAATTTTAATGTTCTAGTTGGTGGTGACGAACGACGATACTGCTAAAAGCCACGAGTGATTGTTGTGGATGAGGAAGGAGAGCGACAACGAGAGGTGAGAGTCGTTTTGCATCTACGCTAGTACTAACGCATTTGCCTAGCAATGCATCGATGTAATTACTGAGCGACAAAGGGCTACTAGACATCTGCATCGACATCAACATTGATACAATTATCAAGCGATGCATCGACACATTTGCCAAGCGACGAATAGGCCACTTAACATCTATATTTGCATTGGTGTTTACAGAATTGCCGAGCAGCAAAAGAGCCACTCGACATCTACTTTGATGTCGACACAAATGCAGAACGATAAAAGGATTGCTCAGCAATTACATCGACATTGTTGCCTCTGCATCTGCGTCGATGTTAGTGCAATTGTTGAATAACCCTTTTGTCACTATACATCTGCGTTGCATCGACATAGTTATCGAGTAACAAAATGGTCACTCGGTATTTACTTCGACGCCGACACATATATAGAGTGACGAAAAGATCGCTTGACAACTACATCGACATCAACGCAAATGTAAATGATGAGCGACCCTTTCGTCACTCGACAACTATGTCGCTATGTCGCTTGACAACTACATTGACACAAACACAGATGCAAAGCGATGAAAGAGCTACTCGACAATTGCATCGACGTTGACATAAATATAAAGTGGCCTTCACCTCTCACCATCACTCTTCCTCTTCATCCACAACAACAACCCGCGACCTTCAGTGACGTTATGATCCACCACCACCAATTGAAACGTTAAAATTATATTTTTACCTATTGTTTTCATACTTTCATCAGCAAAACGGACGATGTTATGATAAATGAAATTAGATGTTACACTTTCATAACTATAGGGATTCCAATGTAAATTTTTTAAGTCTAAAGATCAAAATGAGATTTAACTAGAGGAGTAATCTATAATAAACCCTCGTAAATTGAACTCTTGCTCACTAAAGCAGGTTTATCAAAAGAAAGAACAAGATGATAGATGAATCCACTTCTGACAATCATTAATACAAAAAAAAAACACTAAATAAGACCACGAATCCCTTTCATGCTATAACTTTGAACACCCATTAAGAGCAATACAATAAGTGTCCCAATACTGGCAGACCCAGGAAGTTGGTTGATTGTCACAGCCATTACATTTGTTCTGCAGAAAGAATCGTGATGATGCGTCACAAATTATCGTGAGGCAAACATATAAGCTGTTGTGAGGTAAATGACCAAAAAACGAAAAAGAAAACAGCATTCTACTGATCCTCGATTATTTGGATGTTATTTCCCATGTAATAAACTATCGGCAATGTTGAGAATATACTCAAAATCAGTCATCAAGAATGCTGTCAAGACATAATAATGTTGGACAAGAACCATAAAAGATTTTAATCCAAACAATTTCCTCACATAAGTAAAAACCATCAAGAATTTAAAATTTCCCACAAAATAACTTCATCATTTTGTTTAAAGATAAATAGTAAAAGCACGATTTAATCCCGAGACCTTAAGATGATCTATCAAAATAGCTAAACTAACTAGCATCTCCAGAAAATAGAAGATTTCGAACCTCAACTTCCATCAGAACTTCATAACCACTAATATGAAAAAAAGAAAAATTGTGCCGTGCATACATCACAAAGTCATCAACCTTCCGTGTGTCCTTTGCCAAACCTCTAGATTTTAGTGCAACTATCTTAGATAAATACCAATATACACTGATTCTAAAATTGCATCGAAGTTATACAAAATAATGATGTTGTTCTTGCAAAGAAACAATAATCATATAGAATACCTTTCAGTCAGCCTGAGAGCAACTTCTTTGCTGGTTTTTATGTGCTGCACACATTTCCTTGAAGTTCTCATTAGTATCAGAAATGTGTTCATTTGGCCAAATGTATTCGACCCATTATTAAGGAAAATAGGACCAAATCTATTTAAGATCAATCCTAGTAAAAACTTAAACTGCTTTTCAAATTTGTCTCATAATGTAAAGCAGAAATTTTACCAAAAGAAAAGAGTTCTATAGTGTTCCTCTGGCAGTTCATACTATTCAGCCATTCTAAATATTGTCAAAGAAAAAAAAAGTTACTCAAACCGTCAATCATAAAAAAAAAGGTTATTAGATAACAGATCATGCCACCCTCAAGATTTCCTGCAATGTCTTTCAGACATCTGTCATTTTCATCCAAAATAAGCTTTATTTCTGAACATAAGAGTGGGAACTATAACTCAAACAATTGATAAACCATAATAACAACATCAAATGAACCAAAACAGAAAGAAACAGCATGATACTATTAACCATATACGTACGATAACAAGCAGGAAAGGTTAACGAAAAAAAAAAACTCATCAGTGGAATAAAGACAATAGTTTTGCAAATAGAAAAGATAACAGTTGAAGGTAACATAGTAAAATCATTAAATCCAAATTGTAATGGCATACTTTCTCATGCAATAAATTATGAGAAACCATAGCCCATGAAGCACACTAGAAGATTCCATAGCCCAAGGAACCACAATATACTATTAATAGCAACAAATTTGAAGATAAAAGATTTGAAAAAACAAAAAAGTAACCGAAAAAGTTCCAGATGATGACATCAATAACAAAATGGTATAGGCCAAAATAACCCATATGGATGGACCTGGAGATTACCCCAGTCTGTATCATCTTAGGACTAAACAGGTCATATAATGCCCAAGTTTCATATAATGTGAAGATCAAAACTTCTGATATGCACATAAAGTGATCATAAAAGTGAAACAACCCTCTTAGTGTAGAGGTTACAGACATAAGTTGACCTAATATATTGCTACTTCAAAGAAAGGAACATAATCATAAACCACAGATGCTAATGATATCTGGATAATGAAACAGCTCCAACTAGTTGCTTTAGTCTCATTTCAAGTAGTTCTGATGTACAAAACAACCAAATCGTCAAGCAATGGTAACAAAACTGTGGCCTTACTTTCAGTATCTTAAATTGCCACTGGAACTATAAACTTTAAAGCCAACATAACTAACTTAATATGGTTATCTTTTCCATTCAGAGAAAAAGAAGCTAACATAACTATGAGAAAGAAAAAATAACAAAAATCATCCACAAGTATACTACATATGAAAAATATATACAACATGAAGTAAGAATACAACAGTCTACTTACCCCTATCAGGGTATTCTCTTTTAGCCTGAATTTCATATATGTTCTTCAGTCACCTTAGTCCTTGTCTTGTCTGCTTGGATATCAACGATAAAGACCAATGAATTATTTTCTGAGTTATTTTGGATTTCTTTCTTTCTTTTTTTGAAGTCTTTGGGTGATGAAAGGTTACACAAGTATGGATCTTCCTGGCCTTTTTTTTAGATTAAAGTCGTCGACTTCATTATGAGGCATTGATACTACAAAAAATTCATAAATTTGTAGTCCTGACCTTAATCTTCAAATATTTTCCTTGAAGACAATGTTTTGAATCCAACTTGTGTTCTTTGGACTTCTGCTTCTCATTTTTTCTATTAAAGAATTATTTGAAAGACTTGATGTCCTTTTGTCACAACTTGTAAGCATTGGATGGTAGTGGACATATAAATAAATGGTCATTTCTGTTTGTGCAGATTTAACTATTTTGGCATTATAGTGACAGTCTATTGCATATTTATATGCATAGATATGAGAACACTATTTTAAATAATCACAATTTTTTACAGAATTTGACAACACATTCATAAGAATGATCAAATGATAACTTTATTGTAAATTTTTTGATGCAAAAAAAATGCGTTTATAAAATATGCCAAATATTCTTTAATGTATTTATTCAACATTTCTTCTTTACCCACTCAATGAGAAAATAACAAAAATAACATCAATGTTAACAAAGTTCTAATTTATGCAGACGCCAGCCATCAACCAAATTGTAGCAGACATTCACATATGTGAGAACTATGAAATAATTGATGAGGGGATAACGAAATGATATATTTAGGTGGTCATATAATTCAGATGCATACTGCAAAACCAAATGCATGCATTTGGATCATATGCAGGCTGCACGCCACCAACACAACCTTATAAAAGCAGCTACTTAGTGAACTGAAGCAGGTGTAACAGCACAGTATGTATTTTCTAATATACTGTGAATTTTGTCATGCTATCTACAGAGAGAAGTTTGACTTGTTTAATGCTAAACCAACACCAGAAACATATTTGATTGGAACTTAGCTAGACTTCACCGAGTTAGTCAAAAGCTAACAGTCTACACCATTTGGTCCCTCCCTAAAGCAAGCCCTTGGATTGCATTTCAATAACATGGGCTCTGGAAGCCTGGCTATCTAAACATGTATGATAAGAAGGTAGATTCACAAACACAACTTTCTGGATTAAGCAAATAACGAAGGCTTAACTACAAATACTTCATCAGTTCGCCGACATTGCATAAGGCACATATTTATTCACCTTGAATAAAATTCAGAGACATGTTACCAAGATTAAACAAACAATATAGATAAGTAGATCCTGAAAAGTGGTAAGTTAATGTTAACAGATCAAAAGTATAACAAAGATCAAGTATTACCTTTATTTCAAAAATGAAGCCCATTAAGTAAACAACATCACTGCCACCAAATCACAAAAGATGCAACCCAAACAGCCTTAAAAGAGTAGCATGGGAAAGACACGAAAAGGAAGCTTCATACCTCATCAGAGAATAGAAGTATAAAACACAGTTAGAGCACTATCCAGCCACTTTATGACAAACTAAAGGACCAACATCTGTGTTCTCAATTGTGATCGTCAAAATCCACCATAAGATTTGCTAAATGGAAAAAAAATAATCCTCAATTTTAAGCAGTCATCGTGTTATCAGATCCCTCTTCATCAGCACTCAAACCAACCACCTTCTCCAACTTTTTCCACTCCCCCACGAAGTCTTCCGGGAACTTCTTCTTCAATCCACCAACTACCCTCTTTGCATCCCTTAGCTTAGAAGCTTTCACCAACCCCTCTACCAGCAGCTTCACGGAACCTAAATCAGGCAACTTGCCATGCTTCATGCTATCCATGAACACATCCAGGCCTCCACCGAAATCCCCTTTTTTGCACAAAGCCAACACCAAACTTTTACAAGTCGAGGAATTTGGCACACACCCCTTCTCCTCCAATTCCCTGTAGACCTTCTTTGCATCCTCAAATCTACCATGACTGCAGTAACAGGCCATCAAATAGTTGTAAGTTATGATATCTGGCTTCAACCCCGCGGACTTTATCTCACCGATCAGTTCAAGGACCTCTTTTGGCTTCCCATGGGAAGCTCGGTACATAACCCGAACATTATAAGCAGGGAGATCGGGCTGGATCCCTTTGGTATTCATTTCCTTCCAAAGCCTCTCGGCCTCTTGAGGTTTGCCTTCTTTGTATAGCGAATCGAGGATGGTGGTGTAGATCACCGCAGTGACCTCGATCTTCTTCTCCTCCATCTCCTTGATGATCGGGACGGCTTTCTTAGCCTCGCCTGCGAGGCAGTGGTTCTTGGCGAGGATGCCGTAGGAGACCGCGTCAGGGGCGATGGAGAGCTTGCGTCGGAGGTCGGCGAACAGCTCGGGGACGAGACGGCGGCGGCCGAAGCGGCGGGGTGAATGGTTGAGGGCGGAGAGGAGGGCGTTGAGGGAGATGGCGGTGCGGGGGGAGCCGAGGCGGGGGATCTCGTCCAGGGTGCGGAGGGCCTGGTCGAGCATCCCGGCGGAGGCGTAGGAGGCGACGACGGAGGCGAGGAAGGGCTCCGAGGAGGCGTTCTCGCGGTCCTTCTTGAGGGGCTCGAGGAGCGACTCGATGTCGGAGAAGCGGCGAAGGCGGACGAGGCGGCGGATCTCGGGGTCGAAGGGAGGCCTGGGAGCGGCGGCGGCGGAGGAGGAGGAGGAGGAGAAGCGGCAGTAGTGGAGAAGAAAGGGGGAGATTTGGCAGCGAGAGGAGACTCGAAGCGCCATGTTTGCCGTGCACCGTCTGCTGCGAAGGCGAAAGCGTAGGGTTTTTTGAACTGGGCGAATTTTAATTGGGTCCGGTTGGGTTCGAACGGATTTGGACGCCAACGTGACCAAATCGACTCAAATTTCAATTCAATTGATGCCAATTAATCGCAAATGCAATATTTTAGATATATGATATGCTAATTATCTCCATTCCATCAACGTTGGACACGTGGAATTCAGGATTTATAATTGTTGTTGTCTACTTTCTCCCTTTTCTCTCTCATTTATTTCATCCCCTATATAAGATTTCTTATGGTATATGACAGAATGAACAATATCATCGAGATTTATATGACATCTTATCGTTGGAGATTACTGTGACTTACAAAATATGACAGCACTATAAGAAAAGATAATTAATAAGGATAAAAATAATAATTATTATGAATACATATTAGCCCTTTAGTTAGATCTATTTAATATTCAGATTCATATAATTAAAAAATTTATATTAAAATCTTTATAGTTATAAAAATCAAATATTTAATCTTATTTATATTAATATTGTTGGTTTTACGAACGGAAGATATAGCGTATGATAATATATGTATGAATGGTATGAAAACGACGATCAAAAACATAATTTCAACTATGACAATGGACGATTGATGATGGTGTCATGAGTGACTATTGTGACAATAGTCGATGAGAATGATACGATGGTCGATCTTGCCAATGTCGATCCAAACATCAACGTTGAGAAGAAAGAGAAGGCAGAGTGGTGAGACATTTACGTTGACGTTGGAGGAGGAAGAGGAGGCAGGTAAGGCGTCTACATTGGCATCACATCGCTTTACCTCATCTTCCTTCTTCGATGCTACTATGTATTTTCATCGACGTCGAAGGACGAAGAGAAGAGAGGTGAGCACCGCACCACTTTGCCTCCTCTTACTCCTCTAGCGTTGTCGACATGAAAAGAGGAAGAGGAGGAAGGTGTGACATCTATGTCGACATCAAAGGAGGAAGATGAGGCAAGTAAGGAGGTATGCAAGGTAGAGTGGTGTGATACTAGAGGAGGCAGAGCGATGCGACATCGACGTAGATGCCACACTTTCGTCCTCTTGCTTCTTCAGTATTGCACCACTCCATTCACCTACCTCCTCTTCCTCCTCCCTCATCATTGTTGATGATGCAAATGCTTTATCTGTCTCCTCTCCCTTCTCTAATGCTAGTGTAGATGCAGAGTAATGCTAAAGGAGAAAAAGAAGGTAGAGTGATGTGATGCCGATATAGATATCTTACCTCTTCCTCCTTCGACGTCATCTCAGATGGAGCCAAAGGAGAAAGAGGAGATAGGATAGTGCAACACTCATCTCCCTCCTTTTCCTCTTCTTGTGCCGACACAAATGTAAAGTGACACAGAGGGAGGAAAATGAGGCAAAGTAGTGTGATGCCAACATAGATGCCTCACTTGTCTTATCTTCCTCCTTTGGTGCTGACGCAGATGCCTTACCACTTTGCATCATCTTTATCATCATCGTGGATGTTCGGATCGACGTCAACAGGATCGACCATTAAGTTGTTTTTGTCGACCACCATCATAATAGTCACCCATCATAATAGTCACGTGTTACATTTTTTTTGTCGATAAAGTTGATGGTATTAGAGTAAACGAGGTTAAATATTTTACTTTCATAACTATAAAAATTTTAATATAAATTTTTTAAATCTATCGAACGAGTAATATGTGATTAGTCCGTACCTTCGAGGCAGTGAATGCGCATAAGATTTGCATGCCGTGGGGTCCACCGAGTTTAGTTGCAGCAGAACCCTGAATCTTGGTTTGGGCTCCAACAGGTGATCTCGGCTCTTGCAACACTAGCGATCAGGCCTTAATTAGCTCTAATTTTGGATCCGGCCCATTTCCGTCTTTGGCCCGCCTTATTTTGGTCACCTCCGGGGCGTTGACGACTGGAGGGGCATGGCGCTGTGGCTCTTGCGCGCCGCTCGGAAGCGCCACCGGTGGCCACCGCCCGCCGACCTCTCCTCCCTCTTCCCCTTCTCCTCTCCGCGTGAGAACCCCAACAAGCCCTTCACCGGCTCCCGTGAGCTCGGAGCTCCGATCCCGCCGCGTAGGCACCCCCGCTCGTGGCCGCCGCGGCCGCCGACGCTCCTCGATGGACTCCCCCGTTCTCTGTCACTCGCTTCGATATACGGAGCCTCCGGGAGCACCCCGGAGGATGGTGGGCCCCGGTCGCCTGACGGTGAAGCCGGAACGGCGGCCCCGCCGTCGTGGGTCGATGCGTACTTGCCGGTGTCGGTGCGTCCGTATGCTCTCCTCGCGCGGCTAGATAAACCTATCGGGACTTGGCTGCTGGCCTGGCCCTGCGGATGGTATTGTTTGTTTCTTCCCCCTTCTTTATACAATTCCGGTCACAAATTTTCATGATTGATCCGTTGATATTTATGTGAATATGTTCTTGCACAATGTTTCCCTTCGTTGAGGGCTTTGTGAATTAGCTGCTGTCGGTTTTGTTGAAGCCATTGATCTTTTAATTAGGTTACTTTACAGTGTGATTGACTACGTTAAGTTCATATTCGCATTAAGGGGAATACGTTGATCGTCCTACTAGTCATAGTCGTAGTAGAGCATTGTCTTCTTTGTTACAGTCGTAATCGTACTGCCTTAGGCTTCACCTTTCCTTTTTTTTTTGTGTCTTCTTTCTTTCCTTCTACTCCTCGCCTCCGCCCTTTTTTCTTTTCTTGTTTTGAAACAGTGGAATCACCTAGAATTGACCAAAATCCGTGATTTCACTTTGCTCCGGAGCCAATTCCAACCAATTCTATGGCCATGGAGCCTGAAATTGACTAAATTTGGAACATTTTTTAATGATGCAGATGTCAAACAGACATATATACCTTAAACTGTGGTATCAAGAGTAGAAAGAGTCTTGTTAAGTGAAGCTTCTTTTCTTATGTCTCATTATACTTTTTTCTTCATATAATTTTGAGAACTTATGCAAAAACTTCCATTGTTTAGTTAAAATCTTTATATCATATACATGTATTATTTATATATATGTGTGTATAAATGAATATTCAGAATCTAGAATCTGGTTAAGTTAGCCCTAAAAGGCTTTTAACTGCAACTACATCTAGGTCAATTACTCTGGCAGCAACCCCTGGAAACCTCCCTGACATTAAGATGCTGGCTTTGTTCGGTTGTGGAGCTGTGCTTCTAAGAGGTGCTGGTTGCACTGTGAATGACCTCCTTGACCGTGACATTGATATTAAGGTAAATTCTTCTATTGTTTTTCTCCATAAATTTTCATGTTGAAAAAATATAAAAAAAACGATAAATGAAACTAAGAGAAAGGGAAGATTTGTTCTCTTATCTACTTAATGTTACTGAACTTTCATAAGCTCTTCCTGTAGCAGGTACAGGTACCTCAACATATAGATCATCAGCTTGGTAGAATTTTTTGATTAGTGCAATATAATTTGCTTATAAATATAGCACTTTTCTTATATTATTTATTTTGATTTTAACTTCTATGGTTAATGACACTAAGTTATGCATTAGTTGCCATATAACCATGGCTAGCGACCACACTATAATTTTAAGTAAACAATCGTGTTTCTTTACTTTATATATGCTTGCTCACAATTCTATGCTAAAACTTATACGAGTTTTCCTTCATGCTGCAGGTTGAAAGAACAAAATATAGACCAATTGCATGTGGTGTTTTGACACCATTTCGAGGTCTTTGCTTTCTTGGTTTTCAACTTCTATTGGGTTTAGGAATTTTGCTACAACTCAATAATTACAGGTAACTTTGATCTTCGATTTCCCTGTAAGTTAACTTCCAGTCGAGTTATTTTTTTCAGATAACAATAAACCTTGACAGGGACTTGGAGGTTTCTTTTTTACTTCTGCAATCTATCTTTTATCTTTACAAGAAATCCAATTTTCTTTTGTGTCTGTTCATACCAAACCTTCCCTTTCCAAAAACAGTTAGATGTTGTTGCTTCTGAGTTTTATCATGGTTAAGTTTTTTTCTTATTTAGTTTCAATGTATTTATCAGCTGTTTAGTGAGATCCAGATTATTAAATTTGAAATAGTTAGATATTCCTATCTAATAGTTAAAAAAACCAGGTCTTGTACTCCATGGAAGATCTTGTCAATATAACTTTTATGTCAGCTTTGACCATGTTTTTTGTTTGTCTTAACTCAAATCTGCCTCATGGTACAAATTTGATTTGAGGGTGGCTAATTCAAGAGAACAAAATGGTTGATTTAACCAATTGGAAAAAAAAGAAAATAAAATTGTTTTGTAGATTTTAATTTATAATGCTTTGTAGATTCTGAAAGATTAAAACTAAATCCAGTTTCACTGAAATGGTCAAATTTTAATTATAAATTGCATAAAACATTTAAAAATGAAACCCTTTCAAGGGTGTCATAACTAAAACTTTTTTTTTTTTTTTGCAACTAGATATTTTACGTGAAAGATAATGAGATCTGTGGTATGAGGGAAGGCAGAGGGAGATAAAAAAAACTTTAATAAAAATTATAAATAAATATTCAAATACTCTTAAACTTAACTAAATATATGATTAATCTTAATGACGGCAAAAGATTTATGTAGCCAGCCCCAAATAGTTGAGACTTTGTTGCTATTGTTATTGTTGTATAAGAGATTAGTGTCAGACTTAACCCAACATTTGAATTAAGACTAGCAAGTAAAATGTCAAAGAACAGTTAACAAGTAGAAAACTTTACAGCATATCAATTGGCCAAAGAACCATTTGCAAGGGCGGGATATGGCTGGTTTTTGATTCAGGTTTAGTGTCGTGGATAAAGACAAGGAGAAAGGAAAGTTTATCATTTTCATTCTCTTTGGTTTTGATGATTGGCTGTTGGGGTGTGTGTATGTGTTTGCTTAGAGAGAAAGAGAGAGAGAGAGAGGGCGGTGGGGTTATGTTGAGAAGTTTGGGGCAGGATTTCATGATGATATTCATGTCTACATTATTTGATATTCATAATGATGCTATTTCATTATCCTCAATGATTCTGTCAATAACAACAATACACAGTATAACCTTCTGAGCTTTTGACGTGTGGACTTTTCTGCAATGGATTCTGCGTATACTTATCTATCTAATGATAAGTAAAATATGTCAAGTTCGTATGCCCTGTGCTGCAGAGCTTTTCCAATTTCATGAAGAGATTTGTTAAATCAGTTTTATGTGGAAGCTAGTAAGCAACGTGTAAGGCGGAGAACCTTAATCTTTCTGTTGCATCTAGAAAATCCTAATTTGCACGATCCGGTCTGGACTGCTGGTATTTAACGCTCCAGGTGTGAACTGAGAAGTGAACCATTCCATTTTGGGTGGTGGGGTCTGGTTTTGTCTTTTTAATTTTAAAGATGATAGGCTGTTTTTCTTTTTTTGAAGGTTCCAAACCATCAAACCGGATGCTTTTAGGGCTTGTGAGGAGTCATGGGCCTGTTCTCCATCTCCGCTTTGTCGCTCGACTTCCGCCACCCCCTCTCTGTCACATGTATATTGTCGCTTACTCCTCATCTCTGATATTTTTCTCTCCTCTCCTCTGCCTCCTCTACCTCCTCCTCTCTTATTCTTCAATTTTCTTCCTTCTCTCTTCTTATTTCCCCCTTTCCCCACGTGTCGGGACATCAACGTGGACCAAACTTGGTACTTAAAATTTCATTCCTTGATGTAGAGTGGCCACTATAAATAAGGAACTTGTTCTGCTGATAATTGATGTTCAGATGTTGCCATTTCACAAGCTATTATTCTGGTTTTGGATGAAGGATGTGGACAATACTTCCAAACCTGCCATCCATGAATATCAAGGATCTTATGGATCATGTTACATCAGAAAATTAACTTGCCAAACTTGGGGTTCTAATAACTCCTGTAGTCCTGCTGTATGATAATTTTGGTTCCCTTATCTTGGACCAAAGTGCAGCTTTCTACAGTATTATTTATATTCTCAAAAATTGTTGTGTGCGATTTGTGATTATGATGAATTTTCTTTTGGAGGCTTTGGCATGCATTTTGCCAGAACTTTTTTCTATAAAGTATGAAACTTCTATTTATTTTGTGGTACTCTACAGTCGTAATTTTGTTTCCCCTTTCTAATGTAGCCGTATTCTTGGTGCATCATCTCTGTTGCTGGTTTTCTCGTATCCTCTTATGAAGAGACTGACATTTTGGGTATGTATAGAGAAAGTAGTTTGCAACTGTGTTGTCATATATGAGTAGGTGAAGTTGATGTTACTTTTTGCTACACTGTAACAGCCTCAAGCATACTTAGGTTTGACCTTCAATTGGGGAGCTTTGTTAGGCTGGGCTGCTGTCAAAGAAAGCTTAGATCCTGCAATTGTCCTGCCAATGTATGGTGCTGGTGTCTGTTGGACACTTGTATATGATACGATATATGCACATCAGGTATATGGGCAACATTGGCTGTTCATGTGAGCTTACTTTTGAGTATGCTTTTGTTCTCCACAAATCCAGAACCATTGCTATTACTTAGTAATACTGATGTAATCAAAAGTTTAATTTCAGGATAAGGAAGATGACCAAAAGGTGGGTGTTAAATCAACGGCATTGAGGTTTGGAAGTTTCACGAAGTACTGGATTACAGGATTTGGAATTGCATGCATAAGTAATCTAGCACTCAGCGGATATAATGCAGAGCTTGGTATATCCTGATTTTGCTCTTCCTTTCTTTCATATATGATACTTTTGTGGACTCTACTGATTGCATGGTTACGTTTCCTAGGGCAGCATGGCCATTTTATCCATTTCTCGTAGCTGCTGCTGGGCAATTAGGATGGCAGATATTGACTGTTGACTTGTCTAATCGTGCAGATTGTAACAGAAAGTAAGTATTTAGTAGGTCATAGTTTCTAACATGATACAATTGTGCAGATTGTATCATATGGCCATTTTATAACAATTTTGATTAACTTTGGTTCAGGATGTCCAAAGTTAGCAGGAAAACCTTAAATACAAAATCTATTTTTTTGGTAATAATTTATGCTCATGAAACAAGTGAATAACTCAGAAATCCAAAAGACCACGAGGAAGAATGACAAGCTTTGCTATCAAAAGTAATCTTCATCTCAAGAGAACAAGAAAGCCATTAGAACCGATGTAACCCAAACCTCAAGAAAGAAAACTCCAAGAGGAAGTTCTTGATCTTGAATCTTGAACGTGTGTGGACCTGATGTTCTTCCTAAAAACTTTATGCATTCTAAATGTCAAGTTGCATTAAAGTTTGACCACAGCACAAATTCCTTGGTGATAGATTTGTTTCAAACAAGTGGTTCGGAGCTCTTGTATTCAGCGGAATCTTATTCGGTCGTCTAGCTTCATGAAGGTAATCCTTTAATTGGCTGCACTATTTATTCCGGGTGCAAGGAAGACTTTGTTGGATCTTCTGATGTGCAGGTTTCTAATGGACTGGTACTGCTTGCTGAAGTTAGCAATCGTTATGTGAGTACTGTATGATATCTATCATGTTTACTTTAATAGCTTCTGATTGAATCATCAATATGTCAATTGACACTAATCCGGACATTTTTTGTAGGGCAATGTGGGTTCTAGTCTTCATAACATGGGAGAATGATGGCTGTTCAATGCCTCCTGATCTCAATCCCAATTCGAGTTGGTAGACAGTTTTGCATCCCAAATTTTGTTTATTACCTTAATGTTCAACTATTTTATGAGGGTGCTAAATTATGTTAGGTTCAGCAAATTGTATCCTAATAGCCGTACTTTTTCATTCAATCATTAAAATTTAAACTTTGTAATTATAATTTTACAATGCTTTCGTGTATTGTTTTAACTCATAATGTCACATTTGAAATTAAATTCTTATTATAATTTGATTGCCGAGTTAGTGTCTTGTTATACAAGTGTTAGATTCAATTGTGAATGTCAAAATTTTTTTAATTGAAAAATAATTTTTTCTTCAATAATTATAAAGTTGGATTTTGAACAACTTATTGATTCCTTTCGATAAAGAAATCAAAATGTTATAAAAAAAATCTCTTATTTTTTAAGAAACTATATATCCTTGTACTTTTTTTTTTCTGTTTTGATCACATCACAAAACATCTTGCATAACAATCATGATTAGATTTCGGAGGAGACATCTAATCTCGGTGGTTTTAAACCTAAATACATTGATAAGGAGTTGAATAAATAATAAAATAATTTCCATTATGTGATAGCAATTTTCTATCAGAAATTTTACATGCATATTTGCAATCCCTATTGCAGGATTCACATGAAGAAGATTGCTCACCGTTTTAGCTCTCGATCAGGATCCGATAAGGCGACACCCGCTCCGCAAAGCTCGGTCCAAGGCCCGAGCCCGGTCAAATCGAGATCGCGCCCTCGTCCCGCACGCCATCCGCCGTTTCCTTGGACGCGTCCGCCGAATACCACCTCCTCGTGCGAGAGGTGTCACGTCAACCTCTTCACAGCCCCCCCGTGTCGCAGGACTCGCCTCATTTCGCCGAGCACCTGGTGGGCGGCCCCGAGGATGCGGTCCCCCGGCATATCCGGTCCCAATCTTATCCATCTCAGCTATCATAATGCCATCTATCGAGAATCCATGCAGATCCGATGGATACCACCTTAAATAGGCCGCATCTCCGCCTTCTCCAGCCATCCTTTCCTCCTTGTTTGTGGAATCATGTCTCTACTCCGAGAGCTCCTCGACCTCAACCTCACCGAGACGACCGAGAAGATCATAGCCGAGTACATATGGTAATCCACCATCCCCTCTTCAAACTTCAGCTACTTTCCACTGATAGGTCCTGATCGATCATTGTATGTGCTTCCAGGATCGGCGGATCGGGCATGGACATGAGGAGCAAAGCCAGGGTTTGTTTGCACTTCGTCTTTCCTCTTCGTTTGGTCATTATCTTTCATCATAAGATCTAACATATGGTTTGTAATATGGGTAACTTAGACTCTACCGGGGCCGGTGTCGGATCCGAGCAAGCTTCCCAAGTGGAACTACGACGGATCCAGTACGGGTCAGGCTCCAGGGGATAACAGTGAAGTCATCGTACAGTGAGTGCAATGTCTTCTGTTATGTAGCATAATGCAAAATCTATCTTTGGTTTCCTGTTTTCTTGGATGCCTAATCATGTTCTATTTCTTTTATGCTTCCTTGTTCGTGTTGTGGTTAGTCCTCAGGCAATATTCAAGGATCCATTCAGGAGGGGAAACAATATTTTGGTAATTATCTCTTTAAAGCACAATTAAAATTTTGTTTTGATGTATGTGAGGAATGATGGGATAGATATATGCATATTAGGTGATGTGTGATGCGTATACACCAGCAGGGGATCCGATCCCTACCAACAAAAGGTTCAACGCGCAGAAGATCTTTAGCCACCCTGATGTGATAGCCGAGGAGCCCTGGTAATCTTTTTAGAGTAGTATTCTCCCAAAAATGGTTTCAGAATTTGATTCTATAAATTGCTAGGCTTCATGGGCTTTAAATTTGAGATAGATGAAAAGAATGATATATTTTTATTTTTCTGTGTGATTCCACTAGATGATTTAGATGGAGATTGTGGGTTGCTTTTTAGTGTAATGTTAGCCATCCTTGTGAATTCCTTAAACTAAAAAAATTTCTTTCATCAGTTTAGATTGATCTGGTTATTTATTACTTAATTAGCCTATATTTCTCTACATATAATATTGTGCCATTATTAAAACATTATTTATCGATACTGAAATTATCGGATGAAATGAGTCTCAGCTAACCATTATATAATCCAAATTGTCAAAGACAGTGATTCGTGTTACTTTGATGATTTAAGATCTTGTTGATTTCTCTAAGTTTTACCCATTTATGATATATAATGTCCTAACTGCAATCATCATTGTTGAAGGTATGGCATTGAGCAAGAGTACACTCTGTTTCAGAGGGATGTTCCCTGGCCCCTTGGATGGCCAGTTGGTGGCTTCCCTGGTCCTCAGGTTAGACCCTAATGTTGTTACTAAGTATAATGTTTTTCCTCATAAGTTTTTTGCAATCTGAGCTTGTTCTTACATATAAATATCAGTTTATTGAACTTGTAAATGACTAGTGAGTCAAAGCTTCCGAGTTCTGCTGCAGCTTCAGTTTGGATTTTTTATTTTTGATTTAAAGCTTCAGTTTGGTAGTCTTTAGTACTACCAATTTGGACTTTTTTGGTTTCAAAAACAGAACTACTAATTGTTATGATATAAAAACTTCTATCCTATCCAACAAAAAGAGGTAACCTGCTACAATTGTGCCTATAGGTAAAGGAAAATAATGGTCAATGGTATCTAGAAAATTAACCCCCGATAACACTTTAGGTTTTGGTTTGACTCTTCTGTTATTCTTCTTGTTTACTTTAGTTTGAAGTGGTGACTTCTTTTGCATCCTTACTTAGGGCCCTTACTATTGTGGTACTGGAGCTGATAAGGCATTTGGTCGTGACATTGTCAACTCTCATTACAAGGCATGCCTGTATGCTGGAATCAACATTAGTGGAATCAATGGAGAAGTGATGCCTGGTCAGGTAATCCTTTCGAGTTACATAGAGATGCTTTAGTTTCAGCTCAATGTTTTATTCATTTGAAATGATCAGATTGGTATCTTATGACCCCTGTCGATTCCTCCAGTGTTTTTTTTTTGTTACTTCCCTGATTATATTTATTTGTTTGATTGAACAGTGGGAGTTTCAAGTAGGACCTGCTGTTGGAATTACTGCTGGTGATCAGTTGTGGGTAGCCCGCTACATCCTTGAGGTAGATGTTGTACATATAGATGCTGTCCATATTATGTAACTCAAACACCTGATTATGGATGCCATTGGTTTCTATATTTCCATCAACTTAGTGAATCTTCCTACTTGTGTTGATCTATGCAGAGGATTACTGAAATTGCAGGAGCTGTTCTGTCCTTTGACCCCAAACCCATGCAGGTCATTATATAACTTTCACCTTTGTCTTTGTGCTTTAATTGGTTTATGGTTTTAGACACTATCAAAGTATAATTGAAAATTTGAATTCGCCTCTAAGTTCCTAAAAACAAAGAGCTTTCTTGTCTCTCTTCATTTCTGTGTTGTGATACCAGGGAGACTGGAATGGTGCTGGTGCTCATACGAACTACAGGTCATCTCGCTTGGTTTTGTATTCTAAATTTTCATCTGCATAAAATTCACATGGTCCACATCTTAACAGCACCAAGTCTATGAGAAATGATGGTGGAATAGAAGTGATTAAGAAGGCAATTGAGAAACTTAGCAAGAAGCACAAGGAACATATTGCTGCATATGGTGAGGGCAATGACAGGAGATTAACGGGTCGTCATGAAACTGCTGATATCAGCTCTTTTTCATGGGTAAGGAACATTTCGTCTATTTTGTATCTATAATCTATAACTTTGTGGTGCTAAGGCAACAAACACTAAGAACAAATTAGAAATATACATGACACGTAAGAAACTTATGGGTAGCAAATTATTATTGTTTAGAGCAATGATAGGTAAAGACATTCCTGTAGTATCAGGGTTGGTTCTTTAAGAAGGAAACTTAATTTGATCCATATATTAATAAAGCAAATTGTAAATGAATATTCAAACAACATTAAAGTCATTTCATGTGTTCCATTGCAAGATAAGCAGTCGAAGATGCTGATTTTTAGTCACCACCACCAATGGGCTTTGTCTTATCTACTAGCTTTATGGTTCTACTGTGTAATACACAGTACATTGAACCAAATCTATTTTCTGTTCTTTTATCAACAATGCAACCTAAAATCATATTGCTTCCTTTTTGAATCAAATTATTATTCCAATTATCCACTCATGATAAAGTACTTGTTGGAATCTACATTTCTGCCTTATTGTTTCCAGTCCCAAGGACAAATGAGGAACATAGTAAAACTTGTACATAGAAAGTTTAATCTATTTCTAGTTACAGAATGCTCAATTAATTTGAAACCTTGCGGATTTCATAATGCATGGAAGCTTAGTATTGGATATGTGAATGTTGGTCTTTATAATGACATTCCATTAAAAGATCACTATATACTGACAATTTTGAATTAGAGTTATGCTTATGTTGCCACTCCTTGCTCTGCAAATATATGCCAATGTTATATGTTTAAATCAAAATAACCTACTACTCCACTTGGTTCTGTGGAGCATGCAATCAGGCTCCATTTATTAGCAGTAGGCCATACAGAACTCCAACCTAATATTTTGTTTCTCTAGTTAGGTCTATCAGGTAAGCCATGCAAACTATAAAATACTTTCATCTGCATTTATTGAGCATTTTTGGAGATAATTGATGATTAGTCTTCCAATCATGTTCCTTAAAATGCTGATGAGACTGATTCCATGTAATAATTTATAAACGTTTGGTAGCAATATGATAGGCGATTACAATTCTATCCACTGGACTTGCAGGGAGTTGCAAACCGTGGAGCATCGGTTCGCGTGGGACGTGAAACAGAAAAAGATGGCAAAGGTATATAGATTTCCATCGATCAATTATTTCCTTCTAAAATCTATTCTGAATCAGGTGTTTGAATCTTCAGTTAATTGCTCGAGTCTTTTTGCCTGCCCTATTTAACTGAGCTGTGTTGTTACCAGGATACTTTGAGGACAGAAGACCAGCTTCCAACATGGATCCTTATGTTGTGACCTCCATGATTGCTGAAACCACCATTCTTTGGAAGCCTTAAAGATAACATGTGATGGACATTTTCTTATGGTATAACCTCCAGTCAAATCTAGGAACTATTGATATGTATCCTGCTTTTATATGGTTTTATGTTGTTATTCTGGTCTTCAGTTGATTGATTTCTTGTAGTCCTCAAAAACATGGATATTTGTTCCTCAAGCATGATCTATGGTTGCTTGAAATTTCCAATAATCTAAGCTTTAGTGGAACTACACCCTCTTTGGGATGTTGCCTTTCGTGTGTATACTGCAATAATTATGATCTACTGTGACATTATTGAAAGCATGTGGGCATGTGATTAAGTTATTTTAGCACCTAATTTAGAAAGAAAACTATGTTCATGTAAATGTCGAAACGAAATACAAATTCGACAAACATGTATGCAAATGGGAAATGGACTCTCGCGTGATCGTCATGTAACCATGAATTAGGATGAGATGATCAATTTGAATATTGTTAATGATGAGCATTTCTGGCGCATACGTCCATGTAACCTTTGTCACGAATCTAATTCATTGGTTTTGCTTAGATTGCATGATGTGCAATCCGATAAAAAACTTGCATATATAGAAAAAGAATCAGTGATGAACGAACATGCAGATAAATTGAACCTTGTTTTTGATCTTATAGGACGATGATTGCATCACGAATATGGCTTTTCGTAATCACATACATATAACTGAATTGTACGCATATTATAATGTATTCCATGCATTATTAGAAATCATTAATTCATATTTTTTTCTTTTTATTATGAATCCAATAATAAAAATCTTATTATTGGATCAATAATAAGAAAAATGGATTCATGTTCTTGAAAAACATTATGTGCAAGCATAATTAAAAAGAAATCTGAGGTTGGATCCGTCACCAGCAAAACACCACCAAAACCATACATCAGAATTAATTATAAGCTTGCGAAGTCGAACCTGTTTTAGAATTCACCGAAGAAGCCGTGGAAAGGGACGAAGAGAGGGTGGCTCGACAATGTGATGATTGAAGTAGCGGTCGAACTCGTGGATGAGCGGAACACGGTGAAGAGGTGGACAGTGGATGAGGATGGGTGGGGTGGTGTAGATGAAAAAGATGATGTACCACCCGCACCCGAACGAGGAAGACCCATTGAGGGGTATCATTACCGACATAGGAAGCCATGTCTCGGCGCCTCTTCCCAAGGGTAATTCAAATCGATTCGAACTGAACCATTGAGGCCAAACCGTATTTTCGATTTAATATGGTTAAAGTAAGATAATCCAAATTGATTATTTGATTCGATTAGTCAATTTATAATTTTTAAAAATATGTATTTAAAATAAACTGATTCAATTCAATTGAATGGAATTAAAATCTTTGATCCAATCGAACTAACATGATAAAAAATATCAAATTAAATCCATGTCATTTTTAACATTAGACCTCTAGATCAATTTAATTAATCAATTTAAACCAATTAAAAGCTTAGAATAATAAATTCAATCCGATATCTTTTAATTAAGATCAATTCAAATTGATTAACCGAATCAAAAAGATATATACTCCTTAATCAAAACCCTTTAGTCTTCAAAACCCGAACCGGACCAAACCGATTTTAAATCGATTCAATTTATGTTCAATTTAAAGACCCTTTATAGTCTCCAAAACCTGAACCAGACCAAACCAATTTTAAATCGATTTTAAACCGATTCAATTTATGTTCGACTTCAATTCAGTTCAACAATCCAATTCAATTTGAACACCCCTACCTCTTCCAATCCAATTCAATGAAAACAAGAGCACATTGAAAAGTGCAATACTGTGAATGACACAGAATGGCAATGCATATATCCAGTAGTATAATGAATGCATCCAGTTTAAGACAAACATACACATATAAAAAGTAGTAGGAAAGGGAATCAATAGAGAGATGTGAAGGCATAAATGTGGTCAAAGACATGTCGTCAGTTCATGAGTATGATCAGTCAACCTACATGTATGCAACATTATACACAAACCCTAGCCAGCTGAGACATCTGAAGGAAAATGAGACCATAAGATTCATTATTCCTGTACAGTTGGATAATGTTAAACCACCCTCTTCATGGTGCCTAAATCAATCGCAAGAAAGATGATTTTGTAAGATACCTGACCGATAAGCTGATTTATCATGGGAGTAGATCATGTTTGATTCTGGATATCACCTCTACAAATTCTCCATGAACCATCTTCTTGCCTTCTCAGGATGTAATGAACCTTGTATGTACTGCGAATAGAGTGGTAGATAAACAAATGAGCAGTTCTTAAGGATAATACATATTGGACTTTAGATATACTGGTCTTGTGAAGAACCTGTAATAACTCGGTTTTTTTGGCTCAGATTCATCTACAAGTTCAGCAGCTTCCTCAATCACAGCCTCGATTTCAGCAAACTCATCATCACCTCCATCTGATACTATCTCAGCACGCAGAATAGAGGCTTGTATTAAAACAAATCGCCAAAAACAGGATTTGGCTTTTGCCGAATTCGCCAGATCTTGCCACTGACAATGACATACACCAGAATCCGAATCAAAGAAAAAATATATATGATGGCACATATAAATAATAATATAATAGTAGTAGTAGTAGTAATAATAATAATAATGATGATGATACTAATAATAACAACAATAATAATAATAATCTGATGTCCTCTCAAAACTTACCTTTGAAAGCATTTCTTCGGAAAGAATATTGGACAGCAATTGAATTTGATGACTGGGACCTAATGCCTCAGCTTTTATATCTTGCCACTGATGGACCAGTGCTTCTGCTTCTTCAAGAGCCATGTGCCGTTTATGTATCATAAAACCAGCAGAAGTAGACAAAGGTGAGAGATCGGTGGGCCACCCATTCTGCATGCTTCCAACACTAATTTTATGCTCAAGGCATTGGCTGAACATTGACCAAAGCTTCCGTAACTGCCACATTATATCCCTACCTCTAAAAGCAGATGTGCTATCTCCACCAGCAAAATGACTCAAAGCAGCAGCTTCACTAGTAATGCAATGGTTAATTGATTTCAATTCATGTGGCATTTTCAGATGACCAAATTGCATAGCAAGCAGCTTAAATGCACCAAATAATATGCATCCGGCAAGCGTCATATAGGCAGCCTTTCCTGTTATATCTCCTTTATTAAGCCAGCTTTCCCAGAAACCTTGATGATGCAAATCAAGATTTCTTTTCAGTTGAGAAGATAGCGAGCTAGCATTACCATTAGTCTTACCAACTGCCATTTGGCTCTGCAAATTAACTGGTGCAAGTTGCTTGACAGCTTCTCCCAAATTATTGGTTGAATTAACCTTTGCAGATTGTGCACCAGAAGTTCGATGGTCTACTAAAAGACCAAAAGATGATACATAGTGTCCGGCTGAAGGAAGTGTCTTCATGGTCCCTATTTTCTTCTGGTTGCCACTGCTAAGAATTCGCTTTGGGCTCCCGAAAAAGTTGGCCTATGTTGTATCTGTAAAAATTAGAATCTTGCCAACATAAAGGACCTCGCACTATCAGACATCAATCCACTCCAAGACTCACCAAAGAAGGAGAGCAATCTCGTGTATCCGGAAAGAGAGATAGAACAGCGTCTTTCAGCCAAGTTTCCTGGTAAATTTCAGCAGTTCTTCTGGCATAAGACAATTTCAACCTTAATGCAAGCTCTACAATCAGCTACTATATGCTCATACATAGCTTATGAAATTGTGGCTTAGCTTAAGGTGTGATAAAAAGGAACTCTAGATTGCCCATTGTTTCCAGTTGACTTTCAGGTAAAACTTCAATGCATGAAAAATTACCCGTCATCATGATTACCATGAAAAGACTAATGAATTAGAGTATGTAGAAGATTCTACAAACAATCAAACCGCACTTCTCTAGGTACTGACACAATTTGTAGTACAAGTCCAACCATAAAGATGAAAACATTCATGGATTCCAACAATTAGCCAGTAATCATTAAAAACCTCGAGAATAGATCATTGGAGAAACCTCTACGGCAGATTAACTTATATATATACAGATAACAATACAATCATTGGTGCATTGGCAGGTGCAAGCGATCCTTAAAAATAGAAAGTGCTTCGGTGCCTAAGAATAGCATCAGCCATGCATTATGTACCAAGTAGTAATGGATGATACAAGAAGGCAATTCAACAATGGATACAATGCTAATTCTATGGGTGCCAATTTTTAAACTGGACCTATAAATATACCTAAACATGCACAAAGTGAATGCAAGGATGAGGAAATTTTCATGAAATAATGAGGTTATGCACAAGTATAACCAACCAAAATAATCATATTTTAAAAACCAAATAGCAACAGAAGGGTACACCATCAACTAGTCATAACTTTTGAGTTTTGTGTCAATACTAGTTGGTGGAAGTACTATGTTAAAAACAAAATATTTCAGGCATATAAGGTAAAACAAGAAAAATCTAAAACAGCAATATCAACCAATTTATTTATTTTGAACTTTCGATCTACATCATTCATCTATATTACTCTCCCTTCATTTTCCTATTTCTGTACAAAACGTAGGTGGATATCATATGCATTAGCACATTGAAGCTGGTTTGATTTCGTATAAAGCAATTGGGTGCCAACACAAATGCCCCTGGAAAACCAGTGGGTTTTCTTCCCCAAATGAAAACTGAGATGTCCATCATAATCCCTAATAAATCATATAAAGTTTGCAATCATTGAATATTCTGGCTATAATTCAGTAACCTAGAGCCTTAGTAGGGAAAAACATCAAAGGCATGATAAGCACCTTGTATCAGCAAGAATTTAAGTTCTTGTACAGTGCATTTCAATATTTAAAAGAATATATAGAAAAAGAAATTGCATCAGCATTTCTATCAAAGAGATAGTAACCCACAAGATTATGACAGAAGTCAGAAAACCCACATAGTCCTCAATCATAATACAGAAGTCAAGATCAAGTGGCAAAGAGACAAAAAGGAGCAGAGTTTGATAATACATATATCTATAAAAGCTAGAAATCAAAAGAGTGCATGATTATGTCTGGGCAAACTACTACCATAAAATAATTGCCAAATAAGACCAAGTTGGTGCCCAAAAAACAGATGCCTTTATTTTTTTATCCTGAAGTATTTATGATAAGTAAGACTGAAATAGGAGCATACATTGTCCTAAAATGACAATTTTTTATGGTTATCTATGACACTTCTTTCCAGAAACCTGAACAATGCAAAATTGTGTATGTTGTACGATTACGACATTCCCAGTTCCTAGATAATCCCCAGTGACATTTTAACATAAATTAAAAAAAATAAAGATTGAAGACGTGACATGGACACCCACATGGGTAAGGTTTGTTCTGTTCTAGTAATTGAGCTAGTACAGGCTATTTGATCATGATAATCTAAACTGACTCCATAAATTTAACTTAGCGCATAAGGAAAAATTAAGTCTTTTGTCATAGCATATAAATGATTCTGGAACTAATCTTAAGCTGACGAAGAACCACCAAGTTAAATGCCCAAGCAACATGTGAAAACATGGCCAGGTATATCTTCATTACTTGAAAAAAAAGTAGCAAATCTGCCCATAACAACTTTAAGTCCTAATAAGGGACCAAGTCTTTTGAAAATGGAAGTTCATGAACTCTCTGTTTGATTTACTCCCGCAAAATATTCACAATTAATTATCAATATTACTCAGGAAACATCCAAATCAAGAATAGAGTAAGACAAATGATAATCATCACTTTTATCGACTATATTATCATAAAGAAAAATGCTGAAGGCTGGTAGTAATCAACACAGAATCTTGAAAATTTAGCAACTTTTGTTAATTATCAAAGTTAACATCATTCGTAGAACTGAATCACAGTGCTCTTTCAGTTACATTTACATAGAAGGTAACAGACAATGAAGTACCTACCAATGTCTGGTTCACAGTGCCCTTGTCCTTGTATGTTCCACTCATACCAGATCGTGAATTCTGTGAAGTACAACTCCTTATTGTTTCAAGCTGCAGAAGCTTTTCAACAGTCTCCATGCCCCCAGTCTGCATAGATAGACCCACTTAAATAAACACATATAGGAAAGATAAAAAAAGGATCCATGTAATTACCTGCCCAAGAAGAAATGAACAAAATGCTTCCTCAAACTTCAAGTCTGCTCCATCTGATATAATTAAACACTCACAAATGGCTTTTGCTCTAGTGATCTGCATGAGAACATAACCAGAAATACGTCACTGCCTATGCCAAGAAGAGATAATTGTCACCAGCAAAGAGGCAATACCATCTCATTCTGTCTCATCGAAAACCCAAGAGCAATATGAGCGACCATGGCCAAATAAAAGCAATTAAGGTCGAGTACAACTCTTTGACTCTGAGACTCGATTGATTTTTTGTTCTTGCGAGTAACAGCCAAAGTATCCCAAGAAAGAAGATCTACTATTTCAGTAGCCATTAGCCTATTCATAGCTTGAATCAAGAAAGAAGGCCAATCTTGAACTCTACAGGAAGATTCAACATCTAGGCCCTGTCTAATCAGTTCTTGCAATGCTGCTAATGCCCCACGTCTACGTTCAGCACTATCAGGAATAAGAGGCAACCCCAGAAGTTCCAATGTGCAAGCAGGTGCAAGGTCCTCCAAAGATTCTTCTACCTAAGAAGTGCTCCAAATGATCAGTCATTTTCATATCGATACCATAAACTGAATCAGACAAGGGAAAGATACATACCTGTGATAGCAATGGCATTTTCGCTAAAGAGACGTTGCTCTTTAGAAGATACTGGGCCCGTGCAAGAGCTTCAAAACCTTCAGATACCTTGTTTTTCTCAAAACCAACCTTTGCAATTGAGCACTGCAGAAGAGATACCAAAAAATCAAATGAAATATATGCAGTACAGCAAACAGTTAAATAATAACATATTTGCTGATGTATCTTACTTCAGCTAGAGCCATAGAGAGAAGCAAATCATGACTATATGGCTTAGCATCAGGAAGTTGTAAAGCTGCTCGGCCGATTTCCAGAACCAACTTTACTTCTCCAACCTGCATTTAAGTATCAATTTCCTGTCACAATCTTCAACAAGAAAACCAAGGACAGCAGAGTTGATAAAGAGATATATGCAATCAACAGTTAGGGAACAAAAACAACAACAGAGTACGGTTCTTTCTCAGAAGTGAGGAAGCAGAAGAGAAAAAGAGAATTTCTATATTTTTACTGTTTTAGGAGGAGGAGAGTGGAAGAAGAGATTGGGGCTGCACTTCATAGTCAGTGTTTAACTAACAAACAACAACTTTTGGGGCAGGAATCAAGAGACACCTCCAAGGATTGACCTATTTAAAATTGTGAAAGTTATAAACTTTATAATGTCAACTTAGATTTCTCAAGCCACGTGGAATCTTGATATGTCTACTACAGTCTGTCATGCTTCAATCTGTCTTGATAGGATATTGCATAGTAACCCCATAATGAATGACATACTCACACAGCATAATATGAATGCACTTAGGACAACTTACTAAATAACTATTTATACATGAGCACACATAGAAAAATGCAATACATCTTACAAGTCCAGAATATCAGGAAAAAGTACAAGAAATTCTAAATGGCTCACTTATTTGTAGCAAATAAATACAAACCCATGTCATCAAATGTAGAAGTACAATGCTGCAGGAGTGTCAAGTTTATAAAACATTTGAATTTAGCACATTCTCAGATTATGACAATGGCTGTTCATGGTCAAAATAGTCTTTTTGTAATTAAGCTCCCAGCGAATGTGTTTACTAAACGTAATAGGTTATAAAATAGAAAATTTTTACCTCTTGCAAAAGGCATAGAGCAACAGGCAACCAAGACCAAGGAATTCGAAGAGAAGGTTTTGGCGGTACTTTCTCTTTTATATTGCCAGCATATTCTGGTTCAAATAGAAGTTTATCCCTTACATCCATCAAGAGATCCTGCAAATACAACATTCAGATATCACACAATAATATATATAGTGAAGAACACTATCTTGTACCTTCCGAGAAACAATTGTTTCTGCAGTGTATCCATCCTCAATTGTTGAATTTTTCAGCTCCATTACTGCTTTGACAATCTCATCCTTTTCAGCTTGCACGGTAACACCTAAGAGCTGCAAATTTGTTGAATCTAATAATCAGGGATATATATATCCTTGAGACTCTGCTTTATTATCCCTTAAAAAATGATTATGGACGTGACTTCAACTTGAACCAAAGAATTTTTCCATAACTAATCATCAAGAAGCAAAAAGAAGTCCTAAGAACATATAAATTGTAGGATATGATTCTCTTAATAATTGCAACAGTTCCATGAATGTAGTATGCATCTCTCTCCAACTAACTCATTTTTTTCATCTGTTAGCTTTCAGTAGGAAATTACAATTGATGTTGATACAAACTCCTATATCCATTAACCTTGCTGCAAAACTAGTAACATCCAGGACACCATTGTAGTGTTTAGCATACACAAATCCAATATAGATGGCTTTAAAGTTTGGCATTTGTGAAAAGGTCCAGATGTTATACTTGATTGTAATAATCTACATAATTCAGCACTTGGAAGATTGTACATTTTTCACAATGATATAGATTAATGGATAGAACAAACAGAACATTTTGTTAGACTTGCCAACTTCGATGGCACATCAGACGTTTTAGCTATGGTAATTACAGTTCAATGATTTACTAGGATGACTATCAGCCAGAATTGGCAGTTTAGGTCGTATAGGTGGCATTTGGTAAGTCCAATAAAATTATCATGAATGATCAAATTTGTTATATGAAAATGGTTCTTCATCAGAATCATTATACAATCTTCAAGAGAAATGTCACTCGTCCACATCTTATTTGTCCTTAGAAGTAAATTATTTGCAGATAAGTAAGCACTATGAATGTATCTAAGGATCACTTTATCAAGAAATATTGATAATCAGAGAAGCAGCATTTTATTTGATATAACCAAACATCTACTTAATATGTTATAGTCTCCTTATTATATATAAAAAATACTGAAGAATCAAGTTTTTGTAGTTCATTAACCTCAAATAAGTTATAAATGATCTTAACTGCTAGCTTGATCAACTATTTTTCGTCCTCTCTTATATGCCACTTTCTACATCATTGAAGTTAAATATCAAAACAAAATAACCTTCCTAAATCATACAAATTCTCTCAGAAATCTAACTCCTCTCTAGCCAGAATTATGTGGACATGTGACAACCAAGACCTGTTAAGGCATTTGCATAAAAAAGAATGAGCGAAAGAGAGTAGATAAGTCCTGTCCCCTATATGAAACACATTGTAAGAACATCCACGTGTTCCATCCATCATCTAATTTGTGAAGCTCATGAATGTCTCCTCTTTTATTGCTTGTATGCTGTCTGATGTATAGGGACACTTACCTCACCTTCTCATCATCCTAGACTCTCTTGTTGACTATGCACACAGGTGAAACCAAGAACATTACAACATATACAATGTCATAAAACAAACAAACAAGAACTTATAGGTAATATCAGCACACACTGGGCCTAGGTGAGAAGACGATCTAAAATATCTATCTTAAAAGCAAAGCCTAAAGAAGATGTTATCATACTGATCCTTTCCAGAACTCAAATTGCGTATCTTGCATTCTGATGTACAAAGATCTGTGCCACAAACTTATCAGTATATAAGGATTAACGAGTTTCATGGAAGTCCAATGACATATTAATATATGCATTCTTTTGAATAGTGTACGTCGTTTTCACATATTTGAATTCTACAAAGCGCAAAGCAATCAAATTTCTCTTGCAAACAAATCAATGAAGTAATAATGGAAGATCTTAAGGCATAATGCTAATAAACGTGTGGAATTTTTTTGCATAACTTCCCAACCTGAAAACAAGTCACAGGAATCTCCACCCTGTCTCGAACCTGCCCATTCTCTATGGCCGGGGCCTCCAACACCTTCATCTTTGCCTGACCAGAGATCTCCATGCGGCTAGTACGAGACTTGGCCTCCGGAGACGGCTCACTGAGGACCCTTCTTTCCCTGCCGCAAGCAAGAGATGCGACGCCGGTCAAAGCCAAGGACCTCCGTCTCTCCTCGAAAGTTGCATTCCCGACGCTCCCGCACCGAAGCGGCAGCCCGAACACCGTGTGAGACAATGCCATGGCCAAAACCTAACGCTAAGCGGACGATCCGCCTTCTAATCCATGGAAACCCGCGATCGAGCAAAGAAGATGGCTGAAGAACCGCGGGGGAGAGAGCGAGGTCTCAAATTAGAATTTCGCCAAGGTCCATTCGAGGGCATCGAAACGGAAGGGAAGGGAAAGGAACGAAAGGGTCACTGTTCAATGCCATGGCCAAAACCTAACGCTAAGCGACCAGATCCGTCTCCTAGTTCATGGAAACTCGCGATCGAGCAAAGAAGATGGGTGAAGGACCGCGGGGAAGAGAGCGATGTCTCGAATTAGGGTTTCGCCGAGCTCCATTTGAGGGCATCGAAACGGAAGGGAAGGTAAAGGGACGAAAGAGCCACTGTGCCGGCGACGGACGAAATAAAGAGACCACGAGGAGTGAGGAAGGGGCAACTGTACATATATACTTATTTGTACTGAAATTACATAATTACCCTTCTAAATATGTATTCCCATAAATATTACAAGAATGATTGGAACATATATTAATTGGAGCAAATTCTCCAGAATTTTTTTCTTATTTTTTTCTTTGATATATATATATATACACACACACAAACTCCAATTAAAAGATAAAAATATATAAATATACAAATTTTGCCAAAATATATACAAGCAATTAAAATTACCAAGAAGCTCTTAACTTCGCATCTCAAGTAATAATATGTACATCGCTAAAAATATCACAAATGTGAATAGATATACAGGCTATGATTTGCCTGAGTAACCAATCAAATCAATCCTTAACCGAGGAGATTATAGACTCAAATATAAAATTATCAAGCAACATAAACACATATTAGAGTTTTATTAGATAACAAAATGACACTGTTAAGTTTGAAAGAATGTCGTCGATGGACCCAAACAGAAAGAATGACATAATAAACACTAAACATTCATGAAGAATGAAAATAGGAAGAAAAAAAAAAAAGAACATACAAGTAGACTCAAACATCTCTCACCCTATATTTAACAACATATACAAGTGAAGATATTAAGATGTTCTCATCTTCTTAACAAAATTGTTTCTGGCCAAGCGGCCATAGAAGATTTTCCTTGGTCACATAAAGAAATATTCTTAAACTTTGTGATCATGTTGTATTGAGACACATAATATAATCCTTGTGGAATAAGGAAAAAGAATAACGTTTATTAATTCCAGGCATAGACAAACAAAGCTTTCTATTATTTTTCATTGTTAAAGAACAATTATAACTCAACAACAAAACTCATTGGTTAAGCAATCTTTTCTCTATAGAAATCTCGAAGGCCTTGAACATGATCACCATCGATTCCTCTACTGAGATAAGCCTTGATCATGGTGCTATAGGTTACCTTGTCGGGCGTACACCCTCGAGCCTTCATCATCTCTAGCACTTCCCTCATCTCGACCAAGCATCCTGCTCGGCCATATGCATCCACCAAGCAGTTGAAGAAGACTACATCTAACATCACATCAGAGTTCCCGATGAATCTGACTACAGCCTTTATTTTATCCACCGATCCCGTCCTTCCATATGCTCTGACAAGTGAGCAGAGTGTGACACAATTTGGCTTGATCCCTTCGGACTTCATTAATCTAAAGATGTACTCCATTTGTTTCAGATCTCCCGCCCTCCCAAATGCATCAATAACGACATTGTAAGTCACCACTGTCCATGAAAAGTAGTACTTCTGCATGTACTCCATTACAGCACCCATCTTCTCGTATCTTTTGGCCTTGCCATAGGAATCAAGAAGTATGTTGAATGTTTTAATATCAGGAGAGATGCCAGAGCTCTGAAACTTGTCATAGCACTTCTCCATCATTTCGATCTGCCCACTGCCACCAAAGGCTCGGAGTGTTGCATTCATTGTCCAAACATCAGGCTTGCAGTCATGGTTAGAGAGCATTTCCATAAGTGTAGACTCCATCTCTGCAAACCTTTTAAGCAAACAAAACCATAGAGATGAATTTCTGCTCATAGATTAATAGACATTACGAAAAGGCTATCAACTAAGCTTGTTGCATGTATAATGTTTGCTTTAATTTTTATCCAAGCTACATTATTTCTACCCCATTTCAAGCATGTATGAGCTGAAATGCTCTATAGTTAAATGTCTTCAATTGTTGGTAACAGAAAGTTGTATTTGAAAAAGTTGACGAGGAAACCAAAAGGTGAATATCAACAGGTCTAAATTACTCCAAAGAGTAATAAACAAGACCACAAGTGAAAAATCTTTGATCTTCAAGTCATAATAACATGGCAGAAAATAATGATGACCAATACTACCTTAATACAATCAAATTCATGTAAAAAGCATAAGCTTTTCAAGCTTGTAGACAGTGGCATGAAGAGTTAGAAACTATCATAAAAAATGATACAGGAAATAGACAAGAAGCAGCATTTACCTTCCTGCTTTTCCATAAGCATCAACTAGAGTGTTGTATGTAATGATGGTTGGCTTTATACCCTGGCTCTCCATATCAGATAGTAAAATCTGAACTTTGTCAAATGCAAAGACTTGCACACAGGATTTGATGAGAATGGAATAGGTATGAACATCAGGCTGGCAGCCATCAATAGTCTTCATCTTGTTCAGCAAGGAAAATGCTTGATCAAGGAGACCACTTCTACTATATGCTGAGACAAGAGCAGTGTATGACTCATGGGTTATGATGCAACCTTCATCAACCATAGCCTGGAAAAGAGCTTGGGCTCTTTCAGGCTGCTTACATTTCCCAAGCATGACAAGAAGTTTTATGTATATGCCAGAATTTGGCCTGTACCATAACTGCTCACGAAGAAGTTCGAACACCTGAACCAAATGACAGTGAAGCTAGGCTACGAAATGTTGCACAAACAGAAGAGATAGGAAAACAAAATGGCAAATGTATATGACCACAAAGAAAAGATTTTGAAGAACACATCTGGGTTATCAAGTTTCTAGTTTGGTTTAATTGTCAGTACTGGAACATGATACATGCAATGAAATAGGAGAATGAAGCAGAACAAAAAACAAGTGGTTCCTAAGTAGTAAACACAATCATTTAGTTTAATGAAACCTATGCATCACAATCCAACTATATCAAAACTTCACACATATAGTGATTGTGTCAATAATCTTCTTTACATGATTGGAAGACAACATTTTACCACAGAAGTCAACAATTAAGTAAAGATAATTCAACTAGAGGGAGAAAAAGGGAAAAGAAAGGACTCAACAACCACAACTCTCACATAGATAAATGTAAAAAAAATTAGATAATGACACAATGTAAATAAAAACTAGCCAATATCAAAATAGCTAACATTTGATCCCTTCGAAACTAGGTCGAATATGCATGGCTTCAGTGTTAAAAAAGGTATGAAACTGGATCTCAGCCTTAAAGCATGCCTTTTTATATATCTGAAATTACTAGAGACAATGGTAACCATCTCTTTTGCAACTGTTTAACCTCATGTACCCCATACCAACTGTATGAGCCTATACTCTCGACCGCATTTGCAACTACAAAAAGTTAACCACTTGGAGTATATTGTTTATGTAATTCTGGCATAGTGCAGAAGACGACACAATGCAGGTTCCCGGGAGCATAAAGGTCTAAGATACCATCTAGTAGAATATTAGATTTCAATAACAAAATGATGAATGAATTGAGACTCATAGAAGTCACAAATTATGATTATTGATGAAGTCACTTGTTGCAAAAGCTGAAAGAAGCCTTACTAAAAAAGGACAGAGTACAAAAAGGTCAAATTTTATATGACTAAGAAATCAACATAAGAATTCTGCAAGAATTTAACTTCTATCCTGTTTCTCCCTTTCCTATGCAAGGTTGACAATCTTCACATGCCTGCTCTACAATAGCATGGGCAGAATATTGACAACCAGAAAGATAACCTGAGCTGTCAAGAGCTCCCAAGTTTCAACGATGGCCATTAATGTCAGGAGCTCTTGAGTTTCAACATTACTATTTCCATTTGCCTAAACTCAGTTCAATCAAGCACTTGCTATGTCAAATAATAATTATTGATTTTCAACATTAGTCTTTCCTTTTGCCTAAACTCAGTTCAATCAAGCACTTGGTAATTGGTATGTCAAATAATAATTATTTTTTCCTTTGGAATCGTTGAATGCAAGGTATACATGGTATGGTAGGTACACGGTAGTGTGCCTCTGTAGGAAAATGTTCATGCATGCACGGAAGATATAGGATAAGCTGACAGTAGTAGAAAGTTGGAATCCGGATAATAAACCATAAGTGTGTGGAGGCATCAAGTTTTGTCCCTTTTTTTGTGCTTAATACACAAGCAACAGTCGATATAGCTTAAACAGGCAAATCTACAAACATGTAACTGACTTGATCTCCAAAAAGAACATTTAGCCCAGCATGCAATTCATGGACGAATAAGCACACACAATAAAGGAGTATATTAGCTTCTTGGCAAGAAATTAAGCACAGAATTCATCATTCTTACGCAAAAAGCTGAAGGGAGCGAAGGGGAAAAGGGAGAAGGAAAGACCTTGAGAGCAGACTCCCACCGAAGGGCAGTGATCCTCTCGTGGAGGGCCTCGAGAACGGTACGGGGGAGGAGTTTCCTCGAGTTAGTGCGGCCGCGCTTCTTCTCGATGACGGCCTTGGTGGCCTCCCGCCTCAATATGATGGATATGGCTTTCTTGGAAGCGATCCTACGGTTGACCACCTCTTTCTTCTCCCTCTCCTCCTCCCTCTCCTTCCTCACCTTCTCCTTCTCCCTTTCGCTTCTCCCGGAGCTGCGTCTGTCTGGCTGCGACTGCACTGCTGCCGCCACGGCCACTGTACTATTCTTGTTTAGATTCTTCTTCTTGAGATCGTCGCGAGGATGGGAAGCGGAAAGCGGGGAACGAGCAGACGCAGCTGCCATCAATCTGGGAAGAGGAGATTGGCAGTGTGTGTTCGCGGTGGGAGAGAGAGAGAGAGAGAGAGAGAGAGAGGGAAGAATCGAGCCTTAGCCGGATGAAGGCCGTAAGTAATTTTAATATTTATTCATGGGCAATTTTCGGAAAAAATGAAATTTTTTATTATGCTGTATTATAGTAGCTGTATTATTAAAAAGGAATAGTAGCTGTATTATTAAAAAGGAATAGTAGCTGTATTAAAAAGGAATAGTAACTGAAATTTTTTATTATGCTGTATTCAATTTTCCCATCGGGCATCAGTATACCTTCCTATACACAACAAAGGAATAGTAGCTGTATTATTATGCTTGGACTTTTTGGGCTAGGGGTATTTTGAAGATTTTGGTTGTTATGATGGAGAACAAGTCTTGGCTTACTATTTAGACTCCCTTTTACTATTCACAACCATTTTACTATTTACAATTAAAAAAAAAAACTAATATAATAATATTTTATTATACAAAAGGTAATCTTTCTGCCAGAATGCGTATATGTAAACATTTGATGGATATTGAAGATTTGTTGAAATCTAATCAAAACTGCTACTCACGCATGAATCGAAATTAGAAAGCATCAATCTTTTCAATGGGCTCCTTTAAAGACGATTCAATGTTCAATAACCAAAATCCACTACTATCAGAAACTGCAGCAGTGGTAAAACCTGCATGATGATAGATAAGAACAAAGCAAGAATGCAAGTCTAGAACATTAGATATCGGGATTTTGAAGATCATACACTATTTTCAATGCAATATGACGAAATATGGACACAAATAAATCCAGTAAGGTATGAGATCTGACCACAAAAGAACATGGATCATTCTGAGTGATTATGCATGACTCACGTCTTTTGACCCCATGTCTGGGTCATTGGAGCATACAAATCAATCCCCCAACTGCTTACAGCATCATCCACACAACAAAATGAACCAAATGACAAGTGATTATTCTAAACAAAGTCTCAATATCTAAAATCTCTTACAGTAGACTGGAAATTTTCGAACATGTGGGTATTCGACTGTATCTTGGAGAATGTGGCTTGGAAGTTCCTCCTACAAGAAGAGAAATAGAAATAAGTTAATATGAGCAAACAACTCAAAATCATTATCATCATCATCATCATCATCCACTTTGCAATAAGTTAATTTGAAATAGAAATTTTCAAACAACTCAGAATCATCATCCGTATGAATTTCTTGCTTATAGTATATAAATTAATTTGTTCAAATACAAAATTTCACATAAACAAAGTTATCCCAAACCAAAAACAGGTGACATCCTACAAAATCAGTAGAAGTAAAATATACTTGGATCCATCGCTACATGAATAGCGGACAGACTAAAGCAATTTCTCAGATACAATATGACTGGAAGGGGAAAGGCTACATACATGTTTTCTTGGCTTGACCAGGTGAGGAAGACTGGGTGAATAGAACAAAGAATGGGCGAGTTGAAAGAAATGACCAAAATCTGAATGATGATAACCTGTAGGGCAAAACCCGAATCCTTTTCTTTTTATTGTTTCACAGAAAGTTATCTGACATATGGAGCTCCACTTTGCAGGTTATGGGCTACAGAAACAGAAAAGAGGGAAGAGAAGGGAGTACTTGATCTAGAAGATCTCTAGTCCACGGATAGAGAACAACCTGACATGACTACTATCTCCACGGTCGAACTTCAGTGAACAAAGCAAACAATTATTTTTACTGTGTTTTTGCAATTTTGTGCAACTTGTTGTATGCATTATGTTCTGGAAGGATGCTACTTTAAGGTATATTAGTGTGTTTGTATGGATGGGCAGGTGGGTGATTTTCTTATTTTTCATCATCAAAATAACCTTGTACAAAATGAAAATGCCCCCATCCAACAACCAAGAAAGGGAAAAAAACCAAAAAGAACATCCCAAATCACACATTTCATGCACAAATAAAATAACTATATGTTGCTCCCTCTTGATGTAGACAATGGACATTAACCATGCCACAAACAAAGTAGTAACAGTTAGTTAGGCCTGTCTATTAGGTTCAAGTAACAAGACTCAGCTAGGACTCGACCAAAATTTTTAAGTGGAAACCATGGATTCAAACACCAACTTTTAAGCTGGTGCAGACCAGTATTTACTAGTCCAACAACCACTGTCTTGTCACAGACTTAATTAGTTTTGCCTAAGTCGTGCAATACCCTCACGTGTCCGTCCGCAAAGAGTGGGCCTCCCCGAAACCTCTTATGATCCCTTAAGGACATACAAAAGAGAAGATGAGTTAGAGAAAATGTTTAACTCGGGATCCACAAGCAGTCATTTCAGTAAACACTTGATAGACAATACAAATTACAAACATAAACTTCACAAGCTCTAAACGGTCACTCGACAAAAGGGTCTAAGATGGTCCGCCATGGCCAAAAGTCCCCACAAGTGCCTACATGACACTGATGTGGAACAAAGCAGCAAACCAATCCTAGACCCTACCTTAAAGGCTCATCTAACTATATGCCACCTGAGTAGCTCTTGGGTGGGTGCTGTGCTGGTTGACAGTCCGCACCACTCTGCGGAGCTAGAAAATTCCCAAAATGATAGCGTGGATGGCTTGTTTTGGGGCAATTTTGGCTCTGCACGATGACTGCACACAACTTGTATTTAAAAACCTGAAACAACCATAAAAGACAATTAAATATGGCTACTAAGCCTACTACAAGCCCTCTACATGTTATACAAAGCATGAACAAAACCGAGAGACACGGATATATATGAGCATTACATCGAACACCCTTCTTACAGTTTTGTCCATGACAATATGGGCTTTAACTGCGCAGACCAAAATGGAGGATTTTGCCCACTTTGGTCTAATATGGACTGTCCTGTCAAATATTCATACTGAACCATGCATACCAATCAGGAATTAGTTGGTATATAATTATATATCACATCATAAGTGTATTGCCCAATCACCTGACCTTCCCCATCCAAGCCCCCCTCTTTCACTTGGTGTCTCTCAAAACTCCCACAATTTCTCTCCCAAATCACTATCTTCTTGCAAATCAAGGTTCAAAGCCAAGAATGCATCATCGTTTTTCTTTGAACCAAGGTAAATCTGAAACTCAAATTCCAAGTTATAGGTCAGTTTTTGTTGATTGAAACTTCATTTTTTACATTTTTGTCATCTGATCATGGTTTCATGCTTAGACTTAAAGCTTTAGTTCAACATCTATATTTCCCTTTCCTAATTTCTTGTTCAAAAGAGATCGAATCAATGAATATCTAGTACAGATCTATCTCATTCTAAGTCAGATCCGCTCCAGTCCAACCAAGATTCACTCAAACCAGCTGGGATTCACTTAGATTCAACTAGGATTCTCTTGCATTCCCTTGAGACAAATTTGATCTGAACTAAATCCACATAAATCCAGACTCAATCCATGTGCATCAAAACTAGATGCATGCAGATCCAACCAAGATCCATATGGATCTAGCCGAGATTCATGAGGATCCAACTTAGATTTGCAAAGGTCTAGATTTTACATAGAACTAGCCTAGGCTAGATCTAAGTTAGATGTAAGTTGTATTTCAAATATCTAAGCATAAATTTTAATATTGTAAGCCTCAATGAGCTCAATAATGATTATAGAAACTAATATTTTACTAGCAAAATAGTGATCCGATATGATAGTATGGCCGTCAAACGCCATCTTTAGCAATGGATCTGCTCCAAATACACTGGTCAAGTTGGAGGAATATAACCCGAATGGAGATGACCAGTGGATACTTTAGACATGGCCAATGTGCAAGGATACCCCAAAAGGGATCCTTAAGGCTACAACAGGAAAACCAAAGGGAGAACCTCAATAGGTTGGCATTTGAGTTGCCCAGTTGCCCATATGTGATGAATTTGATGATCTCGTAGATCATATTGATGAGGACCCAAGATTTGTGCATCATTGAAGAATCAAACATGGATGTGGAGACCATATGACACTAGTATGGATATGGTACTTCATCCCAATATGAACATGACAGGGCAGCGAAATGGTGTTGGACCTTCTCAAGGAGTTGATCTTCGAATATAAGGCAGCCCAATGATAATAGTTCAAAGGGGCTAGGCAGGAATGCCAGTATAACATAACCAATATTGCACATCAGCTGAACCAGGCTACCTGTACAAGGAGGCCCTGAGAGGAAATATGGGAATTCTTTAGTTCATTTGGCATGTCAGATTTTGATGTTACCGGTTCAGATATCAAGGCATTCCCAGCTCAGAGTGCATAATAGACCAGGATCAATGATGCTAATACTAGAAAGAAGATACATAGAAAAAGCAATAGCAAAATGATTTAACTTAAACCATATCCTTGAACATATAGCTTGAGGACCTTACTACGGAAATATGGGATTTACTATTGAGAAACATAGTCCCAGTATACAAGCTCCCAATCTATTGAATTTGTCTACAAATAACTTGAGGAGGAGGCTGAGAAAATCCAAAATTAGCTCATCACTTAAAAGGTGATGTGACCTATATGGTGTGGTCCTTATGTTTAACAACTGATTTGGCCCAACCAAAATATAAACTTTCTGATCTGTTGCAATGTAAAGATCACCTTTCATAAGTCATCAAATCATATTCAGATGCACGAAACTTTCAAGCTCTGATATAGATTCTGGTAGATGAGATCGGAGAGCAATTTATCTGCAAGTAGTCACAAATAATAATGCCAACTTCAATAAGATAAGTGATCAGTTAACGGATATCATATGGCATCTGTCGATAAGATTAGTGATCAATTAAGGGACATCAAATGACATCTTCTTTGGAGACCATATGCGGCCCACTGTTATACCTCATAATGAAGCACATTGGTGATATAATACTGGTGAATACAACAGCCGAGACAAAGTATTACTTGTTTTATGTATAATCATCATTGAGTGAATTCATTACAAGAAGCTCTTACAGTTGAGTAGTACATGACTAACATCAAATTTCATTTCCTTAAAGTCCATCTAACAGCAAAAGACCAAACTCAAGAGGATGTTACCTCTTTTATACTGCCTTGTTAGATAAGAAAATCATGAGAACATATTATCCTCTAGATTCTAAGATACAATGACTATACCATTGTAGTTTGTTAAGCTACTGTACATCATCCTACATTGAGTAGGCCATGTATATATTACTAAGGAGAATATTATGAAGGCATATGTTGTACAGAGATTGTATGATTGCTAGGATATTGAATACTCCAGAGAACTATAAATGGCATGTTGAAGAATATTTTAAATTCATTATTTGTGAAATTTCTACATTTGGAATGATCAATATATTGGCATCATGAATAAGAGTAACACTATGTATTAGTATCAATAAATCTTATCACCAATAACAACTTCTTACTGGCTCTACATTATGTCATCACAACATAAGAACTGGACATCTCGAGTGTAATCGATGCAGTTAGTGAGGTACAATAATTAGTTGATTAGACTGTTGTTCATAATAAGACATGAACAAGTACTTATAGTGGTCAGTCACTTTGGGACATCTATTTTGAAAGGTTTTTGGCACATTCAGCAAAAAACACTGTCATTTCATGTCAATGTAATCTAAATCATAGTAACATATGATGATGATGATGATGATGATATAGAGGTGGAAACTAGTGGATGACATCGATAAACTACAAGTAAATTTGCACAACAAGACATCTTCTCCATCAAATATACTATCCATTAGATATGTGGAGATTACAGTGAGATGGATATTTGCATGTCTACCAATGATGATGGCCAGATCCAGAGGTCTTATGTTCCTACAATGCAGACATAGAGCTGAAACATAGACCGCTGAACACTATTTTAACACGTTGCAACCAAGATGATGATCACAACATCTGTAAATTCACCCTATTGGTTTTCAACAAGACTCGATGGGTTCTTCAACCGAATCTCATGGGCAGCATTATCATGGTGATAGTTGACTACTCAAAATATGACACTTTAATTAATGATAAAATCACAATTTATATTGTGCTACAACTGCTGCCACTGTACTTGTGCAGGTCATACTTAACTGAGCAACCTACTACCACACAAGTAATTAATGATGATAACTCCATTATTGCTACTACTTTGTTTTGTCAACAAAACATAATAAACCGATATCAAATACTGTGGGAGTAGTTCCATGGATGACTTACTTATAATTAAAATCTTGATATACAACCGATGTTGAGGACTCTAAACCACTTTGCATAGGCCGCAGCCATTTTGGTCGTGGTGAGCCAATTATAAATTATGACATTTGATTCTCACTTATGTGATTTTAATACATATATTGTGTCATACTTATAACTGTTACATACATCTATATTTTTTTCCTTCATATATGGTTTGGAATACATGTTAAAAACATGTTTTATTTTGTTATTTAGTATATATTCAGCCAAAGTTTTAAATTATTATTAATTATTTAGTCAATATTTAGATGTTTATATTCATTTGGAAATGGGACTAGTCAATTGGTACAACCCATACCAACACTTGATTCACATGTACAAAACCAATTTTTAAATCCATAGTGGAAGAATCAAGAGAACAATATCATTGCACATGCTAAATTAGATCCAAAACTAAACTTGTTCATACGTATAACTGAGCTTAACAATGTCGAGCTACTTTTCACATGCCCATGATTTAGCTAGGCCAAGATCTCAGTCACTAGGTCAACTCAAAACTTGCGATGAAGTACTTGAATATTGCCTGCCCCAATCATCTAAGACAGACACAAATGAATCAATATTTCATTCTATATTAATCCAGATGTGAACACTAGAAAAGATAAGTATATCTTAGAATTCATCAAATTAGAGTAAATCTGCAATGTGAGATTAATCAAGACTAGATCTTAACATCTTACATGCCTCAACATCGCACTGAATATTTCAAATCCTCCTACTCTGGATCAAGGCTACTACAACTTCAATTTGCCAACCATGATATCCTAATATTCTCACGATTCAACATAGGATCATCTCACACAAATTTCTCCAATATCTAGAGAAGTCTTTGTATCTGTCACATAACAACTCTACAAATTAACTATATGACACTTAAGTTATTTCAGCCTTTGAATATACTACAGAATAGCATGGTCTCAATCTTAAATCTCGACATTGGCTGGTAAGGGATCAAAATGTATCACATCAAAAAGAATTTGCACGTCAACTAATCAACATCGGAGGTACTGACACATGGCTCTGCTAATTTTTGGCTTGTGTTGGCCAACAAAAGGGTGAGATATCCTAAAGTTATAACAAAAACATTGTAACAAAGATATTCTAAAGTTCCTCAAGTTCATTGTAACAAAGATAAAACCAAAACTGCACATCACAAATTTTTCGATTGGCATTATTTGAAGTTCAAATGGTTAACATACTTTAATAATGCTAGCAATCATAGAGCAATGAAGTACCTACCATACACCTATTGCAGCAAGAACAATATATAAGGTTGTACCCCACATAAAATGCAATGTAGCAAAGTACTTAGAATAGAAACTGCAGAATAATCATATAAGATAATATGTACATGCTCAAAGGAGGCCTATAGATGTTGTGGTTAAATGACGTGACTCAACTGATACTAATGATGTGAGGAAAGATAGAGAAAGATCCAAGAAACCTTTATTAGAAGTGATAAACAAGAGTTTGAATGCACTTGATTTAACTAGAGTTTTTGGTTTGTATAGAACTCAATGGAAGAAAAAGATACATATAGCCAACTCCCAATAAGAACGAGGGAAGAAAACAAGAAGTATGAAATGTAAGAAGCCAGTTGAATGGAAACTTTTAAGCAACTAGGCACAACTAAGCTCGTCTATGAATAGCATATTGCCAACAACTGTAATGCAGATATTCACCAACTTACCTCTCCATCATCCAATGTAATTAAATTGCCATAGAGCCAAAACTTGCAGCAAAACTGAAGAGAGGAACAAAAGTAAATGACAGCATACCAATAACAAGAAACTGTGATTCTGATTTCTCTCAATCCAAATCTTCTTGCCGAGTTTCTGACCGCCCATCTCCTTGCCGGCCAGAATTTGCATCAGTGCCATTGCCTCCAGCATTACCATCATTCCCACCAGCAGCAGCATCGCTACCTTCAGCTTGTGCCCCAAAAATCCTAAATGGCCATGGTAGTGAAATCCTAAACCTCCTCTCAACCGTTCTTGGGCTAGGAGCACCCCCCTCAGCAAAAGCTCCAGCTGACCCACCAACGCTACCAGGATCCCTTATTCCAGCTGTTGGACGCGCTGAAAGGGCAGCTGGTGCCCCTCTACGTTGCTCATAGTCGGGATCATCAGTTGGCAGCTCATGGCGGCAAACTGGACAGGAATTATGCAATTCAAGCCATGGTAAGATGCAATCCTTGTGAAAGATATGTTTGCAAGGCATCTGCTTAGCCTCATCCCCCAACTTGAAAGTCTCCATACAAACAGAGCACTGTGCTTCATCAGAAGCAAGCAATTCAACGCTTATCTTAATGTCCGGAAGGCCAGTGATGGCAGATTTTGCCGCCGGTGGGGTGCCATAGCGATTGGGATCGTTCTCAGCAAGCTGCTGGATGAGCTGCTCAAGGCCGGGGCCGATGAAGTAATCGCCAAGGTTGCCTATGCCACCGGAAGGGCCACCCTCGATTACGACCTGGATGTTGGCACCGCCAGAGAGCAACTGTTGGAAGTAATCTTGTAGGAAGACCATCGGATTGAAAGGAGCGGCGCCGTGGGCCGCTGAGGGGGCGACAGAGCCCGAGCGGGTAACGACGAGGTCAGGACCGAGGAGGCCGGCGAGATCTCCAGGGTTCCGGAGGTCGAAGCTAGTGGCGGCGGGGGAAGATGAGGAGGAAGAGGATAAGAAGAATGGGAGAGAGGGAGAGAGGAAAAAGGCATCGGAGGAGGGGGCGAAGGGGAAGAACGGATTAGGGTTAGGGTTCGGATTAGGAGGCTCGACCTCTTCAAGGAAGCCGCCGTGGCAGATGGGGCAAGAGATCTCCGCGGCGTTGGGTACAAGGGCTACGGTGCGGTCGCACTGGTGGCAGTAGTAGTGCTGGCGGGCGGCGCTGCCGCCGTGGGCACCGACGAAGGACATCGGCGTCGCGACCGCGACAGTAGATGAGGAGGAAGGGGAGGAAGGATCGAGGAGCAGACGATCAGGCGACTTCGGAGAGGAGAATGAAGGGGAGAGACGCCGCAGAGCTATTTGACGGCGCGCAGGGAACAGCGAATGCGTCAACTACACAGATCTCGATGAATTCCGACGGCGTTCGATAACCCCGCCGTGCCGTGGTCCCCACATGACGTCGGAGGATGATTCTGGAAGCGCAAGGCTCCGCTCCTCGAACAACCGCTCGAACGACGCCAAGGGCGACAATGACGTGGCGGCATCGGGAGCTTATGTGGCGCCCCCGTTGGGCCACCGCGCTCGTGCTGCCAACAACCCCGTGAGAAGCTGCCAGGTCGGCTCATTTTCCCGATCCTGTTCGAGCCGAGACAGGCGAGGAGGAGTTTGTGGGGCCCCACAGGGTAGCTGATCCCCACCGGGCCCCACACGGCTCAGGCATTGAGGTGATATAAAGCTCCGCGAACTCCGTCAGGCTGACACAACCGCCAATGGGAGCGCGGGATCGCGTCTGGCCCACCTCTTTCGTGCTGCCAATAGCGCCGTGAATCGCGACCAGGTCGGCTCATTTTCGGGATCCTAGTCACGCCTACCGCAGAGGATTTCATGGCGGACAACCCTGCCAACTCATTCTCTTTGTTGTGGAGTCAGTATACACGTACGTATTAAAGAAAATAATATACATATATATATATATATATATATATATATATATATATATATATGTCTCATGGCATGAACAAATAGACATGTATAATATATATATACATATAATATATATTATTATTATGGTACGATGAACTCTTATAGTTGGTTTAGTTGAAATAAATATTTTATGATATGAGTAAAATATTTATTTAAAATTTTATTTTAGGTTAATAGCTACGTGGCTCGAAGTATTGATTGGATTCTTAGCCTTTTCGATTTGACTTGATTGTCACATGTTGAGTCACAATCAAGATGAATATTTTTCTTATCATTAGACTCCCATCTATGAAGTTATCTTTTCTGACTTCTCTAAAAGGATCTGAAAGTGTAGCCAATGGCTACAGCATATTGATAATTAATGTATCAAGTAAGCATAGTTATTTTATCCAAGAAATATCAGATAACTTATGATATTTAACCTTAAAGAAGTATCAAGCAACCTTTGATTCTTAAACCAAGAAGGGTGCATTAGATACCTTTTAATGCTTAACCCAATAAAAACGTATTAAGCTTATTTTGATGCTTAGCTCAAAATTGATGCATCAAACATATTTTTCAAATTAGCTCCAACTATCGATGCTTGTGTGGCCAATGCTAGTAAAAGTGTTGACTTAGTGAGTCTAATTGATGCTTGTGTTAGCCATGCTGGTAGAAAAATTTTGATGGGACACTTGGGAGTTTAAATGGTGCTTGGGGGCTACAAGTGGGCTCTCTATAGCAATATGGCTCATTCTGTGATATGAGTCATCCTTTGTGTATTTGAACTTTTTATCCTCACATCTAACCTTCCGAATCTCTGAAGCACTATCTCTCACCCCTCGTTTGTGTCAAGTAAGGAAGATTTCTCTATCTTTATTGTTTGAATTTCATCCCCTCGACCAACATGTGATTGAGAGGGTGAAAGTCTTGTTATCAAAAAGTCCAAAAGCGAAAGGAGTGTACCCTCCTTCTCTAAGGATACAATAAGTGGACCCTAAGATCAATCATTTAGGATCTCAAATTATGGAGGATACCTCTTATTAGGATTCAACTCTAACTCTCGAGTATCTAAAGCACTTGCACCTCATGTATTCTATCTTGATCAAGATTGTCTTGTTATCACAAGCTAGGTAGTGTTTGTATGTTTAGATGTATAGGTCTCTTTGCTTGAATATCAACATGCTAAAGGATAGGCTCATGTTCCCCCTCCATCTATTAGTGATGGCGTGGCTTTGGTGGTGGAGGATATCACTATTATCTAACTCATTGTGTTATCTAATAGCCTTTATCGATGAATGATACTATGTTGACATCACTCCAATTTTGAATATGTTTTATTCCTACTCAAGGTGGGTTTGAGATGAAGGGGGTTCCAACTTCTAATAAGGGTTGAAAAGGATAGTACTTTATCTAGATTTAATTTGGGGCGAGGCTTCAATATGACTTGTTTAGCAAACATAATAACTAACACCCGCCTCTTCTTTGCTACCAAGGAGAAAGGTCACATACTATGATTGGGAGAGTTCTTATATTTTTTCCTAAGCCATCAGACATATGGATGAAAATTAGCTAATCGACATCAGCCTAAGCCTAACACCTTGGGTGTACTTCGTCATTCCTTTCTTTATCCTTTTCATGATACAACACTTAATACATTTCTTTATTCTACAGGCATGAATCTCAAGGCATTACATAAGAGGAAATCGATGACATTCACTTTGAGTGGTCCGACCCCCTTCACCTCGACTACAATAGGCTCCTCTGCTTCCATCGCCTCTATTAGATGAAAGATAATACTTGGAACTTCGATGCCTTCAACCCCTAAGCGCATGCTCAAGAACCATCTACCGATGCATCTGCTATCGAAGCACTCTTCTAGAAGCGATGAGTGGTTTAAAAGAAGGCCTGAGTCATTAGGCAATCAATAGTAAGTCACGATGCCTCACCTAGACTTATGCAATCATTAATCGATCCTCATCTCGATCATCCGGATGTTGAAGCTTCTTACTCAACGAAATGGGAGCCCCTCGTGCTAATATAAGAGGGGTGAAAGCATCTAAAGTGACTTGAAATGATGGTCAATAGATTATGAAGTATCTCAAGAGGACATTGATCCCTCATTAGCCAAGACGATGCCTTTTGATATTCTTATCAATGAAGTGGTAAAATGAGCTATAGTGATAAGTTATCTTAATTTTCATAAGTTGTTCCTCGGTTTGTTATAGTTTTGGTTTCGTTATAGTTTGGGTTTCTATTGTTAAGGCTCTTGGATAATAGGGAAAATGTTGCCTCTTGCTTTGCTCGTGCGACTAAAAATAGCCAGTTTTAGCTTGTTTTTGAATCGTTTTCGTGTGTTGCGATGATCGCGACGAGTAATGTAAAATATCAGCTATCTTAGTGCTCTAGAACCCCCGGGTGGTATAGAGTTAGATGAAGCTCTCAAATAACATGGAAGATGTTATATATTCTAATGCAAAACAATCACTAATTGATGAGGCTGGTTGACTAAGGAACTTGAGAGTAAACATTTTATAGATGACGAAAGAGGTAGATATGCTTCGAGTCGAAGTGGTTGAGTCAAAGACAAAAATGATCAACCTATAAATAATAACAAAACTCAAGACTAAAGTGGCCGACCTTAAGACCACTTATTTATATATATATATGTCTATTAATTATTGATGTGAAGGATAACGATAATGTTTGGACTAACCTAACTTTGTTTGAGCTGACATGCACAATAAACTTAAGTGGGGTCAAGAATGTCTTAGATGCTCGATCGAATACTAACATATATGATGGTATTCAATCGAATATCAATCTACAATTAAGATTAGATAGGGTTCTCAACATAATTAATCCGATGCTTACGTTAGTCACAAAACAGAAAGTAAAAAATTTTGAGTAAAGTAATAACCAATCTCAATTATGATTTATTTTTATAATTAATTTAATAAGAATAAATATTATGTAGTATAAATGAAATATTCTTTCAAAATTTCATCGTTGATGCCAATGTAGCTCAATGGATTTCCCCATCGATTATAATTCACTTTCTTTTTCATCTGAGTAAGACAGATTACGTTATTTCAAATTAAAAATTCCCAGTACAGTAACTTACAGTTGCCGACGCTGAAAGCTCATGTAGTTATATTACGTTGATATCATTCGTCAAAGACTAATTAGTTTAGAATTAGCCTCTCTTGTCACCTTAATTATATAAGACTCGCACAGAAAGAAAAATGATTAGCAAAAAATTGAATATTAACAAAATATTATGGATATTATTAGAACAAAATATATTATTTAAAAATGATAAAAATAAACGATGCATGGGTAATCAGATGTCACTTAATGCCAACGAGGATGCACCCATATTGAATCATTAATGTTAGCATGACAAATAGTGCATAAGTATGTCATGGATTAACTCTTCATTTTAATTATGGAATTTACTATAAAAGGCTCTCATGTAAATCCTTATAGTGAGCTTAAACATTTGATTTAGACCGAATGAAACTATTAAATTATCAAATAATCAAAATATAAAATAATAAAACTTAAAAATAAAGAAATTACCAAACATGCCACGTTAATTTTGAGAGAGAATATATTAGGCACACCATATATGCTTATCATATTTATTCTCATTATATGCTTATCGTATATGTCTGACTAAATGAATAATGACATGCTTTACATGTTATAGGGATTTATGAGATACAAATATCTTTTATTTTCAAATATAAAATATAAATATTTTTCATTTCTAATTATTTTTCTAAAATCAAATTGATAATTAAAATTGATCGTATTAATTATTAATTATCAATCATCGTTTTGTCAAATTATAACTCGACATCTCATCAGTACAACCGAATAAAATGGTGTCGTTCGCTCTTCGCCACAACCGACACCGCTTGAAACCGCCTTCGAGAGAAGAGAGAGAACGCGTTCCGCTCGACGATGGCGGCCGGGGTTTTGAGGGGCTACCTGAAGGATGCGTTGGTCAATAAGGTCGAGCTGAGATGTGGCGTCGGGCCGAGGCGTTACAGCACGGCTTCGGAAGACTCGTCCAAGAAGGTAACAAGCTTTTGGCTTCCTTGAGCATTTCGTCAAACAGGTGGTCGTTGGTTTGTCACGTTTTTTTTAATATCGTCGGCTTCTTAGGTCTTATCTGCGTTTCTAGAATTGATTGACGTTACGTGGTGTTATGCTCATTAAGAATGTTGGGTTTTGGTTGGTTCTTGACCTCATGTGCGGAACACAGTGAATGAACGTTTGTAATGTGTATCGCCGAAACTATGGCGTACTTGAAATTGATGATTGATTGTTTTATGATTAATTGGTGGAGATCTTGGGGTATGCTCTCCAATAGTGAAGGTATTGTGCTGTTATAAACCGCTGTGGGTTCAATAGTGAAGGTATTGTGGTAGTTGCAAAGCGTCTTGGAGCTCAGCATGGTAAGAGGAAAATGGAAGAAATTTCAAGTACTTCACCATCATTGACTGGGGAAGTTAAGCATGGAGGGAAAGCAGGTTCTGGCATTTTGGGAGTCAATATTGGCAATAACAAAACAACTGAAGATGCAGTTTCAGATTATGTTAAAGGGGTTCATACTTTATCACAATATGCTGATTACTTGGTATTTTTCTTGTTCATGTTCAGATTGTTCTGACACTGGATTAATTACTTTCTTTGTATGTTTTAGCCAGTGAGTTTCAATCATGCACCATTTTACATTTAGGTGAAGTCTTGTTTTATGTTGTTTAACAATTCTTTATTTATGATCTTTTTAACTTTAAGCTTTTTCTATTACTGCATTCATGTGTATTGTTTGCATTTTTTGCTTTACAATTATCACTCTAAGCTACGTGGATTATCTAACAGTTAAATCATCTAATTCAAATAGAAGGTCATATGTAGTTTTTTTAGTTTCCATTGATATAGAATTTTTCAGTCAGATACTTGTTGGATGAAAGTCTCATTTGTCAGCAAATCTGGAGCCTTGGAAATGGTTCCAACACATACATCATTATCATCATAGCATCTTCAACTGACTTTCTTCACCTAAGACTTGAACTCCCACAACAAGTCATTGTGGCTTCTTGATGTCTCTAGTACAATATTTGACAATTTATGCAAGAATTTTATCACATCTTGACAAGTTATATTCATGCATTCTGTTAACCATCATGTGTTAACCACTTTCATAAGACCTGCACCAACATAAGGTGAAGTGTTATCACTTCTTTTCTTGGAACTACCTGTAACCACCAAACCTAACGCCCACTTCTCTCCTATATACAGGAGTAGGAAGCTATGGGCATTTTTGGAGGAAATATTCTGGTTTTTCAACTTCCTTATAACCATGTTGCTGACAATCAATCAAGAGAGATGATGTTGGACTTCTACTACTTTAAGCCTGACTGCCGAAATCATTAGATAATGTTTTTTCTTTTCCTATTTGCTGTGTATGATTGCTTTAAGTTGAAAAATCCATTATCAGGGGTTTTCCATGCATGGATGTAATTGAAGTTAATTTGTTATCCTATTGAACTCCGCAAATATGAACCTAATTTTTTTTTAATGCATGGTCTGCAAAAAAGACTCTTATCATGATTGGAATGACCTTGATAATGAAATTCTCTTTATCATTGAATATACTCTTCATATATATGTTAACATTATTTGTGATGAGATCTCCTAAATTGCATTTTAAAATATAATCAATTATATGAAAAGAATATATTCCATTTTCTACACCAACACTCTCCTATAAAATTCAAGTTCACTTGGAGGTTACCAGTTTTCATGACTATTCTGCTTATCTAGTTATGCTATCTTTTTAATTAGATCTAGCTAATGGTGTTTAATGCTAAAATTATCTTGAATCATTCTTGTAAGTATTTGTGGCATAACATCAAATACCATTTCAGGTGATAAACATTTCTTCACTGAATACTCCTGGCCTTTGCAAACTTCAAGGAAGAAAACAACTGGAAGAACTTGTCAAAAAGGTTAGAAAGTTGAAAATCTTATGTATCCTTTTACAGTTCTTCTCTTTGATTATTATGATTGGCGTATAGGTGCAAGCTAGCCGACCCCAAATAGTTGAAACTTATAGTTTTGTTGTTGTTGTATATAGGTGCAAGCTGCTCGTGATGAGATGCAATGGGCAGAAGAGAGCCCACTGCCCTTGGTTGTGAAAATTGCTCCCGACTTGTCTAAAGAGGATATTGAGGACATAGCAGCTGTAAGCTGTAAGATGATCCTCTTTTGCCCTATCATAAATAGTACATACTCTTATCATTTCATTTTGTTGACTTTTAGGTTGCTCTTGCTCTCCATTTGGATGGATTGGTAAGCTTCTCTGATCTTCTTGAAGCATTATTTTTTTGTACTTGAAATTTGATAGACAGTGTAGCTAACTACACATGTTGGATTCCGTTTGTATTGGGACTAATTACAGTGTAACTAATTTGGTATGGACTGGTATTTACCAGTTTGACTGAGTACCTGTATTGGAACACATACCTCAACTGTTACCACACCATTCATTTTTTATTATTTATCATTTTAAGTATATTGCTTGGTATTCCAGTGCCATACTTGTTATTAGGTTAAGGAGACCAGTATTGGACTGACGTTTAAATCCTCGGTTTAGACATACTTGATACCATCAAGTATTTCTTTTTGATGCCATGGAGTGATTATTCATTATGCTCTTATTTCACTTATTTCTTTTTGATGTTGTGTGATGTCCTTGAGGATCCTTTTAGTCTTGGATGGCAAATATTTCATGGAGGGTCCCATTTTCTCAATTGCCTCCTGAATAAATTAAAAAAAAAAGAGCAAAAATAACACAAAAGTACTTGTTTCTCTGCATTTCTAAGGCAGCATTATTTCCATTGCAGAGTTATAGAATTATGAACATTCTTGTGTAGTTACATCTTCTCAATTTTAGCTATAAACCATCACCAACACTTGCAATAATTCATAGAAGGCCTTCTTTACCATTGTCAAAGCAGTTGTTTTTATATGAAAATTTTCAAGTATGAAAGTAAGCAACTACAGGAATTTTGCTTAGATTTGTAATTTCTTGAAGCGGAAAGTTTGAAGCATGATCATAAAGGACTGTAGTTCACAAAGATTCTGAAGTTCCTCATTCTTCAGCCTTACCTTGTTTTTCCTTTATGCTAGCTAGCAGTAAGTATGGCAATTAACTTGGCTAGTGTAATTATTAACTATGAAGTTGCAGGAAGTGTGAAGTTCTTTTTCTTCAGCTTAGTTTATTCTTTTGTTTGTTCTTCCAACTACTAGTAGTTACAGCAACTAACTTGGCTAGCATAATCATGAGCAATTTCTCTGCAGATTATATCAAATACAACTATTTCAAGACCAGATCCTGTAACTAGTCACCCATTAGCTGGAAAATCTGGTGGTTTAAGCGGAAAGCCACTCTTTGATATGTCCACTAGCATTCTCAAGGAGATGTATATTCTCACTCAGGTACTTCTCCACATTCTTAATTTATTTAACTGGGAAACTGCCCTTCACCCTGAATTTATTTGTCCACGTGTTGTTTCTTGCCTATGACATGACCAATTTCTATCTTTCAATCTTAATTGATGGTGCCAATTTCTTTTAATTTTTACAGGGGAAGATTCCACTTATAGGCTGTGGGAGTGTAAGCAAGTAATATGACATTATATTTAATTTTAAATTCGCTGGTTGCTTGAACAAAATCTCTTTTAAACTATGTATAAGTGTTTGCCGAAATGCAGTGGTGAAGATGCATACAAGAAGATTCGAGCTGGAGCAACACTTGTCCAATTGTATACAGCTTTTGCTTATGATGGACCTTCATTAATTCCAGAAATAAAGGTTTGCACTAATACTGATGAAGTTTTTGGTCATTTAACTTATTATTAACAAGTACATGAAAGTCCAACTTGGTTTTATAACATATTATCGAGCAAATTTGGTTGTCAAATATATGTTTCATCTTCTTAGTTTTAGGTCAGATAATACTATTATTCTATCTCCTTGAAGGAGAAAACTTGCGACTCACCTTTCTATGAAACTATGCCAACTTGTGTTTTTATTTTTTGCTTCATTTTTCAGTCTGCTTTATTTTCTGGTGCATACCCATGGATTATTCATCGTACCTTTTTTGTCCCAAGTTTTCCATCCTTGGTGAGACAAATGACGAACTAACCTAATTGATGCTTGATGTCTTTGCTGAGAGGTGACATAAATAAGATTTAATGTTAGGATGCAAAAACATGGATCTATTGGGCCTTGCAAATATGAAGATGACAAGAGTTTTATGGGTTTTTGGGTTTATACACACATTGTAGCTCTCACAGATAGATAAATATTTGCTACAAAGATAAAATTGCAAATTGTTTGTTATGCCTGTTTAATTAACTAATCTGGTTAACTCTCTCGAAATGTGTTTTCTCTTATTAAAAATGATATAGATACTATTCTGTTTAATTAGTCTCTTTCATCATGTGTTTTCTCTTATTGAAAATGATGAAAATTATTCTAAATTAGTTTTAAATACGTCATGATATTTTAGTCTGTTATCACATTTTACCCATCCAAACAACTCTGTTGGTAAATCCTTTAGATATACTGCTAATACTATGATAATTTATTGTGAACGAATCTCAGTAATTTTCAACAAATATCTTGAGATTCTCAGTCAGTAGCTATCCACAAAACATTATGAGGTTGCAACAACAGATCCGGCTCCTCCTCCTGCTGAAACTCCATCACTTGTTCTTGCCCGTACTCCCTTTAGCCCTGAGTCTTGTTGAGTCGAGTTAACTCAAAATTGCATTGCTGGTGATTTCAAATTTTGTAATGTTCTTATCACTGGTTAGTTTTACAATACAGACTTCTAAACGAGGGGAAATATTTCATGGCCTTTGAATATTTGCAGTTTTGTCGCGGAGAAAGGCAACATTTTCAGTCATTTTTTACTTTGCTGCTCACAACATATACTTGTAGTTCTCTTGAGTTTGTTCTAGATGATTCTCTTGAGTTTGTTCTAGATGATTCTCGGACCTGCTGAAGAAGGTATGGCTTAACCTCAGGAAGCATTTCAGTGCTGTTGCCTTCCAAATGCAGGACTTCACGCTCCGAAATTTATGTCTGTGTTTTTTTTTCTGTTTGTTTGTTTGTTTGTGCAGATCCGGATTTGTGGAGCTACACAAGATTACGAGAAGACTGTTTCTTGAAGGTATTGGTCATCCAAAAGTTCATCTTCATCACTTGCTAATTTTCTAATGAAAATTTATTTATTTATTTACAAAAGGGCAGTTATGGCAAGAGGATCACACGATTTTAGTTATGCGAAAAACTATTTACAACATTTATTTGATGAGCAAAAACTAACTACAGCGCCTCTTCCTTCCCCTTCCTGGGTTTATTTGACATGACAGGACAGGACAGGACATGACGGGACAGCCTTCACCTCACCAGTCCAAGGTTGACGATGCCCCACGACGAGTGGGGCCATGTCTTCTCCTTCGCCTTGGCCGACAACACCCTCCCCCACGCCACCCATCCCTCCCAACTCATCCTCTTGTCCCAGCTGCTCCCCCACTCCAGCATCAGCCTCAGCCCCTTTCCCGCCGCCGCCTCCGCCTCCTCGTACTTCCCCTGGTTCATGTACACCTGCCCTAACACCAGATGCGGCTCCCCCACGAAGGGATTCCTCCTTATGCTCTCCCCCAACAGCCCCTCCACCTTCTCCCACCCCGTCTCCCCTTCCTTCGCCCAGTCCCCACACATCGCCTCCCAGTAGTAATCCCTACCGACTGTTTGATCCTTTGCTTCCAACACTTTGGTGCAGTTGTCGAACACTGGGGGGATCATCAGCTCCATCTCCTCTTCCCTTCCGGGCATCGGCAACCCCTCGTCCCCGCTCATCCTCTTCCTCTCCTCCAGGTATATCTCCTCCTCCCTCGCTAGCAGAGTGTAGAGTGCCCCCATCCTCGACAGCGAGTTCATATACAGGCCCGGCTTCCCTGTTCCCGGCCACAGCGCCGTCCACGCGTTGCCGTTGAGCTCCAGCCGCCCGTTCTCGTTCTCGAACAGCTTGTCCTGGAAATCCATATACTGGTCGCTGAAGTCGGCGATGGTCATCAGCAGAAAGGTCGCCACCACCCTTCTCGGCACCACAGTGTCCTCGCCCGTCCTGATGTGTTTCACGATCATCCCCTCCGCCGGGACCAGCGACCGCAGCTTTCTCCGCCACGGTTCCGACTCGTCGAACGCGCCCCTCTCCTTCGCGGCTCGGAGCGAAGCCTCCGAGCGCTCGAGGTGCTCGACGAGCTCGTCGTCGGAGTAGCGGAAGAGGAGGTCGTCGTGGATGAGGGTCTGGCGCGGCACGACGCAGAAGAGGTGCACGAGGCGCTCCGCCGGGCCGCCAATGATGCCGCGGACGCGGTCGCGGCCGGTGCTGGGGTCGAAGATGGCGAGGTTGACGTAGGAGTTGGAGTAGGCGGAGTGGTAGAGGCCGCAGCGGGCGACGGCATCGGGGGCGCACCACAGCTTGAGGATGCGGTAGACATCGGTGAGGTGGGCGAGGAAGCTGCCGTGCTTGTGGTAGCACTCGCCGGCGCCGGCGGAACGGAGGACGGTGACGAGGGAGGGCAGATCGGGATCTACCTTGTCCAGCTCCTCTCGGAGGAACGGTCGCGCGGCCTCGAGGAGCGCCGGTAAGTCTCTCGTGTGAGGGACGGTGGAAGGAGACGAAGAGTTGTAGGAAGGCATTCTCAGTCTTGGGTCGATGTAGGTATGGATGTGCGAAGCGTGGCGACGAAGGTTTTGGCCGAGTAGACTTGTATAGCGGTGGGAAGGAGAGCCTTAACGAATAAAGTGATAATGATGATGATATTGATAGTAATAATAATAATAATAATAGTCATGATTATATATATATATATAATAATGTATAATATTGGCAAGCATAAGGGTCCAACAACTAGTATAAGTAATAAATGGCTACTGGCGATTTTCAACATATATTTCACACCATGTATGAAAGATTTAAATATTTGAATTTAAAATTCTAAAGGGATTATATAAATACAATATTTACAAACAAATTTTGTGAAACCTCTATTCCGATATGTTAGACCCAACATCCGCCTGTGGCCTAACAGCCGCTCACGTTTTCCAGGATCTCTAATTCACAAAAGAATAGATTCATAATTTTGGAAACCCAACAATTGCTTATTTTTCATGTAACTAAAACAAGCCAAAACATATAGAAAAATTCACAAATTCTAAAAACAAAATCTAAATAAATAGAAACTTACCTGCCTCAACACACGACCTTAGGCTCATGTTGTTCATTTTTTTTATACTTGTAATATTTATCATTGTAGTAATCTTATGTCTTATTATTAACATCATTAAAACGACAAAGTATTTATATTGCTGACCAAAGATAACAAACATTATTATGCACTCTTTTCCGAAACACTTAATTCCATACAGCATTTAAGAAGGCCCAACTCAGACATTGATGAGGGACCTACTTGCCACGTGATCAAACTATAGACTTGACCTTCTTGCCGTAGAAGGAACCAATAAAGCACCAGCCATTACGCTGCATCCGTTGCTTCAAGAACAGAGAGCGACAAGATTACCACAACTACAGATCGTATAGGCTCTCCGTTGGTTCCTAAAACATGTTGCGGGTTGAAACACGGTAAGGCAAAGAATGAGGCCTTAATTTTGGACTTCGAAATCTGCAAGCAAATCATCTTGATGATCTATAAATGTAGTTCATTAGCTATTCTACAAAGACACATTTTATAAGAACATGACATAGCAGCTTGTGGCAGACAAACAAACAATGTTCCCCGACACTCCATTCACAGCAAGAGTGAGTGACCTGGAACATAAGATGAAGTGCACCTTAAATCTAGAAGCATTAACCTGTGGAAGAATCCCTTAAAATGACACATCTAGATATGTCGAAAAAAATACCTATATGCTGAACGCTAAGGGTAAGCTTTAGGCAAAAGACCAGGCCACATGGTCTAGAACTTGAAATCTTTCTTCTTCGATTTCCCTTCCTTCTCCTTGCGCTTCCTTTTGTTTGCCGCTTGCTGCGGTTAACAAGTCATCATAGAGAAATCAGTCTGACACCCACCACAGCAAGAGAGAAGAAGTACAAGGAAAAAAGAAGAGAAAAAGCGTAGAGAGCCAGAAGCAGACCTCTGCAACCATATCGCTGAAGTCCTCCTTCTGGTTCCGTACCTTCTCTTCCTCTCGTGCTTCTTCATACCTATCACATAAAAGCAGAACTAATTAGGAGAATTTTCCAAGCAAACAGTAACAGTTTTTTATAAGCATTTTGAGTGGTTCCCCTTACTTGGCTGCCAAAACATCGTCCATAACTTCCAGCTCTTCTGGTTGTATGGTGACATCCACCTTGTCTGATTTTTGACCCCGTAAAAGATCAACCTGAGGGTTAAAATGTAAACAATCTTCAATACTTAAAGGAATGAACACATGTATTGTAACCAAAATTGATACATGTACTGAGAAAAGAAAGTGAAAAAACATATTAGAAAGCCTCACCCTTTTTGCAGCTGTTTTATCTTGTGCCCCAAGCACATACCTGTATCAAAAAAATAAAAAATATATCAGCACATTTTGACATTGGCATGAGTCGGCACGACTAAGGCAGACACTTACGTGTGGGTTGTTCCCAGCAAAGTCCCAGGAACAATCCTTTCTTCCTTCTCTTCAAGTACCTTCAAAACACATAGTGGCGTGTGAGAAAAATCACAGGTCAAGGTCAAAGAGAACACTAAACACTATATGTGCACCATACGTCTATGCAAAGAACAAGAACCGAAACTTATTTACTTGATAAAGTGGTTTCTCAGGCTCCTTCCTCTGTTGCTTCCTCAAGTCAATCACATCAGGTGTTTCTACACCGGTGGGAGTGCTGAATAGCGAAACAATGACATTAGATAATGTGCATATATAACAATACAAAACATAAGAAAGACTATGAAGCACCTTGAAAGGCTGTCAACAGACTGAATGCCAGCCTCCAATTCCTCTTCTTCCATCTCTTCCTCCTCTTCCTCTTCCTCCTCTTCTTCCTCTTCTTCCTCCAAATCTCCCCAATGTTTGCTCCGATCAACCGGTTCTTCCTAAAATTTGAAAAACAAAAATTAAAAGATAACAGACGACCAATTTGTAAGTTAAGCAGCAAGTCTCTATCCTTCTAGCTAAATAACAAATGAGCTAGTTAATTATTTATTGATCTCGGTTCAACCTTCATATCCAATGGAAAAAGGGGTAGAACATGTCTGCAAAGTTACCTCATAATTAAGTTGCTCCTGCTGCAGTACCCCAAAAACATCGCCATATAATGGGCGTCCATACTGATCACCATAAAATAAAAAAATTTAAAAAAGATCACCTCGGAGAGGGAACAAAAAAGCAGCAACGCAATGCAATTATGTGAAGTAAATAGTCCTGAAGATCGAGGAGATGCTTACTTCATCAACTGGAGGTTTACCCCAACCTCCAGGATGATAACCAAAGCTGGCTCCAGGAGGGATGGGAGCATTTAGCCCAGGTATCTTCAAGTGAGGGTAGGATGGAGGTGGGCCATACCTCTGACACAAAATAGTTGCTATTAGTGTCATTAAAGTAAAAAAAACAATAGAAGAAAATGGCGAAGCTAATAAACGAATTAAGCAATTGACCTGCATATTAATAAGCCATGGAGGCGGTGCACCATCAGGCATCCCTAGTGCTTCTTTGAGTTCCCTTGACAACATTCCTGGCTTCATTTCCCTAAGTTTGAACTGTCCAGGAGCAAACGAGACCAATATTTTATGCTGGATGTTTCAACCAAAATAGACTAAACAACCATTCCAACTGCAACAGAAGAACATTTCAAAGCTTCCCACAATCTTTATCAAACTAAAGTTCATAATAACAGAAGATATGCTCAAAAGAAGTAATAAGTTTATACTTTAGCAGTCAAGAGACTCTAACCAAATGAAGGCACCATCCAAATCCTTAATCATTACCATAAGATTGCATATACTTAAGGACATATCAAAACAGGATAACATTAATCAGCACAAGTAAGCTTCGATGCTTGAAGACATGTCAAAACATAAACATAAAGCAACACGGTAAATCATGTGGACAAAATAGGAACAGAGCGAGCCCTTATCATGGAAAGTTTATGAGAGCTGTGGACTGGCATGATGATGTAATAGCACAAGTCAATGAACATCATCAACGACAAAGAGAAGATAGTGTAGACATCATGAATTTTCAAGGAGATCTTTTGAAACATACTAAAAGAAATAAAACAATACATTAAAAAAATATACTCAGCATTCTGTCAATACAACACTCATAAAGAATGAAGGAAATAATTTTCACTTGTATAAATTGTCAGAAAAATGATGCTATCCATAAAAGAATGTGCCAATCTATCAAGCGATGGTCTTTTCTTGTGTTTCAAGAAAAAAGTTGTCACAATCAAGGCTACAGCGTGTTTTTGGCAGAATGCACATAAGTGAACATCTCAAAACAAGGTATTCCAATCGGATATAAATCAATATATGTGTAAGTAATAGTACCTCAAATTCCTTTCCTTCATAGTATAGATCTCCATGTGTTGTCAGCTTTGGTTTGGTCTGATACTTGAAAAATGCATCATGAAGGACCTGCAATCAAATACAATTAGGATTTAATAGATTATTCACACCTCCCCATTCTCTGCACCAAGAGCAAGCAAGCTAGAGAGAGTGAAAGAGCTGGAAAGCAAGGGAGGGAGTGGGATGACAGAGGGATATGGAAGAAAAATCACAAGAGCAATCAATTTTAGATCAAACCTGATAATCAATATCCATCTTTCCCATCTTTGGTTGCATGCGCTCACGCTGTTTTTGTTTTAGCTTCTTGCTATCCTCTTTCTCAATGTATGCCTGGAAAAATAAAAAATAAATAGATAAAAAAACAAATCCAGAATATGGGAGTTCATTCAAATGACCATTCAGAATCACCCATATTTCTAGACAATTTAATTGAAAAAACACATAACTATCAAATAACTACTATTGCATAGCAAAATTAAATAAAATGATCTTTCACTTGAAACCAAGAACCTAGAATTTCAATATCATGAGTTACTTGGTACCTGTCTTATTTTCTCTATTCCAGTTGCAGCAATGAAGTCAGGAAGGTGAAAAGGTTGTTTTTCAATACCTCGTTTTCCCTGCCAATTATCAGAAGACAAATATAAAACCCAGATACATCAAAATGTACAAATCATAAATTGTGGTATATTTTAAAAAGCCCAAAATGCAATTGAAATCTGAAGGAGGTTTGACATCTCAAAATATCTGCAATACCAAAAACAAGATAACTCAGTTTAAGTCCGATAAATAACCCTTTTTTTTTACTTCAAGTAACACAAATATGCATGTTTCATCACTGTTATTAGGACGTCAGCAATTTAGCATCACACAGTTGCGTAAAGCATAGAATCTAGTGTAATCATATGCATCTATCTAGACCCCACCAATCTATCATTGTGTTAAAAAAAAACCATGAGATGTCCTCTCGCAATTACCATCATGTCCAGGCTCAGACAATGTTACAGCTGTTCCCTGCAAGAAATTATGCATATGTATAAGAGGGTTATCGACACCATTTGCCCTCACCACTGACAACATAATTAAAAAATGCACATACACCATCATTAAAAATGCACATACATTCTTCATCAAATTCATGTCAGATGCTATGTCTCACCTGTAAAAACTTCCGCTTTTGGCACCAGTGCCTTGGAACAGGCACAGTATTTCGATACGACTTAAGAAATACAAGTAGCTTTGGATCTGCTGCGGTTGCATCCCAAACCTGAAAAGAAATTAACAAGAAAGAGTTTAGAGATAAAAATAGTCCAAAAGAACAACCTAGAATCTGAAAAATTAACATATGCCAATAAAAGGAACAAATGCTGATTGTAAATTGCAATCAACAGTCAAATCCTTGAAAGTTTGCTGCAGTAAACAAACGGAACTAAATGGAAAAAGTTAATATAGCATAAAAAGAGACTAGAACACATCAATTGGATCATAATCTCTTAGGTACAATCTCATACAGAAAACCCTTGCTCTATGATTCCTACAAACCTCAAACATATGAACACAATCATCAAGAACAACAGGCAAGCTTGGTCGTTCCTGACCAAGACCTAATAATTAGGACAAAAACGATGGGAACCAGACTTATAACTTCACGAGTTTCCAAGTTACTGAGTAAAGAAAATGTTTGGTGGTGTAACAAAAGAAGCATTTCTTATTTCAAGCATCCTAATAATAATTAATGTTGCCATACAATAATTATATAACACATTTTTGCTCAGCAGGAAAGGCATGCATAAAAGCATAAAGCAAAAGAAAACATCTAATCTTGGACACTAGCCACCATTAATAGCATGGCCCATAAACCAACAAAAAGAGGGGCAACCATTTGGCTGTTTGCTTGTAGGCAAAATAAGTCTTCGCCATTTAGATTGCTAAACATTACAAAAAGTAACACCATCCTGGTTTAATTAACTTTTTACAGATTGCTTTACACCACATAGGTTCTTAAACATTTTAGCCATTAATTTTTTAGAAGTAAATAGTTTTTTTGTTATGTTCCCAAATCAATGAATTTTTTTTAACCTTCACGTAGCTTTATGCCACATTGGCTCTTAACCAGTTTAGTCAGTAACATTATAAGCAGAGAATAGCAGTTCCTTTTTAACCTTTCCAGTTTAAAAAAATTATTTTTCCCCTTGCCATTGCTTTAGGCCACATTGGCAATGTAAAAGGTTTGCTTCAGAGTGGCTAAAGAGTGTGAGACAAAAAAACTTCCAAACAAGCGCAGGACAACAGACTAACCCTATAACTTGATTCTCCACATATCAAGACTCTAGATGGATGGATAGTCACTATCAAATTGGTACAAGTGTTATTATACTATCCAGAAAGTTTTGGGTGTCCATGGATGTCACTTTGAGTTGAGAGATCCCTGATAAAACTACTGAGGAAAAGATTGTTTTCCAGCATATTGTCAATGTGTTACCCATTGTGAGTTCCGAAGAATATCCTCAGCTAAATGAAGGAATGAAAACCAAGCACCACAACTATCACTTTCTTTATAGTCATTCATGCCGGGATCTACACCAATAGAAGTATTCTAATAGAACAACCCTTATTATCTCTCTAGTATCATAACAAATACTAATTCTTATTGTATAGATTGTACCAAGATCAGGCACATATCATTTGATTAAGCTTTTCTAGTTTCAAAAAAGAAAAAAAAAACCTGGTATATGTTATATTTCAAGGTAGCAGTAGAAAGTTCAAGCTACCCAGATAAAACAAAGCAGATGGTGATTGAAAAGTTATGTTAGCACTAGAAATATTATAATCTAAGCATACCTCAACCACATCTGGCCTTGAGCAAATTTGCTTCAGTTCTGCAATCTTCATTCGTTTTTGAAGCTACAAAATGTACAAATGGATAACTTCATCGAAACTCTATCTAGAAAGATGTAAGAAGTCTAACATTACTAACCTTCTTCTTCTTGTTCGACAGTCCTTTTTCCTTCTGCTGAGTTTCCTGCTCGTCCTCTTCTGTATCTGAATCTCCCTTCTTGGCTGCCGCATTGCCCATGGTCTCATCCTTTGTTGAATTATCCTGCAAGGAGAACAGCAGCCATGAAAAAGATAAGACGAGATCTGAATAGCAAAGAAAAGAAAAAGAAACTTGTCCTCGAGTCCAAGGTACACTTCAAAAGACATTCTCCTAGTACCTCGACACCAGCATGATCTCTGAAGTTGAACTTCTCGATAACATTCTTGAATTCCTCGAAAATGCTTTCGTCTACATCAGCCTTTTCAGGAATGTACTCCACTTCCACACTCATGTTGACCTAAAGAAGCTCAGCAAACAATAGGATAAGTAACAAAACAAAACAAGGTATCAACCAGAAGCACCACCACCTCTACAATTCGTATACACTGAGATGCATACAAGAAACCCTAATTATTGCCAAATAATGTTGGATGCCATGGATCAATAATAGCACAGGCATAGTTGCAAAAGTATCATAGGGGATTTAGAATCAATGAACCAAAACAATAGAAATAAAAATAACAAAAGTCAAAGAATGCATATGCAATAACCTGAATAATTATAATAAAAGTAAAGAAGGTCAATCATACAACAGTTTTGGATCGACTGAGGACGAAACAAGAAACCCTAACTATTCTCGGATACTTAGAATGACCTGAATCAACCGAAATCAAACAGAAACATCGCCCTCACAGATAATACCACGAAGATAGTTAAGCACCGAAATCAAGAGAAACCCTAATAGTGGTGGGACACACCATCAGAAGACATGGTAATAGTACCTCGGAGTAATCATTGCGCTCGTCCTCAGATGCGCCTATTTCCCCTCCCTCTACTCCCCTCTTCTCGCCGTCGTCGGCCAAGGAAACAGAGGATTTACTGTCGTTCTTCTTCTGCTTCCGCCGACGGCGGCGGCGCTCGCTTTCTCGGACCTTTTTCCTCTCGGAGGCAGCGGCGGAGGCGCCATTGATCGGTGGATCTCCGGCTACGCCACCGTCGGGGATCTGGGATCGGCTAACGAGCTCGCCTAAGGCCATGGTCGAGCGCAGGGTTCCGATAAAGGAGAACCGGCCAAAGGGAAGACGGTTCGCATGATTCCCCCACTCGTGGCGCTCTTATAGGACCCTTCTTTTCTGTATGACAGAATTACCCCTATAAAAAATGTGAATTGACCGGATCAATTTTCTGTACGCATCTGGTCCGATCCGATCAAGATCCGTAGACCCATTTGAACCAAACCGAATTTAAGATGTCCACAAACAACCAAAATTGCAAGGCCGAACCTGCCTGATATATGGGCTTGGTTCATCCTTTTCTTCGATCCAATAACCTTTATGGCAGCTCTTAATTTGTTATTTTTTTATTTATTAATGTTAAATGGCAGTATACGTGGCTTGTGACCCCCAATTTAATATCACATTAATGAGTCAATTTCAATTACTCGATCTGACTACCTTATATGGTAAATTTATTATTTGTATTAATAATTATTTCAATCCATAATTTTGATGCTATATTAATTTTGGGCAATTCTAATAGAGGATATATTTATCTCCAATCACGACTAGCAACATAGTCAGTAGAATGAATGTTAAGAATGTTAGTTATTGTTTACTCAAAATTATCGTTTTTAATCTTAAAATTAACTCACGCAACCTCACTAGAAGGTTAAAGAGATTTTGTCTGAAACCCCATTGGACATCGGTCCTCATACAGGTCGATCATGAATCCAAACCAAGTCAAACTGATCATTCATATACATCACATTATTAATGAAAATTCAGACATTTCTAAATAGTATCTCATATTTCCATACTCCACACACAAGTCAAATTGTCTTTTTTCCAAATCATCAAAATAATTTTTATAAAAAATAAATTTTTTTCTCGTCAAAACCCAATTTGACATTGCTGGTTTCTATTAAGTTGATTATAGTATTTTTTTTATCAGAATTACAATGTTACACTTTAGTAATAAAAAATATTGTAAGTCGCTCCTTTTTATTGTCATTCTTCCATATCGTTTGAATATAAATACTAAAAGTTTTTTTTCAATAAATATAAATATAAAAAATTGAAAACAAATTAAAATTTGTATCATCCTTTATTTAGTTTGAAATATATCAAAACTACTCAAATTACTATTTATTGATTTTTAAACTAACTAATGTTCGAATACAATATTTTAATTCAGCCATAAAAACATTCTAATTGTCATTCTCACACAATAAATAAATATCGATATATAGATCTAAATTTACGTTTAAATGAGAAAAATAAGAATTTTTATTATCATCTGTTTCGAAATATATGAAAACCATCTTAATTTCCATCCATAATCACTCAATCTCTTATACAAATCATTTTATAAAATCTCAAAATCTATAATAAAATCGATAATCAAAGTTATTCAAGATTCAAACTAATAATATTTTTGTGTAAAGTTACAATATTTTTTATTCAACAATAAAATTGTAACCGTATGATATCTCAACCACTGTCATTAATGTTTATAATAAATGAAAATAGATGTTACGACTGAACATAGTTGACAGTGCATACAGGTAGGCTAATCTCAATATAACACAAGATATAAGAAAACGCAACATCTCATGAACATGAATATAACACATGGAAAACAGATATTATGTGATGATAATAAGTGCAACTTTTAGAGGCTTCGATGTTTCTTGTATGTTTTCAGTATTCAGAAAGGTGTATTTTACCATGGAAACATACCACGCAAAACCCTGCATTAAGGAGGATTCTGACATTGTAACAGCATGCCTGATCCATCAGCCACAAGAATCCTTAGTTTGAGCTTTAGAAGCACTTAAAGAGTGATCAATGCAAATGTACCTTATCAAAAGCAATACATAAATGAAATGTGATCATTTATTATAATATTTTATGCGTTTAAATTCTGGAATAATAGCAGAGATTGTTAGAATAAAAGTACAGGAGCATAACAGAATACATGAGTAATCTGTCATCATCATAACTCTGGAACAATTTGGTCTCAGAAATGCTTCCAGCAGATCAAGGTGAATTGGTCATTCAAAAACGAATGGAAGCTTATTAAAAATTAAGAGAGAAAAAACCAACCGCGAATAGTGAAGCACGGATTTCATCCATTAAAGAGAGATTTAAATCAGCGCCGTCCTGATGCTACTGATTCTGCAGAGAAGAGGTACCTCACTCGGGAAAGAACCGAATCATGTGCAGGGTCATATGGATGATCCTTGGAGGGAATCTCCAAGATAGCTGGAACAGGTTTGTTGTAGCTATCCACCAGAAACCGTATCATGTTTGCAATCTGAAAAGAGGGAAATGAATGCAAATGTCAGGAAGTAAATAGAGTAAGAATGATGTTTAGATGAAAACTTGGTTTCCCAGCCGAATCATTTGAAGATTAATCAAACGAAACAAAAAGGTCTCCTAATGCCCTAGACAAGGATCAATGCTTAATGCCAATATGCTATAAACCAACATGAAGTAATCATTGGCATCGATCGAGTATAATTGCCCCACTAGTGACTAAACAGTTAAAGAGGTACATCAATTATGGCCAAGCCTGCATAAAAGCCTATCTTATGAATATCTGAAGCATCAGATGGCATCATTAACATTCACAAAATTGAGAGAGGACTCAATTATTCAGTTCTAGCAGCATCTTCTTACTTCAGTTTGTGCAAATTGTTACATGCTTCTGAGTTCTGACAAGCCTAATGCCAAGAGGAAGGTGGGTTGTGTTAAACAGTTGACAACTGACAAAAAAAAAGACTGTCAAGATAAACAATGAAATACATGCCTACAACATTGTAATTCTTCAAAAAGAATTGTGGGCTAAACATTCAGCTAGAAACCATTGACAACTGGATGAGTAATAATTTTCCCACGGTTTTAAACTAGTGAGGTTAAAATCAGCTGTATGAACTCATATTAGCAAGATACAACAGATTACAGTTTCAGAAAAGGGATTATAGTTCATGGACACAAACAGTATCTGTTCATGGGAGCAAGTGGAGAGAAAACAACAATATTACACAAACATAGTGTTGGCATTTATGAAAACAAATAGAACGAAAATATTAAAAGAGGTAACAGAACTTATTAACAGATGCAAATGATTTTGTTTTTACAAGCAATGACATATGTTAGACATCTACCTAGACAAAGGTTATGAGAATAAAACAGAAAAAAGGAATTAAAAATACTACCCAAGCATGTCTAAGGAAATATTCATTTAATTGCTTTTACTTCACATATATGGCAAAATAAACAAATGTAAACAAGATTTATTTTTTGACAAAATTACATAATTCAATAATAGGCTAACGGTGGCAAATTTTTGAAGGACATCTGAATGATCATAAAAGTAAAGGACATGGAGAGTTTCAGAGCAAAAGGATGTGACTGATACAAAAATGGAACAGGAGACATTATTTAGACTTTATTGTATCCTACAATTTTATTTTCGTCAATATACTATACTAAAATAAATAAACATCTGGTTTCATCAAAGCAAGAAAAGAAGCAACTAATATCTGCTTTAACCCAGCGCATTATTTTTTGAAATTAACCCAGCACATTTCACTAGGCATTGTACTTGAAAAATAAGTTCACTGTTTGTACAAGAAAACCTTTCAAAAAAATACTGTAGTAGTCATGTGCAAGAGATAATACCACATAAACATGTTGCCCAAGGACCTGATCGACTAACAGGACAAACTTGAGCATAGATGAAATCATGGACAACCCTATGCATGAACCATTCAGAACACTTACATATTGGCTAATCAGCACAACAGCAATATCCTCCCTTGAGGTGAACTCTTTGAATGCATCTTCTATAGCTTTCACAGTAGTTTCTGGATCATTATCAATCATTATAGAACCATTGATTTAAGAAGACTCAAAATAAAATTTCCAGTGACAATTATTAAACAAAGATGTGTACTACTAACTACTAAGAATAAGAGGCCAAAAGCAGAATGCCGATTTACTTAATTACTATGGAACGCAAAAAACAGAAAAAGCCTATAGAGAAAAAAAAAGTCATAACTATTGAATTATTCAAAAGAGTATAACTCAAAAAAATGATATAACAAAAAGATTTTCATCTTAATAATCACTAATAGAATTGATATTCAAGATTAACATCAGTATTCCAAGGAAGAAAACAAACAAAAGAACACACTATGTCAAAACAAAGATATTCAAACATTATACTAGATCAAAAGACAACCTGAAATTGGGGAAAACTTTAGTCGACCATTATTTAAGTCAGGCTCAAAACATACTCATCAATAACAATGTAATAATCATTTATAGAAAATGTACAATAACAATACTCAAGTCCCAATTATTTGAGGTGGGTTAGATAGATCGTCGGGGAAAACTTTAGTCGACCATTATTTAAGTCAGGCTCAAAACATACTCATCAATAACAATGTAATAACCATTTATAGAAAATGTACAATAACATTTCTTAAAAGTCCCAATTATTTGAGGCGGGTTAGATAGATCATTGCATTGTTTAGCTTTGTCATATGCACTACAGTTCTAAATAGCATTTACAATGCATGATACATGTTCGGGATTGACACAACCAACAAGCCTTTTCCAACTGCTTGGGATTAACATTATCAATCACTTGTCAGCTTATTATAGAGGGCATTATCTATAGCTGTTCCAACTGAAATACATTAGTCCCTAAGCTCATCTTTAGATGACCCTTGATTCTTTCCTGACTCTTAACCTTTTTCAAATCTTTCCCTCTCCCAGTTAGAGAGATCTCACTAAATTCTCCACCATTTTGTTCTTATTGTTACAGCTGCCACCTGTTTACAATATTTTTTTATAATGCTTATTTTTGTCCCATCCACCTCAGTGTTGATAACTTCCAATCCATCTCCTTCCCTTGCAGCCTTTTAATTGGTAGGTTCTGTGCATTAAAACTCACATATCGGATCCATCTGTTACACACATGACACCTTATCTCAATCTCCTGATCATAAAAGTTTATATCTATCCCTAATCAGTCAAGAATGAGGCTTGTTCCAGCACTAGTGACATTCTTTCAACTAAATCTGCATTCAACTAATTAATACAATGCCATCCAGTTATTCTGCATTATGATATCAAATTAAACATGTAAAGTTGAACTTCTGTCAAGTACTCTTGCAGACATCTCAATTTGTTCTGCGACAAGTAAAAAGAGACACAGGTCCACAGACAACTAGGCTTCAGTCTAAAAAACAATGATTGATCATTCATATATCTTCTTGTAAAAGCTCTTCCATACATTTCCAGATAACCAAGGGTTGCATTTTCAGGTACAAGACCGACGTGGGTACAGTTCATACCAGCTTACCAGCAAACATGCCAGTGTGTAGAACAGCACTAAGCGAGACTTCCATCCTATGCGTTTCAGAAAAAAGAGCCAAAGTGGACCACCCCAAATGGTTCCCATCGGGGCCAGTAAATATTGGACGTGCCTGTTGGGGTGAAATTGTATTCCTTTCTCATAATATATGTCAATTAAATTTGCAAGTATTGTCAACTCAAAACTATCACCATTTCACATACTCCACCATAAATTATCCCATATAAAATAAAATATTTCATAATATGTCATTAATATCTAAATATTGCTCTGAATTGTTCAACCATAGTACTAGAGGACTGGACTGGGTCACCCTATGGCGTTCCACTTATGCCAATAGAAGCATAGGGCATCTAACTTGGTATTATAAGAAATGCAGGACGACCCCCCACTTTGTTAAGAGAACTTTGATGTGTAGGCGCTATGAGTTGTAAAGTGGTCTCGTACTGAACCAATTTCACTTCCAAACAAAGAAAGACAATTAAATCAGTCAGGCAACCTCTCAAGTTGCCACCCCCTACTTCAAGATTGGATAGACTTCATCAGACTAAAGGTGCAATGAGCCATTCAAATATGAAACTTGAACCAAATCAAACAACATCTGGGTTCTAATTCAAACTTTTAGGCAGTCAGACCTGGCAAGGCCAGAACAAAAGCAGTTACTTTGATATATTCACAAACCTAAACCCGTTCATGCAAAAAAAATAAGAAACTTTAGAAAGCTTGAACTGGGATTGGCTCAGGCCTAAGCACCAAAACCATAGGCCTTTCAAGCCCAAGCATGATTCCATCGCTATCCCTGCTACACTTTCTCATGACCCATAAATGTCTAAAGAGAGGTTCATGCCATGATACGCAGCACCAACTTGTATGATTTCTTGAATACAAAAATCCTTCTTATCCAATCATTTTGGATTAAATTAAAAAGCTAGCACTACTGTAAATCTAGTTTTTCCAATTATTTTTCTGTAGAGCCAAAGCAAACACTTCAGTGTAAAACTGATAGTGATATTGATCCACCATTCAACACCTATTTGAACTATTAAAATAAAGTTAAAATTCAGTCATCTGCCCTGAAAATAAATAAAAGAGAAAAAACTGGTAAGTTAGGCTTGTCTTGCATATTCTTTTATTTTATTTTCTGTAAGATTTTTCCCCTAGTATGATCAATGCATTAGACTCTTTTACCATGTGACCAAAGCCCCAACTAGCTATATTTAATTATTCATAAATTGCATCACATAGATTCTCAATTTACAAATAATGATTAACATAACTATCACAACAGAGTAAGCAAAAGTAGATATCCTAGCATTACAGTGTTCCCGTAATGTCACTAAGAGAGGGATGACTTGGAAAAAGCTTAATCTACTGAAGTCATAAACTTACTTGAGTCCACAATAAGGTAATTTGTCTTTCTCCGTAGATCAACATTGCCAACTCCAGCCATCAAAAATCCAGTAACAGTGTCCTAGCAACACAGCATCAAATAACATCAGAATAGCTATGAATCTGCAGATGTATATATGAATAAAAGTACCATGAAGCAACTAGTTGTCCTTTTGGCAGGATCACGAAGTTCAGACTTGAACGGGAAAAAAAAAGGAATTGCCAAGAGAGATGGTAAATTTGCAACAGATGCAACTCTCTGAATTGTGCAGATGATGGCAAATAACAAAAGCTAGATCTTGTGAAGTTTGACTTACTCAGGTTTAATAACATTAAAGATCATCGGTATAATACCACATTGAGAAACCCATAAGATGTACATTAATTTCAGCATCCACTACGTTTATTACAAGAGTGAACTTGCATTAGAAGCACATGAACATGAGTATAATTGGTCCAACATCTTAAGAACTTTTAGGTCAAAGAAGTAGTTTAACTGATACCACATTTAATTGCCGAGTTGGTGCCAGTTTTCTCATGACAACTAGCCATGGAAATATTGAGTGCATGTAGAGAACAACTTGGCAAATTCAAACACCCTAATATGATGCAAATAGATGCCTCATTCCAAGGCAACTAGCATTGTATCAATTAACCCAACAAATAGCAGAGATGCATCGGTGTAGCATGTGTGCTGAAATATACACTAGCTTTTCATAAAATAGACATTAGACAACTGCACGACAGCCATGATAAAAAATGTCAAAAGCACTTCTCCTAAGAACTCAATATGCTTTATGGTTTATACATTGACATAGCAAGCATAGTAAGATAGCAATAATTTAATACGATCTTAGCTATAAATTACCTACACAGGGTTACAAGTATTAAAAAGCTTTTAAACATTAGAAAGTGAACTATATAGTTCACTTAGACATCAGTTTGAATGTTCAAATATATGATCACAAGTTCACTATCATACAATAGAACCTCATATATTTATTGAGAATAACTAGTCTTTAATCCATTCACCTGAAATAAGTCCCAAAATGTCATTCACTGAGAATACTCTTTTCCAAATGATACACACTAAAACATTATGAGAGGAAAGAACTCTAGATATTATGCATGTGTTATGTGATAGAACATTTATAAGATCTATACTCATCATGGAACCTAAATAAAAGAACAAATTCAACCAACTTTGTAATACAAAACAAGAAACCTATGATACTCAGAGTTAGTGATGAATTGCAATCAAACATGTTCATGATCAGGTGCTAATGAATTCAATTTTTAAATTACTATGATAAGAAATAGCCTTTCTCATCTATAAACTCAAAAAGTATACAGCAAATAGCAGTTTCTCACGTATCATATATTCACCAAACAACAAAAATGTGTACCTCATCTGCAATCATAGCTATAAGGGCAGAGTTATTCGTCCGGATCTGACCTCTCCCAGCCATTTGCAAGAAACTCGCAACGACAGCTGCCTGGTACTAAAAGCAGAAGTGAAAAAATAGGGAAAACGTCAGGAATCAAAGGGTTTCCTGAACTAATAATAAAGAGTACTAAAACTGATAGCCAACAATTAACAAGCCGTTAAAACTTCTAACCAGTACACACAAAAAAAAGATCTAAAAACTAGATAGACATTGAATATGTTGATCGACTAAACTACGTCAGACTTTCAAAATCGAAGTCAGACGCGAAGAACAACCCCAACCAGTTCATTATATATCATAAACAGCAAAAAGAAAGAGAAAAACATAGACCTTGGAGAGATTTAAATCGTATCCACGTTAAAATTTCGGGGTCTTTTCACAAAGACATTAAACCGTCTTAATCATGTCATTAATAATATCATACCTAACAATTATGATGGGTAGAGGAATGATGCAAAGCAAAACTAACCCAACAACCCGAAGCAGCGAACCTACATCAACCTACAGTATTCTTAAAAATGGAAGCAAAAACAAGATTTTATCGACAAACTAGTCAAAAATTACTAGTATGTTATCCAGGGTTCGGCGGGAGGGATCTATCCCCGCTTCTTACAGATCCGGTTCGGAATCACCGCGATCCAACTCTGATTTCCATCAAGGAACATCGAATCACCGGAGATTCGCTGAGATCGGCCGGTAATTAGAAACGGAAAATCCACTCGGTTTCCTTCGGCGAAAACAAGCTTGGAGGAAGAAGAAGATAGGATAACTCACCCTCGCTGCTGCCGCGCCGCTCACCGGGAGCTACTGCTCGGTTACTGCTATTTGGTCGCTGCCTCTCCTGCTCGCCGTTCGTCGGCGCTTCGAGGGATGACGATTGAGGCCAAGATGTTAGGGGAGGGATGGAGAGAGAGACAGAGAGAGAGAGAGGAAGAGGAGCCCACGTTTTCGTCGCACGTGTCCAAGATTTTTGTTTCCCGAAAATATTTTAAAAGAAATTTTAATTGATTTTCTTATAAAATACTTATATTTTGGGTATTTCCCAAATGCACCTTTTTTTCAAATAGTATGTATAATTTATCTCAAAATTTTTTCCATCAAATTATATCATTCATTTTTTTTTTCTAGTTTTAAACTACCATAGTGTTTTTATTTGGCACATTTATAGTATTTTTTAATAATATTTATAGTATTTTATTAAGATATTAAAAATACTGTAAATAACTTTTTTTTTTAGCTCATATCATATTTTTAAGCATGTAGTTGATTTGGTTAAGGCTAAAAATTTATTTAGATTATTTACAGTATTTTCGAATATATCTTATAATGTTTTTATTATGATGATAAAAAATGAAGTAATAAGTTAATTTTTTATTTTTATTTAGGTGATGTTAATTCTAAATTATTATAATACATATTTGAGTAATAATATGATATATCAAATAATTTTTAGCATACTTTGATTTTATTTGATTTATTTATAATATGTTTAGTGACTATAATACTATAAAAGATCAAAAACATTATAACATACGGAAAAAAATTTAAATGACAATTTGTGGAGTTTTAAATTAGTGATAATATTTGAAAAAATAAAATAGGGGTACTAATTGAGAAATACTCAAAATGTGAGGATTTTTTAGGAAAATCATCTTTATATTAAAGAAGAGTTTGGAAAAAGATATACACATTTGACTTGAAAATTAAGAACAATCAATATATACACCTTATTTAGGTTTTAAGATAATAATATTTATTCATTTTAATAATTAATATTCATTTTAAATACTTGAACCTATAAATATGCCAAAAAGATTATTGGAAGTGTATCAAAAATAATATTAGATTAAAAAGCTATCAATGAAAAATCCAATTTTTTTATATTTGTACTGTATGCTGTGATTTTATATAATTTTTAAAAGTAATTTAATGTTATTGAAAAATAGTTGTAACCTATGCGACATATGTGGCCTAAAACACTTAAAGAACACATATATATACTTCATTTGAATATTTTTAATACAATAGTACTTATTTATTTATTTATCTTGAACTTAAGAAATATATGTAGAAGGTAGAGATTGTTTTAAAGTATTAATATTATAATCTAGATTTAATGAGACAATATTCTTTGCTAGTGCTCATATCATAACATGGTGTGGAGTCTAATTGATTGAAAATCCACTAAAAAAAGAAGAAAAACTTATAAAACTTATCATACTAACATCCTAAAAAAGCATCTAAAAATAGTTTAAAAGCTATTTTTGAAGGGGCAATTAAGGCTGTTTAAAAGATTCAAATAACCTATATTTATGGGAAAAAAAACATATTTACCTCTATAAATTATAATATAGTATACATATAAATATGTATCCATTCAAACAATTATCATTTCCATTAACATTCCTGTATTGAGATCTGATGATGGTGTGAGAGTATCAATATATACAATATTCTTATTTAGAGAAACTATTTCTAAGATTTGAATCTCAATCTCTCATGACTACTATACCAAAGTCCATTTTTAGTAATAATAATTATGGATGATTTTAATTTTAATAAATATATAAATTTATAAATAACTAAGAGACACTTATTATTCTTATCCTTTGATGCTGTTAGCTAAAAACCCAAAATGATATTAATATCAATTGAAATATCATTAACTTTATATGTTTTATTTTATCTTCGTAATAAATTATTATTATTATTATTATTATTATTATTATTATTATGTCTATTTTTTCAATTTTAAATTTTAAAAATTAATTATAATTTGGATATTGTGACACCTAACTTGCCTCTGGGTTTTGATGTATTAAATGGTAGGCAAGAACATTTCTTTTTTCTGTGTTCTACGATGAAATTGGTATCTCCAACATTGATGGATGATATGCCTAAATTTGGAGTCAAAGCTCTAAATATAAAAGCTTAATATCATATAAAGAAATAAGATATAACAACATGAACGAGTGAGACATCACATTCATTTGTTTTCTCTCTATCTCTCTCTCTCTCTTTGTCATGACCATATAAATGGATCTCTAAATTTGATTGGCTCACGTTTGCCGAAGTCCATGGAGCATGAGAGCCTCTTCTTCTAGACTCTAATTGTAATGGATAAGATATTGTATGCTATTCTTGAATTGATATGTATCGTGTAATTTATGACTGAATTAAATTACCCGTGAATGAAGGAAACGTCACTGTGGTAAATAATGTGTTGACCATTTTTTTCCGCAAGAAAAGATAATGTAATAAGGATATTTAATAAATATATATTTTTTAATTTCTAGGATGCTAATGTATTTTTTTTATTTCGAAGTATCATATGATATTACCTAAAATCATAAAATTATCAACATGACTTAGTGAAAAATCAATATGATTTATTTAAGGTGAAATTATTTATTTGTATGATTTTTTTTCATTTATTATAGATCTAGACCATACAAATTTTTTAGGGTACATTTATTTATTTATTTATTTTGAATAAATAATTAAAATATTTAAAGGATAATTGTATCAAATTTAATAAAATGTTAAAATATATTTTTATTAAATAATATTTGTTTTAATGTGTATTTAAAATATATTTTCATCTATTTCTTGCCAAACACTTAAATCCTTTCATAATTATATATTTATTCAAAACCTTTTTTCCAAATATATATTGAAGGTGGGATTCGCGCAATACGATACGATGTGATAAACTATAAGGCTTTTACTAATTTGGTTAGCTAATTAGTTTAAAAAAATATATTGAATGATATTTCAAACCCAACGTAATAAGTATGTTCGATTAGTGCAATATTGCATAAGTGATAAGTCTCAATTTTAGGTTTACGTCATTTTAATTTAATAAATAATTTATATTTTAAAAACATAAATTTTATTGGACTTGATTTGAAATATATTAATTTTAGAAATATATTATAAATTTAATTATGTTATCCGTAATTGATAGTAACTAATAAAGATTCATTTTGGATGAATATTAATGACAATAACATATATTAAAGGGATATATAAGCTACATAAAAAAAAATATATCCGTGAACACCGATGCGACTTACTTTAATTATAAGAAAAAGTATAAGCGTGATGATAATAATAATAATAATATGTAATTTGGATGCCAAGTTAGATATGGGAAATTAAAACTAATCTATCATGGCAATGGATCACAAATTACTTGTACGTGTGTGTATGTTTACCATAACTCTCAAAGAAGTATGATCAAGAAAAAATAAAGCCTTTCAGAGAACAACACATAACATGTGATAACATAAAATATCATCCTGAAATATTTTATGATTGACTCAGTCAAACCAAAAAGAAACATCTTCCTAAATTAACTCCATCACTAACAAAAGTTTGTCCTAAGAGTCCAATAGAACCATAAGACTAGTTGTCCACGCAACATGATTCTACAGCCATGGATGGATGCACAAGACATCAATGACTTGATTCCTTAGAGGCAGACCAGACATGGAAAGAAAGATACTGTGACAATAAGCAGACTTAGCACCGCAACATGTTGCTACAAGTTCTATGACAAAAGTGAACTAAACACTGGACAATCAATCATTAGAGAAGGATAAGAATGCTCCTCATATTCCACCACGGAGCAAAAATGTCATCTTTGCATAACTTGCTTGCCCGAGTCCCTTGGAATCAGTGAGGCCAACACGGAGGGTACACGGCCTGGCCAACTTTTGCCCGATCATTTTTGGTCGGCGCTCCTCCATTGATTGTGGCCAACAACTAGGGTTGGGTCCACCCATCGCCTTAATAACTTGTGACAGCTGGCATCGATTCTCGCTGCTGCAACCTTTTTGGGACATTTTTATTTTTCCCTATTTATCATATATCACGGGAGCGATTCTATTAATTTGCTTAGTCGAAATGGAAAGATATAATAATAATAATAATTCAGAAAATAAATTAATAATGCACATCATGCGGCGTGCGCAGATGTCACACTAATTTGATGACATCTCGATGCGGCGAACCTAATCCAACGGTGGTCACGTTTTATCCGTTATTTATGGACGTACTGCAACGGGGCACGCACGCAAAATAATAATCGGGTCAAATGAGAAGACCGGATCAAGCCGCGATCGAAGGGTCGAGGTCCCACCTGGCCCAACCGACGGCTCCGACGAGTCCACGGCGGACGGGACCCAGGCGGCTACAGGCACGACTCGATGAAGATGCCACGGGAGACACGACGGCGGCGACGTCCACTGCGAAGTCCACCGCTCTCACCGGCTGTCGAGTTGCGTTGATTTGGATTATTGTTATTTAATTAAAATAAAATAATTAAAAATTACAGATAATAAGTACGATAAATAATTAATAATTGTATTTTTGTAGTGTTATAAAGGACGGCATGTCGGTATAAAAAAAATTGCTTCCTAAATAATAATAATAATAATAATAAAAGTAATAAATAATAATAGCAGCTACGATTCGCACCGGAACGGAAGAATAAACCCCGAGGCGAGATCCGATCTCCATTCCCTTCCATCCTGCGCTGCCCCTTTTCGAACCCTCCTCTGATTCCGGCTCTAGGTTTCGGGCAGGGATCTGCCGTCGCCTTCGGGATCCGCGTCCTTGATGCGAGACGCGGTCCAGCTTTGCCTTCAAAGGATTAGGTACTGCTGCTTGTCTCTCGCTTTTTTGTCGATTTCTCTTAGATCCGGAGCTTGTAGTTCGGGTGCTTCTTCGTTGCTTGCCGGATTGAAGTCTTCGATGTCGTAAATAGGATTGTTCTCTCTGTTCTTGTGGTTTTTTTGTGTCTCTGTAGATGGTCTAGTTGCTGATCTGTTCAAGAGCGATAGAGGAAGATATATATATATATATATATATATATATTTGAGATGGGATCTCGGGTCTCCAAGTTGTGGCCGTGTTGTTGGCGTTCGCAGTTCAAAGGGACGGTTCTTGAAGCTCCGGATGCAGGTGAGTTTGTGGTTCGCTGTGGAAGTAGGATTGGTTGGTTCGGTATGCTTGTGAGCTGCGGGAGTGATGGTGGTGCCCTTGGTTTGTCGCAGAGAGTGAGGAGAAGGGCGAGGCTTATGATCTGCCCTCCTTCCAGGAATTTTCCTTTGAGCAGCTCCGGCTGGCCACGTCCGGCTTCGCCGTGGAGAACATCGTCTCGGAACATGGGGAGAAGGCGCCGAATGTGGTTTACAAGGGGAAGCTGGATGCTCAGAGAAGAATTGCTGTGAAGAGATTTAACAGATCCGCGTGGCCCGATCCCCGCCAATTTTTGGTACTTGTTTGTGGCTTTTAAGCACTTAGCATTGTAGTAATTAGTCTTGGATTTCCCTGGAAGCTTCGCTTTACCTACATCTGGACATGCTTTATTTTGTGAGTTTTATGCATACGTTGTGTGGTCTAACATGTATTTCCACTTTGTCCTCACAGACTAGGATGTTTGCACGATCTTAAAGATGCTAACTTTTAAGGACGGGTGCACGGGTATAGATTCACAACAACTGTCTCTCTGCGTCTCCATTTTATGGATTTTAATGCATCAGAGACCTTACTAGTGTATTTCCCTGGATGCTTCTTTCACCTTGGCCATATCAGACTGACGATAGAAGCGCTATGGCTATGAATGGGTGAAACATGTTGAAATGCCTCAAATTTGTTTATGATCCAGATGAGAACCCCAATGAGGACTAGCTCTGCATTTGCTGCCTGATGTCAAAATTCTTGGTGCATTATCTGCATTATGTCTAAACCTCCTCTTAAGATATATGTTTAACAGAGCTAAAGTATCATACAGCTTAGTGGTTGTACATTAGGGGAGCCGTAGCTTGTCGTAGTTTTGACTCCCTAGACATGAATTTCGTAGCACAAGAGGCCCTTTCACCAAAAGTCTACCTTAAACTAGTCATATTTCAATTTTCTTTATTTCAGTACGAATGGCCCTTTCACCCAAAGTTCAGCTTAAACTAGTTCATATCTCAATTTTCGGTATCTGCTAGGTAATCTTTTGAAGTAAGCTAGGACCATTGATGTTGGTTGCATATTATCTGTACTTATTATCCGCAATCAGATTTAGTGAGAACATTATCTGTTGCTTTAGGAAGAAGCAAGGGCTGTTGGTCAGCTTCGAAACCATAGATTGGCAAATTTGCTTGGCTGCTGTTACGAAGGTGAAGAGAGGCTGCTTGTAGCTGAATATATGCCCAATGAGACACTTGCAAAACACCTTTTCCACTGTAAGTTCCTGATGAGTGTTACCAACTACACCACCAAAAAGGTGTACAATCATTATTGTCTTTGTTACTTGCGATAAAAAGAAGACATTGACATGAAGGGTTTTCTTTCCTTCAATTATAATTTGAATATGGCACATTTTTTCAGCACATTGTTGATAAATATAAACTCAAAAGCTTTGTTACGATTTTTTCTCAATACGCAAAGATGCTATGATTTATTCCCAATATAAGAGGTTGCTTTCAAGTTTACCATTGTTAGTTTTAGGATATATTCTTTTTACACAAAAATCCTCCATGAAGCTCCCTCTGGTGTGCGACATGCTCAGCCATAGTCTCTCTCTCTCTCTCTCTCTCCCTATATATATATAGAGTGTGTGCGTGTGTGTCTTGTTTATATAATAATAAAACCAAGCAAAGAGCCATCTGAAGTCTTCACCAGATGCCATCTAGCCGTATGATCACGGTCTTATAACTTCATAAGTAAGCCCAACATCCATTTAATGAAACTCCAGATGCCATCTAGCTGCACACTCTAAATCAAATTTAATGAAACTGCTAGCAAAATCCTTCTATCTTCTCAGATCATGATACATGTCTTGCGTAGAGCCTCTCTTTGTATAACCCATATGCAAGTCCTGTTGGTCTTGCTGGTTCTTTGCTGTAGTCCTAGCGGAAGAACCATCACCCTTTTTTCTTGCGTTTGAGGTACTCCAGTAGTCCAGTACTCTCCACATATAATGTGAATCATCTGGTCATCGAAGTCAACTCCAGAAATCTCCAATTTGATGTTACCACTGCATCAGTTATCTGCTTTAATATATCTTTTGCCTGTGTGAATTAGGATGTCATTTTATTGGACAAGTCCTTTTAATCTATTTAACTTTACAGGGGAATCACAGCCAATGAAATGGCCTATGCGACTAAGAGTAGTTCTCTATCTAGCTGAGGCCTTGGAATATTGCACCAGTAAGGGTCGTGCTCTCTATCATGATCTGAATGCCTATAGAGTTTTATTTGATGAAGTGAGTAGTAACACCATATATTGATTCAACAGAAACATCCATTTTTGTCCTTTTATTTCATATTTTTCATTGTGGATCATCTTCTTGCAGGACTGTAATCCCAGACTTTCATGTTTTGGTCTCATGAAGAACAGTCGAGATGGAAAAAGTTATAGCACTAATTTGGCATTTACACCTCCTGAATATTTAAGAACTGGTATGTACTCTCAAGAAATGTAACCACGCTTTGAGATAGTATCTAGGCAATGTTCAATTCTCTATTTTGGATTTAGTGCTTGTCTTGTTTCCTATCTGAAATACCTAACTGAATGCCATGCTTAGTGACAATGTTCATAAAATGAAAAGAATAAGGAGATTAACCATGATTGGAAGTTAAATCCTATAGAAGTGACACAGGAATCTACGATATCAAATCGGAGATAATTACACTTTTAAGTTAACTAATACAAGCCTCTTTCCAGTGAAGATGATTGATAACTAAGTTATTGATTCATTAACAATCCCCTCCCTTGTCCATTTAATATGGTAAACACATGTTTTCCATTTATGGAAGGAAATATTTTTTGAATATTCTACCTCTTAGGTAAAATTAACTTAGTTATTTCATGTTCTACCTCATCTACCCATCTCCATAATACCATCACTTTTGACCATTATCTTTGGGCAATGGCAAATTGGAGGAGAAAATATAGAAAATATTGTAGTGGCAGGGCTGTTGGAAGATAAAATACCAGAGGACATGGAGCAAAGTTTGGTGCCTGAAGCACAAACAGAGGTGGTAATCATAGAAAATACATCTTGTCTGCTTTGATAAATATGTGAGATATCAAACTATGAATAGATATTCCAAGAATTCTTTAATTTGATGTTGGCAGTAAAGATGGTTCTTGCATTTAAGATGGATCTGTTATATTAGAGAAAATTTTGCTTGAGCAACTATGCAGCTCATCTTAACTTTTATCATCGGGAACAGAGTTCTAGTTTGAGTCAGGAATCTTTTGATACATTGCATATCCTCTATCTATGCATGTAGTTCTTAATGTTAAAGTGGAACTCTGCAGTGCCAACAATGTGCAAGATCTTGAAGTTTTCTGAGACCAAAATTTTCTCCTCTTGTCTTTTATGTACTTGGCAATCCGGTTTTTTAGGCTAAAAGGTTGCTGATAAACCACTATATGGAAAGGGCACTATTGATTTTTTTTTTGTTTATAATTGCAAACTTTTTCTTAGTTTGGGATCAGAGTCACGTTTTCTTAATTGCAAACTTTCTCTAGATGAGTCAGTATACATCCGAGGGTATGATCTTTATTTTCTGACCCATTAGTAGCTCTTGCTATATAAGAAATGAGGGAAGCAGGCAAGTGCTTCATGCAAATTCATTCCACCCTTTCATTTAATGCTTATACTCATGTTCGTTGTATTAAGATTTCTTTATTTGTGATCAGAGTCACATTGCAATGGTGTTTGATAGAGATTGATAATGTCATGCACTTCACTTTTCCTTGAAAAATTTTCATTTAACAGCTGAAGCAATACAGTTTTTTTGTTTTCAGGTGTCCCTTGTGCATAATACATTAATCACAGTAATCTCTTCGATTATGTTGTCTCATTTTTTCGATGTGATATGCAGGAAGAGTTACACCAGAAAGTGTCATATATAGCTTTGGAACATTGCTTCTTGATGTTCTAAGCGGAAAGCACATTCCTCCTAGCCATGTGAGTTGTATTCTCTTTACGAGTTTCCTATTTTTGACACATGAAAATTTGATTGACTGGCTGAATTAGCTTACTAGCTGAATTGCCTTGCTATCCCCTTGCCTTTATCTTAGTTCCTATGATCATTTATCTATTGAAGGGTGATAGAATGGATGCCAATGTGATTTTTGGGCATGAAAAGAGCGATGATGAGGCCTTAATGTGTAATATATAAAAAATAGAAAAGTATGGTTAAGGTTATACACAAGGGGTTAGAGGTATAAAGTTTGGAAAGATATTAAGAACATGAGTTTAGGACCTTTCAAAAATAGGTTAGGATGTTATCATTTAACATATTTCTAGCTACCCCTAAATGTTAATAGAACACAACTACAAAGAATTCTCAGTGTATTAAGGAAAGATAGATAACAGTTCTTGTATCCAAGTGGTACTAACAAAAGTTTGTCAGAGTTCAAATGCAATTCTTGTTGCCTTTTGTGCTACAACCAAAGTGTGAAGTTAAGACTTTAGTGTCTTTGCTTCATCTGACTAGATTTAGTCATTAGGTTAATCTGAGAATTTCTTGTTAAAGTGCAAGCAAGACGCTTATCAGCCCTGTAACAACCTGGTCCCCATTGGCCCAAAATTAAAACCTAAGTCTATGGTAGTAAAGCAATTTCCTCTCGACATAATCTTTCTGTGCTTTTTAAGTAAATATAGAGTTAGAAAACATGATAAAAGTACATAACAAGACAAATGTGATGTTTTATTTGGAAAGGAAAGAAAAGGAAATTTGATCTTGCAGTCTTTGGAGCAGGCATAAGCTGTTGATTGGTCTACACAAAGATGTTTCTCGTTTTAAAAAATTTACTACTTCAATTCAAGTATTATGTACTAAACGTTAACAGGAGGATTCAAACTCCTGATCTTACAGTGCCCCCTTAACTACAAGGATGTCTACATAAAGATGTTTCTGTAATCCTTTTTGTCTGTCGGGTCATAAACGTGTGTTGACATTGTCGACATCATTATCTCCATGTTTTATTGATCATATTTCAAGGAATTATGATGCTTGTTCAGTATATCTGCTGTATCTTGATCTGTTCAGAGATTTCCTTGCAGGCCCTTGACTTGATACGAGATCGTAATTTCAATATGCTGACAGACTCATGTTTGGAAGGTCAATTTTCGAATGAAGATGGGACTGAACTAGTACGCTTAGCTTCAAGGTGTTTACAATACGAGCAACGTGAACGTCCTAATGTGAAGTCAATAGTACTTGCATTGACTCCACTACAGAGGGAGACTGAAGTGAGCATCAACCGCTGTCTTTCTGTGTCTAATATATTTTTATAAATGTGGCTGTCATGCTCTAAAACTGGACCACTTGCAATATGATCACCACTTATGATGGTAATCATGGTGGGATTTTTATATTTAAATACATGATTATCTGTTAGGTGGCTTTCATGCTCTGTAAGGAACTAATAAATACACAACATTTTGAGTTAGGCCTTCCCGTGCATTTCTCCTACTTATAGTCTTCTGATATGGGGAGTTCCTTGAACTAGCAACTGATGTGCACAAGTGTCCTTTTTGTTTATTCATTTGAGTATCAAGAATTAGTTTATACTCTTGCTTTTAAAGTCATTATGTATATTTACAGGATGTGTCGTGTAGGTCCCTTCTTACGTATTAATGGATATCCCTCGTGGTGGTGCATCCTCGATAGAGTCGCTTTCTCTTTCTCCACTGGGTGAAGCTTGCTCCAGAATGGATTTGACTGCAATACATGAAATATTGGAAACAGTCGGATACAAAGATGACGAGGGAACAACGAATGAGGTTTGTACATGAGAATTTTTTATATCAAGTTGAAGCAGCAGACTAGCTTATTTGTGTAATAAATAAATATGGGCATTGCACATATGTTTTCTCTGCATTTTTCGTCTATTTGCCCATACATGTAATAGCAGCTGTGAGGGTTTTCAATGCAGACAGAGAACTACAGAATCAGATCGTTAAATATGGCAGAAGAGATGTGTTTTTATCTACTTTGCTTGAGAAAATAAATAACTGTTTTCAAGTATTGACTCAGTTTCCTATAGTTTTCATTTGTTTTTCTCTAGTAGTTCTTATCCCCGACAAACCTAAAAGTGAAAGCTAGGCGATAGCTCTTTGATTACTGTCCTTCAATATGTCCGCCGACTTGTTTATTGTTTCCCTTCACTTTTGTGCTCTATTCTCTTGTCAATGTTTTCTGTAAAAATTTAATTGCACTTGATTCTGATATGCACAAGAGTGGATGTTACTTATTTTTCACATTCCTCTCCGTACCAAACACTGCTTTGTTATTCTTCTGGTGCATTATGAAGTTGCTTCATGCATAAGTAGATTGATAATAATGTTATCTGTTGGCCTAGTATTCGGACTCATAAAGACTTGGCTGTGTTTTGACAAGATATCATCTTGTGCTTGGTGGTTCTTGATGATTATCTTGGATAGCATATTGAGACGATCTTTTGTTACTGTTGACTGTCTAAGATTTTATAACCAATTTGATGCTTCACCTTTCTATGTTTCTAAATATATAAAGCACACCTCATTGATATGCATGCCTCCTCATTTTTATCCTTTCTTCTTTTAGCTATCATTTCAAATGTGGACCAACCAGATGCAAGAGACACTGAACTCAAAGAAGAAGGGTGACACTGCTTTCCGGCATAAAGATTTTAATACTGCAATAGAGTGCTACACCCAGGTGATTTTATCTTACTGATTGGTTTCATTGTGATAATAATTCTCATTTTTTTAGGATATCTTTCTGATAAATGATCAATTGTTCTTGCTGTGATCTTTTTTATGCCAGTTGCTCATCGGTAGTTCCATTACAATCTTTGAACTAGACTTGTAGCTAATGCGCCCATCATTTTTGCCATTTGAAAACCTTTACTGCTGATCAAATCATTATTAAGGAGAATCCATGGTCTAATTTCTTCCATTATATATCTAGAAGAATGCAAGTCTAGAATCTGCCATTCAGAACCATACATGTGAGTTTTCGAATGAACTTCCGTTCCACAAAGTCCATTTTTCTTATATCGTAATTAGAAAGAACAAGAACAAGTTGGGCATGGATTCAATGTACATGACATTCATTGGTTTAGGACACGTGTAGAGTTATAAAACATTGTCAAAAGCTTCTTGCAGTAACCAATATGTAGAAGTAAAATCTATTTTCTTCTGTGTCTCTTTGTCATGTTACATCTCCTTTTTATCATACATGTAGCACTTCCACAGAGCTTCCAAATGTCAGGAACAAAAATTGCCTCGTCATTTGAAAAATTACTACTGCACTGGTCTTTTGGTTGTTGTTTTGGAATCAATTAGGGTCCTCTCATACGCTATGGAGATGATTTTTCCGTTAACACTGATGTGTGCTGCATTTAGGTGCCGATTAAATTCATTCAAAATCCATATATTTGGTACTGAGAGCTTGATAGAGGATGTGCAAGCCTGACATCTCGATGATTTTCTGTGACATGCAGTTCATAGATGTTGGGACCATGGTTTCGCCTACGATTTTTGCACGCCGTTGCCTGTCATACCTGATGAATGACTTGCCACAGCAAGCTCTTAATGATGCAGTGCAGGCGCTAGTCATATCTCCTACATGGCCAACAGCACTTTATCTTCAGGCTGCTGGCCTTTTGGCTCTTGGGATGGAAAATGAAGCTCGAGAAGCACTTAAGGATGGTTCTTTGCTAGAGGCGAAAAAGAACGAGGGGCATTAGATGGGGACTAAGTTAGAATGACCAGAGACTTTAAATGTTCAAAATTTCAGATTTATTTGCCCCATAAAAAAGGGAAAAAAAAGAGTTTATGATCATTTTTAAGGACAGCTTAAGATTTTGGATGTCAAAGACTGCTTCTGATAGAAATAGGCTTGATTCTTTGATGGGCTTGCCGTTCTGGAGTTACTGAGTGCATCGTTTTCCAGTTGGCAGGGGGCTGGATTATTACCTTCTGCTGTAGCTGTACTTCACATCCTGCAATGTGTAGTGTGCATGTATATATGGGGAATCAACCATAGCAACCCACGAAAAGTTTCTGGCAAGATAAAATGGTAAAAGTTGTGACCCTTCTTGCAAAGCATGCCATGTAAATTGCACGAACCGCTGGTGAACATGTTGTGTTGTAAAGCAGTTGAATGATTTGTTTCGTGTGTGGCTTTATTTGTGTTTTATTGTCTTTTATCAATTGCCAATGGATTTCATTGAGATTGTTGGATTCTTTCACGAGGCATGTCTGTAGATGTAATCTGGGGGATGAATAGTTCTGTAGTGGTTGCATGTCCAAAGATTTTAAATCCATTTGAGTGCTTTCCTTCTATTGTTTGGGTATGTATGGTAGTCATGCATGGGCTCTCTCAGAAAACAAATTGGCTTTTATCTTCTTATGCTGTGGTCGGTTTTGGGGGTTGGGGGGGGGGGGGGGGGGGGGGGCCACAATCACCAGCTTTTATGTCATTTTGTTTTGTGAAACCAGACATGTTTGGTGATCTTTGAACCTCAAAATCATTGGTGTTGTTGTTGTTGTTGTTTAGGTTTTCTAAAAATAGACGTAGTAATTGCATATACTTTTCTAGTTGCGATACCATGGATATTAAATCCATCACAATTTTCAATTTTTTGGTGACAAATACAGGTTCATGTAATTGATATCAGGGGAAGAGATAGCATCATTTTGCTGGTAATATGCGTCCCCTGGTAAAACGTTCATATAGGAATTTTACCCTCCAAAAACACCCCATCTTTCTCTTGTTTGAATTTATTATCTTGTGGCTTAAAATTAATTAATTTTAGGTACCGTCATCTGTAGTTGTAAAATTCTCTACCCATCCTGCGATCTGCAATTCGTCCTCGTTAAACCTTGTCAATGTAAACGGCATTAATGGTGAATATCTTTTAAAGTCATACCAACGTCTTAATTATATATTACCTTTATATAGTTAGTTATCTTTAGTTATTTGATTTTTATATTTTAAAAAATTATATAGTAATAAAATTGAAACATCTAGATTCACTTATTCAAACAATATCATTTTTACTAACATAAATATAAAAATAAAAGATAAAAACATAATTTTAACATTTGATGGCGGACGATGTCGATAGTGACGGACGACGACGTCGCTAGCGTTGATGCCGATGCAATTGCCTGGCTAGCTCTGACGACGATAAGGTCCACTCTCACCGCAATGCCACCTGCCTTCACAAGGAGCGTGTTGTCGACCTCATCGTCATTCGCCCCACATCGCTTTGCATCTGCGATGATGCTAACGTAGTTGTCGCTTGGAAATTACGTCGACGTTGATGTAGATGGTGGTGGCTACTCCCCATCTCCTCGCTCCTTTGCCATCTCATTCTCTTGGGAACAGCGCCTCAGAATCGCCAAATCCCTCTCGCACCCCACGTAGCTGAGGACACCTCTGCCCACCCCCTCCTTTGATTCAGTCCCACTCGGAACTCTTCATCACACGCAAGAAATGCTTCGTCGTCTCCCTTGACACGTTTGTGGCCACACTCGACCTTTGTTCGAATGGTCTCTTGCACGACAGTGACAACATGGACGAGCTCTGGTTAGTGCCCGATGTTGTGCTGTAGATGGAGACATCCATCATCGACCAGGTTCGGCTCTTCGACTTGTACGACTCTTGAAAGGCAACACTCCGTCGTGGACACCACAATTTGCTTCCCTTAGACCGAGTTGTTGGGTTTCCTTGGCCATTGACGTGGCCCAGACAACATCTAACGCATCTACGTCGACACTGATTCAGCGACGTTGCTCTGCATTTGCGTTAATGCTAATGTAAATGCCGAGCAACCCTTTCATCACTCGATAATTGCATTGATATCAACATAAATGTAGAGTAGAGAAAGGGCTGCTTGACAATATGTGGTGCCAGAACCGATGCGATAGTAGGGGGAGCGATAGAAGCTTTGGTGACACTAACTTCCGATCGAGGCTAGGATCCACCCAATGGTTCAACGATGAGGCGACCACCATCTTCGCCAAAAACATCGATACAAATACAAAGTGATGCAGAGCAATCAACGATGAGGTCGATAACACCTCGTGGAGGCAGGTGATGACGCGATGAAAGCAAACCTTATCGTCGTCGAAGGCAACTAAGCAACTGTATCGACATCAACACCATAGTTCGCCACCAAATGTTAAAATTATTTTTTTATCTTTTATTTTTGCGTTTCTATCAATAAAATAATTTAAATGTTTCATTTTCGTGACTAAGGATGCGAATATAACTTTTTAAAATATAAGGACATGAACGTCAAAAGTAACTAATCAGTAATTAGCCTTGCTCGTATTTATGCATGTTTTCAATGAGAACAAAAAATGTCGAGCATATTGTTCATAGTAAATTAAAATTAAAAAAACATATAACCATCTTCATAAACTTATAAAAAGATAACAATGCACCTAGAGATGTTATCAAACTAACATACATAGACATGACAAATTTTCTAATTAAATCCAATGATGGCAAACAATTTTGGAAAATTAATTACATAAAGCTAAAATCAATGTTAAAATTTATTTTTATGGTTTATAGAAAAAAAATATATATATAAGTCAACATGTGGCGTGGACCTTCCTCAAGGCCGAACCTGCGCCGCGACGGAGACCACAAAAGCAACAGCCTGCATAATATAATTTGCTTAAGATTAGCCTTCATAAACAGCAATGTCTGACGAGTTTGTTTCGAACAACCCAGCAGCAAATTTTACGTAATTCCCATTCAGCAGTACCCGGTGGCTTTGATGTAATATCCTGACAGACCCGATTTACACCACGCACGCTGTTGCAGATCTTGCGAACCACATCAATAAGGAACTTGTGGTCAAAATAGTACCAGAAGAGATTTATGTGACGGGAAAATATCAGAAAACACAGTAGAGAATTCATGACAAGTGATTGGATATACAATGAGACTTGAATACAACTTTGATATATTTGCTGAAACATGCTAGCAAGAAAATAAAAGAGGGTAAGGTTAAGATATCCTTCCCGGACTTTCTCAGCATCTTCAAAATGTATATTTTTAGCGATCGAGAATCTTGTCATTTTGACCACGAAAGTACATCAATCTCTTACGAGATGAATCAGAAATAGTGCTACAAACACTCCCAACAATGCTTCGGCACTATGCATGTAAAATCACAACACATCTTGTGTGTGTGTGTGTCAATATACAACTAAACTACTGCCACATATAATTTTCTGCAGGTTTTATGATTGAGGAAGATCAAGGCCTTTTAATTGGAAACACAGTTAGCAACAGCACACGCTTTGGACTAGGTCATTGTCAGGCCAAGAACCCTTCAGTGTTCATAGTGATCTTCCAATCTTGATACATCAATATTTGTTGATGCTACTAAAGTCTCAAGCATGTCAGTGTAATCAATGCATTTTATATGTTTTCAGGTTTGCAGATGAATGTTTACTTAATATCCTATTATGATACACATGTTTTCAAGAGGGCGACTCTGATTATTCCTTTGCAATGTAGATGCTCAGGTTTCAAGCATGCCAGTGTAATCAATGTGTTTTATATGTTTTCAGGAGGGCGAGCATCCTTGATCATTCCATTGCAATGTAGATGATCAGATCTCAAGCCACGAAAACCTCTCTAGTTGCAAGGCTGCCTATCTGTACGATCCTTGGATCCTAATGTTAGCAGCATCTAGTGCACTATATGGTCCTTTAAAAAAAAAAAAGAATTCCTGACTTCATAACTATGTACAGTGCACGTTAACCACTAGAATGCCTCCTTAGAGACATCACTCATTGAAGTCATCCTTTTTTATGTCATAGGTTAGTTACAAAGACCATATCCAAGGAGAAATTCAATGAGTGATATTGCATGGTTAAATAACCAGCCATCTCTTCCGGATGCCGTTAAGTGCATGATAAGGAGAACTGGAAAACCTATCACAAACAAGTATTGGGTTGCTAATGTAAATATCAACAGAAGAAATTGTTAAAATAGCTACCGTTCTGTCACGGACAAACTTCTAAACAAGATGTTTGATGTAATGCTTATGTATGTCTGTGTCTTTTGGTATCTTCATGCCTTGTACAGCATGTAGGGGGGACGGCCGAAGGCTTAATAGTCCCATTTTAGTTGGGTTGGTGGCCTCTTTAGGCTTGTAAATAAAGGTTGTGTCATGTGGACACGTGAGAGAGATTTTCGGTCTGTAATGGACCATTTTACCCTTTGTTGTGCCACTGTTCAGAGCTTGTAAAGTCTGTTTGTAATTTGCATTGTCTATGAAGTGTTTTTCGGAGATGTTTGCTTGTGGATCCCGATTGAGGCGTTTTCTCTAGCCCGTTCTCTCTTTTGTTGGTCCTAAGGGACAATGGGAGGTTTCGGGGAGGCTGACCTTTGCGGACGGACACGCAAGGGTGCCGCACGACTTAGGCAAAATCAGCTAAGTCCGTGACAGATGGTATCAGAGCGGGACAAGCACTCATAGAAACACTTAGCATGCAAACGTGGGGGACCTAGCGGGGCTGCGTTGAGGGCAGTCAGCACACGCGCGACCGTTTGGGGGAAAACGGGCATGGAGATGTAGGGAAAAAGAGTCGCTCAGAGGAGCGGGCATCTAACATTGGCATTCAGAGGAATGGCCAACCCTTCGCGCAAGAGGCACCACGAGAACAGGCAAGCTTGGAAGAATTTGGAGCGCACAAAGGTTGGGATGGCTGAGTTTGAGCTACGGCTCAACGTTGACAACTATACTTGATGGTGCTCTAGGCAAGCGAGGCGCTTGGCAAGAATGAGACCATGCAAGGTGGAATGAGTTGCTCAACGACCAAAAGAGTTATGCAAAGCTCACAGAGGTGAGGGGAATTGCTAACTCGAAGAATTTGGTACTCATGCATGGGCTTGTATGCGGACGATGGAATGTTCGTGGCCATCCCAAGGCGACCGAGACTCAGCGCCATGGAGCATTGAAACTTTCTCTTCGGCATGTGAAGGATACGTCCGTAGGAGGCTGAAGTGTGCAACAAGTTCAGCATGTTGCTAGGCCTTGAGGGGCGTAGCGGGGGCTGTATTGACGGGGAGGTGCAATCTAGCAAGTGTGTTTGCAGGAGGCAGAACAATGCACAGTTTGTTCAGTAGATCGGAGTAGTCTAAGGGGATGGTGGTCTCCGAAACGAAGAGATATGTTGCTCCAAAGGGGACAGTTATCCAGGAGGGATAAGTCCCGGCTCTCCAGAGGGAGAATCATGTGCGACGGACTGCACATGTTGAGGAGGAGTACCTCAACAAACAACAACTCCATGAAGCTCGATGGACTGAGAAAGCGGCGAGGAGTCGTCGCATGATCTCGCTTAAGAGAATGCATTGGTGGATGCATTGCGAGATCAAGTGGGGGAGCGACCCAAAGCAACTCAAAGGGAGGCACACTTGGAGTCGATATGGAGATCGGACTCAAGGGAGGGCTGACCCGTGGAATGGTGGGCGCGAGGGCCACCATCGACTCAATGCAAAAACGAGGAGCGGAGCAACTTGGGTGTAACTTGGCGAAGTACTCAAGCCGTTTGAAGGGAGCCAGCATAGAAGTTGGAACATGAAGCAGAGGCACAGTGCTTTCCTTAGACAGAGGTCAAGGACATGAACTCTTGCAGAGGCAAGAGTAAGATCATGTTGTTCCATGGGTCCTTCATTCTGACGGAGCGGACTCATCTTGCATGGTGCCAAAGACGAAGGGAGCTTCGGGGCACATGCACCTTATCTCGGAGGAGCATTTGATGGAGGAACTAACGCGACTCAATTTGCGGAGGCGAAGTTGAGTTCAGAAGGCCTTAGCACGGGGCAAGAGGACGCAGAGGCGGGTACTCTTGAAGAATATGCCACAGTGTTGTCATTCAAGTTGCCATGACGGAAGCGGTGCGCAGCGGAGATTGTGTTGGTAGGGGTAGAGGCCCAGGATCCAGACAATGGTGCACAAATTACAGTGAAGTCGGTGGACTTCGGGAGCTACTAGGCGACGGACTGTCCTAGAGCGGTGCTTCATCTAGGTGTGACCCAAGAGTGGGTGGATGAAGGTCGATTGCCAAAGGAGCGAAAAAAATCGAAGGTGGAGGAGACCCTGCGATGTATTGGCAGAGGCCACACATGGAGGGTTCACAATTCGAGTTTATTCCACAAGGATCAGAATGCAATGGAGATGTCACCAGGAGGCGACATAGTGCAGCGGATCGTAGTGGAACAGTTTGTGGCAATGCGATACACACGACAGTGAGTCCCGGGAGGGACTTGATCATATGGAGGTATGATCGGGAGCTACTGGAAGCTCCACTTCGGTGAACAACACGACGGCAAGAAGGGCTATGGATTCAAGGAGTGAAGGCCATGGTACCGCAGAGGCGGGTCTTCCGGGCGTGCATCGAATTTTGCATCGGATGAAAACCTTGGTCACCAGCATATGGGGGCTGTGTTCCACTAAGGGAAAAGTTCGAATGCAAGTACCAGTGAGTTCCATGGGGGGGACTTGATCATGCAGAGGTATGATCGAAGCAGCTGGAGAGTTGGACTGCTCCAGAGCCCATATTCGCTTAAGGGAGCCCGACAAGTCAGAGGACAAGGTCGAGTAAGCGGACGTTGCTACCAAGGAAGCTAAGGAGAACAGAATCGGTGCAAACTCTACAACGTGATGGCAGAGGCCATGCATGGGAGTTGCAGTCTGTCTTTCCATCGACCAAAAGGCCTGCTTGGAGAACACAGAGGTGTTGAAGTAGGGGGTCGAAAGGGGCGAGGAAGCGACGACGAGTCCAGAGGGACTTAGCTACCCAAAATCAAGCAATCAGTTAGGATGGAGGTGAACTCGGAGGAGTGTCACGGAGGCATATCTACTGATTGTGAAGAAAAGGGATGCAGATGCGAGGCGACGGATAGTAGTGCCATGGGCATGGCAGCGCCATGGTACCGCAGAGGCGGGACTTCCGTGAAGGTCATTGATCCCTTGCTCTCATGGAGGGAGAGCGCTTGGTCGTGAAAGGGGCCGAGGAGGTGGAGCATGCAGAGGCAATCTCCAAGTACCGAGACAAGGCTGAAGGGCAGAGGCCGAGGAACTTCGTAAGACCGGTGTCAACAAGTTTCTCATCAAGATAGCCGTAAGTGAAGGACTTCAGGTCATGCAGGAGTGCACGACCAAGGAACGAAGCAAGCAGTACGTGGTGCTGTACCTTTGCTACTCAGTGGAGTAGGCGGCAGGGTTGATGGAGAAGACGGTACAATCCCAGAGGCGACCTCATCTATCAGAGAATTACTCCAAGTTGGGGTGAAAACTTCTTGCATTCCAGAAGTTCAATGGCATTGAGAAGGTGAATCACAGTAGCTAACTCAACGCAAGGAGTGCAAACACTTCAAGTGCTTCAGAAGTTTGAGCAAAGAGTAGGCGAAGGCCAGTAACCAGCTCGATGCATGAAGTACAACCTCGAGGAGGCGGGCGAAGTCAAGTAACCTTCGCCTTCTCAACTCTTAAGAGGATGGGCGAAACCGAGTACCCCAATTCTCTTATCTATCCAGCAGAGGAGCTCTACACAAGTTCAAAGACCCTTCGAAGATAATGGAAGACAATAGTTGTCAAATCCTCACCAACGGTGATCAGTGCTACTGAGAGTAGATTGTCCGCTTCATTTCCCAACGAAATGCCAATCGAAAGCGGAAGTGATGCGAACCTACTTGGATGTGACAACTAACTGAAAGAAGAGTCAATGAGTAGATTCTGTGGAGGAAGGACCCAAAACTTCAGAAGTTTGCGAGACGATGCTCGTTAAAGCTCCAACAAGCATCCAACCAGTTCAAGCAGCATGAGGAATCTTTGAGAGACCGGCGTAGTAAGGATGGTCTTTTCCTTCATCTGGGGGATCCGCAGGAATCAACAAGGATCAACACAACTCAGCCAACCCCACACCAGAGTCAGAGTCATTGGTGAGTTGCAGCAGTATGGCGGATCAAAATGTTCGACTACTAAAAAATAGCAACGGAGAGCAGCTAGGAGCCAAGAGGCGCATTGTAGCTGGAGCAGAAGATTGAAGATTCAGCAAAGGCGAGGATTTGCAGTGTCGACAAAGGCTTCAACGAGGACGTCGAAGGAATAAGTGGGGGAGAATGTCACGGACAAACTTCTAAACAAGATGTTTGATGTAATGCTTATGTATGTCCGTGTCTTTTGGTATCTTCATGCTTTGTACAGCATGTAGGGGGGAAGGCCGAAGGCTTAATAGTCCCATTTTAGTTGGGTTGGTGGCCTCTTTAGGCTTGTAAATAAAGGTTGTGTCATGTGGACACGTGAGAGAGATTTTCGGTCTGTAATGGACCATTTTACCCTTTGTTGTGCCACTGTTCAGAGCTTGTAAAGTCTGTTTGTAATTTACATTGTCTATGAAGTGTTTTTCGGAGATGTTTGCTTGTGGATCCCGATTGAGGCGTTTTCTCTAGCCCGTTCTCTCTTTTGTTGGTCCTAAGGGACAATGGGAGGCTTCGGGGAGGCTGACCTTTGCGGACGGACACGCAAGGGTGCCGCACGACTTAGGCAAAATCAGCTAAGTCCGTGACAGTTCACCGATTGAAAGCAACATGTACAATTGCATAAGCTGCTCTACGAAAAGCAATGCATCAAATTGATTGAAGATATAGCCGAGTTAATGCCATAAAGAAAATTAATACTGAATGAAAATTGAAAAAATATTGCTAGGTTAAGATAGGATGGTGAACCATGCATTTTTTGCATATAAAAGTTGAAGCCAGCAAAGAACTAATCATGTTCAGTTCCTAAAATTAAACACCAACTCAGGAATATCAAGATCTATCTCCATTGGTGCACTTGCAGATGGTTTCTGTACTGTGTTGGTCATATCCTCTACCTCAACATACACCTATGCCCCAGTGACATTCATAAGGAATAACTTGTGGCTTGTGAATAGCATCTCAATTAACTAAATGTATTCAAAATTTCAATCCCAAAGCTTCCTTTTCACAATCTATTCTTCACCATATCCTCTATTTTAGCATATAATTCATGTCAACGTTAATTGACATGAATTATGAATCATCATAAACAATAAACTATTCTAGAAACACCATGACTTCATCTAGTAATACATCATCACCATCAATTAGCTTAATAGCTGTGAAATCATGCATATAGTTGCTAGAATCACTAAATCTCTTTTAGAACTCCTCTAGAACTATGATCCAGGTTGCACATCCTCACTCACAATATCATATTAGATTGAGGCAAGGTTTGCAGTTTCGTTTACCGATATTGTATGGGTCAGGGCTTGGACCAGTACTGAACTGGTCTACCGAGTATGAAATTTAAGAAAAAAACTAAAAAAATAAAACATGAACCACCTGATATAGAGCATGTACTGCCCTATACCAGGTGGTATCAGACGTGTATGTGGGATCATTCAATACAAGCCCAGTTCAAGCGTACCACCCGATTTACCTTAGTGTGTGTACCGATAACCTAGTGGACAAATAAATACGACCAACATACCGGGTTTGAGGTACATCATCGGTTTGTTAAAATTGTGCATCAGATTTCACCTTCAGTTATTCAGTTTTATATACATTATCAACTAAAGTAAATTGCATATCTTGTATCTACATCCAGATCATGAATTAGAATAATTCTAACCTGCCTTTCAGATATCTATAATGTGAAAATTGACCATGTACCTCCTGAATACAACACATGCAAAAAATCTCATGTTCATCACCAACCTATCCACATATTCATTTTCACGTGATTGCTAAATTTTTAACCCTTTAGGTTAAAGTTTTAAATGAAGTTAAAAAACTGTTGCATCAACAGTACTCAACAAAATTCACCCCAAGTCTCAGCCATATTACTTTCTATTACTCTTGAATACATCTGCAAGTGCTACCAGTCTCACTTTCTGTTTAATAAATCCAAAAACAAGGTTGTAAGAGGAAACTGACACTAACCAGTCTGCAGTCATTCCATCTTCACTAGTAATCGCTCTAAGAACAACCACATGAGAATGTGTTCTTTGGTCTCCCTGAACACCACTGATTCTACTGGTAGAAAAACAGCAAAAGCTTGCCAAATGGAATCATAGAGGCCAGCATCTTTGATTGACTGAATAAAAATCTCATCCACCTACAGAAAAGGTTTGAAGTGAAAACCATGTTGACAACAAATTGATGTTAGGGAATGAACTAAAAAAAGATAACAAGCAACCTGGTGGAGAATCTCGAAGGCATTTCCTTCTGTGACATCCCCCAGTACACGAATAGCAAGGCCAGGTCCAGGGAATGGGTCTCTTTAGAAATGATTCAGGGACATTCAAAATACTCCCCAGTTTTTGTACCTTTAAATTGAGTGGCAGATTGGAATCAGCATTGGAGCATAATTGAGGCTGGATGACAAAAGGTAAGAACAGTTTTATGTGTTTAATGACAAATGCATCATGGACTTGGAACCTATACCTCATCTTTAAACAGGAATTTTAGTGGTTCAATAAGCTTTAGCTTCATATCCTTTGGAAGCCCCCCAACATTATGATGGCTCTTAATTGTGTGAGTGAGTCATTCCACTTCCAGGTGGTGGGCAGGACTCTATTACATCTGGATAGAGAGTTCCCTGGACCAAGAACACTGGTCTTCTTCCCAATTTTTGCTCTAACTCTTGAGCAAAATCATAAAAAATGCATATAAACTCTCAACCAATTATTTTCTTCTTCATCTCAGGGTCTTTAATGCCTTTGAGCTTACCAAGAAATTGCTCAGAAGCATCAATATAAGTGACTGGTAAATGTAGATTACTCTGAAAAGTTGACATGATTCGCTCTCTTTCCTTATTCCTAGAGCAAGGAAAGTTCACTCTTGCTGTTTAGTTGGAGGAGATTAAAAAAATAGTATTTATTTTCTACTGTGCAGCGACACTAAGAAAACATGTAGCCTTAATAGGCCATTGTCAACAAAAACACAATGAAGCCTGTTTCCAATTACCTTGTGAACAAGAGTGGCAGCATCAGTGGAATCCACTCCTCCAGATAGTGCACAAATCACATGCTCATCAGGTCCTACCACGCCTTTGATGACCTTAATTTCTTCCTCAAGTACACCTTGCATCTTCCAATCTGCAGTGATCCCACAAACATCCAAAAGAAAATGCCACAGTGTCTCCATTCCTTGTGTCGAATGAGTCACCTACAAGCAGATTGAAAGAAACAAAGCAATGTAAGAGTGCTATTAGACTATTAGTATCCAACACCAAAGATCATGGACTGCATTGCTATCGGTCTGCTGGGCTGATGAAGTTCTATGTATAATTCCTCACTAATTGTGGAATGTACACCAAACAACTAGAAAAGTCATGAGGAAGGCCAGACATTATAGGAATGAATTCTCTAAACAAATTAGCATATACCAACAGCAACATAATGCACCTTCAAGATGGATTTTTGTAGATCATCACCATTGGTGATTTTAACTCAGTAAAAACTGATATGCAATCAGGCAGAGTTTTTGAAATTGGATCATCTGATAACTGTTGAGAGAAATGAAATAAAAACAAAAAATTTGCTTTTACCAAGGACATAAATAATAAACACGATAGTCTTGTCAGCTCGATCCAAGTAGATATAGGGAGAAGCTTCTTTTACAAATTCTTCACTCAAAATTATGTTAGAAGATAGTTTTCACTCAAAGTTACATTAGAAGATTAGTAGAAAAGTTACGTTAATCAGTTAAGAGAGGAGCAATTAAAAACTGAATCTACGTCAAAATCTTAGCTCTACAGAACAGGATAAGACGAATGTCTGCTTACATTGCCTTGCCTTTTTTTCTTTTTTGGTTCTGTCCTATCGCTCAATTGAAGTTAAATTGACGAGACAAAATACACCATATTTTGTGTAAAAGGTTAAAATCAAAATGATTCTGAACATGGAAACCTTACCAACAAGAACAAATTACATGACTGAATTAGTGGAGCAAAACACAAGTCACAATCTATCAAAAACTCATGGTAGCAAGACTTATATGTTATGACACAATAAGAAGCGATTAGAAAAATCATACAGAAGTCTATGATTCTTATGATGCCTCTGGTCAGGGAGAGGCCACAATACCTTACTAAATAGGATGCAAGTAAAATGAAGGGTCAAATTCAATTATATACCGTATCATACTTAAAGCAGATAGAAGCCGCAATGAAAACAAATTATGCCTAATTAAACACAGTGTTACTTATGTACGAACCCAAAGATAATCAATTCATAGTTTTCCTTGTTTCTGACATGACCTAAGTTCCAAAACAGGAGTATATGTTAATGTTCATAGCAATATTTCACAGCAGAAGCCACTTTTTTTGGTCATAAGTATTTTCCAGTGCAGACCCATAGCCCGCTAGAATCATAATGCAAGTCCTCCTCATTAAACCGAAGCAGATCCAAATTACTTGACCTATGAAAGGAATTTCTATGACAATCTATACAAAATAGCTACAGAGAGTAATAAACCAGAGAACGACTTCGAAAGATTACCTCTGGATGATACTGAAGACCATAAATCATTCCAGAGTGATTCTCGATCGCCGCCACTGATCCCTGCAGGCTCCTCGCGACCAATGAGAAACCCTTCGGCAATTTCACTGCCTCATCGCCGCGGCTCATCCACACGGTCTGATGCCCACCGATGGCCTCCGGCCCATAAAGTCCCCACTCGCCCTCGGCCACCGCTATCTCCATCTTACCATACTCCTGCCTCTACCCGACGGCGACCTTTCCCCCGAGCTCCTGGACGATCAACTGCATCCCGTAGCAGATGCCGAGCACGAACACGCCGTTCTCCTCAGCGTACTCGATGAATCCGTCGGGGAACGAGGGTGCTCCGGCGACGTGGACGGAGTGGGCGCCGTCGGAAAGGACGACGGCGCGAGGCCTCAGCTTGGCGATGGAGCCGGATTCGGCGGGTGATGAGGTGCGTGTACTGGGAGCCGTAGTCGAGGATGAGGACAAGGTTTCCCGCCCGGCCGGGGGTTCCACCGCAGGAGGCCTTCGATTTGACGATGCTTTCCATCTCTCCGGCGGCGAGGATTAGGGGTTGTGGTGAAGGAGGGAGCTGATCGCCACGAAAGGAGCGACAGCAGGTTAGGGATTTTATAATCATTCTATTGGCGGGAACCACCGTGGATAGGGGCTGTAGATCCTTTTTTATCAAACAGATCACGTCCGTTGATATGAAGGATCAAGAGAGGTCCGTCCTCAGATCACGAACCTAACGGCCCCCACCGATCTTTGGACTCGGCCATCATGCAGACTTACCGCACAAGTCTCTCCTTTCCCGCATAGTAATTAACTTATCTTATATTATTATGTTTGGGTAATTTATTGGGAAAAATTTTCACTATTGGGGTCTTTTTCTTTCTAGAGGATGCCTCTCATAATTGTTTTTACTTACCCCTATTTTTCTAAATGCCTTCAGTCTTTCCATTAAACGACATCGAGACTAATGCGGAATTTATAATTTATTTATTTATTTATTTGTTAAAGTGATCTCGTTTGATTTTGATTACCTCTAATGTCAGACCTCCTCCTTTGCCCTTCAACTCCATTGAAATGTTATTTTTTTTAATTTTTTTATATAAATAAATATATCTTAATTCATTTTCGAGTGTAATTCTATCAACTTCGACCCAACATCTCAAACTTTCACTACTCTTCTAAGAAATCATTATAATATTATTAGTAATATTTTTTTATCATCTTTGACGAATTTTATGATAATTAGTTATCAAAATTTAAATTTTTTATGATATATTATACGAACGAGGATTAGATAATTAATATATTTAAATTTTATAAGATAATTATGAACGAGGATTAGATAATTAATATATTTAAATTTTATAAGATAATTATGAGATCAACAATACTTAATAGATTTGAGTGTTATACAGTTAATAAACAATGTATAAAAAAAATTTATATTATCTAGATCTATAGAGTTATTATAAAAAATAAAAAAATAACGGTTTAAAATAGAATGAACACGTACCTAAGAAAATTTTAAAAACTATAAATAAAAATTTAAATACTCTGAATTTAATTAAATAAATAACTTTTTATGAATATCAATAATGATAAAAGATTTATATAATCGATCCAAAAAAAATTAGACTTATAATTTTAGTATTATTGTTATTATATATTATATGAACGAAAAACAAGAGACGTGAGAAAGAACCAATGAAAGCAAAAGATAGAGAAGAGGGATTAGGGCTTTAACTTGAACCAATTCGTTGGTCCAAACATATTCAATGGACAAAACTGATATTTAAAAAAAAAAAAAGAGAAGCTCCCAAATAAAAATAATTATAACTGACATTATAAGGTAAAAAAGATTATGAGAGACTTAATTTGATAAATTATTCATTATTGTTGGTAATGTCGTTTAATGTGTTATGAAGGAAGACTTTTTTTTAACAATAAGAAATTTATATTTATTTTCACTTAAAACCTTCCCTCACACAATGAAATTTCTCTACATATCCAGTGAAATGTTTTAATTAATGCAAAATTGTCATTGGTGATTTTGTAATAATATTGATGATGATAATAAAGAAATTGTTGAAGAAAATGGTAAAAATAAAAACGACATGATGATGAAGAGATGATGACGATGACGATGATGATGATAATAATAATAATAATAATAATAATAATAATAATAATAATAATAATAATAATAATAATAATAATAATAATAATAATAATTGAAAAGATTTTCTACACGCAAGATTACTCATTCCACATGTTATATTGAGATTAAACATGAATGATCACCAAAATCATATGCAGCAGCGATTTCCTAAGAATTACAAGTAAAACTGTGAATACACTACTTGTGAAACATACTCAGTCGTGCCAAACTTACAACAAGTAGAACTGGGAATAAAGATGCTTGCGTATCTTGTAGTACTCTTCTGTCAATGGGCCTTCTATGAGAATTTGCTGACCACCAGTCCCACCCTGCAAAACAAAACTCAAGTTGTCAAAAGAACAAAATTGAGGGCTTACACACAGCTCGGTTTTGACGTTAAGGCTTTTCTTTAACTAATTTCTTTAATAAGTTTACTCTCTTGCACTGAATTCAAACTTGAAACATGTAAATTGTGCGCTCACCACATGATGTCTAAATAGGTCACTAGATTTCGGAACCAAATCATCAAACGCATAAGATAAGATTTGTTGCTCACCTTCTGGCTGGCGTCACTTATCTTGCGCAGAGTTACATGCTCGCCGCAGCGAAGGGCACCCCCAGTGAATTCTACCTGAAGCAAAATGTTTCGAGGCATACCAGTGAAAAATGGCTCAAGAAATGCTTTAAAAACTTCAGTTGGTTATGCGGATTCATGTTGTCAGGCACCCGAGGCTGAGTGGCATTTTCCATAATAGGTTTATCCCCAATTTATGAGGCTTTTACGATCGTAATATGGTGGCAGACTGGAAACTTTTCAAGATTCATCACATCAAATTTTCTTCTCAAAGTCACAGAAAAGGGCACGGGTATACCTGGACACCTTGGCTAGCAAGGAACTGCTTGAAATCTGCCAGTTTCAGATCTCCTATGAGAACAGATTTGTGGGTTGGAGGAGCTGAAGAAAGTGGAAGGAGAGTGAGCATGTCATTGGTCTTTCCAACTTCAGCATCAACCCATGCAATCTCATAGTCACCCAGCTGTAAGCGTTAGCAATTTTCAGAGAATTTAATTGCATTAACCATTAAAGATAAGTGGACACTGAATGTTCACAAGTTGTCAAACTCGAGATTGATGAGGCAGCACAACTTTTAGATCTACCATAAAGCAGGCAGTGATATATTTGCATGATAATGAACTTGAACAGATACACAAAAAAGGAATGCACCCATTTCATACAACCACAAAGCATATTTTACATTCATGTCCAGTGTACTATCCTTATATAAACAACAGCTTATCATCCCCAAAATAACGTAACAGAACCCACAAAGTTACTAACACTTGATCGTCCAGCTCTAGGATATCAAAGAGCAGGATAGTTGCCCCAGACTCATCAAGTTCTGTTTTCACTCAAAACTCGGCCCAAAGGAAATAAATATTTAACTAGAAAAACTCTTAATAAGTCACCCTCCATCTTCCTAAAAAGGAGATGAATTCACTTTTTAGATTCACTGTCGAGGAAGTTCAATGTTATCAGACAACTGCCAACAAATATTTTATTTTTCTCCCCAAGATGATGAACAGAAAGCACACAACTCTGCGACCTAGTTTTTAACCTGAACCATACCCTCTTTTAGTCAATGCAGTGAGCTCATGCAACAACTGCTAATGTTCTAACAGGATCAGTTTAACTGCTATTAACATTGCCCCCAAAAAATTAATAAGATTAATACAATTTCAATCAAATTTAAGTATTCAGTGCCTTTAGTTTCCTGAATGCATCATTTACCACAAAGATTGAAACCATTGAGCATCAGGAAGACAAAAAAATATGCTTAACTAGTATTAAGGAAAGGTAAGGACAATGGCTCAGAATAGCATATGACATCCTCACCTTCTTAAGAAGAACATTACTCATTAGCCTCTCTGAAAGCTGCACCTGTTTTCATATGAAAAGCAAATAAAGCATCAGATTTGAGATTCTATATAAACTATAATTAGCTACAATTTGCACTACACCCCTCCCCCCCTCCCCCACCCCAAAAAAAATAAAAATAAAAAACAAAACAAAGAAATAAAATAAAATAAAAAATCCACACTACCCTGGAAAAGAAAAAAAAACTTATGCAGGATGTTTACCTTATAAGCACACAAATCAGAGGTAACATCAATTGTTTCTTCAATATGCGGAGCATAAACATGGGGGCAAACATGTTTTATGCAGTGTTGTTTCAAATGCTCAGTGGCTTCTGCTGATCCATGTACTAAAACCTAAAATAACAATTCATAAATCTTTTAGTCACTGAATTTTTCCAATGTACATAATGAGAGCACAAAATAAATTGCAGCAGAAAATGATAACATCATGAAATGAAGATCTTAGATAATGATAGAAATAAAACTTGTTTCTCAAAGCTTTTGTGACATACAAGTTTCAAGGGAGCCACATGAGATATGATTGATTTAACAGAGCGTCCATCAGACCGACCTTCAAAATCCATATAAGTCAATCCACACTTAACTTGCACCTGAAATAACAAGAGAAAGTTTCAATATGTAATCTACATGAATGGAAGTCAGAATCATAAAAGGAGCAATCGACAAAATCATCTCTAGAAGAAGGCCTCAGTATGGGAAATCATTATATGACTTCATGAGTCAAATCATGAAACTTGAAGAAATCTTCAAACTTGGTTTATTGAGCCTATTTTAGGGTTTAAGAAAGCAGGAGTCCTCTAATTTATTGGCACTGATCCCCACTTTGTCAACTTCTTCACAATACCATGATCAACATGAAAAAGCAACATGTTGATAAAAAAACAGAAGTTACGAGGCTAAAATTTGCAAAAGCCACCAAAAACAAAAATAGAAGAAATAGATTCAAAACCCTAACAAGAATAATATTTTGAAACAATAACAAATAGTAATGTCCCAACTATCTGTGATCAACTTCATGTTTAGATAAGCCTCTCTTGTTTTATCTTCTATAGGAGTTACTCCTATTGTTTGAATGAAAGCATTTCTTAGATAGAGATAGTCTTCAAATAACTTCCGTACCAAATTAGTTAACCATTTTGAAAACACTCCATATATGGTCATCAAACTTCTTAAAAAGCACAATCATTCATAACTGAAGAAGTATACTCCAACAAAGGAAAAAAAAGAGAATGCCTATCTGGGTAATGATTATATAGATAAGATATATAGTTATAGAAGCAAGATGTCCAAGGATCCAATTGTTCCATGAGCTAAAATCAATTCCTCCAACACATCAAAGAGATGAACTTTATTCATTAAAAACAAACTAGGTTCAAGATCATGCCTCCTCAAAACTACAAGGAATATAGTTTGCGACAATGGAAAAAAAAGAAAACAAGTTCTGAATGCAACTTTGGGTAACTTACACGCATTCTTTCCCACAATATCAAGAGAAGCATCAGTCAGATGCTAAGGCCATCAAGACTTACTAGCTTTAACCACATAAATGCAGAACTACTAGTGAAATAGCACATAAATTAATAAATTAAATAACAGTAAGGAGGGCGTACCGTTATTTCATTTGAAATGACTTTAGAAGGAGCTGAATCAAGGAGTAGATGTGCTGAGCCTTCCTCGAGTTTACCATCGAGATCTCCCTACAGACAGCAAAGTAATCATTGTAACCAACAAACTAAAGCCACAAAATTAGGAGAGTCGCTACTTCAACCAACTCATAACTGTTAACTAAGCCGATTAGATTCAACAAAAGAAAGTCATGATAACACTTTCTTATTAAGAGTCTTTAGATGGTCAAATTCAAAAGAGTTAACTCGAGATATAAGGACATAAATCTAGAAGGAAATCAATGAAAAGAAAAACCTTGAAAAGTCAAAATCAGAAAAGAACCAGATATTTCTACTTAAATGAGCCAGTGGAACTTAGTTGTTATAAAGCAATCTTATAATAAGAAAGCATGCAACATCAAGTTCAAGAAAAAGAGATTAAAATTATAAAGCTAAACCAAGAATATTGAAGAAAATAAGAACATGAAAAATTTTATGCACTGAGCTGACACGATGATGCATATGATAATATTTTTCAGAATTGTCCAAATAACCCCCTATCCAACCTGCTTGATCTGTTGAAACTTACCTGCATTAATGCTTGATCCTGGTCTTCTTCCTTCATTATGTAGTCATCAGGATTGATAACCTCACCATAGTCATCCCATTCAGCTTTTGTCTCGAAGAATGGAAACATTGGGGCAACACTTGTAGCCGGAGGGATAAATCCATCAATGAAAATGTCCAGATGCCCACTGGAACGTGAACCAGAGGCTAAAAGGTTCATTGCAAAACAAAGCACATGTTAGAGGATCCTAAGTCCTACATAAGAACAGAATAATAGTGGTATGAGCATAATGAAGACAACTGCATATGCACTATGACCATAGCAGATCATCATCGAATACTTCTCCCAAAATAACAAGATCTGAAATTAATATAGCTTGCTGCAGATCCAATAAAAACCTTGAAAATATGACAACCCGTTGAATCTGGTGTCTAGTACCTACTGACAGAAGATTTAGGTAAGATGTCCTGAAATCTGCAAGGTTGGGACATGGGAGATTGCATCCTCCAGATCCACATTTTTAGATGCATTTTAAACTCATAACCAAGGAGATATCTTCCTCGTAACCCAAATCAGTAGGAGTCTAGAATAAAGTGACAAGCTCTATCTCAAAAAATAATGTTAACTTCACAGACATCAATGTTTACATCTACTAAGATGAGAACCTAAATGAGGGTGAGATATTTAGAATACTTAGACATGACACACAAAGAGCCAAACCGGACTATGGGTACAGAGTACAGATTGTTTGATGCAGGGTCTGCCGTACCGAGCCGTACCGCCCGGTACGGGCGGTATGTACCGGTCCGACAGATTTTCGGTACGCGGACCGACTGTTACCGTTCCGAGGTACTGTAGTGCTGTAGCAGTTTACTGTATCACTGTAGCATTTTACTGTAGCACTATAACAGTGCTACAATACTTGATACAGTGTACCACTCGATATACCTGGATGTACCGCTCGGTATACCGTACCATACCGGTACCGAGCCCAAGTCGAAATACCGGTACGGTACGGTATTGCGAACCTTGGTTTGATGACTTCAAAACAGCCACTTTACATTATTTAGAATCAACTTTTAACATGTTTGAAGTTTTTTACCAATCACTATCAGTGGCATTTCATGTAATTTATAGTTCTAGTATATATATATAGGCAATGGAGACAAAAAGATACACTAGCTAATAATCTCTAGTACTTGCTGAGAATATAAAATTGCATAAGAATCTTCCTGCTGCACCATAGTTCAGATGCAAATGCAGTCACCTCCAATATCAAAACAGATATTTACCAAAGGTTAGAGTGCATGTAACAATGAACATCCATACAAATAAATAATATTGGCTAGACATAAGACAGATTACAGTACTTGACAAAAGGATAAAGGGGGATGAACAATAATTGCAGAATTAAGATAGCCATACCACTGGAAATATGTGATGAGCTAACATCAATCACCATTGGATCAGCTACATTAGCATCTGATCCATGAGATGCCCTTAGTTCCTCCTCTTTGCTGAGAGTAACTTTCAAGGCTTCTTCTTTTTTTATTCGATTTTGCTCTTCTTCATAAGCTTTTAACTCATCACCAACTAAAGGAACCCTCTTGCTCAAAGTAACCTTTACGGCTTTGGGAGGTGGATCAACTTGTAGCATGCGAGCAAGTGTGCCAAACTGAAATATAATAGGGAAAGCAAAGAATTACAAATACAACATATGCAAGTCAGCGATTTATAGAACTTGTAAGTCAGAGATTATGCAACATACAAAACCATATATGTGCATAATTAGAAATTCAACTGAAAAAACATGTGACAAAATATGCATAAAGTAGCAAAACAAGCATCAAATTAGTAGAACAGTCAAGAATCATTCAACTCTTTGATATCACAATTACCTATCCTACTAACCCAGTATATTCAATCTTGCTGGAATTTTTTGTAAAACCAGCAATAAAGCACACAATAATCAACAGTCTGCAGTGGTCAAGACAATGTACCTGGCCTTTTTCAGTGAAAAGCACCAGGTTCTTTGCTTCAGTTGCCCATTCAACAAATATGTCATGTGAGAAACCTACCTCCAAACTGGCCATCGATGCTAGAACAACCTAGAAAAGGCACATTAACTTCCTCTCTGAATAGAAATCATCCACTGGACAATTAAAAGAAAAACATACCTTTGGAACCTCAGCAATTTTCTCAAGCTCACTCTTATTGATTATAAGATTGACATGCCTATAAGTAAAAGATATTAGAAACTATTAAAAAAGTATAACTGCTATAAGCTGAAATTTATTATTGCTCATTAGCTGAATTGACAAAATAAACAAATTAAAGATGATAGTCTATCTCATCAGTTCTATTTTAGTCTTATAATATTAACTAAAATCTTCTATAAATGAAGCTGTATATGTGTTGTATGTTTTAGTTTTTTTGTATGCCTTATTTGATGTGACAGAACAATGCACACCAAAACAATCTCTTTTTCAAGTCAATATCAATTAAGTGCTCAGACTGCCATCAGTATTGGGCAGACTGTCACAGACAAAGTTCTAAACAGGATGTTTAATGTAATATTTATGTATGTCCGTGTCTTTTTGTTTGTTCATGCTTTGCACAGCATGTAGAGGAACGGTCGAAAGCTTCACAGCCCCATTTTAGTTGGGTTTGGTGGTCTTCTTAGACTTATAAATAAAGGTTATGTCATATGGATACTTGTGAGAGATATTCGGTCTGTAGTCGATCATTTTGACCCTTTGTTGTGCAACCGTTCAGAGCTTGTAAAGTCTGTTTGTAATTTGCATTGTCTATGAAGTGTTTTCGGAAATGTTTGCTTGTGGATCCCGAGTGAGGCGCTTTCTCTAACCCGTTTTCTCTTTTTTAGGTCCTAAGGGACCATGGGAGATTTCGGGGAGGCTGACCTTTGCGGACGGACACACAAGGGTGTCACATGACTTAGGCAAAACTAGCTAAGCCCATGACAAGACGGCCAAACAATGGGTGACCTAGCAAAGCATATGTTCCCTGTCTCTGGAAAAGTCAAGTGTATTGCTAGATTGAAAACAAACCACAAGTCTTCCTTATACACATACATTTTCTGTCAACAATGAATATGTGAATGCGGTTGACAAAGGTGAGTTAAACGGGTTCATCAGTCGAAAAATATTGAATGGAAGTTTAAGAAGAAAGAGAACTATTAGGGATTTAATTAACTCTGTTTATATGCCCTGCCTTCAGTCCTATATTCATGTCCATCATCTTCTTGCATAAGGGATCAATAACAACTATCGTAAAAAAAGGTTCAAATTTTCCATCTACAAATGATCCAATTAAATCCTAGAGCAAATGGTAATGAAGTGAAGTGTTATGTACTGATGAATATAACCACAGCGCTAATAACAAGGTCACTGGTCACTAGCATGATTGAAAACTCACCGAGGTCCAAAACTAATTCTCCTCTCAGATATACAGTTAAAAATGCAACCCTAAGAGTAAAAAATAACCACCAGATTGACATTGAAAATTTAGAATTTGGATACTAGCCATCCACAGGCTATGAGCATAATAAGGTTTTCAAGTTCAGGTAGCAAATCCAGGAACTTTAATGAGTCGGACCTCTCCAAATAATCCATGCACAATAATGACTTGACATCAGCATCAATTGTTAACTCAAAACTATATTTATGCTAAAGAGAATAATTTCTAGATAATAATGGTTAGGCTCATTGATCTAGAATTAGCTGAATATCGTTAGAGCTTAGAAGTATTAGACTCCTAATAATAATGCACAATATGTTTTGTTCAAAACAAAAGGATCTAGTATGAGACTCTTAAAGACTGTTGTCAACAAAAGATTCTCTCAAAATCATCTGCTACACGTCCTTATCTCAGCTCAATTTCTACAGTGTAAAAAAAATCCTTATTCCAATTATGACGTAATTTGCCCATCCTTTTGTTTGTTATGTTTGTAAGAAAATAAGGCATGACAATCCAAAATGAATACCCAGTTCCTGGATCAACTTGTTAAAATCAATTGGGAACACATTATTCAAGAAACTGAAACATTTTGGGTGTTTCTACTTAACTTCCTGGTGGAGGCCACAAGAAAAGACAAGACTGTCTAAAAAAGCATCTAATGAGAAGTAGAAAGTTAATACCAATGCTAAGTCCCCCTTTAGTACAACTATTCTCATCTCTTTTTTATACTCATAAGTCATAATTAAGAAGCACTGATTCTGAAACAAAATGTCTGATGGTTTTCTTTTTATTGCTTCTTAAACTGTAATAAATTTTAAATATTTCTTAAAACTCTTTTTTTTAATATTTAGAACATCAAAGGCAACCTCCTTTATCACCACAACCACCACCAACCTCACTAGCACATCAGCATATATTTCTTAAAACTGCAGCATCATGACCATCACCATCATCCTCGCTTCCATCTTGCATTACCACCACTATTATTGTTGCAGTCATACGTTCACCAAGAAATGTCATAAAGCTCCCTATCAATTTAACCACTCCAAAACATAATGGCAAAGAAATGTTAATAACCAGAACAATTTATGTCTAAACTATCACCGCTTTCATATGTGATTAAAACATAGCATTATATTCCATCTTCTATATTTTATAAATGAATTTTCTTTTCATTTTGGAAGAACCTTTCATAAGGAGAAAAAAAAATATCTACCATGGAATATTGGAGATTGGTTTCTTTTCTATGGTGACATCTACATGGTAACCGACTTTATAAGAGAATAGAATTATTCATTGCACTTATCAACTGAGGTTATATTGTTAACTTACCTCTCTAAATTTATAGTTTTCATGAGAAAGGGAATGTATTAAATAAAACATAAAAAACATCTAAAATCTCTAAATAATACTTCCTCCTCCCATTTATATATCATTAAACAATAGCACATATATTCGATCTGTTAAATTTTATGAAGGTTTTGTACTTTAAGCAAGTATTTGCAATCAGAAATAGGTTCCATCACTAGAAGGAAACTTATTAGAAGCTATCTTTCGGATGCTTGGCTTGACTTATCTTCCAGATAAACAATCATATCTATTTATAAGAAATAGTTCTCAACTAATCACTTTCATTTTTGGTTATTTTCTGATCTTTAATTCATTCAAACAGTAAGAAACAAGACCAATTAGCAAGCCCACGATGATGAATCTTTAATCAACTTGAATACTCAGGAATTAATCTTCAATTGGATGTTATTGCATCCATATTACAGAAAATTACAAGGCACAAATCATAGTTCACCATATCAGCCAATTCTAAAATAAATCACCTGATCCAGATTGGTATCGACCATGACCAATCTGATTTTGTCCAATTATTCAGCTTAATGCTAGAATTCAGATAAAATTGACTAATCTGAAATGGAGTTGGACAATTTGTCTAATGGAGTTGGACAATTTGTCTACCTCAAAAGATTAACAAGAAGACTAGCAAAAGGAGGTAACAGCTCCCACGCATGGAAGTCATAGAAGGGGAAAAAAAAAAAAAAAGCTTGTCAAGGAAGCAAAGGATGGGAAAAAAAAGACAAAAAGAAAATTCTGTTGACTTTGAAGAAAAGTATAAAACACCACTGTCATTGTGTTTGCCATCAGTTGTTGTATCTATCATCTGCCGTCGCCCATCATCCACTGCCACATGAGACAAAGGGGAAAATGGTAGATGGAAAAGGGAAGGGAGAGAGTAGTTCATAATTTCTTAAGGGAATATAGACATGATAGAGAGTGGAGATGCCATGTGAGGAAGAAATCATGAATCTAACAAGTGCTCTCTTCTAAAAGAACATTATTTTTTATTTGTCATTCATTATGTGATGCCACAATGTGCATGTAACTTATTACAATACTATATTTGCATGACATGTATAATATTTAATTCATAATACATATATCATAGTTATTTTCTAAAAGGTTATCTCCATTATTCTTCATCATTATCTTTTATATTTCTATAAATCTGGAGATCTTATAGAATATGAAGGCAAAAAATCATCTGTAACATATTTTTCAATCACAAATTAATGTTTTTTTGCTAATGTTAATGATTTTTCATTTTTTTTATCATCCCTATATTCTTGGCTGCTACCAGCCCAACAAACTCAATTCAGCCAATCTCGACCACATCAGTCTTGGCCGATCTCGATCCTGAAACCTTGGCATAATTGATGTGTTAAACCTCTTATTTCACCTTCTCTATTTAATCATAAGCTTGTATCTTTTGGTCAGACAAATAGTGCCAAGTAGTATATTATTTATTAATTTTCTTACAGAGTCACAAACTCCTCTATTTTTCAAATATAGCAAACATGGTGTCACAATTCATATTTCTATAAAAGGAGAATGATAAAGTTTAGAACATCATAATGTACTCAGCCTTTACTCCTCTTATTGTTTGCTAAGTAGAAGATTGTAGCAGCATATTTAAAACATGGTATTAAAAAATCTCATGTACATTCATGCATGTGTTATCGTAGAAAATTTTACCACAGAGAACTGGACCAGAAGGATAACATGATTAAAGATGAATGTATTACATGCAGATCAATTTTCAACAACTAATGACAAATTTGGTTCCATGATCTAAAAGAAAGCTTACTTCAATAAGAAGGCATTATCACGAGTATGTTCGAATGATTTTGCAATAGAATCACTCATCCACTCAAGGAAACTCTTCACATAGTCAATTGTACTCGTGGCCACATTTGTCAGAAAGAAAATAGGAAAACTTAAATGCTGCTGTGCCCAATACTGCACTCACACAACATTGGATGTTAAAAAACCGTCAAACTAAAGCAGATAGACAATAGGAATTCGAAAGAGTGACTAACATGTTCCAATATCAAAATAAGTTCCAGTGCTCTTCCTGCGGTCTCAACTGGAAGCAGTACATTTCCATCTGCCCTCAGGGCCTTTAGTATTGCCTCTGAAGTAAAAAGAGAAATGGATTACCTTAGAAAAATATTTAAGTAGATCAAGGAATTATTATATAGGAAATGACAAAAGTGACAGGCCACGAGTTGCAAGAAAATTGTTTAACATGTACCATATTTAAAGTTCGATCAATAAGGGCCACATAAATACAATAATAGGGATTCACACCAAATCACCTAAAGTTGACTTTTTACCTCTAGAGTGTATTGCATGTCTGGGCTATCATGAATATAACATGTTCAAACATCATCAGACCAATCGTTCCAGAAATTGTTTAACATGTACAATATTTAAACTTCGATCAATAAGGGCCACATACATACAATAATAGTTATTCACGCCAAATCACCTAAAGCTGATTTTTTACCTCTAGAATGTATTGCATATCTGGGCTATCATGAATACAACATGTTCAAACATCATCAGACCAGTCATTCCAGAAATTATGGACTGGTAGATACCACACCTCATAGTAGTGCATTTTCAAGACTATTTCACTAGTAAAAATTGAAAGCAACTTTAACGCGTGTTTAAAAGGAAGAATGTAGCAATTAACTCGAAAGAAATACAAAAATATGAAAAATGAATATGTCCCCATTTTTTGCTTTAATCACAAACTAAGTTTCAACTTTCAAGTACTACCACTTCAGATGGTGTATGGCGAACTATAAAAGAAGATAATTCTATCAGGTGGCATTGATGAGAGAGATACCAATGAACTCTTGATCCCTTTGACGTTTGTAGAGCTGATTGTTCAAAGCATTATAAGCATCTGTTATCAGAACAGCTGGCCGCACAAAAGACTCCAGAACAGTGCCGTTCAAGTGACTAACAAACTAAATCAGTTAGCTAATTTATACTCCAAAAACTGTTTTGCCTATATCTTTATTTCACACAAGAATCAAGAGAATGCACCATATTACCGCTCTTTCCGATGATTAAAGTCAACAGCATAGACCACATCCTCCCCATCCTTTGTTATCTTCCAGACTGTACCTCCCAGAAGATGTCCCGTCACATGGGGAGCAATAACAATACCCTCTCCTTTATCTATAACCAAACATATCAGTGACATCTCTTCCATTCATAAGGTTGAACATAAAATTGTTTTGATTAATACCAGAAAGATGACAACTCTGGGAGTATGTGAGCCTAGTAACATTTTGGAAGGCAGTATCAATGTCATCCAGCGTGAACAAGTCAAAATCCGAGATTTGCTGCAAATGAGTAAAAGGGAAAGGTATAATTAATAGAATTAACAGCTGCAAACAAGACCAAAAGTGCTTAACATGTAGCAGGATATTGAGATTCAAAAGATAAACATGTAAAAAAAAGAGATCAAGAAAGGAAAACTTTGGCATGTTAATATTGCACATCATGCAGGAAAGTCATATCAAACAAGCAATAGACCCCAAACATAAACAACATCAAATTTCTTTTCCTTTTTTTCTGAATTAGCTTTGTTGTATGTATGTTGAAATCACATATCAGATCAACCTATGGAAAAAAATGGCATAGACAAATTATCTATTAAGATTTATTTCTTCTTGCAGACAGGAGTAACAAGTGTCCACAAAAACTTATCAACCATATTTGTTTCCTTCATCAATTAGTGCAAAAAACTGAAGTGATGCAGGAGCCATTTAGTTTATATGTTATTTGAATAAATTTTATTAGTTAGAGGTATTTTGCATATGTCATAAGTTGTCAGATGACAACATCTCCTCAAGGTGAAGAAAAATGAAACAAATGCAGAAAAGAGTGGAAGAAATCAAATTCATTATTGATTGAAAATTGCAAATCTTGATGGAAGATTTTAAAAATTCATCTCTACAAATATGGAAGTCTATCAATAAATAATATCATCAAACAAACGAAGGTTGTCATTCAAATCAAGTCAAGAATATTATCTTCTTCGAAGGAAAGAACAAATCATATATTTGATTTGATGTCATTGTAATTTTTCTTATTTCTGTAATTTCCTTTTTATTCTTGTACTTGAGCCTATAAAAAGGGGATAGAACATTGTAATGCATGGATTACAGATGAATCAAAGAATCATGTTTTTTCCCACCTTATGTGTGAATGGTGCGAGCCCACAATTATGTTTCCGATGGTATAATTCCATCATCCGCGAGTCAAACGTGCGGAGGTGCTAGGCTTTCATCCTAGGGGTTCACTCCTTGTGCCTGAGCAAGTTTGGTAGTTTTCCCTTTGTCTTCCTATTATTTTTCAATTACTCTCTTTTTGGTTCTTCTATTATCAAGAAAAAAATCTGTTACCACTCATCATACATCATGAAACTAATGAATTTAACTATTATGAATGAGTCTTGTAAATAAAGGAATCTTACATTTCTGTCACTACAGGAGATTCTTAATATTAATTTTGAACTTGAGACAGTACCATTCAAAGGTTTTGCAAACACTCCATCTGCATGCTCGGAAGTTTCTCAAAATGCAAGAATGCTATGTAGCATGTACAAAGAAGATACTGATTTTGACAGTGAATACAAGTGTGCCTCTATACTTTTTGAGTATTGTACATTACCTCATGTATTATGCATCAGAAGTGCCTTACATTTTGTTGGCATGCCTCCACACTTAGCATGTATACCAAAGGATCACATTGGCATGGTACATACTGGCAAGTGGTGACAGGCATAGCTGCAGCATTTGAGGATAGAGCATCAAGAAGAACCAAAAAAACAATAACAAAGGGTGATTTGCAATTAGGAAGAGGAAGATGGGATGGGTAGAAAAAGAAGTAAGAGAACAAGAAACAAAAGGAAAAGAAGTACAAAAATCAGCAACTGGACATTAAGACAAGGAGAAGAATAGAAAGGAAGAGAAAGAAATCATGTTAAAGTTGGAATTATAACCTCACTTTTTTCCCTCAGACACTTGACCTTCACAAATGGCTCTGGCAAGTAATTTGTATGCCTTTATAGATAACATGAATATTTTTCATAGTCTAAGAAGGGATAAAGGAAAATTAATAAAACAAGCATCTTTCATCACATGAGCCATTAGTCAAAGTGCACAAGCCACAAAGATTGTAACTTTAGCATGCCTTTGTGAAGCTTCCGGGCCCCAAATGATACAGGATATGGTTTCACCTCTTTTCATGTTTTTACAACACTGCTTCAGGGAACTCTATGTTTCAGAATCTCTTAATGTAACAAATAGAGACATAAAATTGTACAATGATATTATTGTATAATGTCAATGCATAGACATGGAACTCAAGTCAAACTAATAGGCACCCATAGTTCTAATATGCTAAGTACTGAATCATATTACAACACTCTTTAACTTAGCATATTCAAAGACAAAATTATTATCTAAACTAATAAGTATTCATTCACTTATAAAAAGCATGCATAAGAAGCTTGTTATTCAAACAGACAAACATGGAATTTTATTATACAGGCATCCTTTTCTAGTAGACATCACATTCGGAGATAATAAAAATAGATATAGACATAGCCACCAAAAATAGATATAGACATTGTGAAAAAACTGAGACATTTGATCTTTTTTTTCACAAAAAGGAGGAAACAACCCTCTTAACTACGATCTGCACATTTTAGGAAGCTATCGATGAGACATTATGAGATGTAGTGGATAATAAATCTCTGATCTGGAGAGAGCACTTACTCTTCGGGAAAGGTAGTGATCGTACATGGTCAAAAGACCAAGTCTATATACAGGCTCTGTTGAATAAACTGGAGAAGTTAACCCAAGATGCTTCATGGCATATGGCAAAGCACCTAGATGAAGAACATCCGGATGTGAAAGTAAGACAGCATCTACTTTTGTTGATACCCTGCATTCTCAGGCAACATTTTCTAGTGAGTAGAATCACAATCATCTTTAGGGTCTCAGGAAAATAGCAAACAACCGTCCAAAGATGGACAAAAAATAGTGTAGCTATTTTGTCATGTGCAAATGTACAAGAAACATTGTAAAAATAAAATTGCAAAAACTTTATGTTGTATGTTTTTCCAGATATCTTTATGTTGATTTACATTCCAACACATGTTTAGCTTTTTAATTCACAAGGCTGTTAACTCCTGAGCTTCAAGTACTATTCTCTTTTCTTCTCTCCAGGTCTCATAAGAAAACTAATCTCTGTGAAACTATTTGGTTTTTGAAGCAGTAACTTCTTATTCTGAAATCACCAAAGAGGTTGAGTTGGGCTAAAAATAATTAGAATAGTCAAATTACTTAATTTTCCACAAATGTCACACAGTTAATTGAAAGCAAGAATCCATCTTCCCAGGATCTAAGAACAAGAAACCTCTGGTTTATAAGAAATAAACATCATACTTCTTTATTTTAGCCAGAAAACAAAAAAGAGATGGTAGCATGGCTGAAAATACTAAGTGGGAAGAATTTTAGTCTTATTCAAGCACTATATACACTGATAATTGAAATCAATGACAAATTTAAATTTTAGTAATTGCACAAAAAAATGTCTTTTTAATGATTTGGCTAAAATATTATATTGATACATTCTATCAATTCACTTTGTCATTTAACAATCACTTGCAGAAGTTTTAAACTACTAAATTGTAGAAGCTAACATGTCTTTGTTCTTTCTCATTGAATACAGATGATCATGCTCCAATACAGCTAAGAGACAATCCAGAATAGAACAATAAGCCAGCCTCTGCAACAAGCTACAGCACATTAATGAGGTTTTTGTTGATTTTCTTTGACAATTTCCAGACTATTACTACAAAAAGAAAACTTTCAGAATAAACACCATACAACTCAGTGTCCCAAAAAGAATTCTATCACATTTGCACAGGTTACACCTGCCACATACAAATTAGGAAATCTATGATCATGATGCATCAAAATTATGGACATTGGGTTGAGTTAATTGAAATAATTGTTTAAGATGTTGGGTCTACGTCCTTTTGTTATGTTTGTTTCGACCTAGATCCTAGAGATCCCATTAATTGGCTCCTATTTTTGTGTTTGTTGAATTGGTAGACTCTGTTATAAATGAATAATAGGAGAACCTAATCTCACTAATAAGCTCATCTATATGTCAAGGTTCCTCTAGGATCGATTCTTGTAATGCACTACAGTTAAAGATTGTATGTTTCTAAAGAAAAGTCTATGAAGGGCAAACCCAATGCACGGCTCTGGCTAATGCGAGATCTAAAAAGGTCAATATGCATGGCCTTACCCTTATGAGTAGATAGGTTGTTTCCACAATTCAAATCCGTCTCACTCAGGTTGTAAAGAAACAACCTTACCATTGCATCATTATAAAATCTTAGTTAGAATCAGCAAACCCCTTTATGTAATCTTTAGGGGTATTATAATGGTCAGCGAACCCCTCCGTCACATACACACCTACAAAGAACACAGACAGGCAAAAACATTCTTAGTCTCTTTCTCCTATACCCCTCTTACATATTTTGGTTGTCAATGTATTTGCAATACCACTAGTAGGATCCCTGGAATGAACTTATATTTATTCGTGTGACCTCCAATTGGACAGAAGGCTACAAAATCAGCATTTCAGCTGTTATTAGTTATGTTGCTATTTTATGGACCTAGAAACATCATGGTCCTACTCTTTCAACACAACAATGGGATGAGTAGCCATATATAAGTCTACCAGTGCCAAATCTGCTGCTATAAGTAGCACTAAGTCATCATACTTGTCATAAAGGCCTATATATACCTAGATATACTTTTCTTAAAATCTTGTAAAATACAAGTCTAAGAGAGTCACTAACTTTCTATTCCTTTCAAGGTGTCACAAGATGTCCTCACATTTAAGTCTGGCCAACATTTAGAGCTCGGAAAAGCATAATGCCGAATTTGGTGTTTCTGAAGTTGTAATTAAGAACTGAAAGTTATCACAGAGGGAAGTACCTTTTGACTGTAGTAAATCCAAATATGTATCTTAAAAGTCATGATACCACTGAAAGAACAAACATGTTTTAGTGTGAAAGACACCTTCTTGGAAAGATATATATGCCCTAAATTGGCGAAGGGATCATGAGTAATACAATGGACCCCTTAGCAACTATGTAGGCGAAGCCAGTTTCACATTCCTCTTGCTATTCTTCTCCTTGTTTTAGCTCAGATATTTCAGGCCCTAAAAGTCTTCAACTTTCAGTTTTAGATGCATCTGAAGTGCATCAAGAAATCCCTAGAACGTAAAAGACCTCTCAGTCCCTTAATTAAACTGGGGATCCCGCAACGTTACTTCGAACATTTGATCACGAAGTTCTCCCGATCACAATACATGCTTAGAAATCCATCAGAAAGAATGCGGGAGAAGCCTAGGAGGAGAAGTGGCGACATTAAATCATACCTGGAGAGGGGTTGGAGGAGGTTTGGATCGAAGTGGTCGTTCCATCCGCAGTCCATTAGGAAGTTGAACCCATCGATGGAGAGCAAGTAGCACAACGGGTTCTCGCTGTAGACCCCGCAGAGAGGCGTCACCTGAACCGAAGTACCCATTGTCGTCGATGGATCTATCGATGGGGAGAAGTCGGCGAGGGATCGGTAAGGTCGGAGAGGTTTAGCCGAGGGGAGGGTTTTGTGGATGCCCTGCCCGAGCCAAGGGATTCGATGCAAGGACAAGAGCACGGTGTGAGTCCCCCACAGATAGCAGCCTTCGTCTGCTCCTCCACTAACGGTCCAATATAATACACCGCACGATCATTGCAGGAGCATTACACGTGCTATATATATATATATATATATATATATATATATATATATATATATATATATATAAGATGTTGTCTTATCTAAAAGAATTAAGTGAAACTACTTGTAGATTGAGCAAGTAATATTAACATAATATAAAGTTATATTGAACAATCAATTCAAATATGACAAGGGATCTGACTGACATGCCATTTTGTATTGGAAGATGATGAAGCATCAAATAAATATTTCATTTCAGTATGATATTGACAGAGAAATATCTCTCATTAAGTTGCCTAATATTTGGCAATGATGTTAACAAAACCAATACTATAAATAATCTTTTAGGTATGTTCTTACTAATCATTTTTTAACAATAATTTCTTGCAAAACTTTTCCACTTCGATTAATAAAAAATTGTTTTATTATTAGAAGGATATTACTAGATGAACCCTCCATATCGTCTTTTGTATAAATAAACTGAAAATAAGATATGAGATTTTATTTTTTCGTCCTTGTCCTAAAATGGGATATTGGATGTAAATAATTTTTTTCTCGTATTGAAATAGAGAGTAGATATTTTCTAACCTCTATGGAAGGAAATATAGAGAGTGATAATGTTATGTTCGTTCGTGCTAGGATAAGAAAACATACGAAACAAATGATTCATCTAAAATATTCCTCTTATATATAATGCATCAATTCAAAATACAAATATCAAAACATCGAACGTGCTTAAAACGTCTCTCTCATTTTATGATCATCCCGAATATTAAAAAAATATTTAAAAGTACATGATAGTTCAAATATTTTTTTTTGTACATAATATATTGGGTTTATGATAAGAAAACGTTCGAAACGCTAACGCTCCAAAAGCTTTTCGTTTACATAATTCATCTACTAAATATTAAAAAAATATTTAAAACATTTGACTCACCCTAGCGCAAGATATATCTCTATTTAAGACACTACTTAATCAATTATGATATAGATAACAACCATCAAAGTATTGAGATAGAAATTATGCTCAAGGATAAACAAGTTTTTCTTAAAGCATAATGGATTGAAGCAATGATCTGAGACTTGATCGGATCCCGCATTAAATTACTTAATATTTTATATGATCTTTTGTTTTAAATTTACTAATCTTGGTCTTATCGGAGGCACCATTAACACGGTCTTTTGCAATAACGAAGTAAAACGAAACATAAGATATGCGTTTTTCTTTTTTAATCTGGAGACTAAAAGTAAAATATGGTATCGTATTTTTTCTAATCTTCGTATTTTTTATTCTCGAAATAAAATGGGATATAGGATAAGCATTGTGGGCTTTTCACTATGCTCAAATCAAAATACGATACTAGATTTTTTGTCCTCTAATAAAATTCAATCCAAATCAATTACATTTCTTTTTCTTTTTCATTTATCATATTATTTGAAAAATAAATAAGAACGAATCAATTTCATCATATCGAGTTCACAACCAACCAACCACACAAACAATCGAATGAAACGATGCAAAAAGTCTTCCTCGAGTAAACGCTCATCCGATCTTGTGCCATCTCAACCGTTCCTTGAAGCTGACATGGTTTCACCGAAGACTACCCGCAATTCAATTACAGATATATGCAACAAAGAAATCATTGTTAAGATTCGTGCATCAAATGCTGGGGTTGTATTGAGATGTTTCCATGCAAATATTCTTGAAAAGTAGAAAATAATTAGTAGGCATAGTAATACTAATAAAAAAAATGAAATCAAAACTAACCACAAATTCTATAAGATCAACCATCAACCCAACTGTAAAGCTTATTATTTGTGGTCAAAATGAAATATATTCATACGTGAAATGGGACAGACCCAACTTAAATAAAACACATTCAGGAAATAAGTTGGGTTTAGTATTAATATTCTATAGGAGTTAATAAGAATATAAATCAAGACTGATAATTAAGATCCTTTTAAATTTAAGTTTAAAAAGTGAAATCAAATAGTAGATTAAAATGATAAAAGATATTTGAGGCATTTAAAAATTTAACACTTCTTTTATGGCTAACATATAAACATTGGTGAAATGAAAGCCAACATTATATATATATATATATATATATATATATATATATATATATATATATATATATATATATATATATATGGATTATTAGGTCTAAGTCAACGATATGATCTTAAGTTCCTATTTTGCCCTTCACATGTCCAGCACCAAAATAAACCACGCATCCCTCACGCTCGAACATTCAACGATGGAAATTAAACATCCCGAGATGCGGGTTTGTATTACAATTCTACAAGTCCACATGTTGTCGGCTATAATGATTTGCTCATTTCGGTAAATAGTCGAGCAACTTACAGGCATTATAACGCCAAGCTTAGCTCTTTTAAAGAGCGTCTGTTCACCTTCAACCACCACCACTGCCAAAGTGTTGCATGCAATGCACATTCTCACTGCATTCTCCAACCTCTTTTGGAGAAGAGCTGCTTCTACAATCCCGGTTCTGCCTCAAATCAAATTGGTCCAGATCTGAAGGTAAAGAATCAGATAATATAAGAAGGTAAAGAAACGCATCAAAGTTCACAAGTAGATTTTTAAGATTTTCAAGAAAAAAATGAAGTTTACCCTAGAAATACATTTCTATCATGGCACAGACATGCATTCCAAGTATGTTTCACCATACTATCAGTCATACAACCACTTTTCCTCATTTTGCTAAATATAGAATTCTAGACCTTTTACTCTCATTTTGCTGACTCCAATACAAGTGGTGCCTCAAACCTATGCTTCAATGCTGATACATTGTTTTCCTTATCTTTTAATTCGTATGAATTATGATTATTTTCATTGAGGACCCTATAGGAACAGTGCCTGATGTATACCATGAAGAGCCATCTATTAGTCCCCAACTCGGCTGCACAACAGCCTACTAGGCTATAAAGAGAAGATATTATTCAAAAGTACCTAAATATGTATATCCAATCAGAACCCAAACTGGACCCACATATTTGTAGGAAAGACCTCTCTCTCTCTCTCTCTCTCTGAAGTTCATAATTGAAACAGCGACCATGGTGGGCTTACTAAAGCCCTGGCTTTCCTCTCCGTATTCATATTCTTTATTTCTCCATTCTCCTTATTGCTTAGTAACAAAATTGAAGTTCCAGGTGTCAAACTGGACAAGCATTCATACCATAATGTCCCTCAACAATCAAACTACCAGACAACCATATCTGCTCTAATACAGAACCCAATAAGGTGATTTCAGCTTCTGCACCATGTCAAGGTAAGTGCCTTCTCTCATAAATATGGAAAGTTGCAATTTCTTAAGCAAAGCCACCACCAAGTTACATTACATATTCTCTGAAAGCTCACAAAATTTTAGTGCAACTAACAATTCTATAATTTAAATAAAGAAAAGCGAAGAAAGAGAAATTTCAGCATGCATAGTGCATCCTCTTAGCATATTCTTATTTATGCTACAAAAAGTCACAATACTTTCATGATCTGGTTTTGATATTTCATCATCCACATAGGTGGTATTGATATTTCATCATCTAGAGTATTATAATACAAAAAGAATTTGTTGTCCAACGTAACTAAATTCATATACATCAACTTCCAAATACATCTAATACTCGTTCGGTCATTCCACATGTCATTCATGTCATACATCAACTTCCAACATCATCTTATGATGAAGGTTATTATTCTTTTAGGATAACTACCAAGAAACTAACAGAGGAGTCAAAGTAATTTAAATACTTGGAAACCTACACACATTTAGCTGAAAAAGACGGAACCAGATGGAGATGTTTATCAAATAACATGAAGATTTCAACATAATTAACAAAACTCAAACACAAGACACGATCTTTATCATAAAGTAGTCCACTTGAACTTATTATTAGAAAATATAGAACTAAAATGTTTAACATTATTTAAAAACCTGGGGTTATAAAAAACACATGGTTTCCTTACCGAATTCAAAATGTTCTAAAAATATAAAAAAGAGAGAGACAAAATCAAAGATAATGAAATAGAAGAAACATGTTAATATATCTGGAAAGAACAGATTACCTTTAGCATATTATTAAGTATTCCAACATGATACAATTTGAAGTACAAGTTATCCGGCATGATAACCTGATAAATAAAGAGAAACCAAAGTGGAAGCATAGGGCAGACCTCTGAATACCCAAGTCTGAAACTACTTGTCTTTCATGTGCTAACGATAGTCGATTAAACGTAATCTCCTAGCAAACTCTGCAACTATCCTGCATCAATGGATAATAAAGCATGCCAAGTTACAGATAATAATACTACATCCTAGAAACAAGTTTGTTAAAGGAACACAAATTCTCAAAGTTGTAAATGAATGAGATAGAATCTAGATCTATTATGAATTCTGATGATAACTCATATTCTCAGTCTGTAAGTGCACGTGGTCTGTGGATATATGCATATGTCAAAGGTTAAGTTTCATGGAGTGTATCCAGCTAGTTAACTGTTTTCTGAGAAGAGCAGTCCATTGTTTTTTGCATGTACTTGCAATTTCTTGTGGATTACTAAATAACAACACTTCTTTACGTAAAGATGTTTTCATTGTTCTTTTAGTTTGTTTCCTTCGATTACCTGAATAATCTCCACAATATGACTCAAGCTGCTTTTGTTGAACACTCAACAATGTTTGTATATCATAAGTATACAATCCTTGTGTGCTTCTTTCTTCATGGTACCTTTTTCATGTACTTTTTTCACACACTTAGTATCACATAATAACAACAACAATAAGTCACAATTCCCCAACTATTTGGGTTGGGACTTCTTTCCACCACTAAAAGTGTAATAACATATAGTACATCACAAATTAGTCAAATTCCTAAGAAAGTGTAAAAGTAAAACAAATTTTGAATAAATACTATTTTTGCAGACTCTAGACTCTTAAGAGTTTTGAGAATCAACATCAAACAACAGTGGATACGAAGACGAAAAAATCAAAAGCATCTGAAGTATTACAACAGTTTAGGTACAAACTAGAAGGCATAGGAATCTAACAGGCACTAATAAAGACTTGATAGGTACATGTAAATGTTTATGATATATTCACAATTTTAAAACATGTACAGATTTTTAAAGGGGACTCCATGGTAACATTGGAAGGAACAATGAAAATTTACACATGGAGTCCATTGGAATGGTTAAAAATAAATAGGTGCAACAACTATAAATTTTGTTACTTTTATCTTTCCGTCACTACTGCATACCTGAAGAGGAGATGTGTAAGTTAATTCTATTTGAGTGTAATAAATTTTAATTAAATTTATTATTCTCTAGGCAGATGAATAGAATATTCACATAGTTGTGACGTATATGAATGCAACTTCAGTAAACATTAATGTTAATCAATGTGTATAAAAAAATTAATAATGAACATTTAAAGTCTATATTTGATAGTAGCAAAATATAAAGATGATACAAAACCTTAATAATAGAAAAGGGAAGAAACATGAAACTCAAGATCAGTAATGTAATGGCCAATAAAAGACTGTGGTAGGAGGTCTGGGATAATTTAGAGATATTGATTTGATGGGGAGAAGAAAGGTTGGCAATGAAGCAATGAGATCAATAAAGTAGTTAACAAAAAGAGAGCAAGGCTATGAGGCAGTTAAAACGCTATTAGTAAAAAGGTATAACTTTCATAGCCAAATGGACATTAAAATTGAGGGGAAAAAGCAAAACAAACCTTCTGAAGTGAGAAGAGTGGGGATACAGTTAATACAAGAAGAATACAAAATAGGTGAAATTTTTTAATCATATATAATATGAATAATAAAGTGATGGACCTACTAATAATCAGTATAATGAAGATCAAACATATAGTAAATTATCACAGAGTTACAGAATAAATATAAGAATAGAAATTATAGCCTCACAAATGAAAATATGCTGAGGTTCACAATGTCTCGGAAAACTGACGGAGTTTACAGATGGTATGCCAATAAGATATGGGTCTATTCGGAAGGTAAAGAAGGATTGATATGTTTAACTAGCTTATGTAAATAAACCTTTAGAACTAAGAAAAAGCAATATCAACGTAGAAACAAAACTTTTGTGATAAATTATATCTTTCCATACAAGATTTGTTGGTCATGTACCAACCAACATATGGTACTTTCCAAGAAAAGTTTCCCAATTTTACCAGTCCAGACCAAACCATTGTGTCAACTTAACCTTGTCATGACAGACCTCACACCAATACTCCACCAAAATAGAAGGTGACAGCTAGAATAAAACAGTACTGGTATTTATAGCAGCAACTACATAATTCAATTATTAGCTACTGGAGAGCATTAGTTTTTAATCTGTAAACAAAGGAGATAATCATTTTTGATATAAGTTGCAAAATTTTCTACTTAACTAGAATTGAAGTTTCAGCAACAAACAAATAAGCAATAAGAAATCATTAAATTATGCACACATTTGAAGATATCTCACCTGTCATTTTCTCTCATCTTTTCTTGATCCAAATCATCATCAAACTCAGTTTCTGTACAGGAAAAATCTTCAGCACCATCATCTGAAGTTCTCATAGGAGGAAGAACAACACCAACTTCCTGCAATAATGTAAACAAAGTAGCTGTTTACTAGAAATACAAAACAAATATTAATTACACTGCAGCTGGGAGATGTGGCTATCACAAATTCTTCAGAGGATAAATGATGATGTTACTAACCTTTACATCTGGACAATTTAGATAATTTACGGAAGAACTCTGTGCTTTATTCTTTCTTTTTTTACTCTTCCTTTTACATTTAGATGCTCTTACACATTTCAAATCTGCTGAAACACACGATACAACACATAAAAACTAATGATAACCGTTTCCACATACTGTTGAAAAATGGAAAGTGGCACTTGACGTAAGTCCTATACACATGCTAAAAACTCAAAAATTTCCAGCAATGTGCACACACACAGTAATGATCAACAGGGTTTAGTTTAGAATAAAAAATTCAACCTGAAACCTAGACGAAATTAACTCCTTGGAAGCAACATCAGTCAAAGAAACTTCAACATTACAGTGTGACCAGTACAAGTAAACATTAACATGATGATATATGCCAGTTTAACAGTAGAATAAGATATCCTACAGCAAAACAACAAAGAAATGAAGAACTAATCATTGAACTAAGCAAGCCATAAAATTGCAGTCCAGCTAGAAACTTTAATCACAGTTCAATCAGTAGAATGTATTGCCGTTCTTATTAGGTAAATAAGCTTTTCAACCATCCATTTCTACCACATATTTAACATAAATGCTCCTTCATTAACAAGCCAATAGTCAAAATACTTAGAAGCAACATCAGACAAAGAAACTTCAACATTACAGTGTGACCAGTACAAGTAAACATTAACATGATGATATATGCCAGTTTAACAGTAGAATAAGATATCCTACAGCAAAACAACAAAGAAATGAAGAACTAATCATTGAACTAAGCAAGCCATAAAATTGCAGTCCAGCTAGAAACTTTAATCACAGTTCAATCAGTAGAATGTCTTGTCGTTCTTATTAGGTAAATAAGTTTTTCAACCATCCATTTCTACCACATATTTAACATAAATGCTCCTTCATTAACAAGCCAATAGTCAAAATACTTAGGGAATCTATCCTCAAGAAAAAAAAAGGTAAATCTATACGAAGTAGGATGTTATAGCCAACCATTTCACATTAACAAGAGAAAATAGACGACATGAATGAAAACATGGTGGCCCCTAGCTTCCTTAACATTCTTTCCCTTCTTATCTTTTCTTTTAACTGTTTCTACTTTCCTTCTCTCCCTTTTCCAATTTTATCTATCATCTTTTTGTATAAAAGGATAATCAATTCACATTTCCCCCAAAAGAAAGTATAGGAGGTACCACAAAGTTGATAAATAATTTCCATGTTTCTTGAACCTTAAACCCAAATCATAATGAAGCAACCTCGCTGCAGTAACCCAAGCCAGCCTTATTTAAAATTTCTTTACTCTGGAGTCTGGAAAGAAATCTAATTGCACAGCACCTAAAATGCACCAAAGCCTGCCTTATTTAAAATATCTTTGCTCTGGAGTCTGGAAAGAGATCTAGTTGCACAGCACCTTAAAATGCACCAAATACAATGCTTCTTTCCTTCGGAGGGAGCATGACACTCTCATATCCGAGAATGAATAACCACTGACATAAGCCAATATATTGATGAACAATCTTTTGTAAATAAGCATATATAAGAATCACTAACCCTTCCTATTAATTTTTGTATCTATACTGTTCAGAACTTATATGGTTTCCTTGGTGAATAATATGGTGACCGTTGTTATATATGCAGAGAAACTGCCATGAAGTGTAGTAGTAAACAAGTTGCAACTGAAAAATGTCTTATCAATCAAGAACAAGCCACCTATAAGGGCCATCTACCATGAACAGAACCAGCCACCTTGGTGGCTAACCAAGCAAGATTTATGGTCAGCCACCCAAGGCCCAGATCTGGCATTTCTGAGACAACTGGGCACAATGTAATATCTTCCTATAGGAAAAAAAAATCTTAGCATAAATGATGCACAGTTTTCTCCTCAACCAAAGATCTTATATAAGCCGTCTAGAACATTGGAGGAACAACAGGTTGACCCAGCGCACAAGGCTTCTGACAATGTAGGTCTAGGGAGAGAACATAAACATCCTTAACCCTATAAGTAAAGATGTTGTTTACATTACTTAAATCCTGTCACCAAATCACAAATGAGAAATCTTATCACGGCACCAGAGTTTGAGTACCATCTAGAAAATTGAAGGAACTATACAAGAAGAGACAAGCAAGGAAGCAATTCATATTGACCTTGCTAAGTTTTTGTTTGCTTTGCACCTTGCTCAAAGCATCTCAAATTTGTTTAGATGAGGTTGAGAGATAAGAGACTCATGCAGAGGCAACTTTAGGAGAAGGGTTACATCACAAACCAGCTTTCTCAAGGTCAGCAGGTCAGGTTGATTCAAGATCTGCTGAGCCAGTGGCATACAAAGATATACTGCTTATATGCATTGAAGAATGTCAGAAGTATAGAGGCCTATACAATTTGTCAATACACATTATGATAAACCAAAAAAGAAATTAGATCATATTAGCCTTTCAAACACATTAAAATAAAACAGAAAAGAAAATCTTTGAATGTTAAACTTTCACAAAAAAACATATTATCCGATTGAAAGTTTAAAACAATAAAACTGAAATCTTGTACTTCATCAGGCCAATTCAACAATCTACTGAAAAATCAGAAGTACTGAAATCTGCTGTACAGTTAAAAGAGAGTCAATAGGTGGTGAAGGCAAGAAACAAAACAGATATGAAAAATTTTGAGTTAGTGTGAAGATAAGTTTAAATCTAGGAGGCCAAAAAAACTGCTCACGGTACCTTCATCTTTCCCATTAATAAGTTCCAGAAGCTCCTCAACTGTACGCTTATCCTCCTGTTTCTTTTCAAGTTCCACATTCTGCAATGGCATGTATCGTTTAAATAGGTTGATTTTAAGACAAAATAAATTTTTATCATCAAGAAAGAAAAAACATAGTTGACACTGTTAATTGACCTTTTAGAGATGCATTTAAATTTACAAAATATAACAGCTGAAGTCCTAAAAGTATTCGACAGAATGCAATTACCTTTAATTCCTTTTGTTCCTTCATGTTTTTCCTTTTTCTAGCAAGATGTTGATTTAATAACCGGATGTAAAGATTATTTGTTGGATTTCTCAGTGGCTCCAATTTCTCCTCCTAAAATAGGACACAGCTGAGTTATTTTTACATCAAATTTCAAATACAAAGTAGTTGCCTGAAATCATATGTACCTCAGTGAGATCATCAGGAACACGAAAAATTTCACGTATCTCGTCATTACTACTTCCTTCTATTATACGAGCAATTGCTCGACTAATAAGATCCACCAAAGGGCTTAACTCAAGACTGTGAGCTGCTGATATCAACTCCACTAATCGATCAGTATCAGTTTTCATAAATTTTTCATCAAAGGATTTCCGTTCCTGAGAAACAACAAACAAGTTACTAAAACAGAAGTCAAAAGTGATGATACCAGTATGGAATTCAACTTAAAATTTCAGAATCCCATAGCAGGTCAAACGCAACTAAAATATAAATTTGTGTCATTTTTATGATCAAGATGAAACCTCCTACCCCATCAAGCATCCCACAATATGCACCATACCATGAAGTCCATGTTGCATGTCAAATGCATACATTCATGAACATCCTTTCCAACCTAACAGTTACAACTTTTAATGAATTCATGATTATAAAGGTGAGAATTAAAATACGTTGGTTAAGGCTCACGTTTTAATATTTGGCTTCTGAACACTTTAATAAATCCATTGGTCGGTAAACTTTGCATTTAAGAAAATAATGATATATTGGAAGTTCATTTTCTTTCAAGTCCAAGTCAAGGATTGTTAGAATAGGTATAAGATTTAGGAACAATTAAATAGATGCACCTAATATTTGAGATCAATCAACACGAATTCATGACTATGACATGCTACGGGCTGAAATGAGTCTGAAATAACTAAACAAAAAATACTGTATAAAAGAATGAAAGAACAAATGAAAGTCACAAACCAAAAATCTCATGTGCACTATGTTCACTAAACCTAGCTTCATCTCATTTGATGACTCAGAATGTCATGCAATACAGTGATTTCAATAGGTGCTCGCCTAGGCGCTCGGGCGAGGCGAGGCCCGAGCGCCTCGCTTCATTTCCAGGCGACGCACTTTATATAATATAATTAATAAATATAATTATATTTATTGATTATATTATATATTTTTATATTTTAGCATCTCGTTTTGCTCGGGTGAGCACCTAAAGCCTCGAGCGTTTTTGGACCTTGACGCCTAGTGCTTTTTAAATCACTGATGCAATGACAATGATGCAGAACATAGGTCACACGACATGACATAGTTTAAGACTTGATCCAAATTGAATCTTAAGAATAGAATTTAAACAAAGCTAGATCTCTAGATCATTAATTCTGATTCTACGGTTGGCAGCAATATGAACATTCTTTAACAAAGCTAAATGTAAAAAAACATAACAACAAAATGCTTCAAACCTTATCTGAATGACCTGGAACTTGATGAAATCGGCAGTAATGAAGTATCGAACTCAATATGGCTGGACTGACTTGCTCTGGTAGAGGGATGGGATTATTCTTACAGGAACCCAACCCAGTCCGAAGCATCTCTCGATGAATCAAAGGACAAACTGTTACAAATTCCCCTTCAACTTGTTGTATCAACCCATCATTTGTTTGGATCCACACATAGGAACTTTTGGCCTGCTGGAGTATAGTGAAACAAATGTACTTCTTCTGTATTTACCACTAAGAGACATCCCTAGATGCTTCCAATTATTGCAAAGGTAATGAAAATCAATGACCATTAACAATGAAATGTCTACTAAAAATTTCATAATTGACAAACATGCTCAACTGATTTTAAATTCATGACAACATTCATGCAGGAAACGCAAACAAAAACAAAGTAGATGAGAGATCTTGGTTACAAAAGGAGAGGAAGTACTGAGCCTACACATTTTAGTGACAAGGCTCCATCAACAACAAATATTCTCTTGAAAACAAATATGCTACATTTTCATACATGATTCGATGACCCAAGAACAACAAAAGTTTAACTGGAAAGAAAGTACTGGGCCTACCTGAGTTTTGTTGAGTGCAATTTCATTTCCTGACATCTTATTTTGAGGCCCTATACAGAAGGAAAGAGTGCAAAATTAAATCATAATATCAAGAAATCAAGGTAAAACAGTCTACAATTATCAAAAAGACACCATATGACATGATAGCAACGAAGATAATCTCTAGAAGTTGAGAGATTTTCATTTTGGTAAGGTTTTAATTGCATAATCAAAATGCAACTGTACATTTAAATATGATCAATTTTTTTAAAAAAATAAAAAATAAAATGAAGAATGTGGGTTCTAAATCGAGTGCCTGCCTAAATTATTGATGAAATGACCTGACAACTTTATAATGCTAATTTCATATCTAAACTTATTAGAATAATTCTGGTGATAATGGAAGAAGTAATTCCTTTATAATGCATCAGAAACAAAAAGAAGAATATAAAGGTTATCTTCGTATAAGTCCCGCCATTGTTGCGGGACGAACATACCTAGAAAACCAGACATATTTCCATCTCAAGAAACGAAACCACAAAATGATTGCATATGGAGAATTGCGCGATAAGAGGTGGCGAGCAACATCAGTAGGAGCACTACTACTAAAGCGCTCCGGCGAATTTTAAGTGACGGCAAAAAGCCTATCTCCACTTGCCCTCTATCCAAGACCTGTGACCTTTAGGATGGCCCAAGACGAGAACACGAGAAACCCAGAGAGAGGACACCGAGACCACGCGCCGATCCAGGAAACATCGAGACAGTGTGGCCTCCCTCGTCCATTCCCCGCGACGAAAGGAAAGGGAGGGGACGACGAATGGCGGGACGGCGAAAGTACCTGATGGACGAATTTGGAGGCGGATCGACAAGCTAGGGTTCTTGGCGGCGAGCGACTGGGGAGAACGACCGAGAAAGGTGAGCAGATATGGGAACGGGCGGGATAGGTTTAACATTCACAGAGCCGTCTGACGTGGTCTCGAAGGCAAACAAAACTCCTCTCTCCCTCTCTCTCTCTCTCTCTCTCTATATATATATATATATATGCTAGTTTAAATCTAGAAGGTTCTACATATTTATCCTTTTAATTTCATGTATATCTTAACTTATCATTTTCTAGACTTCAATTTTGAGGGACATATATGAAAAATAATTAATATTAATTAGCTTTTTAATATCATTGTATGTTAATGATCAATTAACTATGGTAACATACATGTATATTATAAATTATACATATATATTTAATAATGTCGTATTTAATTTGACGTTGTTTGGACGAGAATCAAAATTAATAAAGGTGAAACCTTTTTTGATCCAACGTGAGAGGACAAAATAAAGCAGGCTCATTGGAAACTAAATAATTTCTAACTTTGATAAGATCATATTTAGTCTCATATTAATTTAAGAGTTTGAAGTGAGTGCAATCACAGTAGCAAAAGCTAATATTATCCTATATAGCAGTTCGAGTTATATTCTCCTATAGAAAGAAATGAATTAAGTTTGACTTTAAGTTTAAGTCGAGTATTAAATCTAAAAGAATTTAAAATAGTGGCAATTAGTAAATTTAAATTTAGAAACTTAAATTTAAAAGGGTGAATATGAAGATTAGTTTATAGATATACATCAAACCATAGGTTCAATATAGAAAATGTAAAAAATATAAGCTAAAAAATAAAATTCAAAAATTTATAAAAAAAAATATATAGTTGTGAAATCTCTTTTTATTATAGAATAAATTCATAAAAAATGATGGTAAAGTTACAATCATGACAAGACTTCTTGCCTCAAGCTACAATCATGGAACAGGAACCCATCAGTATCAAGTACATTTATCCTTGGACATCGAACTTGGAAGGGGGAAATCATTGCCAATTGAATCTTTGATGTTGTGCTTGCAAACTGGCAGTTGACTGGACAAAGTAGTGACACAAGAAGTTGATCACAGCCAAGCACTCTTATAAATATATCTTGTTGCTACTAAAAGCTTGTACTTTGTGATCAACTTAGCGTTGGGAAGCAAGCAATCTTTAGCAGATATGACACCAATTTAATATATCCTCCTAGTTTCTCTTCTTTCAGATCCAACAGTTGTTCTATTGATGAAGTTAACACAAGAAGTCGTAATGTCTCAATTATTTGATGCTGTTTACATGGATCATTTCCAATCAGAAAAAGATCAACTGATTCTAATTCGATGTAGTTAACAAAATATGTGATGAAACCGACTGCAAGTCACAAAATCGACAAACTAGAATATTGACGAAATTAACTTGAGAGAAGCATTTATTAACATAAACTTAACCAATAGATACATCTGAAAGAAGTATGGTGTTAACCATAAGCTTCTCTACCGATTAGACTGAGCAAGAACCAGGTCAGCTGCTGATAGTGTACCGGACTGATCAATGTCGAGATCCTCGAATTCCTCCATCACAAGTGCGATATCCTCTTCGCTGATCTTCCCCATCTCTTTCAGCTTATAAATTATGAACTCTGCAGCACTGTGAATATCAGAAAAAATAGGTATTAGTATTCAAAATCGTAAACAGACTTCATCGAGAGAAATTTAGATGGTTAGGGGTGGAATTACTTACCCCACAACACCATCATCATCAAGATCTGCTGCTTCAAGGTCCACAAATGTCATTCTCCTAGTAAGGACCCATTTAGCCAGTAATTTCTGTCGGTGTTCTGCGTTTAACTCAGCAAGGTATAGAAAGAACTGAGCTACACAAACAGTGCTAGTTACGATCCAGAAAATAGCAAATGCACGACCTCCTCCAGTTGAGAAGCTCTTGTCTCCATATCCTAATGTGGTTATAGTAGAACAAACACAATAAAAGGCATCGACAAATTCTAGTTTCTCGACCTTCCATAGAAACACAGTCCCGATGGTAATTAGCAATACAAGAATCACTGCAGTTGTATAGAATTTATATTTTACTTTGTTAGTCTCAATCTGTTTCAACATATGTGCCTCCCCTCCCTTGCAACGCATATGTAATGCTTTATATAACAACATTTCCTGCTTTTCAACAAGATAATCAGCTGCTCTACTTAACAACATACCTACTATTGCCATGCCAGTAAACACAAAAACAGATGCTAGAAGTTTTGTGGTGACACTATTTGGAACCAGATCTCCATAACCAACGGTGGTCATTGTTACGATGGAGAAGTATATAGCATCAAGAACACCATTTGTTTTCTTGCCAGCAAGTTGATCCTTTACAAGATAAAAGCAAGCAGCCCCTGCTCCTAGGTAGATAACCAAGTAGAGAACTACTTGCTTAAGGCTTGGACGAAAATAGATGGAATTCAACTTTGAATCAGGAAGTGTGCCACCAACTTCAGTCGGACCCAATAGGATGTCGACAGATGGGGCACTTTTACTACGGAGGAACCTTTTTCTCTTGGTTGTGGTATTCTTCTGGGGATATTTAGGAGGATCTACTAACCCTGACAGCAACGGCCGTTTTGCAGACTCGTTAGCCATTAACTGTCTAAATAATAATACGATCTCTACTTTACAAGTACCTGCAGTAGAAAATAACTACCAAAGAGTCATGAATTGTAATTCCTTAATGTTAGAATATGAGACTACATATCTATGTTTTGATCATAAAATTGACCAATAGTTGTATGTTTTGACAATGAAATGTCTATTTCATCAATTCTAACATGAAAAACAAGTTATCTTGACAAAATAACAGATCAGAAGGACTCAGAACAAACAAAAACAATAAAAGAAAAAGAAAGTATCCAATACCATTAATTATGTTTCTTCACCTTATGAAGATAGTAAACCATGGGAAAGCAACCAGAGAGTTACCCTATAACATTAACAAGTAGCTTTTTCTTAACAACATTATCTTAAGAATTTAGATTAAGATGTAAACAACATTGAATGTTCAAAAGAAGGGAAAAAAAATGATCCCTGAAAATCAAAAAATATCTTAACTACGAAAAGGGACCTGATGGCTAACACACAGTTGAAGTCATTCGAACATAAGAAGCCCAAAGATACAGTAAAACAGAGGTCTCCATGCACCTCAGACATATACATTCAATAAACAAAAATAAAAACCTTAATACCGTCTTTTACTTTACTGATATGAGGGTTGAAAATTTGATGATAGACCAAAATATGCTGCAAGCTAGGACTCAAAGAGAAAATGGCAAGCCAAAGGAGTACAGATGTACCCATCATGTTTCAGGTACCAGATCTTCCACACAACTAAAAAAAGACAAAAAATAGCATTTTCAGATGCTCATGCCCATGTGTAGGCATCTGCACTCATAATGCAGTCAATTCTTGACATGAAGTGGTGCATGATAAGCATAGTCATCATAAAATTCTGTATGCATCAATGCCAGGCCTTCAAGAAAAAATCTTGAAGGCAGATTTCAGGATAACCATAGCCATGGTATATTTGTATCCGTCAACGGCATGCACAAAAGAAAAACAACAAAAAGTATATCTTCCTTACAGAAAATTTCAGAAGAATCATAGCCATGACAAAATTTTGTATGCATCAATATTAGGCCAAAAGAAAAACAAAAAAACATATATACCTCCCTTAAAGTAAATCTCAGGATATGCATAATCATAACAAAATTCTGTATGCATCAACACCGGGGCAAAAGGAAAAAAAAAATCATTAAACCAGATTTCGTGATAACCATCATAGTCATGGTATAATTTCGTATGCATCACCAGGCAAATAAATAAATAAATAAAAAAGAATCCTTGAAGCAATTTCAGGAGAAGCATTGTCATGAAAATTCTGTCAGCATCAATGCTAGCCAAAAAAAGAAGAAAAAAGACTTCATTAAAGCAAGTTTTAAGATATGCGAAGTCATGACAAAATTCTGTATACATAAATTCCATGCAACAGAAAAAACCCCTCATCAAATCAAATTCCAGGATAAGCATAGAAATTCTAAAATCCTGTATGCATCGATCCCAGGCAAAAAAGGGAAACCAAAAAAGATTACCTTCCTCAAAGCAAACCCGTAGGGTTCTAGCGGAAAGGCATCAAGTAGATCTTCCACCTCCGAATTCTGTCTCAATGGCCAAAAGGACCAAACTTTATCGGTCCTCCAGCTCCGACTTCCGCCTCAAAACCCTCCGACCTCCTTCCCAAAGGCAGTCAGCAGCACACACAGGATTGGGTTCCGTAATCACGAAAGATTTCCGACCAAGAACTGGATCTCTAGGGACGAAGGATGATAACGGGTTTACCTCGCTGGACTAAGCTGTGGACCTCCGCATCGATCGAATACGATACCGACCACGGATGGGCTTCCGACGGATTCCGAGATTATAAATGACAGGAGGGCACGTCCGTCGAAACCATACGAAGGCGGGGACGGGGGTGTGGGGGGTGTCGGCCACGTGGCGTGAGATCTGTTCGCCTTTTGACTTGCCATGTCTCTCTCATCGATGCCGGACACCATGGTCATGTATTAATGCCACATGTATATATAGATAATGTCAAGAGGACGATTAGATCAAACTACACACAATAGAACTTCAACCACTCAAATTTTACAAATGAAATTAAATTGCTTTTGAATATGATATTATTAGACGAAGAAGTAAATACACTCACAATGATCCCATATATTAGATCATACATCCTCCCACATAACGTGAGATTAAGCAGGATATCAGGTTACATCATCGATAATCGATCGACTCACATCGAGATCATGTTACACCATATAATTAAGCTGGATGTTGCGTTACATCAACAACGATCCACTAGGAAATTAAAAACATTTAAAATTTAATTCATCTCTCAAAAAAAGTCAGAGTATGACATCAAGGGCGATGTTTTCGACTGACTTATTAGGTCAATAGGGATCCATGGACCATTGACTTTTTCTTACAAACGAGAAATCCACTTTAGTCAAACTAAAAAAAAAAAAGGTGCTTTTAGACATGTGTTTGTGTCAACACCTTTGAGCGTGGCCTCGGGGTCGATGCGGCTTGGTTCGGGTCCGAATGAGCAGGAATCTTCCTGGGGAACCCGGGAGACCGCTGAGGTGGCTGACTTCGCTAGGCGCGATTGGGGACGGGTCTGCCGCCTTTTCCAGGATGGGGCTCCCCTTCTGGGCGTCCGGGAGAGACGCTCCGCCTTCGTACCTACACACAGGTCGGATCGAAAGAGCTCGGCCCGACTCCTCCGACGATCAAGTTAGTGAATAGTCGCATGGGGTTTTTGTTATCTCTCCACCCTCTTTTCCTCGGAGTGCGAGAGTTTTTATAGTGAAGATTACTGTTGCCTGATGTGCCCGTTTGTAAGGAGCAGGATCGTACTCCTGGTAACGTCTGACATCAACGTTGGCATGGCGTGAAGGACCAACCTGAGCAGGATGTTAATGTGCCTCGGTCGGCGTTCCGATCCATGTTGACCAGGTGCTGTTAGGTTAACAGAGGCACGAGGCGTCATATGGGGCAGTTGATGTCAACCCGAGTCTTATCGTCATTATTACCCTCGTTTCAAAATTGTAAATAGCAAAATTAGCTCATCCAATTTATCATATAACATGTACCATTATATATATATACTAATATATATATATACTAATACCGATGAAATTTAACTGTACTAATATATTAGTTTATATTTAATTAAGTTTTCCAGCGATATATTTATCTCAAACAAAAATTTATATGGATAAATAGCAAAATCACACTTTATATTATATATATACACACAATATATATATATATATATATATATATATATATATATATATATATATTGCCAACTATAAAAATGTGTATTTATTGAGCCCTTCGGTGGCCCAAACTTAACCGACAATGGGCCGCATGATGGACACATTAAAACCGCCCATATTTATCGGTATGGTATGCCTGCGGTGTTCATAAACTCCCGGGGACAAAACGCGTCTCAGCGTCGTCGTCATAACCCCCACAGCGGTCGCTCGGTTCGCGATCCCTTCTTCCGCTTTCTACCACTTCTGCCGTTGCGCCTGTGTTTCCTTCTCTGTTCGAAGGCGGGCGATAGATCCACCCGCCTCGGATTCCCTGAGGAAGGAAAGGGCTTTCTCTTGCAAACATCAAGGTTCTCTCTTTCCCTTCTTGCTCGTCTTTTGCGGAGGTTAATAGGGCGTAAAGTCGTGTGTCTGTGCATCTTCTAGCTAATTGGTCAGATCTTACTAGCACGAACGGCGATGTGTTCTTTCTCTTGCTAATTGCTGGAAATATTAGGGAAGAAAGGGGGTAAGAAGATTAAACGGAAGTCAAATTGTCGATGATGTGCAATTCGAGACTGCGGCAATGGTTCAAGCGTTAGGATGTTCTAAATCCATCCGTTTGGGGGCATCTGCTATCCATTTGATAGCGTATTTGATCTGCAGCTGCCCAAGTTGCCAAAAGCACTCCTTTGTGAGCTCTGGGGAAACATCTGATCGGACATGGTTCGCGTGATTGCCAGTCCAACAGATGATGGGATCCTAGACCTATCTGTTTAGGCCTAACAAGGTTAATCAAAGACCGTCTAATGAGGCTTCTCGCACAAAATTTACGTGCCATTTTAGAAATATGTGTTTAATGTATCAATTCATATCAGAGAGACTCAAAGAATACGTGAGAAAAAAAGTTTATATATTTTTGAAATATATATTGGTACGACACAATTGTAAATTTGTAAGGATGGATGAAAACTTAATCATCTCTTTTTGTTTTCACTTTTAGTGGTTAGATGGAGACTTATGTCATGTATGATAGAAAGAAAATTTTCTTCCAAGATGCTTACAAGCTTTATTCTACGTTGCCATTTTTTTTCTGGATTTATGAAAGTATGCAACATCATCATCTGTTGTTTGTGTGTATTTGTTCTTGTGTGTTTTTTTTTCTGCTGATAAAAAAAGAGAATTAATTCTGATGTTCCATTTCAGATCCCAGCAGCTGCTACAATGAATTGGAAGTTTCCGAGTTTTGGGTGAGCAGTGATCATTATGATCATAAACCCTGTTTTAATACCTACGATTTGTATTTGAATATAAGCTCTTTGTATGTTTCTAAATTCTAATTGTTAAAACATTCCAAGTTTCAAATCCATTATACATTTTAATCATGATGATTTTAAGCATGCCTTTTTTTCTCTTATACACATTCTAATTTTTCATAAAGGGGGAATTTTCTTCCCGCTCAAGGTCAAGATACAGTCAAATAATCAAGATTTGAAATTGCAATGCGTATTGTTTGGTCTGACTTTTTACTTGGAAATTGCTTTATCAGTTGTAGAGAATCATGCATATCATTACTGATAATGATATTTTTGAATTGATTTCTGTTATTTGTCTTCTGACCGACTAAGACACTCTTTGCCATTAATTTTGTAAGGTTTATGTTTTATCTATACTTCAATCATTTAACATGGTATGACTTCCAAAAGAAGAAATTCCTAAAGTTCTTCAAATTATAGGTCTCCATAACAATATTTTAATTGCTTTGAATCTTTAATCTGGCTATTCATGCATTATGCTTCTATTGTATATTAAGTTCATCGTTTTTCTTTTTGCTTTTTATTAAACAAGCTATGGTACAGATCATAAGTCGTTGCACAGTACCCACTAAATATTTAAATCATAGGCTGTGTTAGCAACAACTGCAGGTCTTTAGTAGCCTGGATAGCTAAAGTATATGCCATACTAGCCAGCATGAACTATGAAGTCTGTAATTCACTAGAAAGTGCTAGTTATAGGTGCCCTGTAAGCTAATCACGTGAGTGATGACACGTGTGACTTGACACGCAGTCTTTTTGCTTATTATTATTATTTGACATTTTATCACTTTATATTGCTTGTTGCTTGAATATATTGTGATGTACATGGATCTGTGCAATGAGAATCAGATCGTGATGAGATCACGATAATGAGACAAATTCGTTTTTAAACACAGATCTTAAATAATCCCGGTCATAGGTTACTCAAGAGGGATATCGAGATAACCGGACAGACTAGTGGCCTAGTACGTCCGCAGTCGATGAGTCGAGTGAATTATTATGGAGATAATAATTCATTGAGCCAAAAGGAGTTCTGATAAGTATGACTTACGACCAGCTCGATATTAGGCCTAGAGGATCACACACATTTGATGGGTGTTACGATGAGTAGAGGTTCGGATATTAGATATCCGCCGGAGCCTCTATCTTATTGGATATCCAATAAACCCCTGAATTATTTGATCCTATGGATGAGATCCAATAAGAGCTGATGAGAGATTATTGGATAAAGATCCACTAATATAAGAGGCTTGGGTAGTTGGATGAAGATCCAATATCCAATAGTGCAGAATCCATTAGGGTTATGTTGATAGAGAATCTCTATAAATAAGAGAGAACCAATGGTTTATAGGCTAGAGCCTCTCTTGGTTGTCACCTCCTACTCCTCTCCCCCTCTCCTCCTCAAATAGCAGGCCTGGAGACTTGAGGAGCATCGTCGCAGCCCTGCTGTGTGGATCACCGCTAGAGAGGAGGACGCTTGACTTCCTTCACCCTCTCATAGAGATCTGCAGGGATTTAGGGATGTACGATCTCCCTAGGTAACACGTTCTTTAATATACGCAGTTTTAAGTTTTGCGGTTTTTGCGCATCAATCTTCGGACGACGACGAACACAACGATAAGAAATTTGATAATTTTGTTTTTTATGTTCTTCCGTTGCGCATGTGATGTCGCCCACAAATTTCCCAACTGAAAGGTGGTACAAGGTGCATATACCTCTTTAACATGATTCTGTGAGGACTGATCCACTGGAATACAACAAAAAATTTCATGATCTATGCCTAACTTAAGCTAGCAGATTAGCAATTTCCACTCATCATTTTGCACAAGTCTATGGTCATTCACATTCTTTTGGGAACAAAAAAATTAAGGTCACCTACCTGTTAGTATAACTTTGTGTTTTGTTCCTTATGAGTTTCTAGTTCAAAATATAACAAAACCAATATTTTAGGATACATATTGCCATTCATTCCATTTATCGTATGTAACTATTTGGTATGATTGAGAGTTCATTGGTTGTTAGTCTCTACAATTTTCTTACAATATGCATTTTGCCTATAATAAGAGTCTAAATTAAATGCAGTTTATGTTTCTGCGTTTGATATAACATGTGATAGGAGAGAACATTTCTAATAAATATTTTGCTATAGCCTTTCTGTTCTTGAAGTTCCATAAATTTGTCTGCAGAAGTGCTCAACAACAACAACCTCAGCCAAATTTCCAAGAAATTCCAGTACAATCTTGGTATCCTCCTTCGGTTGTTGGTTCACCTTCACCCTTTTCAACTCCAACTAGTTCTTCTGTTGGTAATGCTCATCAAAGAGCTTTTGATCGCCCTCAGTCACCATCACAGGTGCAGCCATCACCTACTGAGGCTGCTGGAATAATTGCTCGTTTGAAGGATAAAAGGTGCTTGATTCTTTACACTCATATAACATAGGGTTTCTAAATTGTTAGTATGTCATAGGCTTTTTGTATATATTATTTCATCTTCTGGTCTTTGGTGCCGGTTGTTTCTTTGTACACTTTCATGTAGCTCTGTGCAAATTGGTTTCCTCTTTTATGATAAATTGACTTGCATTTTAGATCCTTGATAAGGCCTCACAATTTTTAGCAGAATAGGAACACATTAGTTTGGTTTGTAAGTTTATCATGAACATGCTTAAAAAGGAGACAACACTATAGATTTGCTTACGGATATCCTTGATCATTTTGCCATGTATATAGTTCTCACTGCTAACTGATAACTACTGCTTGATCTTGTCCAACTAAGTAACTTTGTGAAACTTAATAGTTTCAGAATTATATGCTACCCTAAAGAAAGGGACATGGAATATACAGGGGAGTGAGAAAGGGGAGAGACGGAGTGAGGAAAAGAAAAGGAGATCAGGTCATTGAGAGTCACAGAGGGAGATGTTTTCTCTGTTGAATTTGTCCTTTGTGGGTCACATAATCATTGGAGAGCTGATCAACACCAACAAGAGAACATCATGATTCTTTTGTTGGTCTTTGCCTATATTTATATTTTAATGATGCTTTCATATTTAGGTTATCCAATGAATAATGAAGAAATATATACTTTTAGATCAATGCTTATATATTATTTGTTTCTGTTTTTCTGATTCCAGCATTGTTTCTGTGCCTTTTACAGTGTTGACGAACTGAGAAAGCTGTTGAATGACAAGGAAGCATATAATGCCTTATTTAATTCTCTTGACCAAGTGAAAATTCAAAATAATGTAAGTACAAGAAAGTAACTATATGTACTCCTCATACCCTTCTATTACTTTATTTTTTATATGAGCTCTTTACCCGTGATTGCTTAAGACAATCCTTGCCTTGCTTCATTGAATCCTTCAATACAATTTGCTATAAAAGACTCCATAATTCTCTTTTATCACATCTTATAATTGTTGAAATCAATTAGATAACATGATAATGGTTGTGCTTCAGATTTGCCGCTTTTCATCATTAAGTTTGCATGGTTTGCATACCTCCCTGAAATTTGATGATAGCTTTTCTTTTGAATGTGCAGCTTTTCTTTAATCGTGTTGCATGTTTTGCTTTGAGTGTTGATAGTGCTTCCAGGTCAATAACTATTATCTAATGATAACAACAACAAGAACAAGCCGGAATAATTCAACTATTTGTGATTAGTTTTCATGTATCTTTTTCTGCCATCAGTTCTGTGTAGGGCGATTTCATAGTTAAATTAAGAGTAATCAAGTCTTTTTTTCTAGTGGAGTTTTCTGTAGTCTTCCTACATTTATTATGAACTGATGTTCATGGTAGCTTATTGGTCAACCTGGACTGATTCATTAGGATCAACATGAGGGTCCAACTCCATTGCGTTGCCATAATCCATGTTGTATGTTAGAAGCAAGTCCTCCTTGTTTCTCTCATGGTACAAGTACAATCCTCTTCCAGTCAACCTGGCCTGTTCTTTATCTGATGAATTCCAAAGAAACTCGTAATGCACATATCATTTGAACCTGATTAATCAGGAGTGCCCATCAATAGGAACATAAAAAGGTAGACAGTTGTTGTTTTAGACGTGCAGAAAATCACGATGTAACCAAGCAGAGTTGCTTATTTAACCATTAGTAGTTGTTTTGACTTTTGAGGAGAAAATGCTCTGGCTTCATATCTAATCGTAATACAGTTACAGTTTGTAATATACATAATGTTTTTTCAGTGAATCTTGCACAATCCTTGCATCTCGCATGCACATTAGTTGAGAATAAATGAGGAAATCGTTAAAGCTAAAACAAAGATTAGAAGGTAAAATAAGATCTTAGAAATACAGTACTTGGTTTCTTTTTATGACAGATTAATTTGTTGTACCTAAAATCGACTTTTTAGTCATAGAAGGCATTTTGTACTGAGCTCAATTTTTCAGCTTGTAATAAATTTACAAAGATTCTTATATTTCTCTATTTCCATCAGCTAAGAGATGAACTTCGAAAGGAGACCTTGCAACTTGCTAGTAAGTAACTTGTTTTTCTAAGCTATACGTTTTTTAATATTTCTTGAAGTTATTTCATCAGAAAATTAAACTTCAGTACATAACACTTTACAGAGGAGAACTTGGAAAAGGAACCTCGAATTTTGGAGCTCAGAAACCAGGTAAGCTTTCTGATGTCCTTTTCCTTCACAGGGATAAAAGCAATTTGATTTAAGCTTCCAAATAGATAAGGGGTCTTCTTTTCTGATTTTCTCCTCTTTTTTCCTTCTGTTTGGGGGTTGTATATCACATGTGTGCATATGTCATATGCTGACTCTCAAGGGGCACCATGTGTTGGTGCCTTTGGTGCCTTTTCTTTTTTTCTGAGAAACTCTAGGTTTCTTTAGCTTTCGTTCTTACATGGTCTTAGACTTTGTTATTTGCCTGATCCCAGATAGCTTCTGTTCCTTCTTGATACACAGTGCACTATCATTCGGACAACTGAGTTGGCAGCTGCTCAAGAGAAGTTAGCTGAATTGGAGAGGCTAAAAGAAGAGACATTGAGTTGCTGTTCACCCTCAGCACTTCTGGAAATGTTGCATGGTAACCACTTGAGCCTTGTTGGTTAGAACAGTTTTTTATCATTCAGAAGTGCATTCAACACAATTGTGACAAGTGGTTGATTGATAAACTTCACTGGATATTGCCTGAAGCATGTAAGGCATGTCATTCATTGATAAGCTTCACTGAGGGGTTCCACGCACATCCGGCACCTCTCATTGATTTATCTAAAGGGCTCAGTGCTTAAAATGTGTGACTCTATTATATGATCCCTATGTGATTAAGAGGTTATACTAGTTTTTTTCCTTTTAAAATGTCTATATTTACTCTTTTGGATATAATAAAATTCAATAAATAGAAATCTTTTCAAGGAACTCCTTAACATGTCACTTAATTTCATGTTAACACTATAAACCTTTTAGCTAATAATTTACACTTTCTTCTTTTATTATTTCGAAAATAGTAATGAGTAATTACAGTTCTAGTTCAGTCTTGTATAAACTTTAACATTATTTTTCATGAGTTTTTTTTTTTGGTCTCTCGCACGACACTGCAAAAGATCGAAGTGCTTATGGCATCATGTAGATCCCTGCACTCTATAGTCACTAATTGTTAAAACTGTATGTTTTCACAGATTCATAAATGTATTATCATCAAGGTGCTCGTGATGCACATGATACCTGTGTCACTCCATAGTCACCAATTGTTGAGTTCATATGCTTGAACAAATGGATGTCAAATGTACTTCCATCTGTGGTGCAACAATATGTACTTCCATCTGGGGGTGCAACAATATGTGTTCATCAAACACACAAGCTATTGTATTCTGCTCACTGTTTTACTTATCTGTATTCGACTCATGGTAACTGCCGATGTCTGATATATCTACAGATGCAATGATCAAGGTGGAAGAGGAGTCGGAGATGCTTCACAGGCAACTACTCGACAGGGAGATCGACCTCCCGAGCTTTGTGCAGAAATACAAGAAGCTTCGCACCCTCTATCACAAACGGGCGCTTCTCCATCTTGCTGCTAAGACCTCAGGTCTGTCAGCCTAAGTACTATTATCGTCATCGTGATACTTTAGTGTGGAAACATTGTTCCTCTTGCATTTTGTAAAAACCTGTAGGGAAATGATAAGCTCAGGTCAGTCTTCAGATGTATCTATCCTATCTTTTGTTTGACTCATGATGTTGCATGACAAATTCACGTTCCTTTATGGTGGGAACTACTGCTGCTCTGTAGAAAGCAAATGATCAGTTTACCCTTCTCTCTATGTGGATGCACATGCAGGGTTTCTCTCAATAACTTGATCTGGCCAGGCCAAGTTTGGAGTGTTTGGGTGGAAACTTTGCACCAGTACAGCTGCAATGGTCTCGATTATGTGAGAAATTAATCCCCCTCCCCCTCATATCTCATATTAATTTGATAATCTAACTGATTATTTGAGATATTGATTCTTTAGGAAAAGTTGCATATATATATATATATATATATATATATATATATATATATATATATATATATATAAGATTTTGGTATTAGTTCCTTTAAAATTAAGTATATATAAAACTTGCATATACATTATCATGTTTTCTTGGTCAATTAATTATCATTTGGCTATTAATTGAAGCTCAAAGGAGAGATTAATTTTTTTAAGAAAATATTATGACCCTAAGAATATTAGGGATATTATAGATATTTAGGTATAATTTTTAAACTACAGTTATTTATGATTAACCTGAGTTTTCTTGATGGAGGGATGTATGTGAACGAATTTAATATTACGAGTTTGAAAAATAATATTAAAAGGGATATATATATATATTATCAAAATTTACAAAAAATAAATACATCTGTTTACATGGGGAGAGAGAGAGAGAGAGAGAGGAACAATTCTACAACCAAACCCCGATTCCAAAGGGAGATCCAACCACCTCGCCATCGACTCCTATATTTATTGCGCTAACATGCCTTCTCTCCGTCCACATATATTCCCCTTTCTCTCCTCTCTAATCTTACTCGAGCAACAGCAAGCACCGAGATAAATCCAACAGAAGCAAGCAAGGCTGAGAAGAAGGAAGATGGGCGACGTGACACCGGAGATGGAGAGGGTCTTCAAGCGCTTCGGCGCCGAGGAGGACGACGGGAAGATCTCCTCGGCGGAGCTGGGAGAGGCCCTGCGCGTCCTCGGCTCCACCGCCCCCGACGAGATCCGGCGCATGATGGCCGAGCTCGACACCGACGGCGACGGATACATCGACTTCCAGGAGTTCTCGGCCTTCTGCCGTGCCAACCCTGGTCTCATGCAGGACGTGGCCGAGGTCTTTTAAGCCCGTGCACGCACGTCGTGCCTTCTTCTTCCTGCTTACTATTTAAGGCGCCAATGGCTTCCTGGTTTTAGGTGATCGTTTGATATAGCGAAGAAGATGTCGTGGTTCATTTATTTAGCTATTCATTTGTTTTTTGGCCTTTTATCATTAAATAATCTAAATAACATTTTTTTAGCACAAGTTTTTTCGAATTTTGATATCTGAATTTAGATTCTAAATATCATTAACCTAATTCTAATTGGTTTTCCCAACAAAAAATAAATGGATCGATATACCCACCGAGATTTAAGTTGCCACCATTTCACCCATGTAAGGAGTTGCCATCTCCCAACCCTTAATTAGCCTCTCATGTCTCCATAACAATCCAACCTCATCAACATCAATATCATAGTACATCAAAATCTACCTCTATCATATATTACATATGAGAAATTAAGATGGATACGCTTCACTTGGCGAGGCGATTGGGGAGTGGTGTATGGCCCAAGAACAGGGAGACATGACCCATTAGCTTGTCCTTCCGGGTGAAGGTGGTGCCGCAGGAGCACATCCACCTGAGGTCGCCGCAGTGCTTCTCGTGGGTTCGCAGGTCGGAGAGCACCGCGAACTGCCTGCGGTTGCACCGGTTGCACACGTACATCTTGGGGCAGTGGCTCCGCCGGTAGTGGTTCTTCACGCACACCATCGATTTCAGCGGCTGGAACTTGGCGTGCTTCCTGTTCCACCGGCACCCCTCCTGCGGGCACGAGTACCTCCTCGCCGCCCCTGCAGCTGGTGGTGGCGCGCCCTTCGCCAGGGCGGTGATCGTCTTGTACTCCTCGCCGTGCGCCCTCATATGCATCCGCAGGTTGGCGTCGCGCTTGAACCCCTTGCCGCAGACCTGGCAGTAGTGCGTGTACTTGGCCAGCAGATCCGCCGCGTCCACCTCGACGATCTCGCACCGCGATCCGCCCTCCCCGCCGACGCTGCACTCGAGGACTCCATCTAATAATCTGTGGAGATCGTGGTCTAGAGCTGCGCCGGTGGCCTCGTAACCGACCGCCTCGTTCTCCTCTTCCTCTTCCTCCTCCTCCTGCTGCTGCTGCTGCTGCAAGGCGTGCATCATGGAGGAGGCGGCGACGATAATCTCCTGCACCAGGCTACGGGCGCCGGACACCACCGCATCCAGGGGCTCCTGCCGCAGGAGCTCGGGCGAGACGACGAGGCCCACGAGGGACTGCACCTGTTGCACCTTCTCGTTCAGGACGGCGAGGTGGTACAGCAGATCCCGGCGTTGGGCGTCCATCTGCTGCTCAAACGCCGCCATGGGAGGAGATCTCTGCAGCGCCCCGAGCTCGAAGGATAAGGAAACGAAGGAGATGCAAGTCAACTACGTACTCAGAGACGTCCACCCCTACATGAGCCTCCCTCAAGTCCCACCCAACCCAAAAGAACACACCTCTCCATCTTCTTTAGCATTATAATAAGCTACTAATAGTGTATTATATTGAATCAACTACAGCTTCCTCTTCTTTCTTTGTCGATCCACCATGGATTGATCATGTCAATGGGAGGGGGAGCAGGTGAGGATTATTTTAGGGGGAGTCGTGTGTTCATTGGATGAGAGCTCAGCAAGAAGGAGACATGGGGGCGTGGTGGTTGGAAGAAGCACACTGAGATTACAGTCGTTGGACAAAACAAGTACAGGATGATCCAATGCCGGTTGTGTGCTGCACTCGTTTTCAGCCGCAACATTGAGAGCTATCTGTGGCAATAAGATCAAAGTATAGATTTGGTTAGTAAAATCTATGGCAAAAATAGCATATGGAAGACCGGTCCTTAATGATCCAAAAGGTCCAAACATCAAATTTCAACCTTGAAAACGTAGAAATTAAAAAAAGAAAAGAATAAAAGAATAAAAATAGAAAAGGAAGTAATGATTCAAATGGTCAAACATCAATTTCCAACATTGAAATTGCAGAATCCGGCAAAATTAAAAGAAGGAATGGAAAAAGTAAATGAAAATTTTTTTTTTTCTTTACTCAATCCTAACACATTTTGATGTTAAAGACTATCACATAATGTTGCCAATTGCATTGATGGTTTAGATTTATGGAATAGGCACCAATCAGCATCATTATTTCAATTATCTTTGCTGAAAATTGGAGTTTGTTCACTTGATCTATTTGATATATCATTTTGCGTTTTTATGGAAGAAAAATTTCATTTCTTTTGATACTACTTATGAATGCTTGTGAATTGGATATATATTTCTTTAACTTCAAAAGAAAACTTTTCCTAGTGGATAGAAAATAAATTAATTTGCTTGTTCATATTGAGGAAGAATTGTTAGAATATTTAGCAAAGATTTCATCGTAATCGAATTTTCTTATATGGAAGAACAAAAAATCTCTTAATAAAGATAAATAATAGAAAGGGATCAATACGATTTTTTATTTTTACGACATAATGTGATTTCATATGGAATTATTGTACTTAGTTGTTGCCCAAAAAAAAACATGTTTTGACCCATAAGAGAGAGAGAGAGAGAGAGAGAGAGAGAGAGAGAGAGATCTTTTTTTTTGTTGTTGTAGCCATGGATGCTTAATTGGATGTTTTACGATTTGACTTGTATAAATAGCATTTTGAATGAGGAGTTCAAGTTCATTAAATTAATATATTAGTGAAAACTCTTTAGATTAATAGTTGCTTATTCTATTAGTTTAAGTATTTTGGGCCAATGTAAGACTATCAAATTTGGTGATGAGTTAAGATAGATTAAGTTAATTAGTCAATTATATCATCAAATTATACATATATCATGTGAGAGAGAAAGACATAAATCCTTCAATTCTTCTTCGTAATTTAATTGACTTAGTTTATTATCTCTAATGCTAAAAGATTCCACTGCAGCACCCTTCTTTATTTAAAGAACAAGAAAAGGAAAACAAAAGGTGCCATCATAATGGAAATCCATTTTCCTGAGGAAAATGGCAACCTAATCTCATGGCCATGGAGAACACAAAGCCATCTCATGCATGTCCTTTCAAGTCCTCTTCTTGCCCACCCCACAACAGCACACGTTCCGCAGCTTGGGCTGCCTGCAATGACACCAGCTGTGAGATATCATCCATGAACTGCAATGATAAAGCAGCAGGAACAGTAGGTTTGTGTAAAACCTTTTACCTCGCTCTTCCAATCTGTCTTCCAGATTATGAACAGCAGAATCAGTGTCTGGACAAGGGTTCCACAAAGCATCCCAAGCCATATCCCCTGGCATCATCAATACACTCGTGTGTCAGAGCAGCTCTTGCAGAAGAATGAGCGGTAGAACAGTTTCATGTCTCCATCTCGGATGCCGATGTATGTCAGTAGCACAAGGTTGATCTATGTACGTACCTGCACTCCCCAGTGGAGAAGATAACCCATGAGGAACCCTAGAGGAAGGCCAAAGATGTAGTAGCAACCCAGGTTGATGTAAGCCACCAGAGCCTGCCACCCACCTCCAACAGCCACTCCTGTATCGAATTGCTCACTCATTCACTTTCTCTCCCACGCAAACATCATCATCGATCCCGAAATGGTCATGCATGCTTACCTGATATAACTGGCTGGATGCTGTTGAGCACCATGGTGATGCCCAGGAGATACGCGATCTCCGCGACTGCTCGTTGCATGTTCTTGTCGTTGGTGAAGATGACGCTGAAGTAGTCCCTGGTTACGAGGATGGTGGTCATGAAGAGGAGGCCGATGGCGAAAGACTGGACGAGCACCACCGCGACGGCGTACTTGGTCGCCCTGGCCCGGCCCGATCCCAGCTCGTTCGACACCCGGACGCTGTGTGGTGGTGCAAGAGAGTAGAATCGGTGAGCAACCTTATGGCATGCAGCGTTGATACGGTGGCTGGTGCTTCTACCTTATGGCGGCGTTGAGTCCGATGAAGATCATGCCCTCCCATCCGTTTATGTTCATGCTGTGGAGGGGAGGGGAGGTGGACTGTCAACGGCAGTGGGAGAAGCCGAAGGATGACTGCATGCATGAGCGAGCTTACCAGATGGCGATGGAGCCAACGGCGATCTCAGCGTCGTCGAGGTGGCCGGTGAGCACGGTGAGGATCATCATGTACCAGATCTCGAGGCAGAGCATGACCGCGGACGCGAATGACAACCTGACGAACGCCCACAAATCCCTGAAAGCCGTCAACGAGAGACCGGTCCACCCGTCCTTGCACCAGCCCACGATGTAGGCGACCTGGGCGAGAGAGACGAGCCAGGCCGAGATGTCGTAGGCCGCAGCCGCCCCCCACAAGCCCCACCCGAGGACGAATACGAAGAGGGCCAGCAGGGCGACGTGGAGGAGGAGGACGAGGAAGCCGATCCAGGCGAGGGCGACCACTTTGCTCTGCGCCTGCAGGAACTTCTGGGCGGGGAAGTTGATGGCCAGCGCGAACATCTGGGGGATGATGCTGACGGCAAACTTGCCGGCGAGCTCGGCTATCTCGTCTTGCTGCCCGATCAGCTTCAGCAGCGGGGCGGCGAACAGGTAGAGCGGGCACATGAGGATGGCGGCCGCCACGAGGATGATCCAGGACCGCTGCATGTACACGCCCAGCATCTCCACCTGCCCCGCCCCGAAGGCTTGCCCGCATAGCGTCTCCAGTGCACTCCCCATGCCGAGCTAATATGGATAGCGTACACTGTTGTCAGCTCCTCAGAACATAAGCTCACGATGACCTACTGAGGCTACCAGTGCCTGAATCAACCTCCCCAGAAAAACACAAATCTTAAAGCTAAAGCACAAAGAAGTCATTATCCATGTGAGAATATATATATATATATATATATATATATATATATATATATATATATATATATATAATTAGGCCCACATTAGAGTAATTGGAGTAGCTCTAGATCCGCGATGCACGGAGTCTGCCTCATCCGCCGATGGGTGTATGCACGCTTTCTGCATATTAAGGAATGGAAGCTTGCCACGTATGTGCCATCCCTAATTTAAAGCTGTGTGGAGTCTGAGAGAGGTCAGCGGATCCGTGGTAGCGGTGGAACTGTGCCTAATTTACGGCGAGAGGAGAGGCGAGAGAACGGCGAGGAGTTATTACGGAGTCAAAAGTACGAGGGCGAGGAGGAGGGCGTACGAGGAAGCCGAAGGAGAAGGTGGAGATGACGTTGAGGGCGACGGCGACGGCGGAGAGCTCGAGGTTGCCGATGTGGCCGACGAAGATCTGGGTGGAGGAGCTGAAGCCGTAGAGGCAGATGATGTTGAACGCGATGGGGGCGCCAATGCACCACAGCCTCTTGGACTCCGCCCCGAACAGCTCCCACGCGTCCCGCAACCCCCGCACCGGAGGGATATCCTCCTTCTCAACCGCCTCGACGGCGGCTACAGTCATCCCTCCTCCCTTGCTCCTCCACGGCCGCCCCTTCTCTTCGCCCACGTTGTGCAGGAGGGGCTGCTGATCCATGGGCACCGTCCCCATGTCTCGTTGTGTCCCCTCGGCTCCTCTGATGCGGACGGCGGTGCAAGCGGCCTTCTCTGTCTCTCACTGAGGATAATATATAGATGGAGAGAGAGATGAGATACGCAGTGAAGAGAGAGAGCGAGAGGAGTGAAGGGTGTTTATAGCAGTCCAGCCACAGTCTTACTGACACATAGCCAAGCTGTTACGTGATGACTTGATGCGCATCATAACATGATTCTATTATCCATGTTAATGACAAAAATAAACATATAATAATATAGAGTATGAGTCTCACCTACACACCGCTTGCATCCATGCAATGCATGAATTAGTTCCTCACTTTGGCCACCCAATTTTTTGCTTCATCATATATTTTCATCGATTTCTCCAATATTTTTTATATATCCAAATTAATGACATCTTTAATTCTTCTTTTAATGTCACTTGAATTGTATCATTATAAATTCAATCATATTCCTACTAAATTTAAGTTTTTTAGTCTCTAAATTTATCTCACAATGTTTTTTCATATAATATGGTATTAGAAGAGGCTATGGGTTAAATTAGTCAGACCAAATACACTTGAATTAATTTTGCACATCAAACCTAAAATAATGACTTGTATGAAGATTTTTTTTAAATAAATAATAAGTGATGAAGACGAGATTCGAATAAATCAAGACTTTGTAATATACTGATTGAAATCTTTATCAACCATACTATCTAACATCTTAAAAAATATATTGAATGAGGTTCCAAACTATTAATTTTTAATAAAAAAAATTGATACATACCACTAAATCAATATTTAATACATAAAAAAATATCGGATGAGATCTTAAACTATCAATATTTGATAAGTGAATCTAGTACACTACAATCATATCAATGCTTAAGATGTAAAAATATATATGAAATGAGGTTTTGCATCATCAATCCTTAATAAATGAGTCTGATACATCATTATCAAAGTAATGTTTAAGGTATGTAAATGAAGATATTAGATTTATATACTTTTTATGTATACTTGTATATAAAGTAGGATTCAAATGACTTTCTCAATGCGATCTACAACATGTCACAACTTTCCCGTGGGACACAAAGAAACAAATCCTCGATTGGTCCATGGTTTTTGGAGGCTTCCCATAAAGGCTTATCACCAACTCAGATTGCCACCTCAAAAGAAGATATCGTGGATCAGCCTCTCAGAAGAATCTTTTGTTTAGGTTTGGCATGAGGTGAGGCCAGCAGAAAACGTCATAGCTTCGATGGCTACGTTCATGTCTTGCCGTGGTGTCTGCTACTCTGAGTGGTTGGCAAGATGTGTCAAAGACAGGGACTCATTCGGAGGGGTCGAAGAGTTTGTATTTTTTTTGGTTATTCAGGTCAGATCGATTTAGATTGCTGGAAAATATTCATGAAAAGATGGATGAAGTTATAAAGATTAATCTTTATGTTGGTAAAGATGGTAAAGTGTGTGTTAGGATCCTTTTATTTTCTGTATTTTTTTTATATTTTATGTTTATTTATTAAGTTTGTTTAGTTCAGTTAAAATCGGAAATCTATAAATAGAGATGTAATTATTTTTTTTTTTGTCTATGAAAAATATTATTCAGTCTTTTGATAAAACCTTAGTAGGTCAATCCCCTCGAAGCGATAATTCCCTTTTCTCCTTTTTTTTCTTCCACGATAAAACCTAAGGTCTTATCAGTGTGATGTAATAGGTTAAATTTTAGATTATATTGGTGATTGAGATAATAAATTAATACTTTAAAAACATATATGTGGAGTATTACTCGTGTGTGTCGTGTGGTGACATATCATCGCTTATTTAGACAATCATCTCTATTCATAATATTGGTAACACAATCAATATCTTATAATCATTGCCTTGATAATTGGATGTATGATCTCATAACTAAATAATAGTTAAGCAACTCATGTAATTGTTTCCGACATTAACCATCACTTTCGGTTCAATTGTTACTTTAGCATACTATAAAAGCATCACGAGTGTGTGCTACAAGTGAGATTTTACTAGTTTTACTAGTTTTACTTTAGCACACTATAGTTTTACTATATTTTAAGTTAAGCATCAAAGGGACTTTGGTCGCATGTAGTTTTGCATGATTATTAGGTGTCCTCTATATGTGACGAATAAGGAGCTCAATCGAATTTAAACTCTCTCTACAAGTTAGGCAACTAAAATCTGTTTTATCAAAGAAAGATTATAATAAAGTGTTCAAATTCTGAATCAAATAATTCATGTGGATCATAACTTGATTTATATGAGATTAAGTTTGAACCTACGAGAAGATTATCACAATCAATAAGATTCTTATTTAAAATATGAAAATAAATTTGTGTTATAATACAATGTAATTTTATTATTAAGTCGCATGATGATGTATCGATCTATCCGATTTATACTGTATTTGAATATTTGAAAGTCATATTTAAGATGTATTTAATAAGTAAAATAGATATGTAATTCAGATCAAAATTTAGGTATCCGAACATTTGGTGTATTGAATATTTTGAGCTTTTGTCTTATCTCTAACAATAGATGCTGTGATGCGGTGGTCCCGTCGACAGGATCTCTGTCGTACGATTCATAGATGTTGGTGGACTAAAAAATCCAAAGATCAAACATTATTCATAGATTCTTCATGTTTGATGATTGGTGATGGTAATGATAGAAAGTGGACATGTGAATTTTACCCTAACCAGAGTAACTATACTGACCTCCAAATTTGAACTTGAATTAGAATTGAATATATATTTATTTGTTTTCCTATTTAATGCCTACATAAGTTGGATTAGTCATATGCATTTTACTATTTTTTTAAAATAAAAACTATTATATTAAGGGAACTAGTGGGACAAAAATCCTCATGACAAAAAATGAGGGAGACCATGGATCTTAAAAAATTGAGAATCCTACGAGCCACGAGATTAAAAGATCTATCCAAATATATATATATATATATATATATATATATATATATATATATAATAGATGATAAATTATGTTGCAATTAGTTAAATATCTAATTTAGAAGCATGGATCTCTCACTAGGCATCGTTAGAGTTAAAAAAGTTAAAAGACTTCGAGGAGACTCCAAAGTGATGTAGTTTGTGAAGTTGGACTAGTTTGAGCCCTTCCAACTATGCACAGGCTTTCACCATTCGAGTACTATTGGATCATACTTTTATCTTTAGTTCATACACCTTTCTCTTTCGATCAAGGAGTCATCATTTTTATGATATAGGGATAAAAAGATTTTCTATTATGGACAGTATTCTACACTAGCTTTCCATTGTATAATGTAGATATGAATATTTAAAGGAAATTACGATTGGAAAACTTTTATTCGTGGGGTGATAGAAAAAGAGAAAGAAGAGAGGAAAAAAAGCTAGAAAAGGGGATGACTTATCTACTACCATCAGAGAGCCATTAATTTCAAGCATGATGGCTCGTTAGCATATAATTTTGATGTCAATTATATGACAATCTAAATTTAATTTAATATTGAAAGTGGAAAAAGAATTAAATATTAAAAAAATTCATGAGAAATTTCTTTTAATTTGGATTGAAACCCAACAATATCATAGATTTAGAAACAATGCTTTATCAAATCATATCATAATACCTCATATATCGATCGTTAATTTATAATGAGATCATATTGTTATATAGATAAGAATAGTTCAGTCTAAAATTGAGAACGGGACAGAACATCTCCTATCAATAATATAATCTTATATATCATAATCTTTAATCAAAATCTAATTAGATCTCTGATATATTTTATTGTAGGTTATCGAGTCCTATAATTTTACATTGAATTGATTTATAGAGCTAAACCATACTGCTAATGTTAATTCAGGATTAATGGATCAAAACTAAAATTATGGCCAAGTAAACAATTCAAACTCGAATCCACTTGGATATTTATTTTCCTTTCTGAATTCATTTAAATCATATAGTTTATGCCTATTGGGATTAGACATATACTCAAAATAATTGAACCTGTTATGGTCCACGTAAGATCTCCGAAACGAAGCTTGGCTGACTATTTTGGTACCCCAAACTCCATATTATTTAGATATATATTTTCATATTCGAATTTATTTCAAATCCGATTATATGGAATAATCATATTGTTTTTAACTATCCAAATCCATTTTTATTATGTCATTAAAACAACTTTTATTTACTGTAAGATAAAAAAAAAAAGGAAAGTAGATATTCCAGACAATAATCTATACGATGAATAAAATAAAATAAAATAAAATTCTTGCAAGACTTATTTTTATAAAAATATAAATAATTTATTATGTCTTCTCATATAAATCTTAAAAGAATTTATTTTTCTTACGTCTTTTGCATAGGGTATTTTGAAACAAAAACGTTTGCATAAACTTAGAATCAAGAAATAGGAAAATACTTTTGAATCAACAAAGTGTTTTTGTGGTGGAAGCTGCAAGTGCATGCATGCAAGCATCTGCTGCGTCACCCTCCATGACTTCACCATATCGGCAGCAGCTCAAGCTCTCAGAGAAATGGTGCATGAGAAACATTGGATGTGACAGTCATCATGATCTGACCCCATCCGTCTCTGACCATGGTGATCTTCTCTGTGGGTTCGACGTACTGCTGCTTTGATCCATTAAACAAATGGAGGGAGGCACTCCTCTTTGACCCTTCCATATGCAATGAAACCAAATCCAATTCTATTCCTTCCTCCCTTTCTCTTCATCGCACGTGGAGAATCGCCATGCGTCGCCCTCTCCCGGACTCCGCTGTTAAATCCCCGTGGGGGATCGGAGGGAGCAGTCATTCATGGCGGACTCCACCAGGGGAGGAGGAGGAGGAGGGGAGAAGGAGGGCGAGGCGACGCGGTACCGCGGCGTACGGCGTCGGCCGTGGGGCAAGTACTCGGCGGAGATCCGCGACTCAGCGCAGCACGGCGCCCGCGTCTGGCTCGGCACGTTCGACACCGCGGAGGAGGCGGCGCGGGCCTACGACCGAGCCGCCTTCGCGATGAGGGGTTCCCTCGCCGTCCTCAACTTCCCCGGTGAGGCCGGCGCCGGTTCCTCGCGGGCCGGGAAGCAGGTGATCGAGCTGGAGTGCTTGGACGACCGGGTGCTGGAGGAGCTCCTGGAGGTCACTGAGAAGGAGAAGAAGAGCAAGAAGAAGTAGCGCGGCTTTCAGCAACATGCAGGAATAAGTGAAGGCTGCAGTACTAATCTACGTATCTATCTGTGTGTCAGTGCGTATGTAACCACGTAATGTTTGGGAAGTCTCTGTCAGTGCAATCTTCTTTCAATGATTGGATTCTGGTCCTCTCCTCCTCCATGGAAGAAGTTTAGGCCGACAGAGATCTAAATAATGTCAGGCAACCGCTGGTTGTCTTCCTCCCTCCATCTCCCCACTGCGTATAATCGTTTTCTTTCCTCCATTTTCATGCATCAGTCCACTGCTGCCATTAGAGCTGAAAGGGTTTCATGAAATCATACCAGAAGAAAGAAGCTGAGGGAAAAAAGGAAGAGACAAGGAATTGTATGTCCCGAAACAGTTGCATGTCCCGTCCTTCTCTCAGCTAGATCGCAAATCCAGTTCTGCAACTGAGAGGGAGGAATTGTACGGAGTCCATCGCAGGCAGCTACTGCTGCTTCGTGAAATCTTATATATTGCTTAGGCTGACTGTAGTTGATGCCTCGATGGCATGCACTTCAAGCTTTTTGACTTTGGGTGCAATTACCAATGATAATAGCAATAAAAGTATCAGTTGGTTTAGCCGATAAAGATTTGATGGTTTATAGTTACTGATCTTCGAATTTCAACTTTATCATTTATCATTTATCATTTATAAAAAAATAACTTCTAAGGCACTAATTACATGGTTTTTTTTAATATCTTATTGTTATTATTTGATAAAATATAGTTTACATGACAATAACATATGTTGTAATATCTTAACTATTGGAGTTGGTTATGAATATTTTGTGACGAATGAACTTTGTGCGATATAATCTTTTTTATTAAAATTAAATATATTTGAACTTTATCTATATTTTCAACTAAAGTCTTATCTTTATCTTTTTTCTACACAATTATTATTAATTATCTTAAATTTTCTAACTATAACATCTATCTATATTCCATCTTAAGTGATTTTTTCTCGTTCTATTCTCTAACTTTTTACGTTCAAAAACATCTTTCTCTTGGCTTCTCCGGACATGTTTATATTTTTTTAATATAATTTTCTTTTATTTTATCTTTTGTTGGGATTATACCTAAATAGTAAAAGAAAATATGACATGCGAGCGACGAAATTTTAGTATTGTAAGGAGTTTACTTAGGAAGATTGCATAGGCTTCATGCAAGAGCTTACCTCTCGATTAATTATTCTGGAGAAGATCTGAATTCTCCTATATTTCAAGCATAATCATCTAAACATCTATATTTAAATGGGAAAATGAGTGTTAATTCCTTTGGTAGTTAAATTGATATAGGTTTCTAACAATAAAGCATTGAATTTTGTGGCAATATCCATCTACATTTGATACAATCCCCACCAGCAGGCACTTTGCCTAATAAGTGATCTGTGACATTATAGAATGCAATCCTTACCTTAAGATTTAATTAGGAAAAAAGATTAATTATCAATGAATGATTGTTGTAATTGTGCACATATATACTTGTATTTGTAAGATGAAATTTTTTGTTCTCTTTTTTAATCCAAATTGTATTACGTGATAACAATTATTATTATTTTTTGACATGAGAGATCAGGGTTGGAGTCACGAAAATAACTTTTCTATATTTAGATATAAGGTTATATATGTTGATCCTTCCTGTATCTTTCATTGATATGATCTTCATCTTTAGGTTTGTCTTTTATTTTCATAATATAATATGATTCAATAAACTAACTACAACCTAGCTAGGCATAAAGAGACCTTGAGCTTTGCTATTGCAAAAGCTAAAAGCAATGCTTTGGATGCTTAGTCCTGCCTGCACTTCTCTTTATATGCAAAATTTTCTTGTATGCATCAGATTCATGACCTTTTCATAAATCTTGACCACTTACTTATAAAATCATATATAATAAAACAAAATCTTGTCCTTGTTAAGGTCACAATGCACATGCATACTCTTTGCCATATCCTTTGATACATCCTCCAAAAATCAATGGTTTTTTATTTATCCCTTTAAATCGAAGTTTAACACACACACACATACACACAGCTTAGGAAACAAAGAGACAAATAAAAGATAAAAATAATTATATCTTTAAAATTTTAATACCTTTTAAATTCATTAACAATCATGTTTAGTGGCGACTAAGCCAAGTTGATTGAACCAACAAAATATTTGATATTTAAGGATTTTAAAGTACATACTGTTTAAATATTTGAAACTAAAGAAACAAAAGGGAAGGACATGATTTTGGTCATGCATGGAAGAAGAAGAGGCATGGGGGGTCAAAAATAATGAGAGGAATACTAGAAAGTGTTACTTGTCGGGTTGATGGAAGAATAGGAGTGTTAAATATGCACATCATTACAGCACTTTCCTTGATGTTGATCTAAATTGACTCCCTTCAAATTCCCAGCAAGAATGTTCAGAGAATCCCTCTAGAAGATTGGTGGCATTCTTTTCTCACACACCAATCTTTGAAGGGCATCATCATGAAGCCATCCACTTTGAATGTTCCCAACCTTTTATGAGCCTTATATATATATATATATATATATATATATATATATATATATATATATATATACACTGTCACCATCGATAATATTTTAATTGATATATATACACTACAAAGTAATACCTTCAGTTAATTAAGAATATTTTAATTTACCTTATTGATTTGAGTAAAAAAATTATAGGATTAGCTCTACTATTTTCTCATAGATGTAATGCATTATTACATCTTCTCATTCATCATTTATAGGTGTCTCATTAATATGTTTATAGATCTTCTTGGCATATGCATATGCACGTACTATAAAACCGAATTGTTGTTATTATTATCATTGTATATGATTAGGACAATGATATGATTCAAATACCAAAACTTAGCAAATGGAAATGAGTTGATTGGCTGTACATAAATGCCAAATGTTGTTAATATTATCTAATGAGGAGACTAGACATGACAGATATGTCACTTCATAACCAAATTATTGGCTCTTGAGCATCAATGTCTAATCAACATCAATCTTGGATACTTCTAGAACCTTGGATTCGTTAAGTCTCACATTTTAACTTTTTAGGAGCCCACTTTTAATCTTATAACTTCTAACAAATCCATCAAAACCCTACAATTTGACCATCCTGCGTCTTAATCTTATAACTTTTAACAAATTTCATAGTAAATTTTTTTTGAATCACACTAATCAAATCATATTAGATTTGTATTCATGAGATATGATATAATTTTATGTTGGTTATTAGTGACCTAACGTAACTCTCTATCTTTTTTACATAGACTTTAATTAAAATATTTTTAATTAAACTATTCAAATCATAGTTTTAATTAAAATATTTAAAATTATATGTAACCTTTGGATTATTTAGAAATATAAAATATTATAATAAAAAATTTAAATAGTCTTAAACATAAACAAAAATAAATATTCTATCACATGAGATAAAATGAATAATATTGACTAATATTATAAATATAAATATTTCTCCATGTTAAGGAATACATGCTAACATTAAAATTTATTTGAGATATATTTTTTATCATTAACTTGCGCTTAAGTTAATTATCACATTGATCGAGTTATGATGCATAATATTGAACATGATAAGAGATCGAGGAGTAAATAATTATCCCGATTATCTGAGGATGGAGCTATAAGTCATGTTATAGAATCATTATATGAATAATACTAGTATTTGATTATGAGATAAATTGGATTTCTTTATATTCTTATATTGATTTGATGTCATACTTTGAATTATGATGGGTTATTGGTCTGTCAGCATTGATATCCGGCCCAAAGAATGGGAAGCCGATAGAGGCAATTGCTGGACATGATGGCCCGGAATGGGTCCAATTGGACCCATGTGGATGTATGCACTTCAGTGCTTGAAGAATTGTCCTGATTTATATATGTTTGATAATACTATTATTATCAAAGAATAGGTAAGTAAAGGGTATTGTTCCAATAGATGCCTTATATCATGACGGAATAATAACATTTAAAGACAACTAGTGGATCGAGATCCGGATCCGAATCATGCCATGTCTGTAATCTGTTGCCGCACCGGCCACGTGGGGATGGGATGGGATATACTACAAATATCTCCATCGTGGTCAAAAGCTTCGGTCTCGTGCGCTGTTTGCATCCTCCGAGAGAGCGGAGAGAGAGAGAGAGAGAGAGAGACGAAGAGAGGAGATGGAGAAGGCGATCAATCGGCAACGAGTGCTCCTCCAGCACCTCCAACCATTCCCCTCTTCTTCTTCGCCATTGGTCTCGGTAAGCGGTCCTGTTCTTCTCGTTCGGTCGGTGTGGATCGGATCTGCTAGGGTTTTTGGAACCCTGGGATTGTCGCTTTCGTTTGTTAATTGGGGCTGATCGCTTGATCCAAGGGTCGGTGATTAATATGAAGAAGTCAGGTTTATCTTCGATCGTTCACTTTGTGATTCTTGATGGCAGGCTTCTGTATGTGCCGCTGGGGACAGTGCGGCCTATCAACGGAACTCTTCCTTTGGGGATGACGTCGTGGTTGTCGCGTAAGCTCTCCGTATATCTTGATCTCTCCTCAGTGCTTAAAGCAGATCTGGTGTTCTATAGCTTGCGTTGACCTTCGGAATTGGTTCTGTATGGACTTTTGGAAGCCTGTAGTATGACTTATTTGTTGGACGGAGATAGGGAAGAATGGTGCGATCATGCACTGGACGGCAAATCTTGGGATTGGTTATGTTGATGCTTTTCTCCAGTAGAGGAAATCTGGTGTCGGTCACATGAGCGGAGCGTTCTAAGGGCAAATCAGTTAGATACACCATTTATTTGGTTTTTGTTGTGAAGAAACTTATTAGTCGTCTACACATCATGCAACTTGCTTCGAGCTTTCATCACTCACCGAAGAGTGTCATGCGTGGCTGATACTATTGAAAGCATTTGCCAACACCTTCTGCATATAAGATTCATCGTAGTCAATATGATTCATTCCAAAAGTTTAAACCATCGATAATTTTATTTCTTGTTTTTAAGTTTGCTTTTGTTGGTCTTTGAGTACTGGCATCTTTCCTCCTGTCGGGCATTGTGACCATGTTTCATTTATTTTCTTAGTCCAGTATTTTGTTAATTTTGATTTGCTATGGATCACACTATGTATTTGTTATCTTTTTGTAAGTTCTACTTCTATCATGATTCTACTACCCTATTGTAATAGTGCATACCGAACTGCAATCTCCAAGTCCAAAAGAGGGGGTTTTAAGGATACATACCCTGAGGAGCTGCTTACTGCTGTGCTGAAGGTCTGTGTTCATAACCAATTTGTGTTTCATGGCATGGTAACTACAAAGTGGAGATAATGTCAAAAGCATTTTTTTCTCTTTTAGGCATTGTTGGATAAGACTAAACTGAATCCAAATGAAGTGGGTGATATTGTGGTTGGCACGGTACTGGCACCAGGCTCTCAAAGAGCGACTGAATGCAGGATGGCAGCATTCTATGCTGGTTTTCCTGGTACTTAGACTCCCTGCTTTCTTTAATAATGCTGACATCTTATGTACAATCTTGATACATCTTATGATATTTTCCCCCGACAGAAACTGTTCCAATTAGAACAGTGAACAGGCAGTGCTCATCGGGACTTCAGGCAGTTGCTGATGTTGCTGCTTCTATTAAAGCTGGATTTTATGATATTGGTAATTTTTTTTAGTTTACCTGTTTTCATGCTTGCATAAAAAAAATTCTTCTAATCTTTTTGTTCTTTCTGCCATTGCAGGAATTGGTGCTGGGTTAGAGTCAATGACTGCAAATTCTGTGGCTTGGGATGGTTCGATAAATCCAAAAGTATGATTTTCGGATCCTTGTTTAGTTACTTAAAAGTGAATTTCCATAATCTCATTCTCTGCTATATACATTTTTCCTCGAGTCCTTCAGGTAAATAAGTTTCAACAAGTCCAAGATTGTCTTCTTCCGATGGGAATTACATCCGAGAATGTTGCATTTCGTTATGGTGTGACTAGACAAGAACAAGATCAGGCTGCTGTGAGTCTATGGCCATTGATTATATTGGTCTCATCAATAGTTTTGTCATCTTGTATTCATTACTACCTTATTTTTCTATGTCCAGGTCGAATCTCATAGGAAGGCAGCTGCGGCAACTGCTGCTGGTAAATTCAAAGAAGAAATTGTTCCAGTGATCACAAAGGTAAACTATTACAGTACTTTTTAGTACTTTTTGAAAGGTATTTTTTTCATTTTACATTTTAGTAACTGAATATCTTTTAGCCTTGAGTCGTCAATAGCTGCAGTAGTATCCAACATACACCCTGTGAAAGTGTTTATAATTGGCATAAGATTAAAGGTATTGCACCAATCATATCACATTTTGATGATATGATTTACTTTTTGAAGATTGTAGACCCAAAAACTGGAGAGGAAAAGCAGGTGACCATTTCTGTCGATGATGGAATTAGGCCAGAAACTTCTCTATCTGGTTTGGCAAAGTTAAGACCAGTATTTAAAAAGGATGGAAGTACAACTGCTGGTATTGGAGCAGTTCTTTTTTGTATGATAAGTTTACTACAAGCTATTGATCTCTTGTTAGCTATTTAAATGTGATTATTCGTTTTAGGCAATTCTAGCCAAGTAAGTGATGGCGCTGGAGCAGTTCTCTTGATGAGGAGAGATGTTGCAATGCAAAAAGGGTTTCCTATACTTGGTGTATTCAGGTTAAATTTCTTTCATTTCATTAACAAATTAAATTTACTTTGTACTTTTTTCCTATGTTAATTCATATATAACAAAGGATACATGAAAGATCCTTTATTGGCTCTTTCTTTAGCCCTATGTTGCTTATCCCTAAGAGGTCTTTCCTTCACTAGCAGGTTTTTTCAGAAAACTCCATTTATTCTGGTGTGGATGGCAGGCAAGCCTATATTTCTTGGTTTCAATATGTCTCCTTACGAGCGTTGTTTATGTCTCCTATTATCTAAAAATAATCAGGTTATTAGTGATAGGACTAAATAAAGAAATAACCCATTATGTGCGAAATTATAGAACTCTTTTAAAATCAAATAATTCCATCGAATTGAGTATGATTGTATGTGTGATAGCATCTACTATATCAGGAATATCAATAAACCCAATTCTTGCAATTGCTCAGGATACCCTCTTTTAGCTTCTAGGTCTAAGATCTCTCTTACTAACTCGAATAAAAGAATTAGTAGATATCTTACAACTGGAATCCCTCTTTTTTCTGATCCATATCCTCCACCACCATGAACTCCGGTTAGATTCAGGTATGATATACTTTTTATTTATTGGGAGAACTCAAGTACTCTCTTGCGGATCCATGAAACAACTCTTAGAAATATTTTTCACTTTTGGAAGATACAGGAGCGAAACAATCAACCTATTGATATTGGAAGACCAAAAATATTCTTTCAATGTCTCATTTCTGGGTCTAATGGAATTCGTAGGTATATGAAGAAGCCCCATCAAATAGAGATTTTTTTCTTTCGACCATCTTTCGATTGTTAATATGAGATATAAGGACCGCTACTAGTACTACAGCTTTGATCGTGAAATATTGATTACTTTTTGAACCCTATGAATCACGTGAAAGTAGGATACTCCAAATTAGGGGGTCAAAGAATTTCATAAAGCATTCTTGATGGAGAAAATGTGAGTGAAAGATCCCATTGAATTGAGTTTGATCCATGAATCTAAGAAGTAGTGAGAATTCTTGATCTCTCTCAATTCGACATCTCGGGATTTGAATTGTTGTCATTTTATTGATTCCTGCTAAAGATTTAATTTCAACTGGAATTTGGTTATTCACGATGTATGATGATCTCTGTTAAGCATCCATGGCTGAATGGTTAAAGTGTCCAACGCATAATTGGCAAATTCGTAGTTTCAATTTCTGCTAGATGCACGCCAATAGGAACGTTCAGTGAGTCTATTGGAATTGGCTCTGTATCAATGGAATCTCATCATCCATACATAGGGTTTCCAATGTTAATTCATTTCATGAAGGGTCATTGCAAAGGAATGACACTAAAAAGCAGATATTGCATGGGCTTACTTAGAGAATGTGGCAAAAAAGATGAAGAAGTGGGTAGACTTGGGAACGTGACCATAGGAGTTTAAAGTTGGTGACTTGATGTTGGTGAAGCTCCAATCAGCATCACTCTAGTTCTTTAGGCATAAAGTGCATAAGGGATTAGTGTACAAGTACGAAGGACCCTTCCTAATTATCAACAGTGTAGGCAATGCCTCCTACAAGTTGCAGCTGCCAACGTAGCTTAAAATTCACAATGTCTTCCATGCAAGCAACTTGAAAACCTACCACTCAAACTCGCATATGCTTCCCGAAGTGTTCTAACTCGACTACCCCCACCAAAGCCAACTATAAGAAGCAAGTTGAAACTGTTTAGTTGATCGCAAGACAAAGCTACCCAACGGAGTAGAGTAGATCGAGTACTTAGTGAAGTTGCAAAAGCTTCCTCAAACAAAAGCTAGTTTGGAGCTTGAAAATGTCCTATGATATGAAGTAGTCATCAAAGCCTACCAGCAAGCGTCGACAATTTAAGTGGGGGAGAATGTCACGAATGGTTGTTGCGCACTCGTAACATCTTCGTTAACAAACCATTTGTCGCTTTTGTTTGCTTGTATAGATACTAGGCAGCATGTTTTGTCACGGCTTTGTGTTTTTATTGGAACATTGTGAGCAGGAACAAATCGCAAGGTTGCAGAGCGATCGCTCACCGTAACGGGCAAAACTGTCCTAAAATGGCTCCGTTTTCACGTATCATAGCTTGTTTTCTATAGGCTGCGGTGCGATGCAGTGTAAAACATTAGCCATCTCAGCACCCTGGAACCCCTCAGGTGGAACCTGGCTAGATAGGGGGTTTAGGGTAGTGTTGGGCGTTGTTTAGATTTCAGAAGTTAGCATGTTAAATCTATGGGAATTTTCCATCGCACCTGACACCGGGTGAGTAATCATTTGTGGACTTGCGACTATCCATTTGCCTTCTAAAGTCCTTGTTTTCTCATTTTTTTCTTCTCTCTTACACACCAAGTGTTTGTTGAATTGCTTGTAAAGTTGTCTCTTCGCAAGATGTAGATACTTGTCTATCGCTCATTTTTTAACTAATCAATTTGATCTTTTATAGGTCCTACGGGACCTGAGCGACAGAGTGAGGTTACAACTAGGTTGACCCTTTGCGGACGAATAACGCAAGGGTGTTTCATGACTTAAGCAATTCTAGTTAAGTCCATGACATTGGCGCAAGGGTGCTTCACGACTTAGGTAATCCTAGCTAAGTCCGTGACATTAACGCAAGGGTACCTCACGACTTAGACAATTTCAGCTAAGTCCGTGATATTGCCGCAAAGGTGTCTCACGACTTAAACAATTTTAACTAAGTCCATGATAGTAAGCTGCTTGTATTTTTGCTTTTAAGGCTTATGTTATATTTATATTTGCTGTTGATGTCCACGCCGATCGCTTGCGGACTAGTTTTATTTGATGATCCACTGGTTATATTCACTTAACTGTTTGTAGGAGTTTTGCTGCGGTTGGAGTGGACCCTTCTGTCATGGGTGTTGGTCCAGCTATTGCAATTCCGGCTGCAGTAAAATCTGCCGGTCTGCAGATTGAAGATGTTGATCTGTTTGAAATAAATGAGGTGATTTTTGCATATAAATGCTATTATTATTAATTTTCTTGGTTAAGTGTAGATATTGCAGAGTTCGAAAGTTAGTGTTGCTTTCATGTAGGCCTTTGCCTCTCAATTCGTATATTGCCGCAAGAAGCTGGAGCTCGATCCAGCAAAAGTAAATGTTAATGGAGGTGCTATTGCTCTTGGTCATCCCTTGGGTGCAACAGGTACTTGTCACTAGTCATTTCTTCTTTGTAGAAATTGCCAGGCATAGGTTTGTGCATCTGTGCATATTAACTAGCATGTGATCAATGTGAGATGATGTTGGTAATGGTAAGGCTCGGCTGGGAGAAAAAATTAGTCTACCAAATATGATAGTTTCTTAGTTTAGTTATGATAGTTGTTATGGAGCTTATAGTTTATTAAGCTCCATACAGAGCAGCCCAACAAAGAAAAAACTCTCAACATAGTGGAATTTGGGACTGCACACCATAAGATTATTTCATTGCTGCAAATTCTTGAGGGTAAGTAGAGATCCAATAGAAAAATCAAGTGCTTAGCCGAAGGCCCTCTGCCTAATCATTCCTTGAGATTCTAGATTTTATCACATCTGACAATTCAAATAATAGTTATATTATTTTGAATTTGGATCACAATGCAATAGCCTCAAATTTTCAAGGATAGATCATGGCTATGTTGGGATTCACAACTAGGGCTGTAGGACAACTCAAGGAGAAGGGTAGGTAGGATATGTTCACTTGTTCCAGCCTTTTCGAGATATCAGAGTCCTGCTAAGATGCGAGTTATTAGTTTCTATATTGATAACTATTCAGAATCATTAGCCTTTTATCTCACTGCTTCGCTTTATGTTGTGCCTTAAAGAGGATAGTTCACAGACATGCCATTCATGCATTCATTCGTGGATAACAATTTCATAAGTATGCGTATGTCACCCTTGAATCACTTCGAAACATTCTTCTTATGATGTATTGTTGCCTAGGTGTTGAATTCACAAAGTCTAAAATTACTTTTGATGTTTTTACTGGTGTCACTGTGACATGACTAGCTTATAATTTCTTTCCTCGTCTGCTGAAGGTGCACGCTGCGTGAGTACTCTCCTAAATGAAATGAAACGAAGGGGCAAAGACTGCCGATTTGGAGTCATCTCGATGTGCATAGGTCTCGCCATTCAATTCTTATCCGCTTCGCTGTACTAAAAGCAGTTATTTGTCTTGGCTGAGCAATTTTGTGCATGGTGCAATGCAGGTTCAGGAATGGGTGCCGCTGCTGTGTTTGAAAGAGGAGATGCTGTCGACGGCCTCACGAATGCCCGGCAGATCCATTCCCACAACCTTCTGTCCAAGGATGCTATGTAGAACCCGCCCAAAGAAATTTAGTGAATGCCTTGGGCATCGTCATCGCTAAGCACAGTACATGTCTCTGTTCCCACGAGCCACGAGGACTGGTCACGCGAAATAAACTGCTTCGGCAGATTAGATAACATAAGCAATTTGAAATTTTTGCGGCTGCATCGCATGCACCATAGTGTAATCCACGCCATCTCCAATAATGTTTGTAGAATCATTATCATTATCGTCAATATTAATCATTACAAATGATAATGTTATTATTGATGATAATGGTAATACTGTTGGTATTGTCAATGTTAATCGGAATTACAATGGCTTTGATAATGATGTTAACATTGATAGATATAACTGTAATGATATTATAATGGTAATGATATGATAATAATAATGTTCATAGTTATAGGAATTAGTAATGGTATTGGTGATGAGAAAATTAATTATAATGATAATAGTGATCGTAACAATCATAATGACTGTGATAATAGTGATAACATCAATACCATTATTATAGTTTAATCGATAAAATCAACACCATTATTATTATAAGAGTGCTGATTGTTCTGACAAAAGAACATGCATAAGAATGTGAATATTATTATTAATCTTCAGCGAGTCAAATAAAAATCACACTGAAAAACTACCTTATTGTATGGTTTAAACTACATACATAATATGGTTAATAATCAATTTTTTTTTCTTCAAGGAATGTGAAAACTATAAGAAGAAGATCAAATTGCTAGTAGCTTACTGTTTCAACATCGATTGGATCTGTTGCTTTCAATTTTTGCAGATGGGCCACTTGTATTAGGTTCAAACACACTGCCAAGAAAGCTGTACACCTGAGCAAAATCTGGCATAACTTCACAAAACAACGAAAAGAAAGGTAAGCAATATGAGCAAACAAGCACAATAACAATTAGAGATACTGTTGCAATATTTTTAGGTACGTAAGTCAGGATGTGATTTGTATTCAGGATAATCCAGCAAATTTTTAAAGTGGTGGAAGACATTACTCACCATGAAGAGAAGTGACCAGATTCCCTCGATCCACTGTTTCATAAGAAGGCCAAGTTCTGGGACTGTCAGCAGTACTTCAGCAACAGGAGCTTATGGTCAAAGCTCCGGAATTTACTATATCATCTGCAAACTTACCAGACCTCTCTAATATATTTGATCAAATCACCAAAACAAATATTAAAATAAAACTATCAGACCTTTTGTCGAATGAGATGAAGTAACAGGCTCGATAGAACTCTGAACCCAATAAAAAAACTGCCATTGTTGCAGGATCTCTATGCATCGATGATGTTGGTTCAAAATGGGCAGAACTCAGAAGTAGATTTTTGTTTTGACATATCTAGGGAGCCACCATTTAAAAGAAAAGGGCAAGCAAAATTATTAGCCACAGTAAGCATCAAAGCCAACAACTACTCTGAATAATGATTACCATTTTTAGCAGCTTTCTGAGGATATGGATAAGCTGCTTTCTGCTTGGGTCGAGGTGGTGGTACATGTTCATTTCTACCATTCTTCTGAACCTTCAGAAAGTACTTTTGTGCATGGCTCCTTATCTGCAAGGATGCATTTTGGTATAAGGACGTTGATAAAAGGAAGAAAAAAAAAGGTGAAAAAAGAAAAGCATAACCGGTATCACATCTGATAGTGCTTGTAAAAGTTCAATTTTAGACAAATGTGTTCCTAGTGCTACATCTGATAGTGGAAGAGTGGCTCATTATCCAGAGACATCACTATGCCTCTTGAGAAATGGAATTATAGAACAGCAGATATCAATATCAGATTGGACATGTCTGCCACAGGAGGATGATAAATAGCTCTGCAAATGGTGAACTGGATAACTCCATTTTAAACCTATGTGATCAATGAATCTCCAGAGCAACTATCACATGGACTGTGGCAATTCCTGACCCTAACTTGCCAGCAACCCAAGACTGGATAAAATGAATAGACATTGATCAGGGGCTTCTATGGATACGATGTTTATAGGCAACAACAAATCATGACAATACCAAATGATCTAAAAATGCTAACAGTAAAAACCCCTAGCAAGAAGAAGAACAAATCTGCATCAAACAGTAAAAACCCCTGCGCAAAACCCATGTTCTCAGATCGTCCCATCAGAATGAATCAGAAAAGTTGACTTTCGGCCGAAGACACGACCACCGTCGAAAGAAGTCGAGAATCGAGACAACAAGAGAAGCCACGACATCATCAAAAGATGACAAGAATGGTAAAGATTAGCGACGGCGACAAGGAGGAGGAGGAACGGGTGCTTACAGTTGGCGAGCTTCGAGGAACTTGTCGTGCTCCTCCTCCGACCAGTTCTCCCTCGACTTGGTGATGGTGTAGGGTTTGCGGGCCTTCTTTCCGCGGTCATCGGGCGAAGAGCAGGCGAGGGCGTTGTTGGGCTGATGGCCCGTATTCAGCCCATGGGGGCTTTATCAGCCCACAGCCCACACCCCCTCTTAACCTAACCCTAATTAAGATTAGGGGGTGTGATGGCTACGTTTTACAGACAGATTAAAGCTATAAAAAGGCAGATCTTTGAAGCGACGAGATTCCAAAAAGAGGAAGGAGAACAAGGCAGAAAAGAAAGAAAACGAGGACAACGCAGAGAGACTGTTCTCAATCATCTAGCAGTGTTCTCATTTCAGGTTAGATCAAATCTACAGTAGGCTCTTGCTGTGATTACTTGGGAGGTTTAAGATATTGTGGGCAGTGACGTGATCCTTGTATTCCAGTTATTCTCTTGTGGTTGTTGCTAGGGTTTTGGGCAAGAGATTGAGATTTGTACATTCATTATTCTCATAGTGGATTATCTCTAGTTTGCCCCGTGGTTTTTACCCTTCACATTGAAGGGGTTTTCCACGTATATCTTGGTGTTCTGTTTGATTGTGTTTCCATTTTATTCCGCTGCGTATTTTGGTCTTCTAGTATTTGTTCTTATACAAAGGTTATTCCTGTTTACATCCCCATCAACTGGTATCAGAGCGGGATTTTGGTGATTTAATTTTTTTGTATTTCAACATGGAGGCCAGTAATATTTCTCGTATGATTAGTTTGAATGGAAATAATTGGATGATATGGAAACCAAGAATGGAAGATCTCTTGTATTGCAAAGATTTGTATGAACCTTTGCAAGGGGATAGTGCAAAACCTACAACTATGACAGATGATGAGTGGAAGAGGTTAGATCGAAAAACAATTGGGTTTATTAGACAGTGGCTTAATGATAGTGTCTTTCACCATGTTTCTACTGAAATTTCTACATATTCTCTTTGGAAAAAATTGGAAAGTCTGTATGAAAGAAAAACAACCGGCAACAAAGCTTTTTTGATCAGAAAACTTGTGAACCTAAAATATAGAGATGGTGCTTCTATTGCTGAGCATTTGAATGAAATACAGAGTATTACTAACTAATTATCCTCTATGAAAATGTCTCTTGATGATGAGTTGCAGGCATTGTTACTTCTCAGTTCATTACCAGAAAGTTGGGAGACAGTGGTGGTTTCCCTTAGTAATTCTGCGCCAGATTGTATTGTCACTATGAGTCAAGTAACAAGCAGTTTGTTGAATGAGGAGTTGAGAAGAAAGAGTTCAGCAACATCTCAGAATGATTCACAGGCACTTATCTCAGAGAATAGAGGAAGGTCAAAGTCTAGAAACAGTTCACGTATGGGTAAGAGCAAGTCAAGATCAAGAAAAGATATTGTTTGCTATAACTGTGGTGAGAAAGGACATTACAAGAACCAATGTAAGCAACCTAAGAAGAACAAGAAAAAGGGAAAAGAAGTGGAGTCTACAGAGTCAAAGGATAATACTACAGCTACAGTGCAGGGTGGTGATTATTTGATTTTGTCTCCTTCTGATGATATTTTTTCTTGTGTGTGTCAGGATCTTGAGTGGGTGATTGACACAGGTGCTTCTTATCATGCTACACCTCGGAGAGAGTTTTTTGCTACATACAGGTCTGGAAACTTTGGTGTTGTCAAGATGGGAAACTATGGCACAGCAGACATCATTGGCATGGGTGATATCCATTTAAAGACCAACATTGGCTGCAAGTTGGTACTTAAGGATGTGAGGCATGTGGTTGACTTGAGGCTGAATTTAATTTCAGCTAGAAGACTAGATGATGAAGAGTATGAAAGCAAATTTCACAGAGGGCAATGGAAGCTCAGTAAGGGTTCTCTTGTTATAGCTAGTGGAAAGAAATGTCATACTTTGTACAGGTTGCAGGCTAAAGCTTATTGTGAGCAGTTAAATGCTACAGAGAAAGACTTCAGTATGGAGTTGTGGCATAGGCGATTGGGACACATGAGCGAGAAGGGGCTGCAAGCTCTTTCCAAGAGAGAGGTATTACCAGATCTCAGAGATATACATCTGAACCCTTGTATTGATTGTTTGGCTGGTAAACAACATAGAGTTTCATTTGCTAGTGCTGCTTTGTCTAGAAAAATGCATGCCTTAGACCGTGTTTATACAGATGTATGTGGTCCTTTGAGGACAAAAACTCCCGGTGGATCTGTTGATGTTCTTGGTATAAGTGGTGCACTTTATTTTGTCACTTTTATAGATGATTTTTCCAGGAAAGTTTGGGCTTATGCTTTGAAGACCAAAGATCAGGTTATTAATGTCTTCAAAGAGTTTCATGACAGGGTTGAAAGGGAGACAGAAAGGAAATTAAAATGCATAAGATCAGATAATGGTGGTGAGTATACGGGATTGTTTAATGACTATTGCAGGTCACATGAGATCCAACATGAGATGATAGTTCCACCATAATGCAATTGCAGAGAGGATGAACCGCACCATCATGGAAAAGATCATATGTATGCTTTCATAGGCCAAGCTACCCAAAAGGTTTTGGGATGAGGCTTTGAGGACTGCAGTTGATGTGATCAACTTATCACCATGTACAGCCCTAGATGGTGATGTTGCATAGCATGTATGGTCAGAGAAAGATGTTTCCTACAGGCATTTAAGAGTATTTGGTTGTCGTGCATTTGCACATGTTCCAGATAATGAGTGGTCCAAGCTGGATGGTAAGTCTAAAGAATGTATTTTTCTTGGTTACTCACATGATCAGTTTGGTTACAGGCTTTGGGATCCAGAAAAGCAGAAGGTGTTCAGGAGCAGAGATGTGGTCTTCTTTGAGGATCAAACCTTTGAGGATCAAACCTTTGAGGATTTGAAGAAGAATGCACCAACCAAGACTTCTGCAGAAGGATTAGCATATTGTGACCCAGTTATTCCTCCAGTATATCAGGGTGATGGGGGAGATGTGCAGGAAAATAGTGTAGAGCCTGATGTTGATTTACCTGCAGGACATGTTGAGCAAGAAGAAGTAGGAGAGCAAGTTCCCGTAGAACCTCAGTTGAGAAGATCTTCTAGACAACGTCAACCTTCCAGAAGATACTCTACAGATGAGTATGTGATGTTTACTGATGCAGGTGAACCAGAGAGTTACCAGGAAGCAGTTGAGAGTGAGCAGAAAGAGAAGTGGTTAGTTGCTATGCAGGAAGAGATGGATGCTCTTCAGAAGAACCACACTTATGATTTGGTGCTGCTTCCAAATGGAATGAAGGCCTTGAAGAACAAGTGGGTTTTTAGGTTGAAGACTCAAGAATATTGTTCTCAACCAAAGTACAAAGCTAGATTGGTTGTGAAAGGCTTTGGTCAAAAGAAAGGTATTGACTTTGAAGAGATATTTTCTCCTGTTGTTAAAATGTCTTCTATTCGTGTTGCTCTTGGTATTGCTGCTAGCCAGGACTTGGAGGTTGAGCAGTTAGATGTGAAGACAGCTTTCCTTCATAGTGATTTGGAGGAGGAAATTTATATGGAGCAACCAGAAGGCTTCAAAGTCAAAGGTAAAGATAATTTTGTCTGCAAGTTGAAGAAGAGCTTGTATGGGCTAAAGCAAGCTCCGAGATAGTGGTACAGAAAGTTTGATTCATTTATGACAGAAAATGGATACAAAAGAACGGCTTAAGATCATTGTGTGTACATCAAATGGTTTAGTGAGGATTTTATTATTCTCTTACTATGTTGATGACATGCTTATTCTTGGGAAAGATATGTCTAAAATTGACATGTTGAAGAAGGAACTGAGTGAGTCTTTTGCAATGAAGGACATGGGGCCAGCAAAGCAAATACTAGGCATGCAGATTTCTCGTGACAGGAAAAACAAGAAGATTTGGTTGTCACAGGAGAAATACATCGAGAAGGTATTGGAAAGATTCAGTATGAGCAATGCTAAGCCAGTTGGTTCTCCTCTTGCAAGTCACTTCAAGTTGTGCTCAGAACAGAGTCCGTCAAGTGATGAGGAGAAGGAGAAAATGCAAAAGGTTCCTTATGCTTCAGCAGTTGGAAGTTTAATGTATGCAATGGTATGTACGAGGCCAGACATCGCATATGCAGTGGGTGTTACTAGCAGATTTCTTGCAAATCCAGGCAAAGAGTACTGGGCAGCAGTGAAGTGGATTTTTAGATATCTCAGAGGGAGCTTTAAGGTTTGTTTAAGCTTTGGAAGTGGACCACCTGTGTTAACAGGTTACACAGATGCAGATATGGCAAGAGATATAGATACGAGGAAGTCTACTTCAGGTTATGTACTTACTTTTGCAGGGGGAGCTGTGTCATGGCAATCCAGGTTACAAAGGTGTATTGCTCTCTCAACCACAGAAGCAGAATATATTGTTGCTACAGAGGTATGCAAAGAAATGTTATGGATGAAAGAATTCTTACAAGAATTGGGGCTGAAATAGGAAAATTATGTGGTGCATTGTGACAGCCAGAGTGTCATCCATTTGTGTAAAAACCCAATGTTTCATTCCAAGTCAAAGCATATAGATGTCAGATACCACTGGATTCGAAATGTATTTGAAGAGAAGCAGTTGCAGCTTCAGAAAATTCATACAAATGACAACGGAGCAGACATGTTGACGAAGACCTTACCAAAAGAAAGACAGGAGATATGCCGACAGTTGGTCGGTATGACTTCACATTGAGGAGTCATGGGACAGCCTCCCTTATGGGCTGAAGGGGGAGGTTGTTGGGCTGATGGCCCATATTCAGCCCATGTGGGCTTTATCAGCCCACAGCCCACACCCCCTCTTAACCTAACCCTAATTAAGATTAGGGGGGTGTGGTGGCTGCGTTTTAGAGACAGATTAAAGCTATAAAAAGGCAGCAACGAGGCAGATCTTTGAAGCGACGAGATTCCAAAAAGAAGAAGGAGAACAAGGTAGAAAAGGAAGAGAAAGAAAGGGAAGAAGACAAGGACAACACAGAGAGACTGTTCTCAATCATCTAGCAGTGTTCTCATCTCAGGTTAGATCAAATCTACAGTAGGCTCTTGCTGTGATTACTTGGGAGGTTTAAGATATTGTGGGCAGTGACGTGATCCTTGTATCCCAGTTATTCTCTTATGGTTGTTGCTAGAGTTTTGAGCAAGAGATTGAGATTTGTACATTCATTATTCTCATAGTGGATTATCTCTAGTTTGCCCCGTGGTTTTTACCCTTCACATTGAAGGGGTTTTCCATGTATATCTTGGTGTTCTGTTTGATTGTGTTTACATTTTATTCCACTGCGTATTTTGATCTTCTAGTATTTGTTCATATACAAAGGTTATTCCTGTTTATATCCCCATCAAGGGCGCCTAGGGATCCAGCGACGCCAGGGAGGGTCCTCCGAGTAGAAGACAACCGCCACCCCCGTTCCACCTCCACCACCATAAAGAGGCTTCTAGAGACGGATTAAGCGATCAGCGGAGGGGCGAAGAAGTCCTTCCTCCACCTTCGATCGGCTTCGCTTCCCTGCCTCTTCTTCTTCTTCCCCTTTGAGCTACAACAAATTATGTGAAAAGATCACAATTAGTTACCAACTCCTCAAGCGATGGTTTCTTGATACGATTCAATCTGCGATTACAAGCACGAGAAAGACACGTTGCTTGAAGAGCAGCGCTAGAGCGGCATGGTCGGGCTCCGTACGCGTCCGCGCACGGACAACCTGGCAGACTTCGCCCGTCGTCGTGCCTTACATCCCCCGTTCTCTTTCCCCGGGCTGAGAGGAACTCTGGCGGGCTGCGCACAGTGGCAATCGAAATTGATGTTGTAAATGGTCATTTCATACCGTGCAAGCATCAAAAACAGTGCACGTGATGTCGCGTGTGGATGTTGCGATTAGCTATTGGACAAAATGGTCATTTCATACCTTCATCCCCATCGTCACCATTCTGTTGCTTGGGATTGTCGACGCCGGTCGGACGATCGCAGCAGCAGCAAACGACAAGGTGGAGTCCTTGCGACGGAAGGGGAGCGGCACGACGAGCAGGAGAGGGCTTCACTGGGGGAGCGACGGACGATCTAATTTCTCTCCATTGTTTCGAAATCTTATCCGAGAGCCCAAAATCCCTTTCCGTAGTGCCCATCAATCTTGGAGATGGATAGGGAGAATAATGTCAGGCTCGTGGTAGTGGGATCTCATGGAGGGGTGTGCCACGTCAGGCAAAGACCCTACTTGGTCGTTATCGAGCGTTCCATGATAGTAACGGAGAAAAATGTTAGTACCTAACCATGATTCGATTTCGGTTTGTAAATTTGAGCAACTAGAATCGATGATTCTGATTTCGATTCGATAGTTGGTTCCATAATTTTATTTTTTTATTTAATATTTTTATATTTAAAAAAATAATAATAAATAATAATAATTCGAAATCGGAACAGGCTGAACTAGAACCACCAGTCCGAATTCCAAAATCATCCATTGTCGATTCAGTTTACGGTTTTAAAAAATCAAAATCATCGGTTTTGAAATTGGAATCGTCTGAAAGGTGCTGGTTATACTAGGTAGGATGACGTTAAGAGTTCTCGAGCATCATGGTCACGACCCTGCCATCGTAGGCCATGCGACGAAAAAAAAGCAACCGAGTGATGTCCTTGTGGACGTGCCAAAAGCTGCCAAGTGCCATGGGGATGGGAGTGACGATGCGGAGGACCTCGACGCCATCAACCCGGATGAAGCCAACGCGAGTCTTGTGAGAGCCAGTGGCGACAATGGACCACGCACGTCCAATAGAAGGGGAATAGTAGACGAATGCTAGCAAACAAACTCCATCTCCCATGCCGCACAGAAGCTTTTTTTGGGCTTTCGGAGAGAAGAAATTCAGAGGGGAATTAAATCATCCACCACTCTTACGAAGAAACTCTCCGTCACCCTCGCTCACGGTGCCGCTCCCGCGAGAGCTCCACCTTTGTCGTTTGCTATCACCACGACGACCTTCCGTGAAGGTACCATCGGTGATGGTACGAAATGATCATTTGATCTATCAACTAATCACATGACATCACGTGCACGACTTTACTTTCCGTCGATCGTAGAAATGAACGATGGAGTTATAAATGAACTAACTTGTATCGTTTTAGATACTGTGAGAACCCAAATGTGACTCGTAAAAAGAAAATATTCAGGGACCCACGGAGTTAACTAAAGGAAGAAATATGGCGCCATTGATGTATGACGGATGAGTAAATTAGTTAAAGCAAATGCAAGCCAATAGTAGTTGTTCTGATTCCAAATGTTATGAAAACATTACAAGACGAAGAACATTAACTACACATAAACAGTGTGGGCCCTCCGAAGGGCCAGATTACATGGTACGTATACGAAATCACCAGTTCCTGATAAGAGAAATCCCACAACCCCCAATTAACTATTTCATGTACTTCTGCAGAAACTTGCGATGGAAGTCGTTCCTGATGGTATCATTGATGAAACGCTTGGCGATCTTGGTTTCCCCGCGAGCCTGATTCTTGAAGACCACATCGTCATCCCACCTGCAGCACCAAAACCTTGTGATAAGAAAAGATACATACGCATAGAGGAATGTAAATGGATAAAATTTACTCGTTAAGGTGACCTTCTTTTAACATTGAAAGAGGCTGAATTGCTGAGGTTGATCAATGGGTTTCCACGCATCAACTCAGCTTCTTTTGCCTTCAAGTCTTCCTCCTGTTGTTGTCGTTCCTGATGCATTCATTACAAGAAACTGTTTGTCAGCTTATGAAGTGAATTAGAATAGTGAAGCCACTGCATGAATGAAAAATTGATCATCCACCATTTGCAAGGTAAAAAGTGGATAAAACCATGTGTAGCTAATACGCCTTGAAAACAAAGAATGGTTGGAGATAAATCAGCAAGGATATATCACTATTCCACCTGCACGATCCTACTTGAATCAAACTTTGTACAAGGAATGCTCGATCAGCCTCCCAGGATTTATTTTACCACCTCACATTAATAAAATTAAAATATGACAAAATTGTTCAATGTTCATTTGTCAAATTATATTAAAAGATGGCATGTTTTAGTACTTGACAATGGTTCTAAAAACAAGCCATAGGAATAGATGATGGTGTCGATTTATGTGCAAGCATCTATGTCAATAAAATATAACATGATGCAGCTTTGGAGTTGACATGGTGTACGAGTGCACCACATCAGTTCCATGAATGCCACCTGTGCACCATGTCAACATGTCATCAAGATGTTAGCACAGTATAATCACGTTTTATGAATATGAAGCTAATGAACCCTTGAGGATATCATCGTTGCACCATGTCAGCAACACACATTGGGAGCACATGCCATTACAACAAGGTGTGGGTAATTCCTTATTTTCTTCAAGTATTTACAAATTGTTTAATTACATCTCAATATAAGTCTAGGTAACAAAAACCAATTTGATCAAATCATATCTTGCAAATTAACTTGGCTTGTGAGGATTCGCAGAGAACAATGATATAAGAGCTTTTCAACTCTTCAATCATTAAGCTATCTTTTACAACCAATTTATTTAATCTGAAAATGCACAAATTGTGTAGAACCTACAACATGAAAGTTCAAGGTTAAGTACCAACTGACTCCAGATGGTCTTTGATCTTGCAAACTCTATTTAGCCAGATTTACTATCTAATCAAGAATCACATGCTATCTTATATCTGCACTGTTCAATGTACAAAAAGGACATACTATTGAGTTCAGGTATTGTATAAACAGTGTATCTTTATGAAATGAATCCAATTAGGGATGCTGAACTTCATTATTAAAAAGAACTACTCACACAAAGGGAACATTGAAAAGCAGAAAAAGCATAACAACAAGTCACAAACAGTAACAAGCGCAGACCTTCCAGAGTTTTTCCTCGGCTCGTTCTTTCTTTATCCTTTCAAGCTCAGCTAAAAGGGCTTCAGTATCATCCTCATCCTCATCACCATCACTAAAAACAGAATTAAATTGTCATCATAGTGGGATCAAGCAACCAAAAATATGAGATGATAATAACCTTCAGCGAGATATAAGTAGAAACCAAATTAATGAATGAAAAACATACTTTACTCCATTGTTACTCCAGCGGCAGAATAAAAAGGTCCACAAAAAAAATTCAAAGATTCTAAACATTACTTCATCGTAATGATGGTAGTATTGGGTTGACCATCAATATAAGCATAACAAAACCATGTTTGGACAAGATAAGGAGAGTAGGTCCAAATTCTTCTTAGCTTTGACACATTCATTGGATTTGTCACCTTAACTTCACATTTCAGCATTTAAACCTTAAATTTAAAAGAACTTTTAAATCGTAATAGAACTCCTAAAGTACCAAAAGTTACGAAATAATCAAACAAAAAACAGCTATTACTTAACATGCGAGGCAAAGTGGAAGTGAAGGAGATGATATTGGCTGTTAACTGTTATGTATGCTATATGCACCATTCTTATTGTTAGCCGCTAAAGGCTAATGCCATCCTAGCAATAATGCGCAGCTTACAGTATAGATATCACATATAGTTTGCTGGTTTTAGGATGGAAACTTTTAGTTACCAGTTTTCTTGATGTACAAACAAGTATGAAGATATGCATTACAGTTGCCTTTGAGGTCAAGGCGATTTACCAATACAGCAACAAATTCGCTAATTGTGAAACTAGTTACATGTCCACATAATTCAATATATAGAATCCCCAACACAGCAACAACTTGGATGATTGCAAAACTAGCTACATGCCGACATAATTCAACATATAGAATCCATTTATACACTCACAGGCACTAAGAGGTACAAGCTGAAATAGCTCAAGTTTTTTCAAGGTAGTGAATCAAGATTTTCTACAACTCGATATTAATAGAAATGAATCATGTGGTTGATTGCAACACAAGTAGACCAAAAAGAAAAATACTACAAAGCAACAGTTTCAAATTAATTTTTCATGACACAAGATTACTATAGTATCTATCAAGTGTTACCGTGGTTATCCGTATATTTAAGTATGCTAGGAGATACAAATCCAAATTCTATGATGGTATTAACAGCAATGAGGTGCATAAAAAGAGAAGCAGATGCAGTATCATCAGGATATGGCATATATCATGCATTAACAGAGTCAACATACATGTTGGTCCTTACTACTACCAATTTAGATTTAATTGTTAATGGAAACAGAGACAATTCTGGCTACCTCTCATTATCATCATCAGCAGCAGCAGCTTCTTTGACATCCACATCAGAGTCATCGGCATCAATACTTCTTGGAACAATCCTATCTTCAGCCTCTCTCTTTGTTCCTATAAGCAAACAAGAGGAAATACATGCATCAAGAAAAAAGTTGTGTGTTGACAAGACAACCAAAAACAACGCAGCTTACCCTCCAAGAAAAGGTGCCCCCCTTTTCTTCGATCTCTCTCTTCTGCGAGAACAACCAATTAGAAAGAAAGTCCATCCGTATAAACATCAACAAGCGCAGAAATAAGCGGAGGTAACTAATGCAATCAAGCATTACCAGCATAAGACTTGTCTTTAGAGGAAAAGTGTCTCCGCTCGCGCTCTTCCAGCTCCTCCCGGAGGTTCCTCCTCTGCAACTCATCCTGAGTATCCTGCCCCTCTTTCCTGCAGCCACATATCGATCAGCCACTCCACCTAACAAGAAATTGTCTGCGAAGATGATCTTAAAACCTAGCCAAAATTACGGCCCACGTTATGTTAGACCTATTGTCAAGATTTGGAATCTATCATTACGGTCCTACTACTCTTCTCCTAGGAACTGCATCCATCCACAACCAACGCATCTCGATTTTGACCCGATCGGACGAATCCAGCCCCAATCGGGACCGATCGACCAAAAAAGATCGATCAAATCCAGGGTTGGGGTTTCTCGAGAGAAAATATATAGACAGAAACGCGAAGAGAGAGAGAGAGAGATAGAGATCACCTGGGCTTGAGGTTGGTGTGGGCGGCGAGGTCGCGGGAGGAGTACTTCTGCGAAGGTCCGAAGATCCGGGTCCCGCCCTGCTCGTTCCCGCCCTTCGCCGGCGCCCACGTCGGTCGCGCGGCCGTCGTCATCCCGCCTCCCTCTTTCTGGTCACCTGCCGAGACGATTAGGGCAACCCAAGGAAGGGCTCGTCTCCGAAGCGCGAGCAACGAGACAATGACGAGGATTGTGGACCCGGGTGGTCTATTTATAGAAGGAACGAGGAAATATCGGGAAGATTATAACGGGCTCGATCCAGGCCAAGCCCTTTAAACGTTTATATCGGTCCTCGTCTCTCTGTAGTGGGCCTTTTAAGTGAGCCCATGAGGCCCGAATCTAGTAGGAAGGAGCATATCCCTTTACTCTCAATGATACTGATGGTGAGAATAACATTAAAAGGGCTACGAGGGAAATTTTGTTCTAAGTTTCTATATAATTTTATTTTAGAATGTGATGCTTCTTTCATAAGTGGTGTGAAGTTAGTGGGAGTAGGTTACATCATTACAGGTCTTCATCGTAAGACAATTGTTGCTGGATGTGGGGTTCGATGATTTCATTACGTTTTACACGTAAAAATTTGGATTATCTTTCAAGAATTAAAGTTTATTCCATCCAAGAGTATAAAATTTAGGTTATGATTGATTCTCAATAAATCATCAAGGTCTTGAGTTAAAATCTAGAGACATCCTGACGTGTCAATAACATGTAAATAATTATTAAACATTAATTAAAAATATCTTTGTTGTTAAATGGGAACATTTGAGTTGCAAATGTACTATGTAACACAAAAGATATTTCTTCTAATTGAAGGGATGACCCTTTTGATTACTGTGCATTATAGAGATTTTTTTTCCCTGATATTTTGAATAAATAGATACAATTATAAAAGAAAAAAACTTTGGGTATCATTGAGAGTTTTTAATTTAATAACTTGAAAAACAATAATTTTGAGTTGTACCATTTTGGAGGTCAATATTTAGAAGAGAACATTTTTTTATCTAATTGAGTTTGTAATAATGTTTATTTTGAAAGGAGTGTATATAAAATATTTTTATATCAAATTGATCAAAGCATCTTCTATTCTTTTATAATGATAAAAGGTCAAAGTAAATATATTAGTCTTCACCTCACCCCTCTACCCCTTCTTTGCCTCTTATTCTTTATTTTTTTTCTCTTTCTTCGTTCCTTATTCTTTCATATTTTCTTTTTCTTCTCCTCCTATATTGTTATTGCTTTGCCCCTTCGTCTATCTTTTTTATTCTCCTCTCAATCTCAACCCCTCTCATCTTCCTATGGAATAACATAATCCGAAGCTACACCTACAATAACTCTTAGGAGAACTCCCTCTACTCATTCACCAAAATGCTTCAAGAAGGCATCGAAGCTTACTAAGTTATGAATGATAAAATATCATAATATAAATAAATATAGAATGATAACTCTACATTCATTATATGCTCTAATCTTCAATCAATCTATGATTTGAGAATGATTAAAAAATATAAAAATATATAATTATTATTCTATACTTACTTCTGTCATGATATTTTATCGTTAAGAAACCTCCACTAATGAACTCATAATTTATATAAACATATTTTCCTACCACAACATTGCCACACCTCCAAGCCAACCTCAATGGACGTCAAGAAAAAAGCTACGATGAGGTGAAAGACGATCGAGTTTTCTTTTAACTGTGATGTCCATCTCACTTCATCATGTCTTCGAGATAAAGTTCACATCATGTTAGAGCATTCTCAAAATATTAGTTGACATATTATATCTATGACCTTTTCATGGTAGAGTGCCACAAACACATTGATTCTACCAAGTCAAATGCGTAGAAGGTGTATCCAAATCGATCATAGTGGTCTGCACATCACAAACATGCATGGATTGATCATGGATTATACCACAATAATAATCAAAAAAAGAAAAAATAATAAAGCTGTGATACCCTTGAAGATTTGTCTCAAATGTCATCAACCTTACCCTTCATCCTCAAACCCCATTGTTCATCCCTGTCGTGCTACCAACTCCTATCCATCTTGACATGAAGCAAGAGAAGAGACCACCTTATAATGCTAGCCTGCAAACGATGAGGATTCAATCTGCACCCATGGCTTCTTCTTCTTCTTCCTCGCTTCCATGGAGCCTCGCTCTCTTGGTGTTGCTGGCCATGGCGATGAGAAGAGCTCAGGGCGGCTTTGTTGCGACGCAGTGGTCGCCGGCCCATGCGACCTTCTACGGCGACGACTCGGCGTCGGGGACTATGGGTTTGTATCCCCTCGAGCAGCATGACGAACGTGGACAGGTGAAATCCGGGCTTTGATCAGTGGACCTGTGGGTGTTGCAGGTGGCGCGTGTGGGTACGGAGACCTGTACAGTACCGGCTACGGGACGAACACGGCGGCGCTGAGCTCCGTGATGTTCAGCGACGGCTACGGGTGCGGGCAGTGCTACGAGATACGGTGCAGCGGGGCGCCGGCGTGCTACGCTGGCTCGCCCATCGTCGCCGTGACCGCCACCAACCTCTGCCCCCCGAACTGGGCCCTGCCCTCCGACAACGGCGGGTGGTGCAACCCCCCCAGGGTGCACTTCGACATGGCCAAGCCTGCCTTCAACCAGATCGCCGACTGGAATGCCGGCATCGTGCCCGTCATGTACCGCCGGTGAGCCACCCAAACCCAGAAACAATAGCACGGTAAGAACCCTAACACAACGCCGAGTCGTATCGCGATGGTGCAGGGTGGCGTGTCAGAAGACGGGAGGGATGAAGTTCCAGTTGCAGGGGAACGCGTACTGGCTGCTGGTGTTCGTGACCAACGTGGGGGGCGGCGGAGACATAGCGGGGATGTGGGTGAAGGGGGAGAAGACGGATTGGATCAGCATGAGCCACAACTGGGGGGCTTCCTACCAAGCCTTCTCCTGCCTCGGCGGCCAAGTGCTCTCCTTCAAGGTCTTGTCCTACACCTCGCAGGAGACGCTCGTCGCCTACACCGCCGCGCCCGCCAACTGGGTCGCCGGCCTCACCTACGAGGCCACCACCAACTTCACCTGATCAGAGGAAGCTTGTAACCTACCCAATATTCATCCATCGACTTCCGTTGGTTCTGTAACTCGAGCTTCGCTTTCGGCTTGCCGCCATTGATCCTTCCAACTCGTCCTCCTCCATGCTGTCTGCTGCAACTACTTGAGCTTCACGATGATGTGCTGGTGTTCGTGCATTATCGATAGAGAAGCATCTATTTACGAGCATTTATGATGGCAAGTACCATTGTGACATCTTCTCTCTTCTCTGCATCAAAAGATTGATCGAAGTATCAATCAACACCGGCGATACCGAACAGTACAATCAGTCGAACAACAAAAATACAAATAACAAAATAGTGGACATTTATTTAGTTCGACATTATTATTATTACCTATAAACATAGTTCTTTTACGGAAGAAAGAGATCCATTAAAGTAACACCACTATAAAATCAAATATGTTATATGAAATACGAAAATAATTTTTTATATCATGATTAAAATCAAATAAAATTAGATCTGATTTTTACGATACGTACCTTTTGATGTTCATATGAGATATCTGTATAATACGTAAAGACATCCTATTTAGATTCAAAATTGCTGTGAACCTGTAAAGAGAACTAGATCATTTTACTTAGATTGATGGTTCAGGGAGGGTTGAGAGAGACTATAATTCCTCTATGAGATACGATCGTCCAGTCCCTAGAGGTCCTGTCTATTTATAGACGAGAGCAGAAAGTTTATGATAAGTTATTAAGAGAGTTCCTCCAAATCCCCTAAGGAATTATACTTTAAATAGACTTCTTTTTTGTTGATCAATATCTATCGTCATAATTTAATTGGTTCTATTATATATCTTATTTAATTATGAAGGATCATAAAATCTAACACTTATATATAATTTGGATAACCTTTCAATCGATTTAAGTTGGTGTAAAATAATACCGACTCAATTGAAATAACACTAGAATCGATCAGACTGGTATTCCTGGATTATATATCTGATTTCATGTAAGAAAGAGAAAGTGAGTTCCACACCACTTCCCTATGCTTATTTCGCTCACTCAACAAAGCCTCGTTGACTTATCTTCTTGTCTTCTTGTTTTGCCCAGCAATATATTCGTGTTAACTGAGCAAATTAAGCTGCCGAAAGGGAAGGTTTAGTTCGTCTCTTCTTCTAAGTTTGTTCCCTTCATAGCTCGTCGGGACTGCACACGCATGACCTTGTGACCAAATCCAGGAGAGGCCTTCAGAAGGAGAAGTCATTGCTGCTCCAAAGGGTACTAATGAAGCTCAAACGTGAAGCAGTTCTATATGTGAGTTCACTGGCAAAGTCTACAGCTGATGGTTTAACTTTTTTTAAAAAATATCAAATATATTTTAGGTTTTTAAATTAAAACTCAATTTAATATAAATATATCATTAACAAATATATGAAAAAAATATTTTAGATATTTAAATATTATCTATACCAAGAGTAATAGTGGTTGGCTTAAATTTATTGGATAGACATATATCCAACCATGATATTAATATTTCCTAGGGATAATTATGATATTTTCAAAAAGATAGATTTGAAAATTTCTTTTTTTTTACAAAAAAAATATATATATCTGATTTTGCCTTAAAAATATTTAAATTTAAATTCATAGTTTCTAATAGAGTCTTATTATGTCTCTTCTCATATCACTAATATGATTTTGTTAATATATGTTTGTATCACTTTAAATGATTATATCTCATTTTCGTCTTAAATAAAAATAAAAATAAAAACTTTTAACATAAGTTTAAGAAATACAAAATAAAATAAATCAGAGGAGTTGTTCATAAGGAAACACCTAATATCAAATAGGTTAAGTTTAGCTCATTATATCATTCAAAATGAATTGATTTGCTTGATGCATGCATGAATAGAAAATTATAATTGCACAATTTGTCCACAAATTGACTTCTTATAGACCCATAAATTAAATGACAAACAACACTTTCTCTCATCCTACTCATACAAGTAGGTCTCTTTCACAATCAACCATAACTTTGATCATAAATTGCACCTCCTTTCTTTCTCTCGATGTAAGTTCTGAGTCAAAATCTAATTGAATGACTGCCAAATGTATCATTATGTGACATATTTCCATATATCCATCACTGAGACATGTATTGTCTCTAATCATCCTCCAACATTGGGATGTGTGAGCCACACATATAATAGGAAGGTCATCAAGAACTCAATTGTTGCAAACTAAGTGAAGGCTGAACTATTTTAAGACAATAATCTTTTTTTTTCTTCTTGTTCTCATAACAAAATTGTATGTGTATTTATCCCTCCCATGTCAGTCATTTTTGTATTTATTTGAAAATTAATGTTATACATTTATGTTCATGTTATTGCATTTTATAATATATTTTAAGTTAAGTGTTTAATGAAGTATTATACACACACACACACACACACATATATGTATATATTATTTTTTGCAAATAATTTTATCTTTAAATATAAGCTTAGTTTAATTTTAGATATTCAAAGATAGATATAATTAATGCTGCATATAAATTGTGGATATCATCTCCCTCAGTCACAATATCATCACATCAAGATGATGTGGAGAAGGTGAGTTTGGCAAGCAAAGACTGCAAGAAGGCTGATTATAAATCCTCACGTCTCTCTTCTTTTTCTTGCTTGCCTTGCATGCTCTAATAGCTTACGTTGAGAAGACAGCATCTCAGCGATGGGAAGATTCACTTCCGTCTTCCTCTCCTGCCTCTCCTTCCTCCTCTTCGTCGTTCTTCTCCCACACGTCTCTTCGCGGCCAGCGGCCGTGCCCGCTCGACGCAGCATCGTCGGCGAGACCTGCAACCAGATCGCGAGAGGCGATCCCAACGTGGACTTCACCTTCTGTTCGCAGTCGCTGCGGTCGGCCGCCGGAAGCGACGGCGCGGACCTGCACGGCCTCGCCATCATATCGCTAAAGCTGGCGGTCTCCAACGCGACGTCCGCCGCGACCCGGGCGAAGGCGCTGCTGAAGGGCAACGGCCTGAGCCGGTACTACAAGTCGTGCCTGGACGCCTGCCGCGAAGTCTACGCCGACGCCGTGTCGGATCTCCGCGACGCCACCGGGATGATCAGATCCGGCCGCCTTGTCGACGCCAGGGTGTACATCAGCGCCGCCGTGGACGCGCCCGTCGTGTGCGAGGACGGGTTCCAAGAAGGTGGACTCGCCTCGCCGCTGGCGGAGGAAGACGGCGACCTGATGCAGCTTGCTGTCATCGCCCTCGCCATCGCCGTTCGACTGGGTTGATTGATTATCGCACAGGATTTAAAGCACCAGGCAGGTGATTGGCACGGTTAATGTTGGTCTGGAATCGATCAGATCACTTGCAGTGGGTTTGATGCTCTTCTCTTCCTCGATTTGACTGTTTCCAGCTCCAATGAAATAAAAGCGTACTGACCATATGGTGCTTTGCTTCTACTGCCATTGATTTCGATCTTGATGTTGGAAGGATATCCATCCAAAGATGGATAGCTGCAGCCTATCTGATTTGTTTTCGCTATGAATGCTGAGATATGCAACTCCTACCACTGTTTGACTATCTTTAAGATATTAAAATTATTATTGATGAATTTATTTTGTTGCTCCAATGAATTTATTTAAGAAATAGATTGAGGCTAATGGGGACCTATTGTACATCAATCTCTCGACGATATTAATCGAACCTACGAATTATGTTAGGGATGTTAAGTTGGGGGTTAAGGTGTCGATAAAATCGAACATACGAATTATGTTAGGGATGTTAAGTTGGGGGTTAAGGTGTCGATAAAACGTTAAAAATAGTAAATTAAAAGTATTAACAAAATAAAAACTATTCTCGATGAATCCATATGAAAATATTATATTTATGAACGTACATTAATATCTAGTCTAAGGAGAGTTATGTGCAAGTTCCAATATATGATAAACAAAATGTATTCGATTATATATAATGTTAGTTATATTTGACAAAAATGCTATGAATGTGATGTCGAAGCGTTGACTTATATTGAGTTGTCGCCCATCTGATAGTTAGTTATTGGTTACTAAAATTACCTTTATTAATATATGATTCTAATTGAGAATTAAAAACTACCTTTACTAAAACTAGAATGGGCTTTAATGGGCCATATAGAACGGGAGGCCCAAAGCGTTCCGCTCATTTATCCTCACCCGACTCCACATAAAGAGACGCTGAGACAGCGAGCGGCTCCGAGAAGAGGCGAGAAATGAGTAGCAGAGCCTTCGGTCTCCTGCAACAATGGCGGATTTCGTCGTCCAAGCCGCCTCGGGGAAGGATCAGAGGGATTTCTCGGCTCTCTGGAGGTCGCCTCTTCCCTTCTTCTTTGTTCACTTGACTTCTCTCAAACAAATGGCCATTTCGACAAACACTCACCTTACAGAGCTTTGGAGTTATCGTCTCTTGTGTTCTCTGATCAGTACTGGGTTTGAAGACCAAGTAGCCTTTCTTTGCTTTTGTCTATCTAACTGCGTGATTTTTTCGAGCATATGCCGCGTGTTCCAACGCGTGATGGGTTTTGTTCTTTTGTTGAACGTCTCGTGCTGTTGGCATCTTGACAAATACCCACCTTACATAAAACGGGGGGTTTATGACCACTCCGCCTTTCTTTGATTCTGTCGTCTTTTTGCGTCATTTTGTCGAGCAGTTTCCGTGTGTCCGAACGTCCGCGGGTTCTATTACTTTCTTCTACGCTTCTTGTTGTTGTTTCCGAAACGTAATTGCATACATCTTCGTTTTGGTTGGATGTCGCTGTGGATATCTAATAAGCACGATTTCATTTATCGTTGACCGTTCATGTGGTATTGTTTTTCTTTGTTCAAGAGATACCGAGTTTATTGCGGTTGATTAATCTGCCACTGCTAAAAGTTTGAACTTGGTCGATTCTTTTTCATCCCTTTGTTTAAATGGGTAGAATTGGGGTTTCAGCAGTTATATGTTTATTTTTTATTTCTTTAAGAGGACTCAATCGATGTTCATGCCTGAAGAACTTAATGGATTTTAACATCAACAAACTTCATTAACCACGTTAATATTTTGTGTGAATTGTTTTCATCTAGACATATCCATTTCATTGTATAAATTTGATCCCAGGTTTGGAAGTGCGAACTAGCTCTTCCCTATTTTTGAGCCAGCGTTTGCAATCAGCAACCACTGAAGCTGCTGACAGGGATCCTCTAAGATCTCACAACAGGAATGGAAACAGCATTATGGTACTTTTTCTTTGCCAAAAGAACTATCATGTATAACTTGATATCATATTCTTGAAATGCCTGCTTTATTGGATGGCATCTTAACAATTGCATCTGGTATCAAATAATTATACTGGCTCACTGCCTCAGCATCAGCAGGAAACCAGATGTCGTTTGCTTCCTGGTGCATGATACAACTGTTGAGCTGGTTTTTGACCCCCATCTATGTCTCTTAATCCAGATCTTAGTGCTTTGTAAAGCCTTAGGTTGTTATCTTACATGATTTCTGGTTATACCAAATAACCATCAAACGGAATTAAAGAACTATTTCCGTGAATTGTTTTGCCCTTGCTTAGAAAATTAATTTACTAATTGTTGAGAGACTAGAACAAGATACATGAGCCAAAGGCACTGAGTTCATAGAGCATGCAGATGTAAACCAGGATTATGCTAGTAACAGTAGGACTTGAGACATTATACCCATACATTAAAAGAACCATAAAGTTTGCTGATTTTACATACATATTTTAATGAACCATTTGATCATGACTATATATTTTTTTTCTGGAATTATTTAGTAGTTGAAATAGTAGTTGGATCATAATAAAAGAGGTTTTAAATATTTTTATACATATGATTCTTGATGCATTGGACAACTTGATTGGTCCATTTCTATCTCAGTGTTCCTGTGTATGACTCGAACAAAGAAATTCTGTGCCAAGTGGACATGTCAATTAACTGCCAAAGAATTCTTCAGTACATACCGAATTAAAAATCTCTATGGCTTGGCCAAGTTATTTTGTTTAGGATACATCACTTATGCTCATTTCAAGCTTGCATTCTCTTTTCTACGAGTTGCTTCACCTTGTTGAATTTGATAGGGATCCTCTTATTGGTGCTAATGTATTATGTGCATCAATATCACATCCAAAAAAGCACTTTGTACAGATGATGAGTAATTTTATCTTGCAGTTACACTTGTTTCTCATTTTCTATCCTTTAAATAAATGATTGATTTACTAGTGTCTACTAAGAAGCAAAACTTTTATGTCAAGAAGGATTCATGTGGCATCAACCATCAAGTAGCTGTTTCTGGATTTGCTTTTATGCTTAAAATTGTTTGGTCTATCTACTATCCAATTGATGGTGATCATGAGACTCCATGGAGTCTATGGGGCCATTAGGAATTTTAATTTATTTGTTCTTTCAAGATCCAAGTGGCATACAGCTATATACTTGATTATATGAGAAGCATTTTTCTTTCCTTATTTTGGCTTTTTTTGTTTGAACTTTGATCTATCTTTATTTTTTTTATTTTTTTAATTTTCTTAATTGTCATGGTGAGGATAATGGAGAAAGAGATTATGCATAGTTGGTTACTTGGTTTAATACAGCTCTATAGCGGCAGGTTGACAAACAATTTGGACTTGACTTGTTGTCATTATTGTTATTTGATATTATTTCTATCTTCAGGATGAACCTTTGCCAAAACATAAAACAACTGGGGCTTTTCAGCAGCTGCCTATGGTAATGCCATCCGTGGATATACTTTCCTCAGCACAAAGGAAAGCTAGGCATGTATCTCCTACTAAGGGTAATGCTTTTTTTGAGTTTATCTTCCATGTATGAATTCATGTTCCAAATTACTGTCTTCCAATATCAATTATTGTTTGTTGGATGTTGAGAGTACTCTGTTCCACCTTGATATAGGGATTCATAACATAGCAAAGCGAGAGAGAAATAGAGGTGCAAAGCAGCTTGATGCACTAATGAAAGTTAGACATGAAGTTTCTCTCTTTTTTCCCCTCTATAACTTATCCTCATTGTTGTTTTCAGTGGTAGTTTTGCTCACCTATTTCCGTGTAAAATTATTTTTTAATACAGGAATTAGCTGTTCCTTTAAGAAAATACATGGAAACCTTCCCCAACAAGCGATATCTACATCCATATGAGAGATCTCTTATTGAACTGACTTTCGGTGATGGCAACTATGAAGAGGTTTTCAAAGATTCTCTCTTTTGCAATAAATATGGATGATCTAACATCATCACGTTGAGCCTACTGTTCTTGGTGATTGTATGCCAACCTTGTTTAGTGATGCAATTGCTTTTCTCTGAGACTATTCTATGATTTTACATAATAAAATAATAAATCTCTTATCATTCCCCATATTTGGTGTTAACCCTGATAATCATAAAGTTTAGCGTTTCCAGGCCAAGGTTTAACTGTTGTTCATTTTTCAATTGGTTGCAAATGTAAATCACGTTGCTTGGTTTTAACATTCTAATTTAGGCATGTAATCCTAGCAAAAACTTCTAATTCTACTTTGTAAAAAGGAACCTGGACTGCTTAATAATTGGCCAACCTTGAGTCATGTCTTAAAACTTGGATCAAGTGATTTTATAAGAAGCTTAGTATCCCATGATTTTGCAGCTCTGTGATTTTGACTTTTACGCAAATCTCAAACAGTCAAGACTTGGAGCATGTTGTTGCATGAAACTTGAGCATTTAGTGATACTGAGCTTTCTTGTCTTGATTGATGCATCTAAAGCCTCCATATGCGACAATGTACATTTCAGTAAGAACTGTAAATAATATATTCATAAACTTCTACAGTTCTTTCTAAAAGCTGACACTTGACCCAATATGATATGTATGTATGTATGTTGTATGTATATGTACATATATATGTATATATATATTTTACATTTTTACTAATAATTAGCTTATAGTTTGTGATCAGCTAGTTATTTCTATGACAATACCTGAAATGCAGGCACTTATGAAAAATAAAAAAAGTTCTGTACTATATCCATTTTCTATGCTCAAGCTCTTTTGTTCACCAGTTGATGGGAATATTGAATTGTTAAATGTGTTTGATATGTTTTCTTTGCTTATACTTCTATTGAGAGTTGAGACATTAATCTAGAAGCTTACAATTTTTGAATGTGATGATATTCATGCTGTCTTGTCAGATCTTAGGAAGAGTCGATGCTCTTAGGAAAAAAGTTGTTTCCGTCGGAAAGCAACATGCATCTCTTTGTGCTCAGGTTTGACTCAATCATGAATCTGGTCATATACCTTTTATAGACTTGTACGGCTGTCCCTATTCAGTTTAAGCTATACTTGTTTGTTCTAATTCCATGTGTGAAATCGATAGAAAGTTTCAGTTATCAGAGTAGATCTTTTCTCTTAGGTGTTGTATTGAGTTAATGTCTTACTGACATCTGCATCTACTCTAAGTTTCCCTGTAGCTGCTTGGTTTTCTAATACTTACAGCCTTGTTTTGGGCTTGCATCTCCCTTTATGTACACTTTAGTGCTCACATTATAGATGAACAATCGAATGTTTTGGTGTGGGAAAATCAGAACAAACTCAATTAGAATTTTCTTTTATATTTGTGCTTTTTGAGATTGCTGTTAATATTATAGAGTCTTTTTTAGCACTATCACCTTGTAACAATTTCAGATCATCTCTGTTTGCTCCATGGAATGTTCCTTTTCACTTTACATTAAGTTGGTCCAGTCTACAAATATTCTTATATGTATAAACTCAATGAAGCTTTTTCATTCTATGTTTGTTTCTGACAGACTTGTGGCAAGTTAAAGCAGTCCAATTGGTATCAAGCTGTCTATGATTTTGCCAAAATCATGAGTGTCTATTGATCATTAGATTTGGAAGCATTTAATATCATACCCATATAGATACCCACGAGTACATTGTCTGCTAGAATATAACCTTTCCTAATGTTTAAAAAACATAAATCTTAAGAGGGGATGGTTCATATGAATCCATGATGTAGAATGGAAAGATTTAAACTACAAAGTCAGGTTATCAGACCTGGAATTTAGAAATAGCAAGTTTGGACTTGAATAGAAGATGATTCTGCTTTACTTTTAGTATCCGATCTTAAAATGAGAACACACTCATTCCTATTTTTGGAACACAATTGCAAGTTGGGTCCAGACATTGCTTCAGTAAGGTTGCTGCTTGTCCGAGTCCTTTTGGCCTGCATATCAGAAAGCTTCTCCTCTACAAATAACTTATAATTGACTAGTTCTTTCAGTGCATACTTGTATGACTGTTGTTTCTATAACTTAAAAAAAGAAAAAACACCAGAAACTATTGCATAATGGTAGCTTCATTTCCCTGTTGCTTTGCATATCTAGTATAAATGTAAAGACTTTTATTCAGGTTGGGTCTTTAACCTTTACAGTCCACATCAAAGCGTGAAGCAGAAGAGCGACTAAATGAGGTCAGCTCCAATTTGATGTCATCTCTTATGTCTGAGAATATGTGTCAGAATATATTTGCTTATCTTGCCTTTTGCCCTTGCCTTGATCGTCCATTATGGATATACTTGAACTTGCAGGGACTCAAGAAGCTTGAGGAAGTTTTCCAATTTGGAAGAACTGCCGTTGATGATTTGTTAAATGTTGCAAAGGTAATCGGTCATTTAATATGAAATCAAAATGTGTTTATGAACAGTTGACACATCGAAATTTTCTAACAAATGATATTTGTAGCTTTACATGATGTAATTATTTGCAACTCATGGATGAATACATAGACATGTAATGTAATATGTTGTATGTATATGAAGCTTCACCAATTGCCCTCCTTCTATGGTTTAGTGACTTTTGCTTCACTGACCGTTGACTAAGCTGGTTGCACAACTTGTTGCTTGAATTAACAGTTTGAGGGAAGCTAACTGGACCTAACACTTAGTCTTGCAGACACTGCGTGCTATGCCAGTGGTGGATCCACAGACACCTACGCTTTGTCTTGTTGGAGCGCCTAATGTGGGGAAATCATCACTAGTACGGATTCTATCAACAGGGAAACCAGAGGTAAATGTCTTTCTACAAAATACTATGGGAAGTGATTGACTGTGCCTGTGTTTGTATCTTTATCCAGCTTCTTTTACAATTATGAACGTGGAGGGTTACATTTTGTCATTCATCCAATTGATGTTTTGTACATTTGAGAAATAGATCATAATTTTATATTTATTTTTTGTTGCTGTAGAGGTTTCTCTTTGATGTTGCTCTACTTTGTTTAGGTTTGCAATTACCCTTTCACCACTAGAGGAATTCTGATGGGTCATATCATCTTAAACTATGAGCGTTTCCAGGTTGGTATTTATTTTTGGAGTGTTTTGATTTTTTTAAGCCAACTCTTAGCTAACCTAGAATGACAAATTTTACTACAGGTAACCGACACTCCAGGTCTTCTTACAAGACATGATGGTAGTCAACCAAACAGTTCTATTTCCATTCAATTTTTCAGCATGCACTTTTATCAGAATGAACCCATGAATGGATTATTTGATTTTTCATATTATACCAATTTTTTTGTATGCAAGGTTCTTTTGTAACTAGTTCTTTGGATACTCTGCAAAACCTTTATTACATTGTTGTGAGCTCTTCTTTTGATGAAGATCTACTTAATGATATGTGCCTATCTACTTTTATGTTATACGAATCAAGATTATGTGACGAAATGAAAGCTGATCTTTCAAACATTGCCATTCGAAACCCACTCATTTTTGTTGAATGTCTTCTTTTCTCTGTTGGAAGTAAAACTCATTCCTTTGGTTGAAAGCTTTAGGAAGTGGAAAGACACGAAGACATATAATCTCATTTAGCTATTTCAAACTATAAAGTTTTACAGAATATGAAAATCTAATATCAAGCTTAAATATAGAGGGTGAGCATTGACTCTCTGTTAAGGTTGTTTCTTTACAACCTGGGCGCTTTGGTTTGAGCTTGATGGAAATAGCATCTTCACTTAGAGGAATAATATTATGTAATCGAGAATTGACCCTCACCATTTCTTACATTAGTGATGCCTCATGCATTAGTTTACCCTTCTTTTAAGGTCGAGTATCATATGATGGTTGATGAAGTATATAAGCAAAAAGTTGGAAGAGAAATTATATGGCAGTTGCTAGGAAGCCATGCATGAGGCAAGCCTCGTGTGGTCCATTGTCGGAGCAAGCAGGCCCTGCTAATGTGGACCAGCTCTTGCTGCTGGGGCCTGCAAAGTGCTGCCTCCTGCAGCCAATAGCACCCACTAGATTTGCCTTGTGCATGACTTCAATGTTGGCTCAAGTTATTTTTGGTATTTAAGTTGCTTATTTTTTGTTATCTTGCATTATATATTACGAACATGAGCAGCAATGTTCTTTGATTTGTCCATCCTACAGATAAAAGGTTATATGTAAGTGATCACTATGAATACTGACACAATTGACTATGACATCCTACAAAATCCTCTAGTATTACTGATACTGATGTTCTGAGTTTGACATATTGCTGACTTTATGAATTGACTTGTACTTTTGCAACTAAGATATTTGTCCAAGCATGATACCTCCTTGTTTGTGGAATCTTTGCTATATCTTATCATGTAACTTGGATAGAAATGACAGTTGGTCATCATTATTTAGCTGTGATTTCTTTAAATAAAAAAATGCATGCTGTTCACCAAATACTTTTTCTACCTTTGACACAATCTTGTTGGCGGTAATAATTTACAGGGCTTTGTTGTGATCCCTGTTCATCATGCATTATTAACTACAGTTATTGGACAAGGAAATAGCAAAACTACTTTCGTTATATTTACTAGCCACTTCTTTCTTTCTTCCCTGTGCATAGACAAATACACAACTTCATATACATGGCTTTTGGCTGTAGTGATCTTAGTGAACTTTTTTTTAGCTTTTTTGGGTTTCATTACATCTCCTTTTTTTTTTCCCAGATGACAGGAACAATATAGAAAGGTTAACATTAGCAGTCCTTTCTTATTTGCCGACTGCTGTACTGTATGTTCATGATCTATCGGGAGAATGTGGGACATCACCGGATGATCAGGTACAAGAGGCTTACAAATATTAAATTACCATGTTGCCGAATTTGTTATGACATGTGAGTTTCCAAGTTTTTCCAGCGAATATCTGCTTGTTGATATGCTGAATCAGAATACAATGCTTAAAATTCCTGGACTTTCAGTTTCTACAAGCTCTAGCATTGGCATACAATTCTCTGATTTAGTAATCCTGATCTCATGATGACGATGGTTGATCTTTTCGTGGTATGATGCTACTGCAGTTCACCACATACAAACAAATAAGGGAAAGATTCAAAGATCATCTTTGGCTTGATGTCGTCTCTAAATGTGATCTCTTGCAAGAATCTCCTGATGGCACTTCAGCTCCAGATGAAACCGGTAGATATAAAAGGTTCGGACCTGACGGCTCCATCCACGTTTCAGTAAAGAGCGAACTAGGCATCGATGAGGTATTGTTTAGCCTTTTTACTGTTGTTTAAACAAATGATAAGAGATTAACAAATGTACCACCAATTCCTCTGTCATCAGCTAAAGGCCAAAGTTCGTGACCTGCTTCTCTCCCATATGGCTCGGATCGGAAGTCAGAAGACCGCAGATATAGAGGAGGCATCTTAAAGGTTGAATGCTCCTCTGCGTTGTGTTTGTACTAATTAAAATGTTTCACAATCATCTCAAACATATTAGTTTGATTTTGTTCAAGGATGCATGACAGTTTATTGAAATGATGTAATGAGAAAAAATTCTGTAACACAAGTATTTTTTGATCAATAATTTTGAATCAATTGCATTTTGATCATGCTTTAGGGGGAAGGAGAGGGGGACGAGATGCCAGGGAAGGACATGACAGATGGCGGAAAAGAGTAGGGGCGAAGAAGGAGGTGATGAGGAAGGACGGATGGCGGTTGTGTCGACGGTTGGGGACAATGGGTAGAGGGTGGAATGGTGGTGGCGACATTACATTGGAAGTTGTGGAAGATTCCCAGAGGAGGTATTTGCGTTTGCAACGTGTCAATGATCATTGGCACAAAAGTGTTTTCATAAAGTAACTCCTTACGTATAAATCAATTAAAGGGGGATCATCTGATAAAAAATTAATAGTAAAGATTTTTCTTAATTAAGGGAAAATGTGGAAGTTATGATTTGAATCCTAAACTGAATCTGATCCTAAATTTTAGATATGATAACTCACATGAAGTCTAAAACCTTCAAGCATGTTAAGCTGTGTTCATTAGCTATTTGGGCTAACGAGGGAATCAATGGAGCCCGACAACCCGAAATGTTGACGTGGATTCAATGATAATTTTGATCCATACCCGATAACGATTGTAAAACCGAAATCCCTTCCGACCCGAACATAAAATTCAATTATGGATTTTATCGGATCAAATAATTACCGAATTCGGATCCTATACGCATCCGACCCATGCCACTCCTAGTTGGTTATAATAGAGGATAGGTCGAGACGCGGAAGCATAAGCCTTTCTTTTCGCCCTTCTCACCGCAGCCCGATCTCCCATCTCCGCTCCACCGCCGCCGGCCTTTTTTCCCGCGACGCCACGCCGCGGTGGTTCTGGTCCCGTAGATCGTACGACCTGGTGGTGCGTTAGCGGCCCTCTAGTCGTCGGGGGTTTCTCCTCTGACCGATCCCGATCGTAAGCCCTAAAAATCATCGAGGGTTTGGCGGTTTCATCTGATTCCTGCGATCCTTGGCCTGGAGAAGGAGGAGGAAAGAATCAAGGTCTGGTTTGGTTTGATTTTTGTTTTGGTTGTGGGTTTCTGACCCAAGTCACTGATTTCGATCGGTTATCTGAGGTTTTCTCGTCATATGCGACTGTTGCTCAATCAAAAGATTGAATCTGATGGTTCTGTTTTTGAAAGGGTTTAGAGCGTTCTCTTGTTGTTTGAACACTTTACCCTGTAGCGTCTTGACTGCTAGTTCTTTTTATCTTAATAACTATTATGAAGCGAGTGGTCTTGGATGATATTGGCACGGGCGTGAAGACCACGCCATCCTTTGGGTTGATCAGGATTGGCTGATGCAGCTTAATATTGCACGTCTTCCTGTGTCGTGTGCAACATCTAGTGCCAGCGATGCTTCAGAATCGATTGCGATCAAGTTATCTTAATCTTTATAAGGAGAACTCTTATTAATGTGCGGATAGGTAAAAGAAAATAAATATGCGTTTGGCAATAAGTGTATGATTGTATGACAATAAGTGTTGGTATTGTCTTTGCATGCATGCAAACAATCATTTTTTGTTTCAACATTTGAGCTTTAAACATATTGGTTCCATCTGTTAATGATGTTGTTAGTGCTAATCACCCATTGGAAGTAGGAGTTAAATGTGCTTAGAATATTGCTCTCTGGTTTGCGAACATTATATCCAAAAGACTTCCCCATCCCTTCATGCCTCACAAGTATTTGTATGTTTCCTGATGTGCTGTTTATCATTTAATTTATCTGAAAGTATCAACATGCATTGTGTTTGTCTGCTAAAAGTTCAGGTCAAATCAGGATGTGTATGGGTTGATTGAAGACAGTTATAGGTCTTCTGTGAAAATCTGGATTAGTAAGTTTCAGGTCGTTAAAATAAAGTCATGTTCAATTATGGACATGCCATGCTGTCCGAAAATTGGATTGACTTTTCATTTTAGTTTTATGTTTGGAAATGTTGTCCAACCCACATGTTGCCTGGACCTTGTTCGCTAGGTGAAGATTTAAGATAGCAAAGTCTTGGATTAGAATAAAAAGACATTGTTTAAAGAATGTCATGGTACATTGTTTGCAATTGATATTTGTACATAGGATTTGTTTAATCCAATGTAAATATAAGAAAAATCTGAACTGGATTCTTTTTGAGTTCTTAAATGGCCTAATTTTTCTAGGGAATTATATCATAATTGCAATGGAGAATGAAAACGAGTTTCTTTGCTTTAAACTGGTCTTGTAATGTACTTGGATTCATAGCAATCCACCAGGATCCACTTCTGTAGTTTTCCTAGAAACATCACTATGTTTTTGGACATAGAGATGGTGTTTCATTTGGCTCAAATCATTAAATATGCTGATTCTTATGAGCGCATCTATCCTTATTTGAAATGATTATGACTGATGATTATGTCTGTATTTGTTTTCTTTGAAACTTGAAGGACTGCATAATTGTCATTTGAGAGTCTGAGGATGGGGTATTTTTTGGACTGTTGGTTTGAGGATTTAAGGCAAAAGGATGGCCATGTGGGTTAATACTTGTTGATACTGGCATAACTGTCTGCTTGTGCATCAATTACAGGATAGATATCTGAACAACCTGCACTCGAAAGTCAAAATCTGTGAAAGATCATCAAGAGAGCCTTGCAGGAAAATACTAGTGCAGCCTGCAAATGGACCCTGGGCGTTATGGTCGTCAACAAGGATGGGACACAAACAGCGTAATTGCAGCTTTCTCTTTTGTTACCTATAACCGGGATGATATAGCAGATTATATGACTTATGTCGTGTCCTCCATGTTCACTGGAATCTCATTCTAACAGAACTGTTGAAGAAAGCCATGGACCAGTTTTTAATGGAATGGATTTCCCTACCCCTTCCATAAATTTTTGATGCTAATTTGCTTATTCTGTTGAATCTACAGGCCTTGGAGGGGTATGGTGCACTCCATGAGCAAGATTTCAGGTGGGTAAATTATTAATTGTTTAAACCCTTTGGGATTTTGTAGCATCTTGTAAACTTAATTATGTTCCTATGATCCTATCTATGTTTCTTAGAAAAAATGATTACTTTCCCTAAATGTGAGATTTTACCATTTGTTAACACTTGACATTATAGTTTTGGTTATGATACTTGGGTGTTGTACTAACTTTGCCTTTCTGGTATATTATGTTTGTTACATTACCCTGTGTTTCCCCACTGCTTAATTTACTATTGCAGGGCTGGTGGATCATATGGTGGTAGGAGGCTGTTACCTGAAGGATTTTCCAGGGATTCTGGTTATGCAAGGACCTCTTTTCATCATGACATACTTGAGAGGGATATCTATCCACCAACACATGTTCCTGGTGTCTGGCCTCAGCCTAGAAGAAGTTTCGATGAAGAATATGCACTCGTCAGGGATTCAAGAAGAAATGTTGAGCCGTATCATGAAATAGATAACTTTGGTGAACATGTGAAGTATCATGAAGATAACTTTCGTGACAACCACCGCAACATTGAGAGGTACCATGACACAGATAGTTACCATGATTATGGATATGATAGGCATGCCAGGTTTGGGGGTAGGGATCACGAGGGAATGAGCAGTGACTATGAAGTTCGACGCCATTTATCTCATGAAAGCAGAGAAAATAGTCGTGATAGAGACTATGATTATGACTGGTATAGCTATGATTCTGACCATGAGAGAGGAAAGAGGGATGGTGGTCGGCGACGACGTGAATCACGTGATCGTGAACATGAAAAGAGAGGTTTGAGTCGCGAAAGAGATCAAAGTCCATATAGACGTCGAGAACGCTCTCGTTCACATGGGCGTGATGATCGGTCTAGATCAAGATCTCCTCGAGGTAGAACTCGTAGCCGAAGTCACAGAGAGGACAGCTATGAGGATGGCCGATATGAGAGGAATGAAAGACGGCGGGATTATGATCGTGATGAGAAGAGACATAATGACTCTTCTGTGGTATGCTCCAGTGGATACATAACACTGTTTTTTTGTGTTTAATATAATTGATAAAGCTTTCTTTTCTCTTTTTGCTGTAGGCGCCATCAGCCACAATAGTTGTGAAGGGTCTATCACAGAAGACAACTGAAGATGATTTGTATCAATTTCTTGTACGAGTATCTTGGTCATAAATGGTTTTCTTTGTTGTTATTAGCTTTTGGTTTAATAGCTCTAGTCTCTTCCAGGCTGAGTGGGGGCCGCTTCGTCATATACGGGTTATTAAAGAGAGAAATTCTGGAGTTTCGCGGGGATTTGCTTTTATTGACTTTCCTGATGTGGTACCTTTCATAGAATTTATTTTCATGTGTCACCTCTTGTTTAATGTGTTTGCACCAAAAGCCGATGCTTCTTATGCAGGATGCTGCTCGGAGGATGATGGACGGCATTGGAGACAATGGTCTTGTAATTGATGGAAGGAAGCTCTTCTTTGAGTACAGGTAACTGCGTTTCAGAGAGTTAGTTTATTTGGACAGTTGATTTATTAAATGTGGAGAAAGAAGTTCAACAATTTTTTTCTGAAACAGTCATTGCTTAACCCTGGGGTTGTGTACTTTAGATTTTTATCTGATTGTTTTCTTATTATTATAATTTAGTTTTACAAGGAACGAGAACTTTTTGATGTTTTGTCATACAAAACTTACCTAGTCATACAGGGAACAAGATCTGTGAACTGTGCAATGGAATGACCCTCTCTGATACATTGTCTGTTACATGGAAGTGTGAACTTGACACTGGCTTACAAAGTTCTTGTTCTCATGGTAATCTGGTGTAATAACATGTTAATAATTTGAAAAAACAAGAAGCATACACTTTGTTCATGAAGACCATGGTCTCCGGGAGATTAATCTAAGTAGCAATTTTTCTATTGGTGGGTGGATGCATCATATTTTTGTAGTCTCTTGACTTAATTCTCTCTCCTTTCCTTCCCCTTTTTTGTCTTTCTTGTTTTATGTTGTCACATTTTGGTGCAACTTTAATCCAACATATCTGAAGCATTCACTTTGTTCCTGAAGGCCATGGTCTACAGAGGATTCATTTAAGTAGCAATTTTCATTTTAATCGATCATTGTGTTTTCCAAAATCATGACTCTTTCATTCTCTCTCCTTTCCCTTCCTTTTTCCTTTTTCTTTCTTGTTGTTGGTGAATACTATAGTTCATTCTAATGTTGCAACTTCTATAGTCTATGCTCCTTTGACATTGGTTTTTGGTATCTATTTATCTATGCAACTTCTGTTTTGTTGCTGATGTCCATCTCTGCTGCAGTAGTAAGCCAACTGGTGGGGCTGGTGCACCTTCATTAGGACAAGAAAGCTTTGCTAAATCAAGCCATGGACACGGTAGAAGTATTACTGCACCATGTGACTGGATTTGTACCATGTGTGGTTGTTTAAATTTTGCACGGCGGACATCCTGTTTCCAGGTGTATTTTTATTTTGGTTTTTTGCACATTGCAGTCATTCTTTCAGTAAGAAATCTTATTTCAGAAAGTCAATATTCTGACCTGAACACTTGATAGAATTGACTTTTGGGTTCTTCATATTCAGCAAAGTGGCATTTTAATGTTTCCATTTAATCAATTATCTAACTAATTTAACACATTTTACCAGTACCTTTTGATCTTTTTTTTTCAAATTGCAATATTGAAAAACAGATCAGCAACACAATTCAAGTGAAGTGGGTTACATGTTATTTTTAAGATTTTTCAGTCAATTTTCTCTATGCATTTTATAGAGTTGAATGAAACATTTTTTTTTGTAGCCACACGTATTAATTCCTCTGTTGTTGGCACTCCCTTTAATAATCAATCATTTTCCTCCACTAAGCGTGGACCAGTAAACTGTCATTTTCTTCAGGTTGGCTGCATCTCATAAGGTTCTTGAGGTCAAACGTGATCATGGGATGATTATATTAATATGCTCTGTGGGAGCATCTGTTTATAAAGTAATATAAGTGACAAGAAATGGGTTGAAGCAGAGAACTCTTTCTGGACTTTCAAGACATGATTTATGCTTTTTCAACATGGAATTTAATAAGAAATTTCACTGGAACCGATAATTGTTCACTTAAAGATATTTTGTAGGATTACAAGCTTTAATTGCTTGGGTGTAATTCTTTTAGTGCTACTCTCTCTGAACATCAAAAGGGGCTTGTACTTTACACATCCTGTGATATAGTAGTCCTCTTCTCTAGATTATTGTCAACAACATTTTTGTGGTAGTTTTGTATCTTCATCATGCATTTGGTGCATCCTACAGTATTCATACTCAATGAAGCATTTTGAAGTTTAGAAAAAAAACTATTTCACTATTTTCTTCTAGTTAATTTCTAGATTTTATATCTTTTTTTATCATGATTTATGTGGTTCCTGTTTGTTGCTTTTACCATCTAGTGCAATGAGCCCCGGACTGAGGATGCTCCTCCAGCTGATGTAGCAAGCACCAATCCAACACCCTTAGGGAAAAGGGGATCAGATTTAGGTATAAGTTTGCTTTTCTGTTAATTTTTTTTTACTCGGTAACTGACATAGATTCATTTTCAGGTCCTACTCATGTCTTAGTTGTACGAGGGTTGGATGAAAATGCAGATGAAGAAATGCTTCGTTATGAATTTGCTAAGCATGCTGCAATTAAGGTAGCAAATATATTCTTGTGGTTAGCCAATGTTAAGGTTTTTTAGCTGTTAGCTTACAGTTTTTGTCTGCAGGATCTTCGCCTTGTCAGAGATAAATTTACTCATGTTTCTCGGGGATTTGCTTTTGTGCATTTCCACTCGGTACACTCTTTTTCTTTTTTTCTTATCCATGATGTCAGAGTATGATGTTTTTTCTTGTATCATTGTTTACAGGTGGAAGATGCAACCAAAGCTCTTGAAGCAACCAATGGAACAACCCTAGAAAAAAATGGCCAAGTCCTACGTGTAGCATATGCAAAAAGTATTCATGGACCTGGATCTGGGACTCCACAATCGAGCAGTCTTGCAGCAGCTGCTATTGAGGCAGCAACATTTGCTCAACAGGTCTTAGCCATCAGCATTTGTTATATAATTTAATTTTTTAATGTCTTATACATGTCTGGTTCACTTTTCCACTTTGTGGGTCATGAACTGTGCACTCAATAATGTGTAGGTTTCACAGTTTTGAAAATGATCAAATTCTCACTTTTGAGCTGCAACAAATTGTGCCAGTCATGATGGCCTTGTCATAGTTGACATTATTCTTTGCAAAATTTTCTGTAGTCTGTTGGATTTCTGTGCATGTATACTCCTAAAAATGGAATTTTTTTTAATTCGTATCAATATCTTAAAAAACTTAGATTTCTTGTAGAAATGCCTGAACTATCACTGATATTTCCTGAGGGCTCTTTGACAGTGATCTTTCTTTGGATAACTATAATTAGACATGAACAACAACCTTTTGCCAAACATCCAAATGGTTTAAGAAATTTTATGAATGCCCTCTCAAATTAAAGATTTTGCAGAAGTCCACTTCAGAGAATATAAATTTTATTATAAAAAAACCCATTAAAAATCTTAATGATGCCTTTTGAAGTAAATGCCTTAAGAAAGTCAAATGGTAGGGACATGGTTAATTTAAGGTATTATAGCGTCTGACCTTCTAACATGACTTTTGTTTAACTGTAATGCATTTAACATCAAACCATGGGGACATTTGTGCAAGGAATTTATTTTCTGGAGATACTGTAGAGGTGCAATTGTGCAATTTTAAGTCAAGGCTATATTTTCAAACTACCAGAGCATGCTCTTGATTTGCATGTCTCTGTAGTTCTCATCTTGGTTTAGATTAGGGTGTGAAGCCAATATGCCGTTATTGTATGTTGAAATTGTTTTTACCACTAAACCTTTGCATGAATGGATGTAGCCAAGGTAGCATGTTGGACCTCTATGGACTTTAGATGCCATATGATTTACTGACATGTACTTGTCAAGATCACTGAATGAAATTTTTTTTTAATGAGTGGTTGTACCGATTGGTACTTAGTTGCATGGTCCATTATTGATGCATGATCCATTATTGATGCATGATCCATTATTGATGCATCATCAGACCAGTAAATATCAGTCAGTATTTACCAGTCCGACCAGTATTTAAACCATGGAGGCAAATTCTGTATGGACTTTGAACTGCCTTACCTGAGTATGCTTCTCAGTTTATTCTTTTTGAGATGGCAGTTCATGATTCTCGTATGGCCAATAAAATATCTGCTGGATGATGGGAATTTTCCAGTGTGTCCAATTCTCATTGTTTTGATGTTCTTGCCATATATCTTGATTACTCCTTTATTATGGCTTAGCAGATTTAGTAGAAAGCACACCGGAAATTTACCTGTTGAGATAGATGCATGACAACATCTCAAATCACACTCTAAAGAAATTATCCCTTCTTAATAGAACTCAAATTTTTTTTAAATCAAATTGAACTGTATATTCATCTAGCTGTTTGTCTTGTCTAAGTCTTTTGGTACATAGAATGATAGAAGATTTGCTGATTGTCTCCCTGTTTCATAAAATCACTCTTTTGCTTTTACATATATTAAAAGTCCCTATAAAGTGGTCTCAGTGTCATACTTTATGATTTGATCTAGCTGTTTGTCTTGTCTAATTCTTTTGGTTCATAGAATGATAGAAGATTTGCTGATTGTCTCCCTGTTTCATAAAATCACTCTTTGGCTTTTACATATATTAAAAGTCCCTATAAAGTGGTCTCAGTGTTATACTTTATGATTTGATTTTGTAATGCTTCCTCACATACTTTATGGTATACAAACTTTAAGAAATACAACTTCTGCACATGTGTACTGAGTAAAATTTTCATTAATATTGATATAATTTACCTTTTCTATTTGTGTCAATCAGTCACTGCTTCATGGGTTAACATCTTTAGCTACATATTGGTGAGCCAAAATAGTAATTATTTAGACTCAATTATTGCATCAATTTGCATATTATTTTTTTCTTTTCATTGGTTGTTGAGGTACTACTCAATTGTAATATCAACCATAGACTACTGTAATTGCTGCTATATCTATTTGGCTTCTTTTATTTATTTTGTTCAGTATGATGCTGTTGGTTGGACGCCAAAGGAATACAATCCAGATCAAAAACAATCTACAACTGGGTTTGAGCAAAATAGCAAGGCAGAAGTTCAGAGAGGTGGTTCTGCTCCACAATCTGGGTTTGTATGGGATGAGAAATCTGGCTATTATTATGATGCTGCCTCAGGATTTTATTATGATGGAAATACTGGTTAGTTTGTTTGATATATCAATTTTTTGGTACAGCAATTATTCATTTTGGAAGGTTTTATTGTCAGAAACTTCTATGGATTCCTACTAAAATTTTTCTATTTGAAAAATAAAGAAATTAATATATGTATAATATGTGCCTTTATATAGAATACGATTTTTTATGTTTATATAGCTATATATAGTTGTTATAGTAGTAGCTGGCAACTTTTTTTTTTGTTTAAACCTCTTTGAGCATGGTTTTTTTCCATCAAATCCTACTGGAGTAGTGCCTCATTGTCTTGGTGAACTCTACTTGTAATTGTTTCATGCAGGTCTTTACTATGATGGGAACAATGGTGTTTGGTATTCTTATGATCATCAAACTCAGAAATATGTCCCTTGCAACGAGCAGAGCAACAATAAGGCAGCTGGAGACATGGCAAATGAAACTTCAAAAGGATCGGATGGAACTGCAAGCAAAAAAGTAGTGATATCTGCAGCTGCAACCACGGTAAAATCAAATGAAAAAGCATCATTGCCTGATGCGGTTCATGCTGCTGCAACAGCAGCATTAGCTGCAGAGAAAAAGGAAAAGGAGAAGTTGAAAGAGATTAAGTTGGCATCAAAAAGTAACCTCTTAGCTA